>NC_138965.1:132510833-133949166 GCF_055761805.1 Camellia sinensis
ACCGAGAGACATACAGAATACCGAGACCTTTGTGTTAGGTATACTCTCAATTTGTGGTCAAAATGTTTATGTTCTGATTGATTCGGGGTCTACACATTCATATGTATCGCATGCTTTTTCGCGAAAATTAAATAGACCACTGGAACCTATGAACTATCTATTAGCTGTATCTTCACCTGTTGGGGGATCTATGACTTGTGCTTATATGTACCCTGCATGTGAAATCATTGTTGGGGATGTTCATTTGTATATTGATTTATTGCCTCTGAATATTAATCACTTTGATGTGATATTGGGAATGGACTGGTTAACGAAATATCATGCTACCATAGACTGTATAACAAAACAAGTTGTTTTCCGTCCACATGGACTGCCTGAATTTGTGTTTAACGGAGTTGGAGTAGTACCTCCCCTGTATCTAATTTCATCCATGAAAGCTTTTAAACTGATTAAAAAGGGGTGTAAAGGGTATCTGTGTTGTGTATTGACTGTACCTACTGATGCTAAAACTGATGTGAACAGTATTGCTATAGTCAGAGAATTCCCAGATGTTTTTCTAGATGATTTGCCAGGGGATTTGATTGATAGGGAGATTGAATTCACCATTGATGTGATTCCGGGTACACAGCCAGTATCTAAAGCTCCTTACAGAATGGCACCGACTGAATTGAAAGAGTTGAAAGTTCAGCTGCAAGAACTGTTAGATAAGAACTTCATCAGACCCAGTACTTCATCGTGGGGCGCGTCAGTCTTACTTGTGAAAAAGAAAGACGGTTCGTTAAGACTTTGCATTGACTACCGTGAACTGAACAAGGTAACAGTGAAAAATAAATATCCATTGCCTCGTATTGATGACTTATTTGATTAGTTACAGGGTGCCCAAGTGTTCTCTAAAATTGACTTTAGATCTGGATACCACCAGTTGAAAGTCAAGACAGGGGACATTAAAAAAACTGCCTTTCGATTGAGATACGGACATTATGAATTCTTAGTTATGCCTTTTGGAGTTACCAATGCACCTGTTGCATTTATAGATCTTATGAACAGAATTTTCAAACCATATATTGATGAATTTGTAGTTGTTTTCATAGATGACATTTTGATTTATTCCAAAAGTACGGAAGAACATGAACATCATTTGAGAATTGCCCTACAGACCCTAACGGAACATAAATTGTATGCTAAACTGACTAAATGTTAATTTTGGCTTGATAATGTAATGTTTTTGGGGCATGTGATCAGTAAAGATGGTATTTCAGTTGATCCGCGAAAAATTGAAGCAGTAGTGAATTGGCCTAGACTGACAAATGTTACCGAAGTCCGAAGTTTTCTAGGCTTAGCTAGGTATTACAGAAGGTTTGTCAAAGACTTCTCTAAAATTGCCCTACCACTAACTCAATTGACTCAAAAGGGGATATCATTCGACTGGACCGATTAGAGAGAATCAGCCTTTCAAGAGTTAAAGACTCGACTTGTGACTGCACCGATTCTTACCCTACCCTCAGGTACGGATGGTTATACTATATTTAGTGATGCTTCTTATAAGGGTTTGGGATGTGTTTTAATGCAGAATGGCAAAGTGATTGCGTATGCTTCCTGGCAACTAAGACCGCATGAAAAGAACTACCCGACCCATGACTTGGAACTTGCTGCAGTAGTGTTGGCACTGAAAATCTGGCATCACTACCTTTATGGGGCAACGTGTGAGGTGTATACAGACCACAAGAGTTTGAAATACTTCTTCACACAGAAAGAACTGAACATGAGGCAGCGGAGATGGTTAGAACTGATAAAGGATTATGATTTATAAATTTTGTACCATCTAGGGAAAGCTAACACTGTTGCAGATGCACTGAGTCAGAAATCGATCGGAAATTTGGCCTGTTTACTCACCAAGCAGAAAGAGTTGCTAGGTGACCTTGAAAAATTTGAAGTTGAGATTGTTTTGCGTGAACAGGGTAGAACTTTAGCCGCTATTTCTGCTCAACCGACACTGATTGAGGAAATTAAAGAGAAATAGCAACATGATGACTTCTTGAAGAAGATCATCGATGAACGAGAATCTAAACCGAGGCCGGGTTTCAAATTTGAGAACAATGTATTGAAATTTTAGGGAAGGTTATGTGTACCGAGTGATTCTGAACTGAAAAGAAGAATTCTGCAAGAGGGCCACAATTCAAAACTGTCTATCCATCCAGGAAATACGAAAACGTACCAAGACTTGAAACTGAATTTCTAGTGGCTAGGAATGAAGAAAGAAATTGCTGACTTTGTATCAAAATGTCTTCATTGCTAACAAGTCAAAGCCGAACATCAATGACCCGCAGGCTTGCTGCAACCCTTATCGATACCGGAGTGGAAATGGGAACATATCACAATGGATTTCATTGTTGGTTTACCTCGCTCCAGTAAGGGTGTGGACTCAATTTGGGTTATTGTTGATAGGCTGACTAAATCTGCTCACTTCTTACCTGTCAAAACAATTTATAATGCGGATAAATTGGCTATACTCTATATTAATGAGATTGTTAGATTGTATGGAGTGCCTGTGTCCATTGCTTCTGATAGGGACTCGAAGTTTACATCGAGATTCTGACAAAGCCTACAGACAGCATTGGGTACTGAACTGAGACTGAGTAGTGCATACCATCCTTAGACAGATGGCCAGTCAGAAAGAACTATCCAGACTCTGGAGGATTTACTGAGAATGTGTGTCCTTGATTTTCAGGGAAATTGGGAAAGCCACTTACCGTTGGCTGAATTCGCCTACAACAACAGTTTTCATTCAAGCATTGGTATGGCGCCTTTCGAGGCTTTGTATGGCAGAAACTGTCGATCCCCAATTTACTGGGCAGAAGTTGGAGATGGGCCTATGCTTGGGCCCGAGATTGTACCGGAAACCACTGAAAAAGTGAAATTGATTCAACGGAGACTGAAAACTGCACAAAGCTGACAGAAAAGTTATGCGGATGTCCGAAGGCGAGACAGAGAGTACGAAGTAGGTGATCATGTTTTTGTTAAAGTGACGCCGATGAAAGGCCAGACCCGTTTTGGGGTTAAAGGCACGCTAGTGCCGAGATATGTCGGACCATATGAGATTATTGAGAAGATTAACCCAGTGGCGTATCAAGTAGCGCTTCCTCCTGAAATGGAGCATATGCATAACGTTTTCCATATTTCAATGTTGAGGGATTACCTCCGGGATCCCTTCCACGTGATTGAGCCTACCTGTGTAATGCTGAGTGATGACTACACTTATGAGGAACGGCCTATTCAGATTGTAAACAGACGGATCAAGAAGTTGAGGAACAAAGAGATTCCGTTAGTGAAAGTTGATTGGCAAAACCATGGTGGTGTATATGCCACTTGGGAAAGGGAAGACGATATGATCAAGAGATATCTTGAACTGTTCCCTCTGGATCCGATATTCTTCCAAAATGAAGGTAATTCGAGTTTGGAGGACCAAACTCTTTGTAAGAAGGGGAGACTGTGACAACCCTCACCACTGATTAGTGCTAATCTATGTTTAAGCATGTTAAGTGACTGATTGACTGAAAATCTGAACTGATTGATTGAATGTATTAGTTTAAATGCATTTTTATTTGTTTGTCATCGAATTATCTGTTCATATTTTATGTTTTAAACAGCAAATTGAAGGCCTTATCGGCAGCCGAATCTGAAATCGATTAGTGTTTTATGCTAAATAGAATTTATGAGATTTTATGGTATGTTTAATGGAAATTTGATTTGGTATGTTTAAATTAGATTAAATAGTGTTGAATCATATTAGTTGCCTTAACTACCATTTTGCCATCTAGTGGGCCACCTCACACTTCTTGTTTAGAGCCTAGTCTTGCATCATTTTGTGTTCATTTCCTAGACCAAAAACGTGAGAGAGAGAGATAGAGAGTTGGAAGAGGAGCTTGAGTTCATCAAATTGGCTTGAAACTTAGGAGATTTCAAGGATAATTGCAAATTGAGCTTGTATATCTTGAATTGAGGACATAAGGTAGGACATTCACCTTCTTGTTTGTGAATTTAAGTTAGTTCTTGCATGGTTAATGAGTCATTAGTGATCTAAGTCTAGAATTGGTTCTAGCATGTTGAATTAAGGCTTAAATCTTGCATGCATGTATACATTGTTGAATTTTGAGGCTGTTTTCTTAGAATCCTCACATGCATGTCCATATTTGGGTTATAGTCCATGAATTCATCATGTTTTGGAGTGAATTGACTCATTTGATCATGCATTGGAAGTTTTGAAGTTGATTAAATTCATGCATGTTGTATGTTCATCATGTTCTTGAAGTTTTGTTTGAAAATGGGTTCAAATGAACTACCTTTGGGCTTTGATTTTGCAAATTGATCTTTGAAACATGTCATATTATGAGTTTTGAAGTGTTTTTCAGAAAATTAGCCCAAAAGGATCGAATTTGATGCTTTAAATGTTGAGTTTCATGCTTGGAGACAAATCTGGAAATTCTAGATTTTGGATCCACGCTTGTGTAGACGTCCCCGAACGTCCCGGGAGGAAAATCCCGTTATGTTCATTTGGGCTCACTACAATTCGGACTCAATGTCACAGTCCTGTATCTAATCTCGCAGAGTGCAATGCAAGACCGATGAATCACCAAATAGTCCAAATCCGGCAAATCGTTTTTGAAAACTGATTTTTAAGAAAGAAGTGCCAAACATGGACTGCTTTGTCAGATACAGAATCGCCACCTAAATGTTTTATTTTAGAAAATTTAGGAAACCTTGACTCGTTACCTAAGGCCACGTGTCATTCATCACCAAAGTTGCCTCGGCTCGGGAACTTGGGTACGATTGGGGAAGGTCACTTCGTGAGCACCCCCGCTCGCCCGATCAAAGATCGGTTTCTACTAACCATGGCATCGAGTTTTGAAAACATATGTGTTCTTATTCGGGTTTATTAGCCTAGAATTACTATGTGATGCGCGCAACATACAAGTATAGACCGGATCGCCTGAATTGGAACAAAACATTTCATGTTTGTTTTTGAAAGCGGTTTGCTACTCGCAAGTAGGCTTAAAATGCAGATTTTGCCACCCTCGAGTGGACTTAGAAAACATGATTTTACCACTATCTAGTGGGCTTAAAACTCGCAATCAATGAATTGTTCCAATCCAAGTAATCCAACCTTCACCCACAGACATTCAGACAGTTATATCACATAAGCAGTTAGCCTCATGGTAAGCATGCTATCATGGCAGTCATTCACACACATGCAAGGATGCTAAAGCATAAACACTTACCGAGTACTTCGAGCCAAAGAAAGAAGCTAATTAGAAATCATGCATGAATCGTAACTATGCTGAAATGCCTAATGCAACACATGCAAAAATGCAACTAAGATAGGCTCGGCTATTCTAACATGGCATATGAAATGCAACAATTGATACACGTATTCAACTTGGAATTGAAATATGATGCAGTTAGTATGATGCGCCGAGCCCGGTGCATGCAAAACAAATGAATGAATGCAAACATGCTATCATAAGTATGCTAATTGAAACATGCCCTAAACTAACCATCATAAACTGGTAAATAAAAAGGAGAAAGACGTGGGTTGGAAGACATACATCACACACACGCACACTTATTACAACAATTGGCCCTCTCTCGGAGAGTCCGAATAAATAATACAGTCCGAATAAATAATTAACTACTCTAGCTAATTAAATATTACAAAACCCTAATTAATTAACAAATTAACTAGGAAAGCAAATAAACTAGCATGCAATACTACAAGTAATGGACTACCTCAGCTTTGTTCTGAATGATGAAAGATGCATGCATGCTCGAGTCGCCTTGTCGGGAAATTCCTCGCGATGCCCCGATTTGCCTCTATTTGCAATTGATCCCAGAACACTGTACAACGCTCTAGAAGGCTACTGATTTCTGGTTTGCTGCAACAGAGAGCAAGAAAGGGGCATGGCAAAGTATTTTCAACATATGTGTGCACGACTACTCTCTCTATCATTGCACAAGCTCTAGGGAATGTAGTCCTCGATCCTCGCGCCACCTATCACGTATTTCGATGCATGATGGTCGAGGAATCGAATTGCACGACTCGATGTGAAACGAATGCACATATAAACATAACAAGGCCTAGACTCCATCATAGGTAATCCGGAGTGTCGGCGACCGAGAATCGAGACACGTTTCGTCACTTAGAGTACGAAACGTCCCTCGTTTCCCGTGTTTGGACTAAACCCTACTCCAAGCACAATGCAACACACATGGCATGCATAAATGCAACTCTAACATGCAACCTAAATGCAATGCCACTAAATGATGCAAACATGCAAGTAATGATATGCAAACATGCAACATACACAATGCTATGAAATGATCAAAGGCATACTCAATGCACATGAGGACTATATGGCATACGCAATGCACACATATGAAGATGGACATACACAAAGGCATAATCAAGGCATACACAATGTGACGATCAAGCATGCGACAATACGGACATGACATACACAATGCAAGATGGACTTAAACTAAAATGAATGGGCCTCAACCACACCCAAATCAGTGGCCAAATGATGAAAATGAGACAACCGGAATACATGCAAACATGCACGGATGTAAAGGACCGATCCTAAGGCACAACATGCAACTCTAACAAAGCATGTCAAAGGATGAAATATGGCATAGAATGACACATGATCCAGCTCTGAAATGGCATAAAAGATGGTCTCGAATCATGCAAATATGTCACACAATGCATGCTAGATGACCCGGATACCGAAACTAGTGAAGTGGATTACACTACAAGTACACAAAGCAATGCACATATGGAAAAACAAACCCCAAACAGACCCTAGGCAGGTCCAAGACAGTGAGAAAATAGCCTAAAATGATGGCTCAACATGTAAAAAAATGGAGCTCATTCAATGGTCGGTAAATGAGGCATATAAGCCCGACTCTCAAACGCATTTAAAGAGTGAAAAATATGAGAATATGACATTCATATAAGCTTTGAAATATGATATGCAATGGCCCTAAAACATGAAAACACCTCAATATATGCATGCAATAGACCTCAAAACTCAAAGCTAGGCATGGATATTGAACTACAAGCATACAAAACAGGCATCATTCGACCATGAGACCCAAAAATAGAGCTAAGGAAGTCCAAAACATGCACAAGATTAGTTTAAGGCATGGCCAAAATATGCTAGGAAAGGCGGCCAAAACATCATGCAAAACAAGCTAGTGAACCATGACTTACACTACAATTATATGAAGCATGTGAAGGACTACCAAACCAGCCAAAAACAGAAACAAGGCATGCCAAAATATGACCTAAAACCCACTGGAACTCAGTCAACACATGCTAGAATGATGTGCTCCTTTGAAAGGCTATGCAAGGGGTTACTCTACACATGCAAGATAGACATCAAAAATGGCAAAACCACCTCTGGAAAGAGGTTATGAAGGCCCTAAAACTCACTGAAAAGGGCCTGAAATGAGGCTAGGAAGCATGCAAGTAAAGGCTCATTTGAAAGGCTATGAAGAGGGTTACTCTACATATGCAAGAAGGACACCTAATATGGAAAAAACAACTCTGGACAGAGGTTATGAAGGCCTAAAACTCACTGAAAAGGGCTTGAAATAAGGCTAGGAAGCATGCAAGTAAAGGCTCCTTTGAAAGGCTATGAAGAGGGTTACTCTACACATGCAAGAGGGACACTTAATATAGCAAAAAAAACTCTGGACAGAGTTCATGCAGGTCCTAAAACTTATCAAAAATGGCCTAAAACATGCTCAAGAAGTGTGTAAATATAGGCCCCTTTGTTAGGCTAACAATGCTAGTAAACAAGACAAGGAGTGAGAGGGTCACCCCTCTCTGATTTTGGGGCTCAAAATAGTATGCTAGCCACTGAAAATCCACTAGATTTCAGTGGCTAGAAGGCCAAACGAAGCTCACTTCAAAGGCCTAGATGCATGGCTCAAAACAAGGTGAAAACAAGCATGCAAGGGGGTAGATGACCCCCAACAGAAAAATGACCTTAAAAAAAATTCAAGAGGAGATCAAAATAAAACTTTTTTCAGTTTATGACAAAGCCAAAATATGCTTGAAAATGGAGCTAAGATGTGAATCAAAATAATGCTTAAAAGGGGAAAATGAGTGTTACCCTTGTAGAGAAGACCTCCAGCAGCTTCTGGACCAAAGTAGCAAACCTTCAACCTCTGAAAACTAGCTCCAAGGTGCTTAGAGTGATGGTGGAGGTGTTACGATAGGAGGTGGTGTGTAAAGGGCCAAGGATTATGGAGTATTTGAGCATAAAAGAGAGAGATATAGAGAGGTGTATATTGTATGCCTCAAACTAGGTTCAGAACCCTTGCTAATGAGGGAGAGGGTCTCTCTTATAGCCAAAGAGGTCTAAAGCTTCTCTTGGAACCTTGGAAGCAAGATTAAACATCCTCCATACACGTGTATGGAGGATGCAACAAATGCCTCCCAGCTGGCACAGCTGGAAGCAACTCAGGAAGACAAAACAGGAAGGAGTAGGCCGACCAGTTCAAGTGGTCGGCCGACCAGGCCAGGTGGTCGGCCAGCCAGGTCAAAAGGTCCAACTCAAAACTAGGTGGTCGGTAGCCCATATTGGTGGTCTCCCAAGTGAATACAACTAAGTGGTGATATGGGAGACCAGTAATTGTGGCCCAAAAGTGAGGGAGACCAGTTTCCCGACAAGAAAACTGGCTGGAAGAGAGAGAAAAGTGGTCTCCAAGGAGAAAGCTGGTCTCCAAGGGTAATTGGTGGTCTCCACACTGAAACAAAGCCAGTGGTATGGTGGGGGACCAGTAAATGTGGCTCAAAAGTGAGGGAGACCAACTCTCTAACAAGAAAATCGGGCGGCAAAGAGAAAGGTGGTCTCCAAGAAGAAAAGGTGGTCTTCCACCCTTGTACCACTTTCCTAGCAATGAAAATAGGGTCCATGCAAAAAATGAACCCATATCGATGCAAAATGAGGGTTCGGGGGTCAAAACGCGCAGCCGGGTACCCCGAAAACTGACTATCAAGCACTGAAGTGGTGTGCGACCACAAAGGTGGTCTCCTGGGCCACAGTGTCCCTTTAGGGAGAGGAAACAAGGTGTGTGCCAAAAATCAGAGCAAACGAAGAAAGTTAAGCGGTCCCCAACCGAAGCGCACGGCTGACGGCTCTGAAAACCAAAAACTGGTCTCCAAACGGGAACAATGGCTTACGACCACGAAACGTAGCCTACGGCCATTGAGAGATGGTCTACGAGACCTCTCCCTCCCTTCGGGAAGAGAAAATAGAACCTGATTCGTAAACCGAGGTAAAACACAAAAGAGTCTCGAAGTCCGGAGGTAAGGCTCCTAGTCGAGACTCTGTAACCTCAGAACGAGCACAATATGCACCATCACCGAGTGCTCAGTCGATGACGTCCGAGTCTTAAGGTCAGTCAAAAATGGGGTGTCTACAGCTTGAGCGAGGAACTCCACGCTCGAGCGTACACTTTGAGTTCATGCAGTCCGCTCGAGCGAGGAAAGTCACGCTCGAGCATGAAATGCGTGTATCCAGCACTTTGCATGTGTTTACAGTCCGCTCGAGCGAGGGAATGCACGCTCGAGCGAGGACTTGTGTCACACGCTCGAGCAAGGTTCGAGCGCCCGTCGAGCGTGAATTTCATGCATCCAGTACTTTTGCAGTCCGCTCGAGCGAGGAAAGTCACACTCGAGCGGAGCTTTTTTGTCTGCATGTCCGCTCGAGGGTAGAAAGCCACGCTCGAGCGAGACCCCTGTTTTCTGAAAATTTTGAAAAGTGTTTTAAAGTGCATCTTTGCATCCTCATTCCATCCAAGGCATTCCTAGGCCTAGTTTAAGGCATCTTAATGAGGATAATGCTATAGAACCACACCGAGTCAAGATAGGGACTAAGTTATTATTTCCTAAACATGCAACTTAGTGTGTGTTCATCCTGTAACTGTGTAGGGTTGGCATCCGAGGACGCTCACTAGCCTATCTATAGCCCAGAACTCTGTGAGTAACAATGTTGTAAAGATATATTCAACCATGAATATTTTCTGAATGATCAACTGTACTGCTTTCTGAAGTGATATTTCTTACTAAATGAATGCTTGTCCTATTTGTGAACCGTATTTGTGACATTCATAGCAATTTACTGTTATTGTACTGTACTGCTACTGTCATAGAGATCTCTATCAGTTTCCATGCTTGGAACCACTACTGTTTACTGATATGATGGCCATCAACTGATTGTTCGGTCTGTTTAGACCTACTGTACTGTTTTGCTATTGGATGCACCACTTATGACTGCTATGATCGAATAACTGATATACTGTTCAAATGACTGTTTTAAATACTGAAAGGACATTCATTCTTAACCTCTTTATGCATATGTTATTCACTGGGCTTTAGCTCACTGTTTATATATATGTAGGTGTCCAGGCACCGGATCGGAGCTAGGAGCGTTGGGTTAAACTCCCTTTTTGTCAAGCCAACCAACATGCCTCACTGCGAGGTTCCAAATGTGTCCAAGCCAAGGCTGCTTTGGGGTGTTTTAGATCCCCCATTTCTGTCTCTGTTTTGTATAGACTGTATAAACTTGTACTGTACTGTTATGGTAGGGATTTGGTCCTTAACCTGAATGCCTGTATATGTGTATGTTCATACTGCTTTTGTTCCGAATGTAAATGTGTTATGAAAAGTCTTTTTGCATACAGACTGTCACAGCTCATTGGACATCTTTTATTACTGTTTTGGCTTCCGCCAACCCCTGTACTCTGTATTACTGTCTTTACTGTTAAGCAGGCCTTCGGTAATCATGGATTACTGGCTGATTACGGTGCTAAACACATAGGGACCGGTTTGGGTCGTGACAGCGAGGGCCACGTGAGCATAGACCATGGTATTATTATCCCTGAGTAAGGGCCATGTGAGCATAAATCACGGTATTATTACCCCCGGGTATGGGCTACGTGAACATATGACATGAGGTGGAATACTCATTCATTCAACAGTCCTTAACAATAATAATAACAGTTTAGAAAGAAATAGAATTCAAACATATTTTTACACAATTGTTACTCACAGTTAGCTCCGTGTGGTATATGGCTAGGATGCGACGTCTGACCTACATAGATACATGAAAGCACAATGATTCATTATACAGTCCTTCCGTTCAATTAGTCATTATTTATCTGTTACTTATCCATTACTAATTATTTAACCCGATCCCATTCATTCTTTCATTCCCTCTTGTGTTCATCCCATACACATACACATGAAAACAGTTAAATGCAATTGAAGGCCCGGAAGTCAGAGAAAACAATAGGAAAATCAAACTGGGTTGGCCCTATTGGCTGCATGTGCGGTGGCCCTAGCCGCACGTGCAGTGGTCTGGCCGCATGAGCGGGCGAACTTCAGAATGCAGTTTTGGCCAAAACAAGGTTGGCCACTTGTGCGGTGGCCCAGGCCACTCGGGCGGTTTGGGTGAAAATCAGTCCGCAAATTCTGCTGAAAATGGAGCTTTCCCCTTTTCAAACCCAAACTCAATTTTATGAAAATCAAGGTCCAAAATGCATCAAAACAACTTGAATTCACCATATCAAACTTCAATATGAATCATAACCAATTCACACTTAAGTTATCACAAATGAAAAACATGGAAATCATAAAACATGGAGGTTAAGTTCTAATTGATGGAGCTTCCTCCATATTGCTCATAAATCATGCCAAAGCAAGTGGTAAAACATGAAGAATGCCATGGAGATTCATATCTTGCACTAGTTCCTCTATTTTCCTCCTTAGGATTCAACTAACAAGTTCACACCACTCTACTTCTTGATTCAACTTAGATTCTCTAATTCCATGATAAAGACAACCCAAATTCATGAGATTGAAGGAAAAGTTCTTACGTCAAGTTGATGATTTGATGAAGATTGGTTAATTCCCTTTTTTTCTTCTTGAACCCTAGCTTTGTTTCTTTCTCTTTTGTCTCTAGAATTCTCACAAAATATCTATCTCTATCTACCTCTTATTTGATGAGTAGAGTTAGGCCTTGTTTGGGTCTAATTCTCTTCCTAATTCTAAGTTTAATTTTTAATAACTCAATTCTCATTACAAGCCTCTTAATTTAACACCAAATTGAAACGAATTACTGTGAATCAGGCTCTAATTGCCTATGTCAAATCTCTAATTTTAATCTTATGGTTCACTGATTCAGACAGGTTTATTTCCCCTTTCCATCTATCTTTCCCACTAATTCAATACAATGAACACATAGCACACATAACACATGACATATATAACACGTCATATAATTTGACATAATAAACACATCATGAAGACAAATCACATGATTTAACAATTAATTAAGGAGGCGGATGTTACAATCATTATTCAAATTCCATAAAATCTTACATCATTTCTATTTCCCCTTTACAAAATCAAATATTCATATTTTAGGGCAAAATTTCATTTTCTTTATAAACCAATTTTAAGGATAAAAATACATCAACCACATTTACAATTCTACAACCATTTTCAAGAACCCATTTAAAAACCCTTCTTTTGATTTCAAACCAAAACCCTCGATTTTTTCAAAAATCCCCAATATCAGGATTTTTAAAAAAAGAGAAATAACCAAGTTAAAAATCATACTAAAGTGTGGAGAAATCCCTACCTCAAAGTCAAAGACCAAGAGGAACAATAGTTGAAACTCGACGAAGCCGAAAACGAACTTTGCTCCAATTAGAATGAAGCTTTAAGTGAACTTTACCTTTTTAACAAAGGGACTAGGGTATAAAAATCAATAGATTGAGAGTATTTGGAGGTTGAAGATGAGTTTTAGAGAGAGAATGTCTAGATTTAGGGTTTTGAAATGTTTAGAGAAAGAGAGATATGAAAAAGTGACTCAAAAATTGACTTTTATGGACTGATATACGCACAGACCGCTCGAGTGACCAAAACATCGCTCGAGCTGCCAGACACAAAAAGAGAGACCACTTGAGTGAACAAAGTATTGCTCGAGCCAAGAATACCACCCTCTTAGTACTTTTGTAGGCCTGCAAAAGTACTGAGAGTTCCAAAAAGCGCAAGAAGGACCGCTCGAGCCAAGACCGCTCAAGTGTAAGAAACACTGCTCGAGCGAATAATGCCATACTACCAGTAGTTTTGCAGACCTGCAAAAGTACTAGAAGTTCTCAAAGTTCGCTCGAGCGAACAAGCCAAAATCTAGGCCGCAACAGTTTTGAAAAACTAACTCCCAACATGTTTTAAACACAACCAAGACACTCTAATAACCAATCTCAACAAGAAATAAGATGGAAGAAAACGTAAACAACCATCAAGAAAAAAAATTCGGATCCAAAATAATGAACGGGTCGGGTTTAAACCAAAATCGTTATAAGGCGATTATATTACATGTGTCCAGATTGTTTCAACTCATATAGAGATCTTTGTAACTTGATTGAATAAATACTTCTAGGTTTTGAATTAGATGCTTCTGGCATTTTAAATCCTTTAGGGATTTTCATATATATATATATATATCATTATCTAGTGATCCATATAAATATGCTATAATTACATCCATTAGACGCATATCTAAATTTTCTTTGATTGCCAAGCCAATCAAAAATCTGAATGTAATCACATCCATTACGGATGAATATGTTTCCTCATAGTCAATACCAGGTCTCTACGAGAAACCTTGCGTAACAAGTCGTGCTTTATATTGTACAATATCATTTTGCTCATTACGTTTTCGAACAAACACCCATTTATATCCTACAGGTTGTATCCCTTTAAGGGTTTGGACTGCAGGTCCAAATATTTCACATTTTATAAGCGAGTTTAACTCTACTTATATTGCTTCTTTTCACATTGGCCAATCATTTCTTTGTCGACATTCCTCGACAGTTCGTGGTTCATTGTCATTATCACTTTTGATGATGTTTTCAGCATTACTTCTAGTAATGTCAATAGCAACTTCAAACAAAAATATGTTGGCGACAATAATTTGATTTCTATCCCAAATGTCTCCTGTACTCATATAATGTATTGAGATCTCATTATTTTTAGGTATCTTTTCTACTTCAGGGAATAACTCTTTAGGAGATTTCTCTTCTGAAGGTTCATAAGTAAGAGATTTGGATAGACTTACTATAGCCTGTTTTGTGGTTCTAGCCTCTTCATGAGTGCTTTCATTTATGGGTATGATCTTTTCAAGTGATCCATTTATGTTTTTTTTTTCTAGATTACCAACTGTTTGTTCTTGAGCTTTCCTTTTTTGAGGAATTTTGTCTTTTGCACCGATGAGTCTCCCACGCTTCTACCTTAGACTCATTTGCTATTATACCCACTGATTGATCAACAGGAACATCAATTCTTACTGAAGTATTAGCTACTGGCATGTAAGATTTTGTCACATGTTGTTTTTGTGTGTCAGTGAATGCATCCAGTACATGATTTGCAATATTTTGCAAATGAATGATCCTTTGAACTTCTATTTCACATTGATTAGTATGAGGATCAAGATGAGATAACATCAGAGTATTCTAAATGATTTCTTGTCGAGCTTCAGGTTGTGACTTGTCTCCCCTTAATGATGGGAAAATTATTTTTTTAAAGTGACAATCCTTAAATCGTGCCTTAAATACATTACCAGTCAAAGGTTCTAGATATCTAATGATTGATGGAGAATCAAAACCAATATAAATTCCAAGTCTACGTTGTGGACCTATCTTAGTGCGTTGTAGAGGCGCAATAGGGACGTATACACCACAACCAAATACTCTAAGGTGACTAACATTTGGTGGTTGACCAAATACAAGCTGTAACGATGAGTACTCATGATGTGTAGTTGGTCTGACATGAATCAAAGATACCGCATGCAATATAGTATGACCCCATGCTGAAACAGGTAATTTGCTTTTCATAAGCAAATGCCGAGTAATCAACTGAAGTCTTTTAATTAAAGATTTAGCTAAACCATTTTGAGTATGAGTGTGTACAACAGAATGTTCAATATCAATGCCAATGGACATGCAAAAATTATCAAATGCTCGAGATGTAAATTCACTAGCATTATCTAAACGAATTGTCTTGATATGATGGTCTGGAAAATGTGATTGCAATCTAATTATTTGAGCAAGGAGTCTAGCAAATGCAACATTACGTGTAGAGAGTAGATAAAGATGTGACCATCTAGTTAATGCATCTATTAAAACCATAAAGTAATGAAATGGCTCACAGGAAGAGTGTATGAGTCCACATATATCCCCTTGAATTCTTTGCAAAAATGATAGAGATTTTACAATGACTTTTGTGGGTGATCGTCTGATAATTAATTTTCCTTGTGAATAGACAAAACATGGATAATCATTTGGTAAAAAAATCTTTTGGTTCTTTAATGGATGTTTATGTGAATTTTTAATTATTTGATGCATCATTATAGATTTTGGATTCCCAAGTCGGTCATGCCATAGCATAAACATTTTTGGGTCAGAGCACTTCTTGTGCATAACAATATGTGACTTAATCATTTTTATCGTTGTATGATATACTCCAAAAGAAAATGCAGGAAGTTTTTCTAATACCAGCTTTTGGCCAGAATTAGTTGCAATGATAAACAAACACTCTTCTTGACATTTATTTATAGTTTCAATATGATAACCATTACGACGTGTATCTCTGAAACTTAACAGATTTCTTCTAGATCTGGTAGAATACAAAGCTTCATCTATATGAGTTTTTGTTCCATTTGGCAACATAATATTGGCTTTTCCGGAGCCTTCAATCAGGTTTGTAGAACCTGAAATTGTATTGACATTAACTTTTTTCATGATTAATTGTATAAAATATTTTGCGTCATATAAGATTGTGTGTGTGGTTGCACTGTCTACTAAAGAGATATCATCATCAATCATTGTGGAATTAGTCAATACATCAATGAAAGCCATGCCTAAAAAAATTGAAATTCATTACCCTCAAAACAAGAAAAATACAAACTGTCAAACTCAAAAATACAAATTCTGAAGACCTAACTAAAACAAGAAAATACACACTCCAAAGTAAAAAAATACAAATTTCAAAATCATAAAACAAGGCAATACAAAGCATAACATGATATCTAGAAAATCAAATTAATCAGTATGAATATTTCCATCACCAATTAAATGATCAATTTTTCCATCAGGGTCTTCAAAGAAATCAGACACATCAAGATGATTAATATCAATAGGTTCATAATGATTTGTAAAATGCATTTCAATGCCTTTTCGTTTTTCTTTTACCGATGCTTGATAAAGATCCACCAAATGTTTAGGCGTATGACAGGTACGTGACCAATGCCCTGTTGTCACGACCCCAAACCGCCCCTAGTAGTTTGGTGCCGTGATGGCTAGTAATCCGAGATTACCGAAGGCCAACTTTCAAAATTCACACACAATCAGAGTATAAATATATGGGGCTCACAAGTGCGGAAGCAATAATTTAAAATACAAGTGGTCCATAAGAGCAGTGCATAAGTCAAATGAAATGGCATACATCTTTACATAGCTTTACAACTTGAATACAAATAAAATGAAGTACAAAAATACATATTACATCTTGGAAAAAGGCTTCTCAAGCTGACATAAACAAAATACATGAAATACAAGTCAGGAAACATAATATTCAGGATTGCCGACATAAACATTGCCGACATAACATGCATCCAAAACATCTTGCAAAACACACATCTCGGCGTAGCCGACTTCTTGCTTGTTACCTACATACATACATAGGGAGAGTGAGTTTGGATACTCAATGAATGGTATAAGTAATAAAGGGGTTAAATGAATAATACCCGAGATCTTTTCAAAACAATACATAGTATATCCTTGTCAAAACCATACATAACATAGCTTAGCTTGGCTTGAAATAAAACTTCATTCAAAACTTGGTCTTTCAAAACTTACTTATATACTTAACATACATCGATCTTAAAACATAACCTCGGTATAACCTTGGTCCTTCAAAACAAAAGCATAATCTCGGCATCGAGCACACCCGTTCATAGTCCGTAGGTGGCCGATATCTTAACAAGGGTGCTACTTAGGCTTAACGTCCCCTAGCACGAAAGGACGGTGCTACCTAGGCTTAAAGTCCCCTAGCACGAAAGGACCCTCAAAACAAGATGTGCTGTGAAAGTTTAGAGTCCTCCAGCACGAGAGACCTATGTTACAAAGGCCTGTAGCCCTTTAACACTAGAGTACAAATCAAGGGTGCTGCGAAAGTTTAGAGTCCTCTAGCACGAGGGACTTTCCGAGAATGTCGTCAAAACAAAGCTTACTTGATACATTGTCATCCAAAACAAAACTTATACTTGATACATAAAATAGGGATATCATCATGCTTAACAAATACTTTTATCAAAACAAGGAAAAGCTTTATCAAAACCTTAAGAACATAACTTTATTAAAAATACCACTCACATAGGTCTTGGGACGTCGGGATCAAGTCAAAGGTCCAAGTCCTACAAACACATGGCAAAATCTACTGAACATACTTCTCAAAACAAGTCTTACATACTGGCAAATGATCTCGGGAAAACATGCTGGAAGTCAAAACACTGTTTTACATGTCAGGAAGACATGCTGGGTACTAACCAGGTCTTTGCCGAGGTCCCACACCTCCTGGCCGAGGTGTGGTTACCTAGGCTTCGGCGTGCGGTTGCATGCTGAGGTGCGCACAAGACAAACTAAAGGTGTAAGTGATCATGCAAGGTAGGCCAAGGTGAGATACGATGCTTGGCCTAAGTGTGAGGTCTAGGTAAGAGTGATCTCGGCGACTACACCTCGGAAAGTGAGGTCTGGAGATCTGGGTTTCCACCCGTGAAGAACAGGAAGAACATGAACATAAAGAACATGAGGAACATGAATGCTAAAATCATAACTTCTTTATTACAAAAATCTGGGATTTCATGCTATGAGTTCGAAAACATGGACCTGGGTACCTATACTTCAAAATCATGTGAAAACAAACACAAAAAACATAGATCTTGGCATGAACTTTCGGATTAAAACATGACTTTTCTTAAAGAACGCATGAATGCTATTTTCTCTTTCTAAAACCGAACTTCAAAGCAATGCAATGGCTTACAAATCATATTCAATTATACAATTCAATAACATGAACATAAAGAACGACAAGAGCAGATCAAGAATCTAACCTTAGAACACGGATCTAACGGTTCGATCTCTAGGGATCAAGCTTGGAAATCTACCTCCTCTCAAGAACTCTTCTCCCTCTTCTAGAGCTTCTCTCTCCTCTTCCAAAACAATTATAGAAACAAAATGATGGGTTTTCTCTCTCTATCGGCTGACTTAACACTCAGCTCGGACACGTGGCAACGACTGGTTGGCTCTCCTAAAAAAGGTGATAGATTGACAAGACAAGACTATGACAAAGTGTATCTAACAAGCTACTCGGTGAGGCACTCCGGCAAGTAATGACATCGGCTTAGGACAAAGCTTCGGCAACTAAGGTGACAATGACCTCGGCTAGGGAGGACAACACTTGACTAAGCTGTGCTACACCTTGGCCTAGATGTGCCACACCTCGGTCTAGGTCATACCACTCCAGGACAAGGTCACTTAGGTGCAAAGGTAATATCTCGGCCTAGATGATACACATCTCGGCCTTGGTGATAAACACCTCGGCCTAGATAGCGACATCTCGGCCAATAGGTCAAGGCAAAGGTGGAGGTCAAACAGAGGGGTTCCAAGATAACTTCTAGACTGAAGATGACCTCGGCTTGGAATGATCTAGGCGTAACATGACCTAGGCTTGGCATGACCTAGGCTTAACATAACTTAGGCTTGAGACACCAAGGAAGGAAACAAGCATGCACACAACACTTAGGCAGTTCACATAACCACGAAACAAGGCATGGACCTTACTTAGGCAAAACAAGTCTCAATCATGCAAATGCAAGCTTAACGAGTCATAATCATACCAATGTTCATGAACATGACTAAGACATAAGTGTGGGTTGTTACATCCTTCCCCCCTTAAAGAAGTTTAGTCCCCAAACTTCGCTTACCTTGTTCCCAAAACGACTCCCGATGTCGAGTTCTTATCTCTTCCTATCATTCTTAGCTTTTACCTTGGGACAATCCTTAATACGATGACCCATCTCACCGCATCCGAAATATGCTCCAGTTGTCCAATGACAAACTCCAAAATGTCGCTTCCCGCGACTTGCACATGTCGGCCAGGTACCACCTTCCTGAATTGCATTGTTGGAACTGCCCACCTTTGTCTCCTCCTTGGCATCAGTCGGGTCTGCCTCTTCTTCACGATTGTCATAGGTCTGCCTCTTCTTCTGGTTCCTCCCCGAACTTTGACTTCTGTTCAGGTTGGTTTTTGCAAGGATGGCTTTATCTAATACTCCAGCATATGTCGGCATGTTGAGCAAATTAACCTGATCTTGTATCGGCCCTCAGAGTCCACTCTCAAACTTCCTAGCTTTTCTGTACTCGTTGTCGACCATGTGAGGTGCATACCTTGCCAACTCGGTGAAAGCACAATCATACTCTGCCATAGTTTTGCCACCTTGCGTCAACATCTGAAATTCTGTGGTCTTGCGATCTCGGACACTGAGTGGGAAATGCTTGTCATAGAACAGCTCCAAAAATCTGGTCCAACTCAAGTTTGGATTACCTTCTCGGATCATCATCCACCATCTACGAGCGTCGTCTTCCAATGTGAATGCTGCTAAGGACACCTTCTGAGCGTTAGTGCTGGGAAAAACCTCGAACAACTTCTCCATCTCAAGAACCCATGCTTCTACCTTCATCGGTTCTATACCTCCATGGAACTTCGGCGGTTTCATCTTCTTAAATTCTTTGATCAGGGTCAATGTGTCATCTCCATACAAAGCTGGCTGCGGAGGCACTTGTGGTATTGGCGGTGGTGGAACTGCATGTTGGCCATCTGTCTGCGCGGCCTGGGTGGAGGTGGTACCGGTGTTCTGCTGCCTTGCTTGCCTTAACTCATCGACCAAACTTTCAACCAATCTTTCTAATCTGTCTATTCTGTCTTCGGATTGATCCGGCCAACTGGGGGTCTACCTCTTCTCATGATGCTAGGAGCATGCAGGATGTGACTCTTAGAAACAAATGAACATGTATGCAAGTGAACATGCTCATGCCGATGTAACAGATGATCATGCCGAGATGATGCACACCTTGTCAAGCAGCAAGCAATATGATGCAATCCTAACATCATTCTAAGGGACATCCTATGCTCTTTAGGACTCAAAGTGTGTGAATAACGTACGATAAGGAACTTGTGCTCTGATACCATTCTGTCACGACCCCAAACCGCCCCTAGTAGTTTGGTGCCGTGATGGCCAGTAATCCAAGATTACCGAAGGCCAACTTTCAAAATTCACACACAATCAGAGTATAAATATATGGGACTCACAAGTGCGAAAGCAATAATTTAAAATACAAGTGGTCCATAAGAGCAGTGCATAAGTCAAATGAAATGGCATACATCTTTACATAGCTTTACAACTAGAATACAAATAAAATGAAGTACAAAAATACATATTACATCTTGGAAAAAGGCTTCTCAAGCCGACATAAACAAAATACATGAAATACAAGTCAGGAAACATAATATTCAGGATTGCTGACATAAACATTGCCGACATAACATGCATCCAAAACATCTTGCAAAATACACATCTCGGCGTAGCCGACTTCTTGCTTGTTACTTACATACATACATAGGGGGTGAGCTTGGATACTTAGTGAATGGTATAAGTAATAAAGGGGTTAAATGAATGATACCCGAGATCTTTTCAAAACAATACATAGTATATCCTTGTCAAAACCATACATAACATAGCTTAGCTTGGCTTCAAATAAAACCTCATTTGAAACTTGGTCTTTCAAAACTTACTTATATACTTAACATACATCGATCTTAAAACATAACCTCGGCATAACCTTGGTCCTTCAAAACAAAAGCATAACCTCGGCATCGAGCACACCCGTTCATAGTCCGTAGGTGGCCGATATCTTAACAAGGGTGCTACTTAGGCTTAACGTCCCCTAGCACGAAAGGACGGTGCTACCTAGGCTTAAAGTCCCCTAGCACGAAAGGACCCTCAAAACAAGATGTGCTGCGAAAGTTTAGAGTCCTCCAGCACGAGGGACCTATGTTACAAAGGCCCGTAGCCCTTTAACACTAGAGTACAAATCAAGAGTGCTACGAAAGTTTAGAGTCCTCCAGCACGAGGGACTTTCCGAGAATGTCGTCAAAACAAAGCTTACTTGATAAACAAAACTTATACTTGATACATAAAATAGGGATATCATTCATGCATAACAAATACTTTTATCAAAACAAGGCAAAGCTTTATCAAAACCTTAAGAACATAACTTTATTAAAAATACCACTCACATAGGTCTTGGGACGTCGGGATCAAGGCAAAGGTCCAAGTCCTACAAACACATGGCAAAATCTACTGAACATACTTCTCAAAACAAGTCTTACATACTTGCAAATGATCTCGGGAAAACATGCTGGAAGTCAAAACACTGTTTTGCATGTCAGGAAGACATGTTAGGTACTAACCAGGTCTTTGCCGAGGTCCCACACCTCTTGGCCGAGGTGTGGTTACCTAGGCTTCGGTGTGCGGTTGCATGCCGATGTGCGCACAAGACAAACTAAAGGTGTAAGTGATCATGCAAGGTAGGCCAAGGTGAGATACGATGCTTGGCCTAAGTGTGAGGTCTAGGTAAGAGTGATCTCGGCGACTACACCTCGGAAAGTGAGGTCTGGAGATCTGGGTTTCCACCTGTGAAGAACAGGAAGAACATGAACATAAAGAACATGAGGAACATGAATGCTAAAATCATAACTTCTTTATTACGAAAATCTGGGATTTCATGCTATGAGTTCGAAAACATGGACCTGGGTACCTATACTTGAAAATCATGTGAAAACAAACACAAAAACATGGATCTTGGCATGAACTTTCGGATCAAAACATGACTTTTATTGAAGAACACATGAATGTTATTTTCTCTTTCTAAAACTGAACTTCAAAGCAATGTAATGGCTTACAAATCATATTCAATCATGCAATGCAATAACATGAACATAAAGAACGACAAGAGCAGATCAAGAATCTAACCTTAGAACACGGATCTAACGGTTCGATCTCTAGGGATCAAGCTTGGAAATCTACCTCCTCTCAAGAACTCTTCTCCCTCTTCTAGAGCTTCTCTCTCCTCTTCCAAAACAAGTATAGAAACAAAATATGGGTTTTCTCTCTCTATCGGCTGACTTAACACTCAGCTTGGACACGTGGCAACGGCTGGTTGGCTCTCCTCAAAAAGGTGATAGATTGACAAGACAAGACTATGACAAAGTGTATCTAACAAGCTACTCGGTGAGGCACTCCGACAAGTAATGACATCGGCTTAGGACAAAGCTTCGGCAACTAAGGTGACAATGACCTCGGCTAGGGAGGACAACGCTTGACTAAGCTGTGCCACACCTTGGCCTAGATGTGCCACACCTTGGTCTAGGTCATACCACTCCAGGACAAGGTCACTTAGGTGCAAAGGTAACATCTCGGCCTTGGTGATGAACACCTCGGCTAGATAGCGACATCTCGGCCAATAGGTGGAGGTCAAACAGAGGGGTTCCAAGATAACTTCTAGACTGAAGATGACCTCGGCTTGGAATGATCTAGGCGTAACATGACCTAGGCTTGGCATGACCTAGGCTTAACATAACTTAGGCTTGAGACACCAAGGAAGGAAACAAGCATGCACACAACACTTAGGCAATTCACATAACCACGAAACAAGGCATGGGCCTTACTTAGGCAAAACAAGTCTCAATCATGCAAATGCAAGCTTAACGAGTCATAATCATACCAATGTTCATGAACATGACTAAGACATAAATGTGGGTTGTTACACCTGTCATGCCACATCTGTAACACGTATTTTCATAATTTTTGGAAGGTTTATTTTATAAATCTTTTCTCTTTTCTTGTGATGTCACAGAGTTATTCCACTTTTGGTGATGTCACAGAGTTATTCCACGAATTCTATACTTACTTCTACCTTGGCCACGTCTATGACATTTCCCTCATCCACAACCATGAAATGCAGCCTCATTCACTTCAGGGAATGGAGTAGAACCAATTGGGTGGGATTGATGATTTTTCAGTAAAAGGTGATTGGTTTGTTCAGCTACTAGAAGACATGAAATCAGTTCAGAGTACTTAGGCTCCGTTTGGGATACCACTTTGGGCTAAAATAGCCATATAAGACAAAATTGGCTATTTTATCCAAATAGAACAAAATGTCACATCTAACCCATAATTATTTCATTCTTTCTCTCACAAAAGTCAAAAATCCAAAAAGCTTATCCCAAATGAGGCTTTTTAGCCCAGGCTAAAATAGCCAAAAAGCCAACCCACATCCCAAACGAAGCCTTAGTAAATCGACGCTCTCTATATTGCTGCTATAGGAGCACATTATCAGCGTGAAATGTGGATAATATTTTTTTTCAAGCATATCCTCTTCAATAATTTTTTCTCCACATAATTTTAATTGAGAAATAATTTTAAATAAAGCTGAGTTATACTCACTAACTTATTTATAATCTTATAACCTCAGGTAAAACCAATCATAACGAGTTCTTGAGAGGATTATGGTCTTCTGGTGCTCGTATCTCTTCTTCAAATTATTCCACAAAATAAGTGGATCTTTTACCGTGAGGTATTCAGTTTTTAATTCTTCTTGGAGATGGCGGCAAATGAATATCATTGCTTTTGCACGATCCTGCAGGGATGCTTCATTTTCATTCTTTATGGTATCTCCAAGATTCATTGCCTCAAGGTGGATCTCAACATCAAGAATCCAAGGTAAGTAATTTTTTCTAGGAATGCCAAGAGCTGAGAATTCCAATTTTGAAAGATTTGACATGTTTATGCACTTTATATAACAAAAAGAATATAATATATTAAGAAAACATAGAATTAACTTTAGAATTTATTTATACTTACCTTGACTGCTGAGTTCAGAATCCCGTATTGATAATGTATTATAAAACTAAAGAAAATGAAGAAGAAAGAGCTATAATAGAATAAAAAGAAATAAAGGACCAAATGAGAATTCTAGAAAGTAAAGGGTCAAAGGAGAATTCTTTCTTTTTATTTTTTGATGAATAACATACATAATATGCATTGATGTGCTTATATAGACAATCAACTTGTACATGATTGGTTGGTTAATGTCAATTAATGCTGCAGTTTCTATAACTTTCTACATTCTACTAACTTAACCCTGAAGGTATGGTTATCCATACATTTACAATAATATGATATTTTTGACAAATAAGACTACATAGCAAAAGATTGATTAGATTTTATTTTTTTTACATTGGCGGATAAAGATATATCATTTGGCTTCACCCATCCCAAAGTTGTTACTCTTTACAAAGTTGTTTTTTTTTTTTTGGAAGTACGGTCACGTGGTGTTCCATGATAGTATGATTGGTGAAGAATGTGGAGTATTAATTATTTGTGTCGGGTGATTGAGGAACATGACGGGGCATAATGAATGGTGATTGGTGAGGGAGTATGACTACTTGATACTCTGGGACTATTGTATAATTTTCCGTCTATCGGTATGTTGAGTTAGTGTTTCGAGACTATTGATATTGATGACAAGTTATCAAAAGGTCTAAACAATTGACAAGTCAAAAACCATTAGTCACATAATACTATTGTGACATATGTATATAGTACTTTCAAACAATAAAGCTATGTAAAAAGGAATGGATGCCAGAGTGGACTATATTATCTCAAAGTTATTACTCTTATTGATTTAAGAATATCATATCAAATTGATGAGTTAGTGTTATGAGACTAATAAAACCTCTTATTATGGCAACACACTACTATCTCATAATGGAAATGAAGATATTATCTCTAATGAAATTGGTTTTTGTCTAAGACAATTGATTGGTGTAGAAATAAGTTGTGTTTTCATCTCTGAATTTCAAGAGACAACATTAAACCTAGACAATGCCTTGTTGGTTACAAAGACAACTAGGATGTTGCATGCAATTAGTCCTACTAGACCAAAGCTAAATTTCAAGGTATAACAACAACAACAACAACAACAACAAAAAACAAAATTTTAATTGGTAGTGGTAAGTCAGAAGTGGTCTTCTTCATGAGAGGAGGGAGATATAAGAAAATTAATAACAAGAAGAAAAAGTATACTCCCTCTGTCTCATAATGTTGGTCTTTTTTTAAAATTTCAACTTTTTAAAGGGTAGTTTTGGAATAATATAAATTTTTATATTTTGACTTTTTAAAAGGGACAATCATTTTGGGACAACAAAAAATGACAAAAGACCAACAATATGAAACGGAAGAAGTACACAAGAAGTATATAAGAATGAGAAGGAGATGGTGTTAATTGTGGCCTTTCTCCTAGCATATGTGTGTCCATGTCTCTTCCTTTTTCCTGTGTCAACAGTCTAGAATTCTCTCTCCATAACTCTCTCTAAAAATAATATTTTTTTCTTGCAAAATCAGCAATATTATGTATTTAGAAAAAATATCTGAAATTTAAAATTGAAATGAATGGATTGCTTACCCAAAAAAGAAATGAATGAATCAAATTCTAGGTTATTTTTTAAGTAGTTTTTTTTGAGTACATAGCATCTATATTGAAAAATTAGTGGTTTACTTGATATCCAATCTGGTGTAGTTTATAGGATGTTTTTTTTTCTAAACATAAAAATATAAAAGGGGAGTTGTCAAAGTATTTCATGTAATAAATTATAAATAAAAAAGTTGTCAATAAGTTAAAAAAACATACTTATTACTTTTAATTAAGCTATTTAATTTCTAAGTTTTGATTATTAGCCTACTAGAAACTTTACCAAATGTGTAGACAATAGTTTGTATATGTTTTGAAATGATATGATATTAAAGAGAGATGAATGAAAAGAAAAGAGAAAACTCTTGTATTCAATTCAATAATCAATGAATAGTACAAACTCCTTTATATAGGAGAGAAGATAAGTATATACAAAGAATATATTGTATTACACAGATAAGGCATATCTATATAGAGAATATGCTATAGAATATATTGTACTACACAAATAAGGCATATCTATATAGAGAATATGCTATAGAATATATTGTATTACACAAATAAGGCATATCTATATAGAGAATATGCTATAGAATATACTATAGTTAACACCCCTCTCAAGCTTAAGGTGGCAATACAGATATCAAGTTGAGCTTGGAAAGTAAATCAGAAAATCGTCTTTGAGGATAAGCATTGGTAAAGATGTTAGCTGTCTGATCAGCAGAGGGAACAAAGATAAGACGAACAGTGCCACTAGTAACATGTTGTCGTATGAAGTGACAATCAATCTCAATGTGCTTGGTGCGATCATGGAAGACATTATTATGATGTCTAAATAGCACTCTGATTGTCACAATAGAGGTTAGTGACAGTATGATGAGGAATTCCCATATCAGAAAGAAGCCACACAAACTCTTGAGTAGTGTTAGCAAGAGCAACATATTCAGCTTCAGTACTAGAACGAGCAGTAATAGTTTGTTTCTTGCTACGCCAAGCAATGAGAGAGTCACCTAAGAAGAAGCAGAACCCTGTAGTAGAACGACGATTAGTAAGGTCCCCTACCCAATCATCATCAGAAAATGCATATAACTGTAAGGAAGAGTGAGTGGAGTAGTGAAGACCATGAAACATAGTGCCTTTGAGATAGCATAAAATACGAACGAGAGCATCATAATATGGAGAATGAGGAGCAGTCATGAACTGACTAACAGTGTGAACAGTATAAGCAATGTCTGGATGAGTAACCGTGAGATAGACAAGACTGCCAACTAGTTGACGATATAAAATAGCATCAAACAACGTGTGACCGTCAAGAGGTGTGAGACGAGTCTAAGGATCAACAAGAGTATAGGCAGTCTTGCAATCGGTAAGACCAGCGCGAGCCTAGAGATCAGAAGTATACTTGGCCTGGGAGAGAAAGTAACCAGACAGATCATGAGAGATTTCTAAGCTGAGAAAATATCTAAGAAGACCCAAATCCTTTATCTCAAACTGGTGACTGAGAAACTGTTTGAGACTAGAGATACCCACTATGTCATCCCCAGTGATGATCATATCATCCACATAGAGAAAAATAAGAATGGTACCACATTTTGTCTTACGAATAAAAAGGGCAGAATCATGGGCACTGGAAGAGAATCCAAAATCATGAATGGTGGAGCTAAACTTGGCGAACCAGGCACAAGGAGCTTGTTTGAAACCATACAAAGCACATTGAAGTTTGCAGACTTTGGAGGACAGAACAAAAGAACTAGGAGGAGGTTGTATATAAACTTCCTCAGTGAGATCTCTATTGAGAAATGCATTCTTCACATCCATCTGACAAAGTTTCTAGTGGCGAGCAGTAGCAACGACAAGTAAGCTATGAACAGAAGTCAGACGGCAACAAGAGCAAAGGTTTCATCATAGTCAATCCTATATTCTTGAGTAAACCCCCGGGTAACAAGATGAGCTTTGTAACGCTCAATAGAACTATTAGAATGAGTCTTGAGTTTGTAAACCCATTTGCAACTAACAACACTTTTGCCAGGAGGAAGATCAACAACATTTTAAGTATGAGTTTTAGTAAAAGCTTGTAGTTCATCAGTCATAGCTTGTTGTCAAAGAGGGTTAGAACAAGCCTCTCGATAGGAAGTAGGTTCATGAGAGGAAAATCTAGTAAAACGAACAATGAAATTCACAAAGAATGATAGAAGGTTGTGTTACTCGAGTAGAATGACGAAGAGGTACCTCAGAAGCAAGACCAGAAGACGGAGCAGGATCCTCAGGATGGACCAGAGGCAGCCTGGCAAGACTAGGAGCAGGATCAGCAGGACTAAGAGGCGAAGCAGGATCCTCAGGATGGGCCAGAGACAGCATGACAGAAGTAGTGTCTATATCAAGCTCATCAAACAAAAGAGAGGGATCTGTGAAGAATGATGTAGTGGAAGGAGTGAACAAATGAAACTTAGATATAGAAGATAACATCTTGTCTTCCCAAAATACCACACAACGAGAGACACGAAGATGTTGAGAAATAGGACCCCAACAACGATAGCCTTTATGTTCAATCCCATACCCTAAGAAGCAACACAAACGGTATAACGGTCCCAAAATGTGTACTCTGTTTATCTATTTTTTAAAATTAATTATGTGTTAATGATTAATCATGCAAAGTGCCTAGTTTAATTTGTGCATATCTGTCCAAATTGGAAAATTATTTGTTGGGGTACAACTTTGAAACTGAAACTAACAGCCTTGGTGGGTTCATAAATTGAAATTGGGAATATGAATAGGCTAATTGACATTTTTTACACCTAATTGGAAAGGTTAATTGAAAATTTATTTCTTCTGATTCGTTAAGGTGTGTTTGGGTGGTTTAATTGCAACTTTACACTACAAATTGAAGGCCTTAGAGGCTTCAGAAACCAGAACAGAATACATAATTATAATCAGCATGATTTTTAGGACTTAATATAAAGTTTTATAAAAATTTGATTCAGAACAAATTAATTTGATTTAATTAAATATTATATATATATATATATATGAATATGAATATGAGCCTCTTGGACTCAACAAGCAGAAAGAGACGGAAAGAAAAAGAAAATCTATAGAGAAAAAGAGAGTGCTCGAGAAAGAGATGAAGGAAGAGAGGGAGAAGAAGAATCAAAGAAAATTGAAGGGAAATCAAACAAATCTTCTCCAAATTAACCAACTAAGATAAGAATCTTCTTCTAATTTCTTGAAATAGGGTTGATACACACATGATCTCATGGAATTGAAGTTGACTGTGGATGTGTTGTGTTGTATTTGACCCTAGAAAGCTTATGTAAGCACACATGGCAAGAATTGAAGGAAATTAACTCTCAAATTCACCATGCATAGCATGTTTTCTTGAATTTCATGATGATACATTTATTTTCTCGCATGGTTTTCAAAATTGAAGGGGAAATTCATGAGTAATTAAGAATTCATGGAGAGAAATTGGAGTTGAGAGTATATAATCATAATTTTTTTTTTTGTGGAGAAATTAGATGATTTAATTCTCAAAACTCAACATGCATGGCTTGATCTTGTTTATATGCATGGTATTATTGCTTTATACATAATTTATTGAATGAGTCTCATGGATTTCTAAAGTTGCCAAAGGATTTCTTCATGGGTTTTACAATTGAAGCTTCACAACACATGATTTATGTTTTGTAATTTCATTGAAGTTTTAATCTTTCTTCAAATTGGAAGATTTGGGAGTTGATTTCAAGTTTGATTCCTATTTGATGTTAAAGGCCTAAATTCTAGCACGTTTATATGAGTTTTTGGGAGTGAAATGCATGAAAATGAGGTTGAAATTGCATACTTTGAGCTTCACACATGAAACAAAATTTCAAAAAACAGGGCACAAAATTTGTTATGATCCGCACGTGCGGATTGGGCATCCCACACGTGTGGTTTTGGTCAAGCTCAAGTCTTGTTTTTGCATTATTTTTCTACCTTTCGAGCCATCGTTTGCATAGTTTTAAAGTGTTTTTCTTGTGCATTTGCATCTCATGAGTGCATTGGAATGAACGAATAAAAAGTTAGAACCGAACGAGTAAAGACGAATGGAAATTGAATAAGTAAACAATCGAATCAAATAGAATTGGCTAAAGATATGAATGTAATTGAATTGTTGTGGTTGAATTTATTTGTTTAGGTCGGACGACGCATCATAGTGCAACTTTAGCACGTATTTTGAGAAGCCCATTGTGAGTAACGCTGTTGCAAAGCTATGTTCCATTATAATTATTTTCTGATTGATAAAAATGTATTATTTTACTGTAATGATAATGTTTATGGATGAATGATTGTCCTATTTGCTGAACTGTACTCGAGGTATCCATAGCATATTGTTATTGCTATTGTTATTGTTATTGTTACAGAGATCTCTGCAAGTTTCAATTCTTAGAACTATTGTTATTGCATTGATGACCATCTGTAGACACCCCATTTTTGACCATCCTCAAGACTTGGACGTCACCATTTGAACACTCGGTGATCATCCACGTTTGTGTTCGTCTTGAGTTCCCGGAGGTCTCGGCTACGCGCCTTGCCTCAAGATCTCTCGACTCGACTGTTTTGTATTTGGTTTTGCACCAAACACTTGTGTTTTGCCTTGGAGGGGCAGAGAATGGCTAGTGGGCCATCCCCACACATCACTGGCCATGGCTTGAGGCCACCGGCCAGTGTTTTGTTACCATCGGCCAGATGTTTGGTCGGTCGGCACTCTAGTTGGTCGGTCAGCCATTTATTTTGTCAAAATAGCATTTTTGGCTGGCTGATCACTGTGCATCTGCTTTTGCGGATATTTTTATGCCAGCTGTGCTAGCCAGCATACACCTTTTCCCCTCTCTATACACGTGTATGGAGGGATTTCACTCTTGCCAAGCTTGTTTTGTAAGCTTTGCAAGAGTGATCTTCTATAAAGAGGAGGCCTCTCCTCCCTCCTCTAGGGTTACAAAAAATCCCAGGGGAGCTCTGGTTCTAGGGTTAGCATAGTGTATCTATTCTATCTCTATTTCTCCCTCTCTTTTGCTCTAAGTGTGTGTTTGTCCTTAGTTTTGCACTAGGACACCTACCGTTACACCTTACCTTGATTGCTGAGGCATTAGGGGGCTATTCTTGAAGTTCTTAAGCTGGTTTGGAGCTAAGAAAGCTGCTGGAGTGATCCTTGAGAAGAAGGTCTTCAAGGGTAAGATTCTTGCCCTTTTTACCCCATCTTTGCATAGTCTTTTTGCCTACCTTTCTTGCTGTTTTAAGCTTAGTTTATAACATATAAAAGTCTTGTTTTTACCTGCTTAAAATAGTTGTTTAAGGTTGCTTTGAGCTTTAGGGTTGTTTGACCCCTCTTAGGCCTTGTTAAGAGCTATTTTTGTGCTATTTTGGTGAGCTTCGAGACCACCTTGTTTGGGCCTCCTCACCACTAAAATCTTGAGGGATTTCAATGGTGAGGATGGTGGTTTAAGGTCCCAAGAAGGAGAGGGCCACCCCCTCTCCTTGTTGTCTTCAATATGTGCCATTTAAGCCTCATGTGTGAGCAACATTTTTGAGACCATGTTGGCCATGTTTCAGTAGGTATTTGGTAGTATTTTGCCATGTTTTACCTCTATTTTTACTTGGTTTAGACACACCAAGCTTGCCTTGCATACTTGTCTTGTAATGCCATGTTTTAGCCTTAACATGCTTTGTGCTCTGAGCCTTGTTCTAGCATGATTTAGGCCTAGCTTTGTGAAGCTTTTATGCGTGTGTTAGCATGCTAAAGGTCTTTTTTGGTCATTTAGGTCATCCATGCTTTGCTTTGTATAGTTACCATGTAATTCCCCTTGTATGCCTTGAGTATTGACCCCTCTAGCATGCCATCCTTGCTTTGTTTCAGTGGTTTGGAACCACTTGTCATGCCATTTCAGTCCATTCAGCATGCTTGTATGCTTGCATTTGGTGTTCCTTTAAAGCCTTAAAGTGTTCATGTTTAATGCTCCATGAATGTGCCATTGCGTATGCCATCATGTGTAGGCCTCTAGGATGTCGCGTCGTTGTGTTTTTGGCTTTGTTTTAGCATGCTAAAACTCTGATTTTGGTCATTCAATTCATGCCATGTTTGGTTTTGTTAAGGGTAGTTCAATACCTCTTTGGTGAGCCTTAGACCTCGGACTTTGCTTGAATGCTTTGATTGCCTTGTTTAGATTGATTTGGCATCATTTTATAACATGATTTCAGAGTTTATAATGCATGCCATATGCCCATGGTGTTCCTCTTTTAAGTGTGCTTAAAAGTTGTGTCTATATGCCTAAGTGTTGGACCTTGTATGCATGCATGTTTGTATATGTTTTGGCCCACATTTCTATGGCTTTTGGCCACTGTTTTGGGCCTAGCTGAGAGCTGCCCAAATTAGTCTAAGTCCACTCCCACTCTTTACATGTTGTTACATGTCTTACACTTTGCATGCTTTGATTGCATCATGTCTTGCATGTCCATTAGCCTTGTATGTTGTTGCATACTTGGCCCATCACATGCTTGTTTGTGTGCTTCAACATCTGTATTACATCTTGTATGTTTGTTGGCTAGCATTGATGCTTCATGCCTTGTGTGTTTGTTTGCATTGTCATGTTGCATACTAGCTCACATGCCTAGGTTGCATGGCATTGGCATGCATGCTTTGCCTCTTGAATTGAGTATGATAGAGGTTGAGCTCATTGTTTGTTTGTGTGCATTTCATCCCACATTGAAAATGCATACTTGGTTCTTGGGCCATCACGCATTGAGATGCGCGATTGGTGGTCCGGGAATCGAGTACCATGCCCCTTTGAGTCATGAATATGATAAGGAGTGTGGTTGGTGCAAACATTGCTTGAAATGCATTGCCATGCCTTGTTTTTCCCTCTGCTGCTGTCAAAACAGATTCTGCAGGAAGCTTTGGCCGGTCGACTACACCAAGTGCCAATCAACCATTTATAGATGGTCGATAGCTCCATAGATGGTCGATGACCACCTTGTTATGGCCGGTGACCATTCCCCTTGGGCGATGGTGTTCCACAATGTCCAGAGAGTGTTTCTTGGGAATTGTGCCATTTTCAGAGGAACAGAGCAGGAAAAACAGAGGCAACTTGTGCATGGAGGCAGATTTCTGAACGAAACCGAGCGTGCATGCATTGGACCCTCTTCCCGAGGCTGTTTTTTACTGCTTAATTAGCTTAGTTAATTTGTTTAACTAGTTAATTGTCTATAATATTTAATTAGCTTGTAGGTTAATTAAATTGTATTATTCTTTTGGTCCCTCCGAGCGAGGGTGAATTTGTAATAAGTGTAGGTGCGTGTGTGCATGTCTTCCAACCCCCTCTTCTTTCTCCCTTTTACTTACCTGCTTTGATGGTTAGTGTTAGGGCACGTTTAATTTAGCATATCTTATGCTGTGCATGCGTGCATCATTCATCAGTCTTGCATGCACCAGGCTTGGTGCATCATGCTAACTGTATAGTATTTCGAATTCCAAATTTGAATACATGCATCAAATTATTGTATTTCACATGTCATCCTTAGATTAGCCGAGCCAATTCTAATGACATTTTGTATGCGATGCATTAGCCATTTTTAACATGAACTAGGATCATGCATGATTACTGACTAGTTCATTGTTTTGGCACGGAGTACGATGTAAGTATTTATGCTTTAGCATCTCGCATGAGTGTGAATGTTAACATGACAGCATGCCTACCATGCGGCTATATGCTTACGTGATATTACTGCCTGAATGCCTGTGGGTGAATGTTGGATTGTTTGAGTTGGAACAACTCATTGAAATCCGTGTTTTAGCCTACTCGTGAGTGTAGACGTCCCCCGAACGCCCCGGGAGGGTTAGCTCCCGTTCTGTTCATTTTGGGTTCACTACAGCTCGGACTCTTAAAATGTCACGGTTCCTTATCTGAACCAAAGAGTCCAAATCCGGCAAATCGTTTTGAGAAACTGATTTTTTGAAAAAGTAGTGCCAAACATGGACTGCTTTGCCAGATACAGAGTCGCCACCTAAATATTTTATTTTGGGAAATTTAGGAAACCCTGACTCGGTGCCAAAAGGCCACGTATCCGTCATCACCAAAGTTGCCTCGGCTCGGGAACTTGTTTACGATTGGGGAAGGTCACTTCATGAGCACCCCCGCTCGCCCGGTCATAGACCGGCCTCTACTAACCATGATATCAATTTTTGAAAACATTGTATGTTCTTATTCCGGTTATTAGCCTAGGTTACTATGTGATGCTCACAGCATACAAATATAGACTGAGTCACCTGAATTGGAACAAAACATTTCATGCTTGTTTTTGAAAATGGTTTGCCACCCGCAGGTAGGCTTGAAACATTTGATGATTCATTCCAATTCAGATAACCCAACCTTCACCCACTGGCATTCAAGCAGATATATCAGATAAGCACATAGCCTCATGGTAAGCATGCTATCATGGCATTCACTCACACGCATGCAAGGATGCTAAAGCATAAAGCTTACCGAGTACTCCAAGCCAAAAACAGAAACTACATTAGAAATCATGCATGAATCCTAAGTATACAAAAATGTCTAATGCAACACATGCAAAATGCAATTATAGCAGGCTCGGCTATTCTAAGATGGCATATGGAATGCTACAGCTAACATGTATTCATCTTTTAAATCGAAAATACAATGCAGTTAGTATGATGCGCCGAGCCCGGTGCATGCAATACAGATGAATGATGCAAACATGCTGTCATACTGTATGCTAATTTAAACATGCCCTAATCTAACCATCAAAAGCGGATAAATAAAAGGGAGAAAGACGTGGGGTTGGAAGACATACAACACACACACGCACACTTATTACAGTTGTGCCCTCATTCGGAGGGTCCGAATAAATATACAGTCCAAATATTACAGTCCCCAAATAAAAGAATATTACAGTCCGAAATATTACAGAATTCTAATTAATTAATGAGTTAACTAAGAAAGCAAGTAAAACTGGCGTGCAAGCCAGGGACTGCCTTGCTTCTGATGGATGATGCATGTCCGGATTGTCTTGCACGGAAATCCACCGGAATGCCCCAATTAGCCTCTGTTTACACCTGTTCTTGAAATGTGTGCCAAGCCCCAAAAGGTTGCTGATTCCTGGTTTTGCTGTAACAGAGAGCAGGAAAGGGGCATAGCAATGTATTTGCACAGATATATGCATGTCTCGATCCTCGTGCCACCAATCACGCATACCGAGGCATGATGGCCGAGGAGTCGAAATGCACAACTCAATATAGGATGAATGCACATGAAACTACAGCTAAAACCTAACTCCATCATGGATAATCCGGAGTGTCGGTGACTGGGGAATTGAGACACATTCCGTCACTCGGAGTACGAAATGTACCTCGTTTCCCGCGCCCGGGCTAACTCCTATTCCGGACATGATGCAATATGCATGACATGCATGAAATGCAACTAAGATACAATCCTAACATATACAATGCTATGGAAATGAAATGCCTCGAAATGCGTGCGCACGGGCATGCAAACCGAGAAAATGACAGAATGCTATGAAAGATACAACCTAGTATGTCTTATGCCATGAAAATGATATGTCTCGAAATACGTGCATACGGGCACACAAACTGAGAAAATGCATGAATGCAATGAAAAATGAGGCGCCTTGGAATGCGTGCACGCGGGCACGCAAACTGGGGCGATGGCAAAATGCTACGAAAATGAGACGCCTTGAAATGCGTGCACACGGGCACGCAAACCGAGGCAATGGTAAAATACTATAAAAATGAGGTGCCTCGAAATACGTGCACACGGGCACGCAAACTGAGGCGATGACAGAAACAATGCGAATGACATGAAAATGAGATGTCTCGAAATGCGTGCGCGCGGGCACGTAAACCGAGGTGATGATATGTGTCTCGAAATGCGTGCACGCGGGCACGCAAACCGAGGCGATGATATGTGTCTCGAAATACGTGCACGCGGGCACGCAAATCGAGGCGATACAAAAGCGATGCGAATGACATGGAAAATGCAACATGGACTTATACTAACATGAGAGAGCCTCAGCCACACTCACATAAGATGCCGATGGCAAAAAATGAAGTGTCTCGAAATACGTGCACACTGGCACGCAAATCGAGGCGATGCAAAAGCGATGCGAATGACATGGAAAATGCAACATGGACTTATACTAACATGAGAGAGCCTCAGCCACACTCACATAAGATGCCGATGGCAGAAAATGAAGTGCCTCGAAATGCGTGCACACGGGCACGCAAACCGAGACGATGCAAAAGCGATGCGAATGACATGGAAAATGCAACATGGACTTATACTAACATGAGAGAGCCTCAGCCACACTCACATAAGATGCCGATGGCAGAAAATGAAGTGCCTCGAAATGCGTGCACACGGGCACGCAAACCGAGGCGATGCTAAAATGTGATGAAATATGGCAAAAATGATATGCAAGCATACTAATTAAATTTCAGCACTAAAATATGGGGGAAAACAGTCCCGAAATGAAGCGAAATGACATGAAATGCAAAGAAATGTCCCGAAATGCAACATTTGGCACCCGAAATGGCCTATAGCTATGCCAAACATGCACAATATGGACATGCAATGCAAAGACAGAAGCTAGACAGTCCCAAAAGATGCACTTTCATAGTTATAAACATGGCCAAACAGCAAGTATAGGTAGGGGAAAAGTAGCATGCAAGAATAGGGGCCAAAAGAGGGGTAATGAAGCAAGTGGTATAAGAAAAACCCAAACTGAAAAATTTCCTTCTACAACACTGAAGATGGACCAAAAATATGAACATTTGCAGTATATGGCAGACCTCAAATCAGTATACAAATATGCCAAAAATGTGATGCAAGACAAGGCTCAAAAGGTGCCATAACATGAAGTATATAAAATAATCACCAAAAAGAAAAAAAGTGTGAATGAAACATGAAGTATAGGCCAAAATAAGGCTACTTTTAGTTCGGACCAAGGGCCAAAAACAGAAGAAAAGGGGGCTGCCAATTTATGCAAAAATGGGGCCAAATAGGGGATATAACTACAAGTGACACATGGAAGCACCAAACAATGTTGAGCCCTTCTCCAATGTTGAAGAGGGGCTCAAAATAAGCCTTATATCAGTTTATAACATGCTCAAAAACAGATTTCTCATGGGCCAAAAATAGCATGCAAAATCATGACATACAAGATGATCAATGAAGCAAGTATATTATGGAGGGCTCAAACAGGGTTGAGCCCTTAATGAGAAGTGAAGATGAGCTCAAAAGATGGCCCTTTTCAGTTAGGGCCGGAGCTTGAAACCAAAAAGAAGTGGGGCTTAGAAATAGATCAAGAAAAAGGTTCAAAAGGGTAAAAGTATTACTTACCCTTGAAGAATCAAACTTTTGTTGCTTCTTGGATGGATTTGCAGCTTCTTTAGCCTTCAAGAATCCTTCCTTGTTGCTGGAAATGAGATGGTGGTGGTAGAGCTTGGTGGTGTAGAAGGAATGATGGTTAGGGACTTAGGGTTTTTTTGAAGAATTGAGAATGATGGAGATGGAGTTGGCTATGGAAGCTTGAAGGAGAGTTTTTCTAACCCTTGTAAGTGAGGCCACCAGCTGGTTAAAAGGGTTCAAAAGGGGGTGTAAAGGTGGGGGAGAAGGAGAGCAAAACTCCCCCACAAAATATCCCCCGGATACAGATAATATCTGGGGGATATTGCCCCACAGCTGTAAAGTGCACAGTGCAAGGAAGCAGGCCGACCCATTACTTTTGTTGGAGGTGGCCGGCCGGCCACACCCCCTAGCCGGCCGGCTAGGGGTCAAAAGGGTCAATGTGATTTTCTGGCCGGCCAGCTACTGGGGAGGTACTCCTATGTGTGTACAACACAACCATGTGGTTAAAATTCCAAGAAAGTGGGTCTAAGGGGTTCAACATTGGCTCGGAAAGAGGGGGTCAAAAGGGTCAAGTTGAATTACTGGCCGGTCATGAACTTTTAGGGGACTCTCATGTGTGTAGATCACAGATATGTGGTTCAAAGTTCAAGAAAAAGGGTCCAAGGGGTTCAACATTAGCCCGGAAGAAAGGGGTCAAAAGGGTCAGGTGACCTTAATGGCCGGCCACCAACTTTTAGTGGCCTCTCATGTGTGTAGATCACAGATATGTGGTTGAAAGTTGGCAACACTAACCCTAGGGTGTTCAACATTAGCCCGGAAGTTGGAAAAACGGGCGCCGGGAGGCTCCGGAGGAGAGATAACTGGCTGCTGCAACAATTGTCGGCCTCCCACCCTTCAGTGACCTTCCTAGTGATAAAACAGAGGTACCTGCCAAAAATGAACGAAAACCGTTGCAAAACAAATGCTCGGGGACCAAAACACGCAGTTCGGGATCCCGAAAATGGGCTGTTAAGCACCGAAAGTGGCGTTCGGCCACGAAGTGGGTTTCTGGGACCCCAGTGTCCCTCAAAAGGGAGAAAATAAGATGTATGCCAAAAACCAGAGCAATAGGAGATGGTTAAGCGGTCCCGAACCGAGGCACACGGCCAACGGTCCCGAAAACCGGGAACCGGGCTCCGAAATGGGCAAAATGGCCTACGGCCACCAAATGTAGCCTACGGACATTGAGAGATGGTCTACGGGACCTCTTCCTCCCCTCAGGAAAAGAAACAGAGAAAACCGAGTCTGGTTCGCAAACCGAGACAAGGCACAAAAAAAGGGTTCGGAAGTCCGGAGGCAGGGCTCACGGCCGCGACTCTGAAACTTCTGAACGAGCACATCATGCAACATCACCAAGCACTCAATCGGTGACGTCTGAGTCTTAAGGTCGGTCAAAAATGGGGTGTCTACAGTTGCCCCTCTTTGACAGAACTCGGAAGTCACAAGTGACGGGAGTGAATGTCAAAGCCCAGAGATGACCCATTTTTGACAAGGCCGAAGACTTAGACAAACATACAAGATAAACAGAAATGTGCCCGCAGGCATGCCCGCAGGCAGGGGGCAAAATGCAAATGATATGCAAGAAGCCGAAGGTAACCCAATGATCGTGCAAATGCAGCATGCTGTAATGGAGCAAGTATTCGCAAATAGATGCAACAGTTTTAAGCAAGAATGCAAAGCAACAACTATATTTCATGCAGTTAAGAATGCGGAAGATTATTCAATCCCCGCCATGTCTCACACGGAGAAGATACGATACCTGCGCGATTCGTCTGGTCGCACTAGCCTCAATTGAACCGTACATACAATATCGTGCCTGCAAAAGAGAGCAACTCAACGAACACAATATGCTAACAACATATATTTAATGTGATTCCGAAAGTTCGACACACGCAGTGCCGGTGAGTGAATGCATCGCAATGCAAGAGTAGAACATGCGTGACAACGCATGCTTAAACACAGAAGTATGATTAACATCAAGAAACGTGCATGACAATGTGAGTATGCTCATGGGAATGCAAGTTACGTGCACGATAGTACAAAACTAGCATAAATCAGGGTGCTCATTCGTCATGAAACAACGAGTACGGAAACACGTGTTTCGACGAAAGTAACTCAATCGCGGCCTCCGATTCACTTCCCTGAAAGGTTACAACTCATTCAAAAAGGATACACTTTGATTTTGATGAATGATGATGAGACACATGTCAGAACTTGAAGCCGAAGTCCCGGCGGAGCGATTTCGCGACTGGAAGTGTACTTTTCTTGAACTTTTTCAGGTCCCGGGAACTCCGATCTTCCTCAAAATTTGCAGGGAGCTAGGTGAGCATGTGAGGAACATGGCCGGCCATTTATCTTCCCAAGGGGGGGTGGCCAACCGGTTTCCATAAAACTTAATGGCTGGCCGGCCATTTCTGCAAAAAGCAAATGGCTGGCCAGCTAGAAATAGGGGCCGGCCGGCCATGGCCTTTTTCCAGGGCTATTTTGGTCTTTTTCCCTCTCTTTGGCATGCCTCTTCAACCAAGACTCGAGGCTTATAAAAGGCAGCCGAGCCCTCTTCATTTCTTGCCTCTTTCAACATTCTCCTCTCCAAATTTTAAGTTTCACGCGCGTTTTCCAACGCCTGCGCAAATTGTTTTCGCAAAAACACTCAGTTTTAAGTACTTGGAAGCTATTAAATTCCGGTTTCGGAACTTCTTTTTGCATTTTCGCCACTTGAGGTAAGTTTGTCTCAATATTTGGAATATTTTCCCGGGAGTTGACTTTTGTTTACTTTTTCCAATTTTGGCTCATTTTGCTCATTTTTGCTTCCCTTTGCAGATTCTTTGGAAATGGCGGGCAATTCTCCTCATGGCGGAGGTTTTCCAGGTGCCGGCGATGATTTCGATCCCATGACTCTACCTCCGAGGACCCGACCTTTCATTCCCGGGAGGTACCGTCCGCCAGCACACGTTCTTCCGCGCGCTGTCTTCCGTCATTTTACCAGTTTTGACGAGGGAGCACCCGGGGATCTGCTTCTCAGAGAGCCGGAGCAGCATCTCTCTCACGAGGCCCGAGAGGTATTTACCCTATCTTCTGTATTTTACATAGATTTTGCACTTTTGCCATGCTTGAACACGCAGTTTAGCTTATGACATAGTACTTTGCTTACATCTTGAACATGTAATTTCAACATTGAATTTCTGAACACTTGGCTCACTAATTAATTGTGAACACACAGCCCACATTAGAACACACGGCTCAAACACTGACTTGTCGAACACACAGCCCGAATTCGAAAGTGAACACATAGCCCACACTTTAAATTTTCTGAACACGCAGCCCAGATTAGATAGTGAACACGCAGCCCACAAGTTAACTGAAAGTTGAATACGCAGCCCAAACTTCAAATTCTCTGAACACGCAGCCCAGATTAATAGTGAACACGCAGCCCACAATTTAACTGAAAGTTGAACACGCAGCCCAAACTTCAAATTTTCTGAACACGCAGCCCAGGTAGATAGTGAACACGCAGCCCACAATTTAACTGAAAGTTGAACACGCAGCCCAAACTTCAAATTTTCTGAACACGCAGCCCAGGTAGATATTGAACACGCAGCCCACAATTTACTGAAAGTTGAACACGCAGCCCAAACTTCAAATTTTCTGAACACGCAGCCCAGGTAGATAGTGAACACGCAGCCCACAATTTTACTGAAAGTTGAACACGTAGCCCAAACTTCAAATTTTCTGAACACGCAGCCCAGGTAGATAGTGAACACGCAGCCCACAATTTTACTGAAAGTCGAACACGCAGCCCAAATTTCAAATTTTCTGAACACGCAGCCCAGGTAGATAGTGAACACGCAGCCCACAATTTAACTGAAAGTTGAACACGCAGCCCAAATTTCAAATTTTCTGAACACGCAGCCCAGGTAGATAGTGAACACGCAGCCCACAATTTAACTGAAAGTTGAACACGCAACCCAAATTTCAAATTTTCTGAACACGCAGCCCAGGTAGATAGTGAACACGCAGCCCACAATTTAACTGAAAGTTGAACACGCAGCCCAAATTTCAAATTTTCTGAACACGCAGCCCAGGTAGATAGTGAACACACAGCCCACAATTTAACTGAAAGTTGAACACGCAGCCCAAACTTCAAATTTTCTGAACACGCAGCCCACAATTTTAACTGAAAGTTGAACACGCAGCCCAAACTTCAAATTTTCTGAACACGCAGCCCACAATTTCAAATTTTCTGAACACGCAGCCCAGATAGATTTGCATGTAGTTTATTTCACTTTATCGGCATACAGCCCATTTCATCTCATTGGCACACGGCCCATTTTATTTCATTGGCACACAACCCATTTCATTTCATTGGCACACAGCCCATTCCATTTCATTGGCACACAGCCCATCCCAGTTCATTATTGACACATGTATTCATTCTGAATGCAGGTTTGCTCCCGCAGTGTGCGGGGGTATGGTTCCACCAGTGCGCGGGATTGGTATGCCGAGCTTCCGGAGGGTGTTCGAGACTTAGTCGACTTGGCAGGGTTCGGGCCCTTCTGCGTCGGGTTGTCACGTTGTCCTGCCAGGAGGACATTGATGGCAGCTTTGGTAGAGAGATGGTGGGACACCACCAATTCCTTTCATTTCTCTGCTACCGGGGATATGACCATGACCCCTTTTGACTTCGTTGTATTGACCGGTTTAGACGTCGGAGGTTGGTCCATCCCCTACGATGAGGATATGGGCGAGTGGGAGGCCGCCTGGATATATCTATTGGGGGCTCACCCACCTGTTGACAGGGTCTCTGGGAGAGTCCGATACACTTGGTTCTCTTCCCATTTCCGGCGGGCGGAGATGGTGCCCGAGACTCCTGAGGAGACGGAGCAGTATGCCCGTGGTTTCTTGATGTTCCTCTTCGGGACTACCCTGTTCGCCGACAGAGGGAACACCATTGGGCTATACCTGCTGAGCGCTCTGGTTGACCTATCACAGGTCAGTAGATATGATTGGGGTGGCGCCGGCCTGGCTACCCTTTACTTTTATATGAGCGCGACCTCCCGCGGGTGGGGCGATTTGCTTGGCGGTTACTGGAGAGCCTGGGAGGTACTTTCTGTCCTCTTGATTTACATCTCTGCTTCTCATTATTTGTACATCGCACACACAGCGCACTTTTACAGTCTGTATTTTGCTCTCAGCATTTCGTACTTACATTCTGCATTGCTTTTCTCAGCTTTGGGTCTATGTATACTTCCCATCATTAGCCCCAGAGCTGGAGGTGGTAGGGATTCCCGTGACCCCATATTCATTGATATTCGAGGGCCCGCACCGGCCGAGACCTCGAGAGACCCTCCTTCGCCTGCGACAGTACTTCGACACTGTGCGACATTCAGAGGTACTTCAGAACTTTCAGTTCTTTTCATTTTCATCTTTGATTTGCTCTGTATATTCCCGATTTCTGATTGGTTTATGCATTCATCATCCGCAGATTACATGGCAGCCCTGGGTGTCCCTGGGTGACAGCCTCCGACTTCAGTATACCGGAGCATCGGACATCTCCCAGTATAGGGTCCTGCTCGAAGGGCCGGTTGGCAGGGTATGGTTCCTGGGTGAACGCTTTCTGCGCCAGGTATGGGGGTATCTTTCTCAGGATATTCCCGCAGTACCTCCAGCCAGTATGCGGACCGCTGACAGACTCTCTTACTCGGAGGTAGTCGGCGCCATGCTGGGTAGTGATGCTTTATTATATGTTGAGGAGGGGGACTACGCCACTTACCGTCGCATATATTTGATGCCTCCATTGACGGGAGCTCATATCCCGATGATGAGGCCTGCCGGTATGTCATCCTCGGACCAGGCTCGGGCTCGAGCTGCAGACGCCCCTTCTACTAGCAGGGCCGGTACATCTAGAGGTGGGAGTAGACCGGTTCCTCCAGCTCCGTCGGTTCATCCTCATCCCGGATGGCCAGATATGCCTACTGAGTTGATGGCGTGGTAGTATGGGGCTAGCTCTCCAACCCCGATCCCGCTAGAGCCTCCGATGCCCAGTGATCGATACGCCATTGATCCGGACTCACCGCCGGTATGCTCCACTTTTTTCATTCATCATTCAGATGTTTAGACACTCTTCTGTTCACTGATGATTATGAGCTCATTTTTGCAGCCATCGCGAGGGTACATGGAGGAGGTGGTTGGACTGGTGGCCACACTCAAGGGCATGGTCCTGCGTAGGGAGGCACAGTTGTCTGTCGCGGGCATTCAGGTACCCTTCAGTTTTCTGGCATTTATCATACTTCTGATGACATGCTGATTTCTACTGCATCGATAGACTATTTGTGTAGAGCACATCTGACACACACCCCACTTGTACACTGTATTAACATGCACCCACTTTATGTATCCTTTGCTTGTATCTGCATCTGATGTATATATTTGGACTGATGCATTTGAATTGAACTCTTTGTTTTCAGATGCCTTCATGGTCCGGTCAGCCGCAGGCCAGGCCACCTGGGCCTCCTTGGGGAGCTGGGCCATCTGGGCCTTTTCATGGAGTTGGGTCACCCGGGCCTTTTCAGGGGGCGGGGCCATCTAGGCCTTTCCAAGGAGCCGGGTCATCTAGACCTTTTCGAGGAGCTCGAGGAGGGCCTGTCCGCAGACGCAGGGCTCACGTTGTGGAGGTGGAGCCTGATGAGGAGGAGGAGGATATTGAGGAGGAGGAGGAGGCTACCGACCGTCAGTCAGAGACATCTGCTGAGGAGGGGGGCTCCGGTTTTGGCTCGGGGAATAGAGGCGAGGCTGAGGGGGATCCTGAGGATGACAACTCCGACTCAGATGATGATGATGGTGCGGAGATTGTCCCGTAGAAGAGGATGAGGAGTGCTTCTCGTTCCCGCTCCTGAGGACTTTGATGTTGCTATTTCCTGCTTTATTTTTCTTTTTGCTAGTAGTTTGTAGCACTTTGCACACTGTTAGGCAGTTTTATTTTTTGTAAAACTTGTACCTTTGTTTGTTGTAAAGCATGATGAAATGAAATAGCTTTTGAAAAGGTGTTCGTATTTTAAACTTTTAGCATCGTATCGCATCAATTTATTTTGCACAAAGATGGAATTGAATGGAAATGCGCATTGTGTAATCACCAAGTCAGGTAGTGAACCGACGCAACAAACTAAGCAACTCAACTTACTAAGATATAACAGAATCTTTAGCAAGTTTACAACTCGATAAACAAAATGCAACAACGCAAATAAACAAGACTTTAACAAAAATTGCTTAAACAGAGAGCAATGACTCAAAAACACGAAACACGTCCGCTCGACAAACAACTCGATAAGCAAAACAACAACTCGATAAACGAAACTCAATAACAACAGAGTGTTCTTCTGACAATCTGGGCATCGGAACGCATCCGAAATGGAGGGAGATGAAGGCCTTTGACTTTCCCGTTGCATGGAAATGCTTGGAACTTTCCCTCGAAGAGTAAAACAGGGCCAAGGAGATACACTGCAGCATTGCCAGCCATCCCTGGGAGCCGGCTGGCCATTTTTGTGGAGAGAGACAGCTGGCCAGCCATTTATGAAAAAGTAAATGGCTGGCCAGCCAGAAAAGGTGGCTGGCCGGCCATTCAGTCCTGCAGCCACCAGATTTTTGACACGTGTCCCCGTGAATAGTGTCTTTCCTTCTATAAAAGCCTCAACTTTGGGAACATTCATTTCATCTTAGTTTTAGCCAAAGATGGAGGCGTTCCTCGCAGAAAATATCACATCTTGGATCTCTTCTCTAGATGGCTCGGAAAAGCTGAATTTCCGGGGTTTCGGCTTGAATGCACTATTCATGCTGAGCCGTACTCCGCTACATCTTCCTTTTCTCCATGCCGCGGCAAGGTTCTGGAATCCAGTGACGCATGTTTTTAGCTTTGGCGGCCAAGAGATGTGTCCCACTTTCGAAGATTTTCAGGTTTTGATGGAATCTGAATGCTCTGAAGTGATCTTGCCTCAGCTCCGTTTTGGCCACGCTCAGGCTTTAGGGCGGATGTGTGGGCTCACGGCGCATGATGCTCGATCTATGATCTACAGTGGGGAACTGGACATCCTCGGCTTGATCCGTCGTTTTTCTGACGCCGGTGACCGCAGCAACCATTATTGGCAGGGTTTCCGGCAACACGCCCTCTGCCTATGTTTGTTGTCCCACTTTCTGCTTTCCTCGGGCTTCGGCGGGGCTAGCATTCGCTTGATTGAAGTCGCCCAAGGTTTGAGGGAAGGAAAGAGCTGTATTGCCATGACCTTGGCCGAGACACTGATGGGCTTAGATTCTGTCTATCGCCGGGAGACGACCAGGTTTGCTGGGAGTCCACTGCTACTGCAGGTAATGTTTCCCACCTAACCTTACATATATATTTGCTCACATCACTCGACCCTCAGGCTCGGTTTTTCTCACAAAACCCTTGTCTCACTTTTCTCTCATCGTACATCTCTCTGTTCTTTATTCTCTCATTTTCCATCCCTCCCCTAGGTATGGTTGATGGACAAGTTGCAGGTTGTGGACTCTTGCCCAGCTTATTCAGCTCGAGGCTACTTCTTCCGGCAGCGTCTAGTCAATGCTCTTGACGAAAGGTGGTGGTTCGATTGGATGTGCAATTTGTCCGCAGACGGCATTGCTTGGCGTTGTCCTTGGCTCAACCTCCCGGCAATGAGCTATAGTATGTCTCGGCGGATTGGGATCCAATTGATTGGTCTAACCCACTGCGTATTTTATTTTCCGTTCCAGTTCTTGCGTCAGTTTGGCCATGATCAGACTTGTCCACCGGAGGGGATTGAGTACCCAGCCGCTTTCCCGATCCGGGGTGCACAGCTTGCCCGATATGCCACAGCATGGAGGACTAGAGAGCTCCTGGCCCCTGCTTCAACTTTCAGTTGCACTTTGTCCGATGAATGCTTGGATTGGCTCAATGAGGAGGCACAGGTTGGGCCTAGCTTGGCATCAGATGCTCCGTCCAGCTCTGGGAGGGGACGCAGAGATACTTGATTCAACTATGCTCCAAATTTATTGCTTATTTAGCATTTTCAAGTTTTCTTTATGAATGTACTAAAAAAGTAACCTCGATTGTATGCAAGAGCAGGAGAACTCTATTTTGAAATCAATGAAATTGAAAGTTGTGGTACTGAAAATTTTCCGCTTTTGCTCCAAAAATGGTCTTAGTCGTAAAAAGATTAATTTGAACAAAGTCAACTTTTATTAAAACTTTTCAAAATTATTTTCGATGTGGATCAGAACTGGACACGCCGAAAATCTGTCACTGAAATGCACAACCCCAGATCCCTGCAACTGGAAAGTTGTCCCTAGTCTGAAGAACAATGCGGCACTCCAAAGCAACGGAAAGTTGCCCCTAGTCTGAGTAACTTTGCACCGTCGCGGCAACGGAAAGTTGCCCCTAGTCTGAACAGCACTGTACCGGAGATCACGATAAATGCTGATGGATAAAGATGACTGAGATGATCAAAATGGACAGAGTTGATCGGGGAAACGTTTATGGCTGAACTTCGAGGTGAAGTTGCCTACGTATCCCAAAGATGGGAATCAAGCCTTACGTAGTTCAGGCTCAGGTTCACTCGAGTATTTTCACTCTCCTTTTGCGCTCTAACTTTTGCCAAGGCCGCCCTTTGCGGGTTTTCAACCTTGCGAGCTCAGTTTTTATATTTTCTAATTTTTTGTGCTCTGACTTTTGCCTAGGTTGCCCTTTCGGGTTTTCGGCCTAGCGAGCCTCTCAAGGATAGTATTTCTTCAACTTGTCCATATTGATCGGTTGTGAGAACTCCAAGCCATCTAGATCCATCAGAACCACAGCTCCACCTGACCAGATAGCTTTGATGATGTAAGGACCAGTCCAATTGGGTTTGAACTTGCCCCTTGGGTCGTGGATGGGAGCTCGGTTGTCTTTGAGCACCAAATCTCCCTCTTTCAGATTCCTGGACTTAACCTTCTTGTTGAAAGCCCGGACAATTCTTCGTTGATAACCTTGGATGTGGTACAGTGCTTTCAGTCTTCTTTCATCAAAGAGCATGAGTTCTTCGAATCTGCTTTGCTGCCAATCTGCTTCGGCTATCTGGCATTCAGCCAATACTCGTAACGACGGAACCTCAATCTCAATGGGTAGAACAGCCTCCATTCCATAGACCAATGAATATGGAGTTGCTCCAGTAGAAGTTCTGATTGAAGTCCTGTAGCCCCACAGAGCAAATGGCAGCTTGTCTGGCCAATCCCGATAGGTTCCCACCATCTTCTGCAGTATATGCTTGATATTCTTGTTGGCGGCCTTAACCGCTCCGTTGGTTTGCGGCCGGTATGTAGATGACTTATGGAAAGCCACATTGTATTTCTCCAACAAGTCTACCACTTCTTTCTTGAAGTGGGAACCATTATCTGAAATTATTTCGTTTGGCACCCCGTAGCGACAGATGATGTTGTTCCTGATGAACTTTGCGACGTGCGACGCCTTCAACACCGCGTATGATTGGGCCTCGACCCACTTTGTGAAATAATCTATCGCTACTAGGATAAACTCATGCCCGTTTGACCCTTTCGGGGTAACAGCTCCAATCACATCAATTCCCCAGACTGAAAAAGGCCATGGCGAAGTCATGTTGTACAGTTTTGACGGCGGGATGTTCATGCGGTTTGCATGGATTTGACACTTGTGGCATCGCCGAACAAAGCTAATACAATCCTCCTCCATGGTTGACCAGTAGTAGCCCTGTCTGAGGATCTTTCTGGCCAGCATTACTCCATTCATGTGTGCACCACACTCTCCCCCAAGGATGGCTTCCATCAGGCGTTTTGACTCTTCAGCTTCTACACAGAGCTTATGCATTCCCAGATGACCCCTTTTGTACAGCTTTCCCCCGCAGATAATGAACTGAGCAGCCATTCTTCTGACAGCCCTCTTATCTTTGGCATTTGCCCCTAGTGGATATGTCTCCTTTTCCAAGAAGTTCCAGATGTCGTAATACCAGGGGTTGCCGTCTTGAACTTCATCTATGGTGGAAATCGACTCGTATGCTGGCACGAATTTCTGATCAATAATAACCGAACGCATCCGGACTCCGGACGGGATGTCTATCATAGAAGATAGAGTTGCTAGTGAATCTGCAAACCTGTTGTTCTCTCTTACGAGGTGGGTGAAATTCAGCTTCTCAAACCGAGGGATTAACAAATCTAAGGTTTGGTGGTAAATTATCATCCTTTCCTCCTTGACTTTCCAATCTCCTTTCGCTTGAGACACAACGAGGTTCGAGTCCCCAATGACGTCCAACCGTCTTGCCCCTAGTTCCAGGGCTGCTTTCAGGCCAGCAATACATGCTTCATACTCTGCTTCATTGTTGGAAACCTTGAACCGGAGCTTGAACGCTAAGGGGATACGGGAATCGTCAGGCGCTATCAGCAACACCCCTATCCCATACCCATACTGGTTTGACGCTCCGTCAAAGTACATTGTCCAGGTTTCATCTTCGACGTGTAGAATAGCTTCATCTGGGAATAGATACTCAACCGCTTCATCCCCCTCAACCGGGTGGTCGGCAAGGAACTCCGCTACCGCTCTGCCTTTTACTGACTTGCGCGTTATATACTTCAAATCAAATTCGGAGAGCAACAGCAGCCAACGAGCTAGCCTACCCGTAAGTGCTGGTTTCTCGAAGAGATATTTGATGGGATCCAAATGCGAAACCAACATTATTGAGTGGGCTAACAGGTAGTGCCGCAGCTTCCTGGTTGCCCATACCAGGGCCAAACAAGCCTTCTCCAGCGGTGTATAGCGGGTCTCGTAATCCAGCATCTTTTTGCTCAGATAGTATATGGCCCTTTCCAATTTGTCTTCTGACTCCTGCGCAAGCATGCAGCCCATGGTAGTCTCAGTTACTGAAAGATACAGTATCAACGGTCTCCCCGGCTCTGGCGGCGACAACACGGGTGGGTTCTGTAGATACTCTTTGATCTGCTCAAAAGCTGCTTGACATCGGCCGTCCCATTGGAATTTCTTTCCTTTCTTCAGGAGACCAAAAAGTGGTTCACAAGTCAAGGTTAATTTAGAAATAAACCGTCTTATGAATTGCACTTTACCCAGAAAGCCTCGCACCTCCTTTTCAGTCCTTGGTGGTGGCATTTCTAAGATGGCTTTGATTTTGGAAGGGTCGACCTCGATGCCCCTTTGTGTGATCAGAAACCCTAGCATCTTCCCTGCTGTAACACCAAACGTGCATTTCTGGGGATTCAGTCGCAGCCGAAACTCTTTGATCCTTTGAAAGAATTTTTGTAAGGCGGTGTAGTGGCCCTCTCTATCTTTGGACTTGACAATCATGTCGTCCACATACACCTCGACCTCTTTATGGATCATATCATGCAATATTGTAGTCGCTGCCCGTTGATACGTAGCTCCAGCATTTTTCAACCCGAATGGCATCACTCGATAACAATATGTCCCCCACGGGGTAGTGAACGCAGTCTTCTCTCGGTCTTCGGGTGCCATCACTATCTGATTATAGCCTGAGAAACCATCCATAAATGAAAGCAAGGCGTGTCCTGCCGTGAAATCCACCAATTCATCAATGTGCGGCAAGGGGAAGTCATCCTTCGGACTGGCCCTGTTCAAATCTCTGAAGTCTACACAGACCCGAATTCTGCCGTCCTTCTTCGGCACCGGAACTATGTTGGCCAACCAAGTTGGATATTCAGATACCAGCAGGAACCCTGCATCAATTTGCTTGGTGACCTCTTCCTTAATTTTGAGGGCCCAATCCGGGCGAATCCTTCTGAGTTTCTGTTTGACAGGGCGGGCCTCGGGATCAAGAGGGATCCGGTGCTGTACAATCTCAGGATCGATTCCAGGCATGTCTTCATAGGACCACGCGAAAACATCTTTGAAATCTTTTAATAAAGCGACTAAGCGCTCGCGCTCCTCTGAAGACAACGTGGACCCGATCTGGACCAGCCGCGGGTCCTTCTCAGTACCAACATTCACAGTAGTGATTTCATCCATTAAAGGTTTAACAAATCTTTCCTGCTCTTGATCAATTAATCGTTGCAAAACTGGGGGAATTTCTTCCTCGCTGTTTTCATCAAAATTTTGAAAATCCTGATTTAAGCAATAAATCAAAGGCACAGAAAAATACTCGGAAACCACATCCACATTATTCTCATTAAATACTTCCAAGCCGTCAGATTCCTCTGTTACAACAGACTCAAAAGAAAATGAAAAAGACGACCTAGACAGGACTGTGGCATCCGGGTTATCACCCCCAGGAATACCGGACTCAGACTCAGTCAAGCTGGAATCTGATTCCGACGCACAAGATTCGGTAGAATCAGATTCCGGCTCACTACCTGACCCGGAACTGCTAGATAAAAAGCCTTCTTCATATTGCCAGATGAGAGAAGGTGCGATAGATGCATCCAAGATCGGCGCTGGAAAGCCCGCAGCTATTTCATCTCCAATCACAGAAACCGAAGAGTTATCCCCCAAGCACTCTTGGCCGATCGGAGGATCTGATAGTAGACTTACCAGTGCTACCCCCATTTCAAGCTCTGTGCCCTCAGGATCCACTGCTTCACATCGCTCAACCTCAGTTGGTGGGTCTGTCTGCGCTTCGGCAACGTCATCCCCAGATAATTGTATGTCGAAGAAGATTTCAAAACCAGGCACGCGCGTCCCCTCCACGTTTAGCCATGGCTCCGGGAAGCCGCAGAATGGAAAATCTTCCCCCTCCCGGACGAAGCGTCCGTTTAGGGTACCCCAGATGGGCCTGTGCATTAAATCAAATGGCTTCCCGGCCTTCTTTGCCCTGGCCCTGCCGGCCATTTCCTTTCCTTTCCTTACCCAATCCTCCTTGGTGGGCAGATAACCCAGTCCAAAGGCGTGAGGGTTGTGTGGCACTTCGGCCAACACTGAGACGCCCTTCCGGCCGCTTCTCCCTAATCCCATCCCAGGGGTATGCTTTAGCTTGTTCATGAGGTATATGGATTGTGCACTAACATACATGCCCTCATTCGTAGCCATGACATTCTGCACCACTTGAGCTTCGGCCAAAGTGAACCCCGACAAAAACACATCCTCCGTGCCGTGCTCGATCTCTAAGACGGGTGTGGACACTTCCGGCGGTGGATGGATTGATGAATTCCCAAAAACGATCGCTACCCCTTTCCCGTGAGGGTACTTTAGCATTTGATGTAGAGTGGAAGAGACTGCTTTGACCTGGTGCAACCACGGTTGCCCCAAAAGTAGGTTAAAGGTTGCGGGAACGTCCAAGATATGAAATTCAATGCTGTGTTGTCCTGGACCAACCTTGGTTTGAATTTTAACAGTCCCCATCACCTCTCTGCTGGTATTATCGTATGCTCTGATCACTTGGGTGGTTGGGACGAAATCCACGGGCTTCAACCCGATCGCATATGCCGTTCTGGTTGGGCAGACATTAATTGCAGACCCGGTATCAACAAGTACCACTGGTATCCACTTATCTCTACATTCCACAGAAATATAGAGAGGTTTGTTATGGTTTATGCCCTCAGGCGGTAGCTCCTTGTCCGAAAAGGTTAATGCCGGGGAACCTCTTCCCGGAAAAACCAGCCCAACCAGCTGTTCAGGCGTGGTGTCTATGGAGAGTTTGGACTTGTCCATAGCAGATAGGACAGCTTCTCTGTGTACTCGTGATGCCATTAGCAGTCCCCAGATAGAGATGTCTGCTTGTATCTTCTTTAACTGTTTCAGCACAGCTTCATCTTCAATCTGCTTCTCCTTTTGTCTCTCCACTTCTCTATCCTTCCCGGATGCCTCGGGTTGGTCCAGGTGTGGGGGCTTGAAGTACCGCCCACTTCTTGTCATATGATCCACTTCATCAAGGTACCAAGTATCATCCGGCTGGTTATTCCCCCAGTCTTCATCCGTGTGGGCAAGACACAAGTCGTCATCTTCCCACCACATTCCACTGGCAGCCAACAGACACCTGTCTGGCTCCGGTCCACTCGCACTCTCAGTGCTCTCTGTCCATATACTTGCAGCATTGTCTGTCCTCGTGCACACGGCACTTACAGTTCCCTCAGGGCCTTTCGCCTTCCTGGCTCTCTCAGTAGCCTCAAACTTTTCTTGTTCCAGCTGCGTCAGTACAGCTGTTTGTTCAACAGTTTCCACATCCATAATGCCCACATCCCGAGCGGAATTCTTAGCACCGGCGCTCTCCGGCGGTACAACTTGATTTTCGGCCGTTCCGGCCACAACTGATATTTCTGCCCCTGCCGGGCTCTGTTCTGATTGGGCTTCCCCCACTGCATCCGGTTGATCTTCGAGCCATCCAGTGGCCTCCTCTGATCCTTCGTAATCATACCAATTAATCGACGCATCCCCCAGTTCCTGGTCCTCGAGAAATTGCAAGTTAGCAAAGTCCTCCTCTACGGCTGTCAGCTCATCTGCCCATAGCCCAGATCCATCCCCCCGGATCATGCATAGTTCTCCTGTCTCTAGAAATTCTACACTTAGCCCAATTCGGCTCGTTGATAGGATGTACTTGCTTGGATCATAGGCTCCCCCAACAAAATTCTGCCCAGTTTCAGATTCAACAATCTCATTTCCTCCCAAAATCTGCCCTGTTCCGTCTTCGACGGTCACCACCACCGGTTCTGGTCGGGTTTTGGAGATGTCCACCATGCACAAGAAATCAGTGCAATCGGGGAGGAACACCTCCGGCTTGGGTAGGTGGGTGGGGGTAATATAGATGCTAGGATCGTAAGATGCGACCCCAGTCTGGATAAAGTTAATTCTTTTGGGGGGAGGAGCTTGGTTATGTGATGGGAGAGGGTTGGTGGTGACATTGGGTTGATCGGGAGGTGCGATCACCTGTTTGTCAATAAGATCTTGGATCTCATGACGCAATCTGTAACAACGGTCGGTGTCATGACCGTGTTGTTGGTGGTACGCACAGTATTTTGACGGGTCGTAAGAGGGGGGAAGTGGATTCGGTAATGGCTTTGGTTCCAGGGGTTTTAAATGATTCTTTCTGATCAGTATTCCCAGAACTTTGGTCAGAGGCATATATAGTGGGGTAAAGGTTCTTTGGCCTCGTGGTTGGAATCTGTTGGCTTGTGTGTTGCTTCCGGACGCACCGGAGAAGGGTGTGGCAGTCATGGGCCTTGGAGGGGGAGGGGGAGTGGTGGTGACCACACTAACTTCCGAGGTTCTCGTATTTGCAGCGCCACTCGGGCCCGCATTGTTGTTACGGTTAAAGGTCCTCCTCGGTTGTTCTCTGTCATGGTCAAACAGACCTTGTTTCATTGCGTCTTCGATTTGCACCCCCATATCATGTAAATCTGCGAAAGTAGGGAAGGGGACTACAATCATTCTCAGCATCAGTTTTGGGTGGAGATTGCGCACAATCATCCGGATTTGATCTTTGTCTGTGGGCCTTAAAGTCATTGTTGACGCCTTTGCCCTCCATCGGATCACAAAGTCCGAGAAAGATTCCTTGGGTTCTTGCCTTGTCGTTTCAAGATCGCGGGTTGTGATCTCGATCTGAGTGTTGTATGAATATTGTGTGACAAAGGCCTCAGCCATTTCATCCCAATTCTTCTTCACTTCATCTTGTAATCTTGCGTACCAGTGGGAGGCCACACCCGACAGGGTTCGGCCGAATAGTGAGAGCTTCTGTGGTCGTGTAAGGCCCATTGGCCGCAAGACATCCGCAAACAGTCGGATATGGACCATGGGGTCGCCGGTCCCGTCAAAACGGTCGATTTGTGGCATTTTGAACCTATCGGGGAGTGTTACGGCCTCCTCGGTATATCCATCTCCGATATCCGGCATAGCCTTGACCCCTTGGAACTTCTTAAAGAGCTTCTCCAGTTTGCTCAATTTCAGAGCTGTATGATCAACCTCGACCTCGAATGGAGAGTCCGGGTGATTGGATGTATGGACCTTGGACAGTTGTGGTGGAAGCGGGGGCGGAGCTGGCCCCGTTGGAAGATTCGTGTCCTCTTGTACATTTTGGACAATCGGTAGAGTATTCTGGGTGTTTGGTGGGGCGTTTTGAACAGTAGGTGCCTGTTCAGGTAACGGAGCCCCTGCCGGAGGAGGGATTTGTTGTGAAGCAGACGCTGTATTCTGTTGTTGCAGCCTGGTGATTAGTTCGGCCTGCTGGGCCATGATCGTGGCCTGCTGTTTGGAAAACTCTGATTGACTGGTGGCGTCATCATGCATCTGTCTCATGCTCTCCTGCATCTGGCGCATTAAAGCCTCCATCCCTGATGTATTCGGTTGATCCATCTGTCTAACTGGTATGTCTATCTCTGCAGCAGTAATTGAGACCTCAGTCCTATAGTCCTCTGATGAAGTAACCCACTGCTCTGACAACCTCTGTTCTGACACACTACGCCCTTTTGGCTTCCTTCTGGTAACAGGGGGTAGAGAACGGAACACTGGCTGTCCGTCGATTAGATCCTCAGATCGGTGGAGTCGACGACCTCGTGTCCAAGGTACTTGGGGAATGCCTGTTGGGTTGGAAGCAATCGTGCTAAAACTGACCTAGCAAAAAGATAAATAAAGCGAAAAGGAAATAAATAAACAGATAAACGGACAGCATAACAGCTTAAAATAAAATGCAAGACACACAGTCGGGCATAATCAACACACAGTCAATAAGCTGAAATACACACTGGCCTCGAACACTGATTACTATCCCTGTATCACTGTTCCCTGAAACAGAATCTGATATCCGCAGATAACTCGTTCGCAAATACTGGCTAATGCCCGCAGGCCTGATACCCATAATACTGAACTGATGCCCGCAGGCCTGATACTGACGGTACTAAACTGATGCCCGCAGGCTTGATGCTCAAACTCATATACTGATCTGATGCCCGCAGGCTTGATACTGACAATACTGAACTGAAGCCCGCAGGCTTGATACCCAAACTCATATACTGATACATGCATTCCTGTAGAGACGCACTCTAAAGCACATAACAGATAAGTGAGAGCCAAAACACCCCTATGTTGGGGTAGGGTTTCCCTGTCCTATTGTGTCAGGAGCTAGGGTTTCATTACGCACACAGCGGTTTCAAACAACCTATAAACGGGTAAGCAACCTGTCCTAATTTGGAATGGTCACTATGGATTCGAATATGCACTAGGTCGAATGGTCGAAGAGGGTGCCCCGGTAAAACCGGGGTTTGTGTTCCCATACTGGCAGAGCCCACAACCGGTCAGCCTTATGGTCATGCCTTGACAAGACAAGCCTCCGGCAAACCGTTCAGGAATAGCAGATGGCAAACACGGTGTCCTAGGCGCACCAATGCAAATGCAATGCAAAGAAACACACAAGTGCAGTCAAAAACAGATATCACGAGTTCGAGTCAAGTTCTCTAAATCCCCAGCAGAGTCGCCAGAAACTGTAGACGTCCCCCGAACGCCCCGGGAGGGTTAGCTCCCGTTCTGTTCATTTTGGGTTCACTACAGCTCGGACTCTTAAAATGTCACGGTTCCTTATCTGAACCAAAGAGTCCAAATCCGGCAAATCGTTTTGAGAAACTGATTTTTTGAAAAAGTAGTGCCAAACATGGACTGCTTTGCCATATACAGAGTCGCCACCTAAATATTTTATTTTGGGAAATTTAGGAAACCCTGACTGGGTGCCAAAAGGCCACGTGTCCGTCATCACCAAAGTTGCCTCGGCTCGGGAACTTGGGTACGATTGGGGAAGGTCACTTCATGAGCACCCCCGCTCGCCCGGTCATAGACCGGCCTCTACTAACCATGATATCAATTTTTGAAAACATTGTATGTTCTTATTCCGGTTATTAGCCTAGGTTACTATGTGATGCTCACAGCATACAAATATAGACTGAGTCACCTGAATTGGAACAAAACATTTCATGCTTGTTTTTGAAAATGGTTTGCCACCCGCAGGTAGGCTTGAAACATTTGATGATTCATTCCAATTCAGATAACCCAACCTTCACCCACTGGCATTCAAGCAGATATATCAGATAAGCACATAGCCTCATGGTAAGCATGCTATCATGGCATTCACTCACACGCATGCAAGGATGCTAAAGCATAAAGCTTACCGAGTACTCCAAGCCAAAAATAGAAACTACATTAGAAATCATGCATGAATCCTAAGTATACAAAAATGTCTAATGCAACACATGCAAAATGCAATTATAGCAGGCTCGGCTATTCTAAGATGGCATATGGAATGCTACAGCTAACATGTATTCATCTTTTAAATCGAAAATACAATGCAGTTAGTATGATGCGCCGAGCCCGGTGCATGCAATACAGATGAATGATGCAAACATGCTGTCATACTGTATGCTAATTTAAACATGCCCTAATCTAACCATCAAAAGCGGATAAATAAAAGGGAGAAAGACGTGGGGTTGGAAGACATACAACACACACACGCACACTTATTACAGTTGTGCCCTCATTCGGAGGGTCCGAATAAATATACAGTCCAAATATTACAGTCCCCAAATAAAAGAATATTACAGTCCGAAATATTACAGAATTCTAATTAATTAATGAGTTAACTAAGAAAGCAAGTAAAACTGGCGTGCAAGCCAGGGACTGCCTTGCTTCTGATGGATGATGCATGTCCGGATTGTCTTGCACGGAAATCCACCGGAATGCCCCAATTAGCCTCTGTTTACACCTGTTCTTGAAATGTGTGCCAAGCCCCAAAAGGTTGCTGATTCCTGGTTTTGCTGTAACAGAGAGCAGGAAAGGGGCATAGCAATGTATTTGCACAGATATATGCATGTCTCGATCCTCGTGCCACCAATCACGCATACCGAGGCATGATGGCCGAGGAGTCGAAATGCACAACTCAATATAGGATGAATGCACATGAAACTACAGCTAAAACCTAACTCCATCATGGATAATCCGGAGTGTCGGTGACTGGGGAATTGAGACACATTCCGTCACTCGGAGTACGAAATGTACCTCGTTTCCCGCGCCCGGGCTAACTCATATTCCGGACATGATGCAATATGCATGACATGCATGAAATGCAACTAAGATACAATCCTAACATATACAATGCTATGGAAATGAAATGCCTCGAAATGCGTGCGCACGGGCATGCAAACCGAGAAAATGACAGAATGCTATGAAAGATACAACCTAGTATGTCTTATGCCATGAAAATGATATGTCTCGAAATACGTGCATACGGGCACACAAACTGAGAAAATGCATGAATGCAATGAAAAATGAGGCGCCTTGGAATGCGTGCACGCGGGCACGCAAACTGGGGCGATGGCAAAATGCTACGAAAATGAGACGCCTTGAAATGCGTGCACACGGGCACGCAAACCGAGGCAATGGTAAAATACTATAAAAATGAGGTGCCTCGAAATACGTGCACACGGGCACGCAAACTGAGGCGATGACAGAAACAATGCGAATGACATGAAAATGAGATGTCTCGAAATGCGTGCGCGCGGGCACGTAAACCGAGGTGATGATATGTGTCTCGAAATGCGTGCACGCGGGCACGTAAACCGAGGTGATGATATGTGTCTCGAAATACATGCACGCGGGCACGCAAACCGAGGCGATGATATGTGTCTCGAAATACGTGCACGCGGGCACGCAAATCGAGGCGATGCAAAAGCGATGCAAATGACATGGAAAATGCAACATGGACTTATACTAACATGTGAGAGCCTCAGCCACACTCACATAAGATGCCGATGGCAGAAAATGAAGTGTCTCGAAATGCGTGCACACTGGCACGCAAATCGAGGCGATGCAAAAGCGATGCGAATTACATGGGAAATGCAACATGGACTTATACTAACATGAGAGCCTCAGCCACACTCACATAAGATGCCGATGGCAGAAAATGAAGTGCCTCGAAATGCGTGCACACGGGCACGCAAACCGAGGCGATGCAAAAGCGATGCGAATGACATGGAAAATGCAACATGGACTTATACTAACATGAGAGAGCCTCAGCCACACTCACATAAGATGCCGATGGCAGAAAATGAAGTGCCTCGAAATGCGTGCACACGGGCACGCAAACCGAGGCGATGCTAAAATGTGATGAAATATGGCAAAAATGATATGCAAGCATACTAATGGAATTTCAGCACTAAAATATGGGGGAAAACAGTCCCGAAATGAAGCGAAATGACATGAAATGCAAAGAAATGTCCCGAAATGCAACATTAGGCACCCGAAATGGCCTATAGCTATGCCAAACATGCACAATATGGACATGCATTGCAAAGACAGAAGCTAGACAGTCCCAAAAGATGCACTTTAATAGTTATAAACATGGCCAAACAGCAAGTATAGGTAGGGGAAAAATAGCATGCAAGAATAGGGGCCAAAAGAGGGGTAATGAAGCAAGTGGTATAAGCAAAACCCAAACTGAAAAATTTCCTTCTACAACACTGAAGATGGACCAAAACTATGAACATTTACAGTATATGGAAGACCTCGAATCAGTATACAAATATGCCAAAAATGTGATGCAAGACAAGGCTCAAAAGGTGCTATAACATGAAGTATATAAAATAATCACCAAACAGAAAAAAAGTGTGAATGAAACATGAAGTATAGGCCAAAATAAGGCTACTTTTAGTTTGGACCAAGGGCCAAAAACAGAAGCAAAGGGGGCTGCCAATTTATGCAAAAATGGGGCCAAATAGGGGATATAACTACAAGTGACACATGGAAGCACCAAACAATGTTGAGACCTTCTCCAATGTTGAAGAGGGGCTCAAAATAAGCCTTATATCAGTTTATAACATGCTCAAAAACAGATTTCTCATGGGCCAAAAATAGCATGCAAAATCATGACATACAAGATGATCAATGAAGCAAGTATATTATGGAGGGCTCAAACAGGGTTGAGCCCTTAATGAGAAGTGAAGATGAGCTCAAAAGATGGCCCTTTTCAGTTAGGGCCGGAGCTTGAAACCAAAAAGAAGTGGGGCTTAGAAATAGATCAAGAAAAAGGTTCAAAAGGGTAAAAGTATTACTTACCCTTGAAGAATCAAACTTTTGTTGCTTCTTGGATGGATTTGCAGCTTCTTTAGCCTTCAAGAATCCTTCCTTGTTTCTGAAAATGAGATGGTGGTGGTAGAGCTTGGTGGTGTAGAAGGAATGATGGTTAGGGACTTAGGGTTTTTTTGAAGAATTGAGAATGATGGAGATGGAGTTGGCTATGGAAGCTTGAAGGAGAGTTTTTCTAACCCTTGTAAGTGAGGCCACCAGCTGGTTAAAAGGGTTCAAAAGGGGGTGTAAAGGTGGGGGAGAAGGAGAGCAAAACTCCCCCACAAAATATCCCCCGGATACAGATAATATCTGGGGGATATTGCCCCACAGCTGTAAAGTGCACAATGCAAGGAAGCAGGCCGACCCATTACTTTTGTTAGAGGTGGCCGGCCGGCCACACCCCCTAGCCGGCCGGCTAGGGGTCAAAAGGGTCAATGTGATTTTCTGGCCGGCCAGCTACTGGGGAGGTACTCCTATGTGTGTACAACACAACCATGTGGTTAAAATTCCAAGAAAGTGGGTCTAAGGGGTTCAACATTGGCTCGGAAAGAGGGGGTCAAAAGGGTCAAGTTGAATTACTGGCCGATCATGAACTTTTAGGGGCCTCTCATGTGTGTAGATCACAGATATGTGGTTCAAAGTTCAAGAAAAAGGGTCCAAGGGGTTCAACATTAGCCCGGAAGAAAGGGGTCAAAAGGGTCAGGTGACCTTAATGGCCGGCCACCAACTTTTAGTGGCCTCTCATGTGTGTAGATCACAGATATGTGGTTGAAAGTTGGCAACACTAACCCTAGGGTGTTCAACATTAGCCCGGAAGTTGGAAAAACGGGCGCCGGGAGGCTCCGGAGGAGAGATAACTGGCTGCTGCAACAATTGCCGGCCTCCCACCCTTCAGTAACCTTCCTAGTGATAAAACAGAGGTACCTGCCAAAAATGAAAGAAAACCGTTGCAAAACAAATGCTCGGGGACCAAAACACGCAGTTCGGGATCCCGAAAATGGGCTATTAAGCACCGAAAGTGGCGTTCGGCCACGAAGTGGGTTTCTGGGACCCTAGTGTCCCTCAAAAGGGAGAAAATAAGATGTATGCCAAAAATCAGAGCAATAGGAGATGGTTAAGCGGTCCCGAACCGAGGCACACGGCCAACGGTCCCGAAAACCGGAAACCAGGCTCCGAAATGGGCAAAATGGCCTACGGCCACCAAATGTAGCCTACGGACATTGAGAGATGGTCTATGGGACCTCTCCCTCCCCTCAGGAAAAGAAACAGAGAAAATCGAGTCTGGTTCGCAAACCGAGACAAGGCACAAAAAAAGGGTTCGGAAGTCCGGAGGCAGGGCTCACGGCCGCGACTCTGAAACTTCTGAACGAGCACATCATGCAACATCACCAAGCACTCAATCGGTGACGTCTGAGTCTTAAGGTCGGTCAAAAATGGGGTGTCTACAGTGAGTAGCAAATTTCAAATCATTTTCAAACAAACGGATATGCGATGCTTTGTTCCAAATTAGGCGATCTAGTCTATACTTGTTTTGCTATGCGCATCACATAGTAAATCTAGGCTAATAACCGGAATAAGAACGCATAATGTTTTCAAAACTAGATATCATGGTTCGTAGAGGCCGATCTTCGGATCGGGCGAGAGGGGGTGCTCATAGCTGACCTTTTCCAGTCGTACCCAAGTTCCCGAGCTGAGGCAACTTTGGTGATGACGGACGCGTGGCCTTAGGCAAACGAGTTAGGGTTTCCTAAATTCCCCAAAAATAAAATATTTAGGTGGCGACTCTGTATCTGGCAAAGCAGTCCATGTTTGGCACTTCTTTACAAAAATCTGTTTTCCAAAATGATTTGCCAGATTTGTACTCTTTGGTGATTTATCAATCTCACATTGCACATTGTAAAATTAGATTAAGAACCGACACAAATCGAGTCTGAACTGTAGCATGGGGCCCAAGGGCGCGTCTACACCATGAAATGATTGTTCGGTCTTTAAGACCTATCAATTGTCCTACTATTAGATGTACCACGTATGACTATTATGAATCGATATGATTGATATGTTATGACACATTGATTAAGAAATTGATCTATTGATGAATTAATTGTTTCAGTTATCGTAAGGACATCATTCATAACCCCTTTACATAGTTGTTATTCACTGGGCTCTAGCTCATTGTTTATTATATACATGTAGGTGATCGAGCACTGGATCAGAGTTAGCGGTATTAGTTGAAAGAAAACTTTGGAATAGAATTGAATTGTTATATATTTCACTCTACAGATGAGGTATATATATGATTACAAGATGGGCTACGAATGGAAAAACAAATCATGCTAATTATGGACACTCCTAACAATACCAAATCAAGGTAACACTACCAAATCAAGGATTTCCAAATAGGTAGGAATCGTGACTCACGCCAACACTCCCCCTCAAGTTGGGTTGGTGCGTAAATATCTCCTATGCCCAACTTGTCCAATGAGTCATGGAAAACCTGTGAGGACACTGCATGTGTTAAGATATCTATCAGTTGTTCTTCAGATCTCACAAAAGGGATATCAATCAACTTCCCAACCAGTTTTTCCTTGATGAAGTGACAATCCACTTCAACATGCTTAGTTTTGTCATGCTGGACTAGATTATTTGCAATTGCTCGGGCCGCCTGATTATCACAATAAAGTGCTATAGTACCAGTCAGTTGAAACCCAATTTCGGTAAGTAAAATCCTTAACCAGAGAAGTTCACAAATTCCCTGAGCCATTCTCCGGTACTCAGCTTCAGCTGCGGATCTAGCCACCGCATTATGCTTCTTACTACAGCATGTAACTAGATTACCTCCTACAAAAGTAAAAAACCTGACGTAGAACGTCTGTCAGTTATATTACTTGCCCAATCTGCATCAGTGTATCCTTTGACATTCAGATATCCTTGTCTCTTGAATATTAACCCTCTACTTGGAGCTCCCTTCAAATAGCTCAATATTCACATAATTGCTACTAGATGATCTTCACTAGGCGAATGCGTAAACTAGCTCACAACACTAACTGCATAAGCAATATCCGGACGAGTATGTGATAGGTAAATTAACCTTCCCACTAATCTTTGATATCTTTCTCTATTAGTTGGTACTTGATCTGGATAGATTGCTAAGTGATGATTCTATACAATCGGACTCTCTACAAGTGCACACCCTAGCTTGCCTGTTTCTGCCAATAAATCCAAAACATATTTCCTCTGAGATAAGCAGATACTGTTAGTAGAGCGTGTAACCTCAATTCCTAGAAAATATTTCAAACTTCCTAAGTCCTTTATTTCAAACTCAGAAGCTAAATGTTTTTGAAGATTCTCAATCTCATTTGTATCATCACTAGTAATAGCCATATCATCGACATAAATAATTAACAAAGTAACCTTTCTACCCTTGCGTTTAATAAACAAAGTATGATCAGAGTTGCATCACCGATACCCAAACTTTTCCATGGCCAAAGTGAACCTCCTAAACCATGCTCGAGGGGACTGTTTCAAACCATAAAGAGCCTTTCGTAATCTGCACACATTTCCAGCTCCACTATGTAGTCCACAACTTGGAAGAAACTCCATGTAGACTTCTTCTTCTAAATCTCCAAGAAGAAAAGCATTTTTTTACATCAAATTGTTTCAGAGAATTTAAATTTACAACTAGAGAAAACAATACTCGAATAGTGTTCATTTTTGCTACTGGAGCAAAAGTCTCCTGATAGTCAACACCATACGTTTAAGTATACCCTTTTGCTACCAGTCTTACCTTATATCAATCAATTGTCCAATCTGCCTTGTGGTAAATATCCACCTGCAACCTACTGGTTTTCTCCCTTTGGGCAAGGAGACTGTATCCCATATCCTATTTTTTTGTAATGCTTCCATCTCCACTTTCATGGCAGCTATCCACTTGGGCTCTCTAAGAGCTTCTTCAACTCTGTTTGGTATTGCAACTCATGCCATCTGATTCACAAATGCTTAACACTGTTCAGACAGCCTATGTGTGGACATATAGTCGGCAATTGCATATCAAACTTTGCCTTCTAGTGAGTACTTATCAGGTGGTTTGCCTCTGTTTATTCTGTGAGGCAATTGGTAAGATTGTTCAATACTATCAATAGGAATATGAGTATTGAGACTGGGTTCTGAAGTACTTACCTCAGGAACATTTAGAAGAGGCAGAGTGGGTACTGTTGTGGTGTGAAAAGGGGACTCAATTAGCCCAGGCAAAGTTTCAGTAAGTGAAATACCAGTTGAAGTATCACCTGGCATGACATATGCATCAATTGCCTTACTTGCATCACGGTTGTATAGTTCAACAGTGGAAAACTCTCCGGGTGTCGGAGGAGTGATGGTGGAAAACTTATCTGGTTTGGGAGGAGAACAAAATGTAGGAGCAGTAGAAGTTGTTGTAGGAACAGTAGTAGTTGTTGATTCTACATTCATGCTAATGTCAAACCAAATATGTTCTTCACATGGCATGTTCATCTCTCCCTGAAGAACAAAGTTGGTCAATTCGATATAAAAGAACATCTCACTCTCGAAGAATGTAACATCCATGGTAATATACCATCGGCGAGAAGGGGGATGATAACACTTATACCCCTTTTTATGTGGAGAAAAACCTAGAAACACACAGCGCAGAGCACATGGATCCAATTTACTCCGTTGATTTTTATGGAGATGCACATAAGCGACACACCCAAAAATTGAAGATTCAAAGACGATGTGACAGAGACATGAGTAGCTAATATTGCCAATGGTGTTTGAAAATCAAGTACTCGAGATGGCATTCGATTTAACAAATACACGGCATAGGTCACAACATCAGCCCAATACCGTTGTGGTACAAAACTGCCTAAAAGAAGAGCTCGAGCAATCTCAAGGATATGTCGATTTTTTCTCTTGGCCACCCCATTTTGTTCAGGAGTTTGTGTACACGTTGTTTCAGGAAGAATTCTATGATCCTGAAAAAGTGTGCAAGTGGGTTGATAAATTCACCACCACCATCGGACCAAAACACTTGAATGGGAGAAGAAAATTGTGTTTGAATCATCTGATAAAATATTGGAAAAATTGAACATACTTCACTTTTAGTTTTTAGTACATACAGCCAGGTCATTCTAGTGCAATCATCCACAAAAATAATAAACCAACGAATCCCAGACAGTGTAACAATAGGAGATGGGCCCCAAACATCGGAATGGACTAAAGCAAATGGAGTTGTTGTTTTATTAAAACTAGGTGGATAAGAAATCTGATGAATTTTTGCTAGAATATAACTCATACAAGTAAATGCAGAGAGTTTTACTCCATCAAATAGTAAAGGAAGTAAAGACTTCAGATACCCAAAAGATGTATGCCCGAGTCGTCGATGCCATAACCAATTTTTTTTCTCTTTGTCATTTCTGGAGCTGCTAACATGATGAACTTGTCTCATTGTCATATCCTCAACATAATACAATCCCTCTCTCTTAGTACCACGCCCAATGATCTCCCTCGTCTGAATGTCCTGAAGTAAATAAAACGAAGGAAACATTAGAATAATGCGTCCTAGTTGTTCTGCAACTTGACTAACTGATAACAAATGGTTAGACAAGGTAGGAACAAGCAAGGTATTATGTAAAGACAACATAGGAGAGAGAGTAATGGAACCAGCCCCGGTTACTGGATTAGAGTCACCATTGGCGGTGATAACATTTGTTTTCATAAGAGTGGTCGTAGATTGAAACAACGTCTTATCATATGCCATATGATCAGCCGCACAGGAATCAATAATCCACCTTTGTAATGATTGTCTACTACTACGAATGCTTGGCCTTGATTACCTGCATCCTCTAAAGCTTCAGGTTTTGTTCGCTGGGAGAGAAGAGATAGAACTGGTTCCTTTTGGGTGGTTGATCTGGCCAAAGTGGGCTGGCCGTGTGTGGAGACCATGGCAGCCACGCTGGTGCCTGCTCCAGCCAGTTTGGTTTGACCACCAGTCTGTTTTGCTGCTTTGAGTTGTTTCCTCTGTTCAATAAACCAATCCGATACCCATGTTTATGGAAACATGTATCATCCGTGTGTCTTTTCCCATTGCAGTGCTTGCACTGCAACTCATTTTTGTTCTCAACTTGAGGACGATAGACTTGATTATTTTCAGATGATTTTGCAACCAAAGCAGTTGAAGCAACCAGCGCAGCGGAAGTTCTTATTAAACCACCCTTTTTCAACATAGTCTCTCGCCGTTAAGCCTCTTGACAAACAAAATTGAATGATTCATTCAAATTGGGCATGGGACTTATGCGTAACAAGTCTCCTCAACTTTGATCGAATTCATTATCTAATCCTGCCAAAAAATCATACAAGCGATCCTTCGTAATCTTTTCCTATGGAATTTTAATGTCGGCACCACACTTTATACCAATAGGACATCGTTGATCAAGTTTTTGCCACACACTTTTGATTTCTGCAAAATAAACTGAAAAATCACGTCCATCTTGCTTGATGCACATGGCCTTGCAGCAGAGTTCATATAGTTGTGACTCATCCGATTCATCATAGAACATATGGGCTATAGTTTCCCACATATCTTTTGCTATAGGCATATCAAGGAAGAGTTCCAAATATTGAGGGTCCATGGTTTTCACCATCTATCCCCTAACTGCGGAATCATCTTTACACCATTTGTCATACCCAGGATTGCTTTCATCAACCTCAACTGTTTTTCCCGTCAAGTAGCCCCTCTTCCCTTGTCTGGCAACATGAATCATCATAATTTGAGACCATGTTTTGTAATTGGTCCCATTCAATTTTATATTGAATGGTGCAGCAAAAGAATCATTCTAAACGGTCACCATTGGAGCACCAGCGGGGCAACAGGAATCATGGTAAAAAAAACGCTTTTGTCATGGTAGCCGAGAGAAATTGATGAGTTGATTTATTGATTGGTTTGGAGTTGCTGCCAACGAAAACAGAGGGCAGTGTTGGGTTTAGGATATTTGTTGATTGGTTTAGAGTTGCTGCCAACGAAATAGAGGGCAGAGTTGGGTTTGGGATTTGGCCGGCCAAGAGAATGGTCACGACAGCTAAGGTTTGGTTGTTGCTTTGATACCAAGTTGAAAGAAAACTTTGGAATAGAATTGAATTGTTATATATTTCACTCTACAAATGATGTATATATATGATTACGAGATGGACTAAGAATGGAAAAACAAATCATGCTAATTATGGACACTCCTAACTATACCAAATCAATGTAACACTACCAAATCAAGGGTTTCCAAACAGGTAGGAATCGTGACTCACGCCAACAGTATTGCCTCGAGCCCTGTTTTTGTTAAGCCAACTATTGTGCCTTATTGCGAGGTTCCAAACGATTCCATTTCAGGGCTTATTGGGTGATTCAGATTCACCCTTTTGACATTGTATTTAAGAGATAAAAATTTTTATTGAGTTTTGTTAACTGTTTTTGGCAATGGGATTTAATTCCCTAGCTTGTGTTTTGTTTTGTACACATGTGTGTTATGGACTTAAGTTTTTGTGTAATCATAAGTATGTGAAGTTTGTTTTATTCATTTAAGTCCTCACAGCTCATTGGACGATATATTCTATTATTGATTGGCTTTCACCAGCCTCATTATTGTATTATTATCATTATTGTTAAGCAAGCCTTCGGTAGTCATGGTTTACTAGTCGGTTACGACGCTAAACCTATAGGAGCGAATTTGGGTTGTGACAGACGGCCTCAAGGTTATAATTTGGAATGCTCATATGGTTGAAGGAGGACAAAACAAGCACAATCAAACACACGGAGATGAGAATAGACAGGAGATTGGCCATATAAGCACTCATATGGGGTGTGATTGTTGATGGTAGGAGAAGGAACACGGTTAACAGTATAAGCAGTTGAAAGAGCGGTTTCTCCTAGAAGCGCTTGGGACAAGAAGAGAAAATTAAAAGAGCACGGACAGTATCGAAAAGATAGCGCTGTTTACGCTCAGCACAACCATTTTGTTGGGAGGCACTAGGACAAGAATAGAGATGGCAATTTAAACTCGACCCGACGGGGACCCGACCCCCCGTTCCCGATAAGAGTGATTTTTTTCTGAAAAATACCCTCGACGGGCCGGGAATGGTATTTGAAATTGAATCCCCGATTAGTTTCGGGCCGGGGACGGGGATAGATTTCACAGCCTCGGACCCGGCCCGGCCCCGTCCCGTCCCCGTCCTCGTCTCCGGCCCCGGCCCCGGCCTCGTTTCTCCCCGAAATAAAATTACCATAATACCCTCCATTCATTCATATATATAAACCCCCCTTTATTAATTCCCCTCTGATTTGTCTCTGTCTCACTCTTTCTTTCTCTCTCTCTCTTCTCACTCTCCCCTTTGATCTGTCTCTCTCTCACTCTCTCTTTTCTCTCCGTCTCCTTCTCCTCCGATGGTGTAGTCGGCAACGACGTCGTTGTCTCCTTCTCCACAGTCGATGATGGCTTCGTCGTCTCCTCCTCCACAGTCGGATCGCCTCTCGCCACCTCCTCCTCCTCCTCCTCCTCCGTCGCCTTTCACCGCTTCTTCCTCCCTCCGCCACGGCAGATCTAAACAAATCCCGCAACCGCCACCGCCACCGCCGATTCTCTTTTTGTCATATCTCAGATCTCATGTATGTGTGTGTATGTGTGTATGTGTGTGTGTGTGTGTGTGTGTGTGTGTGTGTGTGTGTGTGTGTGTCTATCCGACTCTATTTCTTTCGACTCTGTTTCTTTTCTTTTTCTTTTTTTTTTGATGATGTTGTTAATGAAAATGTTATTATTGATAATGTTGTTGTTGATGAAAATGATGTTGTTGTTGATGATTTATTATTGAGAGAAAAAGCTAAAAACAGAGAGAGAGAGAGAGAGAGAGAGAGTTACGGGGATTTTTCGGGGTCGGGGAAACCCGATCCCTGTTAGGGGGCAGAGGTAGGGGGAGTGATAGGTTTCCCGCCGGGGATCGGGGGCGGGGACGGGGAGTTTTGCAGCTTCGGGGATCAGGGACGAGGAGGGTGATCCCCGGCCCGTTGCCATTCCTAGACAAGAATAGTGAGAAAGTGCGTCATTTTGACGAAGGAATGTCAAAAAATTTGTTTCTTTGTATTCTTAGGCATTATTAGCGCAAAAAAAATTGATGGTGGAAGAAAACTGAGTTTTGACCGTTTGTGAGAAATCTTAGTATATTTGTGATAACTTAAAGCAAGATTTCATAAGAAATAATCAGGTAAGACGAGTGAAATCATCTACAAAAATGACATAGTATTTAGATCCCCCTATAGTAGTATTAGGTGACGGTCCCCAAACATAAGAGTGTATGAGATCAAAAGGTGCATGAGACATAGAAGTACTGGATGGAAATGGTAAAACAGATTGTTTTGCTAGTTAACAAGATAGACAATCTATTTTATCATTTGGAACAGGACTTAACTGACTGCCAGAAACTAGAAATCGTAAACGACCAAAAGAAGCATGACCTAACTGAGAATGCCAAAAGGCAAGAGGAGAACTAGGAGTAGTAGGAGCAGCAGTCTGGACAGTGGAAGGACTGGAGGAGGGAATGCGAAGGTGGATGAGCTCATACAAACGTCTATGTCTACGATCATCAAGAGTCTGTCTCGTCTTCGAATCCTGCACAACATAACCAGTTGGAAAAAAAAGAACAGTGAGGCCAAGATCACAGAGTTGACCAATTGAAACAAGATTAAGTGTAAGAATGGGGATTAGATAAGTGTGGGGTAGAGGAAGAGTAGAGGTGGAAATATGACATATATGACTAACATGCATTTGAGAGCCATCAGTAGTGTGAATAACAGGTAACATAGAAAAATATGTAGTAGAGGAGAAAAGTGTAGGGTCAGAGGTCATACGGTTACAACAAGCGAAATCAAAATACCAAGAAGAGGTACCTGGAGTAACTGAGAGGATAGTAGAGGGTGTATCAGAGGTAGAAATAACCTTTTTGACAATAGCCTCAATGTCCTGAAGCGTGTAGGGTAGTGATGGGGCAACAACGAATGATGAACCAGAGGAAACTGTAGTAGATACAAAATATACTGAAGACTGATCTCGACTGTATATTGTAGAGGGTCCAGAATAACAACCGTGTTGAAGATAACTGTTTAAACAAGCCATGAAGTGATTAAATAATGAATCACAAAGGAGAACCAATGATGATGGAGTAAAACTGGATAAAACAGAGTGCACCAGTGAATCTGAAACATTGAAAATAGTCGGATACCAGGCCAAAATGATTAGAAAAGGTGCAAAGAATAGGCGAAACAAGCCAAAAATTGAATTTTGGCCAAATAGGGTGCAGGGCTAACGTCAGTAGGAGGGAAGCTGATGTCAACAAAGATGCGGCTCACGTTAGTACGGCTAAGGCGCGGCGCAGTGTAGCAGAGAAGGCATGGTGCACGTTAGCAACTTAGGGCTGACGTCAACGCAGAGAGGCTGACGTCAACAACACAAGAGGCGCGTGTGCAAGCGCGTAAGAGAGTGGCGGCGGAAAGGTGTGATGCGCAAAGCTTCAGACGGCGCGTGAGAGCGCGTGTGGGCCCGTTTGGGGCTGAATTTTGAGGTAGTGGAATTTGGAGAAAATTTTGAGCAAGATGGTGCTATAGGTGTTAGAAACCAATGATCGAGGCAGCTTGATAATGACAAATTAGTACCCAAAAAATCAAACAGTACAAAACAAAGAAACATGAACACCAGAAACTGTGATAGGAATTCAGGTGATGAACAGAAAAAATGAACAGTCTTACTGCTCTGATACTGTGATATGATATGATATTAAAGAGAGATAAATGAAGAGAAAAGAGAAAATCTTGTATTCAATTCAATAATTAATAAATAGTACAAACTCCTTTATATAGGAGAAAAGATAAGTATATACAGCGAATATATTGTACTACACACATAAGGCATATCTATACAAAGATTATGCTATAGAATATATTGTACTACACAAATAAGGCATATCTATACAGAGAATATGCTATAGAATATACTATAGTGTTAACATGAAACAATGACAATAAAGATCAATAGGGAATTAATTATTTTAATTAATTTTTTAATTTTTTTATAATAAAAGAAAACATATAGAAAAAAATAATGTGATAACTTGATTTGACTTTTTAATTATGTTAACAAGAAGCCCACTTCCCAAACAACTTATGAATAACTGACTACAAAACTAGGTTATGTGCTCCATTTTAGAATGGTTATTTGGGGTACAGCAAGATTCATGCAATTACTGAGTCACTAACAACTGAAAAAATGGATGGAGCCAAAGAAGTCAGTGTATAGATTTTTGTCACTACACATGAGAAAGGTAAAATGTACACGGTATTATTTGCGTGAGAAGAATTTGTTTTTCATGACGCTGATATGAAGTATATGCAACTTTCTTATGGAGAAACTAAAGGCATACTTCATTCATATCTATTAGTCTAATATAGAAAAAATCACAAAAAATAGATACAAAAAACAGTGGTATGACAAGTCAAATAATGAGACTCCCATATGAAAACAAGAAATCAATCACCAAATGTGTCTATTGAGAATAATTATTCAAGAGATAATGTACATTTTAAAAAATATGTATATGGTATGTATTTTATAATTTTTCTCAAAATTTTATCACATAAATTACGAAATGTCATAACTTTTTTCATTATAAAAATCATAATTTTTCTTACTACAAAATGTTATAACAAAAATTATAAAGTGCCATAACTTTTCTCACCACAAGTTGTCATAATTTTATCATTCATAACTTTATGATGCACATTGTAAATTTACTATTCACAAAGATCATAAAGTATCACTATTCATAACTTTATTACCACAAATTATTATAACTTTCATCACACCAAATCATAATTTTCTTGCCATATACAAAATCATAATTTTCTTACCACTTTTTTAAGGGTGAGCAATATAGAGTTCTCCTAATTTATCTATTAAATGGATTGTTGAGTGTAGTTTATTCAAATTGCTTATAGTTTTTTATTTTGAAAAATCTATGATATAGTTTTTTAGTAGTTTATGCTTATAACTTATGATATAAAAATAGTTTAAATGGGTAAATTATAAATACACCCCCTTGAGATTTGCTTAAAATATAGATTGCTCCATATGGTTTGAAAAATTACAAATACCCCTTTATTAGAATTTTTTATTTAACAGAATTAACTAAAAAAATGAAATTCATAATTGTTCTCCTATACAATAATAAAATTACCTAAATTATTAATTGAAACATATTTTTAATATCATTAAAAACTGTTAATTGACTTGATGATTTATTAATAAAATGGGTGATTTGTTATGAAGTTAGAAACGTTTGAGGGTGGAATGTAATTTCTAAAATTATATGGGACGATTCGTATTTTAATTAAATCTCAGGGGGTGTATTTATAATTTACCCTTTTCTTAATATATTTTTTGACTTTTTTTTTTATTTTGATAAATTTTGTTTTACTTTTTAGATTCTTCTACAATAGACTAATCCAAAAAAAAATAAAAAATTAACACATTTTAAAATAAAATAAAATAAACTTTAAAAAATGTAATTTTTTTAGCTGGATACCCAAACCACAAATTAATCTAAAGACTACAAACATTGCCTTAATTTACAATAAAATTTATTTTGAAATGACAGAAATCAAACTGTTAGACACTTTTATTTTATTTTATTTTTTGATAATTGGGTGTCTGATCTAATTTACGCGTATCTCGACTAAATCTTAAAATTTTAAAATTAACAATCAAACAAATCTTTAACAGCTCTAAAATTTAAAATAAACTTTCGTAAATTTTAAACCTACACCTTCTTAAATAGTAAACCCTTTGATTGTTTACACTATTCACCAAGTCAAATCCCTAGGACTTCAGACTGTTAGACACTTGGATGAGAGTTTCCATAAAGAATTTAAGAACCCCAGCATATGCTACAATGTCACAGGTGGACCCCGGAATCAAATCTAGGTGGGATGCTTCAAAGAATGAGCACAAATGCAGCATACACAAGACAACAAAAACCAAAAATAAAAAATAAAATAAATTAGACCACATAAGGGACCCTGCACGTCCTATGCATGCTACCATGAAATGTAGCTATTAAATAATAATAAGTTATTTTATCTGTACATAATTTAATTATAGAATAAAAACAATTTATTTAAAGTAATTATCTAGTAGTTTACGTGGTGTTTTAAATAAATTATTTTGTAAAAATATCTATATGAAAAACATGTTGGCTTATCTTTATTAGTCAAGATATAAATGATAATTCACAGAATACATCGGAAGTATCAAATAATTCTCTCAGATAGGGTGGAATTCATATTTTTAATGTGCCTTATTTTATATTAGAAGATTATGTTCAATTTTGTGATTGAATGTTGTGAATTTAGAAATTTTCAATATTCTTTAAAAAAAAAAAAAATTGGTTGCAATCAATACATATGAGTGGTATAGGAAAAAGATAAATAGTATCAAGTTGTAGTAAAATTTGAATTCGGGCATCACACCCTGTAAGAGTGATTTATTCAATAGTCTAGCATTAGTTATGTCGTACTTTCAAAAAACGTAAGAAAACATTTTACAGATGGTACAATATTGAGTAATTGAGAAATAACAAATAACCGACCTAATGAGTCTTGCAATTTTTCATTTGACAAGAATATCACATCAATAATATTACATGATAATTTGAGCCTACCTAATCATTTTCTCTTTGTGAAAGAGCATCTCACCCTCCAAACTAAAATAATTAGATCATGTTAACATATATCCAACTAACTAGTTATGAGTAGAGGCATTTTTTAGGATTCGTTTGTGATATGGGTTGGCTTTTTATTTTTTGATAGCGTGGGGTTAAAAAGTTTAGTTTGAGATAGATTTTTTGATTTTTTTGACTTTTATGAGAGAAAAAATAAAATGATTATGATTTGAATGTGACATTTTGTGTTATTGATTTTTAGTCTATTTTGTTTTTTTAAGTTCAAAATAGCCTTTTAGCCCCAAATTTTGGTATGCCGAATGACTTCTCAAGTATATTAAAAGTTTAGGTGGTTTACAGAGACGAAATCACATATGTAGCCTGGATAGTATGTAGAGGTGACAGAGAAATGAGAGACAAGATTAAACATCTGCTAACTTGACCTATTTGACACTATATAAAACTTAGTTCTAAAACCATGTTAAAATATCAATTTAAAATTAATCAGTTATAAGTGAAGGGGCCTCCTAACGTTGTGTTTGGTTTATAGATTTAAAAAGAAAAATAGAAAATATAAGTAAAATATGTGTAAAATATATATATATTTCACCTATATTCATACATATTTTTCTTTCTCTCTTTAATTTTTTTTTTTTCTAAATCTATGAATCAAATACAGTCCGAATATATTGACTAAAATTTAAGTGACTTTAAAAAGATGATAGGAGACAAATTTGAACAGAAGTGTGCAATTAGGACTCTTGAACTTCCTTAATGGATGAACATCAATATCAAATGGACAACCTTTCATTTTAAAACAGAGAAAAGGGGGAGAGAAGAGATTGAGAGAGAGACAGATCTCTTTACAAAGGCGAAAGACAAATATATGCAAATATTTTATTATTTGATGCACCTTAGTTGGGAATAGATTATTTTAATAATTTTTTAATTTTTTATGAAAAGATATGTAAATTTATAAAGAAAATAATATAACAATTTATAATAATTTTTTGATTTTTTAACTAAAATATTTAGTCCCCAAACCATAAAGACAAAAAATTTACTAGTCCAAACAAGTCTCAGTCCATTTCTTCCCTTCCATTTCCATTCTATGTTTTTAGCAATAATACTATTAAGTATTTAGAAAAATTATTCAAAAATAAAATGTACAAATTAAATTTATTTTAAATGTTTTTTTTTTATCAATAAATATTAGTTGTTAGTTGTTAGAAATATGATGGCTTATTTTAAATATGACTTGTAGAATTTACATGGTTGTACTTATTTTCGAGTACTATTTTGAAATAATTGTCTCATTTTTCTGAAAATTAAAGAAAAATAAAAGATAAAAATAAAACTCCATTTGGGTTTATTACGATGTGCGTGTTGTGAATTTAAATACGAAAACAGTTTCTCCTCATGCAAGAGTAACGCTCGCTTTGAAAAGTAGGAAAAAAACTAACTTGTTATTTTTTTTTAAAAAATTATATAATAAAATATAAAGGTAATGTGACTCAAATAAATTAATAAGTTAATAAATTGACTTTTTTTTTCTTACTTTCTAAAATGACCCTAAGACTTCGTACATCCCTAGTAGGTATCAGAATTTAAGCAGCTCAACTTCTATTAAAAAAAAGAAAGAAAAAAAAAAAGTTTGTCTTAAGTTTTAAAGACAAAAAAATTACATTTTACAATCAAGAGTAAATAGGAGAGAGAAATAGCCGAAACAAGGTATAAAGTCTCAATCCATTTCTTCCTCCTTTCCCTTCTCTTTTCGTCCTGAGTACAATAAATCCTCTGATCATTTTTCTGAAAATTAAAGAAAAAGCAGAAGGTAATTAGAACAAAAATTTCATGCATATTATGTAATGCAATAATCAAATGATTTCAATGAACAAAAAAATGTAAAATAGATAAATCAAACACGCGCAGAATACAAGCTTTCATAGTCTAACAGTGTACTTACATTCATAGAATAGAGAGAGATCAAATTCATTATACTCAATAAAAATTACAAAGCTCAAAAACCTTTAAACTTGGCCGCCGAACAAGATTCTTATACTCTCACCTAAAAATCATACCCCCCCCCAAAAAAAAAAAAAAAAAAAAAAAATCTCAAAAAATTATGACTCCAACCCTCCACCTTCTATAGTAAGTCTGTGTATAGTAAAATACACAAGATTATTTGGGGAGGATCCTTGTACCAAAGAACAGTAAGGATCCTCTGTTCCCAAATGATCTCATCTCTCTGTCCCAAATCACTTACAACTATTAGATCATATAAAAATCTCGAAATGTAAAAATCTCAAGACATCCAATTATTGTGAGTGATTTGGGATAAAGGAATAAGATTATTTGGGGACAGAAGATCCTTGCACCACAAGGAAGGGGAGATTAAATCCACTATCAGATTCAGAAACTCTCAACTCAGTTGTCTGACAAAACTGTCAGAGTCTCAAATACATAGAAATCCTACCAGAAAATTTAAAAAAAAAATACCTCAAAAAATTTTCCTTACAGTAAATCCAAGTGTGTGTAAATTAAATTACACAGGACACACCTAACAAAGAGATTCATTACTAATTATGAGATGATTGAACATACAAAGATAACATGAACATACCAAATGATCTTTTGCAATGAAGAATTGCCTCATAAATGGAGCTATCAACACCCCAATCACCACTATAACAAGGAGGACTTTGCGGCGGCGATGACAGTGGTGAATTACTCCAACTCCTAGCCTTCCATACTCCCCTGTCAATATCCACACAAAATGATGAATCTTGTGGTGGTGGTGGTGGAGGAGGAGGAGGAGGAAGAGGAGATGCTTGGGGTGAATTTTCCCAGCTCCTCACTTCCCACACTTTCCTGGAAAAAAGCCCGAAAAACCCAACTTTCCTGGAAAAAGGCCCAAGAAATCCAAAGTACTTCTTCAAGACCCTCTTGGACGACTTTTGCCATTTTCTGAGGAGATGAAAATGGATTATTCTGTCAGGACAAACAGTCCTCAAAGAAATTGAAGATGCGGATTTGGAAGGAGCTGGATTTGATTGGTTATACATCGGCAAGAGGTGTCCATGAGAGAAGATTTCATCAGCATGGACAAGGGAAGGAAAAGATTTAGAGATGGGAAAATCAAAGTTGGAATTCTGGGAATTTTGCAGGAAAGTTTTTTGGGTTATTGTCATTTTGTACTTGGTTTCTTCAGAGGTGGATTCATTGAAGATATCAAGAGATGGTCTTAAGGGTTCAAGATTGAGAGCTTCAAGAGAGTATTTTCTGTTGGATAACCAACTGTGTGAGAGGCTTTCAATGGCAAGAGAATGTGAGGTTGCTTCCATGGTTTTTGTTTCCATGGTTAGTTATAACAACTATGGGAATGAGAGGGAAATGAATCAAGAAAATGCTTATATATACTCCTAAAGGGGTTGGTAGGAATGGGGTTATTAGTCCATTTTTTCAAATATCTCAAAAAGTTATCGATATTTGTTATATTAATTTTGAATAATTAAGCTATTGAGATATTTTAATTTGTAAAAATAATTGAATTATGTTTTACAAAAATACATTATTGATCTGATTTACGGGCACGAATGTAAAAAAATGGATCAATAGTTTGGACGGGAGGGAGTAACTAACAACTTTTTTTTTTCCTTTTTATTTACACATTAGATAAGATGTTAATATATTAATAGGTTATTTTATCACAATAGGACTGGTTGTTCAATCCTTCTCCACAAATTCAAATTTCAATGCTCTCTCTCTCAAAATTTAAAGTAAAATTACTTAGCTACGTTCCAATTCTAATAACCAAGAAGTCGAATAGCCACAATATCAGCAACTTGAGGGATTGAGATCCTTTCAAGTTCATTAGACTATCTAGTTCAGTTTTACAGGATTCATCATAATTTTAACATATTTATTTTTGAACAAACAGATAACATATATGCTTAGACGTTCCTGTTTTTTCTTTTAAAAATGTAGATGATGAAATTATATAGATATAATTATCATATCAATATAATTTTTATAAAAAAATTATACATCAAAACTTAGAACACTACAAGAAATGTCACTTTTGGCTACCAAAATATTGGTTGCCAAAAGTCACATATTTAGTCGCCGAAACGATTTAGCGACCATAATATTTTGTCGCTAAGCTTGTCGACTTTACCCTGTCGGCGATAGTATTGGCGACTAAAATTTTTTTGGTCACCGAAAGTGACTACATTTGGCTACTAACTTGTGTTTAGTCAGCAAAAGGTATGTTTTCCGCCACTAATGTATTAGTCGCCGAATGACTACATTTGGCTACTAACTTGTGTTTAGTCGGCAAAAGGTATGTTTTCCGCCACTAATGTATTAGTCGCCGAATGACTACATTTGGCTACTAACTTGTTTTTAGTCGGCAAAAGGTATGTTCCGCTACTAATGTATTAGTCGCCGAATGACTACATTTGGCTACTAACTCGTGTTTAGTCAGCAAAAGGTATCACTTTTAGCTACTAAATAATTAGTCGCCGAAAGTACACATTTGGCTACTAGCTTGTGTTTAGTCGGCAAAAGGTATGTTTCCGCCACTAATGTATTAGTCACTAAAAGTGCCACCATAATTTGAGAATAACTATTATAGACCAAAATATTTGGTAGCCAAATAATTTGAGAATAACTATTACGTATTTGGCTATCAAAATATTTGGTAGCCAAATACTTTAACGTGTTTTTTTTTTTTAAATAAAATTTTCTATAAACAACCTGTACAAATTAATCTATCACTAAATCTATTATTAATACAACCTGTACCCTGTATAAACAATATAATCTATCAACGGTAAATATGTTATCAAGCATTCAACAACGTGCACACTTTTCAGTTCCAACCATTCAAAAAATTAATATTGAACGTCCACTTATATATATATTACAAATTTCATAAGAACCATGTCTAATCCCACGTCAAGAATTTAATTCCATACATAATACTAGAATAACCAAATTAATTGTACACCTATAACTTCTGTACCACAACAAAAATTATATTCTATACTACCACAAAACTATTTTGTACCACGTGCTATGTTAATTTCTACCAAATTAGCTGATATTTACTCTACCAAAAAAATATTTTGTACAAACCACTATATATACGGATAGAGATATAAAAACAAGGTCCTCACGTACTTGTCAACAAAAACATATCCACATTTGTATGTCCAAAAACATCTGCAAAAAAGGGGAAAAAAATCATTAGTTTGGTGTGTGTAGAGGCACTTCTGGACGACATATATATATCGTAATAATTTCAAACATTAAAAGACAAGGAGAGTAATATCTATTAACTAATGCAAGACATCCAAACATGGACCTATCATGAGTTCTTGTTTTAGCTTTTTAATCTCTAAATCTATCTAAGTAAATTTTAGTACTTAAATGTGAAAGTAAATTGTGTAGGTATTACGAAATTACAGAAATTTTGGGTGTACTTACCATTTCATCCAAAAATTATTTGTTATAAAAATGTAAGAGAACCCATCATTAGAGTTTGTCTGGTATCCATAAAACTCACTATGCTTATGCTTTTGTGACCTCCATGAAGCTTCCAGTTAGTGGGTTTATAAATGTAGATATGCTTCTGTTTGTGAATGAGTAATGCCTTGGGTTCTTTATAGGCTTATGGGGACAAGAGCTATATAAGATTATGCTTACCTATTCTTCCATCGTACTATCTAATTTTGATACGTATCTTCAATACTTGGCTTCTTTAGTCCTAAGTTCCCTGTTCTGTTGCTGAGTAATTATCCTCCCATCAGCCAAATCTTGAGGCCATGTTATATATATGAGTTGTCTATTGTTCAACTGTTGTTGCACATTTTGTAGTGGTGATAGTTAAACTTATCAAATACACAATTGCGCCTAAACCTTAGCTGAACTTTACAAATCCATTGTTCGAATTTCCAAACGATTAGGTCAACAGGATGTATCCTTCGTCACATTTAGTTCTTGCAAAATGGTGCCCCCCGAACCCCTTTTTTCGACTAAGTTTATGACATTTTCAACTCTAACTCCCAACTCTAAGGATATATCCTTCGTCACATATAATTTTCAAAATGCCAAGAAATGCAATGTAATTGGACCACAACAACAACAAAAATAACAAAAAAAAAAAAAAACCATACCAGGAGTTCTCAAAGATGAACACTCCCTGAGCAACTAGAAGGAAGCACACAAGACTATTCATCAATAAGTTCACTTATCAGATTTTCCAATTCAAACGAGTCACTCACAAAACAAAATTTTGATTCATTGCATTAAGATCAATTTTAAGCACCTTCAGCAAAAAATTAAGTATTTTGACATCCCAACATCATCAAACATGTCAGCAGTTTGGAACAACTCTAGTTAAAAAAGCATCAGAAAATGCTATATTTAGTCATTTATTTGGTAGAAAATTTAGTATTCCTAACATTATCTAAAAGCATCGCCACACAAAAGCTCCTCAAAATAATAAGGCGGCAATAACAACATGCGTGCACACACACAAGTGATACCTGAGAGTTCTCAGAGATCCACACACCCACACACCTTAATCAATTAGAACGAAGCGTACAAGACTCTTCATCAATAAGTTCAATTATGTCAGCATTTCTGATTCAAATGAGTCGCGCATAACAATTTTAATTCATTGCATTAAGAACAATTTTAGAAAAAAAAGTACATTGAAAACTTTCCAAGAAACAGTAGTGGGAGGGGAAAAAATAAGTAAAATAAAACAATTTTCACATTTTCAAAAGTAGTGGATCCATCAAAAGGGAGAATGAAAAAAAAACCGAGAATGTATGAAAAAAGAAAAGAAAAGAAAAGAGAACCAATAACAGCAGCATTCTTGATCATCTAACCTTTTCATTTTACCAGATATCAAAATGGAAACCAAGAGTAAAATGAGTTTTTGAAACTTTTGAATATTTCAATTTCCCAGATTCCCAGCTGGAAAGAGGGAAATAAAATTGAGTTTTTAAAACAAAAATAAACCATAAGCTCTTTCCCTAATTTAAATTATCAAGCAAAATAAACAACCCAGCAAAACCAAATAATTTTCATATAAATTCTCATCCAAGAGCTCAGGTCAATATATAAATCTTTGAATGAGAATATAATGCAAGTATAAGCTCTTTCACATTGCATAAGAAGCAATATTTCTCTTATGCAATAAATGGTTAAGTTAAATACAAAAGTTTCCTGGTTAAAAGGCATATGGGCCCAGTTATATTATAATGCCTAGAAAATCAAAGACCAAACATGGCATATGCAATCAAAGTCATGATCAAACAAACAAGTCAGAATATATATATCCTCATTCTCGATCGAGAAGTCACCATATTTTGAGATATCAAGCTGAAAACCACCCTCACAAATCCGTAGGTAATAGATTTCTTTATCAAGTACAATTTCAATATCAGCTAGAGCTGTATGCAACCATTCACATGAAACCATTACGCCCTCAATTAAGTTAAAAACCAATATATATATATATACATGTTCTACAGATGCTCACACCACAACAACAGATATTAATACATCAAAGAAGATTAATAAAGCACACTGCTAAGTAAGTTCAATCTAATTAAGTAAACACCTAGTTTGTTATTAATAATAACATCAATAACTCCCAAGGTTATTAGCTGACTCTAAAGCAGTACTTTCAAAGCCACCTGCAGCATTGATTCAAGGCATGTCCCAACCACCAAGGAAAACCACAGTGCATGGGTGAAGGGAACTACATAGGGCTTGGTTTCTTTTTCTGTGTTTTTTTATTTTTATTTACTTTTAGTTTTTAACCTATGGAGAAAGGAAGGGAGAATCAAATTCCACACTGAGCTCATCATTGAGACTAGAACTTCACAAATCACAACTTTTACACGACTAAAGAACTGTGCCTTCTACCAGGTGTAGTATGAAAACAAAGAAATACCCTCTAGTACAAGATTTGGTAACTATGGTTCAGGGCAGTGGTTAAAAGACCATCTTAAGGCTGATTGTAATAAGTTTATGTTGTTACGTTGGTTGGTGAAAATACATGATGCTGTAGGATTTGCTTTGGTGTATAAACTAGGTAAAGCTTTATAGCTTAGTAGCACAAGGCCATGAGTTTGGGGTTGTTCTTCATCAACATAGCAGTCGTAGGACAAATGGAGAGATTGACTAGTCTTGTTCAATTTTTATTGTGGGAAATTAAGGACATTAAGAAGCTTAAAGAAGTGCAGAAAATAAAGAGCCAAGAGTTAAGGGCAGTTCATGAACACAGTAGTCATTGGACAACCGAAGAGAACAATTAGGCTTCTTCAATCGGGTTTGTTGGCTTAAAGAAATTCAGAAAATTAAGAAGTAGAACATATATCAATATATAAAACTCACCCAGCAGCAAATTAACAAAAAAAGAGAGAATAAAATAATACTCTATTAACACCTCAGCTGATATGTATCCCTATAATGTCACCCACATTTCTTCCTTTGAATACTCCAAAAAAGGCCAAAAGTAAAGTTGCATACAAGTATTAGTTATTATGTTCCCATTATTGATGTTGGAAAATACTTATAGTTGAACTTCAGGCAAATATATACAGAATAAACATAGACATACAGAGTCTATATAAACAAAAATTATAGAATATTTTTACTACCAATGAATAACATCACATAAAAAGAAAAAAAAAATTACAATGTGTACACAGACCACAACTAAGCCCATACCTTTGTTTTTACATGATGGAAAGTTGTTTCAATATTTATTAATAAAGACTAGTGAATCTCAGGTGTTTAATTTATGATTTAATCCAATTAATAAATAAACCAAGCATGGCAAATATAAATAGATAAATGAACCAATTAACACACACACAAAAAATAAATAAATAAGGTTTTAAGTTGTTGGATAAGATGGCATTACAACATGATTACAGGGTTGGCAATTAAGAAACAAGTTTATGACATTTTCAACTCTAACTCACAACGTAGGTGTCCTATTTTTGTACCGTATGTCCCCACATGTCACATTTATCACCGCGAAGCTTCCCGTTACGAAAAAACAGTGGCTCGGGGGCAGTTTTGCATTTTCGCCCTCCGAACCCCTTTTTTCGACTAAGTTTATGACATTATCAACCCTAACGCCCAACTTATGTGTCCTACTTACATACCGTCTGTCCCTACATGTCACATTTATCACCGGGAAGCTTCCTGTTACGAAAAAATAGTGGCTTGGGGGTTGTTTTGCATTTTCGGCCCCCAAACGCCTTTTTTCAACTATGTTTGTGACATTTTCAACCCTAACTCCCAAATTGATGACATTTTCAACTCTTAAAGCGAACATATTTAAACAAAGTAAGTGTGACATTAATGAAATTGTTCTTACCAAAATCGGATGCCCAACTTAGATTCCCAAGAGTTGTGACAGTTTGGCAACTACGTTATTAAGATGCTCGACCTTTGCATTTGTCTCCTCCCTTGCCTTTTGTCCCTCCTCCCGCTCTTTCAACATCTTATTGGATAATTGAATGCGCTCCTCTCGCTCTTTCAACAGTTCATTGTAACATCTCTCGCGCTCCTCTCGCTCTTTCATTAACTCATCATGATCTTTTTGCCGCTCCTCAAGAAGTGCCTCCACGTCAGCTCGCATTGCCTCCATGTCCTTATCGTGTGCTTGTGATGCAAATATGGTAGAGGGTTGTGGGCCACTCCCAAATCCAAGCAAGTACCTTTTCTTCTGTCCAAGCATTTGCATTGAAATCTCCTCCTATGTCAATGGCGTCCCTGACTCGATGGCAGCCGCTTGTACATTGACCATCTCTTGCTATCATTGCAAATATATAAGTCGAAAAATACTTTGGCAACATATATGTATTACTGGGTACTAAGTGCAAGAAAATATTGAATACATATATTTCCTTGTCACATACTTACATGCAACTCATGGCATTTCGAATGGATCCAATCGTTCGTTTTCTTTGAAGTGTGGCTGTCCTCATAGAACTTTGGGAAATCCAACTCTCCATTTTTTGCTACCTGTTAACACATCAACGTATAAATCAATGATTTTTGCAGACAGATTTATTGCAGATTTTTGCAGACAGATTAGTAGTTTAAATAGATTAAGCAGATTTTTGCAGATAGATTTGTTGCAGACAGATTTGTATGATAACAGAGTTTTTGCAGATAGATTAGTAGTTTAGACACATTTCTTTGCAGATAGATTTGTATAGACAAATTTTCATTAACAGCTTTGTAAACAAATGTCTGGATAGATTTGGAGACAGATTTGGAAATTTGTTGCACACAGATTTGTAGTTTATACAGAGTTCGAATTCAAGAAGATTATCATTAACAGAATTATATTTTCCAGACAGATCTTTTGCAGATTTTTTCAAAATGACCACTGCAAAATGGCCACTGCTGGATCAACCAAGATGTCACAGAAGTCTGTAGAAGTGGCACTCAGGAAGCATTCATACATGACCAACAGAATCCCCACACATCTGAGATGTCTTACCAGCCATACTAACCAACCATGGCACAGCAACCCAGCTGTAGCAACCCAGTTCAGAGCATACCAGACAATGCACACCAGAAAACATTCATAGATGACCAACCAACCAAGGCACACCAACCCAACTATAGCACATTGCATAAGCACTAGTAGATCAGAGACAGGCAGAACAAACCAGACTATTCAACACCATACTATTCAAGACAGCAGCAGAGGACTTAATGCAGTTGTTCCAACAGATTTCTGCGAACACATTTTTCAGATTTTGTCAAACAGATTCTGTCCAACAGATTTTTGCAAACAGATTTTCGTAAATAGCCACTTATAACCACTTCAGATTATGTGTATTCTAACATGTGTTGACTTTCTAAAAATCTATTGAAACAGAATTGAAACAGATTTTTACAAACGGATTGAAATAGACCAATCAGAGTATCACTAACAGAATTTTCCAAACACAATTGAAACAAATTTTTACAAACAGACTTTTTCAGATTAGTTCAAACAGATTTTTTGCAAACAAATTGTACGTCATATTTATTCAAACAGATTTTGTCAAACAGAATTGAAACAGATTTTCCCAGTCAGATTTTGCGAGACAGATTTTGAATGAAAAACAGAGTATAGTCCTTGGACAGATTTCGAATGCAAACATCTGGCAAGGGTATCATTAATAGATTCTTTCCACATAGTTTTTTTGCAAATAGTAGATGTTTAGTAACAGAGTTCAACATATATATATATATATATGTGTGTCACAACATAACATTTTCATATCCAAACATTACAAAGGATTCAAGTTTTAAAAAACATCAAACTCACCATAGTAGCCATTGCGATAGGAAATGAGCGAGACCTATTGGTATGATTGTACAGCAATTGACTCCTATTACTCTTGCCAGCTTTTGACCGTTTCTAAAAATAAGACAAACAGATAAACAATTTTTTGGTAAATACTAAGGCATATCACATTTTCACATAGATGTATGTACTCTATCTAGTCTATTATTTTACCTGGTGAGATGCATCTTGCCATGCCACATCGATCAAATGCTTCCAATTATCTAAACTCACCCCTACGGGCGGATGAGCATAGATCTCATCACGTAGAAGTCCCTCTAGCAATTCAAACTCTTGCTTTAAGGTGTACCTCCAATCTTTGTACAACCCATAGGCCTTCTTATTCACAATCTCTTGTGCTTGTAAGTCATTGTGGAAATCTTCTCCAATTTGAAACTTGTCCTACAAGCATAACAAATGGAAATTGTAATCATTAAATAATAGTCTTTCTTATTAGCATACATAATACAATTACATCTTGTGGACAAGTAATATTAGTTACAAGAACTCCTTGGATGACGGCAGCTTTTGTAGTCTCATCAAGATCCAGCCATGACTTCACATCTTTCAAAGGGCACAAGGTTCTAATTTGAATTCCTAACTCGTTAGTTGCTGGAGTGGCATACTTGCCAGTCATTGTATTCAACCCACGATCGATGTGAACATAACATTTTTCCTCTTTCTTGGCTCGAATTATTTTTTGTATGCCTTTGCCACATGTCGGTCCGCGTACACGTAGGGGCTTCGAAGTCCCTGTTAACAAAATAACAACACGAAAATTGGCTACAAATTGGGTACAAAAAAACAATGGCAATGGCAAGTGATAATTGACACATTTGATACACTTTAATCTTACCTACGCCACTCGGCTGCGTTTCAGATGGGGCTTGTGTCTCATCAGAATCAACCATTGGTTGGCTAGTGGCATTATGAGATGGTCCCACATTTGATGGGACGGGGAGAACACGATGGAGCAACGGGTGATCCTAAAGGAATAGCAGCTGGCGAGTCTGTTTCTGGCTGGAGCAACGGGTGATCCTAAAGGAATAGCAGCTGGCGAGTCTGTTTCTGGCTGCGTGAGTGTCTTTTTCCGAAGCCGACCAGTCTTTAATCCGGGAACCATTTTCCAATCTACCTGATGCCTGATGCTGGAACAGTGTTTTGTGTTCTGGATTAAATTTGTGTCACATGAATAAACTAATAAAAATACATCACATGAATAACCTGATAAATATGCATCACATGAATAAACTGAAAAATAAACTGATAAACTGATGAATAAAAGAAAATAAGGTGGCAGCAAAATAAACAAATTGTAGTTTTCAAAAGAAACTCATGAATAAACAATGGATTGGGAGCACACTCTTGGTTATAGTAGTTTTCAAAAGAAACAAATTGTTGGACTTATTGGGATTTAGTGGCAGCAAGCCCCAGTCTGATGCATATTTCAATCTCATATTGTCATACTTGAAGAAAAATTTATAGCATATCCACCTTGCACCTCCCTATCACAGGGCAATGGACATACGACACACTTCCGTAAATACCATCCACATTGCATGCTATCTTTATAATCATCCACTAGAATAAACAACTACACACCTGTGTCATGACCTTTGCAATTAACAAATTCACCTCTGCTACTACATACAGACCAGTAAAAAACAAACTCAGAAGGATACCAAGAACAAGAAAATAACAAGTGCAACTTACCAGGGTTTGTTGGATGAGAACAGATGGATTTCACACTTCCTCTGTGCCCTAACAGTGTTGCAATACCAAGAACAAGAAAATAAAATCAGCAACTTAGCATCTTCCTATACAAATTCAAACCATAACTAATGTTAGAAAATTACAAAATGAGGCCAAAAAGGAGCAAGAGCATTCTAATCAACTCTGAGAAAGAAATCTCATTCGGGCTATCCCAGTGAAATTTTAAAATGCCAATGATGTGGAGAATATAAGACGATGTGGAGAATATCACAAGGTCATCTATGACTCAAACTCTCTAACTGGGCACATACGAGCTAGTTTAAGCAACCCGACTCATTCCTTTTGCACACTTGTTGCAAATACTTTTGCATCTTTATTTATCCTTCACAGGTCACTTCTTTATTTTTCTTTATTTCTTTTATTTTTTTTCATTTTTTGTTATAGACCCTAAGGCTTCTATTCAAAAAATAAAATTCTAAAATCTGTCACTAAATTCTTTTGTCCCAATGCACATTCAATTATCCATACAAGATCCGATGTCCTAAATTCCCCCCTCTATCTCCCTATCTCAATAGAATTATATTTCTATTATTCCTAGCCGTTGAATCATGAGATTCCTACACCACATATTTCTCACATGATTCATTGACTTGAGCATTTTGGGACAATAGCATAAAGATAAAAAAAAAAAAACAAGATCCTGAGCCAGTCAATTGATCGTGTTTCAAGAATCTTTTCTTGAGATTCACTGTATTGTACTTACAACTGAGAGTGTGAGACGGGGACAAGTATGCAGAGACAGTTGAATTTGGGAACATAAGATCCCTCACCTTTTTTAGACCATAAACCCTGAAAAACAAGTGCTAATGGAAAACAACCATGGCCCATCAGCTAACGGCATCAATTTTGAACCCACAGGAGATTACATTTATAGTCAATATAACCATCTAAATCTATCAAAGTAACATCATTGACAGTCATAGCCAGCAGTAATCTGGGACAATGACGTTACAGGAGAAACTTACAGTGTTTACAAACAACAGAACTCTGGCATCAGAAGACAGTGATCAGTGGTCCCTCTACAATCAACCAATTAGATCCTTTACTAGCTCAACAACAGAGAGATCTAGAGCTTTCTGTACATTGCATTTAGTTAGAATCGAGAATTTAAGAACAGCTGCCTACAGCCGCGGTTATCTGGGTTAGGTCTAGTAAGTGCTTTTATAAAGTAGTTGCAGATCTCCGGTATTGTAAGCTGGATCAGATGAGAATACCTGCAAAAATTAGAAATAAATAATCATTTTAATAGGCAATGGAAGCACATAGCTAATCTAGTGATGAATATGAAAACACCTTTCGTTTTCATTCTAAAATGAATCAGGATATGTAACATAATTCCACACTTGGTAATCATGCAAGATTGTTTTCTCAAGGTTTTTTGACATAGCAAAGTGCTCATTCATTTTAACAATATCAAGTTTGCTACATCACAGCTCTTGAGATTTTGATCAAATTAAAAAATGCAATATTTTAAAATTATAGAGGATATGAATTTTGTTGTGTTCTCTCAGCAGCATAATTTATCAGAGCCACTAAAAATTGCCATAGTTACTCATACTCCATCTGATCTCAGGAATGACAGAGAAAATTTGAATAAAGCATTTCCTTTCGTTTTTCTAGAACCAGTTTTATATCATGCATCATACTCAATACATATCAGTAAAACATTTAGTAGGTACATGACTTGGCCCCATTATGTGATTGATGGCCATAAAACCATAAAACTTCAACTGCCATAAAGAAACCTTGGTTATCGCTATATCAGAAATACAGAACTGAACAAAACCAATCCAATACTGAGAGCAGGCCTCAGACCAGCAGCATAGTAAACCACAAACTATGCAAAGAAAACAATAGAGGGGCAAGCTAACTTTAGCACCAGCATACCAGCAGAAGAATCTAAATCAAGCACCAAACAACCCAGCAGCATAGCAGCCAAGCAGCTTAACACCCAACAGCAAAACCACAAGAATGGACTGCCAGGTCTTGATCCGGACTCCATTCACCACCACATCTGATACATGACCTACTAATTTCCCAGAACCTAAGCTTCCAAAACTGATTCCATGCCCTGGCCCACAGGTAATGTCTGAGGCTTGCACCTTCTGAGACCCACATACTATTGATATACAATCATCACACCATATGGAGGGTTGCACCACAGCCAAACTCAACTCCTGGCTCAATACCAGAAACAGAACTTGCTAAAGACCACCACACAGCTCCAAATTCAGAACAGAACAAACCTTCACATTTTTCAGACCCAGCACATTGAACAAAAACAAAAACCAAAAACATAACTGAATGTCATAGAATTTTCAGAATTTTGCAGATTTCCACATTTTTCAGATTTACAGATACAGACCAAGGTGATTTCTAGATTTGGACAAAAACCAAATTATTTGACGAGCACCAGATTTTCTTATTATAACTATAGAATTTGTCATAGAATTTTCAGAATTTTCAGATTTCCACATTTTCCAGATTTCCAGATTTCAGATTTCCAGAATTTGCAGACCTATTGAATTTTGGAAATCTGATTTTCATAGAATGTAAAATCTGTCATAGAATTTGTCCAAATCTGCAAATCTGGAAAATGTGGAAAATGTCAAAACTTAGAATTTGTCATAGAATTTTCAGAATTTCCAGATTTCCATATTTCACATTTCCAGATTTCCAGATTTCAGATTTTCAGAATTTTCAGATTTCCAGCTTTTCTTATTATAACTATAGAATTTTCATAATAATAGAAGTTTGACAAGCACCAATTGTTCCAAAATAATAATAAAAAAAAAACTCATTCATGATAGTGGTTTATATCACGAGATATTGACATTTACAAAGATAGATCCCCCTTCATTATAATGAGTTTCCTTTGCATTTGTGCATCAGTTGAACATTTACATTGCTCTAATTATGACATGCACTAAAGCATGATATACATCAAGATTCTACATCAACATCTGTATCAAAATCACTTTGTAGGTCATATTCTTCGTTTGTGTCGTCACCCTCCCTCATTAATCCATCTTCATCATCACAGATGAAGGCATCATCTATAACACCCTTGGCTTCTACACCTCTGACAGATTGCAACACTTCCATTGGAATAATTTCAGATTCAATGTCATGTCGACGCAAAACCACATCATCATTAATAGCCATAGTAGGTACCACCTTGGTGGTTTCTTCTTGTTGGAACACATCACCAGGTTGTACGACATCCATCTCTGGCACATCCCAAATTCTTCGATGTTGGAACTTTTCTACGACTCTCCAATTGGTACCTAATTTGGTGTCATTAACATAGAATACTTGTTCAACCTAACTTGGTAATATGAATGAGTCATCTTTGTACCATCGACTTGTTACATCAACTGTTGTAAAATGTGGTTCTACACGCATAGTTCTACTACTACCGGTGTTAAACCATTCACATTGGAACAATACAATCCGATGTCTGAACAAATAGTTCAGTTCCCATACTCTGCACAAGTGTCCATAGAAGTGTATCAATTGGCCTTGATGCTCTCCTTCCACGACTAATCCACAATTTTGACTTTTCCGACGGTTGTCACGGTCGATAGTATGATAACGGACACCATTACAAATACATCCTGAATATGTGTTCACTAAGCCACTAGGACCATTGGCTAATGACCACATATCATCAGTTGCTTCAGGGGAAACTTGGCTCCGCAATTCATTCATCTACATGAAGAACTTGTTTCATGTTACTAGCATGCGTGACATTACATAATGTACAATCTATGGTAGGATATGAGAATACTAACTTACATGATCTTTGAACCATTTAGGAAATTCTTTCCGATGTCTGTTTTCGATGTCGAACGCACCGGCTCTTTGGTGTAACAAGTTCTTGTGCTCCCTAGTTATAAGAAATGCGATTCAAAAATATTTACTAAGATAAAGACTAATCAATTTACAACAAAAACACTTTAAATACGTTTGAAGGATTCATACTCTACGTGTTTATCCACTTATGTGCTATTGTGTAGGACAAACCAATGAGCCAACTCGCGTTCAGCTACGGACACATCGGACGCCCTTGTCATTAGACCAAAGGGACGTATAGTTTGAGTGAATACCGCCAACCCTGGGCCACGGTCACCCATGTCATAATTCCTTTCTGGGCGGTTAAACAATGTTTCAACTCCATCCAAATACATTGAACAAAATGTTGTACATTCTTTGGAAATGTAAGCCTCGGCAATAGAACCTTCAGGATGAGCTTTGTTGGCCACAAACCCTTTTAGACGGCCAAGCAACCTAATTTTGCAAGCCGATGGCAATGTTATACTGCAATATTTATATCAGCAGTAAAGCGTTAACTAAAATTTGACAGTAATACGATGGCTGAGTTAATACCTCTCAATTGGGTACATCCATCAATATTGCACTGGGCCTCCAAGCATAGCCTCTCGAGGCAAGTGAATTGCCAAGTGGACCATGACATCGAAAAAAGCCGGAAGGAAAATCATCTCAAGCTTACAAAGTATGAGTACGATTTGTTCATCCAATTTATGCAAATCTGAACGCCTCAATGTCTTTGAAAACAATTGTTTGAAGAAATTTCCCAACTCAAAAAGTGTCGTTCTGATTTCCTTATTAAGGTAGCCACGCATCCCAATTGGAAGAAGTCGTTGTCTAAGGACATGACTGTCATGACTTTTGAGGCCAGATAATTTTCCAGCTTGAGCGGTCACGCAATTGGAGATATTTGCTGCATAGCCATCAGGGTACTTCATTGATTTCAAGAAATCACAAAAGCCTTCTCTCTCTTTCACCGACAATGTGTACAATGCGGGAGGCTTCTCAAAGGACCCATTAGAACGCCTCTTCAAGTGTAACTCGTTACGTATTTTCATGTCCTCCAAATCTAAGCGTGCTTTGTCCGTGTCCTTGTTCTTTCCATCTACGCTCAAAAGTGTCCCAACAACATTGTCACATATGTTCTTCTCAATATGCATGACATCAAGGTTGCGTCGAAGCTTCAATGTTTTCCAATAGGGCAAGTCAAACATAATGCTTCTCTTGCTCCGATTTAAATTTTGATGTTCATTCCTTTGTCGTTTTCGATTTTGTGGGTGCTTTCCATACGGCTTGTAAGTCCCAGAATCAATTTGCTCTAGTATTTGGTCCCCCGATATGTCCAAAGGTTTGGACCTATGCTCCGTTTGACCATTGAAGAGCTTACTTGTTCGCCAGGTGTGGTTCTCAGGCAAGTGGCGACGAGCACCCATATACCCTATTTTACTTCGTAATCCCTGGGACGATGGATTATTGTTACAATTAGGGCAAGCCAAGTAACCCTTTGTACTCCACCCTGACATGTTACCGTACGCAGGGAAGTCATTTATGGTCCATATTACCGCCGCATGCATTCTAAAAATTTGCCCATTCGATGCATCATATGTTTGCACACCATGCTCCCATAAATTCTTCAATTCTTCTATTAATGGTTGCAAGTAAACATCAATGTCTCTTCTAGGTGCCGAACGTCCGGGAATAAGCAATGACATCATGCAATATGGCTCTTTCATGCACTTCCACGGTGGAAGATTGTAAGGCATTAAGATTACGGGCCACATGCTATATGATGTGCTCATATTCCCAAATGGATTGAAACCATCTGTTGCCAGCCCTAGCCTTACATTTCGAGAGTCATCAGAAAACGTCGGATGTTGCTTATCAAAGTCCTTCCATGCTTCACCATCGGCCGGGTGCCTTAATATGTCATCATCCACACGCTTCTCATTGTGCCATCTCATATCTGCGGCTGTTTTTTTGGACATATACAGTCTTTTCAACCTCGGTGTCAATGGAAAGTACCGTAATATCTTGTGTGGAATCTTTTTACCACCATCATCGTTCAACTTGTATCTACATGCGTCACATGTAGGGCATTTCTCCAAATTACCACTCTCCTTCCAAAATAGTGCACAATCATTTTTGCACGAATGAATTGTTTCATATCCCAAACCCAAGTCACGTAAGAACTTCTTAGCATTATAGAGTGTCCATGGAACTGTTTGATCACATTCTGGTAGAATGTCCTTGAATACCTACATAACCATATCGAATGACTTGTTGCTCCATTTGTTGTACACCTTCAAATGAAGCATCTTAATGACGAATGATAGCACAGAAAACTTTTCACATGTCGGGTAAACTTTGCGTTGTGCATCTTCGAATAACCTAGTGAACTTATGCAAATCCTCCCTCTCCAAACCATTAGGTTCCTCGTCAGTATGATCATCCATAAGACCACTCACGTAAATTTCTTCCAACATAATAGGCAACTCATCTATGGGCGGATCATTGATATCTGTCATACATTCGCCACTACCTCCACATTGGTCATTTGATGCACTAGGACGAGACACGGGAACATGTTCCCCATGATGCACCCAAGTTAAATACGAAGATGCCATTCCTCTTCGGATCAAGTGCATCCACACAACTTGTCTGCTATATTTTGTGCCATTAATGCAATCGACACACGGACACCTAATGTCATCCTCTACGCCTAAATTTGCCATAGCAAAATCAAGGAATGACTTCACCCCTTGTTGATACTCTTTACTTGTCAGCCTATTATTTATCGTCATCCAACTCTTGTCCATTTTGTCACCTACAACTCACACAAAGATTAACCAAGGAACAAATGAGAACACGCATTTCAAGTTGAGATAGATTATGTTGTTTTTCATTCACTGTTTGGCTTGTCACATAAATCTCTTTTAGGGTGGGACTTTGTGACACGATTTGTTCTAAAACAATGCGTAATTATGGAAGTTAAGCCATTAATCCATCTTCATCATTTTCATGCTCTTCACAGTGTGTGTGCATGACATGTTATTTATTAAAAAAAACAGTGGCTCGTGGGTACTTGTGAGGTTGAGGCAGTAAAAGCAAAATTTACAACATCGATGCAAACACATGAGCTATGCATTGTTGCAACGGCTGAAATCAATCGTTGCACATCCAATGACCATTTCTAAAAATTTTAAAAATGAAATAAACAAAACACAAGGTGGGGTTTTAGAGAGATCAAAACTTGCAGCTTCGCAGGAGAGGACACAACCTTCCATGGACGCTGAAGCAAAGAAAAAGCGAAGATAACATAAAGCACTATGTGTGCCCTAAGCCTAGTTGTGTGCACCACAATCCTTCAAGGGCTCTTGGTCATCTCAATGGAATCAAGAAACACTTTTGCCAGAAAACATGGGGAAAAGAAATGGAAGTGTGAGAAGTGTTCAAAGATCTATGACTTCACATGTTAGTTGGCAATTTCTTGCATAGAAACCATTCAGAACCTGATTTAAATCACCCCATTCAGATTACCAAAAATAAATTTCCAGAAAACTGAATTAAATATTCTGATCAGCAAGAACATAATGATTTTTTATGGAAAAAATTCCATAGCATTGCGAAAGAGATGAGGCAATTGGAAATACAAGAGATGATTATTAAAATATGAATGCATCTCAGAAAGACTTTAGAGAACGTCAACGAAGATATATTTCTCATAAGCAAAAAGATCAATAATTGCACCCAGTCTCAAAGGCACCAGAGGGAAAACTAAGAAATGCAACCCATGATTTAAAACCCAAAAACAAAAAACTAAGGTCAAGGACAAAGGATGAATGTAGCTGATCACAAGTACATAGAAAATAAAATCCATTTAATCTCAAGAAATTATTTTGGTTAGTCAATTCCCTGAATGTTCACTTACTATATTATTATATTCTGCAAGCATATTTCAACTTAAAATGCACAGTGACACCAAATGTTTAAAAAAAAAAAAGCATACACAGCTAGGCCAACAGATCGAAAGTCATGATCCATGGGTACCAAGCTACTACTATATGTTCATTCAAGAACACAACATCAGCCGAAGAATCTACAAGGACAATCTAATCCATGCCCTTGTTTTACCAAAACTATGATCACTGCATCTCTTTTCCAAGACACAAAATATCATACCTCAAGTGTGAATACTTATTCATTTGTTGATTTTAAAATCATTCATATCTCAAGATTCTCAACCTCCACATATTACATCAATTTCATACATTGGAAATGCAACTATGAAGAAGAACAGTAGGTATGTATTAAGTACCTCAACATTCTTACCAAGGCATCCAAAAGCAACGAGCAGCTAGTATATTTACTCAAAACCATAAAAATTCCTCTTTTATATGTACTACTACTACAAGACTTTGCCCTAGTTTATGTAGCAAATGGCTTGATTCACCCCAAGCATTGCCCTAATTTTTAATTTGAATCACATTTCAATAACAATGCCCTAATTGAGGGCATTTCGTACTTCATATTCTGTGTGTTTTGACATATATATATATATATATATATATATATATGTAGATATATATGAGTATATATGCATATATATATATATATATATGTGTGTGTGTGTGTGTAAACAGAGACAGATAGAAACAGAGGGAAATCGAGAGGGAGATACAGAGAGAGGGAGAGACAGATGCGAAATTCAAACATACCTAGGAGGGAGTTCGGGCAATGGAGACTATTCCTGTAGAGAAGAGGGCAGAGGCGTGAGTGTACATATGATTTGTGTATATAATCGAGTATATATGGAATCAAGGTTGTGAATATATGATTCATGTGTGTGTGTGTGTATATATATGCATGTATGTGTGTGTGTGTGTGTATGTAAACAGAGAGAGAGAGAGAGAGAGAGAGAAAGAGGGAAACCGAGAGGCCTTGTGAGATGTTTAAGAAATGGAGAGGGAGATACAGAGAGAGAGAGAGACAGATACCTGGGAGGGAGTTCGGGGGATGATACAGCAACTCTTGCGATGGAGACAGAGCAGTGATAGAGGCGGGAGTGCGAGCGGGAGGGAACTGGGATACTTTTGCAATGAAAAAAGAAGAAAAAAATATTTATTACTGACCAAAAATTATTTTCGTCGCTAATATATATTATGAAAAAGTAATATTCCCTCCACAATTTCGTGGCACGTTTGGCTACCAAAAACATAGTCGGTGAAACTGCATTATTTGGCGACCAAAATCCAATTAGTCGCCGAAACTAATTATTTCCAAAAACAAACTTTTGGCTACCAAAATTTTGGTCGCCAAAGGTAAAAACGTGACTTTTTTTATTTTTCGTTTTCATTTGACAAAACGAATCGAAAAATTATAATTTTTTTCTAAAATTTCAAAAATAATTCAATAAAGATAAAAATTAACAAAAAAATTGTAATACCCCTGTTCTGTAATATGTTAATTGGTCCTTAATATGATGTGATTATGTGTTTGTTATGATTTTGTATGCCATTATGTGAAAATATGTGGTTTTGAATTTCTATTTGTTCACCGTAGGAATATCTGTTTGATTTTACCACTTCGGAAATTAAATTGGAGGCCTTATCAGCCATAGAACCCGAAATTGATTACGCCATTGTAATTGGCATAATTTTTAGAACCTACGGTGAAATTTAATTGAAAATTTATTCGGGTCAGATTAAATTAATTAAATTGATGAATTAGAACCCAACTACTTTATTACTATTATATTGGCCTTAGTGGGTTTTATTGTAAAGGCTTTATACACTCAAACTTCCCTCTTTAGTTTATTTTGATTGAATTTAACTCAAGAGAAGGAGGAGGGGGTCGGCTAGAGAGAGGGAAAGAGGAGAGTTGGGTGTTTGCCTCAAATTGTGAAGAATAGAGGGATTAAACTCAAGAAATTGCCATAATTAGAAGAATTGAGCCTCTAGGTAAGCCCTGATCTTTGAATTCATGAGACTTAACTTGTGATTTTGTGAATTAAAGATTAATTGGTGATCAAGAACAAGAGTTGTGCTATAATTGATGAATTTGAAGCTAATGTGCACATGCATGTGTAGGGCCACCATGATTTTGCATAATCAAGCATGTTTTTGTTGTGTTCCATGAGAATGATCACCATTTGTGTTATCTAAGTTGAGAATGTGGCTAATTCATCACATGCATGTACAATTTATGAAGATGGGAGCTTTGAATGCATGAATGTGTGTTGGAGTTGAGTTTAGTGCCAATTTGGGACATGCATGTGGTTAATTCATGAAATTGGGCTCCATGATGTTGTGTTTTGGTGTTTATATCATGTTAGTGCAAATATATGTGAAGTTGGAGCCATATTATGCAGGAAATAAGGTTGGAAGGTCGAATTGGAGCTTAAGAACTCAATCTGGAAAACCTAGATTTTTTATGTCCGCTCGAGCAGGTGAAGTGCCGCTCGAGCGGGAAAATCGTGCTCCCAGCACTTTTTGCAGACATGGTTCCCGCTCGAGCGGGGAAGTTGACGCTCGAGCGAGGAGCTATGTAGACAGGCCATCCGCTCGAGTGGCAGAGTTCACGCTCGAGCGTGATTTTGATGTAACCAGTATTTTTGCAGGCCTTAAGGGTCCGCTCGAGCGGGGAAGTCCACGCTCGAGCTGGGACCTTATTTTCTGAAATTCTGAAATTGCATTCTGTGTTCTGTTTTCCGTCCTCTTTCACTTGTAAGCACTCTTAGGTATGCATTGAGCATTGTAAATGAGTTAACGAGATAAGAATAAAGCCTAAAGAGGAATATGTGAATTAAAGAACAAATTGAACTGTTAGTGACCCTTTTGTGTTCATTAAATGTGTAGGGTCAAGCTCCAGGACAAATCCACAAGCCGATCACTATGAGTAATATCGATATTTGAAAGCTTAGCAATGTTCAACTGTTTATTCTCTTATAAGCTTTATGAGTTGCTAATTGGGATTGTGGACAAAAGTCTAACGTGAACGAATGAATGGACCGAAGGTCGTTTCGATATGAATAAATGGACCTAAGGTCGTTTTGATAGAAATAAATGGACCTAAGGTCGTTTTGACATAAATGAGTGGGCTGAAGGCCGTTTTGACACGAATGTATGGGCCGAAGGCCGTTTTGACGTAAACGAAAGGACCGAAGGTCGTTTTGACAGAAATGAATGGACCGAAGGTCGTTTTGATAGAAATGAGTGGACCGAAGGTCGTTTGGGCATGTATGAATGGACCTAAGGTCATTTTGACATAAATGAGTGGGCCGAAGGCCGTTTTGACATGAATGTATGGGCCGAAGGTCGTTTTGACGTAAACGAATGGGCCGAAGGCCATTTTGATAGAAATGAATGGGCCGAAGGCCGTTTCGACATAAATGAATGGGCCGAAGGCCGTTTTGACATGAATGGAAATATGAATGGGCCAAAGGCCAAAATGTTTGGAACTACAGTACTTGATTTGAATTTCGTATAGTTATATATTTGTTAAATAGAAATATGAATTGGGCCCAAGGCCGTTTGGAACATGTTGTTCTACATTGTTATGTAACTTCTGTATTTGATTTGATATTATTCACTGGGCTTTCGCTCACGCTCATTCATGTGTTTGTAGGTGAGCCAAGAGAAGTCCAGACCCAGCCTCAGTGAAGTCTGTATGGAACAACTAAGGTTTTGAGAGAGTCAGCCCTTGTGTCTCACGCACGAGACCCGTCTTCGCCCTTTTGTTATGTATTTACATCTTATCAGGTTGGCAAAGTTTTGAATACGTCTGTATATGGTTTTCATGGGTTGACTTAGTTTGGATGATCCTGTCTGTATAGAATCTTATGTCATTACACTTTCTGTTGTGAGTTATTAACATATGTACATATGGAATGTTATGGTGTGCATATAAGCACGGCTCTATGGACAAAGTTTTAAATTTGCTTCCGTTTAGCCCCTTTTACTCTGATGAGTCTTGTCTTATTTGGTTTAAGGCCGTAGGTAATCTCGTGATTACTGGCCGGTTATGGCCTTAACCCATAGGGGCGGGTTCGGGTCGTGACAGAGTGGTATCAGAGCACGAGTTAATAACTCACACACTTGTCCAAGAGAGCAATAAGCGTCTAGAAAAGATATAGGATGCATTCATGTGATAAGTATGAATTCGAAAGCATCGAGAATATGCTTAAGTGTTTTGATTTGGGCAATTATGTGCTATAAGTTGTGTTGTACTTGCATTGCAAATTGTTTGACTACATATGCTCTCTAGTATATGCATATTTGTAGAATCTTTTGTATATTGTATAATGCAAGTTTAATCAGATGGTGAGTAAGAACTCCGTAAAGTTATGTTTAACTTTAAATATTTGTTGATGATATGAAATGACAAGTACCCTAGAATGCTATGTTTTGTATGAATGATTGTCCAAATTTTCCTGGAACGTAATTGTGGTATCCTTAGCAGAGGCCCTCGCCCAAGGGACATAATACTGTGGCTTATGGTCATGAGGCCCTCGCCCGGGGGAAACAATACCGTGGCATGAGATCTGTTACTCAGCACCGGAGGTTCCATTATGGAACTTGTTATGCTTGACCAACATGTTATGTTACGCTAAAGGAAGTACCACACATGATTGGAATATGAGATATGAATTGTTACACTAATGTGTACAACAAGTTTGTTTTGATATAACGCACATACATGAATATATGAATCACGAAAAGTTGTTTATGTGCATCCGATTCTGCCAATGGGTGTCTATGTGGAATATGAACATGATTTGAGTATATAATTACTTAGTAAATGTTCAGCATGTGATATTTGATTAGTATGCAATTATCTGTTACGTATGTGATTAATTGCGTACGATATGTGAAATGAGAATATAAAGACGTGCCTATATACGAATATGACTATGTGTATTTGTGTTTATTTTTGTATTGGGCATCCCAGTATTTGGCAAGGTTTAGTGAGAATTGTGTAGAGGATGGTTAAATTAAGGGCATACGAGCTGGAAGGCTCTTCCGCAGCCCGACTTGATAGACTGGAAAGAATGGTACAAGAAATGGCAGAAACCTTAAGACGACAACGTCAGTTGCCGCTACGGCGAGAACCTTTGCCACCACCAGTGTACGAAACACTGAGGAGTTTGTTATCGGATTTCTGGGGTTTGTTATAGGTGTGGTGAAATGGACCGTATGGTAAAAAAAAAAAAAAAACTGTCCCCGAACTGAACAAAATGTGAATAAATCTTCTGCCTCAGCTAGATTCGTACCAGTGGTAGGAATTGCTACTCAGGATGGAGTAATTGCACTCATCCCAGAAAGTGCTCAAAATACTGCGAACGCTATCCCAGGTGTTTATACTGTTTATGAACAAATGCTCATGTGTTGATTGATTCTGAATTAGTACACGTGTACATCTTTACTTGGGATATTATTTGATTCGGATCGGCATATTTTTCCATATCTGCTGCATATGTATCTGGATCGGTTAGACCTACATGATCGAGACCGTGTTCATCGGAGATATATGCCCCGTTTAGGAAATTTGTGAAATACGTTTCAGGATATTGATTGACTCTGCACATGCACATGTATATCTAAACCTATGCTCAGGTTGATTTGCTATGTTATTGTCTTCAATGACTAAACCACTGAAATTGTGACTTTGTGATTGTATAATTGAGTTAAGCACCCCAAATGATAACTCTATAATTGTGAGACCATGCATTTTGATGGGTAGAAAATTGACTGGATTATGTGACTATACTGGGCTCGACTCATAAACCTACATTTTGTGACTAATTTGGAACTTTTGTGTAACAGACCCTATCTTATGTACAACCGAGGAACTCTGTTTAATGTGTTACTATGCACCATGTGCTTGTATATAAGACTTGTTTGGAATTGTTGTATTGATTATGGTACATACTTCCTGATCTGAATAACTGCATGTTTATGCAACTACCCCCGAATTTATGTAGTCAATGCCATATTGTACATGACTTGAAATGCTTTGATATGAACAGATGTGATGAATAATTCTGATATGACTTTGAGAACTGATAAACTTAGGACAGTTGTGAAACTACCAGCCATGTGCCTAAACAAACGAAGTGAGCCTCACAGAACCGAATGTATCCCATTTGAGAAAACTTTTATCTGATTCGATCCGATAGAACCTTTGCCTGATATTGTTCCGATGGAACCCTCATTTGATATAATTTGATGGAACCTTTGTTCGATCTAATCTGACAAGACCTTTGCTTGGATCAACCGATAAGACCCTCTATCTAATTTGATTTTGTAAAAAGGGGATTAAGAATTGCTTGTGAATAAATAGCCAGATTATTCTTGGCAGAAAAACTGATAGACCCAAAACTTGAATTCGTTTGGAATACTCGACTTATTGGAAAGACCTTTTTTGGACTATCAACAGATTGACCTAACCAAACGCACCATTGAAAACCAATCCCCAACTATTGAGGACATATGTGTTAAAAATAAATCGAATTGTACAACCCTGTGATTGGGTGTCGTAAGGAGTGTTGTTCCATTTTGTTTGTTTGACGCTATGGGAACCGATGACGGTAGATTGGTTTGATTTTGAGCAGTACTGAACATTTGTCTTTGACTGATCAGAACATGTTTTGTAAGGGAGAGTGGTTGCTTCAGTGTTATCAGATTTTGGGAACATCAGGTTATAGCGAATGGTGTTGTGTTGCTTTGATGACATTCTTAGAGTGTCCTTTCGTGCTAGGGGACGTTAAGCCTATGTAGCACCTTTGATTGAGATACCTTTTGCCACCGACGGTTTCGTACGGGTGGGTTTGACTAATTGATCTGGAATCGGCCATCGACGGTCGCGAACGGGTGTACTTCGATTCCGAGACGATTATTCCTTTGTTTTGTTCGGAATGCCATCCTTTGGTATTGTGTAAATGTTTTAACATCCAAGAAACTTTGAAAAACCCTGATTGTCCAAAAAGTGCGTGAATTCAGTACGCTTTGTATATAACTACCCAGTGTCATTATATTCTGTGATTGGAACCCTGAGAATGTGTGAATTGTGTTTGACATGCGATTGACTCCTTTGATAATGCCTTTGACATCATGGGGATTTACGTATATAAATTGCCTTATGCTTTTGACGACTATCAGATAAAGTAGAAAGACTCAATGGAATAGAGAATTGAATACTGAACTGAATTGTGAATTGCAAACTGTAAACTGTTAAATGAATGAAGAACACATGCATTCTATTAGAAGTCGACTGCCTCAGTGTCATTGTATTTTACAATTGGTACTATGGGGATATGAGTTACGTATGTCGTGTGGTTGATCGCTTCGTTGTTATCTTTGTTGACTCGGGAATCAGTGCCTGAATTCATTTTAAATTCCTGAAGACTTTTGATTAACCTTGAATAGCTATAATGAGCTGCTGAAAATACCGAATCGGATTGTGTATTGTGGAATTATTGAAGAATGAATTGAACTTTTGTGACAAGGGAATGGACCAAACTTCTATGATAAAGTTGGCTGGCATCTGAAATGAATATGTTCGTGATTTACTTTGAAGAGGGCAATTATTGAAATTGTGTCTAAATATTTTCGGTATCTATAAGTCGAAGTTGAACATCAGGTATAGACGGGGCTATTTCAACCTCCCTCTATTTCAGAATGGAATTAGGGATATCTGACTATGAATTTCCTTGTGGGGCTACCTTAAGTACTCAAGGTGTAAGTCCCATTTGGGTTATTGTATGAAGGATTACTAAATTGCTCGTTTCCTCCCTATGAAATTTTTGTATAATGCTTGTAGATTAGCCGCTGTTACATCGATAAGGTTGCTTGTTTGCATGGGGTCCCAATATCTGTTGTTTAGATAGGAACCCTAAAATGTGTTCGGATTCTAACAAGCCTTCAAGAGCCAATGGGGACTGAATTGTGATTCGGCGTTGTTTTCCATCCGAAAATCGATGTATAATTAGAAAGAACTTTTGGGAGAAATGCTCCAAATATGTGCAGTAGATTTTTCGGGGAGTTTGGGGGATTTATCCATTGTTGGCAGACTTTGCTTACAACCACAGCCTACACTCTAGTTTTGGTGTGACACCATACAAGTCTTGTATGGAGGAAAAGTTGAGTCTTTGACTGATTAAGAGCAGAGTGTTGCTCGATTTTGAGACTAAGCAGCTCACTATCAAAAGGATTGGAACCACTGAATAAAAAGTGTTCCGAATTGTGTCCGACTAAAGGTAAATTAAGTTTGGAGGACCAAACTTCCTAAAAGGGGGGAGACTGTAATACCCCTGTTCTGTAATATGTTAATTGGTCCTTAATATGATGTGATTATGTGTTTGTTATGATTTTGTATGCCATTATGTGAAAATATGTGGTTTTGAATTTCTATTTGTTCACCGTAGGAATATCTGTTTGATTTTACCACTTCGAAAATTAAATTGGAGGCCTTATCAGCCATAAAACCCGAAATTGATTACGCCATTGTAATTGGCATAATTTTTAGAACCTGCGGTGAAATTTAATTGAAAATTTATTCGGGTCAGATTAAATTGATTAAATTGAGGAATTAGTACCCAACTACTTTATTACTATTATATTGGCCTTAGTGGGTTTTATTGTAAAGGCTTTATACACTCAAACTTCCCTTATAGCGACCCCGGTCTTTTTCCTTTAGATTATTGTATCCGGACTTAGGTTCCGTGGATCCGGTCAGTATATATTGGTTGTTGTCGTCCTTTAATCTCTTTGTATTTAAGTTATAGGATGTGTTGGGCGGGTCTGTTACAAGTCGGTTAAGTTTAGATGCCAAAACTAGTTGTCCAGATTTTGACCTGTCCGCTCGAGTGGGAGTTTGAAGCTCGAGCGGGGATTCTTTTGTTGCTTGTCCGCTCGAGCGGGGGTTTTGGTGCTCGAGCGGGATTATCACCCATCCAGTATTTCCTGTGCAGTGTTGGACGCTCGAGCGTGGGATTGGACGCTCGAGCGGAAATGTGTGAGTGCCGCTCGAGCGTGGAGTTGGATGCTCGAGCGGGGACCTGGTTCTGCAAAAGTACTGGGAGTGCGTATTTGACGCTCGAGCGGGAGTTTGGACGCTCGAGCGGGGAGTCGACTACATCAGTCCGTGATTTCACTTTTTGGATCACTTTTTGACCTACTTTTCTTTCTTAACTTTTAAAAACCGCCCCTTGAGAGTCTCTCTCTCTCTAAACCTGCCTTCTCTCTAAGAATTGATCTACCTAGGGTGAGTATCTAACCTTAGTCCTTTATTAAAAAGATAGAGTGAGTCAAGGGCTTTCATTTAATCTGAACGTTTGGTGGTTTGGAGCACTTTGGAATTTAGGTCTTCATCTTCGTCTTCTCCATTCGGGTTATTTTCTTCGAGGTAGGGATTTCCTACTCCATCCTATAAGTTTTGTTCTAAGTTTTGGTATTTTGATATGTTGGGAGTACTTTGGTAATTTTGGGAAAAACCCTAGTTGTATTAATAAATTAATTTGTATAATTAATTTAAGGAAATTGGGGAAATTGGTTAAATGCATGAAATTGAGGAATTCATTGATTAAATGGTGTAGTTGGATAATTAAAATCACTCGCCTATTGAATTGTTGATATATTTATTTCCAGTCTAGAAATAACTGTTTTGGGCTATCGGTGGAGGATAGTCGTGTTTGTTGTAGACATTGCATGTGGATTAGGGAAAATTGAAACTAATCAATTTGTTTAAGTCATAAATTTAGACTATTGAATTAATACAGAAATTACATGTATTGATTGAGCATTGCATATGCATATTGTTTGGGAGAAGATAGGGGATGTACTCCACGGTTTAGGGGAAGATAGGGGATGGACCTCTAAACCGGATTTTGTTTGGGAGGAGATAGGGGATGGACTCCATTAGCATCACTATTATGTGTGCTTATTATATTGAAGTGTTTTTACATGTTATTGATACAGCACTACAATGTGTATCAAACGGGAAGTATGAAGTGTTTTGATATGAGCCTGAGTCTCATTTGTTTTGTTGATATTGAAAGTAATGTGAATATGATATATAGTTCACTGTTGTAAGTTTGGCCAGGTTCTGAGCCATGTTGATAATAATGGAAAGTGAAATGTGTCTTAGACATTAGTGTCATGAGACTGTATAATGATACAATTGATTATCTTGGTTAACCATCTATTGAATGCTATAGCTTTATTCAATGCTTATATTTGGTTTAGTATTTTTCTACTGGGCTGTGGCTCACCCTTTATGGGAACATCATTTTCAGGTTCAGGTGATAAGCTACCTCCAAGGACTTAGCTTGGTAGGATTTGACTTTTGGATTTTGAAGACTATCTTCAGTTAGTTGTTTTGATTTGATAGTACATGTAAACATTCAAGCCTAGGGCTTTACTTGTATTTGAGTTAGAACTCATATTTTTGTGTCCAAGTGTTGGCTTGGAAAGATGTAAGCCCGTAGGGCATTTAATTTGCTGTTACATGTAATGCTTTTATTTAGAAATACTCTGATGAATGAGATAATGAATTGTTTACTTTAAATATTGCATGTCAGTGACAAATATATAATGAGTCTATTTTGAGGGCGTTACATCCCTCTTTAGTTTATTTTGACTGAATTTAACTCAAGAGAAGGAGGAGGGGGTCGGCTAGAGAGAGGGAAAGAGGAGAGTTGGGTGTTTGCCTCAAATTGTGAAGAATAGAGGGATTAAACTCAAGAAATTGCCATAATTAGAAGAATTGAGCCTCTAGGTAAGCTCTGATATTTGAATTCATGAGACTTAACTTGTGATTTTGTGAATTAAAGATTAATTGGTGATCAAGAACAAGAGTTGTGCTATAATTGATGAATTTGAAGCTAATGTGCACATACATGTGTAGGGCCACCATGATTTTGCATAATCAAGCATGTTTTTGTTGTGTTCCATGAGAATGATCACCATTTGTGTTATCTAAGTTGAGAATGTGGCTAATTCATCACATGCATGTACAATTTATGAAGATGGGAGCTTTGAATGCATGAATGTGTGTTGGAGTTGAGTTTAGTGCCAATTTGGGACATGCATGTGGTTAATTCATGAAATTGGGCTCCATGATGTTGTGTTTTGGTGTTTATATCATGTTAGTGCAAATATATGTGAAGTTGGAGCCATATTATGCAGGAAATAAGGTTGGAAGGTCGAATTGGAGCTTAAGAACTCAATCTGGAAAACCTAGATTTTTTATGTCCGCTCGAGCGGGAAAATTGTGCTCCCAGCACTTTTTGCAGACATGGTTCCCGCTCGAGCGAGGAAGTTGATGCTCGAGCGAGGAGCTATGTAGACAGGCCATCCCCTCGAGCGGCAGAGTTCACACTCGAGCGTGATTTTGATGTAACCAGTATTTTTGCAGGCCTTAAGAGTCCGCTCGAGCGGGGAAGTCCACGCTCGAGCTGGGACCTTATTTTCTGAAATTCTGAAATTGCATTCTGTGTTCTGTTTTCCGTCCTCTTTCACTTGCAAGCACTCTTAGGCATGCATTGAGCATTGTAAATCAATTAACGAGATAAGAATAAAGCCTAAAGAGGAATATGTGAATTAAAGAACGGATTGAACTGTTAGTGACCCTTTTGTGTTCATTAAATGTGTAGGGTCAAGCTCCAGGACAAATCCTCAAGCCGATCACTGTGAGTAATATCGATATTTGAAAGCTTAGCAATATTCAACTGTTTATTCTCTTATAAGCTTTATGAGTTGCTAATTGGGATTGTGGACAAAAGTCTGACGTGAACAAATGAATGGACCGAAAGTCGTTTCGATATGAATAAATGGACCTAAGGTCGTTTTGATAGAAATAAATGGACCTAAGGTCGTTTTGACATAAATGAGTGGGCCGAAGGTCGTTTTGACACGAATGTATGGGCCGAAGGCCGTTTTGACGTAAACAAAAGGACCGAAGGTCGTTTTGACAGAAATGAATGGACCGAAGGTCATTTTGATAGAAATGAGTGGACCGAAGGTCGTTTGGGCATGTATGAATGGACCTAAGGTCGTTTTGACATGAATGAGTGGGCCGAAGGCCGTTTTGACACGAATGTATGAGCCGAAGGTCGTTTTGACGTAAACGAATGGGCCGAAGGCCATTTTGATAGAAATGAATGGGCCGAAGGCCGTTTCGACATAAATGAATGGGCCGAAGGCCGTTTTGACATGAATGGAAATCTGAATGGGCCAAAGGCCAAAATGTTTGGAACTACAGTCACTTGATTTGAATTTCGTATAGTTATATATCTGTTAAATAGAATATGAATTGGGCCCAAGGCCGTTTGGAACATGTTGTTCTACATTGTTATGTAACTTCTGTATTTGATTTGATATTATTCACTGGGCTTTCGCTCACGCTCATTCATGTGTTTGTAGGTGAGCCAAGAGAAGTCCAGACCCAGCCTCAGTGAAGTCTGTATGGAACAACTAAGGTTTTGAGAGAGTCAGCCCTTATGTCTCACGCACGAGACCCGTCTTCGCCCTTTTGTTATGTATTTACATCTTGTCAGGTTGGCAAAGTTTTGAATACGTCTGTATATGGTTTTCATGGGTTGACTTAGTTTGGATGATCCTATCTGTATAGAATCTTATGTCATTACACTTTCTGTTGTGAGTTATTAACATATGTACATATGGAATGTTATGGTGTGCATATAAGTACGGCTCTATGGACAAAGTTTTAAATTTGCTTCCGTTTAGCCCCTTTTACTCTGATGAGTCTTGTCTTATTTGGTTTGAGGCCGTAGGTAATCTCGTGATTACTGGCCGGTTATGGCCTTAACCCATAGGGGCGGGTTCGGGTCGTGACAAAAATAGTAAATATTTGTTGCTTATTTTGAATTTTTAAAACATATATATTTCTTAGATTCGGCTCGAAAAAATGAATTATCTTAAAATAGGTGTTTTTTTAGATGTTGCCTAATGGTTCATGTGATACAAAAATAAAATTTAAAATATTAATTTATTATCTTAAAAGAAAATATAAGTAAATGTTACAAAGTTTCTATACAGATTCAAACCAATATTTTAAAAATCGGACCGATGAGCAAATCGAACCGTGACATAACAAATATATTAAAATTATATTTAAATAAAAATATAAGTAATAAAATTATAAATTAAAAATATTAAATTATCTTAAATATTTGTCCTAATATTTTTTTTACTGAAAAATATAATAATATATTTTAAAATATTATATTCTTATATTTTATATTTTCTTATATTCTTATATTTTAAAATTTTATGACAGATATATTTTAAAATATTATATTCTTATATTTTATATTCTTATGTTTGCTTATATTCTTATATTTTAAAATTTTTCTTATATTCTCTTATATTCTTACTAGTGTATGCCCGTGCCTGAAGGCACGGTGTAAATTAAAATAAGTGAATAAATAAATAAATAAATAAATAAACAGGGAGGAAAAAAAGGAAAGGGGGAAATAAAATAAAAAAAAAGAAAATGAAGAATGTGGAATCATGGGATCATTCGTGGATTATTTACGAGATAATGGGAAAGGTCGGTGAGAAAGAGAAAAAGAAAAAGTAAGAGAAAAAAATGGGAAAGTGAAAAATGTACACATAGCATACATCACTGCCGTTTTGTAATTTGAACAAATCTGAACTGTTCAAATGTCTTAGTATACTAAATAATATATTGAAGATTTAAAAACCCTCCTGTTCAGGAATAATCTAAATAATTCCACTTATTTGATGAGTATACTTATTTATGTCTCATCCCTTTTCTATTTTTCTACACATTTTTTTATAAAAAAAAATTAAAAAATACACTAAATAAGCAAATCTCAAACAGCTCTTTAATATTTATTTTTCTCATATGAGTTGTTATTCCAAAAATGTTTTCATTCATTTGTTAGTAATTTTTTTATCTCATTTGAAACGGTCAACTGTGATCAAGATCTTGTCTGCTTTTCTCTTCCCAACTCTGTAATTCACTTCTCTCCAATACATAGATCGACTGATATATACATATATATATATATACACATTTCCAAAGACACATGATTTTCATTTTTCTTCTTCTTTCTCTTCTCTAGGATCCCCAAATTCCTCATACATATACACACACATTTGCAGAGATATATTAATAGCGAAACTCACAGCTGTTATGTTGCTGATAAAATCCACCCTTGTTCTGAGAGGATTTATGAAATGCTGCATGAACTCTTTCTAGCGATGAAGGAAGACACTAATTTTACAGATTTTGAATATTTTATGTAATCAGGACACTGCATTGTGCCTAAGTTCTGTGGTGGTGCAACGGACGGAGTGACTTGAAATATAAGAATATTTGAGATTAGAGAAAATTGACTTATTATCTTCTTTAATTCAAACTGTCATCATCAAAATTAAGGTCAATTATCATCAGGATTGCCTCTAGTCTATAAAAGTGGATCAGGCATGCAGTCTTGCTATAAGCCTCACCTCAAGTCTCACTCAAGTGATCTAAATTGTTCATTTTGTAAATCCCTACGTATAAATCATAAATCAAACATAAAAAGAATCAAAATAATCGTAGCCACATTATTTCATCATTTAGTCAAAAATAAACATATAAACTTCATTGTAATTTTAAAATATGCATTGCATTGCACCAAAGGGAGAAAGAAATCGCATTATAAAATGGTTCAAAAGTATTACATATAGATATACAACAACAATCTTACATCCCACAAACAAAGCATTAACAGCTAACCTCATAATACAATGATAACAACAAACAAAGATGTGCAGGAAATCTATCCAAGAGTACTTTGGCAAGGAAACCTATATATTCGATGACTCTGCAGCATATCAACACTACCATAAGATGCTAAACTAAAGAAAGATCTCTGTCTTTCAAATACATAATATTTCCCTGGTATTTTCCTGTCTCCGTACTTCACAAAGCTTCTCCTATGAATTCTTCACAGGATCAAAAATAGGTGTATCCACCAACTAATAAATGGTCTGAGAATCTCAATGCTACTCAATTTAACAATGCAAATTTTTATTGTCAAGGAAATTGTGGATCATGGTGTCAGGTCAAAATTTGCTTCCAGTAGTGAATGAACATGGGCAAGATAAGACACCTTGTAATCCGGCTTAAATTCCACATCTGTGTATTCGGGAGAATCATACCTTCCTGTTTTGTCAAGCAAGCATGTAAATGCTCCCGCTCGTTTCCCACAAGCAACCTGCAAAGACCAAGTAAAGGAGCTTTAATTTACACAAAAGCATGTTTTGATTCAAATAAATTTGATAAAAGAATGTGAAATTAAATATATATATATATATATATACAAAAACAGCACCTCAAAATGAATCAGAAATGTTCTTAACAAATATGGTGCAAATGATGGAGAGAGAAATAGAGCAGAACTCACATAATCTTTAAGGTTATCCCCAACCATCATTACTTCATTAGGTTGAACTTCCCAAACGGAACAGCTATGTAATAGTGGTGCTGGAAAGGGATTGATATATATTTAAGGAGGTCATCTCAGCCATCTATTTAAATAGACAAATGAATCATAGTCATTGAAATGTCTTAGTAGGACAATTGTCTCTAACATATTTTCAAAAACCGTTCTGTCTTATTATATAGACTAGCGTATGCCCGTGCTTGAAGGCACAGTATAAATAATGATGAATAGCTATCATTGGTGCAATTTCCCCTTTACTGAATTACTAAAATTCTATGGCACTACCTTTGTTTACAACAATTAATTTCTTCATTAATCCATCATGGAGATCTGCAAATAATGGATCAAAAATAGTGCATGTATTAAGCACTCAGTACAATAAGGCAAACTTATTGGAAAAGAGTTGCAGATCTAATATAAATTATATAGCCTATGTTTGGGAAGTTGCGTTTGAGGGCTTAGCAAAAGAAGCCAAAGAAGCCAAAAATGTTGGGTTTGAGGACTTAGCAAAAGAAGCCAAAAATATTTTTCAAGTTTCAAAATTATATAATGGTAAATACTGCAAGATAAAAGTCAAACCAGTCATGCACTTCAATGCAATAATCAAACAGCATAAAATATAATCATCAAGCCTAATTCATATTGTTTCTTCTAGTCTATCAACTGGGGGGTTGGATTATATATATAAAGCTTAAACAGTCAAATGGGAGGTCAGACAAAACAACCCGTGTTCACCTTTCCTTTCTTAAAAATTAGGAAGAAACTTCAATTGGTTGGAGCCCAAGTGTGCCAACAGGAGAAGTAAAAACTTACTTGATTCAATACATGTGAAAAAAGGACATAATCAACAAATGCAATTTAGTGCCCTGTAAGTTTTCATAATCAACAATGGAAAAAGGGCATTAAACTTGAAAGAACAATAGACGGGTAATATAATCCTGTTGAGTTGTAGGGCATTAAACTTGAAAGAACAATTGAAGTTTGGGTTTTAACATAAATAATAAAAGCATGCCAAATATTTTCAAAAACTGTCATGCTTTATTTTATAGATACTCATCAATTTCCTAATACTTTAATAATAATGTAGCTCAAAGAATTCCTAGAATTTAATCGATTGAGTTTAATCAATGGCAGAATATGACATACTTGCACCAAATAGCATTTTCAGCATCATAAAATATCGAGATTAAAGAAAACAGCACTACCATCAGAGATAATTTTCAGCATCATAACAGTTAAGACAGAACCATAATTTTCAGCATCATAACAGTTAAAACAAAACCACTTAAAAATTTGAAATGTGATTCAAACCCAAGAATGAACAAAATCTCGCAAACCATAAGAGGTAAATTTGTATTTAGATAAACCAACGGTCAAAAACCCAGAAATCCCACATTCACATGTCCCTATGTATGCCCATCCAATTCAACTAACAGTGTCAAATATAACTTTCCAGAAACAAACCCTTCTGTCAAACTAATAAATAGACAAATACCATTGTATATGAGGCAATATGCAAAAACACTTTGATGAGCACTATGATATTGTTTTTTTGCACATAAATTGCTTCATACTGACAACATAAATGCTTCACTGAAACAGTGAATAGAACTCACTTGAGAACATGGGATGCCATCAGCAACTCAGGCTCTCCACCCCATACATAAGGTTGTCGAATTATTTCCACATATGCTTCAATGAACCTAAAACACATGAAGATAATGAATAAACACTTCCATTCCGATTTAACCATGTGCAATAACACTAACTAATGTACTTCAAAAAAATAAAAATCACACTAAGTAATGTACTTCAAAAAAATAAAAATCAAGTTAAACCATACCTACTGTTTTCAATGTGTTTGATGAAGGAAGTCTTGAATTGCAGCAAGGGAAAAGGTTGATTTAAAGGATTGATTTGATGAACTCACCTATTCATCTCAAGCAACTGGCAGTTACCAGAACCAGGTGGTCTGCCCGTGCCTAAAGGCACGGTGTAAATAATGATGGAAAAGGAGGTGAGAAAGAAAAACCTAGTGGTGGTGGTGATATAGATGGTAGTCTCAAGTTACCATCTGAGTCATACTTTATTGGCCTCCCTATCTTCTTCACCAACAAACCACCACCACCACCAACTACACCATCACCACCTGTGGTGGTGATCTGTAGGCTTCTCTCCATGCTCATGTTCATCACTTCAATAATTAATCACTTCAATAACAAATTGTATTAGTATTAAAATAAAGAATAGAACAAATAGAACAAATAAGTCCTAAATTTAGACTTGGACATCAAATCAAAGGGGGAAAAAAAAAAAGCCCTGTCATTAACTAATGTACTTCAAAAAAATAAAAATAAAAAAGCGCACCAACTAATAGGAAAAAAAAGAAATAACAAAATCTAAATCAACAACCAAATTGAACTCATCTTGGTAATGAAAAAAAGAAAAGAAACAGAGAATAACATTTAGATTAAAAAGTAACAAAGAATAACACTCAATGGTGTATTAAGCATGCTAGATGATCTTCAACCATATATGTATTAAGCATACTACACTACCAGTTTTCTAATCATTAACCGTACCTACTGTAAGGGAATGTGTTTGATGTTTAACCAAATCTATATAGATAAATTACAATCAATAAAGATAAATTACCTCCACAAATGGGCAATCCTTGAGATCAACTCTAACCAGTGATGTTTAACCAAATATAAAAACCCATCTCACAATTTGAACACGCACATACTCTATACTTTGCCACTTGTTGACTGAATGTCGAGTCAATGCAAATAACCACTTGTATGCCCGTGCCTAAAGGCACGGTGAAAATATTATTGGAATGAAAATGTAATTGGAATAATTTTAAGATTTTAAACAAACAATAAAATGTAAGTCTCACAACACAGAAACATATAATAAAAATCAGACGAAATATGCCAGCCAATGCTCTGCAATAGAAAAAATAAATTAATTAATTAAGCACACCAGTTCATGCTCTGCTATACAAAAAAAAATGCCAAATAACAAATTAAGCACATCAACCAATATTCTACAATACAAAAAAAAAAAAAAAAAAAAAAGACATATGACAAATTAAGCATGCCAATCAATGCTCCATAATAGAAAAAAATAACAAATAAATAAAGCACACCAGCCGTGCTTTGCAATTCAAAAAAAAAAATGACAAAAATTGTGCAATGAACAATTATTTTATTCGATTAATATGTACACAATCCAATCCTATATTAAAAGCAACACCCTTCTTGTTAAAAATATATAAGAAAGCAAAAATTCAAATTCAACAGAAAAAAAAAATGATTAGTTTTCTTTAAGCTAATTCAAGAGCATATTAGGAAGAAAAAAGAAAAAAAGAAAAAAGAAAAAAAAGACTATATGACCGAGTGAATAATTCAAATGAATATTATATGACATACATCTAAACTTAGTTATAAATTGCACATGGATAAAAGGCTTTACAAAACTAAAATTCACCTTGATAGGAAACTTTACAAAATCTAGACCGTAGCTAGCATATGTACGGTTTTCACAAAAATAAATATAATTTTCAAACTTGTTCTTTCTTAGAATTCGTAGGAGCGCCTCATCACTTTCCAAAAAGTCTTTGTGTTAACTTCTATTTATCCCCAATGAGGAGCATACACAACAATCTAGTAATTTATGAAAATAAAAAAGTTAGTATATTTTTAGTAGAAGAAAATCTATATAAATATCAAAACACTCTTAGCATTTCTTTCTTGAAGAAATTGAAACTATAAATACAAAAGAATTAGAGGTAAAAATTTTTTTAAATGTATGCATGTAAGAAAATGAGTAAAAAGAGTCAATATTACAGTTTGACATAGGTCTCCATCCATCAGAAAAGAGCATTTTGTTATTAGGAAATTAGATAAAAAATAATGAAAAGAAAAGAAAATTGATTTCAACTTGTAAGAAAGGTGTATTTTTTTTTCAAATAAATTAAAAAGAAAACAACTTACGTGACCAAAAATGGTAATGTTGTCCATAATTAGAGGTTGAAGGTCAATGGTGTCTCAACCTGAAAGTGTCTGGTTATGTAAATTAGACAAAGATAACTGTAAGAAGGCATAATGAGGTTTAATAATGTAGTTAACAACCTACTTTAAGAAGTTCATTTGTGCATGAATATGACAACTGGAGAAATTGAACTACCTAGAGGCACGGTGTAAATTATGTTAGTATCAAAATGTAGTTGTAATTTATACACATCATGTTGAAATTTGTAGAGTCTATAGCATTTTTTGATTTTTGATAAAAATACTGAAAAAATATAAAGAAATATTATTCTTCGTAAAGAACTTTTAACAATTTTAGTAGCAAATCGGATAATAAAATATAAAAATTAATTTCAAAGAGAGGGTTACAATAAAGATGAGAAGAACAAGTACACAAACAGAATAAAAAGGGAAGAATAAGAGGTATGTAAAGTACAAAATAAAAAGTATGCTCGTGCGTAATGACACGATGTAGTTGAATACAAATGTAATTTATCAAAATGTAGTTGAATACAAATGTAATTTATCGAAAAACATACCAAAAACTTGAGACATTGAGAAATATAAAGAAATATTGTAAAATTATAAATTGCAAATTTATTGTGTGAACCAGTAAAAAAAGTATGTTTTAGATGAAGTTTAATCTCAGTTTTTTTTTTTGTGAGTGTAAATTCCATTGAAACATTTTAACAAACACTTGATAAGCAAGGAAGATAGAATGGTTATCAAACATTTTAGTAGCAACCAAACGATAATAAGGGCACAACAACCATTCAATAGAGTAATTCAATACAATAGTCCCACATATTCCTATTAAATCAAAGTAAATGGGTTTCGTGGAATCCTACTAACTCTTTATATATGTGTGTATATATAGATAATATATATGCATAAGAAAAATCAACAAAACCCATGAAAATACTGTCAATTTAACTGAATTGAATAGGACATTGTTTTCCTATGCATTTTGTTAGTTTCTTTGGACCAAAAATCAAACCATCTAATTCAAGCAATCAATCAAAACCACACACATATGCAAATGCCAAACTAATAATATAAAATTTAAGCTAACGATGCACTGTTTTATGTCAATATCAATAACCTACCAATCAATAATACCAAGAACAAAAAGAGATTAGATTCCACAATAAACATAGTTAAATCATTACACTATGAAAAAAATAGAATTTCAAAATCAAATTGAAAGCAGGCTAACAAATAGAAGGCTAACAAATACCAGGCCAATCATTAACACAAAGAAGTCATGAATTTGAAATCTTAGTAAATAAAAACTCCAGCTCAACTTCTATAAGTATAAAACAAATTAAGTCATAAATTTACCTTTTATATCTATAACTCATGCCTCAACCTGAAATTGCTTACATTGGTAAAGTTTCGAATTCCATGGAAATTGAATACATTTGTACCAATTAAACAAAACCAAAATTTTATTTAGATTTAACTGAGATAGCAGATGGAAGTGAGTGGGAATCATTCCATTATGAATCTTCAGCCTCAAACAAAATCCAAACACACGTGGGCTCAACTGGTGGTGTATGATGAGATTACAAATGTACATTAAATATTGGGGGGAAAAAAAACAAAGGTGAGAAAGATTCAAATGAAAACCTCTTTACCGATACTAATATACCAATAAAAGCATGAAATAACAAACCATTCACATGAAAAATATATCTAAAAATCTAAGTTTGGGTGCTCACCACGAAAAAGGTATTGAACCCATTAAATATAAATCTTGAGAGAGAGAGAGAGAGAGAGAGAATTAAAAAAAGGAAATAAATAAATAAACAAAAACGAAAGAAAGAAAGAGAAGCAATTGACACATGAGGACCCTCTATTTACAATTAATAGATATTAATATAAATTTTGACAAACTTCCATAGGCAGTCACATATACGTTTTTGTTACATTGTTTAATTTAAGTTAGTTGGTTGAATTTCTAGCAAGAAAATATCATTCCCAATTGTTGTAACTTATTTCCCATGTAGACTGTTCTTCTCTGAGATCCCTAAGTGTTTCTTAAGCCTGCAATAGTTTCTTTAAAAAATTTCTCTGCATTTCCAAACCTTCAGCATAGTTCCTGATTATTATTTCTTTTTTTTTGGTGCCACTGTCAACATTGACAATAAAGCATAATGTGCAAGCCATCACGCTCTAAATAATACCAGCAACAGAAATAAACAAAACATTAAAAGTAGAAGAAAAGGTAGGACTGTAGCATACTTAGATGCTTCCTCATAGCTAAAGAACTTGACTGCTGAATTTGGGACAATGCGAGCACAATTCGTGCCATTGCCTTTAAATAATCCTTGGAGACCCTCAGTTCTCCAAATATATTTCTGAACTGTTCCACTGTATTTTATACTATGAGGATTTTGAACCTACATTTTTCAAGACCAAATAAACGCATAATGTTTTTGCCATGCAGAGTAAAAAAATAACATAAGACAATGACAAACAACAGAGATTAAAGTATCTAACCTAGAATATTTCTGCAAATAGAATGCTCAGCATGGAATTTCTTCCTTTAACATGCCAAAAAACAGATGATAGTTAATGTCTTAAGGATGTGATGGAACAATAATAATCACTATGAATTTGCTTCATTTGTCATTGGTTCAATGATAAATCCTCAAGAAGGCGTCAGACATTAAGAGATAAAATTGATTTTTGATATTCTTATAGCTGAATCTCATGGAACTAAACTCTCAAACTTAGACCTTTGGTTTTTGATTTACACGACATAGAACTTTTTGTGTTAGACAAAATAATCTTCGATAATGCAAGTTTTACAGAGGCGTGTAAAGAATAAAATAAAATGCATTTTGATTCCATATTGCTATCAGTGTGACAACGGTCAAAGTTAAATTCAACTGCCATATGAACAACTGCAGCATGTATACCATTATGTAACCCACACATCAGAGAATTTAAGAAGTTAATGATAAATGAAGAACTCACTTCAAAAATTTCATCTGATTTTCCCTGGAAAAATTCCTAAGAACTTCCCAGAACATATCAATGACATAATGATCCTGTAAAAAAATATATATATGTAGCTATCATTAACTGCAAAAATACCAAAGATTTAGTGATACTAAAGGCTTGATAATGAAAACAGGTATTAAAAATCTAATGCATTTCATACTTCACATTCCTTCTATTTAATAGATTTGTACACCATACTTTTGCTAGAAAGGAGTTTATTGTGGTAGCAAAATTTTAAGGTCTTAATCCAGACCTTGAACTGCAAACTACATTCTATTCAATTGGAAATTTACTCACAAAACCAGCAGTGTAGAAGACAGTTTTCTTACCAATCAACAAAAGAACATAAAAAAGCTCATCAAGATAGCAAACATTGAAAGTATTTAACTAACAACACATGTAAAGTACCACCTGGCCCCCTGGCCCAAGAATGCAAGGAGTTTTGGGCACAACTAGCACTGCCAGGTGATTTTTGTAAAGTTTCCTATCAATGGTCATCCGTATAGGCAATTTTCAGACCATAAGTGTTTTGATTAATTTTTAATTTGATTCATTAAACCCAGAATTTCATCATAATGAAGTACTTAAAATTTAATCTTTTTTTTTTTTTTTTGTAGTTGAAGTGACATACTGCTCACAAAACAACATAAGGAAGTTAGGAAGAATTAGGATTCCTTAATGTTGCTTCTAGTCCAAAAGCTATAGGAGAGGAAAGGAAAGGAAGAAATAAGATATAAGTGGCTATCAGTTCAAGTATGAAACACATTAGCTGAGTGAACAAACTGTAGAGAAAAACCAATAACCTATCAGCAAGATTCCCAAATTACATCAAATAGCACACAAAACTAAGCAAGTTGGTTGCAATAATAATTGGAATCCACATAAGGAGACTGCAGTGCAGACCTTTACACCAAGAATTTAATCCCTTGAAATCCAAGCCACAATGATACATTCAAGTACTTGAATTAAATGAATCTTTTGTTTCAGATGTGAAACAAAATTGAACTGAACATGAAATTTGAGAGTAATCTAAAGTGGGCTAGGATTTTCTATATGCAGTTTTAAAGTAAAAAGAATGAATTGTGTACCCAATCAGAAACTAAGAATCAAAAGTAAACAGAAGCACCAATAAATAATTCAGTAAAATAATGCATTGACAACTGGACTATGTGCTCTATCTCACTGGGTGACAGAGAGACAGTAAAAGGTTAACCACCACCAATTGATTACCATTAATAAACTTTTGAGTGCAAGTGAGGAGGCTTCATGATCCATTTGGTTGCTTAAAAATTGCTGGCAATTGGCAGTGGAAAGAACACTATAAAAAATCCCAGTAAGGCAAACAAACAAACAAACACCTACACTCAATTGATGCTAAATACAATTACTGGGCTTACATGGAGCCAAATTTTCTTTCCCCTTTTAGCAGAGATTAGATTAAAAGAACATTATTATATATAAGATCCAAGATTCAACACATTTCATTTCTCTTGCATTCTCCACAAATTCTCTGAGACCAAACAGACAATCAACCAAAAAAAAAAAAACAATCTTTTCACTGAATTGAACTCAAAATCAATAAAACAAAAGCTCCCCAAAATCACTGAACAAATTGTACACACAGACCTACAACAAACAACAATGAATACCCAATATTTGCATCAGCAGCAGCAATCACAAACTCATCAAATTCAACGAATTACCATAAAAAGCCAACAAATTCAGATCAATGCGCATCAAAACCAGCGAATTAACCAATAGAGGAGTGTAAATTTAATCAGAGGCGAACCTCGGGAATGGATGACGAATCGAGTGACAGACACAATGAGAATAAAAACCGTAGATTTGCATAGAGAAATGTGTGTTCTATAAAAGGAAATGGGTGCATAGATATATAGAATAGATATATAGGAAAGAATTTTAAGTGATCACATTTTCCAAATACCTATCTTATCATGGGAAAGAATTTTAGGGTTTGGATGCATTGGAGTTTGACACAAAGAGGAGAGGTGGTCGGTGGTCGTCGCATGGGATGGGCTCCGACGCAGGTAGAGAGAGAGAGAGAGAGAGAGAGAGAGGGAGAGTTCAAAATTGAAATGAGAGAGAGAGGAGATGAGTACCTTTGATGCTCAAAGAGGATTTGGGCGGGAAATAAAGACATCTCAACCATTGAAGTTGAGATAAGATAATTTAAACCATTGGATCAAAATGTATCTCACATACATTTTGATACATTTTTCAAAAACCTTTGTACCTTATTATATAGATATTGTAAAATATACTTAATTTTTTCTTGGGACTCCTGCATGACTAACTAGGCACTAATCAATTTGATTTAGAATTTTAGAACATGCAATATGTATATTTTGTCATAGATAAAGACAGGTGAAGTAATCATGTGTCAAGTGGATTTAATTAATTTATTATGCAGTTGTAACTAGTTTATTATATTAAAGTAAACCTTAAATTAATTTAGAAGATGATAGCCTAATAAAGCCAACTGGCTTTTACCACTTAATTCAATAAATCTGATTGTTTTATTCATATACCTACTACTAATGGGAATTCATTTTTATTTAATTAATAAGCATGTCTCATTTTCATTTTTATTTTTATTTTTAAAAAAGAAGTTTCTTTCAATTTTATTTTTCTCATTTAAAAAAAAGGAAAGTCAAATTTCAAGTGGATAAAATGTCATTGTTAACAATGTTTATGAACAACGTTGTTAAGATTTGACAACCTTTTCATAAAAATAAAAATAAAATAACTATTTTATAGCGATCCCGGGTTTACCCTTGTTGTACAGTGATCCGGACATGTGTCCGTGGATGTTGGTAGTTGTTTATTATCTTGTTTACATCCTCTTTTCTTTGTCTATTGAGTTATGGGATGTGTTGGGCAGGTTTGTTACAGGTTGGTTGTGTTTGGGAGCCTAGTGTTGCTGCCCAGATTTTTGGACCTTCGCTCGAGCGAGGAGTTTGTCGCTCGAGCGAGAGTTGAGTTTGTCTGGTGGGTCGAGCCAGAGTGGCTTCGCTCGAGCGAGCGATAGCGTCTGGTTCTGGACCTGAGAGTTGTGTTTCTTGGCTCGAGCGAGCTTTTCTTGGCTCGAGCGGTCTGGTTTGTTCTTCGCTCGAGCGTGAGGTCTGTCGCTCGAGCGTGCTTGTGGTTGCAGACCTGAGGGTTTGAGTTGTTGGCTCGAGCGAGCATTCCTTCGCTCGAGCGCACTTTTGAGTTTTTGGCTCGAGCGAGAGTTTCTGTGTCTGGTCGCTCGAGCGACAAAGGCTTCGCTCAAGCGAGCGTGTTTTATATCAGCGGACAGTAGCGATTTTAAACATCACTTTTTCACTTTCTTTTTGATCCAAAACCTAAATCCGAGACCCTCTCTCTCTAAACTTACACCCTTTCTAAGATTTGATCTCCCTAGGGTGTGAATCTAACCTAGAGCCTTTGTTAAAAAGATAGAGGGCATTGAGAGCTTTGTTTTAATCTGAAAAAGTTTGGATTTGGAGCAAGTTGATCTTCGAGTCTTCATCTCCTTTTTGGCTCAAACTTCGAGGTAGGGATATCCTACTCCTCTCTATGGATTTTGTCTTTAAATTTTGGTATTTTGAGATGTTGGGGTTGGTTTGGTAATTTTGTGAAAGTTTGGGGCTTTTGTGTAAATTTTACAAAAGTTGGGGTTTGGTTCATAATAAACCTAGATGCATGTTTGGAATAGAGAAATGGAATAAATGTTAAATCATTGATGAAAATGGGACCTAAGGGTTGAAATGTTAATTATGGGAAAATGGCCTAATTACATTGTTTGATTAATTGGGATAATTAATTGAGAAGAATGAGGAAATGAAATGTTGATTGAATATCCATTTGTGCATTTATTTTCTGTTTAGAAATAACTGCTTTGGGCTATCAGTGGAGGATAGTCGTGATTGTTGTAGACAATGCATGTTGATTAGGCAAACTGAAACTAATCAATGAAGTGTGTCATGGAACTTGACGGTTGATAGAATACATTAACTGTATGTATTGGGTGATTGTATATAGAACCATTGTGTTTGTATACGTTATGTGTAGAGGAGGAGATAGGGGATGTACTCCGCGGTTTAGGGAAAGATAGGGGATGTACCTCTAAACCGGATAGTGTTGGGAGAAGATAGGGGATGAACTCCGTAGATACAGCTCTTATGCTTGTCTAGAAGTGAAGATAGAGCTTATATGCTTATCTTTGTGGTGTGTGGATACAGCTTATATGCTTATCTGTGAATGTGGGATATTGTTGTTATACATATCTGTTGAGAATGTGGATATAGCTTATATGCTTATCTGAATGTGGGATATAGTTTTTTTATACATATCTGTGGAAATGATGATAGAGCTAGCATGCTTATCTGTTGAAAAAGGGAAAATGAAAGGAAACTTGGACTCATAAGTCGTATGACATAAATATGTGATTTATGTGGTTGTATCAGTGTTGGCCATCTATCAATTGCTAATATTTTAGTCATTGTTCATGGTTGGTTTAGTGTATTTCTACTGGGCTGTGGCTCACCCTATATGGGAATATCATTTTCAAGTGTAGGAAGCATGCCACCTCCAAGGACATAGCTGGGAGGCTAGAGGCGGACATATTTTTGTCGCTTAACTTTTGATGTATTACATGTAACTTCAAGCCAAGGGCTTAATGTGTAAACGAGTTAGTACCTTTTTGTTGTAACCAAGTGTTAACTTGGAAAGCTGTAAGCCCGTAGGGCATTTTGTTTTGATGTTAACATGTAATACAAATGTATATGGAACTCTAATGAATAAAAGAATGTGGTTGGTTTGTATGTAAATGCATGTCTTATCTGATGGGTTTATGTTGTTATTTTGAGGACGTTACAACTTGGTATCAGAGCGTACCGGGTTTGAATACTTTGGATACGTGGGAAGTGATTAGGATCACAATGGGTTTGTCTCGCTTGATAGAGACCTAGATGTAGTATCATATGCTATGTGCTTACTTGATAACATGCTTATGTGACTATGTGGGTATGGGATTTAATTTCTAGGATGTTGATTGGATCCTTGAGTTTCTGGGAGTCTTGTTGGAAAAGCACTTGATCAATGCTATTTCTAACCGGAACTCTAGTAACGCCTCGGGACTATCATTATCCGGAAATGAAATTCGTAAGTGCTTATGTGCTTATGTGCTTATGTGGAGTGAATTACAGTTGTCCATGTATTAGGACATGAGTGTTTAGTTTCGGCACATTTATGAATGTGCTAACGTTCTGTGTTACCTTTATTAGGATGTCAGGACGAGGAAGAGGTGCTAGGCGTGGTAGACCTGCGAGGCAGGAAGTACCGTTACAGGGTGAGATTCCGGCAGTGCAGGAGGGAGTTGGTCAGGCCAATGTGGCCGAGCCAGTGGGTCAGCAGGCTATGGATGCCTTGGCCAGAGAAATAGCAGGAGCTTTGGGTATTCTTAGAGCTGGGAATCAGGCCGCTGAGGCAGGGCCTTCTTTCTTGAAGAGGGAGTTCTTCCAGTCTAATCCGGATGAGTTTATCGGGGATCCGAAGGAGCCACTGAAGGCTGATGAGTGGCTAGAGCAAATGAGTAAGACGTTCGAGATGCTTGGCATCGAAGACGGAGCACTGAAAGTGACCTTGGCATCCTTCAAACTGAAGGGAGATGCGGGTCAGTGGTGGAAGTATGAGAAGGCTCGTGTTGGTGGTACTTGGGAGGCGTTTATAAATGCTTTTCAGGAGAGGTTTTTGTCTACGGCAGCTAGGGAGAAGCTGAGGGATCAGTTTAGCCGGCTTAATCAGCAGGGCTTGTCAGTGGCCGAGTTTGAGGCTACCTTTACTAGTTTGTCCAAGTTCGCACCTGAACTGGTGGCGTCTGAGGAACGTCGTTGCTATGAGTTTGAGCGGAAGTTGAGGCGGGGCCTCAAGTTGAGGGTTGGTGGGTCTTACATCCGAGAGTATAGACACCTAGTGGACGCTGCAGCTCATATGGAGCTTATGATGCAGGAGGAGGATGAGAGGCAGAGAGGCTCCAAGAGGAGCCAGGATAGTCAGGGTGATGGCAAGAGGCAGAGGGGTTTTAACCCTCAGCAGTCGCAGGGTGGTGTTGCTAGATCGACCTTTCCAGTGCCGAGTGCAGGCTCCGGGAGAGGTGGTCAGGGGGATTTCACCTATTACAAGTGTGGCCAGCTGGGTCACAAGGTTTCTGTTTGCCCGCAGAAGGGTGGAGGTCAGAAAGCTGCTTCTTCTTCAGCTAGACCGCAGAGTCAGAGTTTGAGTAGGGGGCAGCCCTTGACTTGTTATCAGTGTGGACAGCCTGGGCACCTGAAGAGGTTTTGCCCGCAGTTGAGTGCCACTTCGGGAGCGTCTGGTTCTAGGCAGACGCAGGGTTTTCAGCCAGCTCAGTCTGTGCAGGCCTCGAGGGCCAATCCGGGAGCTTCGTCATCCCAGTCTGTACAGCAGTCTTTTGCTCCGAGAGGTGAGCAGGTAGACCAGGGGCCTACGGGGCGCGTGTATGCTGTTACCGCGCAGGATTTAGTACCAGCTCCATCAGTAGTGAGAGGTACTTTTCTGTTTTGCAACTCGGTTGCTAATGTGTTGATAGACACGGGTGCATCTCATTCTTTTGTATCTGCTGCATTTGCATCTGTTTTGGAATTGGAGTTAGCACAGTTAGCATCTCCTATTTGTGTGGTATCACCTTTGGGTGGTGAGTTGATTCTGAAACAGGGTGTTAGAGGATGTGATATAGAGGTTGCCGACTATAGGCTTCCTTTTCCGTTTGTTGTCATGCCTATGAAGGGTTTTGATGTTATTTTGGGTATGGACTGGCTATCGTCATACCGGGCTGTTATTGATTGCTACCGCCAGAGGGTCACGTTATGTACCTTGAGCGGGGAGTGGTTCCATTTCTTGGGAGACCGGGTTGGTAGTATTTTGCCACCGGGGTATGATTCGCGAGGGCGAAGTGAGCTTAGTAGTCTACTTGCTAGCTTTGAGAGTAGTGAGTGTGTTGAGACACAGATTGTGTTGCCGAGGGTGGTTTGTGAGTATTCGGATGTCTTTCCCGAAGATCTTGTCAGTTTGCCACCTCACTGAGAGATAGAGTTCTCTATTGATTTAGTGTCCGGCACGGCGCCGATTTCTATGGCACCTTACCGTTTTGCTCCAGCAGAGTTGGTTGAGTTGAAAGTTCAGCTCCAGGAATTGCTCGATAAGGGCTTTGTTCGCCCTAGTGTTTCGCCGTGGGGAGCCCCGGCCCTCTTTGTTAAAAAGAAAGATGGTGCCTTGAGATTGTGTATTGACTACCGGAAGTTGAATCGGGCTACGGTTAAGAATAAGTATCCTATGCCCCGTATAGATGATTTGTTTGACCAGTTGAAGGGTTCCCGTTGTTTCTCTAAGATAGACTTGAGATCGGGTTACCACCAGTTGAGGGTCAGGGAGGAGGACATTCCTAAGACGGCATTCCGTACGCGGTATGGCCATTATGAGTTTCTGGTGATGCCATTTAGGCTTACCAATGCACCGGCAGTCTTTATGGACTTGATGAACCGGATTTTCCGGGAGTTCTTAGATCGATTTGTGGTCGTCTTTGTAGACGACATCCTTATCTATTCGCCTTCAGAGGAGGAGCACGTGGAACACTTGAGAGTGGTGCTTGAGTTGCTTAGAGCCCATAGGCTGTATGCCAAGTTTGGGAAGTGTGAGTTCTGGCTGAGGGAAGTCAAATTCTTAGGCCACGTGGTATCCGGGGAAGGGGTGTCTGTTGATACATCCAAGGTTGAGGCAGTGCAAGATTGGGCACAGCCTAAGAGTGTGTTTGAGATCCGCAGTTTTCTGGGATTAGCTGGGTATTACCGTCGGTTTGTGAAAGATTTCTCCAGGCTAGCGTCACCGTTGACTAGACTGACTCGGAAGGGAGTCAAGTTTGTGTGGAGTGAGACTTGTGAAAAGTCGTTCCAAGAGCTGAAAGTTAGATTGACCACCACTCCGGTGTTGATTATTCCGGAGAGAGGGTTGGGTTATGCAGTTTATTGTGATGCCTCACGAGAGGGTTTGGGTTGTGTGTTGATGCAAGAGGGGAAAGTGGTAGCTTATGGCTCACGTCAGTTGAAAATACACGAGAAGAATTACCCCACACACGACCTAGAATTAGCAGCTGTGATTTTTGCCTTGAAAATCTGGAGGCACTACCTTTATGGTGAGAAGTTCAAGGTTTTCTCGGACCACAAGAGTTTGAAGTATCTGTTTACACAGAGAGACTTGAATTTGAGGCAGAGGAGGTGGATGGAGTTCATCGAGGATTATGATTTTGAGTTGCATTACCATCCGGGAAAGGCCAATGTTGTGGCTGATGCCCTTAGTAGGAAGACCATTAGTGATGTAGCTTGTATAGCCATCCGAGAATGGGAGATGTTGGGAGCACTTAGCGAGTTTGATTTGCTACTGGGCGAATCTGTTGAGGCTGCGGCCTTGTTTTCTGTTGTTGCACAACCTACACTTGTGATTAGAGTGTTAGAGGCACAGAGAGGTGACCTTGAGGTAGAATCTCTCCGAGAGAAGATCTCCAGTGGGAAAGTTGAGAAGGGTTTGACGGTGTATCCCGACCTGAGTGTGAGATACCGAGACCGTTTGTTTGTACCGGAGTCTTGCCGAGAGGAAGTACTTCGAGAGTTTCATCATTCACGCCTTGCAGTGCATCTGGGAGGTACTAAGATGTATCAGGATTTGGGTCGCCAGTTTTGGTGGCGGGGTATGAAGAGAGATGTGGCTGTTTTTGTATCGAAGTGCCTTACTTGCCAGCAAGTGAAGGCCGAGCATCAGAGGCCAGCGGGTTTGTTGCAACCCTTGCCTATTGCCGAGTGGAAGTGGGAGCATATCACTATGGACTTCGTTGTAGGTCTTCCGAGGACGCAGCGGGGTAGTGATGCTATTTGGGTGGTTGTAGACCGGTTGACTAAGTCGGCGCACTTTATTCCTATGCGCGTGAGAGATTCGGTGGATCATCTTGCCGATTTGTATATTCGGGACGTAGTGAGATTGCACGGGGTCCCAGTGACGATTGTCTTAGATAGAGATCCTCGTTTTACTGCTAGGTTGTGGCAGAGTTTGCAGAGTGCCTTGGGCACTAAGTTGACCTTTAGTACGGCTTATCATCCTCAGACTGATGGGCAGTCCGAACGTACTATTCAGATCCTCGAGGATATGCTTCGGGGTTGTGTCCTGGACTTCAGTGGGACGTGGGAGAGGCACTTGCCATTGGTGGAGTTTGCCTACAACAACAGTTTTCAGTCTAGCATCGGTATGGCACCGTTTGAGGCCTTGTATGGCCGACCGTGTAGGTCTCCAGTTTGTTGGGCCGAGGTGGGTGATGCACCTTTGTTGGGTCCGGAGTTGGTTAGGGAGACGACGGAGAAAGTTGAGCTTATCCGTAGGAGGCTTGTTACAGCCCAGAGTCGACAAAAGAGTTATGCCGACCGTAGGAGGAGGCCTTTGGCGTTTGAGGTAGGTGATCATGTCTTTCTGAAGATATCACCTAGGCGAGGCTTGATGAGGTTTGGGAAGAGTGGGAAGTTATCCCCTCGGTTTATTGGTCCTTTTGAGATTCTTGAGAGGATTGGTGAGGTTGCTTATCGGTTAGCCTTACCGCCGCAGTTGTCCGGAGTGCATGATGTGTTTCATGTGTGTATGCTTCGGAAGTATGAGCCAGATCCATCACATGTGTTGGATTGGACCGATTTAGAGGTAGATGAGGATGCCTCGTATGAGGAGAGGCCGGTTCGGATTTTAGATAGGCGGGATCAGGTCCTACGTGGCAAGACCATTCCTTTGGTGAAAGTCTTGTGGAAACATCACGGAGTGGAGGAAGCCACTTGGGAACGTGAGTTGGGAGTCCGTGAGAAATATCCGGATTTGTTTATTGATATGTGATCTTGTATTTACATTTTGCATTTTGTTGAACTTAAGAGCTTTTATATATGTCTTAAGTTGTAAAACATTGAAAATGTTTTGGTTTATTGAAAGTATGTTTTGGAACTTGCCTCATATGGAAGTTGAATGTGACATTATATATGTTGATATATTGTTGAAATTGGAAAGATAGTGCATAATGTTGATGCATGTTGAACATACATATATTGTTTACATATTATAATATGTCTCTTGTTAAAGGGATGGGGTGACCGGTAATGGGTCGAATTGTTGAATGTTAAAGTGTAACATTGTTTAAAATAGAGAAAAACTTGTTTTTGAGAAACTTGTGCTTAATTTCGGGGGCGAAATTCTTTAAGGGGGGGAGGTTATAGCGATCCCGGGTTTACCCTTGTTGTACAGTGATCCGGACATGTGTCCGTGGATGTTGGTAGTTGTTTATTATCTTGTTTGCATCCTCTTTTCTTTGTCTATTGAGTTATGGGATGTGTTGGGCAGGTTTGTTACAGGTTGGTTGTGTTTGGGAGCCTAGTGTTGCTGCCCAGATTTTTGGACCTTCGCTCGAGCGAGGAGTTTGTCGCTCGAGCGAGAGTTGAGTTTGTCTGGTGGGTCGAGCCAGAGTGGCTTCGCTCGAGCGAGCGATAGCGTCTGGTTCTGGACCTGAGAGTTGTGTTTCTTGGCTCGAGCGAGCTTTTCTTGGCTCGAGCGGTCTGGTTTGTTCTTCGCTCGAGCGTGAGGTCTGTCGCTCGAGCGTGCTTGTGGTTGCAGACCTGAGGGTTCGAGTTGTTGGCTCGAGCGAGCATTCCTTCGCTCGAGCGCACTTTTGAGTTTTTGGCTCGAGCGAGAGTTTCTGTGTCTGGTCGCTCGAGCGACAAAGGCTTCGCTCGAGCGAGCGTGTTTTATATCAGCGGACAGTAGCGATTTTAAACATCACTTTTTCACTTTCTTTTTGATCCAAAACCTAAATCCGAGACCCTCTCTCTCTAAACTTACACCCTTTCTAAGATTTGATCTCCCTAGGGTGTGAATCTAACCTAGAGCCTTTGTTAAAAAGATAGAGGGCATTGAGAGCTTTGTTTTAATCTGAAAAAGTTTGGATTTGGAGCAAGTTGATCTTCGAGTCTTCATCTCCTTTTTGGCTCAAACTTCGAGGTAGGGATATCCTACTCCTCTCTATGGATTTTGTCTTTAAATTTTGGTATTTTGAGATGTTGGGGTTGGTTTGGTAATTTTGTGAAAGTTTGGGGCTTTTGTGTAAATTTTACAAAAGTTGGGGTTTGGTTCATAATAAACCTAGATGCATGTTTGGAATAGAGAAATGGAATAAATGTTAAATCATTGATGAAAATGGGACCTAAGGGTTGAAATGTTAATTATGGGAAAATGGCCTAATTACATTGTTTGATTAATTGGGATAATTAATTGAGAAGAATGAGGAAATGAAATGTTGATTGAATATCCATTTGTGCATTTATTTTCTGTTTAGAAATAACTGCTTTAGGCTATCAGTGGAGGATAGTCGTGATTGTTGTAGACAATGCATGTTGATTAGGCAAACTGAAACTAATCAATGAAGTGTGTCATGGAACTTGACGGTTGATAGAATACATTAACTGTATGTATTGGGTGATTGTATATAGAACCATTGTGTTTGTATACGTTATGTGTAGAGGAGGAGATAGGGGATGTACTCCACGGTTTAGGGGAAGATAGGGGATGTACCTCTAAACCGGATAGTGTTGGGAGAAGATAGGGGATGAACTCCGTAGATACAGCTCTTATGCTTGTCTAGAAGTGAAGATAGAGCTTATATGCTTATCTTTGTGGTGTGTGGATACAGCTTATATGCTTATCTGTGAATGTGGGATATTGTTGTTATACATATCTGTTGAGAATGTGGATATAGCTTATATGCTTATCTGAATGTGGGATATAGTTTTTTTATACATATCTGTGGAAATGATGATAGAGCTAGCATGCTTATCTGTTGAAAAAGGGAAAATGAAAGGAAACTTGGACTCATAAGTCGTATGACATAAATATGTGATTTATGTGGTTGTATCAGTGTTGGTCATCTATCAATTGCTAATATTTTAGTCATTGTTCATGGTTGGTTTAGTGTATTTCTACTGGGCTGTGGCTCACCCTATATGGGAATATCATTTTCAGGTGCAGGAAGCATGCCACCTCCAAGGACATAGCTGGGAGGCTAGAGGCGGACATATTTTTGTCGCTTAACTTTTGATGTATTACATGTAATTTCAAGCCAAGGGCTTAATGTGTAAACGAGTTAGTACCCTTTTGTTGTAACCAAGTGTTAACTTGGAAAGCTGTAAGCCCGTAGGGCATTTTGTTTTGATGTTAACATGTAATACAAATGTATATGGAACTCTAATGAATAAAAGAATGTGGTTGGTTTGTATGTAAATGCATGTCTTATCTGATGGGTTTATGTTGTTATTTTGAGGGCGTTACATATTTTGTTTAATCATTTTTGGCGACCAAAATTTTGGTCGCCAAAGATCAAAAATAAATTTTTTTATTTTCATTCGGCTACCAAACAATTTAGTAGGCAAAAGTAGGTCTATAGCGACTAAAATGAATTTTGTCGCTGAAAAGATATTTTTGGTGACCAAACTTTTGGTCGCCAAAGATCAAAAATAAATTTTTTTATTTTCATTCGGCTACCAAATAATTTAGTAGGCAAAAGTAGGTCTACAGCGACTAAAATAAATTTTGTCGCTGAAAAGATATTTTTGGCAACCAAACTTTTGGTCACCAAAGATCAAAAATAATTTTTTTTATTTTCCTTCGGCTACCAAACAATTTAGTAGCTAAAGGTGCCTCTACAGCTACTAAAAGTACTTTCAGTCGCTAATGGAGATATGTTTAGCTACTAAAAATTTTTTTAGTGGCCAATTGTAATATTTTTAGCTACTAAATTTATTTTGGTCGCGAATAATCAACATTCCCCTACTAAAAAAAATTAGTAGCCAAAAAGTTGACTTTTACCGACTAAAATTAATTTTGGTAGCCAATTCCCACACTTTTGGCGACTAAATTTGTTTTGGTAGCCAAAACTGGTCGCCAAAAATGTGTTTTCTTGTAATGAAATATGAATGAAATATATCATTAGAGTGGAATCCACTCCACTTTAAATTGATCTTCTCTAGATATATGTGTCGTTTAGAATACAACACCACAAATCCGAGATAGCAAAATTATATTAATTGGACAAAAAAAATATAGAAAAAAATGTATAAAAAAAAATCAACATATGATTTATATTTATTTTGGATGGTGGGTATCACATCCAAAATGAGTCACACATTAAATTTTTTATGCACTTTTTTTTAGTACTTTCTTGTAACATATGATATGAGACAAAGAACAATATTATATTTTCTGGTTAAGAAAAGCCAAAATACCATGTTTTATTAAAGAAGTGACTCTTGATGAATTAATAGTAAAAGCTTCTTAAATCATCATTAGATATTAGAAACACAACAAATCATGTTTGAAAAAAAATAACAATAATAAAAAAAAAAAAAACCAAAAGCTGTGGCCATTAAAAGTCAAGATGACACTGTCAAAAACCAGCTAAAAATATAATCTAAAATGGTGTTCTAGAAACATATAATAAATTAATATAGTTATTATAGGTTTATAAAAAAGAATTGAATGATGTAGAGGATGATCCTAAAGGAGATATTCCATGTCTAAGCTATTGTCTTATATGCAATTCTAGTATTATATTGAAAAACCAGTTTGACAACCATGGTCCTCCTACATATTATATAAAAAATGAAAAAAAATTATCAATATCATGCCTTTACAAAAAAAAATAAAATAAATTAAAAATAAATTAAAAAAACGTACAGAAAAATTAATGCATAATTCATTTTAGCCAAAAAAGTCACTATAAGTTATTAAGTATAACAAAATCGCACTTAGGCTAAATAGGAGTGACACTTCAGAGGTGGCTTAACATTTAGACCACTTCTCATTTGGCAACTTGAAATTTTAGCTAAAAAGTCAAAAAATTACTATAAATTGTCACATCACTCTCTCTATTTTTATGTATATCTTTTTATAAAAAATCTAAAAATTACTAAAATAATATATTCCCAAATTGATAATCACAAAGTAAAAACTAAAATCACTTTCCCAGTGACTTCCAAATAATTAGGTATAAACAAAAGTTATACCAAATAGTTCGTAAATTAAAATAAGCCGTAAGGAGCTCATTCAAGCTGCACCAAATAATCCCAATGTTTGGCCACTATCATCACAAAATAATTGCATTTTTTATGAAAGTAAATCTGTGTCTAGCACAAGTGAAGAGTTGTGGTATGGAACACAGTTCTCAGTTACTCCGACTTATACTTCTATAAAAATATAATTATTTTGAATTATTCTTATTTAAATGCAACTCTTCTCTGATTTTTTTTAGCATGAGTACAAAATGATTTAAGTGATAAGTGAGCTAACATAAAATGCTAACTTATGATGTTGCAATAGTACCATCGTAGTAGGATGTAATGTTAACACACAAAACAAATTAGAAAAAACAAAAGACATTTTGCATGATAATTAATTGAAATTTAATAGGTCGGCTGTATTATATTATACAATAATGATTCATCCTATTAAAAACATCACCACTAATAGCACTAATGCATTAAAAAAGTAAAAAAAAAAAAAAAAAAATACAACTCCAAAACCAAAACATCACATCATTAATAACGGGACCCACTGCCACATAATTAGTGGGAGCACTAATTAGTGCTCCTAAGCATTTTTCTATATCATAATGTCCCACCTTGCAATAAACTAGTCCAAACAAACGACACCAAAATGAATCAGTACTGAGTCTATTTTCATTAAATAAATAAATAAATAAATAAAAGTTAATTTGATGACAAAAAACTAAAAAATTAAAAATTAAAAATAAATACATTTCTTGATATTTACTTAAAAAGTCTTTGTGGTTCTGCAAATTACATCATATCCTTTCAAATTTCTCGCATAAAAAATGACCTCTTTTGTTAATAAATTATAAAATCAATTAATAATTTTTGTTGATGTAAAAAATATTTTTCAATTAATAATTTTGATAATTTTATTACTATATAGAATAGTAGTTGTGAGTTTTATTTTTTGGCTAATTTTGTTAAATAAATTTTGTTTGATAAAAAATATTTATAATTTTTAAAATTACAAGATAATTCGTAATTTAAACAAAATGCAGGAATGTATTGTACTTTATCCAAAACTTAAAATAGTAAATTTTAATCTTTTCTGGGTAAAGATTAAGGTCAAGTTTGACATCTACTAAATAATATAAAAAATCAAAAAATCACTATCCTATTTAAATCACATCATCTTATTTAAATCACATTACTTCTCTAACACATCACATCAAACCCAACCCAAACCCAACCCATATAAACTAATAAATCAAAAAATACATTTTTTTAAAACATCCCAAACCAACCTTAATTTTAATAATTTTTAGGGGGAGTTCCCAGCAGGTCTTACCCAAAAAATCAAACAGTGTTTTTTATTTTTACCTCTAAACTCAACATTGTAAATTTTAAATAAATTTATCACTGATTTATTATTAATTTAAAAAAATTTATCACTAATTTATCACTGATTTAAATAAATTTATCACCAGCTTATCACTAATTTAAGTAAATTTATCACTGATTTATCACTAATTTAAACAAATTTATCACTGAAAAACACTCTGATAATCAAAATTAACAATCTCCATTAGCAACAAACAAACAACGATTTAAAAACACAATCACCAATTCTTTAAACATTTATCTTTTCACTTAAAGTTTTCAAATCAAACGCCGAAACGATTTCAAAATGCCCAAAACATAGAGATTCATCAGTGTCGTATAACACAAAATCGGATATTTTACACAGATATAACACACACACACATATATATATGAATATATAGAGATAGATCAATTTAGAGAGAGAGAGAGATGAAAAGAAAGGAAAAGGAAATGGATTAGGAAATGGTTCGCTTGCCAGAGCGATCGACGACCTTGAGGGTCTTGTCGGCAAGTTTCCGGAAATCATTCATGTGTAGTTCAGCGATGGTGGACTACAATGGTTGGAGATCTAGACTTTGTAGTGAACATTCTCCTTGAATGCGGCGGCGATGGTGGCAAATCTTCTTCTTCGATCGGACCATTCATGGTGTGGCCGAGAGAGATGTGCAGAGAGAGCTTCTCCTTCTTCTTTTCCATCTCCAAATCTGAATCTGAGTATAAAAACATGTGGGTAAAAATGGAATAAAGAAAAATATTCAGGACTTATAAGTAAAAAAAGTCTATATTAAGAACCTGTTGGGTAAAATAGGGCTGGCCTGTAAAAATGCCTAATTTTAATATATATGAAGCCCAACACTTTTAGACATGTATAAGTATTAGGCTTAACCCACAAAACAACTGAAACTGCACAATTTTGGGGGAAATTCTATTTACACAAAAAAAAAAATGTTTAAGTGAGCTTAATTTTCAATACATCATATTAAACTATTTAGAATTATAATTTATTTTCAATACATCCTATTCTTTTTTCAAATTACCTTTTTGAGGTATATCCAAATATATCAAATTCAAAAATTCAAATTACTTTTGAAAAATCTTTCCTTTGTTCATGTACATACAGGAAACACAACCAGAGAATCTGGCATCGGCGAAGACAGCACCAACGAAGGCGAACGACAAAGGATGATAGCAAAAGAGAAAGAGAAGGAGAAGGAGAGTATGAACTTCGTATTCAGACATTCAGAACCAAATAAAGTGAATTTATTTAGACGTCCATAAGTGAACAAATTCACTTTGTTTGGTTGCCGAACAAAGTGAATTTGTTCAGTTTTGAAAATCTGAACAATAATGATGAAAAACATATGTAATATTTGCTTTTATGTAATTTTTTTTAATAGAAATCAATAATTGTACTTTGATATTTATGTAAATACTTACCTTCTCTTTAATGAGTTATTTCAAAAAATTATTTTGATTATTACTCTCATCCATTCTTTGATTTTGTTCAAATTTTCTTCTATTTGCAAGTAACAATATAATAAAAGAGACAATGATGTTGATGATAATGGCGAGTTTTAATAGGATGGATTGGAGTTTTGGAGTGAGGAAAAAGAAGAGAAAATAATTGAAATTGGAGAAAGAAGGTGAAGATATGTGAATAGGAAGATAATGTATAATTGATTATAGTGTGTATCATAAGAAAAAAAAAATTATTTTAATATTTAATACGTATTGCCTTTTTTAGTAAATTTATATTAAAATAAAATAAGAATTAAAATTTTAACATTTGAATAGGACGTATTGAAATAATTTTTGAGTTGAAATAGAATGGGCCCAATTTTGGGTATAAAGTGTTGGGCTTCACCCACAAAACAACTGCAAGTGCACAATTTTGGGTTTCTGGACCCCAGATTTTTTTGTGGTGAACGCAACCCTAAAACCAAACCAAACCAAACCAAATCAACTCATGAATGAAAAATATCAGAAGAAATTATAAAATAAAATAAAAAATCTAAAGTGTAATCCTTATAACAAAATAAAATTGAGTTTTAATTTTATTAATTTAAATTTAAATTTTTTATTTGTTTTGAATCTAAATAATCTAAAGTAAAATTGATTGACAAAATTAAAAATTCCTTTTTTTTTTGGTAATTTTTTCAAAATAATATGTACTTGAAATGAGACACAATTCGGGCGGTGAATATTAGGGGATAATCAACACTGGAGTGAGTAGATTGGATGGTCTGTTTCATGAGAGTTTTCTCAGTTCGAACATAGCGGTTGACTATAAAAAGTTGATGATGGGTGAAGGAGAAGGAAAAGATTCACAAAAAGACTATCATATTTGTAACACAATCTCGGTTCACATAAACCAAACAACTATCTATGTATCTCGCATCGTATGTAACATTTTGGATCATAGTGAAACAATTATTATCACAACGACTATGGATGTAACCTTAATTTTAAGATGAATTACATAAATCTTGTAGTCTTGTGTGTGCGCTTGTGATTTTCAATTCTTGATTTGCTGTTCTCTAATTTTGGTGTTTGATGAGTGAAGAAGATTCATGCAAGGATGGTTAAGTTTTTGTAGGTTTTCAGGTTGCCAAAAAAAAAAAAAGTTTACAGAAACAATAAGTTGTGCAATTGGCTATTTCCAATTCTTATTCATTTGTTTTTCTCTATTTTCGAAGTAAAATTCCTAACAAAAAATGGTGTTTAAATTGTCTTTACAAAGTTAAATCAAATATAGATAGTAATTTTCCTCATGTTAGCCATGGAAATCATATGTGCTTGTTCTTGTGTTGGCGTTTGATTTTGTTTTTAAAATTCTTTTTTTTTTATGTTTTTTTTCAAAAAACAAAACTAGTTCTCTTTTTCAAAAATATCTGCCTTTCTCCCTTTGGTTTTTCAGAAAAGTTTTCATTTACAAAGTGAAAAAGGAACAATGATTTTATTTAAGTCGAATTTCGCTTTTATTCCCATATTATTTGGAAATAATTGCTTAACCAGGTCAGAAGTTAAAGGGATGCTGCATCTAGTACTAAGATCTCTGGCCTACCTTAGATCAATGTTAGGGGACACAAACATTTTGGACTTCTGAAGGTTAATCATAAGTCCAGATATGAAACTGAACTCATTCATAACTTCAGTAATAGTAGCACAATGTTTAGAGTCCGCAGTAACAAATAACAGAAGGTCATCAGCAAAGAATAAGTGAGTAAGACAAGGTCCTCCTCTAGCAAAAGAGATACATTTCCACTTCTTTCCCTCCACCTTACGGCTTATCATGATGGTTAGCAGTTCCATTCACAAAACAAACAGGTATGGGGATAAAGGATCACCCTGCCTTAGGCCTTTCAAGGGCCTAAACTCCTCGAGTGCTTCACCATTCCATAAAATAGAGGTTTGCACTGAGGTCACACAGCACATAATTAACTCCACCCAGTTCTCATTAAAATTAAATTCAATAAGAGTTTCTTTCAGAAAATGCCAAGAAATATTATCATAGGCCTTCTCCAGATCAATTTTCAAAATCATATTACCCATCTTACCTTTGCGTAATCTCACAGAATGGATGGCTTCTTGAGCAATGATGATGTTATCACTGGTATTTCTACCAGGGATAAACTATGTTGGTTGGGTTGCACAAGTTTATCAAGAAGAGGTCGAATTCTATCCATCACAAGTTCGGTAAGAATTTTATAAGTAACATTACAAAGGCTAATAGGACAAAATTGTTTGATCCTCTCAGGATTCTCTACCTTAGAGATAAGAGCAATAGGGGTCCTATTGATTTCCTCAGGGATCGAATTGGTTCTGAAACAATTTTTAATGAAGGAACAAACAGTAGGGCCAACAATATCCTAATATTTATGAAAGAAAATAGCTTGAAACCCATCTCTCTTAGGAGCTTTGAAGCTTTGATATTATTCAACGAAAGGGTGTGCCGGAGTCACTTTAATTACATTCTTGAAAACCTTCAAACTAAGCTGGCTGGATGGAAAAGGAATGTTCTATCTTTGGCTAGTAGAGCTACCCTTGTACAATCTGTTACTACTGCTCTGCCTACTTACACTATGCAAACTTTGGAATTACCTATAAGAGTGTGCAATGATATTGATAAGATGAATAGAAATTTTCTTTGGGGTGATACCCTAGACAAGAAGAAAATCCATCTTGTCAATTGGAATGAGGTTTGTAAACAGAAGACTCATGAAGGCCTTGACATTAAGAAGGCTAGAGATCATAACGTTGCCTTACTATCAAAATTGGGCTGAAAACTCATTTACAGCGAGGGTGGGCTGTGGATTGAGGTACTGAAAGCTAAGTACCTGAAAAGCCTTCACTTCCTGAATGGGAAGAAGACTAGCAAAGCATCTCCCGTGTGGAGAGGCATGTTGAACTCTAGAGGCATTTTGAGAAAAGGTGCAAAATGTTCCATTGGTGATGGCACTAATGTTAACCTTTGGACAGATTGGTGATGTGGAGAGAGACCCATTAAGGAGGTCATGACCTCAATGTCTCTCACACCAGGTGATACTGCCATATCCAAGGTTAGAGATGTTATTGATGCGAATGGTGATTGGGATGTGAACATTATTAATCAAATTCCCCCCCCCCCCCACTGTGGCTGCCTTTGTGTTCAAAGAGAAAGCCCCCAAATATAATCCTAACTTGAATCTACTGGTTTGGGAAGAGGCTCCTGATGCTTCATTCTCCACCTTTAGTGCTTATGAGGTGGCTTCGAACTATGATGGTAAAAGGGTGGATTGGCACTGGATGTGGAAAAAGAAAGTCCCATAGAAGCTTAAAGGCTTTCTGTGGACTCTCTTACATGGGAAACTCCTCACTAACAGTATGAGAATGAAAAAAGGTTTGTCAGATAACTCTTCCCGCCCCTTTTGCAGTGAACCTGAAGATCTTAATCATCTGTTTCGAGCTTGCTTCAAAGCTAAGGAAATTTGGACTGCTCTCCGAAACCCACATTGGTATTTGCAAATGTCTGATGTGAACTGGATGCACTGGTTGTTATCTAACTCTAAATCAAATAATAAATTTGGAACCCAGTCTTCTTGGAGCACTGTCTTCTTGGTCACCCTACGGAAAATTTGGAAAAACAGGAACTTGTATGCATTTGAAAACAAATTGTCTAATCAGTTTGAAAGCTTGAAATTTATTTTTGATTATTCAACTGAAATTGATTCTGCTTTCAGTACTTTTATTCTTAATCCTCGACCTCCATTTCGTTTAATTTCTTGGCATCCCCCTCTTGTAGGTACCTTGAAACTGAACACTAATGGCAGCAAATGGAGCAGTGGACCAAATGGCTTTAGGGGTCTTATTCGTGATGAAAGGGGAGCTTGGATTTGTGGATATTATGGGAGGATGGACAGCTATACCAGCCTTGAAAACTAAATTGTGGGGGGTATACAAAGGGTTGACCATCATTCTCCAAAAAGGCTTCAACAACGTGATTGTGGAAACCAATGCTCAGGAAGTTGTCAAGTTGCTAGAGGAAGGCCCTGGAGACAAACACCCTTACAGAGGTCTGGTGGAAGATGCGAGGATCATCTTCAATGGCTGCCAATGCACTGCCCAACATGTCTACCATGAAGGGAACTTATGCACGAATGCTCTAGTCAAATTGGGAGCTACCCAACCTGAAGATATCCTAGTTGTTAATGACCCCCCAGTTGAGATTCGTGAGCTGCTTGTGGCTGACATGCTGGGGATGGTTAGAGAGAGGGCTTAGTTCTATGTAATATGTTTTATTTCCATTGTATCAAAAAAAATTGCTTAACCACTCATGCTGATCTGTGAATGAAAACACATTTCCGTCTTTTATTAATGCTCGTATGTACCTTTTGATATATGGTGGGTGTTTGGAAAATTGCTATTTTAGTAGGTTATTTTAATTTTTAGCAATTTTAATAGGTTAGAATTTTTGTATTTGGAAAGATGATTAGATTTTTTTGTAGTTGGATGTAATGTTTGTGAGAAAAAAAGTGAAATGAATATGTTTGGTGTGACATTTTGTCTTATTAACTATTTTAATCTATTTTGTTTTTTTATGAATTTTAGCCTAAACCAGGGTAAATTTTTCTTACCAAACACCCTCATTATTCTCATCAATAAAAATTTTCTTTTTGCTAATAAAAAAAACAATAGAATGAAATCTTAATTTTTTTTAGAACATGAGAAACATTATATTAATAAAACAATAATAGTACATAAACAAGATCTCAAAGGGCCATTCCAACCAAACAACAAAACAAAAAACCAACAACAAAAAAATAAATTCGCCAAAAAAATAGCAATGATACGGGGAAAACAATCGATCTGCTCAAAGATGTAATCTGAAAACAAGATCCAGGAAAAATCTCAGAGTTGGTCATAGTAATAAATCCAACCCTAACATTTTAATTAATTGTATTAATTTAAACTCTAAACTTTTAAAATTTTATCAATTCTAATTATTAATTAGTTATAACAAATAAAATATAAATAATTTAGATAATTTAACTATTTTTTTTTGCCTATAATCCTAAACTTTTTAATTTTATCGACTTTTATCACTATTGTATGCATGTGGTTGGTTTCGTATTTGGGAGAAAATATTTATAAATAGATATAAATGAGTCATATTTGCCACATATTGGATGAAATCAAAAAGAAATATAAAAATATCTTATCAATGAATCATTTGCCTTAAATCACGGAATAAGTTTTCCTTCATACTTCATTTCTCTATATTTTTTCATACACTTTTTATAGGTTTCAATTCAAACCCGCATTGATGATCTAAACTGTTTATCTTATAAGCTTCACAATAATTTATTTAAAAAATCAACTTCATCAGACAATTATAAATAGGATTTTTTTTTAAAGTCCCTGGTATTATGATTTTATAGCATAAAGGACACCAAATATTTTCATAATGTCTAAGGTCCCTCAACAATATTTTCATAATGTCTAAGGTCCCTCAACCTTGATCTAGAGAAATTTCAATCCAAAGAAATTTCAGTCCAGAGAAAATTGGTCCAGAGAAATTCTGGCCCAATTTCTCTGGACCAAATTTCTCTGGAAAGTCTACAGCAATTCTGAATTTCTCAGAATTTCTCTGGCCCAATTTTTCCTACAATTTCTCAGCATTTCTCTAATGCATTTGTTAAGCCCAGTCCAATTCTCTTCAAATTTCTCTGATTTGCAAATTTCTTTAGTTTTCTCCCAGAGAAATTTCTAGAATTTCTCTGGACTCCAAACCAGAGAAAAACAATGCACACACAAACACATTAAATAGAGAAAGAGAGAGAGGGGTTAAACAAATGTTGATACCTAGAGAACAAATAGAAGAGACCCAACTAACCTGGAGACATGAAAGCAAATAGCACTCAGGAAAACAAATGGTCTTACTTTATTTATGGTTTGGTTAAGGAGACGATAGTGTAGTAAGTTTGGAGAAAAGCCAAGATAAGGAGACAAGTTACAGAAGCGAAAATTCAGTTTAAAAACCAGAGAATTTCTCTGATTCTCTGGTTTCAACCCAGAGAAAATTTAGTTTAAAAACCAGAGAATTTCTCTAGTAGACCCAAATCTTCATTACAATGACTGTTATCAAACTTTTCATCATTTTGTTCACAAAACATGAAAATGAAAACAATACCCAAAAAATAATTTGAATGCCACCGCAAACAAAATTCCTAGAGTCACCACTACTGATTGGAGTTCATAATACATTAATTAAAAATAAAAGTTGTAAATCAAAATCAACTAAAATCACAATTCAAAAATCCAAGAATAAGGAGTTAACCTGATTGACTGCTGGAACCATTTTTGCAAACTTAAGCAATTCTTTGATCTGCTCTATATTAAAATGGCTAACGCCAATGGCTCGAACTAGACCCAACTCCACTAGACCTTCCATTGCTTTCCATGTAGTCTTGAACCGATTCAGAAACTGCCTATACGCACTCCCTGACTTAGTAGGAGGATCAGTCGCATCTCCAAATGCCGAGCTCTTAGGCCAATGCATCAAATAGAGATCCAAGTATGACACTCCAAGATTCTTAAGAGATACTCTAATAGAATTCTCCATCTTATTGAGTGAATTCATAGTATCAGAATTTCTCTGACTTACTGAGGATCACGTTTGAGTTCTTGTTTGTAGCCGAGCTGGTCAAGGCGAGCATGGCCTGAATCGAGTGTTGTGTCACCGTTTTGAATCTGCGATGGGAGTGCCATGTTTTTTTCACCACGACCCCAAACCATCTCTCTCTCTCTATATATATATATATTTACAACCTCATTGGAGCTCTGTTGAATCTTCTAATCTGCAGAGAGGCTGACTTTTATTTGGTGTGTGAAATGGAATCTGATTTGATTAATCTCCATCTATCAGCTTCACTACGCCACAATTCCGATCAGAGACGATGCTTCTCCCCCTCTTCTTGGGGGCTCTCTGCTGCTACTACGGCTGCGGCTCTAGGATTGGAGTAACAAAAGGACAATCCGAATCAGAATGAGAATGCTCTGATCATACTCCCACCTCGCACCTCCTTCGACTCCATCTTCGCCGGTGTTAAACCCTAACTTCTATTGATGAGTTACAGAATAGATGGAATACGATGAAGAGGAGAGAAAAAGAGCACGAGATCGTAGAGCCGCCCACATCAGATCACACCCACAAAATATATATATATATATAGATCATAGAGCTCAATCGGCTGGAGAATGAAGTCAAGGGTGAGGAACAAGAGTTGATCTGGACGGGTCTGAGAATGGAGAAGTTTAGAGAGAGAGAGACATGAGTTTTGATTTGGTAAGGTCAAATTTCTCTGTGATATGTTCAGGGATCTTAGACATCAAAAAATAATTTTGTGGATCTCTTCCATTACGAAAAGTGGGAGAGGGACCCTTGACTAATTTTTCCTTATAAATATGATAATAAATCGTATTTTATTTTATAAAATGAACTATAAATATAATTAAACTTAAACCATTCATTTTATAAAACAAAATGTAATTTATTTTCATGTTCATAGTTGTCTAATGAATTTAATTTTTTACATAGATAAACTTTATTGTGAAACTTATAAGATAGGCGGTTCAAACAATTAATATGGATCTGAATTAAAATATATAAAAAAAATAAAAAGATATGAAGAGATAACGTAGGAGAGAGAGTGCATTTCATCATCTACCTCACCAATGAAAAAAATGAGACCTACTTTTGGGGAAAAATCTTGTAGGAAGAAAGCACCGTACTTTTTTGGTGTTCTTTTTGTTATAACTCTTGGTTTCCTATTTTAAATGTTTAATACTTGTGGCAATAATTTTGTATATCAATAATGTTTTGTTCCCCATATCTTTCTTTCTCGAATCTCTCGATTGCCCAAAATGACGTTATTTTGGATTCTCTTACCGGTAAGATAATTTTCATTAAATAACTTCCTCGTAAAAAGAAACTACCATTTAAAACGACGTCATTTTGGATTCGGGGTAAATTCAAGCTTGAAAATTTTCGAGCTACGTATCATTACTGTTTGTATATTTGTAATTGGGAAATCAGAGAACCAACTTTTACAAATGTTTGGTAGAAAATTGAGTTTACTATTTAGAAAATTTTTGTCTTTTGTATTTTCTTTTGGTGAATTTTTTAAATATTTTATGTATTTTTTATTTTTTAGATCTACTTAATCTAAATATGCTTAAAAAGTATAATATTTATTGAAAAAAATTAAAAGAATTCACCAAATATTAAAAATGAGAATTCAATATATTTTCTTTTTTCTTTTTTTTTTTTGTATTTAATAAATTTTTTAGAATTTTTTGTTCAAATTTTATAGTCTTTAAGTATATCAAGATTAAATGAATCTAAAAAATAAATAAAACAATTAAAATATTTTTAAAAATACAAATTAAAAATTGAGAAAATTGTTTTTGAAAACTCCAAAGTATTCACCTTGTTTGATTTCAAAACTTTGAATCAACATTTCAGAAAATGGAGTTTTTTTTTTTATTTTTTTTTATTTTTTGTTTTCACTATTTTTTTAATATTTTAAACAATTTTTTTAATTTTTAAATAAACCTAACGTAAATATACTTAAAAAAATATAATATTTATGAAAAAAAATTTTTTAAAAATTTATTAAATATAAAAAACAGAAAAAAATACAAAAGTTTAGTACATTTTAGTATTCTTGTGTATTTATTAATTCTTTCAAACATTTTTTTCTTATAAATATTTTATTTTTTAAGTATATCTAAGGTAGGTGCATCAAAAAAAAAAAAAAAAATTACTTCAAATATTTTTAAAAAATTACTAAAAAAAAAATTCAACTTTTAAAAAATTTGAGTTCAAACAAGGAGATTCCTCCCCTTTGGTTCACTTTTCAAATTGTAACTCTAATTAAAAAAATTTAAAACTCTTTTCAAAACTCATAACAAACATATAATTGAAAACTCAATTTAAAAATTATTTTCAAAACTCATTAACAAATACACAATTCAAAATTCAATTCAAAACTCTATTTAAAAAAAAATCAATTTTTTATTTTGTTTGTTAAAATTATTTTTAAAATCATGATTTAGAATCATGATTTGAGTGTGAAATTGAGTTTTGAGTTATGAATTTTCAGTTAAATTTTGAAAAGAGAAAATTTGTTTGGTTATGAGTTTTGAAAAAAGTTTTGCGTTGTATTTTTTTAATGTGCATTGTATTTCATAAAATTGTGCGCTGTATTTTTTTTAAAATATTTGAGTTGTATTTTTATTAAATATTTAAAATTGAATTTTTTTTTTATTTTAAATATTTTAATTTTTAATATTTTAAAATTTTAAAATTTTTTATACTTTTTTTTAAATATTATTTTTTTATATAAATTTTTTTTAAAAATTTGGATCTCCATATATATCTAAATCATAACAAATTATTTGGTCAATACTTAAAAAAATAACCAAAAAAATTCAAAAAAAATAAAAGAAAATATTTCAAATATGTATATATAAAATAAAAAAATGAAATTTTTTTAAGGTCTATGATATATTAAGATTTTATAATATAAAAGACATACAATATTTGCACAGTAGTTAAGGTCCTTCAACATTTTCATAGAGAAAATTCGATTCAAAGAAATTTTGGCCCCTTCGGCCCTGACATAGAGAAATTTTTATTTTGACAGAGAAATTTCTCTGATTTCACAGTGAAATTTTGCCTGACTCAGAGAAATTTATCCAACACAGAGAAATTTCAGCCCGACACAGAGAAATTTTAAAATTTCTCTAGTATGATTACAGAGAAATTTCATCGAGAGATCTTAACTAATAAAAGAAAACATCTTGGACCTGTTCTACTTTACAAAGTTGGAGAGGGATATTTCACTAATTTTTACAATAAAAAATAATTGTAAAGAATAAAATAAAAAATATTTTTTTGAATTTTTTTAATATAATTTTGAAAAGAGTTTTGAAAAAAGTTTGATTATGAGTTTGAAAAGAGTTTTTGAATTGAGATTTGAGGTATGTATTTGGTTATAATTTGTGAGTGTGAAGTTATGTTTTGAGTTTAAAATATTAAAAAAAAAAAACAAAATATTTAAAATAAAAAATATATATATGTTTAAAATAAATAAAAAAATTCTTAAACATTTTTAAATATTAGAAAAAATGAATCTAAAAAATTTCAAAATATAATTCAAAACTTAAAATACAACTCAAAATTCTTTTCAAAATTTAAAATTTAAAAACTCAAACTTTTTTTAAAACTCTTTCAAAACTTATAACCAAATAAATTTTCACTTTTCAAAACTTAACTCATAACTCCATAATTTATAATTTCACACTCAAATCATGATTCTAAAATAGATAAATTACATTAACACTCTCTGAAGTTTCTGTTTAACACAGATTTCCCTCTCACCTTTGAAAAATTACATCCCCTCCCTAAAGTTTGCAATTACATTACAAATTGCCCTCTGGATAGCTTATGTCATAGGTGCCTCTATTTACGCACCACATTTCATCTTAAGACACACTGGTACTTAATTCACACCTTTAATAATTTAATAAATAATAAATTTGTTCAATCCACATTACAATGTTCCATTTTTACCCTTAATCACACACCCCACCATCGTCACCACCACTACCTGCAACCTAGCTCCGTCATCGGCGCCGGTGTAGCTCTTCTCCCCTACCCTCTCTTCTTCAAGCCATTATTGTGATCTGCCCTTCAGCCTTTCCCATTTCATATCTAAGGTTTTAGAGGGTAAATATTTAGGGTTTCAAAGGCGAAGGGAAGAAGAAGGGAAAAAATAATGGGGGAAGGGTATCGGAATGAGGGGGTTGGAGAGAGAAGCTAACGGGAGAGGTGCTGCAAGGGTGGCGTAGAAGGGTGAACAGGATGTCATAAAGCTAGTGGGGTGCCAGCTAGGGTTTGCAATGGCACCATATATCTTCCACCCCTTCCCCATCGCCACCAAAACCCCTTTCCACAAAAGCATGAGAGAGAGAGAAAGATGTGCAATTTACCAGAAGGGAAGATCGCAAAATATAAGTTGTGGGGGAGTGCTTGCAATGGAGGGAGAAGGTAAGAGAGGCGTTGGCAACTGCGGGAGGATGTGGGAGAGAGGTTGACAGCGGCAAGAGATAGAGAAGTCACCGGCGGCGGTGGGAGAAAAGCTACTAGTTAGGGTTTCAAAGGAGAGAGAAAAGAGATAAAGTAACAGAATAGTAATTAAAGAAATGGCGCGGGATGAGTAAATTAGTGGTGTGTAAATAGAAGCACCCTGATGTCATGCCTTTAAATTTTTTAAATGATCATTTTGTCTTTTTCCTACCATTTCTTCTCCCTATCATATGACTACATTCTACAACTTTCTATTATTAAATTCTACATGAACATTTTCTTATTGAGTGATAATATATAAACATAAAATTTATATAAAATTTTCAAATACAATGATATAGTTTAATGATGACCTTTTATTAAAAAAAAACACCCATCAAACATGATTTATATTTATAACAACATTACTATCACAATATTTTTATGATATTTTTGTATAAATTTTTATATATTAATAGAATTTTTTATTTTTATTTCTACTATCATTTTTCTTTCTCGTTTATTCACTCACATATATTACAGTATTATCAAACACCTTCATTCACATTTATTTCAATATTATTGAATTTTTGTATTTATATATATATATATTTTTTTTGTAGTTGGTGAATTTAAAAAAAATCACAAAATATTATATTTCTTAAGTATATTTAGATTAGATGTATCTAAAAAATTTAAAAAAAATACTTCAAATATTAAAAAAATCAGTAAAAATAAAAAAAAATATTGAAATTTAATTTTTTGTGTGAGTTAAACCAAAAAAGATGGTTGTTAATTTTTTTGAAATGATATGAATAAAATAACATTATTATTTTATTATTTTATATGTAAAAATGCTAAGGGACAAATATGTCATTTTAATTTGATAAGAAGGTCAATGTTATTTTTCAAACGTAAGAAAATATATGTATTAAACAAAAACATCAGGAGTGTCTATGTAATTTACCCCTCTAAAATTAAATAAAACGAAGGAAAATGCCCCGGACCCCCAATTTAGAGCGACCCCCAGCACCCCCAGCTAATGTGTAAAAGTCACGTGATATGCACGTGTGTCAATTATCCCACAGTTGAGAATTCAAATTTCTTCCCCAAACACAGACAGATCTCTCTTCCTCTGTAACCTTGACTCCGACGATCGAGAGGGCAACACAACTCATTCCATTCACTTCGAGCGACAGACTCTGTAATTCCCGACCCTCTCTATCTCTGTTTCCCTCTCATCCAACCAAGTACGATTAAAAGATAAACCTCCTGACTCCCGACTCCCGACTCAGACTCTCTCTTTTCCTCTACGAAGTACGATTAAGACATATAGCTACTTATATATAACTATCTGCGTGTATATCTCTATGTCTATGTATTTAGGGCTCTGTGTATATATCTCTATGTATAAATGTATCTGCGTATGTTGAGTAAGAATTTTGGTTAAATGTTTGGACTTAGGGATGTTGATTTGGGAATTTAGTTTGGGCTTTTGATTTGCTTATCAGATTGGCCTTTGATTTGGAGTTTGACCTTGCCTACCACCTGCTCGATGAAATTCCTCAAACAAAATGGCCTTTTGATTTGGATTACAGTTTTAAATTTTTTGATAGGTTGTGAAAAACCGATCCAAATCTGTTATTAGTGTAGAGATTAGTTTTTCATTTTTGGCATTGTCATTTTGGTATTAAGTTGTAATTTAAGAGGTCATTTATTCAGAAGAGATTAATCTGTTATCTCATGCCAAGAAGCTAAACTGTTATCTCATGCCAATAAGCTGAAAACCAATCCAATCCAAATTGAAGAGATTAGTTTTCAAAACTAATGCAATATTCCACACCTATTATTAATGGACACAATTGTCTATTGTGATCTATACTATGATTAGTGTACTATGATGTATACTACATATGGCAGGAAATAAACTAAAGAATTTTTAATCTGATTTTATTTTGGTAATGAACTCTAGCCACTTTTGTCTATACTATGATCTATACTATGATTGGTCTACTATGATATATACTAATCTGATTTTGGTAATGAACTCTCACTTACCATACAAAAAACACTCAGTTCTAAAGCAAAGGTTCCACTTGGAAATAGCATCATTAGTACCAATAAACACCTCTAGCCACTTTTATCTATTTTCAAGTAAATAGCACAAACAGTCTTGGAAAACACTCCCTCAAAGATACATAGTAGTAGCATTATTATAGCAGGTTCTTTTATCAGTTCTTACCATCATTCCTTTTATCATCGTTCCTTTTATCAGTTCCCAAAATCAACATGTTCCTTTTATCAGTTCCCCTTGCAAGCCTCCAAGGCTTGCTGAAATTGCACTGTGAATGACTTAGGCACTGAAATTGCACTGTGAAATTGCCTTGTACTGTGAAATTGCACTGAAATTGCTGTTAACATAGGCTTGCACTGTGAACAACTTAAGCTTGCCTTGTAGTTTACTTAACTTACTTAACCAGTCAAATGAATAACTTGCAACAGTTTACTTAACTTACTACAATAGTTTATTAACCTTCATAACTTGTTATTTCTTCGTTTTTGCAGATGTCAAGTTCAAGTGTCAATGGCAGTTGCTCAGATCGATTGACATATATCAACAAAAATTGTCGTAGATGTAATAAAAAGGCCACTATTCGAATTTCTAAGACCGATCGAAACAAGAATAAGTTATTCTATGCTTGTAATGATTGTGGTTGTTTTGTTGAATGGTGTTTGCCTACAAATTTAGAATATGGAGGTCATCAAATTCCAAGAGAAGAAGTGCCAACTGTCAACGAATAAGTTATGACCGAACAACAAAGAGAGATGATGGAACAACTTCGAATTCAGAGCGCAAAGATGCAAAAGTTGATATATATATATATATATATATATATATTGTCTGTGTTGCTTGTAATTTATGCCTTAACACTTATGAAGATGTAATAACATAGATATGCATTTATGTAAGTTAGAAGTAGAACTAGATGTAAATGTACAAGTTCAAGTAGAGTGAACATTTTTGTATGATGCTGTGATGTTTTAGAGGAAGTTATGTTTTGTTGTGTATTGAAACCTAATTACTGTACATGTACCTCTTTTGTAGTGAGTGGAATGGAAAATGACTTGTTCAAACCTGTACACTTTTGTTGAATATAGGGTAACTATTGAATATACATTGTTCAATACAGCGAAACTATTGAATATACATTGTTCAATACAGCGAAACTATTGAATATACATTGTTGAATACAGGGAAACTATTGAATATACATTGTTGAATATAAGGAAACTATTGAATACACATTGTTGAATATAGGAAAACTGTTCAACAAATATTGTTCAATACCGAGAAACTGTTAAATAAACATTTTCATTACATAACAAATAATAATAATAACATAACTTCATTAATAATTAGTGCACAACATGTTTTACAAATCCATATGCTGAATCTCAATAACAAAGTTGCAACATAAGTTACAATTTCAAAAACAAAGTTTCAAACTCAAATTAATAGATAACATAAGTTGCAATCTCAAAAACAAAGTTACAAACTCAGATTAATAGCCAACATAAGTTGCAATCTCAAAAACAAAATGTTCGAATACATAAAAACTAGTCAAACATGTCCGTAATATACAAGCTTCCCAGTGTGCATGCATTAGAAGCCGATGGGGTTAGAGATGCAAAACCATAAATCTGAGTTGGAGCACTTATAAAACTTCCCGGTGTGCCACTTATAAAGCCCGATGAAGTAAGACATGTGCCTCCAATACCATTGGCCACCTGTGACAATTCAATTAAAAGTACATGCTAGAAGAACAAAATTTGTGAAAACAAGCAATTGATGTGAAGTTCTCTTTCGAACACGTACCGGTACATACATACTATTTTGCGTGCCAACCATATAAGGATAATACGGTGTATATGTAGTAGCTTTAGCTTCAGCTTCAAATCGAAGCAACTTTACAGCCTGTATTATTTGAAGAATAATTAAAGATTGAAATTTATGAATTGCTTTTACATACTTGAATATAGTTTGTAAAAAAAAAAAAAAATGAATACACAATTTACCTTTGCTTTTGTTTGTTTTTTTGCTGTTGCCTTGAACCGATTCACAATTTGATCTACTTTGACAACCTTTCATTTTGTAACTAGACGACCTCTTCGCCGAGCAACCAAAGGACTAATCACCTTCCTACTAGTAGCTCCTTATGTAGAACCGGTGTGAATTGGACTTTTTCTGGAACATGGTAAATTACTCCCATCACTGGATTCTTCTTTCATGACTCTCTTCTTGATTTCATCCAACCTAAGGTCTATGATTTTAGTTTTGCCTTCAGAGTTACTAGCAAGTTGTACAATGACAATCAATTTTTTGTTCATCCTCTCATAGCTACTTGTATTGAAATCATTCCTAAAGCTAGTGTATGTGGTTTTGATGCATGCATACTCTCTATCCAAATCTTTTCTCCACCATGGCAGAATGTATTTACTTGGCACTTCATTTATGCACCTTCTTACAAGCACAGCGAGTGAGTGAGCACACATAATGTCTCTAAACTCAAACAACTGACACATGCATTGAACTTCACATTCAGTTGAATTAAAATACACAACAAAGTCCACATGCTTCATCTTCTAACAAACTACCATCGTTTCTTGGACATTATATGTAGAAATTGATCCCTCATCTTTCACAAACAACGGCTGACAGTAAACTAATCTCTTCAACTCTCCTTGAACTTCTTTGAATTTTGCATTCGTGTAGGCTTGTTGAAATTGTTTCTCAAAACCATATATAGTTAGGCAATCAAACAATTTGTGTTGAGACTTGAAGCCTGCTTTCTTCTCTTTCGCTACCTTACTTCTCAAGGCATTGTCATATTATTCAACAAATTGCTTCAATGTAGTCTTTGGGTTTACATATCCATCAAAAAATGCATTCATACTTTCACTTCGTTGTGTAGTTGACATGCCAGCCCAAAAAATGTCTTTAACATAGACAGGTACCCATCGATGCTGCTCATCATATAGTACCTCCAACCACTCATTATCATAAAGATTGAATGTTGCAAGCATCACTTTCCATTTACTCTCAAATTCAGCTCTTGTCAAGCAGTCATAAATTGCATTTTGCATTGCCAACTTTATGGCTTCATACTGAGCATATCTTTTCAACTTCTCTAGAATTTTTTTCATGATATGCCATAAGCACCATCGATGTCGAGCTTATGGAAAGACAATTTCTATAGCATTTTGCATAGCTCTGCACTGAACAGTTATGATAGCTTTTGGTAGATGATTTGACACGCAACTTAACCACGACTTGAATAGCCAAACAAATATGTTAGTGTCTTCACTAGATAACAATCCACAACCAAGCAAAATGGACTGTCCATGGTGATTAACTCCGAAAAATGGAGCAAATGGCATGTCATATTTGTTCGTTAGATAAGTTGTGTCAAATGAAACGACATCTCCAAATGCTTCATAAGTTGCCCGAATCCTTGCATCAACCCAAACCAAGTTTTTAATGCGAAACTCCTCATCAACATCAATCATATAAAAGAATCTCTCATTATTGCTTACATCCTCATAAAATAACTTTGAAGTGATTCGGTATCACCTTTCCCAAGCCTCAATCTTCCAGCTCTCTCAATGTAATTTCTTGCATCTCGCTTATCAAATGTCAATGACTCGTGTCCCCCCGCTTCAACAACCATTGAATGAAAGTTCTTGGACACCCCAATCCCTACCTAATCATTAATTTCTAATCTTCTCTTCACAGGAGTAAGAATTTTCTTATTCATTGCAAGATGACGTGAGTCGGTGGGAATCAAATCATGATCATGCTCAAGGTTAATTGTGGTTAGTTTATATCTCTCATCCTTTTGTATACTACCTCATACCCTTGCTTTGTAACCAATTTTTGTGGACAAAGATGGCTTCAAAGGGTTGACTTCTGATTTTTTTTTTCTCTCCCCTGCACAAGAACATTCAATTGCAAAGTTTTTTAATTGCCCATCGTCTCCAAAATGTTGTGCTCTATGAGCTATAGAAAATCCAACATGCTTAGCATATTTGCCATAAAATGTGTACACCTCTTCTCTTGAGCTAAAATGCATACCCTTCTTAGGTTCTTCAACTTCTTCACCCTCATTTATTAAAGGATTGTCACCAACATTTGAATCAACCTTCATTCTTCCACTTTGCATAATCAAATAACAATTAAACAAATATCAGTTTCCTAACAATGCCCAAACAAAATACTGATTTGATAAAATAACAATTAAAAAACCTTCATTCAGATTTCAGATTATGTGACTATCCTAAAATGACAAATTTCATATTTCAGATTAAACATCCTCCTCCAAAATGACAAATTTCATATTTCAGATTACTCATATATATATGTAGAACTGATTTTTAGGGAATGTCCAAAATGACAAATTTCAGATTAGGGAAGTTAATGAGTTAAAAATAAACTTCACAAATGGAACTAATTTTGAGAAATTAGTTCCATACATATAATCTGAAATTGATTTTGGCATCTATGAGAACTCCATATATGAGAATTAAAGTGATTTCAGAATTTATATAAAAACTCATTTTAAAGTGATTTTAGAATATTTGAGAATTAAAGTGAGAATATATGTTGTGGAAGAGTGGTTTGGAAATACTCTTGGATCCTGAAGGACGTTCCTGTTCCTCTGATTGTTACCTAAAAAGGGATTAACAATCTAGTCGGGGGTGTCAGAATTAGCACTCCAACAGACAAGTTAGTATATGTCTCACGTTTGCTTATGTCTCAAGTTTCTTGGGGTTATCTCTCACATACCTTTGTTTGGCTAATGTTCCTCTATTTATATTCGCTTTTAGGCCTTAGGGTCGGGCCCACTTTTAATCCACCGTGTGGTTGTTCATTTGGCTCCTTCTGTCGTAAACCAATTCCCACTCGGCTCTTCCCTGAACTGGTTCTATAGCCGATTAGGATGTTTGGCTTCTGGATCGTACAAGACGGGGCTAAATATAATATATATCCTGATTATCTAAGTGTATATTATATTCGGCCTCTTTGCATCCCCTAATATTCGGTTCCCACAATTGCCCCCCAAACACCCCACTAATACCAGTTAGTTAGCGTGTTTGGTTTCGAAGTTGAAAAGTCAAAATAGAAATTTGGCGGTTAACCTCATTCCAACGTGAATGTCAGAACACACAAGCTTTCTGGTCATCATTACAATTTCCCGCCCCTTCGTACGCTTCCTTCATTTATTGTGATTTTAAACTTTGTTGTCCCTTCGAATGCATGTTTTTTGAATAATCAAAGCTCCTAGTTTGCCTTTCGGTATATCTCTTCCATTTCGCGACCTCTGCAACCTCCTTTCGTTTCTCATTGCCTCTTCTGCTCCTTGTAAGTTCTGTTCTCTTTCATTTCAAATCCCATTTCCTTGTTTGTTTTTAGTTTATCATACTCCTTAGACTGGCTAAGATGGCAAAACATTTGAAAGACCTTTCTGCGAATCGAATTTCTAATTTTCGACGCCATTTTTCCATCCTTGATGATGTCCATTTGTCACTCATGACAGACAACACCCTTGATATGGAGAGGACGGATGAAAGTACAATCATTTTTCCTCTCCTATCAATTGCTGAGGGCGGAGTCCGTTTCCCCCTCCACCTATTTCTTAAGGTCGTTCTTCGCCATTGGGGTCTAATCCCCTCTCAACCTAATGTAAATTTTTTCTGAATCATAATGGGGATTATAGAGTTGAACTGATGACTTAGGATCAATCTTGGCATACCTGCTATTCGACATTGTTATGCCTTGGCCAAATCTTCTGGCCGGCAGAGGCCCTATTTTCTCAGGGCCAAGGACACCGACCATCACTTGGTGATTATGTTTGCCAACTCTGGCAAGCGAGTTGATGATGTCATGGTCGTTATCCGAGGTAACTGGAAATTCGGCAAAGGCGAAGATCGCCTAGATCCTGTACCTAGACGGAGAGGCGAACCAAGTTGCCGTATAGTTCCTTTACGTTTATCTACTTTATATTTACTCGGCTTTATTTCCACGTACTTATCGTTTTATTTGTGCAGGCAACGTTTTGAAGAAAGTTCTGGTTTCGGATGACGACGCTGTGCTTGCGAAAATTAAAACTGCACTCCAGTTCTTTGGCCGTCCAAACCTCCAGAAGCAACGGAGGGCGACCCATATACTTCTGCGGTACGAAAGTTCTGGTTTCGGATGACGACGCTGTGCTTGCGAAAATTAAAACCGCACTCCAGTTCTTTGGCCGTCCAAACCTCCAAAAACAACGGAGGGCGGCCCATATACTTCTGCGGTACGAGCCAACTTACACAACTTTTTCGGTCGCGGAAAACATTCCGATTCCACAGGGCGAATAGCAGTTCACAGCCCTTATCTTCCCCTACTTCAAAAGCCTTCAACAGATTGGTTTGGAGGCTTCTGATTTAGAGCAGGCCGAAGAACTATTAGTCGAGGAAGCCGCCAAGCAGTTGAGTCAGTCCACTTTGGAAGCCGAAGAAGTTGACGAAGCTCTAAATTCGGCTTTTAAAGAAGCCGACCTTAGTCCATCCAACCCTCCATCCATGTCAGGTCGAGGGGACGTCTCATTTGAAGACATTTTTACTGATTTTGGAGATCTCCCCGGCTCGTATCCTAAGATCATGGCAGGGGAGTCGCTTACGCAGCTGGCAAGGAGGAAAAATGCCAAACGGATGGCCGCCCGGAGGAGGGCCGAGACCATCCGTTCTGAACCTGCTATGGTGACTAAGTCTTCTCCTCTTGTTATCGTGGAAGAAACGACTCAAATTGAGACGGCAGAGACGGAGCAGACAGTTAAAGGGTTGAGTCAGGAGGCTGATCAGAGGGGGGAGAAGCGTCCCGCCGAGAGCGAAGCTAACCTTGAAGAATCACTCACCGACAATCGGTCGCGTTTGGAGGAGTCGGACTTAGTCATGTCGTTCATCGTCTAACCAAGGATTAAGAACATGCCGATTGCGTCCGACGCGTTGGCTCTAAAAGATCCGGCAGTGGCCTTGAGTATGGCTTCCTCAATTTCCCTGCTGGTTGACAGGGAGACCTTTCATGTGGAGCCAAATCTGCTGTCAATAGCATTAGCCGCTCAATTGGCCCTATTGGTACATGACGTAACCTTATTTTCAACTTTCTGCCTATGTGCATATAAACGTATATTATTTATTACTTTTACTTTTAAATTCTAACTCCGTGTTTTGTAGACGGTGGGCAGGATGGCCGAGATTGGCCGCTGCCAACATGATGCTATTGAGCAGATCGGCTTTTTGAAAGTCAAAATTAAAAATGAGAAGGGCAAGGCCAAGGAGGCCTCTCAAAGAGCCGAGTCCGAGGCGGCAAGAGCAGTGGATGAGAGCGCAAGAGCTGACACCAAGGCAAAAAAGGCAAAGAGTTCTGACCAGCTCAGATTGGCCACTGAGGAGAGGGCAAACGCGAGCAAAGACGCGTTCAAGTTGGCCAAGGAGGTGATTGCCAAGATGGAAGCCGACTTGGAAGAATCGAAGAAGGTGAAAGAAGTAGCCGACTTCGAGATTTCCAAAGCGTTCCAAGCTGGGAAGGACACCGCCTTAGAGAACTATGTGGAGGAAGTCCCCAAATTCGAGAATCGGGGCTTCAAACACGGCTGGCTCAAAGCCCTCACTGCTGCTAATGTGACATTGGCCCAGCCGATTCCATACAAGCAGGTGGACGTTAAGCTGCTGGAGTCTGACCCCGAAGATTGACTAGGGTAACATCTTTATTTTTGTTAGGCATCTCCCATGCATGGTTCTTGTAAATTTTTGTTAGTATATTCCTATTAGTTTAAGGTAATTTTCATCTATAAAATGATCACTATCTGTACTCAATTTATTAATGAAAATTTCCTTTACTTGTTACTGTTATCTGTACTCAATCTTTGTTATTTAATGAAGATTTTTGTTGTTCATTACTTTGGGTAAAATGACTATTGTCTATTGTGCATGCTAGCTATCGATCCAATAGGATGTAGGATCATGAGATGAGTGAATTAAACACCTCACCAAATAGCTGTCGATTAGTTAATTGCATAACTTGGCAACTTAGCAATTTAGCCGACTGAATTCATGAACATGTCGTTGCCCCAGTTAATGGTGGCTCATGGACTGGCTGGGGCACATGATCCACTTGGCGTAAGGCCCTAAGATTTGGCCGATTAGGTTAGCGAATCCTTAGCCGCTAAGATTAACGAATCTGCCCCTGCCCCAGTTAAGGAATGAATTGGAACGGTGAATATCGATGGCTCATGGAATGGCTGGGGCACATGATCCAATCGGCGCAAGGCCCTGAGATTTGGCCGATTAGGTTAGCGAATCCTTAGCCGCTAAGATTAACGAATCTGCCCCTACCTCAGTTAAGGAATGAACTGGAACACCGAATATCGGTCGCTCATGGAATGGCTAGGGCAAATCATCCAATCGGCGCAAGGCCCTGACATTTGGTCGATTAGGTTAGCGAATCCTTAGCCGCTAAGATTACCGAATCTGCTCCTGCCCCAGTTAATGGAATGGAATAGAACGCCGAATATCGGTGGCTCATGGAATAACTAGGGCACATGATCCAATCGCCCTAAGATTTGGCCAATTATATTGGCGAATCCTTAGCCACTAGGATTAACGAATCTGCCCCTGCCCCAGTTGAGGAATGAATTGGAACGCCAAATATCGATGGCTCATGGAATGCGAGCATTGATGAGATCGCCTCGGGAGCGCGGCCCCCGTAATCAATAAATGGGGCAGGGGCTACGTGCGTAAAGGTGCCATTGTAGTATTCTATTCCAAAAAGAAGTGTGGACGACCGTGGATGGCAAGAAAACTATTCTTCAACAGCAGGGGGAAAGTAGGACACTCGTAGAGTTGGACGCAGAGATGAACCGGGGTGGCGAGCCTACGCGCACAGTGAGTAGGACGTCAAAGGAGCGTGAGAAACGCCAATCCCTATATCACTGAAGTAGGTCACCCCGAAAGAAAAAGCAGCAACGAGGTAACTCCCTTCATTCGAGAGGTGAACCCAGTGCGACATCGCGCCCGTTGAGCTTTTCGGTGTTTGTTGGGAACAAACCGATGACGGAGGCGGATTCCATCATCCGCGACCCAAATGTAGCAGTCGAGTTTGCGCGATAGATTTTTCCACCAGAAGTTCAGCAGTCCATGGTCGGCCGGGCTGATTACGAAGTTTTTCGGGAGGGCATTTATGGAGTGGTAAAGGCTCAGTACACCTCCTACGAAATCGGCATGCGTCTGCGTGCGGCACGAAGAGAGATAAAGCAAAAGGATGCTCGCATTCAGAGCTTGCTAGCCCACACGGAGAAGGCTAAAAATGAGCTGAAGAGAACTAGCGCCTCCGAATTTTGGATCACGCGATCGCCGACCGAGAAACGGCCAGCATGTTCGCAATTAAATCGGCGAAGGCCAGGTCCTACGAAAAAGGCTTTCATGACGGCCGAAAAATCAGAATAGATAAAACTACGAAAAAACTAGCCGAAGAGGTCTGTCGATGCGAGAATCGCAGATTTAAGCATGGATGGACCAAGGCCCTCTAAGCCACGTGCGTTGATCCGGTATCACCCTTATATCAGAGCTATACTTTTCCGTTCGAGACTTACGAAGCCGAGAAGATTGACAATGAGGGAGGCACCGAATAATTTTGATATATATATATATATAATTTTTTTTTATATTGTAAAGCATGTACTTATGATCTATTGAATAAAACTTATCATTCTGGATGTCAATATATCATTTCGATCAATGCTTGCAGATTAAGTTGTCTACTACTTTACAATATCCACAAAAGGAGCTCCGGATTCGGAGGCTTATTCGGCTCAAACGTGTCAATCACGAAGGCCGCTCCGAATTCGGAGGCTTCTTTGTGAGGATATTCGCGAATGGGTGCTTCGAATTCTGAGGCTTATCTATGTTGGCCCAAATGCCATTAACACTGGGCGCTCCGAATTCGAAGACTTATTCGGCCCAACCGTGTTTTTCACGATCGGTGCTCCGAATTTGGAGGCTTTTTTGCGTTGGCCCAAACGCCATTAACGCTGGGCACTTCGAATTCAGAGACTTATTCGACCCAACCGTGTTTTTCACGATCGGCGCTTCGAATTCAGAGGCTTTTTGTGGCCAATCGTGATTTCCACGAAAGGCGCTCCGAATTCGAAGGCTTTTTTGCGTTGGCCCAAACACCATTAACACTGGGCACTCTGAATTCAGAGACTTATTCGACCTAACCGTGTTTTTTACGATCGACGCTCCGAATTTGGAGGCTTTTTGTGGCCAATCGTGATTTTCACGAAGGGCACTCCGAATTCGGAGGCTTATTTGTGTTGGCCCAAACGTCATTCGCGAAAGGACACTCCAAATTCGGAGACTTATTTGGCCTAAACGTCATTCACGCTGGACGCTCCGAATTCGGAGGCTTATTTGTGTTGGCCCAAACATCATTCGTGAAAGAGCGCTCTAAATTCGGAGACTTATTCAGCCTAAACGTCATTCACACTGGGCGCTCCGAATTCGGAGGCTTATTTGTGTTGGCCCAAACGTCATTCGCAAAAGGGCACTCCGAATTCGGAGACTTATTCGACCCAAACGTCATTCACGATGGGCGCTCCGAATTCAGAGGCTTATTCGGCCCGAACATCATTCACGCTGGGCGCTTCGAATTCGGAGGCTTTTTGTGGCCAATCATGATTTCCACGAAGGGCGCTCTGAATTCAGAGGCTTATTTGTGTTGGCCCAAACGTCATTCGCTAAAGGGCGCTCCGAATGTGGAGGCTTATTCACACAACCAGAACTCAATGAACAAGAGGACATTATATTGAAAAAAAAGAAGATGCACATGGCATAAAATCAAAACAAGTTGTTGTGCCGTACAAGTTAATAATAGAATTTGCGCAAGTGTGTGGAGTTCCACAGGCGAGGCAGGCTTTTTCCATCCATGTCTTTGAGCCGATACGCCCCTATCCCTGCAATTGAATCAATCTGATAGGGGCCGTCCCAGTTAGGACCCAATTTTCCTTTAGCCGAATTCCTAACAGTGGGAAGCACTTTCTTGAGAACCAATTCTCCTGGTGTAAAATAGCGCAGTTGAACACGTTGATTATACGACTTAGTGAGCTATTGTTGGTACCCTGCCATGAATACAAGGGCGCAGTCTCGGCATTCTTCAATCAGAGTCAAGTCTAAGGCCAACATCATGTCATTTCAGCCCATATCAAAAACTTTAGATTTCAAGGTTGGGAGGGCGATCTCAAGGGGGATGATTGCCTGGGTTTCGAAGCACAGAGTAAACGGCGTTTCCTCAATGGATCACCTCGGAGTAGTGCAATGAGCCCACAACACACTGGGCAACTCTTCTACCCATCTGCCTTTAACTTTCTCCAGTCTTTTCTTGATGTCGTCCAAAATAACCTTGTTTGTGGCCTCCGCTTGACCATTACTCTGGAGGAAAGCTGGCGAGGAAAAGTAGGGCCGAATACCATAAGTGTCGCACAATTCTCGATACACGCCACAATCAAGCTGGGCACCGTTGTCAGAAACAAGTGCTCGTGGTATGCCGAATCTTGTTATGATGTTTTTCCATACAAAACGCTTAACGTCAAAATCTCGAATATGTGTTAGTGCCTCCGCTTCGACCCATTTTGTGAAATAATTCGTCGCAACAATTAGGAATCGCTTGTTGCCCGGGGCCTGGGGCAACAGTCCAACGATATCAAGGCCCTATTGAGCAAACAGCCAAGGGCTAGTGATTGAATTTAACTCCTCGGCCGGCAGGTGAGTTAAAAGGGAGAACTTCTGGCATTGACCACATTTCTTGACATAACACTCGGCGTCAGTTCGCATGGTCGGCTAATAATACCCCTGCGATACGGCGCGGTGAGCCAGAGAACGTCCCCCCGAATGGGCTCCACAACTGCTTTCATGTATTTCAAATAAAAGTTCCTCGACTTTATCCAGGTGAACACACTCTAAGTACGGCCCGGAGAGAGATTTTTTTTAGAGCTTCCCCTGCGGATCCAAATAGTATCGGAGGGCTTTGTTTTGGAGTTTGTGTGCTTCTTTCTTATCCATCGGGAGCCATTCTGAAGATAGGAATGCGGCGATAGGGTCCATCCAACTCGGACTAAGTTCGATAACGTTGACCTGAACTGGTTCTGAAGAGGCAATGCTCGTCTCGGGGACAAACCCTACTTCAATTATCTGCTTAATTTCTGAGTTAATAGCAGAGGATAGACAAACCAAGGCATCTGTATACGTGTTCTGATCCCGGGTTATTTGATTCAGTTCGTGGTGATCAAATTTTGCGAGCAAAGAATTCGCCGTTTTCATATAAGCTGCCATACGTTCATTTTTGGCTGCATATTCCCCTTTCAACTGGTTGATTACTAGTTTTGAGTCACAGAAAACAAGCAGACGTCGTGTACCAAGGTGAAGAGAATTTCGCAAGTTGGTTAACAATGCTTCATATTCGGCCTCATTATTTGATGCGTCGAATCCCAATTTGACGGCCTGTTCGATTATTGCCTCTTCAGGGGTCATGATTACTATGCCAGCCCCACTGCTATATTAGTTGGATGATCCATCACAATGCATCTGCCAAACGTTGCCAACATACATTCTCCAGTCGGGAATAGTTTGCACTTGATTAGACTTAAAGTCAGCCAGGGATCCTGTGAACTAGACTTAAAGTCGGCCAGGGATCCTGTGAACTCGACAACAAAGTCGGCGAGTACTTGCCCTTTGATGAAAGTTCTGGGTAGGAACTGGATATCATACTGGCCGAGTTCAAGAGCCCATTTCGAGAGGCGGCCAGACGCCTCCGCGCTGCGGAGCACTGACCGGAGGGGATATTCCGTTGACACCCCAACGGTATGCCGCTGAAAGTAGTACATCAGTTTTCTTGCAGTCATGACGAGAGCAAGGATAAGCTTTTCTAGTAGAAGGTAACGTGTCTCAGCATTGGCCATAGCTTTGCTCACATAGTAAACTGGTCACTGCTCCCCTAGTTCGTCCTTTAACAATACGGCGCTGACGGCCCAGTCGGATACTGCCAGATACAAAATGAGTGGATCGCCAGCTGCAGGTGTTACCAAGAGTGGAACTGATCGGAGGTAAGATTTCAGGCCGTCCAAAGCGGCCTGGCACTCAGGAGTCCAATCAAATGCTCTACCTTGCCGAAGTGTGTGGAAGAATTGTCGGCAGCGATTTATGGAACGACTGATAAATCTGTTGAGCGCGGCGACCATCTCCATTAGCTTCTGAACCTCTTTGACTGACCGAGGGGATCTAAGCTCTAGAATTACCGTGATATGCCTTGGATTGGCTTTGATTCCGCGGTGGTTAACGATGTAGCCAAGGAATTTGCCGGAGCCGATGCTGAATGCACACTTAGAAACGTTCAATTTCATCTTGTACTTTCCAAGAATGCCAAATGTTTCTGACAAATCGGCGGCATAGGAGTGCTTTTCCTTTGACCACCATATTGTCGATGTGTACTTCCATGGTACGGCCGAGCTGTTCCTTGAACATGGAAGTCACTAGTCTTTGATAAGTTACTCCTGCATTCTTCAGCCCAAAAGGCATGACCTTGTAGCAAAAGGTTCCTCTTGAAGTGAGGAATGCGGTTTTTTCTTGATCCTCCAGATGCATGGCAATTTGATAATAGCCTCTGTAGGCATCCAAGAAGCTCATGCGTTAATGATGTGCCGTTGCATTTACGAGTTGGTCTATTCTGGGCAGAGGAAAACAGTCATTGGAACAAGCTTTGTTTAAGTCCGTAAAATCCACACAGACGCGCCAAGAGCCATTCTTCTTCTTCACAACCACAGTATTAGACAGCTATGTAGGATAAGTTATTTCGCGGACAGCCCCGGCTTCAAGTAACCTATCTACTTCTTCAACGACGGCCGAAGTATGCTCCGCGGCTGACCGCCGGCTTCTTTGAACAATTGGCTTACATTTCGGATCAACGTTCAAGCGGTGTTGGGCCACTGATGGATCTACTCCTGGCATTTCGTATGGAGTCCATGCAAACACATCACTATTGCCGAGTAAGAAAGCTATCAATTCCTGCCTTTCGACGTTATCCAAGGAAACGCCAATCACGAAGAACTTGTCAGGATTTTCGTCAATTTCGACCCGATGCAGGGCTTCGGTTACTTTGTCACTTGGGATCCTCCCAATGTCTTTGAGACTCTCTCAATCTGGTACCTCAATTGAATGCACTTCCAGTTCCCTCGGTCTTTTTGTAGCTAGAAGATAACATGCCTGCGCCGACTGCTTAGAGCCGCGAATCTGTTCAATACCATATTCAGTCGGAAAACGGAGCAGTAGGTGGTAGGTGCTTGGCATGACTTGCATCGTATGTAACCAAGTTCTGCCCATGATCATATTATACGGTGAAGGGAGCTTAACAACCAGAAAATCTACGTCTACTGATCTGGTTCCAGCCCATATGGGTAGTGTGATCTTGCCCAAAGAGTACTTCGGGTTAGCATTAAAGCCGAATAACAGATAATCAGCCGGAGATAGGTCCGAATCGGTAAAACCAAGTTTGACAAAAGTTTTGTAATACATTATCTCTGAAAGTGCTGCCCTAGCCAATGAGGACACGCTCGATGGTGAATCTGTTTACACGTAGCTCGATGACGAGGGGATTAGTGTAGGGGTAGGTCACTCTAACTAAATCACTGTCATCAAAACTAATCATTCTAGTGTCGTGTGGCTGTTTCGCTGGCGTCATCGAGCTATGTGTGCTAGATGGCAACTGGATTGTGTGCACCTTTAGTGGTGTCGACAAACTGTATATCATATGGATTACACCAAGATAGGGTGACTCCGGCCGTAGAGCTACTGTATTTGTTGAATTGTTCTTTCGGACGTATTGCGTAAGACGGTCGTCTTGCACCAATGCTTCCAGGTGATCTCTTAAAGAAAAACAACTATCGGTGTTGTGACTATGGTCTTTATGATACTCACATCGTTTATCTTGTCTTCTCGCATCGGGGGGTTCCGTCATCTTGGGCGGCCACTTGAAGAACGGAAGGTGTTGTATTTTCGACAGAATCTTATTGATTAGCTCTGTCAGCTCCGTGTATTTCTTGCCCAGACGCCTTGTGCGCCTATTATCCACTTGGTATTGTTCATTAGCCCGTTGTGAACATTGGTCGATTGATCGGCGTGAATCATGCCTTTTGTCTCGTTTAGGTCGATTCCGTCATTGAGGGCTTCTTAAAGGCACGAAGCTAATCGGCTGAACAACTACCGTCGTGGCTGTCTCAACGGCTTTACGTTCGGCCTTGACTCGAAGGGCATCATCTTCCACTTTACAGTATTCTTCAACCTTCTTCATTAATGCCCAGACGGTTTTGGGGGGACGCCTGGTCAATGAACTGCGGATGGGGCTATTAGGATGCAATCCCATCTTAAAGGCGGTGATGGCCATGGAATCATTGCAAGCATCATCAACCAGATTAAAGCATTCCTAATAGCAGGCCAAGTATTCACGAAGAGTTTCTTCCGGTTTAATTTACATAGCTCAGAGAGAGTCGGTTTGCTTCGGCTGGACCTCATTGATGATGAATCTTGCCCTGAATGACTTTTGGAGTTGGTGGAAGCTCTTAACTGATGCTGACTCCAATTTATAGTACCACCTCACGGCTAGTGGTCCCAGACTGCTTGGAAATATCCGACACATAAGGGCTTCGTCGTCAGCATGGAGCGTCATTGCTTGCTTGTAATGACGAATGTGATCAGTGGGGTTTGATTTTTCGTCGTAGAGGGTGAACGACGGTGCCTTGAACTTCTTGGGTAGCACAGCCCTGGTAATTCGTCGCACGAATGGGTCGTGTTTATCTTCCTCATCCGAATCATTTCTTTTCCTTCGTCTATGTCGTGCATATAGATTTCCCTTAGACGAGTTGGATACATCAACACGCCCTTTCTTTCTGGGCTCCGGGGATGGTGAGTCTGAATCACTATCACTATTACGTTTCTGAAGTCAACGTCGGCGACCATCATTCTTTCCCGAAGGTCAACCCCGGTCTTGGCATGCGGCTTGTTGAGACTTCACCACCTCTAAGGCCAAATCCTAGCGCAGGCGCTCATTCTCAGCTAGCACGTTCTCCAGCCGCTGTTCATTTTACTTTGCCTGATCCATAATCGTCTGTATTGTCTCATGCATTGAAGTTGAGGGTGATGTCTGAGCTACTAAGTCAAAGTTCAAGGCACGTCGCGTGGCGATAATCTCCAGTCCTAGCATGTTGCTTGGTGTGAGGTCGTCTCTTGGTGTAGTTTCATCAACGACTATGGAGGATCTTCCATTACACCCGCCATGGATGTATTTGAGTATTCCCATAGACGACGCCAATTGTGGAAGAGTGGTTTGGAAATACTCTTGGATCCTGAAGGACGTTTCTGTTCCTCTGATTGTCACCTGAAAAAGGATTAACACTCCGGTCGGGGCTGCCGGAATTAGCACTCTAACGGACAAGTTAGTATACGTCTCACGTTTGCTTATGTCTCAAGTTTCTTGGGGTTATCTCTCACATACCTTTGTTTGGCTGATGTTCCTTTATTTATATTCGCTTTTGGGCCTCAAGGTCGAGCCCACTTTTAATCCACTGTGTAGTTGTTCATTCGGCTCCTTTTGTCATAAACCAATTCCCACTCGGCTCCTCCCTGAACTGGTTCTATAGCTGATTAGGATGTTCGACTTCTAGATCGTACAAGACGAGGTCGAATATAATATATATCCTGATTATCTAAGTGTATTATATTCAGCCTCTTTGCATCCCCTAATATTCGGCTCCCACATATATATATACAAACTCATATTAAACTCCATATCAGAATATATACAAACTCCGTATATAGAATTAGCATATGTGAAGGCCATATGTGAACTCCATATATTCAAATTTCAAATTAATCATATGTGAAGGCCCTATTCAAATTTCAGATTTGTTTTTTCACTTAATATGGAACTAATTTTTTATAGGAAGTTAATGAAATTGATTTTTTACCTCATAAACCACCGATCCAGATTACGTGCGAGACAGAGACATAGCTGAAGATAGAGAGCGACAGAGGAGCTGCGGACAGACGAGGGAGACACAGACACGCAGCCGAAGATTGATAAGAGCGACGGACAGAGATACAACTGAAGATACAAAAAGACAGACAGAGGACAACCAGAGTTCTTGGTGAGCTATAGCCGTCGTCAACGGCGGAGAGCTATGGTGGAGGAGGAGGATGGCGACAACAGGTGAGAACAGACGAGGGAAGATGGTGGAGACAGGTTTTGGAGGTTCCCACTATATCTTTTGTTTTGTTTTTTTGTTTTGTTTTTTTGTTTTTTATCTCATAGCTACGTATACACTAGGAGTGCTCGCGGATCGATTTTGTGCGGTTTGCGGTTCGGTTTTGACCCACCCGCATCTATGCGGTTTGGGGCAAAGTCAACCCGCAACCGCCCATAGTGCGGTTTGCGGTTTGTGCAGATAGGGTTTGTAGATGTGCGGGCGATTGCGGATGGTTTGCAATTTACACTTTTTTCTTTAAAAATTAATTTTTGAGTTTTTTTTTCCCATCGAATTTAGACATCAGATTCATTTCATATATTTGTGATCATTTGACAATAATTTTCTGACGAGTTTACAAATAAAAATTGAATATCAATGCATTAAATGAAAATATCTAAAACAAAGAGACCCTACACTAGCATTTTTGCCATGAAAAAATGTATATCAATGTATTAAAAAATGTATATCAATGCATTAAAGGTTGTACTCAATTAGAATTGCTAGTTCAGTAATCAATAATCAAACTAGAAGCTCCATCGACCACTAGAAGGAAAATTTTATTAGGAAAAAGTGAATGAGTTACCAATGAAAATCATATAAGAAACCAAGTTTAGGACTTGATAATTCTACAGTATTAAGAAAGCTGAGAAATAGTTAAAAATAAGGATCCTAGTATCACAGAGAACATAATGGTGCTCCTATTACAGTTATAAAGTTGGTATATAAATAATAATAATAATAATAATAATAATAAAAGTGCGGGCGATTTTTGTGAGTTTCGGGTTTAACCCGCGACCCGTCCGCAACCCGCAAATTTGTCATATTTCAAACTGCATCCGCCCGCATTATGTTTGCGAAACCATCCATTTATATACGGGTTGGGCGGTTTGAGCGGTTCGAATAAACTGTTACCTACCCTTAATATACATCCATACTCTACATCAACTGTCACTTCATCTGCCACGTCATTAGGGGTCTAGGGGCTCGTTTGTTTTGGGTTAAGTAGATGGGAGGAAATTAGGATGGTGGGTGTGTTATTTAATGTTGTGTTTGTTTGTAGAGTTAGGGAAGCGATTAGGATGATAGAAGTGATATAGATGGAGGTTGGGGAGATGGTATCAGAAAAATAGTGAGGGGATTAGAAATTATTTTATTTTTTTTATTTGTTATATATTGGAAATTTTTTTATAAATATTAATGTTTAATTTTTTATATTTTTTTATTTATTTTATTATTTTATATAAAAATAATTTAACAATTCCTACATTAACAACTATCATCAAAATAAATATAAGTTTACTTAATCCTTTTATTATTAATCCTCTCACTATTAATTTTTTCTATCCCACCTATGAAAACAAACCAGAGCTAGGGTCACCTTCTACTGAGGTTCGTAGCGGGATTGTAAAACGAAATTGTTTTTCAAAAAAATTCAAATATCGTAAAGAAACTTGTCAGCCGCTTGTGACAATAATCATTACCCAACGTGTTCCAGGCTATCACGAGAAAACCACCTCTCATGCCTTGTATTGTAGTGGGCACCCCTCCGCCCAACCCGCTTCAACACACAAATCTCTCTCTCTCTCTCTCTCTCTCTCTCTCTCTCTCTCTCTCTCTCTCTCTCTATATATATATATATATATACACTCTTTTTCTTTCTAGATCTGCAAATTCAAACCCAGAATTCCAAAATCAAAAACAACAAAAACCCAAAGACCAAAAATCAAATCATAGCAAAAACACCCCCTTCTCCAGGGGTTGTTGTTGATTCCTCCATTGCTGTGATTTGATTTTTTCCAATTCTCTCCTATACAACCACCAAAAACCAAAAAAAGAAAAAAAATGGCTGATGAAAAGAAGTACATTTCTGAAGAAGATTTGAAGAAACACAACAAGCCTACTGACTTGTGGATCTCAATCCAAGGCAAGGTCTACAATGTGACGGATTGGGCTAAACAACACCCTGGTGGCGATATCCCTCTCCTCAATCTCTCCGGCCAAGACGCCACCGATGCGTTCATCGCTTTCCATCCCGGCTCCGCTTGGCAATACCTTGATAAATTCTTCACTGGGTACTATCTCAGAGATTTCGAGGTCTCTGAGGTGTCTAAAGATTATCGGAGACTCGCTTCGGAGTTTTCGAAAGCCGGTATGTTCGATAAGAAAGAGCATGTTGTGATTTACTCTCTTTGTTTTGTTGCGATGTTGTTTGTTTCGTGTATTTGTGGTGTTTTGTGTTCCAATTCTTTCTGGGTTCATATGGGTTCTGGTGCATTGTTGGGATTTGCTTGGGTTCAAATTTCATATCTAGGTCATGATTCTGGGCATTATAATATGATGACAACTAAAGGGTTCAACAAATTAGCACAAATTTTATCTGGGAATTGTCTCACTGGGATCAGCATTGCTTGGTGGAAATGGACCCATAATGCCCACCACATTGCTTGTAATAGTCTTGATTATGATCCTGATCTTCAACATTTACCCTTCTTCGCCGTCTCTTCCAAGCTATTCCATTCCATTACTTCGCGATTTTATGGTAGAGAACTCACATTTGATCCCGTCTCTAGGTTCCTAGTTTGCTATCAACACTTCACATTTTATCCCGTGATGTGCGTTGCGAGGGTTAACCTGTTTTTGCAGACATTCTTGTTGTTGTTGTCCAAGAGAAGAGTACCCGATAGAGCTCTAAACATATTGGGAATTCTTGTGTTCTGGACTTGGTTTCCCTTATTGGTTTCGTGCTTACCCAATTGGACGGAACGGGTTTTATTCGTGCTTGCTAGCTTTTCGGTTACCTCAATTCAACATATTCAGTTCTGTTTGAACCATTTTTCGGCTAATGTTTATGTGGGATCGCCTAAGGGCAATGATTGGTTTGAGAAACAAACGAGTGGGACGATTGACATTTCGTGCTCGTCTTGGATGGATTGGTTCCATGGTGGATTGCAATTTCAGCTCGAGCATCATTTGTTTCCCCGGTTGCCTCGGTGCCACTTGAGGAAGGTTTCGCCTGTGGTGAGAGAGCTTTGCAAGAAGCACAACTTGCCTTATCGGAGTTTGTCCTTCTTTGAGGCTAATGTGCAGACAATCAAGACGCTCAGGGCCGCGGCTCTCCAGGCTCAAGATTTGCTCTGGGAAGCTTTTAACACTCATGGTTGAGGATGATGACGCTTGTCAAGATTTATAAATAATCCTCCTGCAGTTTTTATGAGGGTAATTTTATTTTGTTTTCTTTGGTTGGGGAATTCTTAAAAATTTTTTTTTTTTTTCTTCTGTTTGGCGGCTATTTGGATTCAATTCATTGCTAGGTTTCATAAACTCTGCCTCTGATTGGTTTTATGATCGGGGTATATTCTACATCCAGTTGCCCTTCAATTAAGGGATTAACTAGGAGTTAATATATTAAATTTTATATTATTACATAAATATATCTTTGTGTATCAATTCTTGTTTCTTAGTTCAATTTTGGAGTTGTTTGTTTATTTGTGGAAAGGAATAGTATTTTTCCCTTCTGCCTTGTAGTAGCTTAAGCTGTTCTGCCTCGAAGCAGAGCCTGTTTTTTCACCAAATTAATGAAAATATGATCAATTTCCATCTGTCAACGATCCAGCTTGTCTGGTTACCTAGATTACTAAAAAAAGGAGGATCTGTTTGTATTTGTAAATGAATTCTCATATCTGTGTATGAATCAGTTGCTACTTGAAGTTAAACAACATATGGAGTTTGGAACTATATATAGGATAGAGTGCATATTCGAATGTGATTGTGTCTATCAGCAACCCCAGTTTAGATTCGAGAAATGTTTTTCAGATAAGAACCACAACCACTAGCATGTTATGTTATGATCACAGAATAGCAAACTCCTAAGTGTCATTACCCTTTGACGGGTATTGCCATGTATTAGTTTTGATTTTCCAGAGCACAGAGGTTTCTTCATTAAAATTTCTTGTCACACCAACTTTCGAAATACTCTTTACTTGTATATTTAAAAAGCTCTCTCTCTCTCTCTATATATATATATATGTGTGTGTGTGTGTGTGTGTGTGTGTGTGTGTGTGTTTTAGTAATATAAAGGAGGTATAAAGGAAAAAGAAGAGGAAGACAAAAGTATCAATAATCACTTTATATTGGCTGCAACATGTAATGTATATAAGGAGGATACATATGAAAGCTATAAAGACCATTCACATAGTGGTACAGAACATCTTTAGACATGGCTTTTAATGGAAGAACTGTAACCGGTCTGATCATCATAGTACTTGGACCACAGCATCACACCCCCATACTTAGCAGAACCCTTAATAGCCGGAAGGACTTTAGAAGTGAGATCAGTGACGGGAATGAAGCCACTTCCAGCTGCATCCGGAGCAGCAGGCAGTCCTAATAGAATCTTTGTAGCGGGAATTGCCGAGGTCCATTGCTTCCATGCATCTTCAAGATTGCCAATACTCCCGGAGGTGTATTGGCAAGGAGGGTTGTTGTAGAATTGAACCCAAACGTAATCAAAAAGCCCGGTCTTAAGTGCACCTCCGACCCAAGCATCCGGGAATGGGCACTGGGGAGCGGCGGTTAAGTAAACCTTCTTACCTTGTTTGCTGTATCCAGCAAGGTACCTGGCAAGCTCATCCCAGTGTTGGCTTGTTCCTCCTTCAATATCAAAGTCGATTCCGTCTAGAACGGCCGCACCAAGCGGGCGGGTCGAGGACTGTCCCCCTAAGAAGTTGTTCCAGAGGTAAGTCGCAACTTGCCTAGCATCCTCAGACGAAGCAAGGGAATAACTTCCTGCCCCTCCTCCAATCGAAAGAATCACCTTGATTCCCTTTGATTGACATGATTTAATGTCCAAGCTTACACCTGTGCATCCCTTGCTGTAGGGATCGCAGTGACCGGCAAGGTTAATCATGGGAGTCCGACCATTGCCGAACGTTGCAAGAAAAGCCAGAATCACAAATTCATAGTTACCTGTGGCACAAGTCTCCGCCAAGGTGCCTTCGTTTCCATTTTGACCCCAGTATATAGCGATCCCACCCGCATTAGATCCCATCACCAATAGTAGCATAACCAAAGGGAGGATTATTTTCTTGAATGCCATTCTAAGCTAGGCCTAGAGGAGATATTAAGGATGATCTTTGTTGTGTTTGTGGCCAATCATGCCTGAAGAGGCATGATTTTTATAGTGGTCTATTATTGTCATTATGAGTGTTTTTTTTTGGCCAATATGTGGTGACTGCTTTTTTGAACTCGTGCTATGAAGCATGGCCTGGCCGGCACTTAGTTCCAAATTCATTTGTGACAAATCTGAATGAAATGGTTTTAACTTAAACAAAATCAAATGTCTTCTCCTATGGTGATTACATCTCTTAGTTTATTGTCCATTTGGGTTGTGACTGACCTATTTAAATCTATATTTTGTGTCTTCTAATTACCTGTTACAAATTTGAAAGAAATAGTTTAACGTAGAAGGTGTTGATCATAATCAAGTTTCTTCTTCTAATATGGTTATTCTTATGAGATTGCAGTGTCATCTCTTAGTTATTGTCCATTTGTGTTGTGAACTATGAAAATCTGTTTTGTGTTTTAACTGGAACCCAAAGGTCATGACTTATGTAAAAGGAGTTGAACAAATCAAGTTTTTCCTCCTAATATATGGGTTCTTCATATGAAATTGCAGTATCTTATTGTCCATTTGTGTTGTGACCTATGTCAAATTTTTTTTTTCCTTCTTTTTCTTGTTCATTTTTTTTCTTCTTCTTTTTCTTTGCATCTTTTAATTGTAGCTTGAAAGACATGTTTAAGGTAGACGTAGTTGAACGAAATCAAGATTTCATCATATGAAATTGCAGTGTTATCTCTTAGTTATTGTCCATTTGTGTTGTGACCCTATGGATTTCTCTTATTTATTTATTTTTTTGCCTCTTTTAGTTGCAACTTGAAAGACATGTTCAAGGTAGACGCAGTTGAACCAAATCAATTTTATTCCCTTAAGGGTAATGCTAGAGATACTATTTTTTATCAAATAAATGATCAAAAGTGAGACATTTGGTCATTTGTTTGGTAGAAAATTTAGGAGTATACTATTTTCCTTCTCTTAATATGTGGTTATTCATATGAGATTGCAGTGTCTTAATCATTGTCCATTTGTATTGTGACCTATTTTTTTGGCGTCTTGTAATTGCAACTTGAAAGACATGTTTAAGGTAGACATAGTTGAACGAAATCATGTTGCTTCTCTTATTATATGGTTTTTCATGTGAGATTGCAGTGCCTTAATCATTGCCCATTTGCAGGAATTTGATTGGTCGTTTTATATACCAAAAATAAATATTAAACTGTATCAAATTTCTTAGAATAATGGTCAGAGACAAATGTGAAATTAAACTAATTTAATTATTAAATTTTTAAATTAATTTTGATCGAAGAGATGATTGATTCATACACTAATCTAATAATAAATAAAATAAACTAAGAGATTAAACTATTAATTAAAAATGAAATTGGAATTATTGGTTGTTGGAAAAACTTAGGTTAATGAATTCACCACTAATTACATAAATAAGGTTTCAATTTGAAAATCAATTATGTTACGGTTCGAACCAAATAATATTCTACAACTACAAGCTCGAAGCATTGATTAAAAGAATTAATATGTTCGATGTATAGGCAAGAATTATCTTAAGTAGTACGAGTCGTTCGCTCTAAACTAGGATACACAACTCGTCCCTTGTAGTATGGCTTGTCTCATATCTTAAATATGAAAGAATAGAAAATCATTGCATGCAAAACATTCAACAATCACAAAAAGTAGAATACTTGAAGAAATAATAGAAAACATATTTGAAAACTTTTTGAATACCATACAACTATTCAAATTATTACATAAAAGAAAACCGAAAGAAAACTCTATTTACTTGGCTAGGGTTTTATCAAAATCTTAAAAATAGAAGCCTAATCACTCATGGAGGAGTGGGAAGAGATAGAAAAAGCAGAAACCCCTATGAAAATTGATCCTCAAGCTTGAGAATTCCCCTTTTCCAAACCCTAGCCCGCATCTCTTTTGGAATTTTTTAGAACCCTAATCCAGCTTTTTTCTGTCTTTTTATATCTTTGCAATTTTCCCCACATTCAAAACATCAGGCACGTTTTTCGAGGTATGGCCGCACGTGCGGGAAATGCCACCGCATGTGCGGCCAGGGTTTCGCATGTGCAGGAATGGGTCTCTGCACGTACGATTTCTTTAGGCTCTGTTTGGCTATGATGGATGGATCGCATGTGCGGGAAGCATTTTTTTCTAAAACTTCTGTATTTTTGCTCATTTTATGCTCCCACTGTATCCAACCTGATCGGCATTAAACATGTATAAAATCTATAATTTGACAAGTAAAGTTAAGAGATCTTAATTATCGGCCTTAGTGTTATACAATTCTGCCTCAATCAGTACACATAGTTGAACAAATCAAATTTCTTCTCTTAATATATATATGATTATTCATATGAAATTGCAGTGTTTTAATCATTGTCTATTTGTGTTATGACCTATGAAAATATATTTTTATACAGCTTTTAATTGCAACTTTAAAGACACGTTTAAGGTAGGCAGTTTTAACAAAATCAAGTTTCTTCTCCTAACTTGGGCTATCCATATGAGATTGCAGTGTTATCTCTTAGTTACTGTACATTTGTGTTGTGACTTATCTATTCAAATCTATTTTTTTGCATCTTTTAATTGCAATTCGAAAGACATGGTTTAACATAGACAAAGTTTAATAAAATCAAGTTTCTTCTCCTAATATGGTTTATTCATATGAGATTGCAGTGTCTCTTAGTTCTTATCCATTGCTTTACAAATATGAAAGACATGGTTTAACGTCGACGGAGTTAAAAAAATAAAAAAATTCTTCTCTTAATACATGGTGGTTCATTGAGATTGCAAGGGTCAATTATTGTCCATTTGTGTTGTCACCTATTCTATTCTTTTTTATTACTATTGTCTTTTAATTGTTGTGGTACTGTGTAGCAGTGTATGGTAGCTTCCAAATGTGAATTATTGCCTTCTAAAGATGATATGATATGATTTTATTTTATTTTATTTTTTAACAGCACGAATGCTTTCTTGTATGTAGTGATTATTAAATTTTGTTTAAGAATGAGATTTATCATCAATCAAACAAATTAGCTGATTTGGAGGTTGACATCTCTTTTGCTTTCATTTTCTAAAAGATGATTATGGTGTTTTATTTTCGGCAACTGTTAAGAGCACTAATTTGTATTGAGAGATTAGAGCTAATACTGTTTTGAAATCGGTGAAGAGGTTAAAAAGTGTTTTGAAATTAATTGAATAATACTATATGTACTAATTAATATACACACTAGTGTACTAACAGATGATGTTGTATTATTTGTATGCTTTTGGATATTTGTAACTTGTATAATAAATGTGGTCAATAATAATATTATAACGCTATTTGGTACACTAGTATGTACACTAATTAGTGTATGTAGCACTACCGAAATTAATTTGGTCGTTTACTTTCTCTTTTTCTTTTTCTTTTTTTTGTTGTATTATATAATGATTATGCTTTTTCATTTTTTGGCAAATGCTAAGGACGTTGGTTTATATCAAGATAGGAGTGAATGTTTTCTAAATAAGTGAAAAAGTAAAAAATATTTTGAAGTAAATGACAAGGTGAAAAAGTATTTTGACATTGGTCATGTTCTTTATAATTTTTTGTCTTTTTCTTGTATTATCTGAAAGATGATTATGTTGTTTCATTTTTGGCAAATGCTAAGGGCACTGGTTTGTGTCAAGATTAAAGTGAATAGTATTTGAATATATGTGGAAAACTTAAAAAGTATTTTAAAATTAATGGAAAGTATTTTGAAATTGGTAGCCTTTTTGGACAATTCTTATGTGCCTTGCATATGGTGTGCAAGGCATGTGTACTTTTTTTATATATTGCTTTGATTTTAGTTATATATTTTTGTGTTGATTGTTATATATTGATGAGCTGTAAAACAGGTTAATTTATAAGTAATATAATTAAGGGTGAATTACATTAATAGTCTTCATAGTTTGAAACTTGTATTACTTTAGTTCTTGACTTTTCAATTGTGATATATTTGACAATGAATTTTAAATCTTGTTCCAAATAAGGACAACTGAAGATATTATTAGAATTTTTAAGGATAAAATCGTCAATTTAATAAAATATAAACTAATTTGACAAAAATAAATATCAAACAAATATTTTTAAATTTTAAAAAATTATTTCTACCCACTAAAAATAAAATTATGTAAAATAAATAAATCTTTTAAACATTTATTTATTTATTTTTTTTGCCAAATTAATTTTTATTATGTGTTTGGATGATGACCATGTAAAATTAATTTTAAAAAAGTAATCATCTAATTTTTATTAATTTTTATCAATTTTACATAATTTTATCATTGGTAGATAAAAATAATTTTTAAAAAATTAAAAATATTTTTTTGACATTTATTTTTGTCAAATTAGTTTATATTTTATTAATTTGACAATTTTGCTCTTGAAATTAAACAATGGTATCTTCAATTGTCCTTATTTGAGACAAGATTCAAAATTCAGGGTTAAATATGTCACAATTGAAAAGTCAGGGACCAAAGTGACACGAGTGCCAAACTATAGAGACTATTTGTGTAATTTGCCCTATAATTAAAACAATACGTAAGTGATTTTACAAAAATACGTAATTAACATAAATTCGAGTAATTATCTCATAAAAGTTTTGAAAAATACAAAATTACATAAATTTTTACAAACTCACGTAAGTGATCTCAAAAGATGCGTAAGTTAATACAAATTCTCCATAAATTATCTCATAATTTTTTTTAAAAAATACAAAATTACATAAATTTTCTTAAACTCACGTAAGTGACTTCATAAAAAGGCATGACTAATACAAATTCAAGAAAGTTTCACATAAAAGTTTTGAAAAATATAAAATCACGCAAGTTTTCACAAACTCATGTAAATGATTTCAGAAAAACGCGTAAGTTAACACAAATTTTTCGTATATTATTTCATCAAATTTTTGAAAAATACAAAGTGACATAAGTTTTTACGGACTCACGTAAATGATCTCATAAAAATGCATAGCTAATACAAATGTGAGTAAGTTTTTCATAAAAGTTTTGAAGAATACAAAATTATGTAAATTTGCACAAACCCACTTAAATAGTTTCACAAAAACAGGTAAGTTAACATAAATTTCCTTAAGTTATCTCATAAGTTTTTTGAAAAACACAAAATAACTTAAGTTTTCATGAATTCACGTAAGTGATCTCATAAAAATGTGTAACTAACACTAATTGGAATAAGTTCTTTATAAAAGTTTTGAAATACATAAAATCACATAAATTTTCACAAACTCACATAAGTAATCTCACAAAAAAAAAAATATTAGTTAACCTATTGAAAATGTTACCTTTTCTTAACTATTAAAAATTGAATGCTGATGACCAATTTATTTTAATCCAATGACTACAAATATACTAAAGGGGTTGCACACCCAAACAATATCTTTTTCGCAAAAGGTTGTTGAACGTAAGAGAAACGTGAGGGGCTTGTGGGGCTTGCCGTCGGGCTTACCAATATGGGATCCATTTTGACGCTCTTAATCGTTCATTTTGAATGTATATCATCTATAGAAAAAAATTTATGTCGATCTAATAATCATAATATTTTTATTTTATTGCGTTTGTTTCTTAAAAAAATACAAGTATGTTATTTAAAATAGATCATTCATTTTTTTGAAGACAAACACAATAAAATGAAAATATTCCAATTATCTTATCGGCTTAATTTTTTTATGAATGATATACACAGATGATTTTACAAAGTGAACAATTCAGATCATTGAAACGAGACTAGTGATGAACCTCACGAGTTTTCTCAAATTCATATTTAAATTTGAGAAAAGCCTATTCCTTTAACAAATGCTAAAAGCTTTGATTTCTAGCAAGATTCGAGTAGACATTGGTTTAGAAATAAGTGAAAAAGTTAAAAGTATTTTTAAATTAATAAAAAAAAAAATAGTTATTATTTATTTCTTATGCTTAGTGTAATTTTTGGATGTCATGGAAACGTAGCTTGTCTCTTTGGATAACCAATTTCCCCTTAATGTTGACTTGTTCTTTTGGTAACTGTAGGTAATAAAATTGGTGAAATTAAGTGAAAAAGTTAAAAGCATTTTGAAATTAATAAAAAAAAAATTAAATTAGTTATTATTTATTTCTTATGCTTGGTGTGATTTTCGAATGTAATGGAAACATAGCTTGTCTCTTTAGACAACTGTACGGGAAAGAAATAATTCTCCTCGTATAAATCCTGTTGACTAAGTCCGTGCTCCTCCGTATGACGCCGCTTTGTCACCTGAAAACACAAACGTGAGCTAGCCGACGGGTGTGTGCCGGAAACCTCTCCGATGCCTAAGTCAGCAAACTTGACAAATAGACAAAGCTCAATGTGTTCAGAAAGCAAAATTGTGTGTTGTGTTACCTCCTTCAAGGTGATATTTGTGAGCTTCTTATAGGTTTCGAGTGGCACAATCCTAGTAGGACTTTTATTCTTCCATGCAGAGTCCTCCTAGGATTCATACTCCAAAAGGATAATGCTTATCCTTTTACACCCCCCCACTGCTTAAACCAAGTGGGATGGTTTTTGCCATGGCCGAACTACCATTTGACCGAAGTACCCACGGCTATACCGAGCCACAAAATAAGCCGTACTATCATTGGTTCGGTTCTGTCTCTTGTTATACCTTATCTCGGTTCTCCCTTGTATGAACCATGGTGTGTTTGGACCGAGCTTCCGAGTAGCAAGGTCCTAACCGATCTATCCAGTATACGTCATGACCGGACTAATTCTGAGACCGGACTAACTCCAAGTTGTCCAGACCGAAGTAACTTAACATCTTTTCTGGGCCGGAGTAACTTTATCTCTCTTGGGCCGGAGTAACTTTGTCTCTCTTGGGCCGGAGTAACTTTATCTCTCTTGGGCCTTTTTACCCAGTCTTTCATACTTTAGGCCATAAAGTCTATCTCATAGCTCGGCCCAATTTTTACCAAAAATTACCCTCTCAATTGCCCCTTAATTCCATCTGCATAGCATGATTGGGATTACCTGTTTACCAGCCGAGCTGAAGTTTTTTAAGCATTTCCAGCCGAACTAAAAAACCGTTTAGCCTCTCCAGCCGAGCTTACTTCACTCCGGGCTCTACTCGTTCGGTCAAAACGTCTCTTCAATCACAGTGACTGTAACGCTTCACTTTCCAATGACACGTGGCAGGCTCTGATAGGTTATGGGCAGCTGTCACGCCGCCCTTGTACTGCAAAAAATTTGAACAGTTCCCGCTTTTTTGCCTTTCGTCTTTTTCACAAAATAACCCTTTCACCTTTGAATCATTCACCTTTTCTATTCATCTTCTTCTCTCTTCGTGCCTCTACTTCTCCAACATCTGAGTTCCCTGAGCTCGTGTTCTTTCGCTGGTGCTGTTGCTCCCCTCTTTAGCTTCATCTTCCTCTGGTAAGCTTCAAAAAACCTGTTTTGTTTTTCTTCTTTCTACTTTCTATGTTTTTGCGAAACATGCTTGTTCATTTTTGTTTTTGCCTCAGAACTTCCATGGAAAAACATTAGCAGAACTCATGCGTGTATGAACTATTCTGTAGAAAACAAGTCTTGGATCCAAAATCATGTAGCAACCGAACTAGGATACTGTTTGTCCAATTCCTGAATCACTCTGGCCGAGATAAGCTCATTGAACGAAGTTTGAACTCATTAAACTAGGAACCTCGGTCTTCAACCGAGCTAAGCCTTTGGGGCAAAACCAGCTTTCCAAGTTTCTGAACCAAACTCAGAAAGCTGCCCCTAGAGGCTCAACCGAAGTAATCAAAACTCATAGTTCAACCGATTTAGGCCTTTGGGGCTAAACCAGCTTTCCAAGTTTCTTAGACCAAACTCAGAAAGCTGCCCCTGGACGATGAATTGGTCTAGCAAAATTGTTTCCAAAGCCAGTATGCCGAAATGCTCACCAAGGTCTTGGCTAATAAAAACCCTGCTCAAACCGAGCTACCAAGCCTTTTGCTGAACCGAGATAGAACTTGTCCATAAAGCCGAAGTAGGGCTCTTTTACCTTGCTTTTAATTTGTAGCACGGTCCAACGATCTGTGCTTAACCCCTTTGTTTTCTACTTTGCAGACTTAGGTTGCCTAGGCACTCCTCCGTGCGCTCAACCGAGCTACTGCGCACAACGTTTGCATCGGTCTAATTTATTAATAACTTATATGATAGATGGGGAAGTATAGGTACCTAGTAAATACTCCGGGCGGCCTAGCCGAATTCAGAAAAGACTACCAAATACCCGATGACGTCCACCTGATTTTGGCCGAAAAAGACGTCATTCCCTGGGGTAATGAAGGATTCGTCCCCTTCACCCTTTTATCCATTATAGAAACCGGACTACGGTTTCCAGTCCAACCATTGATTTGCGAGTTTCTTAGGCAAACCAGACTATGCCCAACCTAACTATCTACCAACTCCTACCGCATCATTATGGGAATAGCCGAACTGAACCGCCAAGCCGGACTAAACCTTGGCCTGGCTGAAATCTTCCACCAATATTCCATTGGTTCAAAAGAAGATGGGTGGGTCTATTATCTTAGAATACGTCGCCGCCGAGAGAAGATAATAAAATATACACCGGACAAAGACTTAAACGACGACGATTTTTTCTGGGTCTCTGGGAATTTTAAGGATTATCAAGCCCAGATCCCTGGCCGACCTATAAATTGGAAAAAAGGAGAGCCCGGTAAATTTACTTTGGTCTTCTTCCTTGCAGTTTTTTTATACTTCGGTTTTTTAATCTTTCAACCGGACTAATAGTTGTCTTCTTTCGCAGATTCCGCCCACCTACACTCTTTATATAGCTACCCAAACCTAGCTACTTTGCGCGCCGCACTACGGTATCCAGACCGTAGTTGGGCTAAGCTGTTAAAGTTTGAGCCGACCTACAAATACAGCGGTCGCCGAAAGGCAAGAGTGACCGACTTTCTTCTTGAAGAGGCCCCAGAACCGGACCCATCCTTGCCCGAGATTAGACTGATCCCACTAACAGTTGAAGAGGAGATGGCAAAAAAGAACAGAGTCAGGGCGCTTTTAACCGAGACAACCAGGCCCGAAGTAATGCCACCAAGCCAATCGCAGCCTGCTGTTGTGGCCCTCCCTTCTCAACAGCCGTCCTCTTCCCGCCGAACCAAGCGCGCTCGGACTGCCGAAACCGAACGAAGTTTGGTTGATGAAGAAGAACCTGCTCTTCCACCGAGCTTGCCACCGAGCCCCCAACCGGAGCCTTCTGACCGAACTACCGGTAGCTGGGCACCAAAACTTACTTTCAACAACCGAGACATCCAAGACTCAGACTCGGTTGTTGCTGAGAAAGACCACCAGTTGGTCTTCAACCTGGCCAAGAGTGTGTGCCTTCCCAAAGACATGGAGCACCACCAAAAACAACTAAACACCGAACTGAAGGCCATCCGGTCTTCGACAAAATCCATGATCCTGGTAAGTAGCTTCGTCCGTTTTTCTTTTTAGTTTTCTCTAACTTTCACTTCGGCTCAAAGGGAAGTCTTTGTCTTGTCTGGCCATTCAGAAAAACGTCACTCACAAAAAAGTGTTAGAGCTCAGGAAAACTACGAGGCAAGCCGTGGCAGAGGCCGAAGCGAAGACGGCCGAGCTAGAGGAGGCCAGAAAGCAAATGGCCGAGCTATAAGCTGAGAACGGCCGACTGGCCGGACTGGTTAGCTCGGCCGAAGCAGAAAAGCAAAAGGCTGTCATTGTTTTAAAGGATAAGTATCTGCGGGAGCTAGTGAAGCTCGAAAGGAAGAAAGATGCCGAAATATCCCAACTGAAGGAGAGCGCAAAAGGAGCCGAAAAGCAAGGCTACAAGAAGGCAGAGGATGCTTATGTCAAGCAGTGCGAAGCTGCCAAGGAGCTATTCTTCAAGTGCGGCTGGAGGGCAGCTGTTGAGAAGCTCGGTCACGATCCACAGACCGAGGTTTTCAACCCTCCAGCCTACTTCATACCAAACTCCCTTGTGGAGTATGCTAATGCCATGCAACAACAGTTTCTTGAAGGCTCAGACACTGATGAAGACTCTGCCTCAGAGGATACTCCGGTTGTCAATGCGGACTAGTCAGTTCAGTTGGAGCCCATGGTGGAAGACCTAACTATTGAACTTCTAGGTGAAACCGTGGTTCCGACCGAAACCACCCTTGCGACCGTGAGCGAGCTCCCATCTGAAACCGGTCTTCGTGTGGATGCCGATGTAGCTTTTGATGCCGAAATTGAAGACCTTTTCTCTTGATTTTGTACTTTTTCTCTTTTTTGCTACCTTTTGTCTTTGTAACCGGGCTAAGCCCCTCTATAACTGCTTTTCAATGAATCAAAATTTTGCTTGAACTTTTATTCCGGTTTTGATTTGTATGCTTGCACTTGATATTTTCATGTCCAACATTTATCTCGGTTTTTGCTTGTTCGAACTAACTTATGCTTACCAGCCAACCACTCCTTAGCCGACATAATTACTTCGACTGAGGAATACACAGAGTTGGTTTAATCCAGCCAACCACTCTTCAGCCATACCCTTACTTCGGCTGAAGAGTAACGGGAGTTGGTTTATTCCAGCCAACCACTCTTCAGCCATACCCATACTTTGGCTGAAGAGTACCAAGAGTTGGTTTAATCCAGCCAACCTCTAAGTTAGGTTTTTCCAACTAACTTAGAACAATGTTTGGTTATTCCGACCAAACGTCCTGCAGCATGGATCCTTATCCTGGGCTTAGGAAGGGTGTTGGTTTATTCCAGCCAACCTCTAAGTTAGTTTTTTCCAGCTAACTTAGAATAATGTTTGGTTATTCCGACCAAACGTCCTGCAGCCTGGATCCTTATCGTGGGCTTAGGAAGGGTGTTGGTTTATTCCAGCCAACCTCTAAGTTAGTTTTTTCCAGCTAACTTAGAATAATGTTTGGTTATTCCAACCAAACGTCCTGCAGCCTGGATCCTTATCCTAGGCTTAGGAAGGGTGTTGGTTTATTCCAGCCAACCTCTAAGTTAGTTTTTTCCAGCTAACTTAGAATAATGTTTGGTTATTCCGACCAAACGTCCTGCGGCCTGGATCCTTATCCTGGGCTTAGGAAGGGTGTTGGTTTATTCCGGCCAACCTCTAAGTTAGTTTTTTCAGCTAACTTAGAATAAAAGGTTTGCAATATTCCTATCTTTACTAAAGCTAAATTTTACAGAGAACAACGCATGCTGAAAAAGAATTGATTGTCTTATTGAGGGAAAAAAAAAAATTACATATGTTTGAAAGAGAAAAAGCTAAAAATAAAACAACTTGAGATTGGCCGTGTTCCATAGCCTAGGGATTGCTTTTCCGTCCTTGTCTTCTAGGTGGTATGCCCCTTTGCTTGCTAACCCAACCACTTTGTAAGGACCTTCCCAGTTTGGCCCTAACTTGCCATCTCCTGGTACCAAGGTGTTTCCCATTACTTTGCGCAGTACCCAATCGCCGATCTTGAATTGTCTTGGATGTACCTTTTTGTTGTATTTTCTAATTAACTCTCGTTGGTATGAAGCAATGTGAACCAGTGCTCTTTCTCTTCTTTCTTCTGCAAGGTCAAGTTCCAATGTTATGGCTTCTCCATTTAAGTCTGGATCAAAATTTTCGCTTCGAATTGTGGGGAGGCCAACTTCCAATGGGATTACTGCTTCCATTCCGTAGGCTAAGGAGAATGGTGTCTCTCCTGTTGATCGTCGAGGTGTGGTGCAGTAAGCCCATAGAACATGAGGAAGTTCGTCTGCCCATTTACCTTTTACCTTTTCTAACCTCTTCTTCAGTCCATCCAAGACAACTTTATTTGATGCTTCTGCTTGGCCATTTGCTTGAGGATATGCCGGTGTAGAATTGCAGAACTCTATCTTGTATTCTTCACAAAAGCCTCTAAAGATTCTGCCGTCAAACTGAGTGCCATTGTCTGAGATTAGGGCTTTTGGTATGCCAAACTGAGTGATGATATTCTGCCAAACGAACTTCTTCACATCTTTTTCTTTGATTGATGCCACTGCTTCTGCTTCCACCTACTTTGTGAAGTAGTCAGTTGCCGCGAGAAAGAACTTCCCGTTGCTGGGTGCTGTTGGAAGTGGTCCTACTATGTCCAAGCCCCACATTGCGAAAGGCCATGGGCTAGTTAATGGTAGGAGTTCTCTTGCCGGTTGATGTATTTGGTGTGCGAATTTTTGGCATTTCTCACACTTCTTCACATATTTTTCTGAGTCTGCCTGCATGTATGGCCACCAGTATCCTTGTGAAATGGCCCTGTAAGCTAGCGATCTTCCTCTTTGATGGTTTCCGCACACCCTTTCGTGTTTCTCGTACAAGAATGCTTCTACTTTGCTGGGATGTACACGCTTTAGGTAGGGTCCTGAGAATGACTTCTTGTATAATACCAAGGATGGGGAGAGCCAAAGTCGCTGTGATTTCGCTCTTATTCTGTTGGTTTCCTTTTTCTCTTCTGGTAGGATGCCGTCTTTTAAGAACAGGATGATGGGATCCATCTAAGAGGGGCCTAGTTCTGTGCAACATACTTCTTCTGCTTCGGGGTCTTCTATGCTTGGTCTAGGTAGGTAGTCGATTAGTAGTGGATGAGGTATGGAGGAGTCTGCTATTGAGGCGAAGCCTGCTAGTTCGTCAGCTCTGCTGTTTTCCTCCCTGCCGATTTGTTCTATCCTTACTACTTCAAATTTCTTGATCTCTGTTCTGACCAACTCTTGGTACTTGGCCATCCTATCATCCTTTGCTTTATAGTCGCCAGAAATTTGGTTTACTACCAGCTGTGAGTCGCTGTAGACCATTAATTCGGTGGCCTGCATGTAGTATGCTGATTTGAGTCCTGCGAGAAGCGCTTCATACTCCGCTTCGTTGTTTGATGCTGGGAAGCCAAGGTTGATTGCTTGCTCTATAACCAGGCCGTCTGGTGAGATGAGGACTATGCCGAGTCCTGCACCATGCCGGTTGGATGCTCCATCCACAAAGAGCTTCCACATCTCACCAACGAACAACTTCCAGCAAGTGGAGGGGTCAGATGATGTCGTGGGATCAAGAATGGTGTTTTCTTCAAGGTCCATGCTTGCTGTCTGCCCCTCGCCATCTGATTGTATTGTTAGTGAGCCTTGGTTTGTTTCTTCCTTGTTGTCTTTAGTCTGGTCTGCCTTGGAGTCTGACTGAGTTCCTTCTACTAGGGGTTGTGCTATTCCGGCGTCAACTTCCATCCCTAATTCGGTGGTGTCAGTTAGGTCGACTGGGCAGATATGATGACTTCCAGGAGTAAATTCTGCGACGAAGTCTGCCAAAGATTGGGCTTTTATTGTGGTCCTGGGTTAGAACTTGATGTCGAATTGTCCCAACTCTACTGCCCACTTCAAAATTTGCCCAGAAAAGTTCCCCCTCTCAAACAAAGCTTTTAGTGGAAAAGCTGTGAGAACGATTATGGTGTGGGCGTGAAAGTAGTGTGCTAATTTCCTGGAGGCCATCATCAATGCTAATGCCAGTTTTTCCAGTGGCAAATATCTTGTTTCGGCTCCCAGCAATGTCTTGCTGACATAATAGATGGGCAGGTGTTGAATTCCTTCTGCACGAACCAACACTGCGCTAACTGCGTGCTGAGAGACTGCCAGGTACAAGAAGAGTTCTTCACCAGGTACTGGGGTAACAAGCAGTGGTGGGGAAGACATATACTGCTTTAGGCTTTCCAGAGCTTGGTCGTATTCTTCATCCCACTCAAACTTGGCCTTTAAGGCGTGAAAAAATGGTCGTAGTCTATCTGACGACCGGCTGATAAATCGGTTCAGCGCAGCTGCCATGTCGGTGAGATGCTGCACTTCCTTTACTGAGTTTGGTCTCTCCAGATCTTGGATTGCCTTGATCTGAGAGGGGTCTGCCTCTATACCCCGGTTGGTCACAAGGAAGCCCAGGAATTTGCCAGATCCTACTCCGAATGCACACTTGGACGTATTGAGGCGCAATTTGTGCTTCTTCAGGATCTCAAACATCTCGCCTAGGTCCTTGAGATGGTCGTTCTCATCCTTGCTCTTGACCACCATGTCGTCGATGTAAGCTTCCATTGTTCTGCCTAACAATGGTTCAAACATCTTGGTGACCATCCGTTGGAATGTTGCCCCTGCGTTCTTCAGGCCAAAGGGCATGACCTTGTAACAGTATAGTCCTCTTGGAGTTGTAAAAGATGTGACCTCCTGGTCTGGTTCATGCATGGCGATTTGGTGATAGCCTCTGTATGCATCCAGAAAGCTAAGTCGGTTGTGCCCCGCCGTTAGGTCCACTAGTTGATCTATCCGTGGTAGAGGAAAGCTATCTTTTGGGCATGCTTTGTTGATTGTTTTGTAGTCGACGCAAACACGCCATTTGCCATTCTTCTTTGGCACTACAACCATGTTGGAGATCCATCTTAGGTAGTGTAACAACCCCCATACTGTTTACCGATTAATGACTGATGATTGGACTGATTAAAAGTACTGAACTGACTGACCAAAATTGAAACTGAATTGGATGAATACATCTGTTTGAATTGCATTTTATCTGTTGACTGTATGCTTGATCTGTTCATGACTTGTGTTTAAACTGCTCATTGAAGGCCTTATCGGCGGCCGAATTAGAAACTGATTAGTGTTTCATGATCCTCATAATTAATGTGATTTTATAGTATTTTTAATTAGGTATGATTAGGTATGATTAAATTAGATTAAAACGAGTTAATTGCTGAAGTTTGCCGTAATTACCATTTTGCCACACTTAGTGGGCCACTACATCACACACTTAGAAACTTGTATATGCTTGATTCAACCATTTCCTCAGCCCATTCCCTTGTTCTTGCCGACCAAGAGAGGAGATAGGAGAGAATTGAGTTCATTTTGTTGAATTGTTTGGAAGTGATGTGTGGATTGCTAAATTGAACCTCTAGACTTGCATTCAAGGAACTTAGGTATGAATTTTACCTTCTCATTCTTGTGTTTGAACTAATTCTTGCATGGTCCATGTTAAATTGTAGAGTTAAGTCATGTTTTAGTTCATACATGTTGATATAGAGCATAATTCATGCTTGCATGTGTTCTTGGTTGAAATTAGAGTTGAATTCATGGTAAAATGGTGCATGCATGTTCATAATTCTGTAATGGTCCATGTTTTCAACTCATTTTTGGATCAATTGGCTCCTTAGAGCATCAAATTGGAGCTTCAAAATGGTTTGAATTCATGCATGTTTGCATGTTCATCTTGTGCTTGAAAAATGGTTTAAATTGAGTTTGAATTAAACACCCTTGGGCTTTGATTTCTTAAAATTGAGCTTTGAAACATGTTATTCTATGTGTTTATAAATGTTTTCCAGAAAATGGGCCCAAGAAGATCGGTTTTGATGCATTTGAATGTGAGTTTGAGCTTGGAGGTGCAATCTGGAATTCCCAGATTCTGCACTTCCGCTCGAGCGGGGGAAGTGCCGCTCGAGCGTGGAATCCGAGCATCCAGTATCTCTGCACTGTTTTACAGTCCGCTCGAGCGTAGGATTGGGCGCTCGAGCGGAGTCATGTCTCAAGCTCGAGCGGGCGTCGAGCGGAGATTTCACCCATCCAGTACTTTTACAGTACGCTCGAGCAGGAAAGTTGACGCTCGAGCGTGTAGCTTTGTCGCATGACCGCTCGAGCGGGGAAACCTGCGCTCGAGCGGGACTCTGTTTTTCTGAAAATCTTGAAACAGTCTTCTGATCACATCCTTGCATCCTCATTCCATTCTAGGCATTCTTAGGCCTAGTTTAAGACATCTTGTTGAGGATAGATGTAGAACACACCGAGGCCTTAGGGGTTAAATTATGTTATCTCCCAACTGTGTAGCTTAGTGTGTGTTCAACCTGTGAACTGTGTAGGGCTGGCAACTGGGGAGACACGCTCTAGCATACTGTAGCCCAAACTCTGTGAGTAACAACTATGTAAAGATATGTTCAAAATGATTATTTTCTGAACAATTGAACTGTACTGCTTTCTGAACTATTACTGTTAATTGAATGAATGTATGTCCTCTATTCTGAACTGTATTGTGGCATCCTTAGCAACTACTGTTACTGACTGTTACTGTTACAGAGATCTCTGTCAGTTCCCTCGTGGAACCACTACTGTTTACTGATTGATGGCCATCATTACTGTTCGGTCTTTAAGACCTACTGTTTACTGTTATGCTAATGGATGTACCACATATGACTGAATAACTGTTCTGACTGAAAGACTGAAGTATTGTTTAATGAACTGATTTCATTACTGTAAGGACATTTCATTCGTAACCCCTTTACGCATTATGTTATTCACTGGGCTTTAGCTCACTGTTTATATATATATGTAGGTGCTCAGCCACCAGATCGGAGCTAGGAGCGTGGGTTAGACTCCAGTTTTGTCAAACCAGCCTTTGTGCCTCACTGAGAAGTTTCGAGTTGCCATGTTATGGCTTTGGGGTGTCTTGTTTTCCCCGTCTGTCTCCATACTGTTTGGATTACTGTATAGACTGTTAACTGCTAACCGTACTGTTATCAAGGGATTAGGTCCCTGTACTGTGTGATTGTAAATTATTGTATAGACTGTACTATTGTATGTATGAATGCATGAAAAATCTTTTTGGCATGCAGACTGTCACAGCTCAATGGACATTATTCATTTACTGTATTGGCTTCCGCCAGGCCCTCTACTCTGTTTTACTGTACTACTGTTTTGCAGGCCTTCGGTAATCTCGGATTACTGGCCGGTTACGGTGCTAAACCCATAGGGCCGGGTTTGGGTCGTGACAGGTAGTGCACTTCTCTAATTGCTCTTGCCTCCAGCAGGTTACCTACTTCTTCTGCCACTATTTCGGCATGGTGAAGTGCCGATCGGCGAGTGCGTTGAATGACCGGCCTGGCGGATGGGTGGACATTGAGTTGGTGACTGATGAAGTTTGGATTAATGCCTGGCATGTCGTAGGGTGTCCAGGCGAACACTTCGATGTTAGAGGTCAAGAATTCCAAGGCCTCTAATCTCTCAGTGCTGGACAACGACGAGCCGATCAAGAAGAACTTATCCGGGTTCTTTTCATCGATTTGTACCTCCACCAAGTCCTCCACTGCTTTTTGATCAGCCTCTTTGCCGACGTCCGCGAATAGTTCATTGCTTTCAAGTTCTTCCACCGAATGAACGTATCCTTTGGCAGCGCGGCTGCCATTTACTGTGGCGAAGCATTGTTTTGACATGATCTGATCTCCATAAACTTCTTCGATTACTCCGGTGTCGTTGGGAAACCGCATTACTTGGTGGTAGGATGACGCCACCGATCGCATGGCATGCAGCCATGTCCTGCCTAAGATGACGTTATAAGTGGAAGGGACCTTTAATACCCAGAACTCCACTTGTTTTGTTACGCTTCCTGCTCTGACAGGAAGAATTATCTTGCCGACGGGCCATTCTGGCATGGAGTTGAATCAAATTAGGGGAGATACGGCAGGTGCCAAGTCTTTGTCTTGTAGTTTTAATTGTTTGAATGTTTCGTAGTACATGATTTCACATGAACTACCCTGGTCAATCAGAATCCGCTTGACGTCAAAATCCTTGACTCGAAGAGTGACGACTAGGGCATCATTGTGAGGACAGTATATTCGATCCAAGTCCTTATCTGAAAAAGAGATGACGTTTGTTGCCTCTGTCTTCCCCTTCTTGATGGCAGGTTGGGCACTTAACACCTCTCTAAAGTGCTCAGCCTTTTTGATTGATCCCCTGAGCTCGCATACATGCTTAGGTTCAAAAACTCCATGTGTCACATTGATAATGCCTTGTGGCGGGGCGTCAATTGGCATTCCGTTAGGGTGGTTATTTTGGTCCTGGGGGGCTGGCTGTGTCCCTCCTTCAATGTACTTGTCCAAGTGGCCTGCTGCCACCAACTCTTCCAGGTGTTGTCTCAATGGTGTGCAATTCTCCGTGCGGTGTCCATTTTCTTTGTGGAAGGTGCACCGCGACCTTTCGTCATAGTCCTTCTGAGCTTCTCCTAGCTTGGCTGGCCACTTGACGAAAGGCTCATCTCTTATTTCGCTCAGAATCCGATATATCGGTTTCTTGAACACCGTGGTTATGGCAGTGCAGATTCTCAACCATCTTTTATCCGGGTCTTCTCCGTTATCTTGTCTGCCACGCCCGTTTCTGCTCTGACGATCTACTGCATTGACCTTCGCTGAGGTTTTCTTTTCTGGTACTGTGGTCGTGACGTATTTTGCTTTGGCACGTGCGCCATCCTCTTCTACCCTGATGTGCTAATGCACTCTTTCCATCAGGGCTTCCATAGTGAGGGGTGGCGTCATGGTGATCGAGTCCCTTAATCTGTTCCCAACTGGAAGGCCTCTTTTATACTGTGCAATGGCGAGATTGGTGGGGCAATCCCCAATCTGATTGAATGTCTCCCAGTAGCGACTGTTGTAGGATCTTAGGGTCTCTTTATCACCCATGTCGATGGAGAGTAGCTGATCGATCTCCACCGGGGTTTTAGTGTTTGTTCGGAACCTTGTCACGAAGGCTTCTGCTAATTGTGCCCAAGAGGCTATGCTGCCTTCTGGAAGTTTCTCGAACCAAGTCAAGCCTAGGTCGCCAAGACTTGATGGGAAGAGTATGCACATTAAGGCCTCGTTTCGCCTGTATACAGCCATGACTTGGCGAAAGTGGCTCAAGTGTGAGTAGGGATCCGTCTTCCCTTCATATGTAGTGAATTTTGGCTGAAGGAAGTTTGATGGTAGGGGCGCGTTTTCAATCGCCGGAACAAACGGTGAAGTCTGCAGCCTTGCTAATGCCTTGTTTGTTGGTTCGTAGGCAGGGCGCGGTATTGGCATTCCAACCTCGACGCTTCCATGCGTCTGAGGAGCCAGCCGTTGTAAGGCAGAAACTCTGTGCGGATCCCGTGCCCTGGCATCCTCCTTGCATCGTGCTTTCTCTTCGAGCACAGTTCGTAAGTCGGATGATCTGGGTAATTCCGTCTGTCTAGATCTGGTTTGATGCGAATGAGAGGGCCAGTATGTGCTACCTTCAGTGTATGATCTTTCAGACCTCGTCCTCTCAGACCTGGAGTGACGAGTTCTGGAAGACCATGATTGAGTATCGCCTGTCCTGAGGCTTCTACTCTCTCCTTGTGAGGGTGTAGTATTCCTACTACGATTTTCTGAGTGGCGAGGGGGCGTTTTGTTTTTGCGCCCCTCTCCTGTCGCCACTTCTTTTTTCTTCATCTGGCGTTTTAAGGCCTCCATGTCCGCCGCCATCTTTCTTATCAATTCATCTTGCTCTTTCACGCGGTTTTCCAGAGCTTGAGGGCCAATCCTTCGTCTTTGCCTGTCAGGACTTTGTGAACGAGAGCGATGGGGGCTGTTATTTCGCCTTCCCCTAGCATCCCTCCTGGAGTTATGTCGTTGGGGCTCCAAGTCCGCCATGGGAGGGACAGAAGGTAATCCTTCACGCCTTGCGCCCCCATCTAGAGTTAGCCCGTCGACGGCGGACTACGACAATTCTTCAATGTGTGCCATTGATTGTAAAGGGGAGAAGCTTTAATCAAGAGGTTTTGTTCTATCTGTTTTTCCCACAGACGGCGCCAATTGTACGGGAAAGAAATAATTCTCCTCATATAATCCTGTTGACTAAGTCCGTGCTCCTCCGTACGACGCCGCTTTGTCACCTGAAAACACAAACGTGAGCTAGCCGGCAGGTGTGTGCCGGAAACCTCTCCGATGCCTAAGTTAGCAAACTTGACAAATAGCAAAGCTCAATGTGTTCAGAAAGCAAAATTGTGTGTTGTGTTACCTCCTTCAAGGTGATGTTTGTGAGCTTCTTATAGGTTTCGAGTGGCACAATCCTAGTAGGAATTTTATTGCTCCATGCAGAGTCCCCCTAGGATTCATACTCCCAAAGGATAATGCTTATCCTTTTACACCCCCCCCACTGCTTAAACCAAGTGGGATGGTTTTTGCCATGGCCGAACTACCATTTGACCGAAGTACCCACGGCTATACCGAGCCACAAAATAAGCCGTACTATCATTGGTTCGGTTCTGTCTCTTGTTATACCTTATCTCGGTTCTCCCTTGTATGAACCATGGTGTGTTTGGACCGAGCTTCTGAGTAGCAAGGTCCTAACCGATCTATCCAGTATACGTCATGACCGGACTAATTCTGAGACCGGACTAACTCCAAGTTGTCCAGACCGAAGTAACTTAACATCTTTTCTGGGCCGGAGTAACTTTATCTCTCTTGGGCCGGAGTAACTTTGTCTCTCTTGGGCCGGAGTAACTTTATCTCTCTTGGGCCTTTTTACCCAGTCCTTCATACTTTGGGCCATAAAGTCTATCTCATAGCTCGGCCCAATTTTTACCAAAAATTACCCTCTCAACAACCAATATCCCCTTATTGTTGACTTGTCCTTTTAGTAACTGTAGGCAATAAAATATGGTGAATGGACAAAAATGTTGTTCTCTAAGATTGTTCAATCAATCTTGATTTAAGAATAATTTTAATATTTTACAAAGAATTATCCTAGCAAAAGCCAAGGTTGTCATGCCAATAATGATCTCCTTATCTCATGTCATGTAATAAAATATTATCCAAATATTAATGCCTCAGACCACCTGTAACAAATGGGAAAGTTTTAATTAAATAAGGAATATGAAAATTAATTGTAAATTAATGGAGTATTATTATTATTATTATTTTGAACAAGAAAAAAAGGAGCTCCTTGTAGGCATCATTTCTTTCGCAGGTCTTGGCCCCGAGGTAATGGGTTGCCGATCAAATTTAACCAAAACCAAAGGAAGAGACCCCTATCAGGGTACTGGTGGTGCCGACTACCAGCCGCAACAGGCATCAGAGGCTATTATGCGACAAGAGTACAATACATTTGCTGATGCACCCCTCAAGTGTCGATCACAGGACCTTTTGCTAGGTAAATTAATGAAGTATGAGGTATGTGTTTGGCACTGTGACAACCGGCTCCTTAATTAAACAAATCAAGTTAATTGATTATGTGCTTATTGCTAATTGTGTAATTATATGTCATGAAGTGTTATTGTGATACCATGATATTATTTGAATTGTATTATTGTGGACAGATAGGTTAAAGTGAATATTAAACCTATCTGATTCATTAATTATTAACAAGTTAGAATTAAGAAATTGGGTAGGAATTAGAGCCTAATTCATCATAGTACAATTTAATTTAGTGTAATTAAGATTATAAGATGATGAGATTAATTTAATTTGAATCAAATTGATTTTAATTTATTTAGTTTAATTAATTTTAGTCTAATACATTATACTCATCAATTGAATATAGGAGTAGTGTAATGGCTTTCTTGCCTTTCGATAGACTTACACGTAGAGAGAGAGAGAGAGAGAGAGAGAGAGAGAGTTTTGAGAGTTCAACATAGAGTAAGAAGAGAAGAAAGATAGAAGAGGTGAAGAACTTAGGAAGAAGGTAGAGAATTGTCTTGAATTCTCTCTAAATATCAAAGCAATGTAAGCTTTTCTTTATACTTTCATGATATAGAGACTTGCACATGCATTATCATTTAAGATTCAAGGTTAAACGATGAGAATTGATGACCAAATTAAGGTTTTACTCATCTTACTAAGAATTAAGACATGCAAGTAGGTATATAGAAAAAAAGAAGGAATTCACTCTTAATATCACCATGCATGGCATAATTCTATAACAATCTTCTTGTTTCATTTGGTTTCTTGCATGAGTTTTGAAAACTAAGAAGGAAGCTCCATGAATTCACAACTTGGAGCTCAATTCGCATAACAAATGACTTTGTATTAAAGTTTAAGAATTTTAATCTTTATTACATGGATTTGAGTTTTAAATTGAAGTCATGAATTTTGTTTCAAACCAAATATGTTTCATCCAAGGTGTTAAGTTTTTGAAGGTGAATTGCATGAAAATGAGCTTGAATTTGCAAAGAATGCATTGCCTAAGCAGAGCAGTTTTCGGACTGGTTGTGTAGCATTGCTGCACGTGCAGCTTGGAGCCTCACTTGTGCGAAAAACAGGGTAGATTGGTGGTACACACTGAAATAAAAGCAGGTGTGGGGGGCACGTGCGGCAATGGTCTCGCGCGTGCGACCAAGCCCTCCGCACGTGCGGTCTTTTTGGGCAATGAAATTCCAAACACACATGCACAAACACACACTCAAATAAATTTAAATGCACCAGAATGTACTAAGTGTGTGATAACCAGAGAAATTTCATATCTCAAGGGGCAAGTGTGTAATAACCAGAGAAATTTTGTATCTCAACATTACTCGAAAAATCACACATACACAAATTTCTTTGGCTATTACACAAAAAAATTTAATTAAGGCTTTTAGCCTGAGAAAATCAACTGATCAAGGGTTGATACTTTTATAAATTTCTCTATAAAGACATTGATATTTGGCCTAGGCTTTTAGATAGAGAAAATCAAATAAAATAAGATTTGGGTGTTTTCAAAAATTTCTTTAAAATGGCAAAAAAATTTCATTTTTACAAATTTCTTTGGCCATCACACAGAAATTTGACAAAGGATTTTAGGCAAACAAAATCAACTGATCAAGAGGTGATACTATCAAAAATTTGTCTATAAAAATAGAGAAATTTAGCCTAGGATTTTAGCCAGGGAAAATCAACTAAAATAAGGTTTTGATACTTTCACAAATTTCTCTAAAATGACAGAGAAATTTCACTTTTACAAATTTCTCTGGCCATCACACAGAAATTTGACCATGGTTTTTAGGCAAACAAAATCAACTGATCAAGATGTGATACTTCTACAAATTTGTCTGTAAAGACAGAGAAATTTGGCCTAGGGCTTTTGCTAGGGAAAATCAACTAAAATAAGGTTTTGATGCTTTTACAAATTTTTACTAAAATGACAGAGAAATTTCATTTTTACAAATTTCTCTGACTATCACACAGAAATGTGGCCCAGGCTTTGAGATAATCAATCGCAATTATCACATTGTAATAAACAACCATTATTATGAAATCAAAACCCTAATTTCACCAAGGCTGAATACAAGACACAATCAATTGTAAATCCAGAGAAAAACTAGTTTAGGAATTGAAAAACTTAACAGAGTGAGGTGGTGAAAATGAAACTCTAACTCTAAATTGAGATGAAGATAAAGATGAAGATGAACTGAAATCAAGAATGAAAATGTGTTAGAGAAATTAAGAAGCTAGATGAAGAATGATAAAGATTTTCGCTGTCGACCGTGGAGAATGACAGATATTTTCTCTGTCAATCGTGAAGATGATGAACTCGATTGCGAAGAAGATGAACTCAATTGTACAAAAGATCAGTTGCTAGAGAAAATGGAAACCATTTTTCTCTGTTGATTGTGGAGAGAAAAGATAAACACGTATGTATTTTGGTCCAAAAACTACAAACAATATATGCCTTTTTTTTTTTGGGACCTGAACTACTACAATTATTTTGAGTGTCCTTTATCCTCTAAGATCATAATATTAGGAATCTTAAAAAAAATTCCCCAAATTAAACCTGTAATTAACTTAACATATTGCGAAACATTTATATATTAGATTGGGTCTTGGTTGGATACTAATCATTTAACTTGAGGTTAGGAAAAGCTACCAAAAATTATCGATTGTTTAAATATTATTTAATGTCTGGAAAAAAATTATAATAAATATCATAAATTTGACATAATTATATAGAGCTTTCTTGGACCTCTAATTCACATAATTCCGTTTTCATCAGTAATTCGTTATTCATATGGATGAAAAAAAATGATTGTTAGACTTATTTATTTTGATGATTTATTTAATTATATTTTAATTTATTTAAAAGAGAAAAATAGAATCCAAAATTTATTTTGATGATTCATTTAATTATGTTTTAATTTATTTGAAAGAGAAAAATAGAATCAAAATTTATTTTGTCCCATTATGTCTCACATAAACTTTTATCCTAAATATTGTTTGAATGTATTTAATATTCGCTTAAATCAGGAGTTCATTTCAACCCAAAAATAATGTCCAAACCAGAGGTTCAAACAGCCCAAAACAAAGGTTCAAACAGCCCAAAACAAAGGTTCAAACAACTCAGTACAGCAGCAGGCCAAAAGGTTTAAGTGGAAGATATTCAAATTAGTAATAATGGAGTGGAAGATATTCAAATGAATACAACGACTATAAACGGCTATAAGTTTCATTATATATACCAAAGCTTCTAAACAAGTTTCAAAAAAAAAAATTAGAAAATATTCTTTGATCTATAATCACTCACATCTATTCTCTGAAAAATTCTCTGAGAAGTGTTCTTCAATTTTTGTTTACATCCTCTTTCAGAAATTATACACTGAGACGTATAGCTTTGAGCCCATCTTTCCCGTGTGAGGTTTACAAAAAAAATCAGAGTTTCATTTTTATATCTATCTTTGAGAGATAATTCTTGTAGTTTTCTGTGAAAGCAAAAACAATTTCTTTTCAACCTTGTAAGAGTGTAGTACACTCAATGTTCTTGACTTAGAAAGTTTGTATAAAATCTGTGGAGGATTGCTCCATCTGTGAAAAGGTTGCTAGCACCCTATGAAGTTAGAGTATAGTGGAAATCTCAAGTGAAACTTGAGGAGTAGACGTGGGCAAAGTTGAAACCGAATCACTATAAATTTGTTTATCTCTCTATCCCTTATCTCTTTATTTTATTTAAATTGCCATAGCTATATTTCACATTTTTACTATGCTAAAATCATTAACTGAGATAGTTGTTAGAATGCTTGTTTTAATTATTTTTATTTCATTAACTATATTTATCTATTATGCTAGTCATAATTTTTATTAGGGTATTATTATTTTTATTTGTAAAAACCTAATTCACCCCTCCTCTTATGTTGTCGTTTGGGTAACAATTGGTATCAGAGCTTAGACTCTTGTTTTAGATTTAACCATCTAGGAGTTTCAATCCATGGCAACCTTAGCTGAAGGACAAGCCACAAATAGGCCACCATTGTTTGACGGAAACAACTATAGTCATTGGAAGGATAAGATGACCCTATACCTACAAGCCACTGATTATGCCATGTGGATTATTGTCACCAAAGGTCCAAAAATTCCTACCAAATTAGTAGACAATATTAGTGTACCTAAAACAGAAGATGAATGTGATGAGAGGGATCATAAATTATTGCAAGCCAATGCTAAAGCCAAACTCATCATTGTTTGTGGATTAGACTCTAAGGAGTATAATAGAATTTCAAGTTGTGATTCGGCAAAAGAAATTTGGGACAAATTTGAGGTAACGTATGAAGGTACAAACCAAGTGAAAGAATCTCGTATTGATATGCTTGTTCATAGTTATGAATTGTTTAAAATGAACTCTGATGAATCTATTTCAAGGATGTTTACTAGATTTACTGAAATTGTAAACTCTTTGAAATCTATCGGAAAAACTTATACTAGCAGTGAGTTGGTGAGAAAAATTCTTAAGTGTTTACCAAAGAATTGGGAAGCAAAGGTCAGGGCCATTATAGAAGCCAAAAATCTTTCCACACTTGGATTGGATAAGCTTATGGGTTCCCTTATGACTCATGAGATCACCATGAAAGGAGATGAGGATGTTGAAAACAAAAGGAAAAGTAGAATTGCATTCAAAATCTCATCAAATGAAGAAGAATATGAAAACTCCAGTGAGGATAAAAGCTATGCCATGTTTAGTAGAAATCTCAAAAAGCACTTCAAGAAAAACAATTATGGAGGAAGAAGACCTTTCAAAAAAGAGTATAACAAAGATAACAAGAAAAAGCCTATTATTTGCTATGAGTGCAAAAATCCTGGACATATGAAGATGGATTGCCCAAAATTGAAGAATCATGGAAAAGACTACAAAAGAAATAAAAAGGCCATAGTAGCAGCTTGGGGAAAAAATGAAGATGAAAGCTCAAGTGATGAACTTGAAAATGAAGTAGCCAACTTATGTCTCATGACTCTTGAAAATGAAGACTCTACTCAAGATGAGGTAACTACTCTTTATAAAGAACTTGAAAGTACATTCCACGAACTACAAGATGAATTTAGAAAAGTTTGTGCCAAAAATAATGTGTTGAAGAAATCTGTTGCATCTTTATCTATTAATGTATAAGAATTAAAGAAAGAAAAAATTATTTTAAAAAATGATTTTGATACTATCTCTAATGAGAAAACTACTTAAAAAAATAATGTTGATGATTTAACAAAAACACTTGAAAATTTTGTAAAAGGTAGAGATAATCTCAACGTGTTTATTGGAAATCAAAGATGTGTTTTTGATAAAGTGGGTATTGGATATGACCCTATTAAGAAACAAAAGAATCTCAATACAATTTTTGAAAAGACACCTCCCATGACACACCTCATATTACTTGTCATTATTGTAGAAAGAAAGGCCATTATATATCTTATTGTCCATTCAAAAAGAATATGAACATGAGAATTAAAAAGATTTGGATTATTAAGGGATCTAACAAAACTAACCAAGAAAGACCCAAGAAACTATGGGTACCAAAAACCAACACTTGATTGTCATCTTGTAGGTTTGCTTTAAGTCCAAAGGAAGTGATACCTTGATAGTGGATGTTCCAGACACATGACCGGAGATAAATCCTTCTTTACTACACTGTCATCCAAAGATGGAGGCTTTGTTACTTTTGGAGACAACAAGAAAGGAAAAATCATCAGTATTGGTAGTATCGGTATTTCTCCTAACCCTTCTATTGAAAATGTTTTACTTGTTGATGGATTTAAGCATAATCTACTTAATATTAGTCAATTATGTGATAAAGGTAATCGAGTTATTTTTTATAAATCACATTGCACAATTAAAAGCACAAATGATCATAAAGCTTTATTCATTGGTAATTGTCACAATAATGTTTATGTTTTTCATCTCAATAATTTCTATGCTAGTGATGTTAAATGTCTATATGTTAATAATGAAAATAGTTGGTTATGGCATAGAAGACTTGGTCATGCTCATATGGATTTAATTACTAAACTTTTGAGAAAGGATTTGGTCATTGGACTTCCAAAAATTAAAATTGAAAAAGATAATTTTTGTAGTGCTTGTCAACAAAGAAAACAAACTAAAATATCGTTTAAATCAAAATCTCACATTTCCACAACTAGACCTTTACAACTATTGCATATGGATTTATTTGGTCCCTCAAGGATATCTAGTCTAGGTAGTAAACATTATTGTCTTGTTATTGTTGATGATTATTCATGATTTACGTGGGTTATGTTTTTAGCACACAAAGATGAAACCTTTTCTTCTTTTACAAAATTCTGTCGTAGAATTCAAAATGAAAAAGGCTTTTTTATTACTAATATTTGAACCGACCATGGTAGAGAACTTGAAAATGAGAAATTTGAATTGTTTTGTGATGAGCATGGTATTGGACATAATTTTTCAGCACCTAGAACCCCTCAACAAAATGGTGTAGTAGAAAGGAAGAATAGAACTTTAGAAGAGATGAGTAGAACAATGCTTTGCGAAAATAATCTTCCTAAATATTTTTGAGCAGAAGCCGTTCACACCGCATGCTATATTTTAAATCATGCATTAATTAGACTTAATCTCAAAAAGACTCCTTATGAACTTTGACATGATAGAAAGCCCAACATTAGTTACTTGCATGTTTTTGGTTATAAATGTTTTGTGCATAATAATGGTAAGGATAACTTAGGTAAATTTGATTCAAAATCTGATGAAACAATTTTTCTTGGCTATTCCTTAACTAGCAAAGCTTATCGTGTTTTTTTATAAAAGAACTCTTATTGTGAAAGAATCTATACATGTGGCATTTGATGAAACTAACATCTCTGCTCAAAAGCAAATTATTAGTGATGATATAGATTTGGAACCAAATGTGAAAAATTAAGTATCTACAAAGAAGAGAACCAACCATGTAAGTAGAACAAAGAGATTGAACAACCTATTCTCCCACGTCAAGAAGAATAAGGAAACAATGATGATTTGCCAAGAGAATGGAAGCTTGTTCATAATCACCCTAAGGATTTAATCCTAGGTGACCCTACAAAAGGTATTGAAACTCGCTCTTCACTTATAAACATTTGTAGTAACTTGGCTTTTCTCTCACAGATTGAGCCTAAAAACTTTCAAGAAGCCGAATTCGATAAACATTGGATGATAGCTATGCATGAAGAGCTTAACCAATTTGAAAAAAACAAAGTGTGTGAACTTGTGCCAATACCTAAAGATCATACCATTATCGGTACTAAATGGATCTTTCGAATCAAGCTTGATGAATTCGGCACAATTATAAGAAACAAGGCTAGACTTGTTGCACAAGGATACAATCAAGAAGAAGGTATTGATTTCGATGAAACCTTTGCTCCGGTTGCTAGATTAGAAGCCATTCGCATGTTACTTGTATTTGCATGTTTTAGAGATTTCAAACTTTATCAAATTGATGTAAAAAGTGCATTTCTTAATGGTTTTATAAATGAGAAAGTTTATGTTAAACAACTCCCAAGTTTTGAAGATCATGCTTTTCCAAATCATGTTTTTAAACTATCAAAAGCTTTATATGATTTGAAACAAGCACTTCATGCATGGTATGAATGATTAAGTAAATTTTTAATTGAAAATAATTTTTCTAGAGGAATGATTAACACAACACTTTTTGTTAAAACTAAAAATGATGATTTACTTATTGTGCAAATATATATGGATGGCATTATATTTGGTGCTACTAATGAAACCTTGTGTAAGGAATTTGCTAAGTGTATGCAAGGTAAGTTTGAGATGAGCATGATGGGGGAGCTAAATTATTTCCTTGGGCTTCAAATCAAACAATGTAAGGAAGGAATTTTTATCAACCAAGCTAAGTACACAAAAGAACTACTCAAAAAATTTGGTATGTTTGACTCAAAAATAGCTGAAACTTCTATGAGCACATCCATTAAGCTAGACAAGAATGAAAAAGGTAAGTCCATTGATCAAACAAAATATCGAGGTATGATCGGCTCACTTCTTTATTTAACCGCAAGTAGACTCAATATTATGTTTAGTGTTTGTATGTGTGCTAGATATCAATCAAATCCTAAGGAATCACATCTTAGTGCTGTTAAAAGAATTTTTAGATATCATGTTGGCACTCAAAATTTGGGACTGTTTTATCCTAGAGGTGTTGCATTTGATTTAATTAGTTACTCGGATGCCGACTTTGCCGGATGCAAACTTGATAGAAAAAGCACCAGTGGCACTTGTTACTTTCTTGGTAACTCATTAGTATCTTGGTTTAGCAAAAACTAAATTTTTGTTGCTTTATCAACGGCTGATGCTGAATATATAGCTTCCGAAAGTTGTTGTGCCCAAATACTTTGGATGAAACAACAATTGGAAGACTTTGATTTGTATTATGATCATATCCCTATTAAATGTGATAATACTAGTGCCATCAATTTAAGCAAAAATCCAGTTCAACACTCACGAACAAAACATATTGAAATTCGACATCATTTTTTAAGAGATCATATTCAAAAAGGGGATATTGTACTTGAATTTGTAAACACCGACATGTAATTGGCGGATATTTTCACAAAATCCCTAAGCGAGGATCGCTTCAATTTTATTCGTGACGAGCTCAGAATGTCGATTTCTACTTAAAAAGTTCTGCTATGACTGTGAAACTTGAATATTTGTTAAAATAATATATGTGTATTGCTACATTGATATGGAAACATTTATATCAGTTGAATGTTCTCAAGTCCTTCATATATTTATTTTCCTTAACAATTTGTTATTCTCAACTGTGTAATTTTTTTTTGGTTCTGCATCTTGAGGTAAAATTAACTTTGCATAGATTGATTTTTTTTTAAAATCCTCATAGTATTTTTTTTGCATTACCATTCCAGCAACACTAACGTCCCATTAAGTTTAATTTTTGCTGGTATTATTTTATATTAATTTATTTTTTTTATTTTGCTATTAGGCTTAATTTCTTTTATTTTTATTTTTTTTAATTATTATTTTTTGTTTGGGCTTAATTTTTTTTTTCTACTTTTTAATTTCATTTTTCAGCACTTAAACATAAAAACAAAAACAAATCAAAATATAAATATTTACATTAAAAAAAAACACCCTTCATTTTTTTTACGGCCATACGCTGATCAAAATAAATATATTTACATAAAAAAAAACCCTTCATTTTTTTTATGACCATACGCCGATCTTACTTATTCGCATCTTTCATCGTTTTCTTCTTCTTTTTATCACATTGGGAGACCCTTGAAGGCCCTGCCCCGTGCTTTCGTCGAGAGCGATGACTTCCCACTGACTATCAAAGACCAAGAACGACGTTGCTCCAAATCGAGCCATGGAGGTGGTCTTCCGTTTAAGCTTTTTATTTTCGGCCTTCAGTGCGCAAATCTTTGCTCGCGCATCCTTGTACATGCGCTGGAGCAGCGAGAATTGAGCGTTGACCTGGTGGAGCTCACTCGTTCTGTTCTGCAATCGGTGAGCCAATTTTATGACTGCAGTCACTGTCTCCATATAGGACGTTGTAGACGTCCCCGAATGCCCCGGGAGGATAGGTCCCGTCCCCCGTTCTGTTCGTATTGGGCTCACTACAGTTCAGGACTCTCAAATTGTCACAGCTCTAAATCTGAACCAACGAGTCCAAATCCAGCAAATCGTTTTGAGAAAACAGATTTTGAAAGAAGTGCCAAACATGGACTGCTTTGCCAGATACAGAGTCGCCACCTAAATGTTTTATTTTGGGGAAATTTAGAAAATCCTGACTCGTTTGCCTAAGGCCACGTGTCCGTCATCACCAAAGTTGCCTCGGCTCGGGAACTTAGGTACGATTAGGGAAGGTCACTTCGTGAGCACCCCCGCTCGTCCGATCAAAGATCGGCCTCTACTAACCATGATATCTATTTTTGAAAACATTATGCGTTCTTATTCCGGTTATTAGCCTAGATTTACTATGTGATGCGCACATCATACAAGTATAGACTGGATCGCCTGAATTGGAACAAAACATTTCATGTTTGTTTGTTTGAAAATGGTTTGATGGTGCTACCCGCAAATAGGCTAAGACGTGGATTTGCCACCCTCGGGTGGGCTTAGAAAACATGATTTTGCCACTATCTAGTGGGCTTAAAACACACATTTGATGAATTGTTCCAATCCAAATAACCCAACCTTCACCCACAAGCATTCAGGCAGATATATCACATAAGCAGTTAGCCTCATGGTAAGCATGCTATCATGGCAGTCACTCACACGCATGCAAGGATGCTAAAGCATAAAACTTACCGAGTACTCCAAGCCAAAATAGAAGCTAATTAGAAATCCATGCATGATCCTAATTATACAGAAATGCCTAATGCAACACATGCAAAAGTGCAACTATAGCAGGCTCGGCTATTCTAGACATGGCATATGAAATGCTACAGCTAACATGTATTCAACTTGAAATTGAAGATACAATGTAGTTAGTATGATGCGCCGAGCCTGGTGCATGCAAAACAGATGAATGAATGCAAACATGCTATTATACTGTATGCTAATTGAAACATGCCATAATCTAACCATCAGAAGCGGGTAAATAAAATGGAGAAAGACGTGGGGTTGGAAGACATACATCACACACACGCACACTTATTACAACACTGCCCTCGCGCAGAGGGTCCAAATAAATAATATACAGTCCCAAATGAATAATTACAGTCCAAATATGGACAAAACCCTAATTAATTAACAAATTAAATTAGGAAAGCAATAAATTGGCATGCAAGCCATGGACTGCCTCGGCTCTGTTCCGAATGATGAATGATGCATGCTCTGGTTGCCTTTGTCGGAAAATCCCTTGTGATGCCCCGGTTTGCCTCTGTTTGCAATTGTTCTTGGAATGTGTGCCAAGCTCTGAAAGGCTGCCGATTTCTGATTTGCTGCAACAGAGAGCAACAAAGGGGCATGGCAAAGTATTTTCACATATGTATGCATGACTACTCTTCAGGGAGTGTAGTCCTCGATCCTCGTGCCACCAATCACGCATATCGATGCATGATGGCCGAGGAGTCGAATTGCACGACTCAATATGAAATGAATGCATATATAAACACAACAAGACCTAAACTCCATCATGGATAATCCGGAGTGTCGGTGACCAGGAATTGAGACACGTTCCGTCACTCGGAGTACGAAACGTCCTTCGTTTCCCGTACTTGGGCTAACTCCTATCCCAAGCACAATGCAATATGCATGACATGCATGAATGCAACTAATATACAACCTAGCATGCACAATGCTACAAGATGGCATACACAATGCACAATGTAACAAGGCATACACAATGCTCTAACATACAACCTAGCATACGCAATGCTATGAAATGAAATGGTATACACAATGTGCAATGGACTTACACCAACGTGAGTGGACCTCAACCACACTCATATCAGTAGCCATGAGATGAAAAATGAGACTCTCGAAATACGTGCACGCATGCACGCAAACCGAGGATCGAACCTAAGGCAACAAGTGCCACTCTACCAAAGCATGGCAAGGCATGGAATATGGTATGCAAACAAGCGAATTTCAGTGCTGAAATATGATACAAAACAGCCCCGAAATATGGAAACATGGCACCCGATGCATGGAATGAACCCCAAAATTCGAAACTAGGCACATGGAATGACTTACAACTATACAAAGCATGCATTATTTAATCATGAAGTATGAAGACAGATGCAAGACAGTCCCAAAACATGCATATTTTCAGTTTATAACAAGTCTCAAAAATGAACACAAATAGGGCTAATCTATCATGCAAAAATGGACCTAAAAGAGAAATTAAACACGAAGGGATAGCAGCTGGCCCCGAATGGCAAAGAGCTCTTCAACAAAGTTGAAGAGGGGCTCAAAACAAGGCACTTTACAGTTTACATCAAGCCACTAAAATAATCACAAATAAGGCCAAACTATCATGCAAGAAAAGGCCTAAAAGAGGGGTAAAGAGACAAGTGGTAGCTTCTGTTATCAAACAGAGGAGAGCCCTTCAACAAATTTGAAGAGGGGCTCAAAAAAATATATTTCACAGTTTATGGAAAAGTCCAAAATAGCTCACAAATAAGCCTGAAATACTATGCAAAAATTGGCCTAAAAGAGAGATAAAGTGGCAAGTGGTAGTAGGAGACCTCAAACAGCAGGAGATCCTTGATCAAACATGAAAAGGAGCTCAAAATATGACTATTTACAGTTTGGGTCGGAGCCCAAAAAAGCTTGCAAGTATGGCTTAGATAGCATGCAAAACAAAGCAAGAAAGAGGGAAAATGGGACTCACCCTTGTAGAACCAAGCTTCAACAACTTTTGGGCCAATTTTGGGAGCTCTTCACCTCTGGAAAGTAGCCTCAAGTTGCTGGAATGGAGTGTAGATTGATATGCTAGGAGTTGATGTAGAAAGAACCAAGGTATTTTGAAGCTTGGATGAGAGGGATAGAGAGAGATGTGTATACCAAGCTCAAAACAATTTTTCTAACCCTCTCAAATGCAGCCGGAAGTGCTGGTTTTATAGGGAAAGGAGTGGAGAAAAGGAGGGGAAAAACTAATTCAAATTTCCCCCCAAAAGACCCCCCTCGGATACAGGATTTGGAGGGAAACAGAGGGTGCAGTTGTAAGGAACCAGGTGAGAGGGTCATGGCCGGCCAGGTTCAGAAGGTTCAGGGGGCCAGCCGGCCACCTCCCATGGCCGGCCGACCAAGGGCCAAAAGGGTCAATGACAATTGCTGGTCGGCCACCTCAAAAAGGTGGCCTCCCATGTGTGCACAACACAACTATGTGGTCAAAACCCAGAAAAAGTGAACCAGGAGAGAGAAAAGTCAACTTTTTAGTGGGGTTCAAAAGGGTCAAGCACAATTACTGGTCGGCCACCAAATATTGGTGGCCTCCCAGGTGTGTACAACACAAATATGGGGTTTAGGGTTCAATAAAGTGGCCCCGGGGTGGTCAACATTGGCTTTCAAGTGAGGAAAACGGGCTCCGGAGAGCGATGAAGAACTAAAGTTGGCTTTTCAGAACAATTGTTGGCCTCCCACCCTCCTACAAGCTTCCTAACAATGAAAATAAGGCCTCCACCAAAAATGAACCAAAACGGATGCAAAATGGAGGTTCGGGGACCGAAACGCGCGGCCCGAGGCCCCGAAAATGGGCTGTTAAGCACTGGAGGTGGCGTTCGACCACGAAGTTGGTCTCTCGGACCCCAGTGTCCCTCAAAAGGGACTAAATAAGGTGTGTGCCAAAAACCGGAGCAAACGGAGGTGGTTAGGCGGCCCGAACCGAGGCATACGGCCGTCGGCTCCGAAAAACTGAAAACCGGGCTCCAAACGGGAAAAATGACCTACAACCATGAAACGTAGCCCACGGCCACTGAGAGATGGTCTACGAGACCTCTCCCTCCCATTGGAAAGAGAAAACGGAAAAAACGGGACCTGGTTCGCAAACCGAGGCAAAACACGAAAGAGCCCCGAAGTCCGGAGGCAAGGCTCGCAGCCGAGACTCTGAAACCTCAGAACGAGCACCATATGCGACATCACCAAGCGCTCAATCGGTGACGTCTGAGTCTTAAGGTCGGTCAAAAATGGGGTGTCTACAGACGTCAATGTGAAATGATTGGCTTCAATGTCTGATTGAGCTGCCATTATTTGCTCAATTGACATCATAGGAAGGTTAGGAAGAATAGGAGTTGGGCACTCAGCCCAGCAGCGCTTACGGGATCATTCAGATCTAGAAAGAGAGTAAGGAGACGGGACAAGGCCATGAAGTAGAAGAGAGATGTAATCGACAGGAGGGTCATTTTTTACAGCCTTTCTGCCCTGCTCAGTCTCTCTGTTCTATCTCTCACACGTAGAAGAAGAAAGAGATGGACGCGAATGAGGAAGAAGAAGGAGAAGAGTGCGATTAAGAAAAATACGGAGGAGAAAAAGACAAGAGGGAGAGAGAGCCGAGGCCGTTGATTGACCCATCTCGCTTTTGTCGATCGGTTGACGCAAGAGCGAGGATGCGTGTCCGGCATGTTTTTCGACGGAACAGAGAAAGACGCACGAATCGTATATATATGTATATATATGTTTTGAATTGTATAGATGTCGTTTATCACTATCATTTTCCTCCTCCTCCTCTTCTAGATTCTGACCCATGATTTCCTTTTGATAATGTCCCAGGGGGAGAAATTATATGATGTTATGTATTATGGTATTATTTTGTTATGATGATATGTACTATGCTATTATTTTCAAATTATGGTATTATTTGAAAACTAATCTGATGATTATGTATTTATCGTTTGATATCTTAGTCTCATATCATGTCTCTAATTAAAGCTTATTTATTACACATGTGCTAACCTATATATTTAGAAATGAATTCAGGGAGCATAACTTGAAGGTGAGCTTTTCTTGCTCCTAAATCAAATCAAAACATCATTGTGTGCCATCATCAAAAAGGGGGAGATTGTTAGACTTAATTATTTTGATGATTTATTTAATTATGTTTTTAATTTATTTGGAAGAAAAAAATATTTTGATGATTTATTTAATTATGTTTTGATTTATTTGGAAGAGAAAAATAGAATCAAATTTTATTTTGATGATTTATTTGAAAGAGAAAAATAGAATCAACATTTATTTTGATGATTTATTTAATTATGTTTTAATTTATTTGAAAGAGAAAAATAGAATCAAAATTTATTTTGTCCTATTATTTCTCACCTAAACCTTTATCGTATATGTTATTAGAATATATTTAATATTTGATTAAATCAGGAGTTCAAACAGCCCAAAATAAAGGTTCAAACAGCCCAAAAATTGTTGTTCAAACAACCAAGCATAGCAGCAGTTCAAAAGGTTCAAGTGGAAGATATTCAAATTTGTAATGATGGAGTGGAAGATATTCAAATTAATAATGATGGAGTGGAAGATATTCAAATGAATACAATGGCTATAAACAGCTATAAATTCAAATGAATACAACGGCTATAAACGGCTATAAGTTTCATTATATATAACAAAGCCTCTAATGTAAACAAGTTACAAAAAAAAAAAAAAAACCAAAAAATATTCTTTGATCTATAATCACTCACATCTATTCTCTAAAAAATTCTCTGAGAAGTGTTCTTCAATTTTTGTTTACATCTTCTTTTAGAAATTATACATTGAGACGTATAGCTTTAAGCCTATCTTTCCTATGTGAGGTTTATAGAAAAACCAGAGCTTCATTTTTATATCTATCTTTGAGAGATAATTCTTGGAGCTTTCTGTGAAAGCAAAAACACTTTCTTTTCAACCTTGTAAGAGTGTAATACACTTAGTGTTCTTGACTTAGAAAGTCTGTATAAAATTTGTGGAGGATTGCTCTATCTGTGAAAAGGTTGCTAGCACCCTGTAAAGCTAGAGTATAGTGGAAAATCTCAAGTGAAGCTTGAGGAGTGGACGTAGGCCGAGTTGAAGCCGAATCACTATAAATTTGTTTGCCTCTCTCTCCCTTATCTCTTTATTTATTTAAATTGCCATAGGTATATTTCACATTTTCACTGTGCTAAAATTATTAATTGACATAGTTGGAAGAACATTTGTTTTAATTATTTTTATTTCATTAACTATATTTATCTATTGTGCTAGTCATAATTTTTATTAGGGTATTATTATTTTTACTTGTAAAAACCTAATTCACCCCCCTCTTAGGTTATCTTTTGGGCAACAATTATACTTTGTTTTTGGCTTGGGATTTAATTCCCTAACATATCTTAGATGTTTTGGATCTAAGCTTTATGTATATGTTGGACATGAACTTGGACTTATGTGTGCATTGGTATATGTATATATGGAAGTTGTTTGTTCATTTACATCCTCACAGCTCTTTGGACATCATGGTTTAATATGTACAGGCCTCTGCCGACCCCTTTTATTATTTAATTGTTATTACTGTTAAGTAGGCCTTTGGTAATCACGGATTATTGGCTAGTTACGATGCTAAACCTTTAGGGGCAGATTTGGGTGGTGACAGAGCGGTATTAGAGCACAAGTTATACCACACGCACGTGTCCAAATGAGCTATAAGATGTCCGAGAAAAACAATTAGGGCATTACATTAGCATCAATAAGTGTGTGTGGACATGTTATGTGTATATGTGCTAACACGAATAAGTAAACCATATTTCCTATGTTTATTATTACCATGTTTTATATAGTGCAATGGAGAATGCAAGGAATACAGATGAAACTGAATCATCCGAAACAAGAATTGCAAGATTGGAAAGAATAGTTGAATTATTGACTCAGGCTCTAAGACAACAACAGAACCAACAGCCCCCACCTCTTCCTCCACCACCGGTGCAGCCAGAACCAAATGCCAATGATGATGTTATTGCTTTGATACAAAAGTTTAACAAAATAAAGCCACCCACGTTCCAGGAAGGTCTTAGGCCACTGAAAGCCGAAGCATGGATCCTAGAAACTGAAAAACTATCTGAAGTGTTCCTGTGTTTAGAGGCGCAAAAAGTGTTATTGGCTACTTTTACTTTATGAGAAGAAGCCATGCGGTGGTGGATGCTTATTCGTGATACAAACAATGCTATGACTTGGGCTCAATTTAAAGAAGCTTTTCATGATAAATATTTCCCTCAGTGTGTTCGAGACCGCAAAGTATCTGAATTTGAACAACTGAAGCAAGACACCATGTTAGTAGCAGAATATGAAACTAAGTTCACCGAACTCGCCCGCTATGCACCACACATGGTAGATACCGACTATAAAAATGATAAAAATTTTGAGGGTGGACTTAATGAGGAGATACTTGATCGGATCAATGTTTTGAAATCACTCAAGTATGTGGGTGTCCTTGACCGAGCTATTATAGCTGAGGCAAATGTGGCAGCATTGAAACAGGCTAAGACGCCGGTGACTGAATGGCGGGGTAAGAGACAAAGTTTTAATTTCAAAAAGGGCCGGAACAACACATTGAATAAAAAGCAAAATACAAGGTCGACAAGTAGTTCCAGCCAAGGGAGCAATTTCATACCATCTTGTCCAGAATGTGGCAGAAGACATAAAGGAGTTTGTTACAAAATTTCCAGGGCATGTTACAGGTGTGGCAAGGTGGGCCACATGGTCAAAGATTGTCCTCTCACATTTCAAGGCACTAGTAGACCCATATCAAGTGATGCAGCATCAACCGCTGCACCAAAACCCAATCCTAAAGTTACCGGGAGAGAACCTTTGAGGTAAGGTCGGGTGTTTGCACTTGTACCAGGAGATGTGCAGAATACCGAGACAGTTGTCTCAGGTATACTTCCAATTTGTGATTGATTCGGGGTCCACATATTTCTTTGTCTCGCATGCTTTTTCGAGAAAATTATCTAGACCACTGGAACCCATAAATTATTTATTAGTTGTGTCTTCACCTACTCGAGGCTCTATGACTTGTGCTCATATGTATCCTGCATGTAAGATTGTTATTGGGGATGTGATTTTATATGTTGATTTGTTGCCTCTAAATCTTGACCACTTCGATGTAATTTTGGGAATGGACTGGTTAACAAAATATCGTGCCTGCCTCTATTGATTGTGTAACAAAACAAGTTGTTTTTCATCCACCTGGGTTGCCTGAATTTATATTTAACGGAGTTGGTGTAGTACCTCCCCCATACTTAATTTCATCTACGAAAGCCTACAAATTGATTAAAAAGGGGTGTAAAGGGTATTTGTGTTGTATATTGACTGTGCATATTGATAATAAAGCTAATGTGGACAGTATTCCTATAGTCAGAGAATTTCAAGATGTTTTTCCAGATGATTTTCCAGGGAATTTGATTGACAAGGAGATTGAGTTCACTATTGAGGTGATACCAGGTACACAGCCAATTTCCAAAGCTCTGTATAGAATGACACCTACTGATTTGAAAGAATTGAAAATCTAGTTGCAGGAGTTGTTGGACAAAAAGTTTATCAGGCCTAGTACATCACCGTGGGGCGCTCCAGTTTTATTTGTAAGGTGACAGTGAAAAACAAGTACCCGTTGCCTCACATTGATGATTTATTTGACCAACTGCAAGGTACTCAAGTCCTTTCCAAAATTGATCTTAGATCTGGATACCACCAATTGAAAGTCAAAGCTGAGGACATTGAAAATACTGCTTTTCGAACAAGGTACGGACATTATAAATTTCTTGTTATGCCTTTCAGAGTTACTAATGCACCTATTACATTTATGGATCTTATGAACAAAATTTTCAAGCCATTCCTCGATGAATTTGTAGTTGTTTTTATAGATGACATTTTGATTTATTCCAAAAGCAAAGAAGAACATGAACATCATTTGAGAATTGCCTTGCAAACCTTGAGAGAGCAGAAATTATATGCAAAACTAACAATGTGTGAATTCTAGCTTGATAATGTTATGTTTTGGGGGCATGTGATCAATAAGGATGGCATTTTAATTGACCCATAGAAGATAGAGGCAGTTGTGAATTGGCCTAGTGTAGACGTGCCCCGAGAACTCCCCGGCTCCGCGCGCGATGGGCACGAAATCCGTTTTGTTTTTAGGCTACTATAAGTTCGAACTCGTGTCACGGTTCTGAATCTAATCTCGCAAAGTGCAATGCAAGACCGATAAATCACCAAAGAGTCCAAATCCGGCAAATCGTTTTGGAAAACTGATTTTTATAAAGAAGTGCCAAACATGGACTGCTTTGTCAGATACAAAGTCGCCACTTAAATATTTTATTTTGGGAGAATTTAGGAAACCTTGACTTGTGCCTAAGGCCACGTGTCCGTCATCACCAAAGTTGCCTCGGCTAGGGAACTTGGGTACGAGAGGAGAAGGTCATGCAATGAGCACCCCTATTCGCCCGATCAAAGATCAGCCTGTACTAAGCATGATATTTTGTTTTTGAAAACACATGTGTTCTTATTCCGGTTATTAACCTAGAATTACTATGTGATGCGCACAGCATACAAGTATAACCTAGATCGCCTAAGTTGGAACAAAACATTACATGTTCGTTTAAAAACGGTTTAAAGTTGCTACTCGCATGTAGGCTAAATTGCGGATTTCAATGAATTGTTCTAATTCAAGCAATCCAACCTTCACCCACAGGCATTCAAGCAGTTAATCACATAAGTAGTTAGCCTCATGGCAAGCATGCTTTCATGGCAACATTAACACACATGCAGTATGCTAAAGCGTAAACACTCACAGTGTACTCCAAGCCAAAATAGAGAACTAGTTAGAAATCATTCATGATCCTAGTTCATGTTAAGATGGCTAATGCAACACATGCGAGAATGCAATTAAAGTAGGCTCGGCTATTCTAAGATGGCATATGAAATGCAACTTGGTACATGTATTCAAATAGGAATTAAAATACAATGCAGTTAGTATGATGAGCCGAGCCCGGTGCATGCAATACAGATGAATGGATGCACGCATGCAAAGCATGACATATGCTAATCGAAATATGCCCTAGAACTAACCATCGTAAGCGGTTAAGTAAAAAGGAGAAAGAAATGGGGGTTGGAATACATGCATCACACACACGCACGCTTATTACAACAGTTGGCCCTCTCGACGGAGGGTCCGAATAAGAAGCTAACTAGCTAATCTAAGCTAATTGAACTAATTATTATAGAATAAAGCTAATTAACTAATCCTAGTTAACTAACTATTATAAAACAATTAAGCAGCTAAACGTATTAACTACTTAAGTACAGAATCCAAAGCATAAACTAGCTAAGCAAATTAGCTAAGTAAAGCAGTAAAACAATGTCCTCAGAGGAAGAAGATTGCATGCATGCTCGGCTGCCTCGTTCGAAAATCCAACGCGATGCCCCGATTTGCCTCTGTTTGCAACTGTTCTCAGAACCTTGCACCAAGCTCCAGAAAGCTTCCAACTCACCTTGGGAACCTATGGGAGGATGGCCGACCACCTAGGAGTGTTTCCAGCCACTGGCCGACCACTTTTTGTTGCTACAGACTAGAAAAAGTGGTCGGCCAGCTAGTTTTTCTGGCTAACCGGCCAGTTTTTGCTGCATTTCTCCAGTTTGCTACAACAGAGAGCAAGAAAGGGCATGGCAATGTATTTGCAAGATATGTGTGCACATCCACCCTCCCTATCATTTCATAAGCTCAAGGGAGTGCGGTTCTCGACCTTCAGGCCACCAATTGCGCATCTCGATGCATGATGGCCGAGAGGCAAAGTTGCACAATTCAATATGAAATAAATGCACACATAATCACATAAAGCCTAAAACTCTATCATGTATGATCAAGAGCGTTGACGACCGAGAATTGAGGCACGTTTCATCACTTCAAGTATGAAACGCCCCTCGTTTCTCGTGTTTGGACTAACACCTATTCCAAACAAAATGCAACATAAGCATGGCATACACAATGCGACTCAAGTATGCAAACATGCAATGCAACTTAAGCATGCAAACATGCAATACAATGAAACGAGCATGCGAACAATATGTAAGGGACGAGCATGCAAACATGCAATGCAATGTAACATAGCATACTCAATGCCAATGGCATGCACACTCAATGCAAAGTAATAAAATAGCATACACAATGCAAATAACAACATGGCATTCACAGTGCAAGGCAACATGGCATACACAATACTCGATGGACTTAAACCAAAATGGACAGACCTCAGTCATGCCCAAATCAGTGGCCACAACTCCAAAACAAAGGCATAGAGATCAAGACAAAACATGCTCAATGTAATGGCCCATCAACTAGGCCTAAGAGCACAACTCTCAAGAGTGCTCAAAGAGTGATAAACATGGAAGTGTAACAACACTAAAGGCTCTGAAATAAAGCAAGAAATGATGCCAAATCATTCAAACAACACAAGCATGGCATGCTAGGGTCCTTAAGCATTAAAGCTAGCAAAGAGGACTACAAAGGGGGCATGCAATACATGGCACAAATGCATGAACCAACCATGGACAGAGCTTAATTAGGTCTAAACAAAGACCAAAACATGCTAAGATGGAGGCTCAAGGACTTAGGCAAGATGGCATACACATTGGTCCATAAGCTAGACAACAAATGCACAACACTCAAAGGCACTTAAAGAGTGAATGAAGTGGGAACATGACAATGCTACATGCTCTGAAATGTCATGTTAAGTGATGCTAAATTATGTACACAACACAAATGAAGCATGCTATGGTACTCAAAGCTCAAAGCTAGCATATGCATTTGTACTACAACTATGCAAAACATGAAGCATATGGCCAAGGCAACCCAAAACAGTCCTAGAACATATCAAAATGAGTCTGAAACATGTATGGAAGGAAGCCAAAACAAGCTAGCATGAAGGGCACAAAGCATGGATAATACAAGGCAAATAAGGTGGATTACACTACACCTATCAAGACCAAGCATGAGATGACTTAACCAACAAAAAATCAGAGTTATATCATGGCAAAATAACCCCCAAAACACATTGAAATGATAGCTTGCAAGCTTAGGCATGAAGGCATACGCAATGATTCATGTTTAAGACATGAAGGGAAAACCCTCCAATGCATTGAATAAGTGAAAGATGCAAGTGTGTGGCCACACTATATGGACGGAAATCACATTTCAAAAGATGCCAAATCATTCAAATTGGTCAAGCAATGCATGCTAGTGGACTTGATACACAAGGCTAACAAGCTAGAATGCACTATAGCTATACAAAGCATGGCATGCATGACCAAAATAATATAAATCAGAGCTAGAGCATGCTAAAAGATAGACAAAAGCTTCTTGAAGTTAAGCCAAAATCATGCTAGAATGACATATTAAAGCATGATACACATTAGGCTAGTTTATGGAATTGTACTACAAGTGCATGGAGCATGCAAGGGGCCATCAAACCCACCCAAAACAGAGTCATGGCATGCTAAAACAACACCAAAAACCTACTGAAATGGAGTCAACATAAGCTAGAAAGACATGCTACTTCATGAAGCATACAAGACTAGTTTATGAAATTTACACTACAAGTGTATTAAGCATGCATGAGGTGATCAAGGCAACCAAAAATAGTGGCATGCCATCCCAAAATAATCCCAAATACATGCTAAGAACAAGCCAACACAAGCTTAATAAACATGCTCAAACATAAGGCATATGAAGCAAATATGTAAAACACAAGGAGAGGGGATGATCCTCTCCTATTTGGGATCCCAAAACCACCTTTCCACCACTAAAAATCCTCTGGATTTTAGTGGTAGAAAGGTCATGCAAAGGCTAGAACAAGAACCTAAAGTGATGGCTCAAAACAAGTCCTAACAAGGCCTAACAAGGGATAGACTACCCCCAACACAAAAGTGACCTTAAACAAACAATTTAAGCATGCAAAAATAAAACATTTTGTAGTTAAGAGTTAAGCTTAAATCAGCATGCAAATAGGCCTAAAAGCTTAAGCAAAATCAAGGGATTTAAGGGTTAGAAGCTCACCCTTGATGAACACCTTCAAAACCACAACTCCAGCAGGTTTTCCAAGCTCAAACCAATCTAACAACACCAAAACCAGCTCCTAAGCACCTCAGCAACAAAAAGATGGTGTTTGAGTGTGTGTTTGTGTGTTAAAGTATGATAAAACTACACTTTAAGGCACAAAACTGAAGAACAAGAGCAAGATAGATACAAAGGTGTGTATGTATAGCTCAAAGCACAAAATCTGAACCTAAAGCATGAAGGAGGAGGTTCTCCTTTATAGAGAACCAATGCTGAAGCTCATTAGACAAGCTTGGGGTCCAAGGCCATCCCTCCATACACGTGTATGGAGGATGGTTCTGGTGCCTTCCAGCTGTGCCAGCTGGATGAAAATATCTCCAAAAAGGTGACAAAAAGTAGCTGACCACTTGAAGTGGTCGGCTAGCTACTTGAAGTGGTCGGCCGACCACCACAAGTGGTCTCCCAAGATGAAAACTAGTCGGCCATGGTGGGAGAGAGTCTAAAGCATGAAAACAATGCAGTGGTGTGGTGGCCGACCAGAAAAGATGGCCCAAAGACCAAGGAGACCAATTGGTAGACCAGAAAATTGGCTAGCGGGGAGGAAAGTGGTCTCCAAGGGGAAGAACTGGTCTCCCACCCTTGTACCATCTTCCAAACAAGGAAAACAAGGTTTGTACCAAAAACAAACCAAAAAGGATGCAAGACGAAAGTTCGGGAGGCAAAGCGCGCAGCCGAAAGCCCCGAAAACTAGTCTACGAGCTCCAAAAGTGGTTTACGACCACAAAAGTAGTCTCCCGGACTACAGTGTCCCTCTAGGGAGAGGCAACAAGGTGTGGTTCAAAAACCATGCCAAACGGAGAACGTTAAGCAGTCCTGAGTCAAGGCACGCTGCCGAAGGCTCCGAAAACCGAAAACTAGTCTCCAAATGGGAAAAGTGGTCTACGACCACAAAGAGGTGGTCCACAGACCATCTCCCTCCCTCCAGGGAAGAGAAACAAGGCTTGGTCCGCAAACCAAGCCAAAGCACAAAGAGTTTAGAGGCCCGGAGGCAAGACTCTCAGCCAAAACTCCGGAAACCCTAAAAGAGCACAACATGCACTATCACCGAGTGCTCAACCGATGACGTTTGAATCTTAAGGTCAGTCAAAAATGGAGTGTCTACACCTAGACCGACTAATGTTACTGAAGTCCAAAATTGCTGGGGTGTTTCTTGGGTTTGGTTGGATACTACTGAAGATTTGTGAAAGACTTTTCCAAAATTGGTTTGCCTTTGACCTAGTTGACATAGAAAGGAGTACTGTTTGACTGGACCGATTAGAGAGAATCAGCTTTCAAGAATTGAAGACTCGACTCGTGACTGCACCGATTCTCACCTTACCCTCAGGTATGAATGGATTTACTATTTTTAGTGATACCGCTTATAAGGGTTTGGGGTGTGTATTGATGCAGAATGACAAAGTAATAGCATATGTTTCTCGACAATTGAGGCCATATGAAAAGAATTATCCAACTCATGATTTGGAGCTTGCCGCAGTAGTATTTGCATTAAAGATTTGGCGCTACTACCTGCATGGAGAAACATGTGAGGTTTACACAAACCGCAAGAGCTTAAAATATCTCTTTACCCAAAAAGAGTTGAACATGAGACAACAGAGATGGATGGAATTGATAAAAGATTATGACCTGCAAATTGTGTACCATCCGAGGAAAGCTAATACTGTTGCCGATGCACTTAGTCAGAAATCAATTGGGAATTTGGCTTGTTTACTTACCGGGCAAAGAGAATCACTACAAGACCTTAAGAAATTTGAAGTTAAAGTTGTATTGCAGGAGCAAAGCAGGACTTTAGCTACTATCTCCACCTAATCGGCACTTATTGAGGAAATTAAAGAGAAACAACAAGAAGATGACTTTTTGAAAAAGATTATTGATGAACAGGAATCGAAACTGAGGCCAGACTGTGTTTGAAAGTGATGTGTTGAAATTTCAAGGTAGATTGTGTGTACCGAATGATCCCGAATTAAAAAAGCGAGTTTTGCAAGAAGCCCACAGATCAAAACTTTCTATCCATTCGGGAAATACAAAAATGTATCAGGACTTAAAGTTGAATTTTTGGTGGCAGGGAATGAAGAAAGAAATTGATAAGTTTGTGTCAAAATGCTTACAATGCCAACAAGTCAAAGCCGAGCATCAACGACCCGCAGGATTGCTTCAACCATTGCCAATATCGGAATGGAAATTGGAGCATATTACCATGGATTTTATTATTGGACTACCTCGCTCCAATAAAGGTATGGATTCAATTTGGGTAATTGTTGATCGTTTGACTAAGTTTGCTCATTTCTTACCTGTTAAAATGATTTATAATGCGGATAAGTTGGCTACAACTTACATTAATGAGATTGTTAGATTGCATGGAGTGCTTGTGTTCATTATTTCTGATAAGGACTCAAAGTTCACATCAAGATTTTGGCAAAGTCTGCAAATGGCATTGGGACCTAATTAAAGTTAAGCAGTGCATACCATCCACAGATTGATGGCCAGTCAGAAAGAACAATTCAAACTCTAGAAGACATGCTACGTATGTGTGTGCTTGATTTTCAAGGGAATTGGGAAACTCACTTGTCTCTAGCTAAATTTGCCTACAATAACAGTTTCCATTCGAGCATTGGTATGGCGTCTTTCAAGGCATTATATGGTAGAAAATGTCGGTCTCCTATTTGTTGGGTTGAAGTTGGAGATGGGCCTTTACTTGGACCTGAGATTGTGCATGAAACGATGAAAAATGTGAAATTAATTCAACAGAGATTGAAAACTACACAAAGCCAATAGAAGAGCTATGCAGATGTCCGAAGGCGAGACATGAAATACGAAGTGGGTGATCATGTTTTTATTAAAGTGACACCAATGAAAGGACAGACTCACTTTGGAACCAAGGACAAGTTAGCACTGAGGTATGTTGGGCCGTATGAAATCATCTAAAAGATTAATCCAGTGGCATATCAGGTAGCACTCCCTCCCGAAATGGAACATATGCATAATGTCTTTCATGTGTCAATGTTGTGGGACTATCTTCGGGATCCTTTCCATGTTATTGAGCCTACCCACGTGGTGTTGAGTGATGACTATTCTTATAAAGAAAGGCCCATTTAGATTGTAAATCGGCAAATCAAGAAGTTGAGAAACAAAAAAATCCTATTAGTGAAAGAGGACTGGAAAAATCATGGTGGCATTTATGCAACCTGGGAAAGGGAAGATGATATGAACAGGAGATACCCGGACCTCTTCCCGTTTGACCCTATATTCTTCCTGGAGGAAGGTAATTGAGTTTGAAGGACCAAACATCCTAAGGGGAAGAGAATGTGACAATCGCCTCTGTAGATGTCCCCAAACGCCTCGGGGGGGATGAGTCTCCCATTTCGTTCGATATTGGGCTCACTACAGTTTGGACACTCAATTTGTCACGGTTCTAAGTCTGAACCAAAGAGTCCAAATCCGACAAATCGTTTTGACAAAACAGATTTTTGAAAGAAGTGCCAAACATGGACTGCTTTTCCAGATACAGAGTCGCCACCTAAATGTTTTATTTTGGAAAAATTTAGGAAACCCTGACTCGTTTGCCTAAGGCCACGTGTCCGTCATCACCAAAGTTGCCTCGGCTCGGGAACTTGGGTACGATTGGGGAAGGTCACTTCGTGAGCACCCCCGCTCGCCCGATCAAAGATCGGCCTCTACTAACCATGATATCTATTTTTGAAAATATTATGTGTTCTTATTCCGGTTATTAGCCTAGATTTACTATGTGATGCGCACAGCATACAAGTATAGACTGGATCGCCTGAATTGGAACAAAACATTTCATGTTTGTTTGTTTGAAAATGGTTTGAGGGTGCTACCCGCAAGTAGGCTAAGACATGGATTTGCCACCCTCGGGTAGGCTTAGAAAACATGATTTTGCCACTATCTAGTAGGCTTAAAATATACATTTGATGAATTGTTCCAATCCAAATAACCCAACCTTCACCCACAGGTATTCAGGCAGTTATATCACATAGGCAATTAGCCTTATGGTAAGCATGCTATCATGACAGTCACTCACACGCATGCAAGGATGCTAAAGCATAAAACTTACCGAGTACTCCAAGCCAAAACAGAAACTAATTAGAAATCCATGCATGATCCTAATTATACAGAAATGCCTAATGCAACACATGCAAAAGTGCAACTATAGCAGGCTCGGCTATTCTAGACATGGCATATGAAATGCTACAGCTAGCATGTATTCAACTTGGAATTGAAAATACGATGCAGTTAGTATGATACGCCGAGCCCGGTGCATGCAAAACAGATGAATGAATGCAAACATGCTATCATACTGTATGCTAATTGAAACATGCCCTAATCTAACCATCATAAGCGGGTAAATAAAAAGGAGAAAGACGTGGGGTTGGAAGACATACATCACACGCACGCACACTTATTACAACATTGCCCTCGCGCAGAGGGTCCGAATAAATAATATACAATCCCGAATAAATATTACAGTCCAAATAATTACAAAATCCTAATTAATTAACTAATTAAACTAGGTAAGCTGTAAACTAGCATGCAAGCTAGAGACTGCCTCGACTCCGCCCCGGATGATGAATGGTGCATGCTCGGGTTGCCTTACGCGGAAATCCACGGCGATGCCCCGATTAGCCTCTGTTTGCAATTTATTCTTGGAATGCGTGCCAAGCTCTGGAAGGCTGCTGATTCTTGATTTGCTGCAACAGAGAGCAGGAAAGGGGCATGGCAATATATTTTCACAAATGTATGCATGCCTCGATCCTCGTGCCACCAATCGCGCATATCGATGCATGATGGTCGAGGAGTCGAATTGCACGACTCAATATGAAATGAATGCATATGAAAACACAACAAGACCTAACTCCATCATGGGCAATCCAGAGTGTCGGTGACAGGGAATTGAGACACGTTCCGTCACTCGAAGTACGAAACGTCCCTCGTTTCCCGTGCTCGGGCTAACTCCTATCCCAAGCACGATGCAATATGCATGATATGCATGAAATGCAACTAAGATACAACCTAACATACACAATGCTATGAAATGGCATACACGATGCACGAGATAACATGGCATACACAATGCGCTAACATACAACCTAGCATACGCAATGCTATGGAATGAAATGGCATACACAATGCATAATGGACTTACACCAACATGAGTGGACCTCAGCCATACTCACATAAGAGGCCATTAGATGAAAATGAGACACTCGAGATGCGTGCACACGTGCATGCAAACCGATGATCGAACCTAAGGCACAAATGCCACTCTAACAAAGCATGGCAAGGTATGAAACATGATATGCAAACATGCAAATTTCAGTACCAAAATATGATGCAAAACAGCCCCGAAACATGGAAACATGGCACCCGATGCATGAAATGAGACCCGAAACTCGAAACTAGGCGCATGGAATGACTTATAGCTATACAAAGCATGCATTATTTGAATATTAAGCATGAAGACAGATTCAAGGCAGTCTCAAAACAAGCATATTTACAGTTTTAAGGAAGGCCAAATAGTGAACACGAATGGGGCTAAGCTAGCATGCAAAAATGGCCCCGAAAGAGAGATAATGAAGCAAGTGGCAGCTGCTGTCCCTAAACAGAGAAGGTCCCTTCTACAATGTTGAAGAGGGGCCCAAAATATGGTATTCTATAGTTGGTGGCCGAGCCAAAAATAGTACACAAGCATGCTCAAAATACTATACAAAATAAGGCCTAAAAAGAGGTCTAAACACAAGGAGGAAAAAGGAAACATCAAACAGTGAAAGACCCTTGATAAAACATGAAGAGGGGATCAAAATACGGCCATTTATGGTTCGGACCAAAGTCCAGAAACACAAACACAAGGGGCTAACAAATCATGCAAAAATGAGGCCAAAAGAGGGATATAAAGGCAAGTGGCAAAAGAAAGTCACAAACAGTGATGAGCCCTTCAACAATGTTGAAGAAGGGCTCAAAATAAGCTTCTTTACAGTTTAGACTAGAGCTCAAAACAGTTTACATATAGGCCTAAAACAATATGCAAGAAAATGGCATACAAAGGAGGTAATGAAGCAAGTGCAAAAAGGGAGCCTCAAACAGTGAGAGGCCCTTAAACAAACATGAAATAGAGCTCAAAAAATAATATTTTCAGTTAGGGTCGGAGCCCCAACATGCAAGCACAAAGAGCTAAGATGTGAACCAAGAAAAGGGTCAAAAAGAGGAGAAGAGGACTTACCCTTGAAGACTAATCTTTGACAGCGTTTTGAACCAAGAAATGCTGCCTCCTAAGCTCTGAGAAGACCCTCCAAGCTGCTGGAATGGAGTGGTGATGTGGTGCTAGGTGATGGTGAGGAAATGGTGTAAGAATCAAAAGGGTTTTTTAAGGCTTAGAGTAGGGAGAGAGAGAGAGATTTAATGTGAGAGCTCCAAACCAAAATTTTCTAACCCCTAAAACACAGCTGGGGGGTCTGTTATATAGACACAAGAGGGTAGAAAAGAGGGGGGGAAATGGGGGGGAAATGAAATTCAAATTTCCCCCCAAAATTAGCCTAAAAGGGAGATAAAGGGGAAAGTGATAGTAGGAGATCTCAAACCGAAGAGACCCCTTCAACAAAGTTGAAGAGGGGCTCAAAATAAGACACTTTGTAGTTTATGATAAGCCACGAAAATAAATACAAGTAGGCCTAAACTATCATGCAAGAAAAGGCCTAAAAGAGGGGTAAAGAAGCAAGTGGCAGTAAGAGATCTCAAATAGCAAAAGATCCTTAATCAAACATGAAAAAGACCTCAAAATATGACTATATCAAGTTTGGATCGGAGCCCAAAAATGCAGAATGAAGGTTCGGGAGCCAAAACACGCAGTTCGGGGCCCCGAAAGTGGGCTGTTAGGCACCAGAAGTGGTGTCCGACCACGAAGTTGGTCTCTCGGACCGCAGTGTCCCTCAAAAGGGAGTAAATAATATGCATGCCAAAAACTGGAGCAAATGGAGGTGGTTAAGCAGTCCCGAATCGAGGCGCACGGCCAACGGCTCCGAAAAACCGGAAACCGGACTCCAAACGGGCAAAACGGCCTACGACCACGAAACGTAGCCTACGGCCATTGAGAGATGATCTACGAGACCTCTCCCTCCCTTTGGGAAGAGAAAACAAAGAAAACGGAGCCTGATTCGCAAACCGAAGCAAAGCACAAAAGAATCCGGAAGTCCGGAGGCAAGGCTCGCAGCCGAGACTCTGAAACTTCTGAACGAGCACAATATGGAATATCACCGAGCGCTCAACTGATGACGTCTGAGTCTCAAGGTCGGTTAAAAATGGGGTGTCTACAGTTGCCCCTCTTTGACAGAACTCGAAAGTCATAAGTGACGGGAGTGAATGTCAAAGCCCAGAGACGTCCCATTTTTGACAAGGCCGAAGACTTAGACAAACATACAAAATAACACAGATGTTCCCGCAGGCATGCCCGCAGGCAGGGGTAAAATGCAACTGCCAATGCAAGAAGTTGAACATAACTTATGATCATGCAAAGAAAACTGTAATGAAGCATACCATGCAACAGTTTTAAGCAAGTGAATACAAATCTATCTACATTTCATGCAGAAAGGATGTAAGAAAATTATGCAATTCTCACTGCGTCTCACGCGGAGAAGGCTAAAAGCGACTACTGAGAATACCCGGAGTCTTACACACAACATCTCTCTGCGTATCACACATAGGAGAGGAAGAAGGTAAACCTCTCGGCGTATCACACGCAAGAGAGGAAAGGTAAACTTCTCAACATATCACACGCAAGAGAAGAAAGGCAAATCCCTTAGCGTATCACACGCAAGAGAAAACCTCTCAGCATATCACACGCAAGAGAGGAAAGGCAAATTTCTCAGCGTAATCACACGCAAGAGAAAACCTCTCAGCATATCACCTGCAAGAGAGGAAAGGCAAATTTCTCAGCGTATCACATGCAAGAGAAGAAAGGCAAATTCCTCAGCGTATCACACGCAAAAGAAAACCTCTCAGCATATCACACGCAAGAGAGGAAAGGTAAACTTCTCAGCGTAATCACACGCAAGAGAAAACCTCTCAGCATATCACCTGCAAGAGAGGAAAGGCAAATTTCTCAGCGTATCACACACAAGAGAAAACCTCTCAGCATATCACATGCAAGGGAGGAAAGATAAATTTCTCAACATATCACACACAAGAGAAAACCTCTCAGCATATCACATGCAAGAGAGAAAAGGGAAATTTCTCAGCGTATCACACGCAAGAGAAAACCTCTCAGCATATCACATGCAAGAGAGAAAAGGTAAATTTCTCAACGTATCACATGCAAGAGAAAACCTCTCAGCATATCACATGCGAGGGAGGAAAGATAAATTTCTCAGCGTATCACACGCAAGAGAAAACCTCTCAGCATATCACATGCAAGAGAGGAAAGGTAAATTTCTCAGCGTATCACACGCAAGAGAAAACCTCTCAGCATATCACACGCAAGAGAGGAAAGGTATGAATGAACACTGGAACTCGTCTGAATGTTCGAAACCGAAGATGTCCTAACGCACTGCATGCGAGAGGAGAAAAGACGACAATTGCAAGTGAAAAGGTGCATAACGATGCAGGTGAAGTGTACATAATAATGCAAGTAATGAGCATAACAATGCTAGATAGATGTGCATAACAATGCAAGTAATGAGCATAACAATGCTAGATAAATGTGCATAACAATGCAACGAATGAGTATAACAATGCTAAATAGATGTACATAACAATGCAACGAATGAACATAACAATGCCAGCGGAACGCGCGTGACAACACCCGTTTGAAACAAAAATACCGAATAAGGGAATACAAGCCTTAAGTAGACCAAATTCCAAATGCAACCTCTGATTTACCTCTCGGAGGGGTCACGATACATTCCAAAAAGGATACACCTCGTGCATGCCGACTGACGATGAGCTACACATCGAAGACATGAGTTGAAAATTCCGTAGAAACATTTTGAGCTGAAAAGAGTGGGTTCTTCTTGCACTTTCTTGATTGTACTTCCAAACCGCAGTTACTACCTTTCCTTCCTGGCCATGTTCACAACTTTCCCTATTCTCCAACGAGGTGACAGACTAGGTTGATTCAGTATCCAGAATTGAGGCGCATTCACATGCTATCTCAATCTATGGGGCTGCCATACAGATTTCAAGCCGAGGATAGACCCCTGGGTATTTAAACCAGACTTTAGTCTCGGAAATTCCGAACCTTTGCGTTCTAGGCAATAGCTGTCCGAACTCTAGTTTCCACCGTCGCAATTGGTCTCCTAGGAACTCATTGCAAACACAGCCAAGATGCATTTGGCAGGGGCTGGTTTCTGAGGGAGCACTTCGATTGCCATTCTGGCATTGAAGTAGGCTTGAGTTTGGGAGTAGAGGCACACTCATACTTCGGAGCATTGACAAGGCCTGAAGAGGTACATCTGGAGTATAATAACAGAGAGTATAATCACGGAAACTGAAACAAACTCAAATGCTCTAATTTTTCCTCTTTTCTTTTGCTTCGCAGCCTGGAACCTATATAGCTTCAGATAGATCCTGATTTTACTGTTCTCACATGACTTGGGTTGAACCGTGCGGTTTTACGAAAGAACGAATCTTGTTTTGCACAATCATGAAGAATGGCACAACACTCTGAGCACAAAACGATTTTATTTTTGAAATTAAGAAATGAGTTCTTAACCGGGTATTGAGCCTACGAATGAACACAGCGAAAAAGACTCAACAATGAAAGACAAAAAGGTAAACAACCTAAACACAACGAGACACGCTCGGGACGACTCAAAGCAGGAATCGAGACAAACAAAACAAAAGACACGACACACAGACGTATCACAAAGACGACAGACCTCTCAGATCGCGAGGAGCCAGTTTCTCCGGATATTGTTTCCCACCCTTTCTCATTTGTGTCTCTCACATCACTCGGCCCTCAGGCTCTGTTTTTCTGAAAAAGCCCTTTCCTCACTTTTTCTCTCAGCGCACATCTCTCTATTCTTCAATCTCTCATTTTTTTATCCCTCCCCTGGGTGGTTGATGGACAAACAGAAAGTTGCGGGCTCTTGCCCCTAGCATTCCGATAGATTCTTCTTCTTGTTCACAACAGTGACTTTCTCCCACAGAGGGGTTGTGATGCGGCTGGATGTGCAGCAGATCTGTAATTGACATTGGTTGATGATGCTCCACCGGGAAGTTTGGACGTGATCAGATCATTCCAGTTCGTGCTTTGCACTTGGCTTGATACCTCGCTGCTTGGAGGATGTTGAGAGCTTTCAGCCCTTTTCTGCTAACTTCAGTTGTGCCCTCTTCTGGCGAATACGATGCCCTTTCTGGCAAGTAGAGTGCCCTTTCTGGTAAATGCATTGACAACGAGGAAAAGACAGGAAGCCTGACTCAACTATGCCCCTAGTTCATCAAGTTGACCATTTTTTTATTTTGGCTTTCTAAAACAATTTTGATCAAAATGAGAGTTAGATTAACGCGCTTGTTCGATTTTCTGATTTGAAATCATGCAAGTTAGGCTGTGAGCACTGAAATTTTTCCCTTTTTGGGGTCCAAGAAATGGTCCAGTTTTGGAAAAATAGAATAATTTTTGAGAGAAAATTAGTCAACTTCATTAAAAATTCTCAAAAACTATTTTTGCAAACGGCCACTGCTCAACGAGTACGGAACCCGCTCTTGAGATGCACAACTTCAGATTCGAAGGAAAATTGCCCCTTGCTTGAGGGGAACTGCATGGCAACGGGAAGTTGCCCCTTGTTTGAACGGCACCGCGGCGCATTGAATGGCAATGGAAAGTTGCCCCTTGTTTGGATGGCACCGCAGCGCATTGTAGGCAGTCCTCAGAGTGACGAACACAACCAAATCCTCAAATACAGAGAAGACAAAGATGACCAGAACCATCGCATGGACACAATCGAATTGTTTTACGGCTGGACTTCAGAATGAAGTTGCCTACGTATCCCAAAGATGGGAATCAAGCCTTACATAGTTCGGGGTTAAGGTACACTCGGGTATTAACCTCTCCTTTTTAGGCTCTAACTTTTGCCAAGGCGCCCGTCACAGGTTTTCGACCTTGCGAGCCTTGTTCTTCTTTCTTTATTTTATTTTTTATTTTTTATTTTATATTCTTTTCATTCCTTTTTCTTCTTTTTTTTGCATTTTTCTTCATTTTTCTTCTTCTTTTTTTTCATTCTTTGCACTTTTCTTTTTTTTTTTGTTCTTTTTTTTTTTTTCTTGCTCTAACTTTTGCCTGGGTCGCCCTTCCGGGTTTTCAGCCCAGCGAGCCTCTCAAGGGTAAAAGTGTAGCTTTGTCCATGTCAAATGGTTTTGAGATCCTGAAGTCGTCTGAATCTAGGAGAATGAATGTTATTTGTTGACGAAGTAGAAGTCCATCCAATGGGGGCTGAATTTGCCCCTAGTGTTATGGATAGGAACTCGGCTGTCCTTCAGCAATACTTTCTTCTTTCCTCCCTTTTGGGATTTGGCATTCTTGCCGATCTTCATTGACTTGCGGAATGATCCACCTTTGGCTCTTTGAGCTGTCTGACATTTTTTTGCCCCTAGTTCGAAGGGTGCTTCTGACCTAGCTTCGCAAGCTTCTTTTGATGACATCTGGTCTTCTTGATCTGACTTCCTTGCCTCTTGTTCGAGGGCTGCTTTGAATCTGGCCACACAGGCCTCACATTGTAGTTGACCGTTGAACGTTCTGAATTCGAGTTCAAGGTTTTGAAAGTTAAGGGGTCGAGTCTCGAGGCTGAGAGCGATCCTAAGCTGCACAATCTCAAGAGCGATTCTACACAGGTCTTCGCAGGACCGCGCAAAACATTTTTTGAAATCTTTTAAGAAAGCGACCAGTCGCTCGCGCTGAAGACAGTGTAGAACCAATCTGGATCAAGCCAGGATCCTTCCCAGTACTCACACTAACAAGCATGATTTCATTCATTAAGGGCTTAGCATGCCTCTCTTTCTCTCAATTGATCAAATTTTTGCAAAACCCGAGGAATTCCTTCCTCTTCGTTTTCACTACAGTGTTCAAAAGGTTTTGAAAAACTTAGGTCGATGTAATGAATTCAAGGCACAAAAGAGCATGTGAGATGCATTGCCGTTTCATTCAAATCTTCTGGCACAACTGGCACACGGCTGAAACAAATACAAGAGTGCGAAAATCACTGCTGTTTCATTGAGATCTGTTGGCACAACTGGCTCCTCGGTAGAAACAGACTCAAAGAAAGCAAAAAGACAAACACGAAACAAAACAGTGATGTCCGAGGTAACACCCCTAAGATCACCCGACTCCTATACAACAGGACTGACTCGATACGACAAGACAGACCTCAACTAACTCAGTATGAGAAGACTGACTCAAAACAAAAGGACAGACTCAAAACAAAACAACAAGACTAACTCAATACCCAAGTCAGAATGTAGCATTCGCCAACTGCTCAAAACGGTGCGTGCCATACGCCATATCTGGAGTAAATCGAGTGCCATCCGCAGGTAGTTCATCCCCCGATCACATAGTCACATTATTCCCCCCAAGTTCACTGATCAAGTGCCGATAGACTTTGCAGAATTTGGTGCGACGATGACCCCGTTGTCGATCAGATCTTGTATTTCGTGGCGGAGACGAAAGCACATGTCAGTGTCATGGCCAGCTCGCTGATGGAAGGCACAGTAGTCGGCTGGGTTGTGTGAGAGAGGGAGGTTCTTTGGTAATGGCTGCGGCTCCAGGGGCTTCAGATGCCCTTTCTTGATCAAAACCCTTAGAGCCTTTGACAAAGGCATATAAAGTGGGGTGAAAACCTTCTTGGCTTGGGATGGATATTTGGCTGCTTGCGAGCTACTCCCGAATGCACCGGTGAATGGGGTAGCTTTTTTTTGATGTGGTGGTGGTGACCATGCCCACTTCAGAAGATCTTGCAGCTGCATCACCACTGGTGGTCGCATTCGAACTGCGGGTAAACGCCCTCCTGGGCTGCTCCTTCTCCTGGTCAATGAGGCCCTGCTTCATAGCATCCTCGATCTGTACTCCTATCTCATGTAAGTCTGAAAAGGTGGGGAAGGGGAGAACGATCATTTTCTGCATAAGCTTGGGCTGGAGATTGCGCACAATCATCCGAATTTGATCTTTGTCAGTGGGCCTAAGGGTCATCATTGAGGCTTTGGCCCTCCAGCGGGCCACGAATTCTGAGAAGCTCTCCTTAGGCTCCTGTCTCGTCGTCTCAAGATCACGGGTCGTAATCTCGATTTGGGTATTGTATGAATATTGTGCGACGAAGGCCTCGGCCATCTCCTCCCAGCTTCGTTTCACTGAATCCTCCAATTTGGCATACCAGATGGCCGCGATACCCGACAGGGTCCTGCCAAAAAGGGAAAGCTTCTGTAACCTTGTCAAGCCCATCGGGCGCAGAACATCTGAAAACAAACTCAGGTGGACCATGGGATCTCCTGACCCGTTAAAACGGTCAATGTGAGGCATCTTGAACCTGTCCGGTAGTGTCACAACTACGTCGGTGTACCCGTCCTCAATGTCCAGGATGGACTTTATTCCCTGGGATTTCTTGAACAACTTTTCAAGCTTGCTCAACTTCAACGCTGTATGGTCTACCTCGAACTCAAAGGGGGAGTCTGATGGGTTGATTGGTACTTTAGACAGCCGGGGTAAGATTGGGGGCGGAGCCGGCCCTGTCGGAATGTCCGTACCTTCTTGGACATTTGGCGTCTCCTCGGGTATTGGATCTACTGGTGGGGGGGGAGCTTGATGCGAAGCAGATGCTCCGTTTTGCTGTTGCAATCTGGTGATTAGCTCTGCCTGTTGGGCTATGACCGCAGCCTGCTGTTTGGTGAATTCAGCTTGGCGGACAGCATCTTGCTGCATGAGTTTCATACTTTCTTGCATCTGGCGCATCATTGCCTCCATCCCTGATATGTTCTGCTGATCCATCTAACTGACTGGTATCTATCCCTGCAGTAGAAACTGAGACCTCAGCCTGACTGTTCACTGGTGGGGTAGATAAGGGCCACTGATCTGGTAACTGCTGAACTGGTGATTTGTGCCTGACTGACCCTTTTACCTTGCCTCTGGCAAAGGAACACTGATTGCCCTTGAACTGAATCTCTGACCTGACAAAGTCTATCAGCACAAGTTCGATGAACCTCGGGGGATATCGGAGCCTTTTGAAGCTATGGTTCCCAGACTACCTAGCAAAAGAGAAAACATGCAGCATCTCAGCCTAACTTCACCAAAACAGATACGAGCATAGTAGGATGACTGTGCCCTCTACTGAATTCTGCCCCCAAAATTCTGCCTCAAATCTGATACCCTCGGGTAAAACTGATTCTTCGGATTCTGATGCCCGCAGACCTGATACCTAGACTTGCAAACTGATACATGCATTCTTGTAGAGACACACTCTAAAAGCACATAACAAGCAAGTGAGAGCCAAAACACTCCTATGTTGGGGTAGGGTTTCCCTGTCCTATTTTGTCAGGAGCTAGGGTTTCACTACGCATGCAGCGGTATTTTGTCAGGAGCTAGGGTTTCACTACGCATGCAGCGGTTTCAAACAACCTACAATCGGGTAAGCAACTTGTCCTAACTTGGAATGGTCACTATGGATTCCGAATATACACTAGGTCGAATGGTCAAAAAGGGTGCCCCGGTAAAACTGGGGTTTGTGTTCCCATACTGGTAAAGCCCACAACCGGTCAGCCTTATGGTCATGCCTTGACAAGACAAGCCTCCGGCAAACCGTTCAGGAATAGTAGAAGGCAAACACGGTGTCCTAGGCGCACCAATGAAAATGCAATGCAAAGAAACACATAAGTGTAGTCAAAACCAGATATCATGAGTTCGAGTCAAGTTCTCTAACTCCCCAGCAGAGTCGCCAGAAACTGTAGACGTCCTCGAACGCCCCGGGGGGGATGAGTCCCCCGTTCCGTTCGATATTGGGCTCACTACAGTTCGGACTCTCAATTTGTCATGGTTCTAAGTCTGAACCAAAGAGTCCAAATCTGGCAATCGTTTTGACAAAACAGATTTTTGAAATAAGTGCCAAACATGGACTGCTTTGTTAGATACAGAGTCGCCACCTAAATGTTTTATTTTGGGGAAATTTAGGAAACCCTGACTCGTTTGCCCAAGGCCACATGTCCGTTATCACCAAAGTTGCCTCGGCTCGGGAACTTGGGTACGATTGGGGAAGGTCACTTCGTGAGCACCCCCACTCGCCCGATCAAAGATCGGCCTCTACTAACCATGATATCTATTTTTGAAAACATTATGTGTTCTTATTCCGGTTATTAGCCTAGATTTACTATGTGATGCGCACAGCATACAAGTATAGACTGGATCGCCTGAATTGGAACAAAACATTTCATGTTTGTTTGTTTGAAAATGGTTTGAGGGTGCTACCCGCAAGTAGGCTAAGACATGGATTTGTCACCCTTGGGTGGGCTTAGAAAACATGATTTTACCACTATCTAGTGGGCTTAAAACACACATTTGATGAATTGTTCCAATCCAAATAACCCAACCTTCACCCACAGGCATTCAGGCAGTTATATCACATAAGCAATTAGCCTCATGGTAAGCATGCTATCATGACAGTCACTCACACGCATGCAAGGATGCTAAAGCATAAAACTTACCGAGTACTCCAAGCCAAAACAGAAACTAATTAGAAATCCATGCATGATCCTAATTATACAGAAATGCCTAATGCAACACATGCAAAAGTGCAACTATAGCAGGCTCGGCTATTCTAGACATGGCATATGAAATGCTATAGCTAGCATGTATTCAACTTGGAATTGAAAATACGATGCAATTAGTATGATGTGCCGAGCCCGGTGCATGCAAAACAGATAAATGAATGCAAACATGCTATCATACTGTATGCTAATTGAAACATGCCCTAATCTAACCATCATAAGCGGGTAAATAAAAGGGAGAAAGACGTGGGGTTGGAAGACATACATCACACGCACGCACACTTATTACAACATTGCCCTCGCGCAGAGGGTTCGAATAAATAATATACAATCCCGAATAAATATTACAGTCCAAATAATTACAAAATCCTAATTAATTAACTAATTAAACTAGGTAAGCTGTAAACTAGCATGCAAGCTAGGGACTGTCTTGACTCCGCCCCGGATGATGAATGGTGCATGCTCGGGTTGCCTTGCGCGGAAATCCACAGCGATGCCCCGATTAGCCTCTGTTTGCAATTTATTCTTGGAATGCGTGCCAAGCTCTGGAAGGCTGCTGATTCTTGATTTGCTGCAACAGAGAGTAGGAAAGGGGCATGGCAATGTATTTTCACAAATGTATGCATGCCTCGATCCTCGTGCCACCAATCGCGCATCTCGATGCATGATGGCCGAGGAGTCGAATTGCACGACTCAATATGAAATGAATGCATATGAAAACACAACAAGACCTAACTCCATCATGGGCAATCCAGAGTGTCGGTGACAGGGAATTGAGACACGTTCCGTCACTCGAAGTACGAAACGTCCCTCGTTTCCCGTGCTCGGGCTAACTCCTATCCCAAGCACGATGCAATATGCATGATATGCATGAAATGCAACTAAGATACAACCTAACATACACAATGCTATGAAATGGCATACACGATGCACGAGATAACATGGCATACACAATGCGCTAACATACAACCTAGCATACGCAATGCTATGGAATGAAATGGCATACACAATGCATAATGGACTTACACCAACATGAGTGGACCTCAGCCATACTCACATAAGAGGCCATTAGATGAAAATGAGACACTCGAGATGCGTGCACACGTGCATGCAAACCGATGATCGAACCTAAGGCACAAATGCCACTCTAACAAAGCATGGCAAGGTATGAAACATGATATGCAAACATGCAAATTTCAGTACCAAAATATGATGCAAAACAGCCCCGAAATATGGAAACATGGCACCCGATGCATGAAATGAGACCCGAAACTCGAAACTAGGCGCATGGAATGACTTATAGCTATACAAAGCATGCATTATTTGAATATTAAGCATGAAGACAGATTCAAGGCAGTCTCAAAACAAGCATATTTACAGTTTTAAGGAAGGCCAAATAGTGAACACGAATGGGGCTAAGCTAGCATGCAAAAATGGCCCCGAAAGAGAGATAATGAAGCAAGTGGCAGCTGTTGTCCCTAAACAGAGAAGGTCCCTTCTACAATGTTGAAGAGGGGCCCAAAATATGGTATTCCACAGTTGGTGGCCAAGCCAAAAACAGTACACAAGCATGCTCAAAATACTATACAAAATAAGGCCTAAAAAGAGGTCTAAACACAAGGAGGAAAAAGGAAACATCAAACAGCAAAAGACCTTTGATGAAACATGAAGAGGGGATCAACAAACATGCATTATTGTTCGATTGTTGTATGTTCCTTCTGACGATCTGCACACTTGTTCATTTTTGCCCTTTCTATACATGGTGTAAACTTGTAATCAACAGACAGTGCTTTAAATGACAACAATTTGACATCTCCATTGTCTGAGTTAACTAAAAGCCTCAGCCAGACTAAGCACAAAGAGCTCAGCCAGACTGGGTTAATTAAAAGCCTCAGCCAGACTGAGCACGAAGAGCTCAGCAAGACTGGGTTGACTAAATGCCTCAGCCAGACTGAGCACGAAGAGCTCAACCAAACTGGGTTGACTCAAAGCCTCAGCCAGACTAAGCCAACTAAAACCTCAGCCAGACTGAGCCCTCCAAGTCTTGTCCAATCTTCGTTAAAATCCTAGAGCATAATCATTTATTTTTTGCTACTTATACAAGTTGGCATGTTCGCCTATTTTCCCCATTTTTACATTACAATTTACTTACACGTTTCACAATTTACTTACAAGCCTCATTTTCTTACCGATTTTTTATTCAATTCTGCTCAACCATTTTCACCATTCAAAATTTACAAGTCAAAGAAATAACAACAAACAACAATAAGTAAGAGAACTCGTTGTTTTATTAACCAACTCACACTTTCATACAATTCGTTGCAGAAATTACATGTATTAAAAAAAAAAAACCAAACAAGTAACAACAAAATTTTTACACTTAGTTACAGAGATCACTCCCCCTCGCTGTAGGCGAGATCTTCTTCTCCAAGCCCCTTGTCCAAGGGGGTCTAGGCAACGTTGTTTTCCCCTACTTTCACGAGACTGAAGTCCACACCTGGGAACAGCTCTTGTGCCTTATACTTGAAGCTCATCTAGTCGCTGTCCCAGTACAGACTCATCTCGTGCTTGTAGAAGTCTGACCGCTGGAAGCTTTGCATCACTTCTTCTTCACTCCTACCTCCAGCGGCCACTCCCGACGGCCCAGCCCCCCCATCCCCCTCCTTTGCCAAGCTCTTAGCGACCGCGGCATCCATGGCCATTTGGAATTCAGCGGACCCCTTGAATTGCTCTACGGCCGCCATGCATAAGTCAAGGTACGCCGCCCTCTCAGATGCCAATTTGGCCCTCTCCTCTACCAGGGCCTTCTCCAACTCTGCGATCTGACGATCTGCCTCTTCTTTGTCTTTGATCGACTGGTCGCGCAGTTCTTCATTGTTGGTAAGAGCTTCTTCCCACCTCTCATTGGCGATGGTACAGGCTTGTTGGACCAGCTCTAGCTTCCTCTTCTCGCCCGCCAGCTCGAACTCTAGCGATACCGTCTTGTGGCGTTCCGTTTCCATCTCTGATGTGGTCGCGAGGAGCTCGACACCAGCACGCTCTGCTGAGTAGCTCTTATGCTGAGTAGCTCTGCACCACCGCCAATACTTCCATCTTCTTTGCTCTTTGCGCACACTCCAGCCCTTTTGTGCACGCACTCCGAGCGGCCTTCTTCTAGCTCGCTGTCTTAATCCTTAGTTTCTGCAGCTGCGCCTTCACCCCTTCCAACTGGGCCCTCAACAGCTCTACCTCCATCTTCGCGTGCGCTGCTTTATTCATCAAGGTAGCCGCCATGGTCGCTGCCTCCATTTGGGCCGAGCAAAACCCTCTCAGGAGGTTGGCCTCCGTCAACCGCGCCATCGACTGCACGGCCGCATCCTCCACCACTCTAACAAGGCAGTCGGTTGCGACCCTGGCCTCCCCTCCTTGTTCTGCCGAGCGACCTGCCAACGCACGCACATGGTACATGGCGGTCTTCAGCGCGGCTCTCGTCTCTGGTTTGCTAATCCCAGTCTTCCCTTCACCAGGACTGGGAGATACTTCTACCACGTCACCTCTGCTTAGGCACTTGGGCCCACGTCTTCTTTCAGCACTTGGGCACTTGGGCCCATGTCTTCTTTTAGCACTTGGGCTATTGGGCCCATGCTTTCTTTCGCCACTTGGGCAGTTTCCCTTCCTGGTGCCTCTTCCACCCTCTTCTCCTTCATCTTCTTCGAAACAGGGGCGTCCTTACTCCCCTTTTCCACAGCTCTCTTTTTCTTCGTTTTTTTTAACACTGCCTTCACCTCTTGTTTTCCCTTTTCCTTCAGCAGGTCTACTGGGGGCAGCAGTGTGGCAAAGTCAGTTAGGTCTTTGTTTTCCAACAGTTTGGGACGAGGTTGGACTCTCTCTCTCATCACCAACCTAGGAGCAGGCCCCAGCTAAGACTCTTTTATACTTTTCTGCCTTGGCAAAGGTTTTCTGCTCCTCCGCCTCCTCCGCCTTTCATCTTGCTTCCAACTTCTCTAGTGCGGGATCCTCTTCTGTCAGCTGCGGTCCCAAACCCAAGGTATACAAAGCTGAAGAACGAATAAGGTCATCCCATCTCACACCTTCCTTCTCCCTCCACTCCTTCACCTTTTTTACCCTACTTTCGGCCTTTGCCCCCACCTTCGGCTCCACCGACTTCGTGGGGACCTTCCATGTTGTATACACTCCCTTCCCACCATTTGCCGATATATACAACCACCTCAGTCTCCACCCCTTCACTGACGATAGTAGCCTGACTACTAACCCCCTGCCCACAACCGCCTGCAAAGTTACCCACATCTCTTGTTGACCGGACACTTTATAGCAAGAAAAGAATTTTTCCACTATCATCGCCGCGTCATCAGTCGCTCGTGGCTATGCGATCGCGCAGGCCATTAGAATTTTCCATACGTTGGGCATCAGCTACCCCGGCACCACCTCTAGTCGGTTCAATACATCTACCACTACTTAGGGGATTGGCAACCTTAGCCCCCCTCCTCCACAATGCTTCCTTGTACAGCGTAAATCCCGTCGGACGTGCATCCGACGCCCTCTCCTTAGACGTGGGCAACGCCAACACTATCTCCGCCGGAATTTGGTACTTCCTTCGTACCTCTTCCAACTCCTCCGCCGTAAACGTGGACTTGTCGACCTTGGTGTGCCAGTGGTCCGACTCCACTAGGCTAATTGGCCTAGTGGCTACGACCATCGTTGCCGGGAGAGCCCACTCCGCGTGCCCAGCTCCCTTCTCCTCTCTCCTCTCTGCTCTGTACTGTTCCGCCAACTCCACTGCGTCGTCTTCTCCCAATGAGTCTAGCCTCATGGCTAACACTTCATCTCGAGCCATTCTTCCTACGTGTCTGCATATGGCTTCGAACGTTGGCATAAGGAAGTTTGCATAGTGTTGCAGCGGCGTGTCACACGAAACAAATGAGTTCACCTCTGGGATGTGTTGGTTTTTTGCGAAAAAGTAAGTAAAGCAAATAATTCCAAATGCCCACGATTGCCTATATTCCAAGGATCGAGATTAAATTTCGCCAGTTTGAAAATTTTCAAAAACTTCCGCCCCCGCCTTTTCGACGCCCTATATTAGCCTACCCCTTTGTTTCTAGCTAACGCATCACTTTCCTTATTACGGGATTATGCCACGTGTACGACCACGATCCACTACTCTCTTCCCCTTCCTTTTCTATTCCACTTCACATCATCACGTGCCCCGCCGCTCCTCGAGCCCGCGCACCGCCATTTTCTCACTTGGTCACCCTTCGCGGTCGGCCATTCTCTCAGTCGGCCCTCTCACTCGGTCACCGTTCGCGGTCGGCCCTCCTCTAAGTCGGTCTTCCCACTCGGTCACCCTTCGCGGTCAGCCCTCCTTATAGTCAGTCTTCCCACTCGGTCACCCTTCGCGGTCGGCCCTTCTCCCAATCGATTTTCCCACTCAGTCACCCTTCGCAATTGGCCCTTCTCACAGTCGGTCTTCCCACTCGGTCTCCCTTCGCAGTCGGCCCTCCTCCCACTCGGTTTTTCCACTCGGTCATCCTTCGCGGTCGGCCCTTCTCCCAATCGGTCTCTCCACTCGGTCGCCCGTCACGGACGACCCTCCTCCCAGTCGGTCTTCTCTCACTCGGCTACCTACAATCCCCGTCTTCTTTCTTATTCCCATCGTTGGACTGAAGCTGCACTTGGGAATGGGGGACTACTGACATAGGCGGGCCCATAAGAGCTTTTGGCCCACCACTTAGAGCCCAATACACAATTCAAACACTAAAGCCCAACATTACTGGAACCCAACGTTGCACCAAGAACCAATGGCATCTAAACACTTGTCAAGAGAAGAACTAGCCACGTAAGCAGACAAAGATCCTGCAGAGTTATTGCACCACACATCAGTTATTAATGAGGTCCCCTGCAACATTTAATGCGGCAACCCCTTCACGTCGGAACAAAACGGCCTCACCATAAACAAGGTAAGCTAAAGTATAGACTTTCAGCCAACATGACAAGTTGGAGTGGACAAGAAAATAATGAACAAATGATATAAGCAAGTTTCTAGGACAAGAAGAAGGTTAAGTTCCCTATCATTACTTTATTTTGGTACACACCATTAATCTCTCTCTTTTAACTTGCTCGTCGGAGGGTTCGCTGGAGGACTCCCGTCTCGCGTTGGACTTTTTGTACAGGTATCTCAATGAGTCCAGCGATCGGACAGCGGTGTTGGGGGCATGGATCAGCCTGACCCGTCCATCAGGGACTAGTAGTATCATCATTTATTAAGAAAAAAAAAACATAATAGAAACGACACTACTTCTACTTATTTCTTCTTTATTGGTAATTATAAAAAATATATACTCCTATATATATATATATATATATATATTTTTGCTAAATCCAATTTGTTGCTACCACATTTTCTTAAGCCAAACAAAAAGGATTAAAAAATATAACTTATTTTCCTTCATTTTCTTTTTCTTATTTCTTTTTTTGGCTCCTCTATAAATCAAACATCCATGCACAACATAATCTGAACTTTAACTAAATTATATATTATATTATTCTAAACTATCACAACAAATCTACTTAAGTTGAAAAGTCTGACCGAAACTTTTAAACCCAATAATATGACAATTTCATCTCATGTATAATCTGCCAACAATCAATTTCATATTTCAGTGGATCTAAAAATTGAGTATAAAAGGAAAACTTTTATATTCTTTTTCCTTTTCTTTTTCTTTGCTTTTTTTAAAAATAATAATAATAATAATACTCATAATAACCCATATAATTAGACTGAGCTGCATTCTGAGTCGAAGTTTTATTATAAAGTTCTTGAGTGTATAATTCATATAAAACTTTAAATTAATTACACGTGTAGTTTATGATCGGACCTTAATAATTTCTTAAAATATTACCAAAATTATACTAATAATTTAATTTTTTAAAATATAAATGTGATTTTATTATGGACTATAGATGTCTAATTGATTTGATTTTTTTTTATGAATGATTAACTCAACGAATCTTAAAATATAAATAATTCTAAATTTTAAAAAATAAATTCAGAAAATGCTCCCATGGGCCCACACCCTCCCTAGATTCAGTTTTAACCTCCTACCGTCTTAATTATATTTTGGATAAATTACAAAAACACTTCTTGAGATTTATTTAAAATACGATTTGTCCTTTGTGGTTCTGAAATTATATTTCGCCATTTAAAAATTCTAATTTTATAACAAATGATCATTTTTATTAATAAATCATAAGTCAATTAACAGTTTTTAATAATATCATAAATTTATTTTAGGGTGCATTACACTAACAGTCCCTATAGTTTGAGATTCATGTCACTTTGGTTCTTGGCTTTTCAATTGTGACACATTTGACCCTAAATTTAAATCTTGATCCAAATAAGAATAATTGAAGATACTATTACTTAATTTCAATAGCAAAATTATCAATTTGATAAAATATAAACCAATTTGATAAAAATAAATGTCAAAAAAATATTTTTAAATTTTTAAAAATTATTTCTACTCACCAAAGATAAAATTATGTAAAATTGATAAATCATTTAGACGTTTATTTACGTATTTATTTTACCAAATTAATTTTTATTATATGTTTGGATAATCATGTAATGGATAGTTGTTAAACTTTTAATGTGTAATCAATATATTTAATATATAAAATGTTATTAGTTTTAATTTTTTAATTTAATGGATTGGTTTAATAATGATATCAAGGTTGTCACTATATTTGACTTTCAAAAAATAAAAACCAATTTAATGAAAACATAAACAATCACCCATTACATTATTATCATCCAAACATATAATAAAAATTAATTTGGTAAAATAAATAAATGTCTAAAAGATTTATCAATATTACATAATTTTATCTTTAGTGGGTAGAAATAATTTTTAAAAATTCAAAAATATTTTTTTTACATTTATTTTTGTCAAATTAGTTTGTATTGACGATTTTGCCCTTGAAAAATCCAATAGTATCTTCAATTGTACTTATTTAGAACAAGATTCAAAATTCAGGATCAAATGTGTCACAATTAAAAAGTCAAGGGTCAAAGTGATACAAGCTTCAAACTATAGGGACCGTTAGTGTAATTCACCATTTATTTTAATTAATAATTCATGTAATTTTACCATGGACACTCATGCCAATAATTCAAATTTGAATCTTCTTTGTCCATAGGTCCAGCCACTAAAACATTTAGTCCATAAGGACAAATTAATGTAAAAAGACCATACAACCCATGTATATGTAGGTTATGCGGCCATTACCAAACCCCATTTTTCAACCCCCTCTCTCTTTACTTTCTTTACCCTCTACTCTTTCTTTTCCCTTTACTTTCTCTCTCTCTCTCTCTTTCTCTCTCTCTCTACCTCACTGTTATATCATCGGTGTTGAATTCGCCATTTCCTTCCGTTGCTCGCTTCCCTCCCATGCCGGCGTCTCCTCCTCCACTAACACTACCTTGACTTTTGCAACCACCACAACTGTCGCAACCACCTCCGTCGCCGCCTTCTCTCTCTCTCTTCTCCTTTTCTCTTCACTCTCTGTCACTGCCAATCTTCACCAATCTTCCCTCCGATTATAGATCTGAGATCACCATTGTGGTCCGGCGGCAAACAAAGTTCAACACTATGTCGGCGTCGCTGCTCCAGTGAAGCCCGATCCAGATCCAGATCCAAATCCGCGGTCGTGTATCCAAGATCTCTGATCTGCCTCGAACATGTTTGTGTTGGAAAAATGGTTTAATATAGGCATATTTTTTAGCCCAAATTTGAGTGGGCCCCAAACGTCTTTTGGGGTGGGTTCGAAGAGGTGAAGTGTTCCTTACCACGTGGCAAGTCACACGGTGAAGACGGTACGTCAAAATCATTTATGAGTGAATGGGAAGTTAACGCCGTTTTCGGGTCTAACATTAATTTTTTAAATAAAATTCACTTGAATTTTTTCAATAAAAATTATTGTGGGAATTTAATTTAATTTAATTCTAAATTCAAATTTTGGGTTCCTAAGTGGTTTTCTAAAGTTTGTAATTGTGGGAATTTAATTAATTCTAAATTTAAATTTTAAGTTCCTAAGTGGTTTCATAAAATTTGTACCTCTTCCTTTATTTATTTTATATTCAAATAGTTTAATATATATATATATATATATTTTTTTTCAATTGGTTTAATAATAAAGGTTCAGCACTGTTCTCCAACGGTTCCCTTTTATTTCCAATTGGTTGAAAATTTGTCCACCAACGGACAACTTTTTCAAATTTGTTTGAATTTTGGTATTCAAATGTGCTAACGGTCAGAACCTCTTTTTGAGTTCAAATTCTTTTGTACCTGTTCTGTCTAATAGCACCTGTTCGGGCTATGTAAATTTTGCCTATAAATAGAGCCATATTCCAGCAGTCTAAGGTATGATTTAAAAAAAAAAAAAATCAGTCTGATTTTTGTCTCTTTGCCATCCATTTTGTTCTGGTGCATTTATTCTTCATATATTAATTTTAGATTAAATTTAAGAGAGTATAGAACACATGTTTGGTTCGCCGAACAATTTGTTTTGGAGTGCTACTACAAATTGGTTAAGATCATTGTATCTTGGGAAATAAACGCCACTCAATCGTCAGCACCGTAGCGGAGCGAATCTGTCTTAAGGACAGAGTGACACACACTCGACTTGGTCTTTAATCATTTTTAATTCGGTTCGATAAATAAATTCAGTATGTTATTTATTTATTTTGTTTGATTAATTTCAAATTATTTTATTTATACAGAAGATTGTTCCAACAATCTTAAGACATATTGGAATTTGTTCTGTTTATAGAATTTTTTCGTTTGTTTCCTTTTCTCTTTCTTATTTTAAGAAAATTATTTTCTGTGGATTAACAAAATAGTATTCTGGTTGGAAAAATAAATAGTGATTATATGCTATTTAACAGATAGTAGTAATATACTGTCTATTTTCTTTGACAACTAGTAGTACGATACTGGTGTCATTAACAATTCAGAATATATTTTTGTAGAATTTTTTCAGAAATTAATTTTGGGTTTTAAAAATTATTTTCTGAGTTTTCATTACTTAAAATTCTATTTTAGTATTTTAATTATTGAAATGTTACAGAAATTAATTTTCTGTGTGGAATTAATTTGGTTAAATATAATTTTATTTTATTTCCAAATTAATTGAAAAATAAAAGTTATTTTCTTATTTCTTTTATTTTTACAGAATTTAATTTCCTATGTGGAATTAATTTGGTTGAATAAAATTTTATTTTAGTTCCAAATTAATTGAAAAATAAAAGTTATTTTCTTATTTCTTTTATTTTACAAAATTTAGTTTCCTGTGTTGAATTAATTTGGTTGAATAAAATTTTATTTTATTTCCAAATTAATTGAAAAATAAAAGTTACATTCTTGTTTCTTTTATTTTTACAGAATTTAATTCTGTGAATTTGGTTTAATTTTCTGTGTAGTGTAAATTCTAATTATAATTTTGTTTTATAAATTAGAATTTATGGCTACTGAAACTAATAACAAGTACTACTGTGGTGTCTGCAATGACGCCAACCCCCTCTCCTGTTGTAACAGTACCGGTAAATTACAGAGAAAAGCTAGAGAAGTTCTCAGGAACTAATTTTAAAAGATGGCAACAGAAAATATTGTTCTATCTTACAACTCTGAACCTGGCTCATTTCCTCCGTGAAGATGCTCCTATCCTGAAAGAGGATGAAACCGACCGGCAAGTGGTTGCTGCGGTTGATGCTTGGAAATATGCCGATTTCCTTTGCCGGAATTACATCTTGAATGGACTTGATAACACATTATACAACATCTACAGTCCTATCAAGATAGTAAAGGAACTTTGGGAGTCTTTGGAGAAAAAGTACAAAACGGAAGATGCCGGCTCAAAGAAATTTGTGGTTGGCAGATTCCTGGATTTTGTAATGGTTGATTCAAAAACTGTGATCAGCCAAGCACAAGATTTCTAACTCATTCTGCATAACATTCACGCAGAAGGCATGTCTCTCAGTGAATCCTTCCAAGTTGCAGCCTTAATTGAAAAATTACCAAAAAGCTGGAAGGAATTCAAGAACTACCTCAAATACAAGTGCAAAGAAATTTCTATGGACGAATTAATTGTGCGTTTGAGGATTGAGGAGGACAACCGCAATTCTGAAAAGCGGGCTGGTAAGCATACTATGGAGTCTAAGGCAAATGTGGTGGAACATGCTTCAAAAACCAAGAAACAAAAGTCTTCTGGAGAAAGTTCATCACAAGGCTCTAAAAGGGGAGATAATAAAAAGTACAAGTTTAATGAAAAATGTTACATCTGTGACAAAGAGGGACGTCGGGCCAAAGATTGTCGTAGCAAAAGCAAAAGTAAAAGAAGAACAAGCAAGAAGCCTGCTCAAGCCTATATGACCGAAGTGGACAATATTTCCAATGGTGTCGATGACATCAATCTTTCTGCAGTTGCTTCCAAGGCAAATCTTGTCGGAAATTCTAAAGAATGGTGGAGGGACACTGGTGTTATTCGCCATATTTGTGCCGATAAAAAGATGTACACATCTTACTCTACGGTGGACAATGGTGAGCAACTTTTTAGGGGCAACTCCTCAACTTCCAAAGTTGAAGGACAAGGAAAGATTGTTCTCAAGATGACATCTGGAAAGGAACTCACTCTCAACAATGTGCTGCATGTACCGGACATTCGCAAGAATTTTGTTTCCAGATTTCTGTTGAGTAAGAATGGGTTTAGGCTAGTATTTGAGAGTGATAAATTTGTATTTACTAAGAATTGGATGTATATAGGAAAAGGTTACATGTCTGATGGCCTTTTCAAGTTAAATGTAATGACCGTTGTACTCTCAATTATTAATAATACTACATCTTCTTCTTACTTGCTTGAGTCTTCAAATTTATGGCATGGTAGAGTAGGACATGTTAATTATGGATCTTTGCGTAGATTAATTAATATGGAATGTTTACCTAAATTTGACATTGATTCAAATCATAAATGTGAAATTTATGTTGAGGGAAAATTATCTAAAACTCATTTTCATTCAATTGAAAGAAATACAGAACCACTTGAATTAATTCATAGTGACATTTGTGATTTTAAATCAATTCAAACCAGAGGTGGGAAAAAGTATGTAATCACTTTTATAGGTGACTATACTAAATATAGTTATGTTTATTTAATTCGAACCAAGGATGAAGCTTTGGAAACTTTCATTTAATATAAGAATGAAGTTAAAAATCAACTTGGTAAGAAAATTAAGAAACTTAGAAGTGATAAAGGTGGTGAATATGAATCACCTTTTGGTGAATTTTGTAAAGAACATGGAATAATTCATCAAATCACCGCTCCTTACTCACCTCAGCAAAATGGAATTACTGAAAGGAAAAATAAGACTTTAAAAGAAATGATGAATGCCATGTTAATCAGTTCTGGATTACCTCAGAACTTGTGGGGGAAAGCAATACTTTCTACTAATTATATTTTAAATAAAGCACCCCGAAAGAAAATAAATCAAACACCTTATGAATTGTGGCATGGAAGAATACCATCCTACAAATACTTAAAAGTGTGGGGGTGTTTGGCTAAAGTGGCTATTCCTAATCCTAAAAAGATTAAGATAGGTCCTAAGACCATTGATTGCATTTTCATTAGTTATGCTAAGAATAGTAGTGCATATCGGTTTTTGATTCATAAATCAGAACATACCGAAATGCATGTAAATACTATTATTGAGTCAAGGAATGCATCATTCTTTGAACATGTATTTCTAAATAAGACTGGACAGGAAACTAGTAACAATAAAAGATCTCATGATGCTATTACTAGTCAGGATCAAGAAAATGATCAAGAACAAGAGTTAGATCAAAATGAGGAAGAGGAACCTAGGCGTAGTAAACGTGCTAGAACCTCAAAATCTTTTGGTCCAGATTTCCTAACATTTTTGTTAGAAAATGAGCCTTTAACTTTTAAAGAGGCTATGTCCAGTCCTAAAGCTCCTTTATGGAAAGAAGCTGTTAATAGTGAAGTTGAATCCATCTTGCAAAATCACACTTGAGAATTGGTGGATTTGCCACCAGGTTGTAAATCTCTTGGGTACAAGTGGATTTTCAAAGAAAATTGAAAGCGGATGGATCAATTGACAAATACAAAGCAAGACTTGTGGTCAAAGGATTTAGACAAAAAGAAGGTCTTGATTACTTTGATACATACTCACCGGTTACTAGAATAACATCTATTAGAATGCTAATTGCCATTGTATCTCTATACAATCTAGAAATTCATCAAATGGATGTGAAAACCGCTTTCTTAAATGGTGAGTTAAATGAAGAAATTTACATGGAACAACCAGAAGGTTTTTCTGTTCCAGGAAAAGAAAAGAAAGTGTGTAAATTGGTTAAATCATTATATGGTTTAAAACAAGCACCAAAGCAATGGCATGAGAAATTTGACAAGGCAATGATGTCAAATGGATTTAAAATTAATGAGTATGACAAATGTGTTTCTATTAAAAACACTGACAAATGTTATGCCATTGTATGTCATTATGTAGATGATATGCTCATCATAGGTAGTAATAATGACATGATTAAAACTACTAAGAAAATGTTAAATAAATATTTTAACATGAAGGACATGGGCATTGCTAATGTAATTCTTGGTATGAAAATTACCAAAACATCAGAAGGATATGCTTTGTCACAATCTCATTACATTGAGAAAATACTTGACAAATTTAGCAAAGATGATGATCATCTTGCTAGAACACCTGTAAATGTTAATTTGTATCTTTCTAAGAATGTACAGGAAAGTATTTCTCAATTAGAGTATGCCCAAATTATTGGAAGCTTAATGTACTTGATGAACTGCACTCGCCCGAATATAGCTTATGCAATAAGTAAATTAAGTAGGTATACGAGTAATCCGGGAGTAGAACACTGGAAAGCAATTATAAGGGTTCTAAGGTATCTCCGATTTACTCGTAATATTGGGCTGAATTATACTAGATATCCAGCAGTACTTGAAGGATACTGTGATGCAAATTGGATATCGGATACTAGAGACTCGAAGTCTACCAGTGGGTATGTCTTTACTCTTGGTGAGGCGGCTGTGTCTTGGAAATCTTCCAAACAGATTTGCATTACTAGGTCTACTATGGAATCACAATTCATAGCTTTAGACAAAGCAGGGGAAGAGGCAGAATGGCTTCGCCATTTCCTTGAAGATATTCCAATTTGGCCAAAACCGATGCCTGCTATATGCATACATTGTGATAGTCAATCAGCAATTGATAGAGCATAAAGTCATATGTATAACGGTAAGTCACGACACATTTGTCGTCGACATAACAGCGTAAGACAACTACTCTCTAATGAAATTATTTCCATAAAATATGTTAAGTCTAAAGACAACATAGCGGATCCACTAACCAAAGGGTTAGCAAGAGAGTTAGTTGAGAATTCATCGAAGGGAATGGGACCTAAGCCTATTAAATAAGAGTTATCACAACGGAAACCCAACCTAGTTGACTGGAGATCCTAAGATCTAGGTTCAAAGGGACAATCGAGTTGTGATTGACTCAGACGGATCACTGGGGAGTCAAACTCCTACCCATTTCTATGATGAAATAGTGATGACCGCAGCGTTTGAGGTTAAGTAAAATTTTAATGATTCTTATATCTAGGTAAACCTAGTGGAGTATGGCAAGATACTCTTCATAAGTATCACCTATGTGAGTATAAACTGAGCCGGTTCTGTGAGATTTGTGAAAGGCTACAATTCTCTAGAGCACTCATGAAGACCAGGTTGTTCAGGGCCAAAATGAACACAATAGTGAGAACTAAACTGTGTCTGGGAATATACTGTGTGAGTTCTATTGTCTTGGTTTACACAAACGTCTGAACAGTTCACGACATCACACATTCACTGGTTAGTTAGTAAATCCGATAGTGTCTCATAAGGGAAGGTTCAAAGCCAAAAGCTACCTATCATTTGCAGAATATTTTCAATTTCTGTACTCTCTATATTTAGATCATGTTGTGCATCTTCTCTCCGTCAAATTCCATTTATGTGGGGGATTGTTGTAAAATGGTTTAATATAGGCATATTTTTTAGCCCAAATTTGAGTGGGCCCCAAACGTCTTTTGGGGTGGGTTCGAAGAGGTGAAGTGTTCCTTACCACGTGGCAAGTCACACGGTGAAGACGGTACGTCAAAACCATTTATGAGTGAATGGGAAGTTAACGCCGTTTTCGGGTCTAATATTAATTTTTTAAATAAAATTCACTTGAATTTTTTCAATAAAAATTATTGTGAGAATTTAATTTAATTCTAAATTCAAATTTTGGGTTCCTAAGTGATTTCCTAAAGTTTGTAATTGTGGGAATTTAATTAATTCTAAATTTAAATTTTAGATTCCTAAGTGGTTTCGTAAAATTTGTACCTCTTCCTTTATTTATTTTATATTCAAATAGTTTAATATATATATATATATATATTTTCAATTGGTTTAATAATAAAGGTTCAACACTGCTCTCCAACGGTTCCCTTTTATTTCTAATTGGTTGAAAATTTGTCCACCAACGGACAATTTTTTCAAATTTGTTTGAATTTTGGTATTCAAATGTGCTAACGATCAGAACCTCTTTTTGAGTTCAAATTCTTTTGTACCTGTTCTGTCTAATAGCACCTGTTCAGGCTATGTAAATTTTGCCTATAAATAGAGCCATATTCTAGCAGTCTAAGGTATGATTAAAAAAAAAAATCAGTCTGATTTTTGTCTCTTTGCTGTCCATTTTGTTCTAGTGCATTTATTCTTCATATATTAGTTTTAGATTAAATTTAAGAGAGTATAGAACACATGTTTGGTTCGCCGAACAATTTGTTTTGAAGTGCTACTACAAATTGGTTAAGATCATTGTATCCTGAGAAATAGACGCCACTCAACCGTTAGCACCGTAACGGAGCGAATCTGTCTTAAGGATAGAGTGTCACACACTCGACTTGGTCTTTAATCATTTTTAATTCGATTCAATAAATAAATTCGATACGTTATTTATTTATTTTATTTGATTAATTTCAAATTATTTTATTTATACAGAAAATTGTTCCAACAGTTTGTATATATATGTATAAATTCGTGTTCCATGATTGCCTGTATCTTTGCAGTGAAGTCTTGATTTCATATTTATATATATATATATATATGTACAAATCCGTGTTCTATGTATATATGTATTGCCTCTGGATTTATATATATATGTATAAATCTGTGTTCTATTTGTATATATATGTGTATTTTGTGTTTTATAGTTGCCTCTTGATTTGCAGTGAAGTCTTGATTAATTTTTTTTTTAAATGTCTCTACTTTGGTCTAATTTGTTCTTTTGTATTGTGCTTATCATAGGTCTTGTTTCGGTAGAGAAATCCGAAGACCAAAGCAAACACAACCATCAGAAAGAGTAGTCTGGTTTAATTGCCTGCAAAATTTGTACAGATATGAAATTTTATACAAAAAGATACAAACCCAGAAAGTTTTCCATCAAATTTGTCTTGAAAGTGCATGTACGGTGGCAACAATACTTCATAGGAATGAATTGATGAAGGCATAGAAGAGGTTCATCTTTGTGGTCATCAATGTCTGAAGGACACTTCTTATTAACATCATCACCATTTTCTTCATTTTTCTTTATTCTTTATGATTATTTAAATCTTCCTAGTTTTTGATGGTTTCTTTTGTATTGATTTGATGATCTATAGTCACCTTCTTCTTCTTGTTGTTGTTGTTGTTGAAGAATAAATAGATTGCAAATTGAACAAATAATAGGATAAATCTGTTAAAATAGATTAAAAAAAATGAACATACAGAAAATTTCAACAGATAAAAAATTTGAACAGTTGATAAAAAAAATTGAATAGATAAAATATTTTGAACAGTTAAAAATTTGAACAAATAAAAATTTTAAACAGATAAAAAAAATCTAATCGATAAAAACGTTAAACAGATAAAAAACTTGAACATATAGGAATTTAACAGATAAAATAATTTCAACAAATAGTCAATGAAAAGTCAAACAGATAAAAAAAATTAAGGGGTAAAATTGAAAATAAAATGTTCTTCAAGACTTCTCACCAAATTATTTTTCAAAACATGGACCTCTCATCAACAGAAAATATTCCTTGGACCTAATGCCTTACACCAACCATTTTTATATGAGTAATGTTAGGGATACCAAATTTTCTACCAAACAAATGACCAAATGTCTCACATGGGTGTGGAGTCCGAAAATTCATGGACCTCACACTTGTGAGACATTTGGTCATTTATTTAGTAGAAATTTTGGAGCTTATAGCATTTTCCTTTTTATATTAAATTTATCACCAATCAACCCTGTTATCCGAATCTTAATTTTCTTTGATCAAAGGTCTAGCCGTTGAAATATTTTATCCAAAAGAATAAACTTAGACAAAATGACCAAAAATAACCCTTTATATATATATATATATATATATATATATATCATATACACGGTATTCAAGTATTCAACCTCATAGATTCACAGCCACTCTCTCTCTTTTATTTTATTTTTTTGGGTATGGCTTTGGTCCAGTCCACCATCGGACTAGATTGTGCTGTTGGGCTCGTGGGGGCCCGCCACGGGACCCGTTTTGAAAATCTGAACCGTTCAATGTGTAGAACTCTTCGAGTACTATATGTTTGTAAAAAATCACGTTGATCGGATATCGATAGCTATTTGATCAAATCAGTTTTTTGTCAACCGTTAATTTATTCACCGTCCATTTTTTTTATACAAAACTGATTTGATCACATAACTATCGATATCCGATCAATGTGATTTTTTACAGACATATAATATTCGAAGAGTTCTACACATTAACGGTTCAGATTTTCAAAACGGGACCCGTGATAGACCCCTACGGGCCCAACAGCACGGTCCAATCCAATGGTAGACTGGACCAAAGGCAGACCCTTTTTTTTTCTCTCTATCCATCCCCTCTCTCCAGAATTTTACCCCTCCTCCGGCATCCTCTCCGGCCTCCGCCCCGACGGCTCCGACGTCGACATCACCGCCTTCGACCTCTCTCTCGCCTGCTCTCTTTCTCTCCTAACCGCTTCTCCTTCTCTCTCTGCTCATGGCCAGAATCCCACCGGAATCCGCCAATTTTTTATCAGAAAATGTCACTAGAAAATCAGCGAAATTGCGGTCTTCTTCGACTAAGCTCTCTTCTACTGTGATGTATGCTGTCAAAGAAGAAAACCCACCTTCTATCCCGAAGAGCCACTTACTGATTTTGCAGAAACCGCACGATTTGGTGGTTCTTTGAAACGATTTTGTGGTGTTTTCGCCGAAAAGGAGGCGAAGATTCAAGCTTGTGTTGAAGATTTTGCGTTCGGAGGTTTGGGCAAAGTTATTTTTCGACGAGAGTGAAAGAGCTTTTGGATGCGAATTCATGGAAGTTTCGGTTTTTCATGACTTGGATTTCGTCACTGGATTCATTTAGAGACAGGGAATTGTTAACAATACAGAGTCTGTTTAAGTCTCACCCAAATGCTTGCTTGATAATTGTATCGAATTCGATGGATTCAAGAAGAGGAATGCAAATTTTAAGACCCTTTTGGATAAGAATTTCCGTATCATTGCTGTTTCACCTGATTTTGATTATTTGTTCAAGAACATGGTCATGGCCCTTGAGTTAACTGGAATCGGATTGTGATATTATAATTATTTTATAAATTATAAACAAAATGATAATTAGAGAAAATATTAAATAATATAAATTTATATCATTAGTAATGTGGCGGCTGTTAAGCATAGTGATTAAACATTGGGAAAACTCTAGCAGACGTGGCAGGTTCGAACCTGCGCGCTATCTATTATAATGCAAAATTATTTGCAATATGGGTCACCTTGTATGTATTGTATGAAAGTAATGCTTAAAAGTCAGTGTGCAACGGGGTCACCTGTGTATAAAAGTAATGATCTTTTCCGATACATCTAAAATTTGACAATGATTCCGAAGCTGAAGCATCTAAAAAAAACAAGTAAAGAGCTATAAGCTATGTAAAGAGCTATGTGACAATAAGCATCTAAAAAACAAGAGTTATGTGACAATAAGCATCTAAAAAACAAGTAAAGAGTTATGTGAAATGATTCCGAAGCTGTGTAAACAAGTAATGATTTCGAGCATCTAAAAAACAAGTAATGAGTTATTTGACTAAGAAAATATGACATACTACAATATAAAGGTATGTTCGGCAAGGATATAACAATGTAAATGCTTAAGACCATATAACACCAGAGAACCAACAGTCCACCATCACCGTGGCCCAGATAATGGTGCAGCCTCATATGGTTGATCTTCCTCTTCATCATCAGCAGCACCATCACACCAGGTACGTTGGCCTTCTTTAATTACAGACTTACAGTCTCTTGGCAAGCTGTAACTTTTTTCCAATTCATCATTTTCATCTGTCTGCATCGTCTCATTTTCTTTTCTAATATTACTATGACAACCTCTATACACCTTTCCTCTTAACTGTTGTTTTCTTCTATGGGTTTGTGTTGTGCTTGTTCCTCTGTTTTCTTTTCTTCTTAACGGCAGAGTTTATTTATGGGTTTGCTTGGTGAGTTTCCACGTTTCTTTCACCTCTTGACAAGTTGTTGCTATGAATTGTAGTTTATATTTTTCATTAAGGATAATTTAGTCCTTTAGGTTGTTAGTGTTTCATTCTATTAGATTAGGGTTTTATATATTTGTTCTTCGATTGATTAATTGTAAGACAAGGTTTTCTTATCAATTATCATGGTATCAGAGCAAGTTACAGAGGTTAGCATACCTTTGGCAGATCATCATTGATCATCGCAGCCCCCGTTCTTTTCGTTTCGCAAATCATCATTGATCATCACAGCCCCTGTTCTCTTCGTCGCACTTCGAAGCTCGATCTCTCAACTGCTTCATCTGGTTTGATTGAAGCTCTCTACCTCTAGTTCGATCGATTCTGTGGGTGACTTTGATAGGTTCAGTTCTCTCTCTCTCACTATGTGTTTTGCCTTGGTTCTCTCTCTCTGATTGCTATTTGAAGGTGATTGGGTTTGGTTATTGTGAGAACTCGTATTTTTGCATATTAAATTATTTTGGTAATTATATTTAGCTACTTAAATTTTGTAATCAACAATCCATAATCCAATTCCATAACAATATTTTGTTACGAAATTCTATAATTAACTTTTAATTATTTAATTAGTGCAACTTTTATCTTTATAGTATTATTATTATTGTTGTTGTCGTCATTGTCGTTGTCATCACTTTTATGACTACACAAATCTAATTCTTAAAATATATTATTCTGTATAAAGTTTTACATTAATAATTTGTGTGCAAGAAAATTAACCCATGGAGATTAATTGGTTCAATCTCAAATCTTTTAGTTACATGTAATAATATTACAATATTAAGTTAATTAATAGTGATTATTAAACTATAAAATTATAATGATAATAGCATCACGATTACTACCAATATTAAACTCCTTTAAATAAATTTGTTTATGTGATTAAATTTTTGCATCTAAATACAGTTGTGGAAACTAAATGAGTTAAACAAATAATAACTAAGTTAGTTAGAAAATAGTAGAGCGCAAAATATCTAGTGACTAGGTTATATATATATATATATATTCATTGATTTTTTTTTTTTTTTTTTGGGGCTTCCCAAGGAAGGAGGCTATTGGTCAAGTATGCCAATGCATGCTAAAGCATGCTTCCAACCACACCCTAACCTATACATTGTAGGTAATATTCTCAAGCCAAGAGGAATAAAATAAATAAATAAATAAATAAAAATAAATAAAATGAAATAAATATATATATATATAAAAGGCCTCCAAACTCCTATATAAGGGCCCCATCTTTAGCCACCTTAGAGATACATGGCTAAGCAAAGAAAAACAAGAGAGAAAGAGTAGAAAAGAAAAGAAAATGAGAGGAATAAAAGAGGGTCCTTGGTGGTTTCCAATTCAAAACAAGTTTTGAGAATTGTTTGTAAAAGTTATTAAGGTAAGAATACTCAACCTCTATTAGATATTTTTCTTAACTAAATCTATATATTAAAAATATGCAAGAGTGTGCATTGATAATACACAAATGCTCAATGCATGTTACATTTGGATAGAATGATAATCTTATAATTATGTGATTTCTATCCTTCTTGCAAGTATGGTTTAGATGGTTTAGCTATTGATTTTGCTCCTTATGTGTTCAAATATTCTCCATTGTTTGAATTAATCTTGCATGCTTATGAATTTGTGTTTACTCTTCATAAATATTATTTTCATCTATTCCCTGTTACCACTAATGAAAGTAAATATGAAGGATTAGAGTTGCACATGGGAATAATAGTAAGAAACATTTTTTTTAGTCTTGCATGTGATTCATGGTGAATACAAAGTGATGTTTTCGCAAACTAATGAACTTCTAGCAAAATAGATTTTTTATCCGTTTTGAATAAACCCTAAACAAACTCATGAGAACACTTTCATAAAATCTGAAACTACTGAAGTTAGTTTAACATGTTTTCATGGTGCTAGAATATTGAAGAAAATTATTTGACAACGTTTCACGGTCTGAATATATTTTTAACTTCATTGCTGTTTGGAGACAGCAGCAATGCTGACTTTACCAGGTCACTGTTTATTCCACAGAATGAATTTTCAAGTGATTCAAATTTCCAAAGTTAGATTTTTAAGTTACCTTTCAAATGCTGCTAGTTTCATAATTTTTTTTGTTAAGTATTGAGAGAGAAACGCCAATTTTTCCAAAATGTGATAGAGTCTGTCCAGTTTTCTTATAAAAATTATTTGACCATCTTCTACTGACTTTCAGTCTTCATACTCTTCTGGAAATATGTTCTAAACTGAAAATTTTGGCAAACCATTCTAACCATGCCTCTTTTCGACACCGTTTGAGGCCCCTTTTTATTTTCGAACACAGAATACTTGTGCTGGAGGTTAATGTAACTCACTGTCCCAGAAAACCAGTTTTCTTCCAAAAATTATTTCTCCATTTTAAAATCGTTTTTAGCTCTGGTATCCTTCTTGAAATATTTTCCTAACTTGATGAACTAGCACTAGTTAAAATATTGTAATGGTTGAACTTCGTTTGTTATGGGTTTCATATTTGTTTTGTCTGACCATACAGTGTTGAAAGAAGAAGTGTGTGAATTCCTAAGAAACTTTGTGATGAGTCCTAAAAAATTCTATCATATTTATTTTGGTTGCCATACATGATTATGTTGTGCTATATAAACATTATGACACTGTGGTTTTCAAACTAAAACTCGCACATGCATCAAAATGTGAATTTGACAAAGTAAAGAAACACGAAATTGAATAGATGCATTAAAGTTTACAAGTGATGGGGTGAGCCTGGTTTAGAATCTTGCGCAAGTGAGTTGCGAACCCTAACATGGCACGGGAAGGTATTTCGGCTCTTATTGGTGTAGGCGATATAAGGTTGGTGGTGCGGGTGTCACAACATAGATCGTTCTCTTGGAGCAGACCGTGATGTCACGACTCGGGTACATAACCCTGGTGCGTGGGCATCATTGGTAGTTACAGCAAATAACATTTGAATATTTGACCGAGGGGGAGTCAGAATTGCCCGTGGCCATTGCTTAGTGGTTGAGTGGAAATAGTGCTCCGCGGGGAGTTACTTAAATTAATCCAATAAACTAAATCTATAAGAATTTAAAAAGAAAAGTGTGCATTTTCTTTATGATGAAATACTATTTCCGTTTGCCATTTTTTTTTTATTGTTGTTTTTTTAACTGTTGGCATTCCTATTATCCTTATTAAATGCTACCTATTATTCTGTTACTACGCATTATTCATTAATTGTGAGTATTATTATCGGGGTGGGTTTTTTCGGGTTGTAGTATATTATTGAGCTTGTCGCTCATTGGCATTCTCGTTGCCCTGGCGTTTTATGCCAGGTACCGAAGAAAATGAAGGAAACACCGAGGCCTTGTAAGGCGACATTCAGCCTTGGTTAGCTTGAAGAGTCCCCAAGTTCCATGAGCCATTTTCTAAGTTTCCTAGTTTTTCTCTAGTTTTCTTTTATATTTGTGTAATATTTTTTATGTATCGAGACTGAGTTTTAAGTTTTATTAGAATTGTAATTTAATTTCTGGGTTGTTAATTAATGGATGTTAGTGTTGTTTGGTGGCAACATTGATTTTAAGTTTTAAATCTTATTATGATATCCTTAAAATTTGGGGCATCACAACATGCTATCAGAGCTTAGGTCTAGAAACCCTTAAGACCTGGGTAGGCTTAAGCACGTGTCATTTACTACACTTTAATTAAAAACATTTGATGATTTAAGACCATACTGAGAGTGTAACAATGTTATATTCTCCTTGTAGGATGTCAAGCCCATCTCATAACGAGCACTGGCTCTCAAATCCCGAACCTGAAGAAGAACCCTTATTAACCGACCCAGAGGTAGAGGCAGAAACTTCAGAGTCAGTCCATGTGGAAGAGGACCCGGATGAGGATCCGGAAGAGGAGACGATGGATGAAGAGGATGAAGAGGAGCCCAAGCCTGAGGAAGAAGATCCAGAGGAATATCCAGAAGAAGAACCACTAGACGAAGAAGATGCAGAGGTAGACGCAGAAGTGGAAGTCGTGGAACCCTTGGCCGCCATTCCGCCGGAAGAGTTTGGTTGGGCGGGAAGTGACACTGAGTCCGACCCCATATCCTCAATTGAATATGCCTTCGAAGAAGGTGAAGCGGACTCGGGGGACGTGGTGCAGATGGGGGCATTCCCGATAGGGCTAGAGGCGTATGTTAAGCTAGAACCACTAATACCTTGCGAGTGGAAACACTGAAGGGGGGACGACAAATATCTGGGCCTGTGCGAGTTATCTGAGAGTTAGCAAGGGCCATGTATGAAGTAGGACCGCTACCACCAGCCCTGGAAGACAATTACACCAATTTCTTCCACCAACGTGACATCTTTCTAGCAGCCCCACCAGCTGGAAAGCTTGTACCCACGAACAGGACAGTCGACTTCTCCGACCCACTCACCTACGAAGAAGTCCCTGTAAGGATCTTGGGCCAACATGCGGGAATGGGAGGGCTCAAGCTGTTAGTCCGTTAGAAGTGTTATGGGCTGTGTAATGAGAGTTGGGAGCATGCGTGGAAAATACATCAGCATTACCCATGGCTTTTTGTTTGAGGGGAGGAGAGACTGAAAAGGTTAGACTAGGCAAATAAACAATTTTGTTGGAATTTCATTGTAAAAGCCTAGTCTAATAGAGGTTATGAAACAGGGTGAAATAATCCCCTCGGTCTGGTGATAAATGTAATTTTTGGTCATGTAACCGATCCTTTGTTGCAATGAAAAGTTTCAGTTCTAGTTAAACTTAGTGAATGCTTGTTCGCATAAAAATAAAAAATAAAAATAAATAAATAAATAAAATAATAATTAAATAAGTACTTACATCGTGCCGATAATAAACAATTAATATCCTTCATGCAGAAAATGGCAGGAAGAACTAGGGGAAATCGATTCAATGACAACAACAACGACAACAACACCAACAGTGACGTCATTAATTTCGTTCGGGCAATTACTAATGAACTAAGAAACCAACCTAGGCGTGAAAACAACAAGGCAGAATTAATAGCGAAATTTCAAAAACTCAAGCCCCAGAAATTTTTCAGAGAACCCAATCCCTACTCAGCGGAGGCATGGATAAGGCAAGTGAAGAAAATATTGGAGACGTTAGAAATTCAGAATGAGCAAGACCAAGTGTCCCTCGCCTCATTTCTCTTCGAGGGGGAAGCCGATTTCTGGTGGACAATGAACACGGAAAGTCGTCAAGTGGCAGAACTATCTTAGAGATAGTTCGAGGAATTGTTTATGGAAAAGTACTTCCCAAACTCGGTGAGGCAAGAGATGATATAAGAATTTCTCCAACTAAAACATGAGGGCATGACTGTGACACAGTATGCCAATCGGTTTGAGGCCCTTTCTCGCCATGCCAAGCTATAGTGGCAAATGAAACAGACAAGGTAAGGCGTTTTGAGTGGGGACTCAACTCAGGACTTCGAGACAAGTTGGTCGCAGTGCAGCTACCTACTTATGCACAAGTAGTAGATAGGTCTCTTACTCTAGAAAGAGAGAAGATGGGCACTGCAAAGACCCAAGGTCAGCAGTCTAGGGCCAACCAGCAAAGAAGTGGAGGACCCTTAAGGAACAATAGGACCCTTGCCGCTTCGGTACCTTATGCTAGGGGGCCACAACAACAACAAGGGCACAATGCTGAGCAGCGTAATGGGGAAAGGACTAGAAGGTTCTATGAGTGTGGCCAAGAAGGTCACTTCAGGAACAACTGCCCTCAAAGGTCAAGCTACTATATCAATCAAGGAGAAGCTACTCAACGGAACAAATGCGCGCCAACTCAGGGAACACGAGCTGTGCAAAATTCCCAATCCGGCAGAGGTCAGCCACTAGCTAATCGGAATGTGGGACAATCGAGAACTCAACAACCAGGAGATGCCAATGCAAGGAAACCTTGGGTGCCAAATCAGAGTGCTCCCGGGAGAGTCTTTGCACTCCAAGAAGGAGAAGACAATGGAAATCCTTCAGTGATTCAAGGTATACTCATCCTTATGAACTCGTGTGTACAAGTCTTGTTTGATTCTGGAGCATCACACTCTTTCATATCTGTTATATGTGTTACAACTTTGGGATTAGAACTTGAACGATTAGAAACACCTATGAGTGTAGCTTCACCGTTAGGAGGTCAAACTCAAGTAGATCTCATATGCAAATCATGGAACTAGGAGTCTCCAGTTTGCATTTAACTTGTGACCTACGAGTCATGGAAATGTCAGACTTTGACAGTATCCTAGGAATGGACTGGTTATCATCCCATAGAGCCACCATTAATTGCTTTCAAATGACGATGACTTCCTACTCTCATGACGGAACACGATTCCAATTTAAGGGGGATAGACGAGATTCCCTATCGTAACAACCCTCGTCACTGTTTACCGAATAACCACTGATTACTGCTAAACTGAGACCGATTATGATTGGTAACTGAATTGATTGAAGTACTGAACTGATTGACTGAAATCCGGAACTGAATTGATTAAGTATATCTGTTGAATTGTATGTCTATCTGTTGACTGTTTAATTATCTGTTCAGTTTTTATGTTTAAATTGCGAATTGAAGGCCTTATCGGCGGCCGAACCAGGAATTGATTGATGTTTTAGGACCATCATAATTTATGTGATTTTATGGCATATTTATCTGAAAACTGATTCGGTATGATTAAATTAGGTTAATTATTGATAAATTGCACAACTTAGACTTAATTACATTAGTGCCACTTAGTGGCCACTACCTAACACATATGGAGCCTTGTACACAATTAGACAAACTTTTTCTCAGCCTCATTTGAGCACAAAACCGATCTAGAGAGAGGGGGAGTGAGAGAATTGATGTGTTCTTGAGGGATTTGCCTGGAATCTTGAGGATATTGTAGGAAACTTGCAACATTGAGCCTCCATACTTCTAATTCAAGACTTAGGTAAGGAAATTCAACCTCTCATTGTTGTGTTCAAATTGTTTCTTGCATGGTTTAGACCTAAGTTGAAGACTAGAGCCAACTTATGGCTCAAATTGTTGTGTTGAAGCTTAATTGTTGCATGCATGTATATATATATTGAAGTTTTGAGGTTGTAGTTCATAATTCCTCACATGCATGTCCATGTTTTAAGAGTAGTCCATGATTTCATCATGTTTTTAGAAATAATTGGCTCAATTGAGCTAGCATTTGAAGCTTTGAAGTGTTTAAATTCATGCATGTTCCATGTTCGTCTTGTTCATGAAATGTTGTTTGAAATTGGATTTATTCGAACTACCTTTGGGCCTTGATTTTACAATTGAGCTTTGGAATCATGTTAAACTATGAGTTTTGGGATGTTTTCTGGAAAATTGGCCCAAGAGGATCGAAATTTATGTTTTAAAACTTGGTTTTGAGCTTGAGGTTCAAATCTGGAATTTCCAGAATTTGGACTCACGCTCGAGCGGGGTGACTGGCGCTCGAGCGTGGAAATCGTGCTCCCAGCATTTTTGTTCTGTTTTGAAGTCCGCTCGAGCGGAAGAATTGACACTCGAGCGGGACATTGTGCCTCATGCTCGAGCGGGTGTCGAGCGCCCAATCGAGCGTGATTTTCACCTATCCAGCACTTTTGACTGCTTTGTAGAACGCTCGAGCGAGTAATTATACGCTCAAGCGGAAACCTTTGTCTGCATGTCCGCTCGAGCGGAGTAACCTACGCTCGAGCGTGACCCCTGTTTTCTGAAAATTATGAAAATGCTTTTAAAGTGCATCTTTGCATCCTCATCCCATCCTAGGCATTCTTAGGCGTAGTTTAAAACATCTTAATGAGGATATAGATGTAGAACCACACCGAGGCAAATTAGGGATTAAGTTATTATTTTCCCAACTGTGTAGCTTAGTATGTGTTCAATCTGTAACTATGTAGGGTTGGCGACTGGGGACGCACTCTAGCTTTACTGTAGCCCAGAACTCTATGAATAACAACTGTGTAAAGATATGTTCAAAATGATTATCTTCTGAACAATTGAACTGTACTGCTTTCTGAACTGATACTGTTAATTGAATGAATGTATGTCCTATATTCTGAACTGTATTGTGGCATCCTTAGCAACTACTGTTTACTGTTACTACTACAGAGATCTCTGTCGGTTCCCTCGTTGGAACCACTACTGTTTACTGATTGATGGCCATCATTTACTATTCGGTCTTTTAAGACCTACTGTTTACTGTACTGTTGTACTAATGGATGTACCACATATGACTGAATGACTGATATACTGAATTAACGAACTGTTTTCATTACTGTAAGGACATTCATTCTTAACCTCTTTATGCATTACGTTATTCACTGGGCTTTAGCTCATTGCTCATATATATATATATAGGTGTACAGACACCAGACCGTGGCTAGAAGCGTCGGGGTTAAGCTCCAGTTTTGTCAAGCCAACCACTGTGCCTCACTGCGAGGTTCCGAGCCTGTCAAGTTATGGCTTAGGGGTGTTTTAGTTCCCTCTTCTGTCTCTGTAACTGTTTTGTTCACAGTACTGTACTGTTTGATAGGGATTAGGTCCCTGAACTGAATGATTGTATATATGTACATACTGTTTTGTCCGACTGTATATATATTTGAATGAAAAGTCTTTTTGCATACAGACCGTCACAGCTCATTGGACATTGTTTAATTACTGTATTGGCTTTCGCCAGCCCCTATACTCTATATTATTGTATTACTGTTAAGCAGGCCTTCGGTAATCTCGGATTACTGGCCGATTACGGTGCTAAATCCATAGGGGCGGGTTTGGGTCGTGACACCTATCACTGACACTTGAAAACTCAAAGTGGCCCGACCACCTAGCTGGGTGGCTAGCCAGCTTAGTTCTGCAATACAAGGATCGTGTGGAACTAGGGCTACCTCGTGTGGTGTGTGAGTATGCTGATGTATTCCTAGAGGAGTTACCAGGACTATCCCCAATACGAGAAGTAGACTTTACCATTGAACTACAACCTAGTACATCATCGATCTCAATGGCACCACATCGTATGGCACTAGCTGAATTGAGAGAGCTAAAGACACAGTTACAAGAATTATTGGGCAAGGAATTTATAAGGTCAAGCATGTCCCCGTGGGGAGCACTAACCTTATTTGCTAAAAAGAAAGATGACACACTTAGGTTGTACATTGATTATTGACAACTCAATAGAGTCGCCATTAAGAATCAATATCCACTGCCTAGGATTAATGACATTTTTGATCGGCTTAGAGGGACAAGTATTTCTCAAGGATAGACCTCAGGTCTAGGTATCACTAGTTGCGTATTCGGGAAGAAGATATTCTTAAGACTGCATTTTGAATCCGTTATGGCCACTATGAGTTCGTAGTGATGCAATTTGGCCTAACTAATGCGTCGGGCGTGTTCATGAGCTTAACGAACAAAATATTCACACCATACCTGGACCAGTTTGTGGTAGTATTTATTGACGACATATTAATTTACTCTCATGCCAAAAAAGAGCATGAGAAACACTTAGGGATTGTACTGCAAGTTTTAAGAGGAATCAATTGTATGCTAAAGCCAGTAAGTGTGAGTTCTGGCTAAAAGAGGTGAAATTCCTGAATCATGTCGTCTCTGAGAATGGAATATCAATGGACCCAACTAAAGTAGATGCAGTAACAAAAATGGAAGCAACGTAAGAACACGTTGAGATTCGTAATTTCTTAGGTTTAGCCAGTTACTATTGAAGATTCATTTAAGATTTCTCAAAATTGGCCAAACCAATGGCACATTTGACTCAAAAGGGAGTTAAGTTTGAATGGAACGAGTCTTGTGAAAATTCATTCCAAGAACTCAAGAAAAGATTGATGAATGCCCCTATTCTCATAGTACCAGAACGTGACGTTAGGTACAATGTGTATTGTGATGCTTCCAAAGAAGGTCTGGGGTGCGTATTGATGCAAAATGGCAAGGTGGTGGCATATGGATCAAGGCAATTAAAGAACCATGAGAAGAATTATCCCACTCATGACTTGGCGTTAGCAGCTATAGTTCACGCACTCAAAATTTAGAGACACTACCTGTATTGTGAAAAGTTTGAGATATTCACCGATCACAAAAGCTTGAAGTATCTGTTCACCCAAAAAGACTTGAACATGCGTCAGAGACGCTGGATAGAGTACCTCGAGGATTACCAATTTACCATTTCCTATCATCCCGGCAAGGCTAACGTGGTGGCAGATGCGCTAAGTCGCAAGAATAGAGGGATTGTTGCTAGTTTAGCACTTAAAGAATGGAATATAGTTAGAATGCTCAATGAATTTGGGATACAAATGGAGGTTCAAGATGAAAGAGCTCACCTTGGTGCTCAGATTACTACACCTAAAATTTTGAGTGAGATATTAGAATCACAAAAGTACGATCAGGGGGCAGCATTCATCAAGGCACGAATAGAGTCTAGTGAAACCATGCTTGGTTGGGAAATTCACACAGATGAAAGTTTGAAATATCAAGGTTGAATGTTCGTGCCAAGCGACGACTCACTAAAAGAAAAGGTACTTAAGGAATTCCACCATTCAGTATTCGCAGTACATTCAGGAGGTTCTAAGATGTACCAAGACCTAAAACACCAATATTGGTGAGGCGAAATGAAAAGGGATGTAGCAAAGTTTGTGTCACAATGCTTGACATGTCAATAAGTACAGGTTGAACACCAAAGAGCGGTGGGAACACTTCAACCCTTACCAATCCTGGAGTGGAAATGGGAACACATAACCATGGATTTCATGACAGGTTTGCCTCGATCACCACAGGGACATGACAGCTTGTAGGTAGTGGTGGATCGACTAACTAAGACAGCCGATTCTTACTTGTCGGGTCATCAGATACATTAGATTCACTCAGTGGATTGTTCATCAAAGAAGTGATTAGATTACACGGAGTACCAGTTAGCATCGTGTTTGATCGTGATCCTCGATTCGCTTTTCAATTTCAGCAGAGCTTATAGAAGACAATAGGAATGAACCTATGTTTTAGCACGACATTTCACCCATAAACATATGAGAAATCTGAAAGGACGATACAAACCTTGGAGGATTTTCTTTGAGCTTGCGTTATGGATTTTAAGGGAAGTTAGGAGAAACACCTACCTCTCGTTGAGTTCGCTTACAACAATGGTTTTCAGGACAGTATTAGAATGGCACCATATGAAACGCTTTATAGGCAACCTTGTTGATCATCAATCTATTGGACTAAAGTAGGGGAAACAACCTTGTTAAGACCAGACTTGGTTCAGGAGACCACTGAGAAGATAAAACTGATCAGAAAACGATTAATCACAGCCCAAAGTCGACAAAAGGGCTATGCGGATCAAAGGAGATGACCCTTAACTTTTGAGGTAGGGGATCATGTCTTTCTCAAAATTTAACCTCGTCAAGGTACTACACGATTCGGGAAGAAACAAAAACTTGCACCTCATTATGTGGGACCAATCGAAATTCTGAGCAAAGTAGAAGAAGTGACATACCGTTTAGCACTACCACCACAGCTCGCAGTAGTGCACAATGTTTTTCACATCTCAATGTTATGGAAGTATGAGCCACACCCTTCCCATGTTATCGATTTGGGAGATCTTGATCTCAATAAAGATGCAAACTTTGAGGAAAGACCTATAAAGATTACGGATCAACGAGAAAAAAACCTGAGAGGCAAAGTCATCCACTTGGTGCAAGTGTTGTGGTTACACCGAGGAGTGGGGGAGTCTACCTGGGAAAGAGATGATGCAATACGAGCCAACTACCCTCAGTTGTTTGAAGATAAAGGCATGCGTCAAAATTTCGGGGACGAAATTATTTTAAGGGGGATAGGTTGGGAGAACCCGTATTTTTGCATATTAAATTATTTTGGTAATTATATTTAGCTACTTAAATTTTGTAATCAACAATCCATAATCCAATTTCATAACAACATTTTGTTACGAAATTCTATAATTAAATTTTAATTATTTAATTAGTTCAATTTTTATCTTCATAGTATTATTATTATTGTTGTTGTCGTCGTCGTCATTGTCACCACTTTTATGACTATACAAATCTAATTCTTAAAATATATTATTCTGTATAATTGTTCTGTATGAAATTTTACATTAATAATTTGTGTGCAAGAAAATTAACCCATGGAGATTAATTGGTTCAATCTCAAGTCTTTTAGTTACATGTAATAGTATTATAATATTAAGTCAATTAATAGTGATTATTAAACTATAAAATTATAATGATAATAGCATCACGATTAATATCAATATTAAACTCCTTTAAATAAATTTCTTTATGTAATTAAATTTTTGCATCTAAATACAGTTGTGGAAACTAAATGAGTTAAACAAATAATAACTAAGTTAGTTAGAAAATAGTAGAGAGCAAAATATCTAGTGACTAGGTTATATATATATATATATATATATTCATTGATTTTTTTTTTTTTGGGGGGGGGGGGCTTCCCAAGGAAGGAGGCTATTGGTCAAGCATGCCAATGCATGCTAAAGCATGCTTCCAACCACACCCTAACCTATACATTGTAGGTAATATTCCCAAGCCAAGAGGAATAAAAAAAAATAATAAATAAAATAAATAAAAAAAAAGGCCTCCAAACTCCTATATAATGACCCCATCTTTAGCCACCTTAGAGATACATGGCTAAGCAAAGAAAAACAAGAGAGGAAGAGTAGAAAAGAAAAGAAAATGAGAGGAAGAGAAAAGGGTCCTTGGTGGTTACCAATTCAAAACAAGTTTTGAAAATTGTTTGTAAAAGTTATTGAGGCAAGAATACTCAACCTCTATCATCTCTTAGATATTTTTCTTAACTAAATCTATATATTAAAAATATGCAAGAGTGTGCATTGATAATACACAAATGCTCAATGCATGTTACATTTGGATAGAATGATAATCTTATGATTATGTGATTTCTATCCTTCTTGTAAGTATGGATTAGATGGTTTAGCTACTGATTTTGCTCCTTATGTGTTCAAATATTCTCCATTGTTTGAATTAATCTTGCATGCTTATGAATTTGTGTTTACTCTTTATAAGTATTATTTTCATCTATTCCCTGTTACCACTAATGAAAGTAAATATGAAGGATTAGAGTTTCACATATAAGAAACATTTTTTTAGTCTTGCATGTGATTCATGGTGAATACAAAGTGTGTTTTTCGCAAACTAATGAACTTCTAGCAAAATAGATTTTTTATCCGTTTTGAATAAACCCTAAACAAACTCATGAGAACGCTTTCATAAAATCTGAAACTACTGGAGTTAGTTTAACATGTTTTCATGGTGCTAGAATATTGAAGAAAATTATTTGACAACGTTTCATAGTCTGAATATATTTTTAACTTCATTACTGTTTGGAGGCAGCAGCAATGCTGACTTTACCAGGTCACTGTTTATTCCACTGAATGAATTTTCAAGTGATTCAAATTTGCAAAGTTAGATTTTAAGTTACCTTTCAAATACCGCTGGTTTCATAACTTTTTATTAAGTATTGAGAGAGAAACGCCAATTTTTCCAAAATGTGACAGAGTTTGTCCAGTTTTCTTATAAAAATTATTTGACCATCTTCTACTGGCTTTCAGTCTTCACACTCTTCTGGAAATATGTTCTAAACTCAAAAATTTAACAAACCGTTCTAACCATGCCCCTTTTTAACACCGTTTGAGGCCCCTTTTTATTTTTCGAACACAAAACACTTGTGCTGGAGGTTAATGTAACTCACTGTCCCAGAAAACCAGTTTTCTTCCAAAAATTGTTTCTCCATTTTAAAATCGTTTTTAGCCCTGGTATCCTACTTGAAATATTTTCCTAACTTGATGAACTAGCACCAGTTAAAATATTGTGATGGTTGAACTTCGTTTGCTATGGGTTTCATATTTGTTTTTTCTGACCATACAATGCTGAAAGAAGAAGTGTGTGAATTCCTAAGAAACTTTGTGATGAGTACTAAGAAATTCTATCATATTTATTTTGGTTGCCACACATGATTGTGTTGCGCTATATAAACATTATGACACTGTGGTTTTCAAACTAAAACTCGCACATGCATCAAAATGTGAATTTGACGAAGTAAAGAAACACAAAATTAAATAAAGGCATTAAAGTTTACAAGTGATGGGGTGAGCCCGGTTTAGAATCTTGCGCAAGTGAGTTGCGAACCCTAACATGGCACGGGAAGGTATTTCGGCTCTTATCGGTGTAGGCGATAGAAGGTTGGTGGTGCGGGTGTCACAACATAGATCGTTCCCTTCGGGCAGACCGTGATGTCGCGACTCGGGTACGTAACCCTAGTGCGTGGGCATCATTGGTAGTTACAGTAAGTAACATTTGAATATTTGACCAAGGAGGAGTGAAAATTGCCCGTGGCCATTGCTTAGTGGTTGAGTGGAAATAGTGCTCCGCGGGGAGTTACTTAAATTAATCTGATAAACTAAATCTATGAGAATTTAAAAAGAGAAGTGTGCATTTTTCTTATGATGAAATACTATTTCCGTTTGCCATTTTTTTTTTTTTTGTTATTTTAACTGTTGGCATTCCTGTTATGCTTATTAAATGCTACCTATTATTCTGTTACTATGCATTATTCATTAATTGTGAGTATTATTATCGGGGTGGGTATTTTCGGGTTGTAGTATATTATTGAACTCGTCGCTCATTGGCATTCTCGTTGCCCTGACGTTTTATGCCAAGTACCAAAGAAAATGAAGGAAACACCGAGACCTTGTAAGGCGACATCAGCCTTGGTTAGCTTGAAGAGTTCCCAAGTTCCATGAGCCATTTTCTAAGTTTCCTAGTTTTTCTCTAGTTTTCTTTTATATTTGTGTAATTTTTTTTATGTACCCAGACTAAGTTTTATTAGAATTGTATTTTGAAAACCTTCAATTTCTGGGTTGTTAATTAATGGATGTTAGTGCTGTTTGGTGGCAACATTGATTTTAAGTTTTAAATCTTATTATGATGTCCTTAAAATTTGGGGCGTCAGAGTTATTATACGTTTGACCTTGGGTTTGGTTGTTATAAGTTTGACCTTACAGGCTCTTTAATTATAGCAACAGTAACTCTAGTTGTGTGATTCTCTCTTTGCTTTGATTTTACTGTGTTGCTTAATTATAGTACCATGGTTGATGATAAATTACAAGCTATCACTACTAAGTTAGATGGTACTAATTATTCCTACTGGTCTCATGTAATGAAAAAATTTGTAATGGATAAAGGCATGTGGAACTATGTTATTGGTGTGACTATTAGACCTATGGAATCTCAAGAAACTAAGGCTGATGTTCCTAAATTGGATAAGGAAAATGAACAAATTCTTACTTGGTTTCATAATTCAGTTCAAACTACCATTGGTATGAATTTTTCCAAGTATTCTACTTCTAAACAAGTTTGGGACTATTTGAAAATTATGTACCTTGAGTCTAACTTTGCAAAACAATATGAACTTGAGATGTCTATTCGCAGTGCTAGTCAGAAAGATAAGTCCATTCAGGAGTTCTACAATGAGATGACTACTTATTGAGATCAGCTTGCTTTGATGGAACCATCAGATTTGCAGTTACTTGACAGTTATACCAAGTATCGAGAGAAACAACATCTAGTTCAATTTCTTATTGCCCTTCGTGATCAATTTGAGCCACTTAGGGGAGCTATTCTTCATCGGTCTCCTTTGCCTTCTGTGGATGGTGCTGTCCGTGAGCTTATTGCGGAAGAAACTCGGTTTAAGGTGGCGCATGGTGCTCCTGCTTCCCAGTCAGTTTTTGTCACTCATCCGCTCTTGCCCAGTCCTCCTTCTCCTTTATTTCAGGTTACTGGTAAGCCCAAGCCTCGAGTTTCCATGGACAAGTGTAGCTTCTGTCATCAGAAAGGCCATTGGAAACATGCTTGTCCAAAACTTTTGCAGCCCAAGGGTCGTTCATCTGGTCCACCATTCGCTAAGCCAACATTTTCGGGATCTCGCTCATCTCCCACCTTTTCTGCACCAGTTACCGAGAATAGTCCATCTTCCAATATGCAATCTATGTTTGAGCAGTTCAAGTCTTTCATGGTGGCCAATCTAGATCTTTCGTCTCAAGCCTCCGCTATGACTACCACTCAGTTAGGTTTGTCTGGTTCATCATTTTCAGGTAATATCCACACTTTGTGGATTTTTTATTCTGGTTGTTCACATCATATGACCCCGGTTGCATCTCTCCTCAGTAATTGTGTCTCACCTTCTTCTTCTATCACTATTGCTACCGCTAATGGTTCTTCTATGCCTGCATACTCTATTGGTTCTATTTTCTCTTCCCATTTGTCTCTTTCTCTTGAATTTGACGTGCCTCACCTCTCACTCAGTTTTATTTCTATTAGTCAATTATCTGATTCTGGTTTTGATGTTGTTTTCTCTTCTTCTCATTGTGTTGTGCAGGATCGGGTACCCAAGAGGCAGATTGGGATCGGGCATAGAGTTGGAGAACTATATATCTTGGATAGTTTGCATGTTTCTCCAGAAGCGTCTTCTATTGCATTGTCGTCTTTTTGTTTAAACAATAAGTCCTCTTTATTTTATATTTGGCACTCTAGGTTAGGTCATATGTCGAGTGATCGTTTAAGGATGTTAGTTCGGTCTGGACATTTAGGCAATTTTTCCATTCATGATATTTCTGAGTGTCGTGGTTATAAATTGGCTAAAATGTCTGCTCTTCCTTTTAATAAAAGTATTTTATCTTTTTCTTTTCAATTGGTTCATACTGATGTTTGGGGTCCTTCCCCTATAGTTACCAAGGGTGGTTCGCAATATTATGTGTCTTTTGTGGATGATTATAGTTGATTTACCTGGGTTTATTTGATGACTAGAAAATCAAATTTTTACAAAATATATTCTAATTTTCACTCCATGATTCGCACTTAGTATTCCACCACCATTAAAGTTCTTCGCTCTGATTTGGGGGTGAGTAGTACTTGTTTGAGTTTGAGGACTATTTAGCTACTCATGGCACTATTCATCAGTCTTCGTGTTCTGACACTCCTGCACAAAATGGTCGAGCTGGGCGCAAACATCGCCATCTCTTTGATACAGCTCGCTCTTTGTTGCTCTCTTCTTTTGTCCCTTCTGTTTTCTGGAGAGAAGCTGTGATCACTGCTGCATATCTTCTCAATCGGATGCCTTCTCCTCTTCTCTCAGGCTCATCTCCTTATAAGCGTCTTTTTAGTGTTACTCCCAATTATTCTCTTCTTCGTATTTTCGGTTCTGTATGCTTTGTGCTCCTTCCTAAACGGGGGCGCTCTAAACTTAGTTCCCGTTGTGTCCTATATGTCTTCTTAGGGCATGACATTAATTAGAAAGGTTATCGGTGCTATGATCCTACCACCAAAAAGCTATATGTGTTTAGGCATGTCACATTTTTAGAAAAGCTACCCTACTACACTATACCTTCTACCCATGTTCCTATTACCAAGGATAAATTGGTTTATGTTGACCTATTTCCTCCTGATGTTTCTCCTGATGAGTTTGTTTCTGATCTTGAGGTCTCTGCCTTGCCTCTTACCAGCACTTCTGATATCTCATCAGCTACTTCCTTTCTAGCTCCTACTTTCCCTACTCCTCTTATTGTTTATCAGCGCCGCAAAGCACTTCCAAGCTCGCCTGTCTCTAGCTCTATTGTTCCTCCAGCTATTTCTTTGGATTCTGCTCCTCCTACACACCGCTTTCCACAGCGAGACCATCATCCTCCGAACTGGTATGGTTTGGGTAATACATGTTTTTCCCTTTCCTATCAGTCTTTTCTTTCTTGTCTTCATACATATTTTGAGCCCAGGTCCTACAAGGAAGCTTGTCATGATCCCAATTGGATTGCTGCCATGAATGACGAAGTCACTGCTTTGGCTAACACTCAGACTTGGGATTTGGTTCCATTACCCGCTGACAAGAATGTTGTAGGCTGTAAATGGGTCTATAAGGTCAAAACCCTTTCTGATGGGTCTTTGGAACGGTACAAAACTCGTTTGGTTGCCCAGGGCTTTTCTCAGGAGTATGGGATTGATTACGATGAGACTTTTGCCCCTGTTGCCAAGATGACTACTGTTCGCACTCTTATTTCTGTTGCCGCTGCCCATCACTGGCCTTTGTTTCAACTAGATGTCAAAAATGTTTTTCTGAATAGGCATATTGCTGAAGAAGTGTATATGCACCCTCCACCGGGTCTCTCTCACCCTCCTAGTGTTGTTTGTCATCTTCGTCGTGCTCTATATGGTCTCAAGCAGTCTCATCGTGCTTGGTATGAGCGATTTCACTCTGTTGCACTTTAGCGTGGTTTTCGCCCTAGTCATCATGATTGTGCTCTCTTTGTTCGGCGCACTTCTGTTGGCCTTGTTCTCCTTCTCTTATATGTGGATGATATGATCATCACTGGCTCTGATTCTAGTACTATTGAGGAGGTTAAGCATCAGTTGTTTCAGGAGTTCGAGATAAAGGATTTGGGGTCTCTTCGGTATTTTCTTGGTATTGAGGTTGCTACTTCTCCTACTGGATATCTTCTTTCTCAGGCTAAATATGCCCGTGATATTCTTTCTCGTGCCAATCTCACTGATGACAGAATTGTCGACACTCCTCTTGAGTTGCATGCTAAGTTTTCTGCTTCTGGTGGTGTTCCTCTTGAGGATCCCACTCTGTATCGCAATTTGGTTGGGTACCTTGTTTATCTCACCGTTACTCACCCGGATATCTCCTATGCTGTGCACATTCTCAGTCAGTTTGTTTCTGCTCCTCGTTTCACACATTGGGCTGCCTTACTTCGTACTTTGCACTACCTTCGTGGCACTTTATTGCAATGTTTGCTGTTATTTGCCTCTTCAAACTTGACTCTTCGTACCTATGCTGACGCTGATTGGGCAGGTGACATCTCTGATTGCAAATCCACTTCTGGTCTTTGTGTTTTCCTCAGCGATTCTCTCATATCCTGGAAGAGTAAGAAACAGTCTGTTGTTGCTCGTTTCACCGTTGAGGCCGAGTATCATGCCATGGCTCATGCTACTTCTGAGATCGTTTGGCTGCGGTGGCTTCTTTCTAATATGGGTGTCTCTCTTTCTGATCCAACTCTGTTGTATTGTGATAATCAGAGTGCTGTCCAGATTGCCCATAATTTAGTCTTCCATGAGCGGACCAAGCATGTTGAAATAGATTGTCACTTTGTCAGACAACATCTTCAGGCTGGCACTATTACTCTCCCTTTTGTTCCATCTTCTCTTCAGTTGGACGATTTTTTTACGAAGACTCACACTGTTGCTTGTTTTCGTTTTCTTCTTGGCAAACTTTCGATACTTTCTGCACTCGCATCCTCAGTTTGAGGGGGGTGTGAATTGTAGTTTATATTTTTCATTAAGGATAATTTAGTCTTTTAGGTTGTTAGTGTTTCATTCTATTAGATTAGGGTTTTATATATTTGTTCTTCGTTTGATTAATTGTAAGACAAGATTTTCTTATCAATTATCAGTTGTACCATTGGCACAAGACGGAGAAACGTTTAGTGGAGTGCCAAATGGAGTTCTAAGAATCAATTTCATTTTGCTCCATAAACTATTACTAAAAAATCAATTCAACTTCTATTATTTTAATAATATCAATTTTACATTTCACCTATTTGAATTTGGATCAATTTAACCGTGGATGTTACTTGTCATTTATAATCAAACGAAAGTTATTGACATGACACTGAAATTTTGTTTTAAATTTTATTTTATTTTCTAAAAGATCAATTAGACCCCCCAAACTTCATTTTATTTAGGAGTCTAATTGATATTTTAGGAATAGTTTAGGAGTAAATAAATTTTCAAATGAATTTTGAATGTCACATCAGTAACTTATGTTTAATTATAGACAACAATTGACGGTGGGTAAAATTGAGGTAAAATTGAATAGTTTAGATATAAAATTGATATTATTAAAAAAATAGGAGTTAAATTGATTTTTGAGTGATTATTTTAACAACAAAATGATACTTTCTCGAGTTTTGGACATCGTCATATCCCAGTTTGTTCCATACTCTCGTACTCTTGAGTACATCACTAGGAATTTATTTCATAAATAAATAAAAAAATAATCAGAAACAACTGGTAATAAGTGAGCGAAGTAAGATGATTTCACGAAAATTTGTGATACAATATTTCTCTATTAAGGCTATTTGAACTTAGCTTGATTAAAAATTAACCTTCAAATGAACTTTTAATGAGATGAACACAAATTCAGTTTGAATATTTTGATTTATTTTATAATCATACTTATTGCTAAAGGAAATAACAGAAGTGAATTGAGAAAATTATGCTTCTTGATTTTTTAAAAAGCCTTCATCCACTAAGATGGATTGATAGTTGAGATTGGAGCTAATTTAGAAACAAAGGTTTAAGATGAAAAACTTAAAATGCAAGGTTAAAGTGATTTTTTTTTTTTTTTTTTTTTTTTTTTTTTGTGGATTCAGTATCCAAATTTTACAAAGTAAACATTACAAAATATTTTGTACTTTAGGGTAATTTTCATCATAATTTTAGTGTGACCGAATTATTATACTTAAATATTTTTTTTATTCTAATTCATTAAATATTAGAAGACAAATAGCTAATGTCACATGTTTTTCAATAAAGATTAGGAAGGATGTCCTTGAAAGTAACCTCCGGGCTCTCTTTTTCTTTATTTCCAATGTGTGATTTTATAAAAATTTAAAAATTATTAAAACTTTATGCGAACCTCTCATTTACACTAAAATCGACTGTCACGTCTTGGATATATGATATGCAGATCATGGGTTAGAGCATAAGAATCATGAATATGATTTAATTAATGTCTATGGTGCTGCTAGTTACTAGTTAGCTCCTATTGTAGAACTATCAAATCTGGAAATTCACATCTTTTAAATCATTTCATTTACTCTAAAATCATGAAAATTTATGGGAGTGAATGTTATTAAATCTATTTTAAAATGAGATAGTAATCATCAGTATGTGGTTTGGGTAAGTGGAGTTGTGGGCCAAACAGTGTACATTGGTTATTTTTTTGACAGAAAAACAAATCAAATATGCTGATTTTAAAATTCACATTCATTTTCTCTAACCAGGTATTAATAATTTGTAAGAGTTTCCAGAATTGATTTATGAGTCTAGTTTTTAACCCCATTGCTTTTAAGGGAAATGATTACGTAAAACTCTAAATTTAACAAAAATGGTGACAGTGGCTTAAAATCTATTAGAGTTTGGAAAACAAAGGACATATATCCTTCAATTTTTATTAGCCTATTTTATGTCAAAGTTTAGATAATACATAGGCCCCACATATTTTGGGCCTCATATCATACATAAACATCATGAAGCATATTTCTAACTCAGGTAACAAGAAATATACTAAGCATATCAATCCCAAAAACATGAAAGATATGGTTGAAATTGACTAAATATACTTATTTTGATTTAACGACTTAAAGGTTTGAATTTTCTAGTCATTACGTACAAAAATCTAATTATAGTATGTGGTCAAATTCTGTTCCTTATGATGATATATTAGAAAAATAAAAAATAAAATGGTGATAAAAAAGTTGATAACATAGTATTTTTCTTAAACTTAAATAGTTAACGATGTGTTTGCATCATAGATTTAGATAGGCAATTGGAAAGAAAAGAAAATTGAGGAAAAAATTAATTAATATTTCATTCATATTTTTCTTATATTTTTTCATTTCTTTTTCTAAATCGTTATCTAAATATATGATCCAAATACAACTTAAACCAGTGGTACACACACTGCAACCACAACACTACATTCAATCACTTAGTTTTCTTATATTTGAAGAACTATAATTTTTTATATTGAAATCCCCAACATAAACCACACAGAGTCACACAAATATTGGTAGAATTGTAGCTGACACCCTATTATATTCAATCACTTTAGTTCACTTGTATTTGGAGAACTATAATTTTTAACATTGAAATCTAATCCATTTTATTTTATTTTATTTTTATTTTTTAGTTTTTGCAAGGGCAAGGAATCTCTCTTTATATATCACACTAGAATTTCATGCTACATACTTCTCCTTTGTTACATTGTTGAATGCTGACATCCAACTAAAGTATCAACATGGAGATGACTCCCTTTTTCAAACTCATCCTATCAGTATGAGAATTTCTGTGGTAGTAGTATGCATTTATGGCTTGGCAGCTCTGTCCGGACATGCTCAGTTTTGTTCAAAGTATTCTCGAATCTTCGGCCATGTTATTATGGTCTTGAGAGTTCTTTCCCCAATCTCCCTTATCTTTGTCTTCATCCCAAATGGGCTCAGCTGCCTTCTTTACATCATTTGTTTTATTTTCTCTGTTATGGTTGTGGCATGGGACTTGCTTCTTGTGTACAACCAATGGATTTTCCAAAGGATTAGAATTGCATTACTCAACATGTTTACATGTTTCTTCCAGTTTAGATAATTGGGATCTAGACCAGGACTGGGACCGGATCTGAAACTGAGATGTATTAGCCTATGAAAAATGTTAGAGATCTATTACTTAGACCCCGCAAAATTACCTATAATGATATAACAGGGGAGTTGAGCATTATATAATTGTGTGACAAATTAAAAATTGATACATATCATATCACATTATTATGAATTAAATTGAGAAAGTGTTTTTGGGGGTTTATGACATTTTCTACTAAGATGTAGACTGTAGTGGCCATCTCTCTCTCTCTCTCTCTCACACACACACATACACACACACACACAAACTCTTTATATGCATGTTTGACAATTAGGTATTCCTATGGATAAATTGATTTGTACTCAAAATATAACTAAGTAAGAAATAAATACATTCTCAAATGTAAAATTCAAATAATAAATGAGAAATTTTATAAACATAAACATTAATTAATAGTTAGATTGTTGAAATCACAATTTTATCTTAAACAATAAATAATAAACCAGTCCTTTAAATATATAGTGTTATATAAATATTTTTCTATCAACTTTCTACTTTAATTTTTCACAATCCGTACATGTAATACAATTAAAGATATAAAATTAATTACACAATTACACAATTTTATTTAATAATTTATCTCATACTACAAATTCATTAAACCCAATATTGCATAATCTCGGTTAAAAAATGGCAATGTCGATACCGGTGATGTTTCGCAAAACCTCTCAAACACAACTCTCTCTCTCTCTCTCTCTCTCTATATATATATATATATATATATTAATGTATACATTTTGTTGATTTGATCGACGATTGAGCATTGCAGGGAGTATTCTGAGTGCTGGTGGCGGTGGACCGTTTGAAAAACCAGTGTCGTCGGATTGGGCGGACATGATTGACGGATTCCAGAAGGCGGCGCTGGAGCTTCGGCTTAGGATTCCACTGATCTACGTGACTGAGGCTATTCATGGTAACAACGTCGTCTATGGTGCCACTGTATTTCCTCGGTTTACTTGGAGAGAGAGGGAGAGAGATCTCTGAGATCTCCATCCGATCCACGAGGCGTTGCCGCCGTGAGGGTTTCTCTTCTATTCTCTTTTCTCTCATCTCTGTTCTTCCTCTCTCTGTATATATATATATATATATATATGTTTGTATATATATATATACACCAGATCAGGAACAAATCTATTTGTTGGTGTGTGTGTGTTGTTTTTATTGTTGTTGTTGATGATGATGAAACACATTAAACAAAATTTGATAGATCATATCTATTCAAATGGTAGAGAAATGCTAAATAGAAAAATGTTCACCTTGTTTGGTTTGGTTTTGGAAAAAAGATTTTGGAAAAAAATTTTGAAAATTTTGTTTGGTTTGTAATTTTTTTCAAAAAAATTTTAAAATCACTTTCTGTCTTTTACATATCAATCAATTATTTTTTCTCTCTCCTCTCTCTTTTTCAATCACTTTTTCTCTCACATACATCTACTTAATTATAATAAAATATCAAATCATCCCAAACTCTTAAATTCTAAAATTATTTTCAAAATGAATAATGTTTGAGGGCCCGAAATTAGTGGCTCGAATTTGGCTCAAAACCCAAAACGACGTCGTTTTGGGTTTTGATTTTTTTTTTTTTCTTCCTTTTCTTTCTTCTTCTTCGTTGCAGGACGAGAGAGAGAACACAAAGACGAGAGCGAGAGCGAGAGCGAGAACGCAAGTCGTCGTCGACATCGCAGCCCGTCGGCGTCCCAGCTCGTCGCCCGATCTCGCAGCTCGTCCCTCGTCGTTCGTCGGCATCACAGCCCCGTCTCCACCTCTGCCTCCGCCCGCCGCCGCCTCCGCATCCACCTCCGCCTCCGCCTCCGCCTCCACCTCCGCTTGATTTTGTTGGCCCCTCCAGTTGAGTTCTTCTTCTCATCCTCCTTCTTCCCCTAATTTCGAGCCAAATTCGAGCCCCTATATTCTGGCTCTATAGCATTACTGTTTCAAAATATACAACCAAATAAATTACAAAAATTTCTAAACTCTCTTCCTAAAATATTTTTTGAATACTTATCTCTCAAAATCAAACCAAACAATGTCTTCTTTGGCTGGATGTTCAAAGAACTGAAACAAAAAAGAGAGAGGAAGTGACGTGAGAGAGAAACTAGATATGGAGAGTAAAAATTGAACTGATACTCTATTTGTTTAATTTTATGAGTATAATGTGAAAAAATTTATAAAATTTTAACAGATAAATAAAATTTAGGAAAAAATTAAATAGATAAATAGAATTTAGAGAAAAAATTAAACAAATAGATATAATTTAAAGAAAAAATTTGAATAGGTAGATAAAAAATTTGAACAGATAAATAAAAAAAATTGAATGTATAGAAAATAATTTAAACAAATAAATATAAATTTTAATAAATAATCAATGAAAAGTCAAACCGATAAAAAAAAATCAAAGGTAAAATTAAAAACAAAATAATATTTTTAAAATTTCTCACTAAACCATTTCACAAAATATAAACCTCTCATAAAAAAAAAAAAAATTCCCTTAAACCGAATACTTGTACCCTTCCTAAATTAAATTTATCACCAATTAACTCGTTTTACAAACCACAAAAGACAATTCTTGTTTTAAAAAAAATCTCAAATTGTAATTTACCATTATTTGAGGTCCCTCATGCGATATTTCTATCTACCAATCACAATTTTTCCAATTTAATTAGCCGATAATTCCAATTATCCAAACAAAACTTATCCAATGCCCTTTTGCCATTTTTCTTCCTCTATTTCCGAGAAAACCCAATCTTGATTTTTCTCTGGAAACAAACAAACTCCATCTGGAATATTCCCGCACTTTCCTCTCCCTCTTTCTGCATCACAAATGGCCTTTTCCGATCAATCACACCTCTAATTCCACCGATTCTCCGTCGTAATCTCATCGGAATCTGACGTACGATGCCTATTCTCGTTCCTTCTGTCAAAGTCTCCTCCATCTCCGGTTACCGCCTGGAAATTCCGACGAATTTTCCGAGGAATGTTGGAAAACAAACAGTGTTGAAGAAAAAATGCAGAGGTGGGGTTAGGGTTAGGGTTTGTTCGAGGATCAAAGATATGGAGGTTGGGATTTCAGAATTAGGGCATAATGTGGGGTTGTTTGGTCAATTCTCCGCTCCGGTGATGACCAGTACGACGTCATCGCCGCCGAGGCAGAGCAAAGAGAATGAAGAAGAGAAGCATAATTACTATGTGAATACGGGGTATGCGATTCGGACTCTGCGGGAGGAATTTCCAGAGCTGTTCTATCGGGAACTCACTTTTGATATCTACAGGTTTGAATTTGATTTCCTCGTTCTTTTTGGATTTATTTTGTGTTTGGTCGCTGAGAAATGTGGGGAATAAAGTTTTGAACTTCAGATTCTTAGTGAGTAGATAGGACCTGAAGGCTGAAACTGAAACACAAATTTTCACTCAAGTAATCTTATTTGATTGGTTACTTGTTATGGAAAGTAGGGAAAACTGGACATAAATAGAAATCTGAGTCTATAGGCACCACACATACAAGGGTTTATCTGTGTATATGTAAGTATACAAGTGTATACATTTATGTATGGGGAAATTTCACATTACTCCTTGTTGTTTGGCCATGATAACCCCCTCTTATTTGGAAATAATCACATAGCTCCTCGTGGTCTGTGGACTTTGTAGACTGAAGCTCACCGTTTAACATTTCATTCAACTTAAAAAGCAAAGTGTATAACTCGTGCCAGTCCTAAGGGGATTTTTTTAATTTTGAGGGAGTAAATCGAGCTGGGAATAAAGCACACGAGGTTAAAAGTACATTTTGATGCCCAAACAAATGATGAAAATATCATAGTTTACACACTTACTTAAATACAGGGTATTTTAGTATTTTCTATTAAATTGTTTACGGGTTTAACAGTGCACTTCAATTCACAAACCACAAGGGGACTATGTGGTTATTGCTATTTCCAAATGAGAAGGAGATAATCCCCGCACATGGGTCAAACCACAAGGGTAAAGTGAAATTTGCCCTTTATCTATTAACTTGGGTTTATGTGTGTTTGTGAGTGGATGTTGTTCAGAATACCGGTTTTTCCTCAATTTGTTGAATTGGCACTAATTGTATTTAAGTACACTAGAGCCATTAGCAACTAAAAATTCATGTTTGGGACCATTTTTGTTTTGTTGAGGCTGGTGTTTGAGACAGGAGCACTAATGTTTGATTGATTGTTTAAGTATGCCATATAAGTGGTAGTTTTCCACTAATTGCTGTTATCGATATTAATGGAGTGGAGGTAAATTTGTGTATGACTGTAAAGTGTAAGCTTTTCAAGAGCTGTGATATCATGATTTTAGTACAACAGAGCTTGATCACTTAGCAGTGAAATACATGAAAATGTGTAGTGACAATTAACTCACTTCATTTTCCTAGCAATCAAGTTTTAGCCAGTGATTATAATTAATTGTGGGATAGTTCTTGATGAAATGAATAATTAGATTTTTTTTTTCTTGTCAATCATTTCAATGACATCACGGCACATATTGGGTGTTTTATCTGCAAAATTAAATCCCTCCACCCAGTGGCATCTTCAGGAATTTTGTCCAATATGTTCATTCAAAATCCCCTGCCCCCCCAAACAAAATGAATTACATCAAACCAACCTCTACATAATGAAATTAATTCATAAAAACTTCAATTTAAACTCAATTCAATTTCCCTGACTTTTAGAAAATTAAATTGTAATGTGTAAAAGGTCTTGTTAACGTGTGTTCTTAGGATACATGTTAAGTATGCTTAAAAAGATTGTACATTCTTTATTACAATGACTTTCATATAGAATGTACAAGTCTTTCAAGTTTTTTAACTTGTGCCCTAAGGTCACACATTGACAAAATCCATTTGTAAATTATTATTTTTTGTTTTTTATTTCTTTCCTAGTCCGACTCTAATGTAGTGAACAAAAAGATCAGATTGATCTCAAGTAGTAAATAGAACGAGCCATGATGCAGAGGGTGGTGGAGGGGGTATCCCATCAACAAAATGAAAATCAACTCACAAGACAACAAGAGAAATTTTGTGAAACTTAACTATGCTACTGCAAAATTTATTGAACTTCTTTGTTGTATCTTTCATATATGTTCACTTTCAGTTAATGAAGTGTTTGTGTCTAAAATCCTCCCCAGAAAGTTTCTCCCCAAATGCCGTTGTATATTTATACAACAGCCAGTGAGCTCATGCATAGGGTGTGGACGATGTCTGTGCTTATACACAATATTGTATAATGAAATTGCTGAAATCTTTCAATTGGAGCTTGGGTTCTGCTGTTAAATGTGGAGTTGGAAATAGGAGTCAGAATCTTGTTGGCCTTCATTTAGAAGTTAGCATGGTATATGCCATAGTTCTTGTTTTTGTTTGGTGTTCTTGGGTCTGAATATGAAGTGTTTCTATTTGTGTCCAATCAATTCATTGTACGCATGACAAATAGAACCGTATGTCATTCCAGGCTAAGAGAGAATAAGAATGTCCCATGCATGGTTAATAAAAAATATTCTATAGTATTCTTGAACTGTTCTATACTTGTTTATGTATACATGCTTGAAATTTAATGAATGATGTCTTTTCGTACTGCATGAATGAGGTATTCGGGTGCCTCATGCTCATTACTGTCTAGTTGAGAACCACATGCAATTTAGGCTTATATACATTATTTATTATTGGCCATACGAGTTTTTGAGAGACTTTTTTTCTTTTTAATTTTATGCAAGTGTAGCATATAGCCAAGGGATATCAATAAGTTTCCATAAAAGAAAAAAATTATAAAGTCAAGGGATACTGATAATGCTACGTGTTTTCTGTTCAGTAACATGCTCTTAATGGAGTAAGCTCTAATATTTATCCCAAAATTGGATCAAAGATTCCCTATTTAGTATTTAGTTCTCAATATTATGCCAATGTCTTTCGTTTCCTTTGTATAGGGATGATATTGTCTTCAAAGATCCACTCAACACTTTCTTTGGAATTGAGAACTATAAGTCTATTTTCTGGGCACTACGATTCCACGGCAGGATATTTTTCAGGGCCTTGTGGCTTGACATCATCACTGTGTGGCAGCCTGCTGAAAGCACCATCATCGTCCGCTGGACTGTCCACGGCATCCCACGAGTACCATGGGAGAGCCGCGGTCGGTTTGACGGCACTTCTGAGTACAAACTCGATAAGAATGGGAAGATCTATGAGCACTGTGTTCACAACATCGCTCTGAATGCACCCCCAAAGTTTCGTGTACTGGCTGTTGATGAACTAATCCAATCAATTGGCTGCCCCTCAACTCCAAAGCCTACATATTTCGAGGTTTCACCCGTTTGGATTACAAACTCTGTGCCTTTAACTTGGGTTAGGGACTATCTGACTTCGTTTTTTGCCTTTGATCGGAGATCTGAGGCAGGATCATCGAGGAGAACATAGTATTGCTTTAAAAGCTCCCCGATTTTGGTATATGTTGTGTAGTATATACAGCCTTGCACAATCTTATGTTTTGAATAACTTGTTCTGTATTCTGACACGACTCTGGTGTTGACTCGATTACTCTTTCTTGTTTACGCTGAAAATTCTCTGGGAGCTGCTAAGAGTCAAGTTTTTGGCACTGGGAAATTCTGAGTTGTAGTGACCTTGTTGGGTGTAATTACTAGACTGGAATTGTAAGCTTTGGGCATATACATACTGTGATTGTATATTTTTGTATAGTGAAATTGCAAAGTTAGGGTTCCTTTGTTTATTTTGTACCATGTGTTTTCAGCCAATTATTAAGAGATAGCATGAATAAGAACTGTAACTGTGCAACCACTGGGATTATCCTGGTGGCCAGAACTCGTGAATTTCGCTAGGAGGTCATGGGTTTGATTTTCACTCCCCTCCTCTGAAAGAAAATGAAAAAGAGCTGTGCGTCCAAAACAGTTCTAATTCGTCTATATACACAGAATTCGAAATGTAACACTAGTGATTGTTTTTGTTTTTTTTTTTTTCATATGTCAATAAATGGTAGTATAATTTTTACAATAATATTTGATTATGGACACAAAGGTCTAGATTTGACAGTAAAATGCTTAGATGTTGAAAAAAAAAAATTTAAAAAAATTTAAAAAAAATTAAAATTAACCTTTAGAGGAAGTTAATTATGCTAATGCTTGCATTTTCTGTCTTCTTTTCTCTTTTTTCCTGTAGTTTTTCCCTCTTATTTTCTCAACTTATTCCTCCTTGCTTTCGGTGTATAAAAAAGCAAAAGGAATAATAGTAATAATAATAATAATGGAAGTAATGGTCCACCAAATCAGGGGGTCTCAATTTCAATTGATGAATTACCCAATTGACTATCAGGTTTTATGTCATTATTACCGTGTTGAATCTTGTCAAATAATGGTTCAATTTTCAATTTGATTTCAAAGTGCTATAATACCTTACTCTTTATAAGATGTCGTTTTTTATTTTTATTTTTTATGTTACCTAAAATTCACATGGAGAACATTAAAATAAAAAAACCAATTTGGTAGCTTTTGGGACTGGAATCTCTCCAATTAGATAGTTCAGCCTAACTCAATGTGGATTCATTTTGGACTTATCTCAATAATCTGAATTATTTATTTTGTAAGATATTTCAAAGAGATCACGCATATAAAAAATCAAGTCGATTAGATATTGAGAGCTATTTGATCCGATTATATTTTTCTAAAAAATAACTAACAGACTACTTTTAAAATTATACTTTCCGTTAATTATTATTTTTTAAAATGTGATCTAATCGAATGACTCTCAACGTCTGATTGACTTAATTTTTTATATGCATAATTTCTTTAAAAGACTCTACAAAATGAATTATTTAAATCATAAAAACGCACTCAAAATGGGATCACAGTGGGTTGGACCGTCTAATTGGAATCCAGTGTGCTCTTTGTTTATCAGTAGTACCAACAACCACATTGATGAAACAACTTAACCGTTCATACAACAATTCCTTACCAATTCCTCAAAAAAAAAAAAAAAAATCCTCACCAAATTATAACATATGGGGAATGACTTCCTTTAACCACATTTATCTAGTTAGAAAAATATATATATAAAAAAGAAAGTAAAAATCACTTGATTTGCTAGATCTAAAATTGTTTCGAATAATCTACATAAATATATTTTTTAAATTTTTTTATGAAAAAATATATTAAAAAAATAAAGAGTTGATGTAATAAATAAAAGAAAATAAAATAACTATTGTATGGGATGCCAAATCAATCAACAATAAAACTTTTTAAATAAAAATTTAAAAAACGTATTGTGTTTGGTTTGAGTTTTTTGAATTTAGTTTTTTGAAAACTGGAGTTTTTTTGTTTTTGTGTTTTTTTGTTTTTAGTGAATATTTTTAAAATTTTAAACATTTTTTTAAAACTTTAAATGTATCTAAAAAGTAAAAAATTTGCGAAAAAATATTTTTAAAAATTAATAAATACATAAAAATATAAAAAATGCACTGAATTCTTGTATTTTTTTGTATTTTTGGTATTTAGTAAATTTTTAGAAGGTTTTTTTCAATTTTATTTTTATTTTTTAGGTATATTTATGTTAGGTATGTTTAAAAATTAAAAAAATTGTTCAAAATATTAAAAAAATTCAGTAAAAACAAAAAAATATAAAAAATAAGAAAATAAAATTTTTTAAAAAGTATTTTTAAAAAATAATAAGCGGAATTTTTTTAAAAGCGCTTTTTAAAATAAAGAATTCAAGAGCCAGAGATGCTCCACCTGCAATACATAAATTTCGAGTTCAACAACATGCGGTAGTGTTGACTCTAAAAGCGACAAGTCCCATTTTAATTTTGATTTTGAATTTTCAAATATAATTTTTTAAATTTTTTGTTTTGTTATTTTTAATCAATAGTTTTATTTTATTTTAAAATGCTTCTGGCCTAAATGTACATTTGCGATTTTTTTTTTTTTTAAATTAATCAAATATAGAAAATGTACAAGGCAAGAGTTAGGGTGTTAAAAAAAATCAATGAAATTAATAAACTGATCTTATCATGTTTGAACGGTCAATTTTGTTCAGTTTTTATTAGTTTTAGTTTTGATTTCTATTTAAAAGATGGTAAAACCATTCAAATCGATTTAGCTCTTATTTCAAAAGTTTTAGTTTCGATTATAATATGTTACTGTGAATATCAATTTTGACAGGAATCTTCCATATATGTGACGGAGAAAGAGGAAGTTATCAATGACAAAGGTATTCATATCGAGCCACTAGTGAGTTACGTCGATTCTGGCAAAACTTTAAATGTTCATTGAGAAGCTCTAATTTAGAACATCACTCTGAACATTCTATTCCTCTTTTCTTTTCTTTTTTCTCCCTTTTTTGGCTTCGTTTCACAAAGAGAAAATATATGAGAGAGGGGGTTTACACAAAATTCAAAAAGTTTAGAGTATAACATTTGTGAGTTGTAGACCAGCGCAGATAACAAAGTGTAGGACCAATGGAAACTCACCGCTCAATGCAGAAGATTTTTTTTGTAAAATTGTGGGGGAAGCGAAAAAAAATCAACCATGAATAGCCGTAATGATCCAAACTCTTTTGACGAGGAACAAGTCAATGGCGCTGTTTGGGAATGAGATTTTTTAGTTTTTTTTTTATTTTTTTTCACTAAAAGATAAATTGGTTACAAAATCAAAAAAAATAAATTCAAATAAAATATCACATCAAACCCCAAATTATTTCACTTTTTCTCTCACAAAATCATATCCAACCACAAAAAAACTCAACTATCTTCCCAAACACAAAAAAAAATTTCTCCAATAATATCCTACAACTAAAAAAACCTACAAAAAAACCCCACTTCCCAAACACCCACAATACATTTTCGCTGCGATTGAGTGCGGGGAGGGTCGTATTCTATTTTTATTGTTGATGTCTTGTTTAGAACAAATAGTAAAATGTTACTCTCAACCAGAGTAATATTTTATTGTAAAAAAAAGTAACATGTTATTGTGAAATAGAATAATATGTTACTGTTTATATCAATTCTGACAATAATTTTTTTATTATAAAGAATTTCATAGTCAACCTAAATCTTATTTGATAGATCTTGATGAGAGCATTTTAACAATATTAATTTTATTAAAAATTGACATTTAGATTAGAAGTTATATTATTTTAAAATTTAAAATATTAAATTAATCACTAAAAATATTTTGATAATAGCGGTTTGTGTTGGATTTTTCAAGAAAATTTTTCTGTATTTGTTCTTAATACATTAAATTTTTATTATGAGCATATTTTGACCAAATACAATAAAATAATGTAGGGAGGGGTTCTATGTAAGTAGTGATTAGAGAGGCAAAATATGCCAATGGTCCAACAATGGTGGAATGGCTGGAGAATGAGTAGCTAGGTGAGGGTGAAACAAACAGCTCAAGAAGAAGAGAATGACAGTGCACAAATGGGCAGTATCTCCCCCAAATCTCCAATAATCCTCTCTTTGAACCTTGGGAAGTGGGTCCTATTTATAGGCTTTTTCTTAGTACCAAGAGGACACCAAGTGACCAAATAGAAAGAAGACAGGTGTCCCTAAGGATCACATAGAATATTCTGCCTTGGGCCACCAAGCTAAAGGTGTCACGCATCCCTTTGCATGTACTGTGTGCTATATGTTTGCCTTTGCAACTACCTTTTTGATCCTTAGCAAGTGTAGTTGCACGCGGGAGTGTTTGGCGCTGCAACTACCTTTTGAGCTTTAACAAGTGCAATTACGCGCATGAGTGTTTGCTGCTGCACTTGCCTTCTCAGCTCGAACCTCAACAAGTACACTTGCAGCAGTAAACCTTACTGTTGCACTTGCCTTCTCAATTTTATTTGGCCAGTACATGTATTCCCAGGACTTTATAGCCTGCTATTGGCCATGTTTGTGTTCACCTCAGCGAAACCTCTATCCTTAGCCACCTAACCACAAACTCCCCAATTTCTCAGGGCGAAGGCCATAAACCAAGCCTGCTATCAACCATGTTGTGCCTTAGTACCATGCCCAAGGGGGCTTCTTTAATCCTGCCTATGCGAGTAAGGCAGGTCCATGATCTGGGTAAATGGAAAGGGAGTCTCTTGTGTTCGGGCTGCCCTGCTCCCATCTTCGCGGGATCACTGTGGTATACTAGTATCTCTGGTCCTACTATCGGCTCCAACCAGTAAGCCTCGAGGCTTGCTGTTAGCGCCAAGCTAGTGAGCTTTGAGGCCTGTTATTAGCATCGAGCTAGAAATGACTTTGGGGGGCCTGCTATCAGCCCTAGGTTAGTAATGCCTTCAGGCCTGTTATTAGCGCCAAACATTAGTTTCTACTTGTGGAGGGGAAGCTTCTCCCAAAAGTTGTTATCCCCTTAGCGGGGTGTTCCCTCTGCAAGTTTGTCACGACCCAAACCCGGCCCTATGGGTTTAGCACCGTAACCGGCCAGTAATCCGAGATTACCAAAGGCCTGCTGAACAGTAATACAGTAAAACAGAGTACAGGGCCTGGCGGAAGCCAAAACAGTAATTAAACAATGTCCAATGAGCTGCGACGGTCTGCATGCCAAAAAGATTTTTCATGCATTCATACATACACAAACAGTACAGTCTATACAGAATTTACAGTCACACAGTACAAGGACCTAATCCCTTGATAACAGTACGGTAAACATTCAGTCTATACAGAACAGTTAGACAGTATGAAGACAGGCGGGGGAAAACAAACAAAACACCCCCAAGCCATAGCATGGCAACTCGGAACCTCGCAGTGAGGCACAAAGGCTGGCTTGACAAAACTGGAGTTACCCTGACGCTCCTAGCTCCGATCTGGTGCATGTACACCTACATATATATATGAGCAGTGAGCTAAAGCCCAGTGAATAACATAAAGCGTAAAGGGGTTTAGAATGAATGTCCTTACAGTAATGAAAACAGTTCAATTCAATCAGTATTTCAGTTGTTCAGTACAGCAAACAGTCATATGTGGTACATCCATTAGCATAACAGTAACAGTAGGTCTTAAAAGACCGAACAGTAATGATGGCCATCAGTCAGTAAACAGTAGTGGTTCCACGAGGGAACCGACAGAGATCTCTGTAACAGTAACAGTAACAGTAAACAGTAGGTACTAAGGATGCCACAGTACAGTTCAGAAATAAAGGACATACATTCATTCAGTAATACCAGTTCAGTAAACAGTTCAGTTCAGTATTCAAAAGATATCAGTTGAACATATCTTTACACAATTGTTACTCACAGAGTTTGGGCTACAGTATGCTAGAGCGTGTCTCCCCAGTCGCCAACCCTACACAGTTAACAGATTGAACACACTAAGCTACGCAGTTAGGAAAGATTAACAACTTAATCCCTAATGCCTCGGTGTGTTCTACATCTATATCCTCAACAAGGTGTCTTAAACTAGGCCTAAGAATGCCTAGGATGGGATGAGGATACAAAGATGTACACTTAAAAGCATTTTCAGAAAAACAGAGTTCCGCTCGAGCTCAGGTTTCCCCGCTCGAGCGGCAATGCAACAAAGGTACACGCTCGAGCGTAAACATTCCTGCTCGAGCGTACTGTAAAAATACTGGGTGGGTGAAATCTACGCTCGAGCTCCCAGTCCTCTGCTCGAGCGGACTGCAAAACAGTGCAGAGAGATGCTGGATGCTCGGATTCCACGCTCGAGCGGCACTTCCCCCGCTCGAGCGGAACTGCGAAATCTGGAAAACCCAGATTGCACCTCCAAGCTCCAAAACCAAGTTCAAAAGCATCAAAACTCGACCTCTTGGGCTAAATTTCCAGAAAACACATGTAAACTCATAGTTAAACATGATTCAAAACTCAATTTGAGAAATCAAAGCCCAAGGGTGTTTTATTCAAACCCGATTTCAAACCATTTTCCAAGGACAATCCTCAAACATGACATGCATGATCTTTAAATCATTTTCAAAGCTTTAATGCTGTTTCAAAAGAGCTCAAACCTTCAAAAACAAGATGAACTCATACAGTATGACCAAAAGATGGACATGCATGTGAGGTATTATGAACTACAACCTCAAAACTCCAATATATGTACATGCATGCAACAATCAAGCTTCAATTCAACAACAATGAACCAAAACAAGACTTAGTTCTACAATGAAGCATGAATCATGCAAGAACAACTCAAGGACACCATTAAGATGATGAATGATCTACCTTAGGTGTAGAATTAGAAGTGAGGGAGCTCGAATAGGCAGATACACTTCAATTTCAAGCAATTCTTCAAGTTGACTAAGCCAAACCCCCAAGAATAATTCTATTCTCTCCCTCTCTCCCTCAAGGTCGGTGATGTGCTCAAAATGAGCTGAAGAAATGTTTTGATAAAGCATACACAAGGCTCAAATATGAGTAAACAAAGGCCCCACTAGATGGCAAAAGTGTAATTACGTCAAACTCTTTAATTAGCTTATTTTAATCTAATTTAATCATACCCAATCAGTTTTCAGGTAAATACACCATAAAATCACATTAATTACGAGGGTCATGGAACATCAATCGGCTTCTAATTCGGCCACCGATAAGGCCTTCAATTAGCAGTTTAAACATATAAGCATGAACAAATAATCATACAGTCAAACAGATAGAATGCAATTTAACTAACATATACTCACTCAATTCGGTTTCCAATTTCAGTCAGTCAGTTCAGTACTTTAATCAGTTCAATTATCAGTCATAATCAATTCAGTTTAACGATAATCGATGGTTATCGGTAATCAATCAGTCATAAGTCGGTAAACAGTATGAGGGTTGTTACAGTCTCCCCTCCTTATAAAGAGTTTAGTCCTCTAAACTCGAGTTACCTTCATTCTGGAAGAAAACAGGATTCAATGGAAACAGTTCAGGATATCGTTTGGCCATGTCATCTTCCCTTTCCCAAGTGGCATACACGCCACCGTGGTTTTGCCAGTCAACTTTCACTAACGGGATCTCTTTGTTCCTCAGTTTCTTGATTCGTCTGTTTATAATCTGTATAGGCCGTTCCTCGTAAGTGTAGTCATCACTCAACACTACGTGGGTAGGCTCTATTACATGGAAGGGATCCCGGAGATAATCTCTTAACATAGAAATGTGGAAAACATTATGCATGTGTTCCATTTCAGGAGGAAGCGCAACTTGATACGCCACCGGATTGATTTTCTCAATAATCTCATACGGTCCGACATATCTCGGCGCTAACTTGCCTTTGACTCCAAAACGAGTCTGGCCTTTCATTGGTGTCACTTTCACAAAAACGTGATCACCCACTTCATACTCTCTGTCCCGTTTTCTGACATCTGCATAACTTTTCTGTCTACTCTGTGCAGTTTTCAGTCTCTGCTGTATCAGTTTCACTTTTTCAGTTGTTTCATACACAATCTCGGGCCCAAGCAAAGGCCCATCTCCAACTTCTGCCCAGCAAATCGGAGATCTACATTTTCTGCCATATAATGCCTCGAAGGGTGCCATACCAATACTCGAATGGTAGTTGTTATTGTAGGCGAATTCAACTAATGGAAGATGACTTTCCCAGTCTCCCTGAAAATCAAGGACACACATTCTCAGTAAATCCTCCAGAGTTTGGATGGTCCTTTCTGATTGGCCATCTGTCTGAGGATGATAGGCACTACTCAGTCTCAGTTCAGTACCCAGTGCAGTTTGTAGGCTTTGCCAAAACCTCGATGTAAACTTCGAATCCCTGTCAGAAACAATAGACACAGGCACTCCATGCAGTCTTACAATCTCATCAATATAGATAACAACCAATTTGTCCGCATTATAGATTGTCTTGACAGGTAAGAAGTGAGCAGATTTGGTTAATCTATCAACAATAACCCAAATTGAATCCATACCTTTTCTGGAGCGAGGCAATCCAACGATAAAATCCATCGTGATATGCTCCCATTTCCACTCTGGTATGGGTAGGGGTTGCAATAGTCCGGCAGGTCGTTGATGTTCAGCTTTGACCTGTTGGCAATGAAGACATTTGGATACAAAATCAGCAATTTCTTTCTTCATTCCCGGCCACCAGAAATTCTGTTTCAGATCTTGGTACATTTTCGTATTCCCCGGATGGATAGACAATTTCGAATTGTGGCCTTCTTGCAAAACTCTTCTTTTCAGTTCAGTATCATTTGGTACACACAGTCTTTCTTGAAATTTCAGTACATTATTCTCAAATTTGAATCCCGGTCTCGGTTTAGATTCTCTTTCTTCGATGATCTTCTTCAAGAAGTCATCCAGTTGCTGTTTCTCTTTAATCTCCTCAATCAGCGCCGGTTGAGCAGAAATAGCAGCTAAGATTCCACCCTGTTCTCGTAAAACAATTTCGATTTCAGATTTTTCAAGGTCACAAAGCAACTCTTTCCGTCCTGTAAGCAAACAGGCTAAGTTTCCAATCGATTTCCGGCTCAATGCATCGGCAACGGTATTGGCTTTTCCCGGATGGTACAATATCTGTAGGTCATAATCTTTAATCAGTTCTAGCCATCTCCGCTGTCTCATGTTCAGTTCTTTCTGTGTGAAGAAATATTTTAAACTCTTGTGGTCAGTGTATACTTCACATGTCACCCCGTACAGATAGTGACGCCAGATTTTCAGTGCAAATACTACTGCAGCAAGTTCCAGATCATGGGTCGGGTAGTTCTTTTCATGCGGTCTCAGTTGACGGGAAGCATAAGCAATAACTTTCCCATTCTGCATTAACACACACCCCAAACCCTTATGAGAAGCATCACTAAATACAGTATAACCATCCGTACCTGAAGGTAAGGTAAGAACCGGTGCAGTCACTAATCGAGTTTTCAACTCCTGAAAAGCAGATTCTCTTTGGTCAGTCCAGTCAAATGATGTCCCCTTCTGAGTTAACTGAGTCAATGGTAGGGCAATTTTGGAGAAATCTTTGACAAATCTTCTGTAATATCCAGCCAGTCCCAAAAAGCTTCGGACTTCAGTCACATTTGTCGGTCTAGGCCAGTTCACTACAGCTTCAATTTTCTGCGGATCAACAGAAATTCCATTTTTGCTAACAACATGCCCCAGAAACATAACATGGTCAAGCCAAAATTCACATTTAGACAGTTTTGCATACAGTTTCTGTTCTCTTAAGGTTTGTAGGGCAAGTCTCAGATGATGTTCATGCTGTTCTATACTCTTGGAGTAAATCAATATGTCATCGATAAATACAACAATAAAGTCATCAAGGTATGGTTTAAAAATTCTGTTCATGAGGTCCATAAAAGCAGCAGGGGCATTCGTGACTCCGAATGGCATAACTAAAAATTCATAATGGCCATACCTCGTTCTAAAAGCAGTTTTATCAATGTCTTCTGGTTTAACCTTCAGTTGATGATACCCCGATCTGAGATCGATTTTGGAAAACACTTGTGCACCCTGTAACTGATCAAATAAATCATCAATACGCGGTAATGGGTATTTATTCTTTACAGTTACCTTATTCAGTTCACGATAGTCAATGCACAGTCTCAGTGAGCCATCTTTTTTTTTTGACAAACAAAACAGGAGCACCCCATGGCGAAATGCTAAGTCTGATGAACTTTTTGTCTAACAGTTCTTGCAATTGCACTTTCAGTTCTTTCAGTTCAGTTGGAGCCATTCGGTAAGGAGCTTTAGAAACTGGTTGTGTTCCGAGAATCACATCAACGGTAAATTCAATCTCCCTGTCAGTCAAATCTCCTGGAAGATTATCTGGAAAAACATCTGGAAATTCTCTGACTATAGGAACACAATTCACATCAATTTTAACACTATCATCAGTAGACGCAGTCAGCACAGAACACAGATACCCTTTACACCCCTTCCTAATTAATTTAACAGCTTTCACTGACGAAATCAAATACGGAGGAGGTACTACTCCACTCCCATTAAACACGAATTCAGGCAAACCAGGTGGACGGAAAACAACTTGCTTGGTCACACAATCAATAGTGGCATGATATTTTTGTAACCAATCTATCCCCAATATTACATCAAAATGATCAATGTTCAATGGCAGTAAATCAATAAACAGATGCATATCCCCAACAATGATTTCACATGCGGGGTACATATAAGCACATGTCATAGATCCCCCGACGGGTGATGATACAGCTAACAGATAGTTCATAGGTTCTAAGGGTCTATTCAATTTCCGTGAGAAAGCATGCGATACATATGAATGCGTAGACCCCGAATCAATCAGTACATATGCATTTTGAGTACAAATAGAGAGAATACCTGACACAACGGTCTCGGTATTCTGGACGTCTCCCGGTACTAGGGCGAACACTCGGCCCTGCCTCATGGGCTCCTTCCCGGTAGTTCTGGGTTAGGCTTTGGTGCTACAGTTGATGCTGTTGCGCTTGGTGTAGCTTTGCTACTAACTTGCGGAGCCGAGGGACAGTCTCTAACCATGTGGCCCACTTTGCCACATCTGTAACAGGCTCCAGATAGTTTATAACAAACCCCTTTGTGCTTCTTGCCACACTCAGAACAGGGTGGTATAAACCCACTCCCTTGGCTGGGGTTAGTTGTCGATCCCGTGTTCTGTTTCTTGTTGGCTGGGTTGTGCTTGCCTTTCTTGAATTTGAAACCCTGCCTTTTACCATGCCATTCGGTTGTTGGTTTTTCAAATTGTTTCACTGCTGCAATGTTCGACTCGGCCATCAATGCCCGGTCGAGAACACCCACAAAAGTCGGTAGTTTCAAGACATTTATTCGATCAAGGATTGCAACATTAAGGCCACCTTCGAATTTCCTGGCCTTCTTATACTCAGTATCCACCATATGCGGTGCATAACGGGCAAGTTCAGTAAATTTTGTTTCGTACTCTGCAACGGACATTGTGCCCTGTTTCAGCTGTTCAAATTCAGTCACTTTTCTATCCCTGACACACTGAGGGAAGTACTTTTCAAAGAAGGACTCCTTGAACTGAGCCCAAGTCAAAACAGTGCTTGTATCGCGGATCAACATCCACCACCTTCTAGCTTCTTCTTGTAGGGTGAAGGTAGCTAGCAATACCTTATTCGCTTCCGAGCACGGAAACACTTCAAATAATTTTTCTATTTCAAGCACCCAAGCTTCAGCCTTTAACGGTTCGAGGCCTCCCTGAAAGGATGGCGGTTTCATCTTGCTGAATTTATAGGTGAGAGCAATAATATCCCCATCATCCACATTCGCATTAGGTTCCGGCTGTACCGGAGGAGGAGGAGGAGGAGGTTGTTGGTTCTGTTGTTCAAGTCTAGCAGTTATCAGTTCCATCATTCTTTCCATTCTTTCCATTCTTGCCTCAGTAGATGAGGACTCAGGTTCATTTGCATTGTCCATTTCACTATAAGCAGTTATAACAGTTTTAAACATAAGCAGTCATTTGTTTAACAGTTTACCACATTAGCATGTATTCAGTCATAACATAACCACACACTTATCATGCTCATGAGATGCCCTAATAACTTTTCTAGGACACCCTATAGCTCATTTGGACACGTGTGTGCGGTATAACTCGTGGTTAAGTATCGCTCTGATACCACTCTGTCACGACCCAAACCCGGCCCTATGGGTTTAGCACCGTAACCGGCCAGTAATTCGAGATTACCGAAGGCCTGCTGAACAGTAATACAGTAAAACAGAGTACAGGGCCTAGCGGAAGCCAAAACAGTAATTAAATAATGTCCAATGAGCTGCGACGGTCTGCATGCCAAAAAGATTTTTCATGCATTCATATATACACAAACAGTACAGTCTATACAGAATTTACAGTCACACAGTACAGGGACCTAATCCCTTGATAACAGTACGGTAAACATTCAGTCTATACAGAACAGTTAGACAGTATGAAGACAGGCGGGGGAAAACAAACAGAACACCCCCAAGCCATAGCATGGCAACTCGGAACCTCGCAGTGAGGCACAAAGGCTGGCTTGACAAAACTGGAGTTACCTTGACGCTCCTAGCTCCGATCTGGTGCCTGTACACCTACATATATATATGAGCAGTGAGCTAAAGCCCAGTGAATAACATAAAGCGTAAAGGGGTTTAGAATGAATGTCCTTACAGTAATGAAAACAGTTCAATTCAATCAGTATTTCAGTTGTTCAGTACAGCAAACAGTCATATGTGGTACATCCATTAGCATAACAGTAACAGTAGGTCTTAAAAGACCGAACAGTAATGATGGCCATCAGTCAGTAAACAGTAGTGGTTCCACGAGGGAACCGACAGAGATCTCTGTAACAGTAACAGTAACAGTAAACAGTAGGTACTAAGGATGCCACAGTACAGTTCAGAAATAAAGGACATACATTCATTCAGTAATACTAGTTCAGTAAACAGTTCAGTTCAGTATTCAAAAGATATCAGTTGAACATATCTTTACACAATTGTTACTCGCAGAGTTTGGGCTACAGTATGCTAGAGCGTGTCTCCCCAGTCGCCAACCCTACACAGTTAATAGATTGAACACACTAAGCTACGCAGTTAGGAAAGATTAACAACTTAATCCCTAATGCCTCGGTGTGTTCTACATCTATATCCTCAACAAGATGTCTTAAACTAGGCCTAAGAATGCCTAGGATGGGATGAGGATACAAAGATGTACACTTAAAAGCATTTTCAGAAAAACAGAGTTCCGCTCGAGCTCAGGTTTCCCCGCTCGAGCGGCAATGCAACAAAGGTACACGCTCGAGCGTAAACATTCCCGCTCGAGCGTACTGTAAAAGTACTGGGTGGGTGAAATCTACGCTCGAGCTCCCAGTCCTCTGCTCGAGCGGACTGCAAAACAGTGCAGAGAGATGCTGGATGCTCGGATTCCACGCTCGAGCGGCACTTCCCCCGCTCGAGCGGAACTGCGAAATCTGGAAAACCCAGATTGCACCTCCAAGCTCCAAAACCAAGTTCAAAAGCATCAAAACTCGACCTCTTGGGCTAAATTTCCAGAAAACACATGTAAACTCATAGTTAAACATGATTCAAAACTCAATTTGAGAAATCAAAGCCCAAGGGTGTTTTATTCAAACCCGATTTCAAACCATTTTCCAAGGACAATCCTCAAACATGACATGCATGATCTTTAAATCATTTTCAAAGCTTTAATACTGTTTCAAAAGAGCTCAAACCTTCAAAAACAAGATGAACTCATACAGTATGACCAAAAGATGGACATGCATGTGAGGTATTATGAACTACAACCTCAAAACTCCAATATATGTACATGCATGCAACAATCAAGCTTCAATTCAACAACAATGAACCAAAACAAGACTTAGTTCTACAATGAAGCATGAATCATGCAAGAACAACTCAAGGACACCATTAAGATGATGAATGATCTACCTTAGGTGTAGAATTAGAAGTGAGGGAGCTCGAATAGGCAGATACACTTCAATTTCAAGCAATTCTTCAAGTTGACTAAGCCAAACCCCCAAGAACAATTCTATTCTCTCCCTCTCTCCCTCAAGGTCGGTGATGTGCTCAAAATGAGCTGAAGAAATGTTTTGATAAAGCATACACAAGGCTCAAATATGAGTAAACAAAGGCCCCACTAGATGGCAAAAGTGTAATTACGTCAAACTCTTTAATTAGCTTATTTTAATCTAATTTAATCATACCCAATCAGTTTTCAGGTAAATACACCATAAAATCACATTAATTACGAGGGTCATGGAACATCAATCGGTTTCTAATTCGGTCGCCGATAAGGCCTTCAATTAGCAGTTTAAACATATAAGCATAAACAGATAATCATACAGTCAAACAGATAGAATGCAATTTAACTAACATATACTCACTCAATTCGGTTTCCAATTTCAGTCAGTCAGTTCAGTACTTTAATCAGTTCAATTATCAGTCATAATCAATTCAGTTTAACGATAATCGATGGTTATCGGTAATCAATCAGTCATAAGTCGGTAAACAGTATGAGGGTTGTTACAAAGTTAGTTGTGGCAGCTATAATTGTTGCGGTGGCTATTTCTCGCGGCAAGTTTAGATGGCAGGACTGACAATATTAGAGATGGCGGCGCCGACAAAATGCCTCCATAACTTGGTCGCTGCAAATGTTCCCTCTGCAATTTAGTTGCTTTGGTTTTCTCTTTTCTTCAGCAATTCCAACTGGTAGCAGTACCGACAATACTTGGAATGGCGGCGTTGAGACAGAGTACCTTCGCAACTTGGCCGTTGCAAGTGTTGCCTCTGCAACTTAGTTGCTTCGATTTTCTCTTTCTCTTAGCAACTTTAGATGGTAACGGACAATATTGGGATAGCAACGCTGAGGCAAAATGCCTTAGCAACTTGACTGTTACAAGTGTTACCTCTGTAACTTCACTTAGACATTTTCCTTTGTGAAGTCTGTTCGGACCTTTGGCGGGTCGGGCCTGCTTTGACCTACTGTCGGGCCATTTCCCTTGGGTTTTAGCCCATACTCCTTTAGACGTTCTTGGTAGCCTAAAAGGGGGTGACCTCAATACTTAGGCCTATACTTAGACCTTGTTTGTCATCTCTTAAAAAAGTCAAAAAGTCACTATCCTATTTAAGTCACATCACTTTTCTACCACATCACTTTAAATCTAACCCATATTTCATAAAAAGTTAAAAAGTGCACTTATTTAGAATATCTCAAACAACCCCTTAATTTGGATCATAATTTCTAACCCTCTACAAATACAAAGTCATAAATTTTCTACTATTAACGATTTGATTATCATTTTAATTTTTTAAACTTACAAAAGTTAATTCAAATTTTAATTTATTTTAGATCTAAACCAATCCAATCTGATAATGGGTAATTATTCGATAGTTCAGAAATATAATCACCTAATATTTCATAATATTATAATTAGTAAAAAAATATGAAATCTTAATTATTTATATTAAATAATTAGAGAATATAAGAAACCTAATAAATAATAATTAATAAAAAACTTATTATATAATTTTCCATCCCATAACACCATGATCCTTGAAGGTTTCAAACCCAACTAACCCCTCCTCTAGCTCCCTTGTTATTAAAGCGTCACAATAAATACAACGTCATTTTCGCATGCATTAACTCCCCCCACCCCAAAACAAATAGAACAGTTATTGATCACCATGTGATTATTCTCATAATATTATTATCTGTATTAATTAATTAATTATTATTTAATATGTTATACAATCACTTAACACCATACTTCATCTACTTCCCAAATTGAACAGTTATTGGTCACCCATGTGATTATTCTCAAAATATTTAATTAATTATTATTTAATATATTCTTTAATCACTTAATACAATACTTTACTTATTATATTTTTCACCAATCACAATACTATAAAATATCATTTATTTATATTTTAAAATTACTGAATAATTATCCTATGTGATCAGGTTTGTGTCCAATCACAAATTCTTTATTTTTTTTTATTTTTCAATTATTTAATATAAAATTATAAATTTTATTATTTTCATCAATAAAAAATATAACGGTGGTGCTATATGCATTAATTAGTGTTATGCTATTATTACTGACTTCACCTATTAATTAAATTACAAATGTCCAAAACCTTTAAAATTATACTACATCATCTGTTAGTATTAATACACTAATTGCTACATCTATACTATATATTAAGCAAAAGGAAATTTTTAACCCCAAGCCTTGTGGGAGCTCCAATCTCCCAATCTAAATTTCTTGATTTAAAAAAAAAATAATCTTAACATTTATTAACTTCTCCTAAATCCCAAGTCTTACCCTCATAATAACACTTTAATGCATTAAGAACAAGCATAAAAAAAATTCTTTGAAATCCAACGCATATGAATTCCTTGAAAAGTCCCAACACATATGATTATTATCCATCATAATAACACTTTAATGTATTAAGAACAAGTATAAAAAAAATTTCTTGAAAAATTCAACACATATGATTATTATCAAAATATTAAACTTTAATATCATATAATAATAAAAAAAAGACATTTAATTCTTTAAAAGTCCAACACATATGATTATTATCAAAATAATAAATTTTAATATAATATAAAAAAGGGAAAAAAAAAGACATTTTTTCTTGATTTTTTGATTTAAAAAAAAAAATCTTAACATTTATTAACTTCTCCCAACTCCCAAGTCTTACCCTCATAATAACACTTTAATGCATTAAGAATAAGTATAAAAAAAATTCTTTGAAATCCAACACATAAATTCGTTGAAAAGTCCCAACACATATGATTATTATCCCTCATAATAACACGTATTAAGAACAAGTATAAAAAAAATTTCTTGAAAAATCCAACACATATGATTATTATCAAAATATTAAACTTTAATATAATATAATAATAAAAAAAAGACATGTAATTCCTTGAAAAGTCCAATACATATGATTATTATCAAAATAATAAACTTTAATATAATATAAAAAAGAAAAAAAAGAAGACATTTAAAAAAAAACATTTAAAAATTACAATTCACATATATAGATAATTGTAAATACAATCCGTGTATAGCACGGGTGATATGTTAGTATAGTATTATTCAAAATACAAATAGAGCACGACGTGTTGTTGCCTCCGTACCAACCAATAACTTCTCCAAAAGCATATAACGCTCTTCCCTTCCCTGGATTGCTTCTGCTACAAACACACATCTCTCTCTCTCTCGTCTGTGCTTAGCTCTCCCACCAAAACCTAACTTCAAATCCAAATCTATAACTGAACCATAAATTTCGTTTCACATTTATCACTCGAAGCCTCAGTGAGTGTGTGTGTGTGTGTGTGTGTAAGAGAGAGATATGGAATTGGAGCAGTCACTTCCGTACGATCGGCCATCGATGACTTTCGATGAGGTCTCCATGGAACGCAGCAAGAACTTCGTCAAAGCCTTGCAGGTTCGATTCTTTCAATTCCTCTTTCAGATCGGCTTTGCTTATACATATGCATAATGGATGTTTTATTTGATATATGGTTAGACTTTTTATTTTTTTACTTTCTGTTTGGTTGCTGAAGTGGAAAATTGATTTTTGAGATTGTTGTACAAGGTGTTGTTGAATGAAGGTTTTGTGATAACTCCCAAATAAGCCATCTCCTTTTCCAATATTTTTTTAAAATTTATATCAATTTTAATTTTAATTTTAATTTTTTTTTTCCAGTCTGTGACAATTTGTGACAATTTTTTCCTTTTTTGGAAAATTCCAAAAAAAAAAAAAAAAACTTTCTTTCTCTGTTTGGTTTGCTGAAAACAACTAGGGATGGTTCTACTTGCTTCTGTTTAAGTGGTGGGTGACCTTATAAGTGGAAAGTCATGTGGTTGATATTCATTTTCTTCAATTAGTCGATACATCGTGCTCTTTGCGGTGCACTGGTTACCCTTTTAGTGTTAAGTTTTTGCATTTTTTTTCCTTTTCAATCTTTAATAAATTAAGAATTGACAATTGAGTTTCAAACTATTTTGTTTTTTTGTGTCAATGACAAGAGTCTTTGAATGATTCTAATGGGTAGGTGTTACAACAAGCTAATGTTTGAAGTTACAATTTTGTAAAGTTCATAGGTATACAATATTTTAATACTTTATGTATAATTATCACTTCTCTCTTATTCTAGGCCTTTTAATAAATTTCATTTGCTATGTTATGCTGTTTAATCAAGGTGCTTGTCCAGGGATCCTTTAAGTTTAAAAAATTGTACAAACTTGTTAATTCCTTTACATTTGCAGATTCAGATAACTGACATAGCTGAAACTTTTTTATTTCATCAGCGATTTTCGAAAGTTGCAGTGATCTATTCTTATGCTTGATAGCTGTTCTGTGCTCATTCTTGTCGTATATTTTGTGCAGTAGTTTCTTCCAAATAATTTGTCGATCAGTACTGCTCCATGTTTGACTGCAAATTGTTGTGTTAATGACTTAATGTCAGTTTGATCCTTATGTCATGACTATTTCAGGAACTCAAGAATTTAAGGCCTCAACTTTATTCTGCTGCAGAATACTGTGAGAAGTCTTATCTTCGTAGTGAACAGAAAGAGAGGTAAGATCACTGTAACTTTGACTTTATTTGAAAACTTAGTGAAACGAATTTAAGTCTTTTTTGATTAGTTTGTTATAGGAGAGTCCTAGGTGGCTATTTATTTGTCAGAATTTACGTGAGACTTAACTGACATTTTCTATAGTAGGTTTTTAACTGAGTGCTTTACTAACCTATAAGAATATACTGAATTGTTTGTCAATTGTTCTCACAGTTCAATTTAAATGTAGTCAGAAATAAAGAAAAATATATATAAGATCAGTGCTCATACCTTTTTTGAGCACTGTACTTATTGTGCTTATCATTTTGCCAAATGGGTGTTCAGATTATACAATACATGGCTCTTACCTTCAGGATCAATTCCCGCGGCAGTTAAAATGGCAACATCTAGGCATATAATTCCATTTGATTCTTTTAAACAAAAACTGATTTAGGGAATCACAGTCAAATATTTGTTAAAGGCTGTTAATGCATATGCTGAATATCTTTCACCTTGAATCTTGTGTTTTATAATAGTTTCTTCTGCACTATAATTCAACATGTGGCACATGGAAGGTGGTAGTAAACCTTTGTTTGATAGCCCCTGTTTCACTAGTGCATCTAAGCAGGTTTATCAACCAGGCAATTCTAGACCTTTTGACAACTATGCTTAATTTCAACGTACTCAACTTCATCTATGGCGTCATGACCTGTGGTTAAGCAATATCGTTTGATCATGTTGGAGTTACGTGTTCTCAAAATTTGGTCATGTGGAATTGTTAGATATTGAATGATGTTGATGATGGCAATTACAGACAAATGATGGTCACTATTACAGTAGTAAACTATGAAAACCACAACAATGATCATTGCTTGTATCTATTGAGTTTAAAGGTATTTATTAACAGTGTGCATGCCATTTATTAGGCACACTTCTGCTTTTACTAGAAATTTAATTCGGCAGTTTTTAGGGTCCTTGACAACCTAAAAGATTATGCTGTACGAGCCCTTGTGAATGCTGTTGACCACCTTGGAACTGTGGCTTCCAAATTAACTGATCTTGTTGAGCAACAAACCTCAGATGTCTCAGCCATGGCACTTAAGGTCTCATGTCTGAATCAGGTAAAATATTTGTAATTTCCCTGAAAAAGCTGAAAAAGAAGTTTTAGTAAGAATGTTATCTGTTATCTGTTATCTGTTATCTGGATAGGAGCTGAACTTAGTTTTTTGATGAAGCAACTACTAACATGTCAAACATACACGGATAAAGAAGGTCTCAGGCAGCAGCAGTTGTTAGCATTCATCCCAAGGCATCACAAGCATTACATTTTGCCAAGTAAGATTAATAAATGTATATTTGTTCTACAAGCGTTATATCTGTAGGATGAGACCCTTGACATGTTGTCAGTTTCCCTCTTAACCATTTCTTTGGTTTAACACCATGCTAGATTCTGTTAGCAAGAAGGTACATTTTAGCCCGCACATACAAACAGATGCTTGGCAAAGTCATATTCAGACAAGACCTCATCATTACCCTTCAGGTACCTGATTTGATGAACAATGAATGCTTGCTTCCTGTCACTACTTGTATCAGTGTAGGACTCTTCTTGTGACTTGGCATTTAATTTGTATGTTATCAATTATCCTGACTATAGGCATCCCAGCTTCAAAAACTCTGTCTTGGCATTTAGCATCAGAAACTAAGTCTACCTTAAAAGCAGCCCCACATGCTTTGACGAGGTTAGTCCATGAACTTCAGTACATAATGCCAAAAGTTGAGAGCTTTATCTTTTCATTCCCATTTCTTATGGAACTTTTGCTAATATTTGCAAGAGAGCATGAAAGTTTATGATAGTATTTATCTTGCAGCAGTGACAATCCAAAAACTTCTGAAAAAACTTCTGGGGTCTTCCACTTAGTGGGTATGCATAGGTTTTGCTTGCAGTTATGCTATTGTTGGATGGCGCCTCTCCCATGCAAAATGATAACCCCATGCTTCCAATTTTGTATTTGTAGATGCTGAAGAGAGTACCCGAATGAAATCCTCAGCAACTCATCTCCAGTTGTCTGGCAGAGGGCATGCTTCAAGTGCAGCTATGCAACCATTCAGTGCTGCGCGGAGGGTAATTTCAAAATCAAGAAGAACTCAAACATGCCCAACGTTCTTCTAAGTGAATGCTTGATTATATGAGTAAATGGATGAACATATTATTGACATGATGTTCTCTTATGTCACCCACATTTTCCCTTTCCAAATCCCTATCCAAATCCATGATCCAAACACAACCTAAAGCTTTTCCTAACATGCTTGCTGATCTTCATAATATCCGTTTGGTTGGAATTTATTTATTATTTATTTGTTTACTTTGCCTTGGTACTACATATATTTCATGCTATCTGCAATTAAATCTGTTCTATATATTTGACGTGTCCGGGGATTAGATAATGTCATCACTAGTTGTTAATCTACAATCACATAATCAAATCTGCCCAGACCTTGTACTTTTCAGTTGCCCTCATTATTGATTACAGATAGATGATGGGGTGACTGTTTTCTGCATTTTGTGGTAACCACAATGGTTAAAGCCATGGAGACTTGAGTTCTAGTTTTGGATGTTTGTCTTTGGAACATAGTTATGAACATTAGCAATGAATCTTGATGTGTGTATTTTGCAAAGAATAACTAGAAATAATTTTATTTGGTTGTGCAGAGGTATGAGATGTCTGTTTATTATTTTTACCTTTTTCTTCTCTTGTTTTTGTTTCTGAAATGGGATTGGAAACCCCATCAGTTTTTAATACTTAGAATTATTTCTTATTTTAGTCATGGAAAAAGTTGCAGATTTTGGGTCAACCGGGATGGTGTAAATCATGATTTGTTCAATATTCTGACTCTGCAGCAGAATTTATGTCCCATGGTCTATGCAGATGATATTGTCCTTAGTAGATGAAACTAAAAAACCAAATTACAAACTTGGAGAGCAATAAAGTCCAAAAGAGTTTAAAATAAGTAGGAATAAAACTGAATATATTAAATGTAATTTTAGTAATTGGAGATTATGTGAACAATTGAAGTAAGTTGACTCAAGCAGAGTAGTGCTTCTAACATATTATGTGGTTGATAGATATCAACAAAATTAAAAAGAAAATTTTTATGGAAACAACAATTAGACACAACTCATTAACTGTGCCAACGGAAAAAAATAATTCATGCGTAGTTTCTTCCATTGATTGGGATACGAGACTTGGTTTTACTGTATGTATTCAAATATGAATTTGATTAGATGATCTGATGACTTAAACATCTTTTGGCATGGAGATGTTTTTGCTGGACCACTCATGGGTGGTAGGAGAGAAGCTCCATACCTTATGCTTGCTCATGTTGTAAAATATCTTGCCCTGTGGTTGAGAGAAATGCCAAAAAGTTCTTATGAGAGTGATTGTAATTTGCAGGAGGGCTCGAAACCTTTGACAGCTTTCAAGTCATTTGACAACCCAAACCGGCTTCAGATTATTCGCGCACCTGTCCGCAGCAAGAGTCTGCTGTCATCTTTCTTCGTAAAACAGAAGAAGACAAAACTGAAGACCATCTCATGAATCCTCACTCAATGAAGCAAATCGACTATACCATTCAGCAAACCACCCGCATTGTGTGGGTGTAACAGCCTATGCTTGTTGGTGATCACTTGATTCATCCATTAATTGCTCATATATCTCCAAACCTTTCGTTTGGTGATCGATAACAAGAAGTGCATCATCGTCTTGGTTCGGATCAGTGTTATGTTGTATTCTGTCTTGTATGTATGTATAGTTAACTAACTAGCAGTCCTGTTGTGAAGATGGTTTATATTGATCAAGCTTTGATGGTTAACTCTAATTTCTGTTTCTTGTCCTAATTATCTGGGATTTCAGATCTGGAAATTTACTTACTGTTTTCTTTGGAAAATCAAAGCAGGTCAAGAATTTGCTTGATATGGTGGGAACTTATGAGAGTCTGTCAAGTTTTTGTTCAAGTGTTCGTTTTATCTTGGCTAGGAGTGTTTCATATTGTATATAAAGACTTGAGGGCTCATAATTCGAGAGTAATTTATTAGGCACTCTGGCTGGCATAATGTTTTCAGAGATAGTTATGGAGAGCTTTATTTCCCCTCATTAAAAAGTCCAACTATATTTTTTCCCAATACACACTTGCTTATTTTTATATTTTGTTCAATACATAATTCACCATGTCAAAATACTTCGACCTAGGACTGAGCAAGGAATCCGTAAAATCCGTAATCCGATCCAGTCCAGTCCAATCCGATAGGTTTGGATTGGTTTTTTAAATCCGCGGTTCGGTTCCGGATTGAAGAATTAAAAATCCGTAGTACACGGATTGGTTCTGGATTGAACCCCACGGTTCTGGATTGGAACCGATCCGGACCGTATACAAATAGTATATATTTTTATTATACATCCTTCCCATAGTATCTTCTCTTATTTTATATAAAATCTAAACTCAAACCTAAAACTGTATAATATTTTCTTTTATTACTTTTGTTTGTTAGTTTTTAGTTTTAATTTGTAATGGTTTAAATACTTATGGTGAAACCAGTTTTCTTATGGTTGTTTAAATTCTAGAACAATATGTCGCTATTATAGAAATAGATGTTGTTATTGTGGAACTAATATAGCGCTATGTTTATATTTTTATAAAATTAAAGTGTTATATATATATATTTTTGTTATTTAATTATGTGAATCCGTGGTCCTAAACCGATCCAATCCGTATTTAAATGGATTGGTTTGGATTGGTTCCATGATTGAAACGGATTGGATTGGTTCCAATTTTTCAGGAACCGTAGATAACGGATTGGTCCTGATTTTACCCCAATCCGGTCCAATTCGGACCATGCTCACCCCTACTTCAACCTTCAAACCCTAACTTTACTAACCAACATCAGTCAGCCACTTGCGGCTTCTGTCGAACCACCCAACTCCTCTCCCACACTCTTATCGTAGTCACCCCCTCCCTCACTTTTCTCCTACCGCCCCATCCCCATAGGGTTAGGGGTAAAAAGCGAGAAAAATTGGTTGTAGAGTTGGGTGTTTGGCATTGATGGCGGTCGTTGGTGTTGTGTGACTAAAAATTGATTTTAAAGTTTTGCTCAAAAGATGGGTGTTTGGCGTTGATGGCGGTTGTTGGTATTGTGTGATCAAAAATTGATTTTAAAGTTTTGCCCAAAAGGATAATTTGATCGAGAGATGAAATTAAAAAAAAAAGTATGAATTGAGTATTATTTATACATTTATACGATTAATGCATTAGCAATAAAATGAAACATAGTATTACATAAATTAAAATTTTAAGAAAGTTTAGTATAATTATGTGTCAAGTTTATGAAATTCAATATATTTGTTTCAAATCTTAAAAAGTTTAATTTAATTTTACTAAAAACTATTATAACTATTTTGATAAAGCAAGCTAAAAGAGAATGCGTTTGCCGGGAGTCGAACCCGGGTCTATTGCTTGGAAGGCAATTATCCTAACCGTTGGACTACAAACGCCTTGGTGTTGGAATTTAAATTACAATGATATTTAAGTAAAGGTCATCCAAATTCCACGTGATATTTCGACGCCTGTGTTATATATTAGGAGGGATGAGATGAGAGTGTCGGTGCATAGTAAAACTCGTGAGATAAAGAAAATGTCCTAACATTTTTGTCACATAAAGGCCTTTTGTTGTTTTTTATTAAATCAATTATTATTATTTAAAAAAGAAGAAGAATGTCAATAGATGAATATGACACCGAATGATAGCAAGGAAACCAATAAATCAAACCAAAGGATGCAGACATTAACCCAAGCTAGCTCAAAAACATTTAATAATAATAATAATTTGGGATAGGATTTCTAAAGTATAATATACATAATCATACTTGGTAACCCAAATTTTCATATCCCGAGTAGCTTGAATGTCTTAAAACGACATCGTTTTAAGATCAAAACGACGTCGTTTTGATATATTTAAACCATACAAATTTGAACTACCAGACATTTTTGTAATATACGAAGTTTTGAAAGATAATTTATAATTAAAAAATACTAGTTAGATGCAGTGATGTAATTGAAGATAGGTACAATCAAGGAATGATTAGTGTCAAGCAATGAAGAGTAAAGAAATAAATGTTTAATAATTATAGATTTATATTAAAACTGTGCCAAAGCTTTATTTTTTGCATCGTACGTCTTGGTTAACGTTATTTAATATAGTTTTTTCCTTGACCAAAGCAAATAAATATATATTATTATTTTTTGTTAACCTTGGATGAAAGTAACTTTGAGTAACTATTCTCAATAGCTGGAGTTAATTATTCGTAAAAAAATAGAAGATTTAACAATAATGTAATCAATAGAATTAACGCGGAATAGATAGAATAAAAGAATGTATTTTAGAATTTTTGTGCGACTCTAGAATTTTTTATAAGGCATATTATTATTAAGGAATAATATGCCTATTGAACGATTAAAAAAAAAAATGTTTCAAAAAAGAAAAAAGTTAAGAGATCTTTAAAAATAAGATAAAAATTTCACACTGAATGTTGAATATTAAATTTTCAACTAATTATGCTTATGCTATTGTTAAAGTATACCACCATCACTATATTATTACTGACACTATTATTGTTGTTACTATTATTACTCCATTACCATTACCTCTCTCTATCACAACTATTGTCGCATCATTAACACTATTATCCCACCGCTATACAACCATTGTGACCACCTATCCTCTATTCTAGTTATTACCATTGTTGCTGCCATTATCACCATGACCCTATGACAACCAACGCCAATATACTACGAAGGCACTATGTTATTGTTGTTACCAACATTTTATTACCATCATCATCGCCGTTCGTTCATTACTATCATTATGTTGCCACCACCATTATTGCCATTGCCAATTCCATTTTATCAAACAACATAATTAAAACTAATGTTTAAATTTTAATACATGCCAAACAATTTTTTAAATTAAACAATTCAACAATCAATTCAATACTTAATTTCAATTTTATCAAACATCTTCCTATCATATGTGTATATATATATATATATATTAGAACAAACTTTATTTTCCCTCTTGACTTTTAAAAATAAGCTCATAATTTTTTATGGTTTGTAAATTATACTACATTGCGAAATATTTCATCCAATTTAACATCTAATATGAAACACTTGTTAGGAACACAAATGACTAATTAAAAATACATTTCCTAACTATAAAATAGCGCAAAATGCCCTTAATTTGTATAATGTGAAAGTTATATATTGAAGTATTTAGTCTTTTTATTAAAATTATCAATGATATAGGTAATGTACTTTAAGCTAAAAATTATAAATATATATATATATGTTTATTTCTAAATGTTATGATATAAATGGCACATAAATCTAAAGTAAATTTTACCCTGTATATTATAGACTTACAAAACATTATATTTATGCATTATATTCATCTCTTATAGCATCTTCAACCCTTCATTAATTTTATTTTATTTTATTTAATTTAACTAGTATGTCACCCGTACTATGCACGAGATAAAATAATATATTATTTATTAAAAATATGATAATTATATATAATTTTTTTTTGTATTTTGTCTGTCGTAAATAAAATTTTATATATAAGTTTAAGAGTTTTATTTCAAATGTTCCTTCACTATAATATATAGTACAAATAAATTAAAATTGCTGTGTTGACAATTAATAATTAAAATTATGTTTTGTTATAAAAAAATGACATAGTTTTAATACGTCACTATTTTAGAATAAAAATAAATGAATTTTAAAAAATTGTCATATTGGTTTTTGAAAAGGAAATAATTAAATAAATTTTAAAAACTTAATGAGTAAAAAAAGAATTATCGTAACATGTAATTTAAAACATCAAAAAAAATAGTTAAAAAATGAATTAGAACTTTAAAAAGATGTGATTACACTAAAAACTAATGCCATATTTATTAACAAGTATAATTTTAGGGCAAATTACACTAACAGTTCCTATAGTTTAGGGGTAGTGTCACTTTTATCCCTGACTTTTCAATTATAACACATTTGACCCTCAATTTTGAATCTTGTTCGAAATAAGGACAATTGAACATACCCTTACTTAATTTCAAGGGCAAAATCGTCAATTTGATAAAATATAAACTAATTTGACAAAAATAAATGTCAAAAAAATATTTTAAAATTTTTAAAAATTATTTCTACTCACCAAAAATAAAATTATATAAAATTGATAAAAATTAATAAAAATTACATGATTAATTTTTAAAAATTAATTTTACACGATCATCATCCAAATACATAATAAAAAATAATTTGGTAAAAAAAAAAAATAAATGTCTAAAAGATTTTTCAATTTTATATAATTTTATCTTTAGTAAGTAGAAGTAATTTTTAGGGCAAATTACAAGCACCTCTCTCGAGGTTTGGTGAAAATACAAATTCTCCCCTAAGGTTTGAGAAATTACATCACACCCCCTGAGGTTTATATTTCCATAACAAATTGCCCTCTGAAGTTTTTATTTTCATACAGATTCCCCCCTAATTTCTCCTAATTTGTTATGAAAATTTGACCTACAGGGGGCCATTTGTAATTTCTCAAACCTCAGAGGGAATCTGAATTTTCACCAAACCTCGAGGGGGTGTTTGTAATTTGCCCTAATTTTTTAAAATTCAAAAATATGTTTTTGACATTTATTTTTGTCAAATTAATTTATATTTTATCAAATTGATGATTTTGCTCTTGAAAAATCCAATAGTATCTTCTATTGTCTTTATTTGAAACAAGATTCAAAATTTAGGGTCAAACGTGTCATAATTAAAAAGTCAAGGACCAAAATGACATAAGTTCCAAACTATAGGGACCATTAGTGTAATTCACCCATAATTTTATTTGGATATCTATTTATACTTTAACATGCTTATTTAAAACAAAAATAAAAATAAAAATAAATTAAAAATTAATAATTTTGAGTTTTAAAATATGATTTTGTAGACCTGCTATATTAATTTTTGGAAAGAATATATTTTCTTACAAAAATTGAATATTAGTCTATGAACAAATCTTATAAGATTTAAAATAAAATTTATAATAGGAAGAAATTAATGATATTACAACACATGCATTTTAACAATTTTAAATTTTGAAAAAAAAAATAGATTAGGACCTTCAACTTCAATTATCGTACAACATTTTTATTTATATAATAATATAAATAAGGATAGGTAATAGATAGATTAAAATTAATTATAAATATAGCTATATTTAAAAGGACATGGTTTATAGTTATATTTTAAATTCTAAAATTTATTTTTTACTTCCTATATAAAAAGATTCAAAATTTAAATTATATATGATTTTTTTTCTAAAAACATAAGAAACCACAATGGAATAGACAGAGAAGTACCATAAAGAAAGAGAGGAGCTGCACATATTAAAGATAAATAATTAAATAATTGACTAACACGTTTAATAGTTTTGAAAAAATAAATTAGAAATAATATTTTCTTTTTATAGTTTTGAAAAGCTATTATATGTTTTTGAAGTAATGTTTTGCACCAACTGTTAATTAACCATATCATGATATCAAAAAATATTAAAAGTAATTTTTTTTATAAAAAAAAGTAATGACATACAAATATAAAATCAAAAATTTTAAATTATATATGATTTTTTTTCTTCTAAAAACATATGAACTCACAATGGAATAGACAGAGAAGTACCATAAAGGAAGAGAGAAACTGCACATATTAAAGATAAATAATTAAATAATTGACTAACACGTTTAATAGTTTTGAAAAAATAAATTAAAAATAATATTTTCATTTTATAGCTTTGAAAAGCTATTATGTGCTTTTGAAGTAATGTTTTGCACCAACTATTAATTAACCCATATCATGATATCAAAAAATATTAAAAGTATTTTAAAAAAAAAAAAAAATTAATGACATACAAATATAAAATTAATACAAAAAACTTATTAATAATGATTTTGTTTGGATTTTGATCTATCACTTTATAATGAGTGACATGTTTTTTATTATACAAATAACCCTATCACGCCATTTCAATATAAAAATTCTAGTAAAACAACATTAACCAATAAAAAATAGTTATAAATAAAAAAATAGATAATGGTTGGTAAAGAGGAGGGAGAAATGACACACAAAATATGAAATACAAAAACAAAAAATGGTCGTAGATAAAAAAGAAGAAGAAAAAATGGTGTACTTAACTGATGAAAGAGTTTGTTTAAAAAATACAATAGACTAAACATGAAAGAACCTCCAAATTGTCTCATAAAGAAAGTTAAAAAACAATTAGTTTCATCATTTTATGAATGTAATATTTATAGGATGAGAAAGACAAAAATGACTTGGAAAAAGTATAATATATAATGGTTAGAGTTTTTGGGTAAGAGAAAGAATTGGTTAGATAAAGAGTGCATACAAATAGTTTTTTTCATCTTTCATTTTCTAAATTATAAATCATGGAGCCATTATAAAAAATAATAAATTATGAGATTTAAAAAAAAAAAAATATATATATATATATTGTATAGATATGCTTAAATTTATTTCGAAATAAAATTGTGTTGGGTCATGCTTAAGTGTGCAACCCCCTTAAGGTTGCACACCATATGCAACCCAATTGTTAGCCGTTAGATTACAATAATTGATCAAGACCATTGAATTGTTTAATCGTGAAAAAGTTGAAACCGGGGCAACCGGTTAATGCTTGTATTTGCATGATTGCATCCCACTCACTCTCTGTATTTCGTCTCTATCTCTCTCTGTTCTCCTCTCTGTGTAAGGTTGAGTCAGTGTAACCGTTGATTTCCATTAACAGGGAGAAGCCCCTGTTGGGTTCGTTCCATTGACGAAGCTCTGTAGGGAACAGTATAACGGGCGATTTCCAACAACAACGTAACTAGAAGGCTGTGTTGGTTCCATTGCTGAAGAGAAGCCCTTCTCTCGAACTAGATATGAGGTATGGAGCTGTGTCCCTCTCTCTGTCTCCCTCTCTGTCTTTCTGGCCCGTTCACTTCAGCTATTTTCCCTCAACTAAACCCCCATCCTAACTTCAACCGCTCTACGCTTCGCTCCAACGGAAACCCCTCCATTGGCAGCTAACCTTTCTCTTTCTGTTTCTCAAGCGAGTGTTTGTGTTTGCACAAACAGGTAACCCGTGTGAAAATGTCATGTTTGTGTTTGTGTTAACAATTTTCGGTCATCAAGTAATTGTTGGTAGTAATGTCATGTGCAGTATGGCCCCAGCGGAAGTTAAAAGGGAAGGTGATGATTATGACATTCCAAATGAAGCAGATGACATCCGTTTGATGAATGAAAGTCGGGCAGAACCTGATCATGGTTGCGAAGCTGGTTCGAGCAATGAAGAAGCAACCAACATGAACGTTGAAGATGGCGGAGCCGATGTGAAAAAAGAAATGGTTGACGATGCTCATCGCAATGACATGGTTGGTGATGTTGAACGTGCTATTCTGGAACAGAAATTTGATTCGGTCGAAGATGGAGAAGATTTCTACAATGCGTATGCTAAAGCCAAGGGATTTAGTATACGAAAATCCAGATTTAACACAAATAAAGAGGGAAAGGTCGTTAGTAGGCTGTGGTTGTGTTCAAGGGAAGGTCAGAGATTACCAAAATACTTGGACCGTGTTGCTGAGAAGAGTAGAGCTCCCAAGGCACTAACAAGAGTAGGTTGCAAAGCCCAATTTCGCATACGGTACGATGCGGATGCTGGTGAAGGGGGAAAGTATGTTGTGACTCACTTCGTCGCAAACCACAACCATGAATTGGCGGAACAACACTGTGTGATGTATCTGAGGTCACATCGTAGTTTAAACAGCGGTGACAAAGCTCAAGCAATGGCTATGCGCAATGTCGGTGTGAAGACTAGCCAAATCATGGACTATATGGTAAATCAGTCCGGGTCTTATGAGAATGTTGGTTTCATCCGCACGGATCTGCACAACCATATTCAAGCCGAACGTAGAGCAGAAGTTGAGGATGGTGATGCGCAGGGTGCGTTGGTTTACCTATGCGCAAAACTTGATGTTGATGCACGTTTTTTTTACAAGTATGATGTGTGTAACGATAACAAGTTACAAAATCTGTTCTGGGCAGATTCGAAATCGCGGGCCGACTACACAAAGTTTGGTGATGTGTTGATATTTGACTCAACTTACAGAACCAATGCATACAAGAAACCGTTTGTCATGTTGGCTGGTGTGACTAGCCACTTTAGGACCACGATATTTGCATGTGTTTTGCTAGCTAATGAGACAATTGAGACATACACATGGGTTTTGGAAACATTTATGGAGGCGATGGGCAATAAAGCACCTGTGTCCGTACTGACAGATGGGGATAAGTCGATGCGAGAGGCAATCAGAAGAGTATTTCCAGATGCAAGACATCGATTATGTAATTGGCATCTTGGGAAAAATGCTGTTTCAAATGTTCACATAAGTGGCTTTGCACATGCTTTCAAGCAGTGCATGGACATGGAAACGGATGAGACAAAGTTTGAGCATGGCTGGACGACAATGGTCGAAGAATTTGGACTTCAAACCAACAGTTGGGTGTTGGAGACATATGAGAAGCGTCATATGTGGGCTGAGGCATATATGCGTGGACATTTCTTTGCTGGGATGAAGAGCACTCAGCGCTCGGAGTGTATGAATGCTTATTTCAATCCCTTCCTCCAACACAAATTGAAGCTATATGAATTTGTTAGGCACTATGATCGGGCTCTTGCAAGGATAAGGTATAACGAGGCTGGAGATGATGCTGAAACAAATAACACTTTTCCGGTATTGATTACTCCATTGCGAGATATAGAGAGACATGGAGCTGAGCTATTCACCCGAAATATATTTAGAATGTTCCGTGATGAAATCTTAGAAGAAGGGAAGTTGAATGTGAAGGATGTGTTCCCTTTGCCGGATGGTCAGAAATGCTACTATATTCATAAGTACAGAGTGAAGGACAGATCATGGATAGTAACACACAGTCCAATGGATGCTGCAATGAGATGTTCTTGCATGAAGTTTGAGTCGTTGGGGCTACCTTGCTGCCACATGATATGTGTTATGAAAGCTGAAAATTTAACGCAAATTCCCCCAACTTGTGTGCTGCATAGATGGACAAGGGCTGCAAGCAAGGATGGCCAGCAATGGCCTCAACCCTCAATTGATAGCACTACAACACAGACGGCCCGGTATGGGATATTGTGTTCTTCCTACAACGAAATGTGTTTCTATGCCTCGCAATCAACAGAAGGTTTCAAGGATGCTAGGGATGCATGTCTTCCGATGACGAGCCGGATGAAGGAGTTATATGAGAGGAATTTGAACGGTGGGAATGGAGACAAAGGGAAACATTCATTCCGTCGACAATTTGGAGTAGAAGATCCTGATGTTGTGAAGACAAAAGGGAACCCAGGACGGGCCTCGTCCAACTGTCGAAGACCAAGAAAATGTGGGAATTGCAAATGCATTGGGCACACAAAGCGAACGTGTCCTAAGGTTCGGTTTAGCCGAACAGTGGGTAATAACTCAGATGCAGATACACCCCACATAACTGACCGTGAGTACAATGCGGAGTCATTGCCCGTTCGCTGCAAAACTGGGTTGGTGGATCCAAGTACACCGCACATTAAGCAACGACGACTATTTTTTGATGTTTCTCCTGATTCCAAGCAGCCTGTGGGCCAATACGGTAGTGTTGAAGCAGCAGTGTGGAAAAATGATTCGAACACAATTGATGAGGTGAATCAGGTAATTGTATAATTTGTATGATTTACTTATTCCCTTAGCTATTGAAAACACATGGAAATAATGTATGTAGTTTTCATTTTGCACGGATTGCTGTACGTAACGTGTAAATAATTGGTTATGTACAATGCCAGGAAATGGCACAACGTTACTTATGTACAAGGCCACGAGTTGTAAATTTCCCATATTGTTTAGAGTGATGTTGTCATTTGTGTTTGCAGTGACTTGTCATTTTCAAAACTAACTGAAGGTGAGGTGAGATATATATGGGTTGTCTGTGTGTTGTTTTGGGTGGGGAATTGGCTTATGTCTGTATTCCAAGATTCCTATTGCGGGTTGCTTGTTTCTGTTCCATATTTGGTTGGATCTAACTGAAGGGTTTTTTGCAGTGTGGTTTATCAACTAACGATGTGTTTCGCTTCGTATTGATTTGTTATGACTTGTGTCCGTAAATTAGTATTATATTTCGAGTAAAATACGAATTTTGTCCAAGTGGGTTTGCAAAATTACATACCAGCACATGCATTTTGTATATAATCCAAGTGGCAGTTAATTTTGGGTGTTACTTGGAAAAAGTAACCCAACGAACTCGTTACTTTATCTCCATGCCGATCGGTATATGAATTACGAGTTACGAACAGGAGTTGTGAAATTATTTAATGTTTACTATGGGTTTATTGTTAGTAAAATTATGGTGGGCCTATATGGACAGCAACGAAGCAGTAATTTAAAGTTGACAAGTTCAAGAAGAAAATCAAGCAATTGTGGTATTGGTTCAAATGCCTGAAATGGATGAAGACTTCTTTCGATGAAGTGATGGTAACAAAGTAGAAAGTAACGAAGTAGAAAGTAGAAAGTAGAAAGTAAGTTGTTGTGTTGTTGTGTTGTTTGTAACAAAGTAGAAAGTAGAAGGGAAAAAACTACACAGAAGTTACAATGTAGAAAGTAAGTTGCCACCTGTCGAAGTGCATATAATTGAAGTTACCACCTGTGCCCAGGTCCTTTTAGCCTTTCCTCGACAGATACAGACTCCCAATTCGTTCATGTTTCCTCTTGGAGGGTGGCCACTAAATCCATGAGCACTGCCAGTAACTGCTCCAGCGTGTAAGTCAGGTGGCATGCAAGATTCAATGTTAGTTGAATGGAGCAGTTGTTGGGAGGATGTGGGAAAAATAGGTGCAAAGAGGAATTTTTAATCTAATATACAATCAGAATGTAGGTGAAAATATGAGTGAACTTTTTTTAAAAAAAAAGTAGTTCCCATTTTTTTGATTATAAACCCGAGATGTATATTTTGTTTTTGATATAAATAAGTTGTGTATTTTCGTTACGTAAAATGTAGGACAACAATTGTGTTTAAGTCATTACAATACAGAAAAAGGTTATTTCAAACGTATTTTCAAGTTTACCGACATTGAATATATTTTGATTAAATTACAGGGAAAATTCAATATTTGGCAGAGTTTGATGATTCATAGTCAGGGGCAGTAACTGTGAGTGGCCAAGTGTTGCAGTTCATTGACCCAGTTTGCAAGGACTGTGGTTGTGTTTAGTGGACAATATTCTGTCGATTTTTGTCTCATAATGATGAGGGACATGCCCCACAATGGTGAAAAGGAAGGTCGACAGGGAAGAGTCAATATTTGGCAGAGTGGACTTGAAGATTCGAAGTCGGGGCAGTTACAGTGGCAGTTATGGTGTAGACGTGTGGGATCATGCAATGATGGGCCACAAAAACAGTATACGGATATCAATACTAAACCTCCACTTCTCTCTGTCGAGCTCCCTTTTCTTGTGTTTATTTCATGGCCACCAACTGTTTTAAACTTCTGTCGACAGAGCAAGGCTCCTGCTTTGTCTCATGCTTCCTCCTGAAAGTGTGCCCGCTAACTCCGTGACTGGTGGTAAAAACTTCCCCTATCACTTCTAGGTGACCCACATGCAGAGAGCCCACTTTCAGGTCGTGGACATTCCTTCAGACTTGGCCACATGCCCTCGATTAAGTGGACCATCTGTCGACAGAGACTGGCAAAACTTGGTGCAAACAATGGCCCCCATGTTCAAGTTAAATATTGCGGAAGTGATTGAGACCCCCCCAATCACCACCCCCCCCCCACACACACACACGCGTGGGGGCTGCTGTTTGGAGAAGGAAAAAAAAATAAGAAATTGAAAAAAAAAAAAAAGTGGCCAATCAGAGAGAGAGGGGGTCATGGGGGTCCAAGTCATATGATATTTAACTTCAACGAGGGGGCCATTGTTTGGGCCCAAAACAAACATAAAGTACAGCCCAATGTAAGAGCTTTTAAATATACTGGCCCCATCATAAGCTATAAAAGACCAACCCTTTCAACTTCAAACCACTTCATTTCCCTCTGATTCGAACTCCCCAGACTGTACTCCTTCTTCTCAACCATTGCCGTTCAAAACCAGAGCACCACAAAACCCTAAGCCATGGCACCGAAAAAATCTCAACCATCTCCAGCTGAGGAGAACAATGAAGACCTACTCCGCTTCCCGGACCCTATCAGAGCACTTATCGCTCCTCTAAAATTTGCTGCAACCCTATTGCCCAGCCCAAGCTCTGTCGCTAAGGCTACTCTAGGCCCTACCTTCGCGTCTTACTTCCCAGACGAGCTAGCTCCATACTATCCCCTTGGTAATGGTGAGAACCTTCTTCTCAACCAAGCTGGACTCAAGTGGACTAACTGGAATGTCAGCAAAAACCCACTCAGAGGGTGGAGGTCACCAGACTCTGATTGGCGAAGCTGGGCCAGGAGAATTGAAGGTCACGACGCCGAAGTATGGAAGCACCAGGGCATTGCTGAAGCAATTAGACTGTCGACTAAAATTTATGACGTGGAGAAAGGGCTGATTGCTGCTGCTGCATGCTTTTGGTCGCAGTCTAGTAACTCCCTACTCCTCAATTTTTGTATGATTTCCCCTACCATCTTAGATGTAGCTCACTTGACTGGTCTGCCAATCTTGGGCAATCCAATTCATGCTCTCCTTGAGCCTCCAAAAGTGACATTTACTTTAAACACTGACATGTGCTATACAGATTTTGCCAAAAAATACCAAGGCAAGCGTGGTTCCCCTATCGATGACAAAGAAAGAACTGCTTTTTACTTACTTTGGCTTTGTGAGTTTCTTTTTTGTGTCCCTGGGTACAAGATCACGAAAGAATACCTCCCCCTTGCCTTGTGTATGCAAGACGGCCAACTTATGGCTTTAGCCCCTTATCTTCTTGCCACCCTTTACAAGGCCCTATTTTCCTTTGTCGACAAGAAGATTTCTGGCAACTGTGGTGGCCCCTTCTGGCTCTTCCAGGCCTGGTTGTATGCCTATTTCCCTGAGGCACGACCCCCACCACCTAACACCTTGAAACCTGTTTGCCACTCCTATGCTGAGCAACTGCTCACTTATAACAGCCATTCAAAACTCACTTTCACAAATCATCTTACCATGTTTTACAACCTTCCTTCGCAGAGACCTTCCAACCTGTACATGCCATTTCAAAACTTTGAATTCTCCTCTAGTAGACTTCGCTTCCTCTTCACAGACCCTTCTGATTTACACAATGAGCAAGTCCAAGAACAAAATGAGAGTTGGAGACACATTCTCACCTGTAGACATGTCTTGGTTGGCTGTTCCATATCCTCCGCCAAGCTATCCAGCTGCAGTTTTGAGACATACTGTCCCAATCAATGGTCCAGGCAATTTGGTCTTTCCCAGGCTATCCCTTATCCTTATTTCCACCCAACCATCCATGAGGAGATTGGGTCCAGAATCCACTTGAAAGATCCTACACAAGCTGAATCCATTCTGACAGAGAACACCAAACTTTTCCAAGATTTTGGCCCCTTCTTCTTCAAACCTGCTTCGGACTGCTCGGCTGCTTTTGACCATTGGTGGGGACTTATGACTGCCATTATTTTCTGCAAGCCACTTGAAAGCTGCCTTAACGATACTTGTATTCATATTCAGGGCCGCATATCCTCGCCTTCCAAGCTTAAGGCTACAGGTATCCTTCCTTCATATACTTCATATCCCTGACTGTGTCATGCAATTTGTTTTGTTTTTTTCTCTACAACACTAACTTGTTTAACCCTTGACAGCCAAAATTGTGCCTGCTGCTGAACCATTGGTTAGGGACCAACGTAAAGGCAAGGATCCAATGGATGCAACTACTCAGACAAACACCCCCTCAGTTCCGAAATTAATGGCAGACTCTTTCGCAGCCGCGCAGACACAAGCACAGAGAGGAGCTACCACCCGTACCCCTGCTGAGACAGAGGTCACGGCGAAGAAGAGAGAAGAGCCTTCCACTGCTCCTGCTCTAAGCACAGACCTAAGTGAGTGGGATATCCCTCTCAGCCAAATGGTTGGCGAAACAACATCAAATCCTTCAGGGCAGCTCTACCAAGTAAGCCTTCACTTTACATATTTACAGCATCTGAATTTGCATTCACGCCCGACTGATCACTTACTTTTGTGCAGAGAAAAAGAAGGAGATTACTCCTTGCTGCTGCTGATGATGACGATGCTTCCACTTCTCCTCAACACATTCATCAAATTCCCAGTCCAATCAGTAATGTACCCACAGAACCCACTGTACAACCAACTCCACCACCACCTGAAGCATCGCAACAAACTTCCTTACAACCTGCTTCACAGTCTTCGCCACAGCAATCCACACAGTTTGCATCATAACATCCTTCCACTTCTCCTCAACACATTGTCCCTTCTGTCTCTAGCCCTCAACCATCACCATCCAACCCCTCCAATTCCCAAACGTCAAACAAAGAATCACAGAGGATTGAATTTGACATTTCAATCAACAGCCAATCCTCTCCAACAGATGACAACACAAAATCCCCTCAACCAGAAGTTCACCACAACCAAGGTAAATAGAAATACAAATGTTACTGTTCGTTTGGGAAAAAAAAACTTCTCTTTAAGTAACTGGTATTGTTCTCCAATTTACAGGGATGGACATAATACAGGACTCATCTCCACGACCAATGGGCGAGACAGAACTTGAAGGTCCTCATGACTTTCCCCTGCTAGCAGAACCAGAGAAACACCCTCAAGGCGCTGATGCTGCCATCTCATCAGTACCAGAAACAACTCGTCCTCATGCGACAACCACAGCTGAACAAGGCCAACCGTCTGCGTGCACGTTATCAGGACAGGTACTACCATTTCCAACCTCATCCTATTTACTCTTTATTACTTGCAAGCATATATTCTCACCAAACTATTAATGTTCACAGGCCGTCGGTCCATGCCAGGATATTTGGGCCGAAGTTTCTATTCTTCAACAAGATCTAGACGAAATATCCCCATTGCCTCAAAGGCTACATCTGTTTGATGCTGAAACTCAACAAACCTTAACCACCTTCATCAACCTCATTAACACCCCAGTTGAAGAAATCATTCTCCACAAACCTGATGAAACCTTGGCCTGTCTTTCTGCTGTTGTAAACCTCTCCCCTAATCCTTTCAACCCCATTCAACTAAAGCAATTGGCCAAGATCATCACAGAATGGCCAACCCTTTCAGAGATGGTTCAGACTTGCTCGAAGGATATTCAAACCAATAAGGATTTCCTAAACGAAGCCCACACCATATCTACTTCACTCAAACTCAGCCAGCAGACCTTTGCAGCCATTCTTCAGCAACACTCAGCACTTGAACTTGAGGAAGCCAAACTCATGGCAGAACTTGCCTCTGTCCGGCAAAGAAAGGCTCATCTGCAGCAGCAACACGACCAGCTTAATCAAGAAGCAAGGATGATGCTCTCCCAAATTAGACATCGTTCTGCATCCATTCAGACAACTAAAGCTGAGTTGGACCAAGCCCAAGCCATGCTGGCAGATGCTCAATCAGAGTGGGGTGTTCTGTTCCCCAAATCCTAGGCTAGTTTATATATGTATTCTTTTGTATTGCACACCTAGGAATGATTTGGAAAGGTAGGAATGATTGCCTTTTTAATGATAAGATTGTTGATGGGCCTAAATTGGCTAAGATGGTGAAAGTGAGGGTTGCACTTTGCTGTAAGCAACGTTATAGAGGCCTACAGTATTCAGTGGACGACATATATTGTATTCTGGATAGTATCAAAGTCTCATTTAGGGGGTGGTGTTTGGTGTTTTTTGAAACTGGGGTGCAGGAGTTTGGTCAAGCTGTGGTATGTAGGATTTTGGTCAGTCTGTGGTATTACCATATCTTCTTGGTGGCTACTTTTGCTCTGCTGTGCTTCAATGTTGCTATGCTTTGCCTTATTTTTGGCTTGTTGCTCTGGCTTAGTTTATGGGGTCAAGCATGCTCATTTCTGGTTGCTGCTCTGCTGTGCTTCAAATCTGCTCTGCTATATATGTACTCTGCTGCTGCTATATAGGATCAACGAATAGGCTTAAGTCTGCTGCTGCATATTGGCCTTTTTGCAATTGTTTGAATGATGTTTTGGTGTGCTGTATTGGAAGTCTGCTGTTGGATTGGGGAAAGTTATTGGAGGTCTGCTGCGGGCCTTGTTGTAATTGTTGGTCTGCTGCTGTACTAATTTTTTTTTTGGAGGTTGAAGGATCAGGCTCAAGTCTCAATGGAGGTTGAAGGTTCAGGCTCAAGTCTCAATGGTGGCTGTATGGTCTGAAGTTTGTTCATGCTGCCTTGGAGTTTCATCTGGTTGCCTTGTTATGTGGTTTTGTGAGGATGGGCTTGGAGTTACATTGTTATTGTTTTCCTTCTGTTTTTGTTTCTCTTCGTTGGTCTCCAACCTCCTCTTTGTTGATGTATCATTGACACCTTGTATGTGCTTTTCCATCAATACAATTTTTTGTTTTGCTGAACAAAAAAAAAAATTGAATATCAATACTCTGTGTTTTTAATGGTCTGTTGTATGGTTGTTTTTATTTTTTGTGCAATTTTTCACCGTTTATGCATTTTTATGAAGTAATCAATTCCCCTTCAAAGTGCATTATAGTCACCGCTATTTGTTTGTTCTGTGGGCTTTTTTTTGCTTTGTTTTGGACAAAATCATGGCATTAAAAAAAATCGAACAAACATAATTCATGTGGTAAAAGCGAACAAACATTACTACTTTCAACTTGCATTGTTTGTTGGACAAATATCACATTGCACTGGACAAACATTAGTATAGTCATTTGGGCAAATATGACATTGCATTGTTTGTTCTGTACTGTACCCATAACATTGGAATTATGTGTATCACATTACGTACAGGCCACGATAAAAGCAAACAAACATGACTACTTTCCCTCGTTTGTTTGAGTCCCAAACATTGGAATTATGTGTACAATCAATACGCGTGGGAAATTAGTATTATCACAGCTGCGACCTAAAAAGTTGTCACGACAAGCTGATGCAGTAATCCAGTTGTGGTTGGGCATCGAAATTACACTCGTACTGGCAGGCCATGATAAAATCGCTGCACTATTTGTTGTAATTGCAATCAATCACATGCACGAACGATACTCGCCCATCTTTGTATTGTTCACATCCATAACGAAGTCAAGCACCAACTTCCGGCGCACAGAAGGATGAAACTATGTACAGAAAGCGAATAACACAAATCAGGTACGGTTACAGCGGTAGGGAATAAACGGATTTATTTCGCAATTGGAAATTAAGCGGTACAATGTACCTTGTGTGGACCGCTGGGTATATCAGGCCGCTGCATGTACTTGATCACAAACATCCCACAGTCGAAAGTGCTACAAATGAAATGTAACATTCAGTTTCTCGTAAAATATAAGCAGGTTCGTTAAATGAGTGATTCAAGAGTGAAGTCAATGTGACGCAGGGTTTGTGGATTACTCGTCCAGCTGTTGTAATGGCCTTTGTTCTAACATGCGCACCTCAAAGGTACGCATGTCTACAGCATATTCATTTCCAAACTATAGTTGCAGTAAGGCATGCATTGTTTGAACCTGTTGCAGAATGAGACGGTTAGTTTATGTGAAGGATGTGACAGTGTGGAAGTAGATTTGTGAAATTCAGCACGACATACCAACATTTTTGCTGTGTTCAGCTTGTTGGTGTCCAGTGTGGCGGATGCCAATGAGTCAAATAGGTACGCCACACGGTCTACCATATCTATTTTTAGGCACACCCAATGTACTCCTCGATAATTGAAAGGCATGTAAATCTACACATAAACATAAACACAAGCGAAGACATTGTTTAGAGGGCATGCGAACATGTACGCACTTTCATATTTACATTGGCATTCAAGTAAATGGGATCGACATTCATATTACCGACGTCCATATTAAATCTACTCGCTTCAATGGGATGGACATTCATATTACCTTCTCACATACATCAAGCACCCCAGTATATCTGTCATGTCCAAAATATGATTTGACCATATTTTCATGGTTCAGAGGTTGAGTTTTTTGATTTAGTATCAAAGTCTGCATGTTTAGTGTGTAAAGTTCAGTCAGCCAAAGTTTTCTGAAAATATGTCTTCTGCAATACACAACCGACCTAAAACACTTACTTACCGACAAATATACTGGAAAGAACCACGCAGTATGCCTACCGTCTTTGTGTACTTGCCGCTGTCCGTTAGTCAATTGAACCGCGACCAAGTTGATTGGCTGGAACATTGTAACAGACCAGGCAACTTGCGAAATAAGGTTTGCCATTTGTTTAAATGTAATACGAAATAACAATGTCCCTACATGGATATGTCCATCATGCAAATATAGTGGAAATAACATTGTCAGATGCCACGACTTACAGTGTCGGATAGCCATGCCCCTGGTTTCAGCGTGCGCATGTCACGTCGCGTAGCACATTCGCAAGGCATTTCATGCAGATTCATAGACACGACAATGTCCCTACATAAAACGTACACATCAATCAGTAAGAAGCAACCTACAGCCTAGTAAAACTTAAACGTATCTGGCTTAACTCTATAACATAAGATTAGTTTTTCCTGTTGTACAACTATGGCAGATATTCCTGATTCTACTAGGCTCCAATCCAATGAAGATTAGTTTTTAAAAAACAAAATGAAAAGACAAAGTTTTAGATATTACAACTCATGACATGTCCAATAGTATTTGCTAAAATAATATGTGAAAATTGAAATGCTCATTTACAGGTCAGCAAGTTAAAAAAAAAGAAACACGTTTTTTACAAACTGGAGCCAACAATATCCCAAAATGATCAAAATGGAAAATGTAAGCAGAGTAGAAGAAAATAGGTAGGGAAAATTGCACTTCATTATAAGTTCTCAAAAAAATTTGCAAATCATTGGTAAACTTTATTAAGTTTCATAATTAAAATTATAAAGGTTTCCATGAATGTGTTAAAATTTTTGTGAAAATATCAGTGGTTTGCAATTTTCCCAATAGGTACATGTGTGCAGGATAAGACCAAAAGAAGAAAACTTCAGACAGGAAATTTAGCCACTGATCTTTCCGTAGCCCACTGCATTAAATTCAAAGAGAATCCTACATACGACATGGATAAACCCATCATAAACCCATCAAAATCATAGAGAATGAAAAATTAAAGAACTGATACCTACAAGAATCAAATAAACATAGCACGACACATAAAAATTGTGGAATTCAAACTTATTTCACAAATACTACGGAACAGGTTAATTGCGAGTACTAAACTCATCCGTACCTTTCATTGTTTCTGTCGTCAAGTACAGAGTCAACAACTTCGTCTTGGGCCGCTGATAAAACCTCTCTGCTCTCCAGTGTTATCAAGTCCTTCTATCAATATAAACAATCAAGTAACATCAACTCCTCCTATTAATATAAACAATTAACTAACTCACCACTGTTCAGAAATGTAATTTGCAAAGTACATAACACATCCTTATGCATCTAAAATTGGTGAAGCGATGTCTAACCTCTGAACGGAACCGCTTGTCCAACCTGTGCAGTTTGGACAGGAGTTTGTCCGAAATCTGTAAGACAATTGTACAACATTTGTTACTGCAAACTTGCAGTAGAATGACAAATATTAAAATACAACACAAATAATGGTTCTATTATGATCAGTAATGCTGTCGGCATCAATTGGTAATGAAACATACGAAAGGTGAAGTGATGTGGCGACTTGGGAATTTTTCGGCAGTAAGTCGAGTACTTATTTTGCTATCGTTGCACGAATGCATATCCCCTACGTCTGTCGCTTCAACACCTCTTCCTCTTCCTCTTCCTCTTCCTCTTTCTCTTCCCTTTCGTGTGCCTGTTACAATTTGTCCCGCTCCCAATGTTTGGGCAACCTTACCAGCAGAAGGATGCACATTGTCTGCTTCTCCTCGCATTGGTGGCAAGGTTTGCAAATCATCAAACGAAGATAAACTCTGTTTTGCAACGTTCTTCATGGACAGAAACTGAACTGAAAGAGATTTGCTTTCTTCGCTTGCGTATGTTTCCTCCAACGCAAGGCGACGGTTGTTGTGCATGTCCCCAACTTCTTGGACGGTACGCAACTGTCCAACGTGCATATCAATTATCTCATTGGACAACATTCCATTCACATAATTGTCCTCCCAATCCACCCCCTGTAAATCTTGAACATTACCCTCATTTGGGCTACCATAATAATTTGGGAAGACCACGCCGCCATCATGCAACTCGACTCCCATGGTAGGGTCAACACCCTTTTCCTCTGAGCGAGCCAATTGTGCTGTTTCTGATAAACCTGCCAGCACTTGCTGCATCATTTGCTTCATTTCAGCAATGTGTGTCTGTTCAGTAAACGGTTGTTTCCCAGACAATATAGCTGCAACCAGTTCGTTCAGCATTCCTTTCAGTTCACCAATGCTGGAGGATATGTTAATGTTACAATTTCTTTCAGTGGACTCCACCTAATCACACAAACACATACATTAACCTGGTACGATATTTCATCTTCAAGTAACCTCTGTGAACTGTGTGAAACATGTGTGCTGATTGCTTTTGCTTACCTTTGCATTGTGAACAGCTTCCTTCCCTCGGAAATTGAGCAACATCTCCCTTATTTCCGCATTGCTGTGAAGCACTTGCTTCATGGTTTCCTTCAGTTCACCAATGTCGGTCTCAACCTTGCTCAAACGAACATCATCAATCCGTGGTTTCTGTTTGTTATTGACATGGTGTGTGTCAATTGCGTCATCAATGTCGTTGCTTTCCGCTTTTGTTGGATGAAACTCCACCTAACATAGTTGTCAAATCGGGATTCAAATCATAAATGAAAATGGTAATGCACTGAATCGTTAATCGAGCTCAACTGTGAATCGTAAAGTTTCCGTCTGCTTTCTTAAGTTGCACACAACATATGTGTACACACTTTACATATTAAATATATCTAATAAAAATTAATTACTCCATTCGTCTGAAATGGAAAAAAAATGTTGTTGTAAATGATGCTCATCTGGTGTGGATAAAAACTTCACAGTCGATCCCATGTTTACCACTTTACCTTTTCCCAATTACATAAACAAAGAGAAACTTTCAATTACAAACTAACTAACAATAACTGAACGACAATGTTTTGACCTTTTTACAAGGTTAAAAAACCAAAATCTTCAAGCTTTTCCAAAAATCTGACTTCAGGGCTTAACGAAAATTCATTTCGTAACAGAAGTAGTACATAAAATTGAATTTGTAAGGCTACAACATCGTCCACATGGAAACTTCATGTTTTCCCCCCAAAAGTTTGAGTATTTCAGAGTAAATAGGGAGGGACAAACTGAAAATATGACGTACGCTAAGGAATGGGTCACTGTTTGTCGGTGCTTGTCACCTAGTCATAGGAACACATATTCTGTCTGTCACCGTTATCCATAACACAGGTGGGGCAATGCTATCAAATGTGCAGAACGAATGGGTTGATTACCTGATGTTGCTGCAACATTTGCTTCCTTCCCATAAGTCGCCTCGTCTCCCGTATTTCGGCATCACCCCAATCATTTAGCCGAGGGATGGAGCGTGTAGTAGCCGACGTACTCTTGCAGGGAGGGGCAAAACGATCCAAGTAAAATAGCTGCATTGTAAGGGGGAAAAGATATTTACTATACACTTCCGAGCAAAGTAATCCGTATTCGCTAACAATGCATACAACTTACAACACAATCATATGTATGTGTTTATGTGTCTCGATGGCAGAATCCCCATGCAGCTTTCCGGTTCAAAAGATAAGCTTTTCGTGGTTACAAAAAATGTGGCCCGTACAGGTATATTTGTCACGCTGTTCAATAACAGGTAAGTTTGTATTTCGCAACGACTGCCATTTTATTGAACCATATGCACAGCAATGGATGAAATATGTAATCGGCATGGTACAAACAAACAACGGTCGATTACGTTACCATTAGAAGGAAAACACATCCAGTTGCCTGGCGCTGAAGTTTCATCTTATACTTCCGAACACCTTTCACAAGGAATTGCAGTGTCACCTTTGCCCAATTACATGCCCCCATACCGGTCACGTCCTTTACGGCATGAACGAACGACAGGCTCAACGCGGTCATTGTGGTAGGACACAACATGGCCCCCAACACGTACAGCGCAAACTTCCGCCGAAACTCGTCATCCGCACCATCACTCTCTGTCAGATAAACTCTCAACTGGTTCAAAGGAATGATTCCTTTAACAGCTCCAACCTCTTCGTAGATATTGGGATATGCGTCTATTGAACCAGTGAACTGCACGTCATTGCCTTCTGACCGTATACCCAATAAGACATGCACTTCCTCACAGGTGAGCCTCAGGTGACGGCCATGAACAGTCAACGAACACGTGTCGGGATCGAAGTTCTGTACCAACCATTGGCACATGTTGTGATCTATACGGGTACACTTTAACCCCAGGAGGCCACCGAACCCAATATCAATGACTGCCTGCTTTTGTGCTTCGTTACACCGGTTCACGATATCAAAAATTGCCTTCAATGATATGCGGACTTGCATTTTACTCTGCAATGTGATTAACGTGAACATTAATACAAAAAAGTAACCAACATTGTGTCGATAGCAGGTCCTCCCCAAATGTAGTTACGAAAACACTAAGCACGTAAGTACCTTTGCAGATTTCTTTGCAACTTCTTCGCCCAGTTCCTTGGCACTTGCCTTAGCCATGTCCGGAAACCTCTTCTTCTCATCACAGGGGAGTTCCTTCCACCTTTCCCCAATATCCTTTCAGCTCTGTAAGTGTTACACCAACGTGACGCACATACAGGACAAATAGGAGCTGTAAGTCCAAAATAATTGTTAGCAAAAGTTGTATCACTCGCAATGTGTGCACATTTTCTGGTATTTACATATGTTTGCACATACAAATTACTATTTTGCACACAGTTGAAATAAAAACGGACATGGAATTTTACAAATAATCGGAGTTTATAAGAACATGCAATATGGCTTCTATGACTGCTGGAAATCGCTGAATGCGACACAATGGAAGCACATGACTGGTGCGCGCATGGAATAGAAGTCCATACTTTGCTATCACAGCAGTCACGTGTTTCCATCACGGTACTCTACTTACTACATGTCTGCACACTAACCATATTCGGTCCGGGGTTGTCTGCTTCTCGTCTTTCCTTGAATTGTTCCTGGCTGCAACCATTGTCAATTTCGGCACAAGTATATGTTAGATATGGATGGATATATATACATATACGTACACAATTTGTGACACAAACAAATTTGGTCCCAACTACATAATAATGCATCCGTAATGTCCAATTTTGGTTGCTAAAAATATAATAACCACATCATTTCTGCAACAACAATTATAAATGGTCCAAATTATTTTGGCCCTTACTTTTGGTCTCTAAAATCTTAATTTCTTGTGAGTACAAACTGAAATCTGCACAGGCGCAAGCTATGAGTTCAAAATATGTAATGCAGAATTGTGCAAAAATACTGTCACATGTTCCTGACGAGAGGGATTCGTACTGTGAGCCGCTTTGAAGGACACGGATCGAACCTGTAAAAAATAAATGGCCCAAGTGGCCGCTTTCGACGAGGGGGCTCGGTAATGTCAACCCTTTCCATTCCTGAACCTTTGCCACTTGCCTTCAATGTTTTCCTTTGCCTGTAACAAATATCAGCGTAAATGAAATTTTGTTCAAGGCCAAATTACATCGGTGGTATGTACGTTTTGTGCATCCTATCATCTTCGTCGGTTAACTTTCAAGTTAGTCAATCTTGCCTTCCCATTTCAAAAGTTGTGCCATTTTCGTGAAATTGGTAATGTCGTTTTCCGTTGTCACCGAAAATGATGAACCGAAGTGGTTTAGTATAACTCAGTGAATTATGGATTTCACAAATGCTCTCCGCAGAATACGCGACATGTGCCGTATGTGCACATATTCTGGTAAGAAATCGACACAGTTTTAATCCATTACACGAAATTCATGGTGCAATTTGAGGCTATCGCATATGTGTCAAACTCAAATCGCACAACCTCCTGAAGGCAGTACATAATGGCACAATATGCCATAGACGAACAGACCGTGGTATTTAGTAGGTACAGGAAACATAACCTTGCAAACCTAAATGTATCAAATACTGAACGACATAAACTCACAGTTGCTTCGCATTGTCTGAGATGTCGCCCATATCCAATTACGATAATTCCTGCAAAGAATTGCATGCAATATTCATAAGGATGCAGAAAGAACGTTACTCCCACATTGTAACAAAACGAAATTGACTTTTAACAACTTACAATCAACGGACTATTGAGTCGTACGTGCATTGTACGAGTGGTACTTTTCGTTTATTTTCAACTACGATATGTTGTCGTTAATTTATGCAGATATGGCATGCCACTGTTTTACGAAAATTAATTGGCCATATGTTGTACTCGTTTTCTAGTATTTACGACTTGAAGCCCGAATCAACAACCAATGCGCACACTTGAAACAGGGCCACATCAGACATTCAACCCAACAGCACCCATACACAACTTACCTTCATGCAGAGAAATAAAAACCCGACTACACTGCTCAACGAAGACCGTCTGTCAGTTTGGAACTCCTCAATGGCAATATCAGTTTGTCACCCGTGTAGTTTGTATACCTAATCGTACGTATGGTTTCAATTACCTAAGGAGGAACAGTTTCATAGTTCATAAATGGTAATGTCGTGCGAGTGGAACACAGTAGGTCATAATAATAATGTGCTCCGAAATAAAAAATAGACAGACTCACACATGCCCGAGAAAATGGTGACTGTTACCGTCGGCGACCTGGCGCAGTCGAAATGGAGACACAGAGAGAGAGTGTGTTACTGGAGGTGGACAGCAAAACCGAAATGGAGAGAGAAGGAGGGACAGCAAAGTAGCCGAAATTTGTATGGGAAATGGAAATGAGTTGGTGAGATTAGAAAGGCTACGGCATGTGTGTCATCATGAAAAGTACTGCGTCTGTGGGATTTCAAAAGCGTTGTCTGCCGACTTTGGTTTTTGTTCCAAATTTGGGAGGGAAACGGAAACGTACGTGACACTACATATTAAGGCCAAGTTTGGCAAGTTGGGAAAAAAAACCAAAAAGTCAAAAAGTTATTACTATTCACAGGAAGTCAAAAATTACGCCTACACAATTCCGAATTCTAATTTTGCCTTACACATTAATTTATACAATTTTGTAATACACATTTTTTTATAAAAGTCAAAAAGTTAACCCAAACATCCACATTTTTTTCATCCACAAAGACAAAAATTGCACCTTTTTAGTCCAATTTTTTTCCTCACTTTTTAAATATAAATAAATGTATTTTTTCACTTTTTGTGAAATATGAGTTCCGTTTGGGTTAGGGGTTGAAATGATGTGTGTGAGAGGTGATGTGACTTAAAATAATGTGATCAAAGTAAAAATATTGACTTTTTGACTTTTGGCTTTTTGTAAACATGCCAAACCAGCCCTAAAAGGTGGTTAGGAAGTTGCTATTTTTATGTTATTTTAGTATTTTCATATTTTTTAAATTTAATTTTTTGTGTTTTCAAAGTAATAGATTTTGTTGTACTTGGATATGATGTTTGTGACAGGAAATTTGCACTGATTATGTGTTAATGTTGTTTGTCCCAGTGTATGAATCAGACAGGTCTAAGCTCCTCCAGGCCGTGTCCAAATGATCAAGCCCACCAGATAACCTGCAGGCAAGTTCAACGGGGAACGGAGTAGTCCCCCAGCGAACTCTCCGACGAGCAAGTTGTTAGAAAGAAGCAGAGTATATGGGAGAGGATTCCAAATAGAGAACTTAACCTTTTTCTTGTCTACAACATTTGCTTATATCCTTTTCTCATCATTTCATTGTCCCTTCCGACCTGCTCTCCTTGCCGAAAGCCTATGCTGTACCTTACCTTGCTCAGGGTAAGGGGGTCCTGTTCCGACAGAGAGGTGTTGTCGTAATAAATGCTTGCCTCAAAGGTCATGGAGGTGGTGCCAGTGGTGGCGGCGATCGCCGTAGGGGGCGCAAAGGTCGTCCCCGAAAGGCAAGTGGAGGATGAGGCTGTTGGCCCTGGGCCAAGGAGGGAGGGACAGCCTCAGGGGGGTCTTCTACCTCAAGAAGGAGGAGTCGGTAGGACCGCAGGGCGGCTGGATGGAGAAGAAGGCCCAGCCAGAGCAGGGGCAGATCGCCTTGTAGGGATTGTAGAAGAGGCAGCCTTGCGCTCGGCATCCAGATTCAACGAGGCTGAGCTGCTAAGGGGGTTATACTTCGCTCAAATAGAGGTAACCACCTTAGCAGGGGCCCTACTCAAGGCAGATGAGGCCAATGCCCAGCTTGCAAAGTTGAAGGAGAAGAGTGCAAGTTGGGAGAGCGCCCACACTGAGCTGCAAACGGTTCAGGCGGAGCTGGAGGACACACGCCGCCAGGTTGTGTCGCTCGAGTTCCAACTTGCTGGCGAGCAGAAGAAGTTCGACGAGGCCCAAAGAGCCTGTGCCGCCGCGGTCGAGCGACATGAAGAGGCTATGAGCAATAATGAGGAGCTGGTCAGGCAGAAGGACGAGGTGGATAGGAGAGTAGGCGATCTCTAGAGGGAATTGGAGGGCGAGCGCGCCAAGGCAGGGAGGAGAAAGGGAGGCTCCATAGGGACTTGGAAGCAGAGAGAGTGAATATAGCGATCCCGGTTTCCCTTTTCTTTACTTGTTATATATAGACTTAGGTTCTGTGGAGCTGATTGTTGAGAGTATGTTGTTTGCACCCTTTAATCCTTATTTTCAGTCTTGGGTTGTGTTGGGAAGATTTGGAGTAGGTTGGTTGAGCTTAGGAACCCAGTCTAGTTACCCAGATTTTGGCTTGTCCGCTTGAGCGGGGGTTTGGACGCTCGAGCGGGGAATATACCCATCCAGTACGTCCTGTGTAGTGTTGGCCGCTCGAGTGGGGGATTAGACGCACGAGCGGGAAGTCGTGAATGACGCTCGAGCGGGGAGTTGGGAGCTCGAGCGGGGACCTGTCTGCAAAAAATTCTGCGAGTGTGCATTCGCCGCTCGAGCGGGAGTTTGGCCGCTCGAGCGGGAGTCTGTGAGTGGCGCTCGAGCGGGGGTTTCCACGCTCGAGCGGGGCGACTGGTATAAAAATCCGTGATCCGACTTTCTGGATCGTTTTTCATCTCCTTTTTGATTTTAAAACCCTAGAACCGTCTTCTCCCTCTCCCTACACACCTTCTCTCTTAGGTTTGATCTACTTAGAGTGTATTTCTACCCTAAGTCCTTTGTTAAAAAGATAGAGAGGGTCAAGGGCTTCCGTTTAATCTGAACAATCGTGGGTTTGGAGCACCTTGGTTTTCGTCATCTTCTCCATTCGAGTTCTTTTCTTCAAGGGTAGGGATTTCCTACTCCATCTTATAAGTTTTGTTCTAAGTTTTGGTATTTTGATATGTTGGAAATGCTTTGGTAATTTTGGGAAAAACCCTAGTTGTAATAATGAATTAATTTGTATAATTAATTTTAGGAGATTGGGGAATTTTGTTAAATTCATGAAATTGAGGAATTCATTGATTAAATGGAGTAGTTGTATAATTTAAATCACTCACCTATTGAATTGTTGATATTGATATATTTATTTCCAGTCTAGAAATAACTGTTTTGGGCTATCGGTGGAGGATAGTCGTGATTGTTGTAGACATTGCATGTGGATTAGGAATAACTGAAACTAATCACATTGGTTAAGTCATTAATTTTTTACTATTGCATTGATACAGAAAATACGTGTATTGATTGAGCATTGCATTTGCATACATTGTTTTGTGTGGGAGGAGATAGGGGATGTACTCCACGGTTTAGGGGAAGATAGGGGATGGACCTCTAAACCGGATTTTGTTTGGGAGGAGATAGGGGATGGACTCCATTAGCATCACTTTTATGTGTGCTTATTTATATAGAAGTGTTTTATTGATACAACACTAAAATGTGTATCAATCTGGAAGTATGAAGTGTTTTGATTTGAACTTGAGTCTCATTTGTTTGTTGATATTGGAAGAATGTGAATATGATATATATAATTCACTGTTGTAAGTTTGGCCAGGTTCTGAGCCATGTTGATAAAGTTGGAAAGTAAAACGTATCTTAGACAATAGTGTCAGGAGACTGTAAAATGAAGTAATTGATTATCTTGGTTAACCATCTGTTGAACGCTATTGCTTTATTCATTGCTTATATGTGGTTTAGTATATTTCTACTGGGCTGTGGCTCACCCTTTATGGGAACATCATTTTCAGGTTCAGGTGATAAGCTACCTCCAAGGACTTAGCTTTGAAGGACTTGGACTTTGAAGACTATTTCTAGTTATTTGTTTTATTTTATTGTTAGTACATGTAAACACTCAAGCCTAGGGCTTTATTTATATTTGAGTTAGAACTCATACTTTTGTGTCCAAGTGTTGGCTTGGAAAGATGTAAGCCGTTAGGGCATTAAATTTGATGTTACATGTAATGTTTTTGTTTAGTAAGACTCTGATGAATATTATAATGAATTATTGAAGTGTTTTCTTTAAATAATGCATGTCATTGATATATATATAATGGGTAAATTTTTAGGGCGTTACAGTGAATAAATCAACTTGATTTTTTACAGGTATGATATACTGAATAAATCAGAAAATATGAACGGTTTGGATTATCAAAATTGGGCCTAAAAGTAGGCCCGAAGGCTCTGCAAGGACGGGCACAAGGAGGGGCTTATGGACTAAAAATTAAAATGAAGACTGTTTGGTTTGTTTTTGGGAGAGTTGTTTTTGAAAAAAAATTTGGGGAGAGAGTTTAAAAATTTTTTGGGTTTGTTCTTTTAAATAACAACAGGAGCTCGACAAAATCAAAGCATATTGATATCAAGTTCCTAGTTGTAAAAGAAAGAGTGCAGAGTGAACAGATTTCCATAGAGCACATTGGGACAAACTCCAAGATAGCGGATCCACTTACGAAGGGACTACCACCCAAGGTTTTTCATGAGCACACTGCTCAGATGGGTGTTGTTCTATTTGAGAACATTCTGGTTTAGTGGGAGTTTGTATTTATATTACTGCTTTATGTCAGCCTTGAGTTTTATCTATGTAATTTGATTAATTTCTGCAGAAATGAAATATTCTGTTTATTACGCTCTGTTACGTATTGTGAAGTATTGATCTCAATAAAGTTAAGTAGGACCAGTTGGAAATAGGCATGTATGGATCACATGACATGTAATTTCCATGCTACGCATCCATGATTGATCTATGTCATTTAGCTGTATTAGTATACGTGACCATTGGTGGGTCAGTTTTGAAAACCAATAAATAGAAATTAAAACCAATAATGGTTAAAGTTGGTTTTCATTCATTTTTAACTTCCACAACCTTTCAGTTTTGAAAACCAATTACAACCTTTAAAAGGTTATGGTCCCTATTCCTTCCCAAGTGAAAAAGGTGAAAAAAGAAGAACACTGCCATTTTATTTTATAAATCCTCTCAAGGAAAAACATAAGGCACCAAAGGGGAAAGGATTAGAAGGCAATAACATAATCAATAACAAAGAGTTCATTGATAATCACGCTTCCGTTTAACCGTTCATCAATGGATTCAGGTATGTCATTTTGTCTTGATTTCTTGATAATACACATGGTAAATGATCAAAAGTGTAAGGTTTATGTTCTGAAATTTATGTTAACAATGGTTGTGTATTTTGGGAGAGTTGTTTTTTTGGGAGTTTGGAATGATTTGATATTTTGGGAGAATTTGAGTAGATGTGTGTGAGAGAAAAAGTGATTGGAAAGGAGAGAGGAGAGAGAAAAAGTGATTGATTGATATGTAAGTGAGAGAAAGTGATTTTGAAATTTTTTTTACAAAAACTAAAACCAAACAATTTTTTAGAAATTTTTTTCTTTAAAACTCGTCTCCCAAATGCAAACCAAACATAAATTTCCGTTTTCCCGCTCTGCTATACAGGTTATACAGAGTATACACCTCAATCTCATTCTCACTCCCCCTCACTGTCACACTCACTCCTCCTCCACCGAATCACTCCTCCTCCACCGAACCCAGCCTCACCGGCGACCACTCCCGACGGCCACCCGCTCGTAAACCCAACCCACCGCTGTAGCCCTCATTTTCTCTGCTTCGCGAACCATAGCTCGACCGCGACCACCATCGGCTGTAGAGAAGGAATTTGTTGACGATAACGTGGGCTTTCAGGCCATAGATGAACCAGGTTCGTCCTCCAAACGCTGAAATAAAAAAGTTAGGGTTGTGATTCACAAAATATATTTGAAAATTACTGTTATGCAGATAGATAAATGGTATGCTTGAAAAATGCGGCACATATTGTGACGAACATTTATGCATTTACCTTTTAGAGTTAAAGTATAAATTTTGCAGAACGTAGTATGAATACGCAGAAACTAATCCAACATAAAATGAAAGGATCACATCTTTGCAGAACATAGTATGATTATGCAGATTGATAATTAGTTGAACGAATGCATATAGTTGTGTAATTTTCAATGTGTGATTGATAATGTGATTTTGCTGAATTTGTTGTCAATCACGCATGAATTGTTGTAATGAACTGCTATCAACTAATGTGTTAGCTGCGTGACTTCAATTAACTATTATCAACATTGGTAACTATTATCAAACTGAACTTAAATGTTCATAACTATTACTGATTTGTTGATAAGTATTTCAGTGTGCTTTGTTGAAAATCACATGTGTCATTTGTTGATAACTATTTCAGTTTGATAACTACTGAATCACAGTCTCCAACAATCTGCCCCTAATCATTTCACTTCAGCATGATTTGTTGATAATAGTTGTTTAACATGTGTGATTGATGATTTACTTGACATTGACCTGATATGTTTGTAAAACTGCCATGTTTGTTCAGATTGAAAATGCTATGTGTGTAACATGTGTGTAATTAATCACAAATGCTATGTTTGAAACTGCTGTATTTGTTCAGTTTCAAAATGCTACGTGTGTGCATTGAGCTGCGATGTTTGTTCAAATGCTATTAACAGTTTAGTCTGTGTAACCTCTGTGCAAATGCTATTAAACATGGCAGTTTGAACAAATAGATGTTTTCAGTAAAGACACACTCTGTCCCTCAAATTAAGCTAGACCTGCTATTAACCCCATCAAACAGAAGCATAGCAGACCACTACAAATTTCTCATGTATGCGGATTTAAAAAATGGCTTCTTCTTCTAACATTAGCAACATAAGATTACAAACGAGGCTGTGCAATTGTGGAAGAACCGCTGCCATACGTATTGTCAGAACAATAAGAATGGAAATGAAGGGCGTTTGTGCTTTGTTTGCCCATCAAAATATGTAAGTATGTATTGGAAATTTTAATCCTTTAGTAGTCACAGTAATATTTGTCGTATTCAACTAACTGATTGTCATGCATTGTAGAGTACCACTCCCACTCCCCATTGCAATTACTTCAACTTCGTGGCTGAAGATGATGAAGGCGTTATGTCCACAATCCCTTCCAACACTAGAGCTGGTGATGCTTTAACAGTAGAACACTTCAACGATGTAAGGACGAGGCTTCATGACTTGGGAAATGACCATGGTCGAAGGCTTGAAAGGATAGAAAATATAATCAAAGCGATGGTGTATTTCATTATTTTTTCTAGGGCCTTGCTACATGCCCCTAATTTTTGGCCCCCTAATCCCCCTAAATTTCAAACCAAGGGAAAAAAAAAAGGTAAAAAAAAAAAAATTTGCCCAAAACGACGTCGTTTGGGGCATTAGGGGGATTAGGGGGGGGCATTTTTAGGTGGACAAATCATTTTCCTATTTTCTATCATTGAGAAATGATTTGTCCCCCTAAAAATGCCCCCCCTAATCCCCCTAATGCCCAAAGCAACGTCGTTTTGGGCATGTTTTTTTTTTTGCCTTGTTCTGATTTTTCGGGGGATTAGGGGCCCCCAAATTCGGGGGATGTAGCACAGCCCTTCTATCATTTTGTACTTGATCATGTAACTTTCGTACTTGTTTGTATTTTGGGAAATTGAATGGAAGTTTGTACCAGTTTTTGTTGTATTGTACTTCATTATGTAAGTAATGTTTATGGAATGAATTTTATTATGATGTAACTTATGTAACTTACTTAATAGCTTTGTGGAATGAATTTTATTATGGAATGAATGTACGGAATGAATTTTATAAGTTATTATGATGTGACTTATAATGTTAGTCTGTAATGAATTTTGGGAAACATTGGTGTCATTGTAAGAGCTTTGTGGATGCTATTTGGCAGATCTGTGGACGAATTTTGTGGATGGTATGTGGATTCATTTTTGTGGATGCTCTGTGGATGAATTTTGTGGATGGTTTGTGGATGACTGAATTTTTTCGGTGCATTGTCACTTATCTGTGGCCTGTTTTCTGTTGCAGGTTCTCTTATCTGGGTGCATCAATTTTGGTTGTAATGAACAACTTCTGTTATGTGTTGCAGGTTTGTTTGTAATTAACAGATTTGGCAAATCTGTTATCTGTCAACTAGTATCTGTTTGTCACTTATCTGTGGCCTCAACTATTATCTGTTAGCAAGTTGAAAGCAGATGTAGGATGCGTGGTACATTTGTTCACCATCGTGCTGACTTCTTCATTAATGAATATCAATACTCTGTTTCTGCATGGTCTATTGTATATTTTTTTGTTTGAAGGGGAGCTGATTAGTTCATAACAATGCACAATGGGAGAAAAATTGGTAATGCACAGGTTGACCCCATGGGGTATGCTTCCACACAACCGTCGTCTTTGAAAAAACAAAACATTTTGTGCCCATATTGATGGTAAGAGTGTATAAGACCGTTGGCTGGTTGTGCACAATTTTTGTTTGCAATTACAGCTTGTGATTCCAGTCAATGATTCCGACACTTAAACCTTGTTGTCCATATTGAACGATTCACAAACATGAAGTAATCAACAAAACGTAGGTTAATGATAGTTTCTGATATCGGTCATTGACATTACAAAAAAATTACCTTGTCATCGTACCAACAAAAATCATAAGACAGATTTTAGTCGAGGACGGTGACCCAAAAAAATACCTTCAACAAATCATTTTGATGAAGACGTTAATGCATGCACCGTTGCAATGGTTAGCAGAGTATGACGGTCTGTTAGTTTCTAAGTCGTTTATTTTCGCGCGACGATGCCATCTCACAAGACTACGCTTACTATGTCATACACATGTCCAGGACTGCTAATCCTCGCTCAAATCAACAACTTCGGAGTCTGAGTAATCTGAAAGGTCAGGGTCCGACACCAGTGCAGGATCCTCCATTATAGCCTTTATCGCAGATGCCGGGTTCGATCCATGTATCTTCGACTCTGCCTTTGCGTCCTCTATCTGTGAGTTCCTAATGAGTCGACGAGTCATTTGATCAACCTCACTTTGCAAACGATGCCTAAGTTGGGAGTCGCTGACATGAGGGAATTGCCGCTGCATTTCAACCGATCGGGCTTTTGTGACCTTCAGAAAAGCACATCGACAGTGGTGTTCACACTGAACTCGTTTGGCAAACAGTGAAACTGGAATTCCAAAATACTTCCCCAGGCAAGCATCTTGTATTGGGGTGCAGTTGTAATCCCGTAGAGGTTCAAAACTCCACAGTGGGAACCCTGTTTCAAAGAAACGTCGATCACCGAAGGAATCAATATACCCACCTGCATAATCCAATTCTGGTGACTTCGGTCGGGAGCTGCCAGCCGTTGCAAGTGATTGTCCACGACCACGTTTACCGTGGTGTGCATCCATAGGTGTGAAGCTTCTTGATTGAGTCCAACTTTGTTTTCGCAGGTTCACGAAGAATATATGGACGCAAAAACAAACCCAAATGCAAAGGAAACAACACTGGTTGCAACCTTTTTTGTGGTTGGTTGTAAATGTTAAATTACCTTCAACCCATAGTCATTAATACGTTGGTGGTAGGTTTAAAGACGTGAACACACTTATTGTTGTTTGGTGGCAACAACTACCCAAACTGCGTAAAAGCAACTTAATGACTGCGGGTATTGCATTTAAAGGTTCGGTGCAATTGGAACGACATATGTATCTGATAAGAGCAATTTTGCTAACCTTTATGGATGAGTAGACATGTAATTGGGTTGGGGCACAAATACAAATGACGAATGTGACTGTATGATGAACTGTGGGTGTGGAAATCAATGACAATGGGATAGTACTGATGGAAGGTACAATGCATGTGTGTTGGAAATGCCAAATAATGGACGATCAGGGGTACTGAACGGATGACTTGGTGCATGCAAGAAGGAACGAATTTTTGCAAGATGAATTCGGCCAGTTTGAGAAATTAATACGATGTATGTCACAATGCATGAGGTCTTCTGCAAACATACAAGTCATGTACCATATATTACAAATACTTACAGCATAGTGTTGTGTAATATTATGAATCTGTACATTCCTTTAAAAAAGTAGTCAGTAAAATAAACCATACACATATTCCTACAAAATGTCCGATTCGAACAAGATTGAAGCTATTGTTGAAGCTCATGTTGCTCCTGTATTCCAGCAGTTGCAAGCTATCTACGAAAGGCTGAATGAAGTGGACACACGGTTGTCAAGTTTGGAGCGGCAAGTCGGCGCTATCAAGCAGAACGTTGATTGGCTGACCGATGACAAATTGGCGGCGGACGAAGCGAAGTCTGATAAGACAATGGATGAGGACAGTCAGTCAGACAGTACGGACAACTCTTCAGAAGACGCTGCTGATGATGCAGCAGATATGTAGATTTGATTTATTTATTTTTTATCCTTCCCTGTAAGCCATGAAATTTTTTGTTTGGCTGGAGTCATATGTGCTAATGGGCTGATATATAACTTACCTACGAAGAGTATTGAGTTTTCATTCATAATGTGGTTTCTTTCATTTTTGAAAATTAATTTTCCCTTTTTTGTAATTAAATTATAAATTAACTTCGGTAACAAAAGCAGCCGTAAATTATATACAGTTACAGTCGCATTCATCCGAACAAGAAACATGCGTAAACAAAACAGTACTAAGTCAGCAGCCACGTCGACATGTTTGATCCATGTTTACATCGACATGTTTGATCCATGTTTACAGTTGGTCCATATTTACATCGTCCAGCAAAAACAATACTGGGGACCCATAATTAACATCCATATTGAAATCAAAGAATAAAAAATTAGTTAAAGTCCTATTGCCACCCAAATTAGTGGCGTACTGGCAGCCCATTCCCATCACTGGCCTAGCTTGTGGCATTGCTCATATGAAGGCAGTCCCGGTACTCTGCGATCTTTGCATTATTGACATCCATAACGATGTCAACCAACAACTTATGACGCACAGAGGGAGCGAACTTTGTCCACAAAAATCGTAAGACAAATCAGTTAAAATTGGAGGACGTATGAGGAAGGATTTGATTGACAAATGGAAATTAAGCGGTAGAATGTACCTTGTGTGGACCGGGGCTTAAATCAGGTTGCTGCATGAATTTGATGACGAACATCCCACAGTCAAACGTGCTACAAAAATAATTTCACATTAAAGTTGTCGTCAATACATAATAGGTTCATTAAGTCAGTCATGCAGCTTAGACATTAATGTGAGGGAGGGATTGTGGATTACTCGTCCAGTTGTTGTACTGGCCTCTCGTCTAACATGCAGCGGTGGAAGGTACGCACGTCTGTAACATAATCATTTCCAAAGTGTAGTTGCAGCAAGTCGTGCATAGTTTCAACCTGTTCCACAAGGTTGAAGTTGGTTTACGTAAAGGATGTTCAAGTTTTTTGTAGTGTTCAGAAATGCACCAGAAGGACATACCAAAATTTTAGCTGCATTTAGCTTCCTTTTGTTCGGTCGGTTGGATGGGACTGAGTCGAATAGGTAGGCTACACGGTCCACCATATCAATTTTAACGCACAACCAATGCACTCCTCTGTAATTAAAAGGCACGTAAATCTACACGAAAACACAACGGCAGACCTTGTTTAGAGGCCATGCAAACATGTAATGGCTTTCATATTTTCGTTTTAATATAACAGAATGAACATTGATATTACCCTCTGGCATGCATCAATCGCACCAGTGTATCTGTCATGTCCGAAAAATGATGTGACGATATGTTCATGGTCCAGAGGTTGCATATCTTTATTTAGAATCATAGTCTGCATGTGTAATGCGTAAAGGTCATTGACGGAAACATTTGTCAAAATATGTCATACACAATACACAACGTAGCTTTAAACACTTACTTACCGACAGATATACGGGAAAGAACCAATCAGTGTGCCTCCCGTCATTGTGTAAATCCCTCTGTCGATTAGTCAATTGCACCACCACCAAGTTGATTGGCTGGAACATTGTATGCAAGACACAAGGCAAGTTGATTAGAAAGGTTTCTGAGTTAGGGGTACTGAAAAACGCAGATTCATATTTGTGCAGCCAACACTTATAGTGTCGGATAGCCACGACCCTGGTTTGAGCGTGCGCATGTCACGCCGGGTGCCAACTTCACATGCCCGTCCATGAAGATTCATGGAAACAACAATGTCCCTACAAGCAATAAATGATCCTTAGAACGATAGTTATTTCACAGTGGACTGTCATTGAAAATTTGCAAGTAGTAAATGAAACAATACATTTCATTTTTGCTATCGTCAAATACATAGTGAAGAAGTTTTTGTTCCTCCGCCGATAACAACCCTTCGCTGTCCAACATCGTCAACGAGTCCTACAAAAATAAACAGCCAACTAACAGTACACATTTCATAAAAATATTGAAGCTTATATTACAAGGTCTGTAGTCATAAAAAAAACGTGAAATGATGTAAAAACTGTGAGCCCCAGAGTTTTCCCAACTTGTGATGTTTGGTGCGGAGTTTGTTAGAAATGTGTACTAACATATGGCAGCAGTCATAACTGCAAACATGCAATTCTTTGACAACTAGTACAATACAACACAGATGATTGTAAAATTACTGATTCACATTATTGATGTGGGCATGAATTGGGTATTCACAACTTGTGGGGCATTAAAGGCAGTATTTGTACCTTGTTCACGTTGTCCACACCATCAACATCCACAGGTGAACTGCTGTCGTCAACTCCACTATTTGTTTTGCTATCGATGCACAATTGCATATCCCCGACCTCAGTGGCTTGAACTCCACTTCCGCACATTTTTCCTTTTCCTTTTCCTTTTCGTCTTCCCTTTGCACTTCTTCTAACGATTCCAGTTGCTCCCAATGGTTTGCCAAGCTTAGTAGGAGAAGTATGCACATCGCACGCCACGTTCTTCACGCCCATTGACTGAAGGTCAGGACTGTATTTATCTTCAGTTTCATATGTTTCCCCTGACTGAAGGCCTCCCTTCTTGTTGTTGTCGCCACCTTCTTCGATGTTCAGCTTGTGCCCATCATGCAAATGACTTTTGTCCCTTGCCAAGGTTCCCTTCAAAATATGTTGTTGGTGATCCACCCCTTGTACATCTGAAATATTACACTCCATTGGGTTAACTTCGTCCGATGGTTTGACCACGCCATCCTCATGCGCCTCGACTCCAACAGCAGGGTCCACACCCTGTTTGGCCACGCCTGCCGGTTGCGGTGTAGAGAATATACCTTCGATGAGGTGGTGTAGCATTTGCTTCAGTTCACGTAAATTGGTTTGTTCAGTGAACGGTTCGTTGCAGCCCAAACTGAAACGTTGAAGCAGTTGCTTCAGCATGTCCTTCAGTTGAGCAACATTGGAGGAGAGGTTAATGATACACACATCATTGCCTTCCACCTAATTATACATACACATTCGTGAACTTAGTCTTACAAACCATATTCAAATGATGTGGCTCAACTGTGTGAAAATTGCGTAATGCTTGGATGGATTACCTTGTCATTGCGAACAACTTGCTTGCCTTCGAAATGTCGCAACATCTCCATTAAATCTGTTTGGTTGTGGAGAACTTGCTTCATCATTTCCTTCAGTTCACGAATGTCGGACTCCAAATTGCTCATACGGACTTCATTGTACTGTCCTGTTTGTTGGTTCTCGACATGGCATGCATCCATGTCATCATCATCGGCGTTACTGTAATCAAACTCCACCTAATCATAGAAACGCATAAATGAAGTCTGACATTGTATGTTGAAGACAAGTGGGTCGATGGTGTGAAATGTGCACAGTGGTAGGAGTGCTTACCGCAATTGTTGGGAAATTTTGCTTCCTTCTGATACGTCGCAACGTCTTCCGTATTTGGGTATCACCCCAATCATGAAGCCGAGGTGTGGACCGCGTCGTAGTCGAGCTCAGACAAACACAATCAAGGTACAACAGCTGTGGACATTAAGGGGCATACCATAATTAAGTTGTTCTTCCCACAGAAATGAACTATATTCAGTAACAATGACATTCATTATTCTCAATTTTGCAGTGGAACGTACATAGCATACCGATTTTGTTGAGGATGCTGTCAACTTTATAGGCACATATCATGCAATGTTTTTTGGGGAAAAAATTGTACAGCACACCAAGGACTTTATTGATGAAACCAAGAAAAAATTTTTATGTACATGTTCCCCTCTTCGCAACGTAGTTTTAATTGGTTCCTCCATTGAGGTTCAGCATACTTTTTGCCCTGTACTCTTTGTTCTTAAATTCATGACGGTACTCACACAAAATTTATTTCTGCAAGTACCATACTTGGTCAGGAAGAGTGCTGTTTGTCGTACTCACAAAGCAGGTACCATTGTATGTCCCAATCAAGGCCAATTTGTTGAACCATGACAGAACAATGCATGAAACACATGAAGGGTGGAATGGAAAAAAAATTCAAGGTATTGGCATACCATTAGCAGGAAAACACATCCAGTTGCACCGCGATGACCTTTATACTTGCGAACACCGTTGTGAAGGAATTGCAGTGTCAACTTTGCCCAATTACAAGCTCGCATACGATTCACGTCCTTCACGGCATGAATGAACGATGGCTTCAACCCGGTCATTGTGGTAGGACACAACATGGCCCCCAACACGTACAGCGCAAATTTTTGCCGAAACTCGTCCTCCGCACCAGCAGTCTCGGTCAGATAAAGTCTCAACTTGTTCAAAGGAATGACTCCGTTAACAACTCCAACCTCATCGTAGATATTGGGATATGCTTCCAATGACCCAGCCAACTGCACGTCATCGCCTTCACACCGTATTCCCAATAAAACATTAACTGCCTTACACGTGAGCCTGACTTGACAACCATGAACATTCAATGAACTACTGTCAGGATCGAAGTTCTGTACCAACCATGCGCACAAGTCGTGATCTATACGTGTACACTTCATCCCCAGGAGGCCAGCAAACCCAATGTCAATGACTGCCTGCTTTTGTGCTTCGTTGAACCGGTTAACTAGCTCAACAATTGACTTCAATGATATGCGGAGTTGCCTTTTACCCTACACATTTTTTACCCTTAAATTAATACAAAAATACAACCAACAATGTCAGCAAAGTAGGACCTAGCCAAATGCATTTACGAAAACATGAAGTACGTAATGACCTTTTCAGACTTCGGTGCACATGGTACTACTTTGGTGTGTTCCTCAGCGCTCGCCTTAGCCATTTCGACAAACCTTTTTTTCTCATCAGAGGGGAGTGTCTTCCACCTTTCCCCAATCTCCTTTCTAGTCTTTAACCAAGAAAATGACAGACGTACAAGACAAGTAACAACTATGAGTCCGAAATTACTGTAACTACAATTTTATGCGAAACGCAATCCGCGTGCATTGTTGCTAATTAAATAAGATTGCAAATACAAATAACAGTTGCAGCAAAAAGTCAGCGACAAAACGTAGCTGGACTTTTACAACGAATTGAAATTTACAAAAACAATAGGAAGGTGACATTATTACATGCTACAATCCTACAAACGCGAAACAATCACAAGCCCACTACGACCATTCAATACAACGTGTGGATAGCAACCCAGCGATGTGTTTCCATCATACTGTATTATAGAGAATACAGATTTCAACACTCACCATTTTTCGTCGAGTGTTGTCTGGCCCTTGCATTTCCTTGAATTGTTGCTGGCTGCATGCAAGCATCGTCAAGCTTATCATCACTAAATGTGAAATATGAATACATATATATATATATATATATATATATATGCAAGTTTTTATGTCACGCTGGCCCCGAAATCGGCATAAGACAGCTTTCGTACATCCGGGACTGAATCGACACCAAGTTAAACATTTTCAGACATGCGGAACAAAACCAATTTGAAACATCACAAACTGAACTTCGACGAGGCGCGTAATTTCAGTACGAAATATGTAATTCCAGATTGTCAAAATAAACAACTAGTACCTGTAACAAATGAATGGTGCAACTGGCCGCTTTCGACAAGAGCCAGCGATAGTGTCAGACATTTGGATATGTTGTTCGGCAATTGTCTTCAATCTTTTCCTTCCCCTTATGAAAGAGCAAATCATACAAATTAGATTGAAGGGAAAATTACAGGGGTGGTGTACACATTTTGTCCGTCGTCTAATTTCGATCGATGCACTTTAAACTACCTAAATTGTGACAGTCCATTTCAAATTTCGTGGACATTTTCGGTCAAATTGCTAATGCCGTTTGTCATTTTTAAAACAAAGATTGTAATGTCAATTGATTCAGATTATGTAAGTTCAGTAAAGTTATAAGTTGACTACAACAAAAAGTACAGTTGCCACGTATATGCATATTTTCTGATACAAAACAGTGAAGAGTTTAAATCAAATGGACGTAATTGAAACAAAAGTTCAAAATTGATGGTGCAAAGCGAGGACATTCAAAATTTGTGCAAAACAAATAACACAAACACAAAAGTACAAGGGCTGCTGTAAGAATTGATCCGGAAAAAAATCAGCGTATTCCTTGGTGATGGATTTCGTTTGTTTACAAACATATGTACGAAACCAACTGGTAGCAAGTCTTTAAGGAGAAAACTAACATTGTTGGTGCGAGGTGACCAATATCCATCAGATGCAATGACGACAACTCCTGCAAAGTATTGCAATCAATATTTACAGGAACACAAACAAACGGCTGCAACATGTGGCTGTTAACCTTAAAATTTTGCGTAAACACAGACAACAACACGCAGAAATTCCCAACACATATACAGATTTTGAAACAGACAAAAGAAAGGGCACACATGAAAATTTTGCATTTCGTTCACACAGCTTACAATTAAAACAATTATGTGTACAAGCGATAAATGCATAATTTCACAAATATTCAAGAGGAAGGACTACATTGTGTTTTTCATTTAGGGCTGAAGGACTACACGCACATACTTTTATGAAGGCCCGCCTACAAATGACAAAGAAGCAACTGAACTATTTCATGACGGGGTTAAACAATCAGGACACGATTCTTCTGTGACACAAATTGGTGCTCATCCTAGGCACAAAAACCAGATGAAACCCCATCCATGAAGTTGAGGGCTTCAATTTCCTACTGAGCAACTTGGTTGCAGAGAATCGAGGTGGCTGCATCGTGGCCCATGCTCCATTACCTTTGGGTGGTCAGACAGTGGGCAGATCAGAGAAGAATACTTTTCTGTGGTTGACGTGTCTGTAGGTGAACTCTTTAGGAGGGATCTAAACTGTGCGTGCACATACAGTGTGCTCCCATCCGAGGTGATGTTCAACTTCTTAACTACGTTGTTCAGTTCTTCAACTTCACGAACTGTCGTAAGGGTGAGGTGAAGAAATTCATAAAAGTCAAGAAGCCCAGGCAATTCACAAAGAAAATCTCATTCGTAGAAATGGACAACCTTGTCTGCCATTGCACGCAACTTTTGAATGACGGTTACCTTTCTCTTGGAGTTATCATCTTGCATATATATACAGCAGTTACATTTGAAGAGGAAGGTAGCTGTCATTCATGAGTTGCGGGCTGTTTGAACTTCATTGAGCGTAGAAATGAAATGCGTACTCTCATTTGTCTTTTTTATGACCTTCGTGCAGAATGAGAATGGATGGGTACGTTAGTAATATTTTTTGGCAGGCAGTGGCAGTCTTGCTTGTTTCATTGTCACATACAATTGATGAAACTTGTTTGTACGCCCGGAAAAGTATTCTTCTCTGATCTGCCCACTATCTGAGCACCTGAAGGTAATGGAGCATGGGCCAGGATGCAGCCACCTCGATTCTCTGCAACCAAGTTGCTCAGTAGGAAATTGAAGCCCTCAACTTCATGGCTGGCCTTTCCAACAACTTAAGCGGCTGGAGACGATGGCTGAAAACCAATACCTTGTTTCCACCTGAGTCGGACAAGCCTAATAGATTAAGGAAGAAGTTTGCCACTGCCTGCGAACAAATATTACTAACGTACCCATCCATTCTCATTCTGCACGAAGGTCATAAAAAAGACAAATGAGAGTACGCATTTCATTTCTACGCTCAATCAACTTCAAACAGCCCGCAACTCATGAATGACAGCTACCTTCCTCTTCAAATGTAACTGTTGTATATATATGCAAGATGATAACTCCAAGAGAAAGGTAACCGTCATTCAAAAGTTGCGTGCAATGGCAGGCAAGGTTGTCCATTTCTACGAATGAGATTTTCTTCGTGAATTGCTTGGGCTTCTTGACTTTTATGAATTTCTTCACCTCACCCTTACGACAGTTCGTGAAGTTGAAGAACTGAACAACGTAGTTAAGAAGTTGAACATCACCTCGGATGGGAGCACACTGTATGTGCACGCACAGTTTAGATCCCTCCTAAAGAGTTCACCTACAGACACGTCAACCACAGAAACAGAGGGCATTGACGATGCCCGGATGGACCACATCTTAGAAAAGTTGGATATTAGACAAGGACTGAAGGCAAAGTTCTTCCTTAATCTGTTAGGGTTCTCCGACTCAGGTGGGGAGAAGGTATTGGTTTTCAGCCATCGTCTCCGGCCACTTAAGTTGTTGGCAAGGCCAGCCATCAAGTTGAGGGCTTCAATTTCCTACTGAGCAACTTGGTTGCAGAGAATCGAGGTGGGTCAATCCTGGCCCATGCTCCATTACCTTCGGGTGCTCAGACAGTGGGCAGATCAGAGAAGAATACTTTTCCGGGCGTACAAACAAGTTTCATCAATTGTATGTGACAATGAAACAAGCAAGACTGCCACTGCCTGCCAAAAAATATTACTAACGTACCCATCCATTCTCATTCTGCACGAAGGTCATAAAAAAGACAAATGAGAGTACGCATTTCATTTCTACGCTCAATGAAGTTCAAACAGCCTGCAACTCATGAATGACAGCTACCTTCCTCTTCAAATGTAACTGCTGTATATATATGCAAGATGATAACTTCAAGAGAAAGGTAACCGTCATTCAAAAGTTGCGTGCAATGACGGGCAAGGTTGTCCATTTCTACAAATTAGATTTTCTTCGTGAATTGCCTGGGCTTGTTGACTTCTCTGAATTTCTTCACCTCACCCTTACGACAGTTCGTGAAGTTGAAGAACTGAACAACTTCGTTAAGCAGTTGAACATCACCTGGGATGGGAGCACACTGTTTGTGCACGCACAGTTGAGATCCCTCCTAAAGATTTCACCTACAGACACGTCAACCACAGAAACAGAGGGCATTGACGATGCCCGGATGGACCACATCTTAGAAAAGTTGGATATTAGACAAGGACTGAAGGCAAAGTTCTTCCTTAATCTGTTAGGGTTCTCCGACTCAGGTGGGGAGAAGGTATTGGTTTTCAGCCATCGTCTCCGGCCACTTAAGTTGTTGGCAAGGCCAGCCATCAAGTTGAGGGCTTCAATTTCCTACTGAGCAACTTGGTTGCAGAGAATCGAGGTGGGTCAATCCTGGCCCATGCTCCATTACCTTCGGGTGCTCAGACAGTGGGCAGATCAGAGAAGAATACTTTTCCGGGCGTACAAACAAGTTTCATCAATTGTATGTGACAATGAAACAAGCAAGACTGCCACTGCCTGCCAAAAAATATTACTAACATACCCATCCATTCTCATTCTGCACGAAGGTCATAAAAAAGACAAATGAGAGTACGCATTTCATTTCTACGCTCAATGAAGTTCAAACAGCCCGCAACTCATGAATGACAGCTACCTTCCTCTTCAAATGTAACTGCTGTATATATATGCAAGATGATAACTTCAAGAGAAAGGTAACCGTCATTCAAAAGTTGCGTGCAATGACAGGCAAGGTTGTCCATTTCTACAAATTAGATTTTCTTCGTGAATTGCCTGGGCTTGTTGACTTCTCTGAATTTCTTCACCTCACCCTTACGACAGTTCATGAAGTTGAAGAACTGAACAACTTCGTTAAGCAGTTGAACATCACCTGGGATGGGAGCACACTGTATGTGCACGCACAGTTGAGATCCCTCCTAAAGATTTCACCTACAGACACGTCAACCACAGAAACAGAGGGCATTGACGATGCCCGGATGGACCACATCTTAGAAAAGTTGGATATTAGACAAGGACTGAAGGCAAAGTTCTTCCTTAATCTGTTAGGGTTCTCCGACTCAGGTGGGGAGAAGGTATTGGTTTTCAGCCATCGTCTCCGGCCACTTAAGTTGTTGGAAAGGCTAGCCATGAAAGTGAATGCTTCAACTCTTGATTCAGAATTGGGTGTGGGAACGAATAGCTCTCTACAAAATTTGGAAATCGTCATCCTCATTTCAACTCTTTCAATTGGCTTTCCTATGTTTTAAGTTGAATACCGTCAACTATGCATGAACTTCAGCACTGAAAGAAAGAGTTGTTTACTGTGTTACACGGACTCGGGTACGGGTCCCAGGTGCTGTATGCATGTACAGGTCCGACTCATTATATCTTAACCCTACATTCAATGGTACACGGTGTGGGGAAAAAATATCATATTTTTAATCTAATATGTGCCATAAAATGGTACTATATGTAACTCACGGTGTCAAAATCACATTTATAGTAATTTCACAATAATTTGCACATATAATAATTGTGTTTTATACAATTATATAAGAAGTGTCCGTTGAAAAGTATCCGACACATATCCCATACCCTTGTCCGACTCTCAGGTGTCCGACACGAGTATTTGATCTATTTTGAAGAGTCCGTGTACCACAGATTGTTTCTAAACATAAGTTCCGGCAATATAAAATCACCGAGTACAACAAAATTTAAAGCACAATTCAACCGAGTGTGCTACCTGTTGCGGAAACAAGATTAGTCATTGTTTGTTTATCGAGTTTCTTATTTTTGCTTTTTTGGCTACTCGAAAAAAAAAATTTGTTTTTCCCGTGCCAACATTACACAAATTTCTTTTAAAGTCTTCTTTCGTTATATATAACCCAACATAACAAGTTCGCCATGTAAATGCAGAACACCTTTTATGCTTGTTGCTAACTACTATCATACCTATGTTCAACTTGCAGCACTGATAGCAGAGGGAAGACTTCCTATTCGGAAGGGAGAAAATACAAAAATCGAGTACAGAACAGTTCCTATTGGGTCCATTTCGGTTAGCAGAGGGAAGAGTTCCTATTCGAATAGCACAAAATACCAAAATGGAGTACAGAACAGTTCCTATTGGGTCGATTTCGGGTTGGGTGTGAAGGTATATGCGAATGATAGAAGACAAACAAGGAGACAGATAATGTACCAGCACGAAATAAAGGAAATACCAACCGGATCAGACGAACCGACGGTGGTGCTCGATTAACCCTTGCGGTTGTGCTCCACCGACAAAAATCAACTCAAAAAAAGTATTTACGCATCCACTTCCATGGCTAGCCTTCCCAAGAACTTAAGCTCAGCACTCAAATATTGTTCTCTGTAAAACCCTACAGCTACGGGGAAATGGAACAACGGAGAGACGGGCAGACAGAAAGACAAACAAAGAGAGAGGTCCGAGATGGAAGAAAGACGGACGGGCCGACGGAACTTACACCTCTTCTGAACACTTCGGCAATTTTTAAAGTTTTATACTTGTTCTGACAACCTACACCTTTTAATGAAAACTGACATCATTTATAAATTAATTTTCTTCATAAAAGTTACACCTTGGAACTTTATATCTTTACATTACATTAATTTTCTTAGTAAAAGTTACACCTTGGATCTTTTCTAAAAACGAAACATTCAGCTTTAATTCGGATTGGTCTTCTTTGGGAACTTATATCTTTTGTAAAAACGAAACATTCAGCTTCGATGATTGGTCCTTATTTGGGAACTTGTACCTTTTGTAAAAAATCACAAAGTTTACAACTATTCCTAAAGTTTACACCTTTCCTAAAAATTTACAGCAATGCTAGGTATCATGAAAAATCTTTCATGAAAATGATCATGAAAGATTTGTGACCTTTAGATTACACTTAGAATAAAGCACCACACACTAATCAGGGTAATCTAAGGGTCACAAATCTTTCATGATCATTTTCATGAGAGACTTTTCATGATCCCTAACATTTCTCAAAAATTTACACCTCCTCTCGGAAATATTTACAACTTCTTGAAAAATGACACATTTTGTGGAAAAACCTTTTTCGTAAAATTTACACTTATTATTTCAAGTTACACCTTTAGTGAAAAACAAAACTTACATCTTTTCTATGGTCATTTACACCTTCTACGGACAAACATACACCATATTTGAAAAGGTTATACCTTTTGTCAAATAATTTCTTGGTGTGTTTGGTAACGTTTACGTTTTCAGTTTATATTTACAAAAAATTTATAAACTAGTTGTTGTTTATTTTTTGAAAAACATAAACTACAAACGCGTTTCGTAATTGACAAAATGTTTAAAAAAAATTTAAAATATAAAAAAGAGTGAGAAATGGCGAGTGGTGGCAAGTGGCAGCGGAAGACGGTGGTGGAAAGTGGTGACGGTGAGTGGTGGGTGGTGGTGGTGGTGGTGGGTGGGTGATGGTGGCAGGTGGTAACGAGTGGGTGGTGGTGGTGGCGGGTGGTGGGTGGTGGTAGCGGGTAGGTGACGGGTGGTGGTGCTGAGTGGATGGGTAACGGTGACGGGTGGTGGGTGGTAGCAAGTGGGTGGTGGTGGCAGGTGGGTGGCGGATGGCGGGTGGTTGTAGGTGCTAGGTGGTGGCGAGTGGTGATGGTGGGTGGGTGGGTGGATGGGTGACAGCGGCGGGTGGTGGGTGGTAACGAATAGGTGGTGGTGGTGATGGTGGCGGGTGGTGGGTGGTCGTGGCAGGTGGGTGGCGGATAGCGAGTGGTGATGGTGGGTGGGTGGGTGGATGGGTGACAGCGGCAGGTGGTGGGTGGTAACGAATAGGTGGTGGTGGTGATGGTGGCGGGTGGTGGGTGGTGGTGGCAGGTGGGTGGCGGATAGCGAGTGGTGTTGGTGGGTGGGGGGGTGACGGTGGCGGGTGGTGGTGGTGGTGGTGGCGGCGGGTGGTGGTGGCATGTGGGTGGCGGATGGCGGATGGCAGATGGTGGTGGGTGGTGGCGGGTAGGTGACGGATCGTGGTGGTGGTGGTGGGTGGGTGGGTGACGGTGGCGGGTGATAGGTGGTAACGAGTGGGTGGTGGTGGTGGCGGGTGGCGGGTGGTGGTGGCAGGTGGGTGATAGGTGATGGTGGTGGTGGGTGGTGGTGGTGGCAGGTGAGTGGCAGGTGGTGGTGGGTGGCTAGTGGTGGCAGGTGGGTGGTGGCAAGTAGGTGGTGCTGGCGAGCGGTGGATGGTAATGGCAAGTGGTGGGTGGTGGCGGTTGGATGGCAAGTGGGTGGTGGGTGGTGGCGGTTGGATGGCAAGTGGGTGGTGGGTGGTGGGCAGTAGTGGTGGTGGTGGGGGTGGGGGTGGGGGTGGGTGGTGGTGGCGGAGGCGGAAGACGGTGGTGGAAAATGGTGGCGGGTGGTGGCTAGTGTTGGGTGGTAAAAAAAAAAAAAACTGAAAGCTCAAAATGGAAACACATTTTTTGTGTTTTTATTTTTTGGCCAAATTTATAAACTGAGATCACTGATTTATAAATCAAAAATTTTGCCAAACAAGTTTTTATTTGAGTTTTTTAAATTTTTGTAAATATAAACAGAAAACTGAAAACGTAAGTGTTACCAAACGGCCGTAACAAACTTTATCAAAAGCTTATTTTCCATACAACGTGTAAATTTTCAAAAAAGGTCTAACTGTCTTCACCAAAGATGTAACTCCTATTAAAAGGTGTACAATTTTTTAAACATGTTTGCTTCACAGAAGGAGTACCTTTTTAGAAGAGGTGTAAGCTTTTAAAATAAGGTGTAAACTTGCTGAAAACATATTTTCCATAGAAGGTGTAAATTTTTTAAAAAGGTGTAAGTTTTGCTGGCAGAAAAGTTGTAATATCCCATAAAAATTCTAAATTTTATGAAAAAGTTATTCACAGTAACCATTCAGAAACGGTGTAAGCATTCCCACAAAAAGGTGTAATCATTCAGAAAAGGTTTATGTTTTTAACAAAAGGTATAAATTTTATTCAAATACTCCTTCCATGCAAGGTGTATATTTTCAAAAACATGTATGTAATTTTCACAAAACATGAAAGATATGTCACAATGGTGTAACTTCCCATTGAAGGTTTAAAATTTAGGGAAATATAATTCAGATTTCCATAAAAGGTGTAAGCATGTTCACAAAAGATGTAACTTATTTCAAAAAAGGTTTAGTTCTGTTCTCATAAAAAGTGTAAGTTCCAATAAAACGTGTAAATTTTTTAATAGACATGATTTTTACTAATACATCTCACAAAAGGTTTAAGTATTTCAACGAAAAGGTCTAAATTTTATAAAATAAATTATTTCACAAATGTGTAACCTTTTCACAAATAGTGTAAGTTTTTTCACAAGGGATGTGAGTAACTTCACAAAACGTGTAAGTTCCGTTTTTTCCCCCCAAAACCTGGAAGTTCCTAAAATCCAATCACATTGTATTTGTCTTGTTCAAATAATGGCAATGTGAGAGAGAAGGGCGTTTCGGAGGGCTTGGCCTTTCTCTGAGTACAACTCCGTTTCACAGACGACGAGTCTGGGAGGGCTTCGAATAGCGACTCCAAGTCCAAATCCAACCAAGTATGTCAATGTAAAAGAGAACCGTTTTTAATATAGAGCAACGGACAGACAGAGAGAGCGAGAGAGAGAGAGATAGACTGAGATCGACGGAGAAGAGACCCACATGGACACAGACAGACCAAGATCGCTGGAGACAGACCGAAATAAACAGGGATCGACAGAGAGAGACCGACATCGACGGAGAATAGGCCGACATCGACACAGAGAGACCAAGATCGATAGCCAGAGAGAAAAAAACCTTTGATTTGCGGCGGCGGTCCCAATGGAGGTGCCGATCTGAGAAGGCTGTCAGCACCGGAGGCCACCGACGCTTGGGTGGTCAGCGGGGGTCACGAACCCTTTGATTTGTTCAGTGGTTGTCCCAATTTGTTTATGAACACTTCGAAATGAACACTTGATGTTACTCCTTTTGTGTTTACTACGAATACTTTGAAATGAACACTTGATGTTACTCCTTCTGTGTTTACGAACATTTTGAAATGAACGCTTTGTTACTCCATTTGTGGTTTTGAACACTTTGAAATGTTACTCCTTCATACTTTTCGTGAAAATACTTACACCATTTTTGAAAAGTTACTCCTTTTGTTCAAGAAATTGTACCGTTTGTGAGCGGCAACTTAAAGCTTCGTCGGAAGTCACTTATAGCATTTGTGATAAAAAAAAACAAAATATTTACACATTTAGCTTAAGCTTACACCTTTTCGTGGCAGGGCTTACACCATTTTTGAAAAGTTACTCCTTTTGTGTAAGAATTTTTTTCATAACATTTATACTTTAACTTCCAACTTACACCTTTGTGAAACCCCAACTTAAAGTTTTATTCGGAAGTCACTTACACCTTTTGGGAAAAAAAAATCATCAAATTTACACCTTTTTCTTAAGCTTACACCTTTTCGAGAAAATACTTACACCATTTTTGAAAACGTACTCCTTTTGTGTAAGAATTTTTGGCATAACATTTATACTTTTTCTTCCAACTTACACCTTCTGTGAAAGAGTGTATAAGCACAGAAGGAGTAAATGTTATGACAAAAATTCTTACACAAAAGGAGTACATTTTCAAAAATGGTGTAAATATGTTCCCAAAAAGGTGTAAGCTTAAGCAAAAGGTGTAAATTTCATTAATTTTGTTTTTCACAAAAGGTATAAGTGACTTCCGAAGATGCTTTAACTTGGTCTTTCACAAAAGGTGTAAGTTGGAAGAAAAAGTATAAGTGTTGTGCCAAAAATTCTTACACAAAAGGAGTACCTTTTCAAAAATGGTGTAAATATGTTCCCAAAAAGGTGTAAGCTTAAGCAAAATGTCTAAATTTTATGAATTTTTTTTTTCACAAATGGTATAAGTGACTTCCGACGAAGCTTTAAGTTGGGCTTTCCCATATGGTGTAAGTTCGAAGACAAAGTATAAATGTTATGCCAAAAGTTCTTACACCAAAGGAGTAACTTTTGAAAAATGGTGTAAGCACTTCCACGAAAAGGTGTAAGCTTAAGGAAAATGTGTAAATTTGATGAATTTTTTTTTCCACAAAAGGTGTAACTTCGGAGCAAAAGTATAAATCTTATGAAAAAAATTGTTACACAAAAGGTTTAAGTTGGGCTTTCACAAACGGTGTAAGTTCGAAGAAAAAGTATAAATCTTATGCCACAAAGAAATGTCAGTAACATCGCAAAACGTCTAAGTTCGGTTTTTTCCCCCGAAAACCTGTAAGTTCCTAAAATCCAATCACACTGTATTTGTCTTGTTCAGATAATGGCAATGTGAGAGAGAAGGGCGTTTCGGAGGGCTTGGCCTTTCTCCCAGTAGAACTCCGTTTCATACAAGACGAGTCTGGGAAGGCTTCCAATAGCGACTCCGAGTCCAAATCCAACCAAGTATGTCAATGTAAAAGAGAACCGTTGATAGACTGAGGTCAACAGACATAGAGACCTAGATGGACACTTATCGACAGAAGGACCGAAATCGACAGAGATCGACAGAGAAGAGACCCACGCTGGAGACAGACCGAGATAAACAGGGATCGACAGAGACAGACCGACATCGACACAGAGAGTCCAAGATCGATAGGCAATCTTTCAAAAAATCTTTGCTTTGCGGCGGCGGTGCAAGTGGAGTTGCCGATCTCAGAAGGCTGTGAGGACCGGAGCCCACCGACGCTTGGGTGGTCAGCGGGGGTCACGAATCCTTTGATTTGTTCAGTGGTTGTGTCAATTGGTTTATGAACACTTCGAAATGTTACTCCTTTTGTGTTTACTACTTTGAGATGAACATATGTTACTCCTTCTGTGTTTACGAACATTTTGAAATGAACCCTTTGTTACTCCTTTTCTGGTTATCAACACTTTGAAATGTTACTCCTTCGTTAATATATTTACACCATTTTGGAAAAGTTACTCCTTTTGTGTAAGAATTGTTGGCATAAGATTTATACTTTTTCTTCGAACTGACAGTTTTTGTGAAACCGAACTTAAACCTATTTCGGAAGTCACTTATACCTTTTGTGAAAAAAAAAATTCATTAATTTTGCACCTTTTGCTTATGCTTACACTTTTTCCTGAAAATACTTACACAATTTTTGAAAAGTTACTCCTTTTGTGTAAAAATTTTTGGCATAACATTTATACTTTTGGGCTTATATACTCTTTCACAGAAGGTGTAAGTTTGAAGAAAAAGTATAAATCTTATGAGAAAAATTATTTCATAAAAGGAGTAACTTTTCAGAAAAATATAAGCAGTTTCACGAAAAGGTATAAGCCGGTGCAAAAGGTGTAAATTTGAAGAATTTATTTTTTCGCAAAAGGTATAACTGACTTGCGAAAAAGCTTTAAGTTGGGCATCCACAAACGGTGTAAGTTCGAAGAAAAGCTATAAAAGTTATGCCAAATATTTTTACAGAAAAGGAGTAACTTTTTAAAATAAATATATGCACTTCCACGAAAAGGTATAAGTGACTTGCGAAAAAGGTTTAAGTTGGCCTTCCACAAACGGTGTAAGTTCGAAAAAATGTATAAATCTTATGCCAAAAATTCTTACACAAAAGGAGTAAATTTTCAAAAAAAATTATAAGCACTTCCACGAAAAGGTATAAGCTTAGGCAAAAGGTGTAAATTTGATGAATTTATTTTTCCACAAAAGGTATAACTGAATTCCGAAAAACCTTTAAGTTGGGCTTCCACAAAAGGTGTAAGTTCGAAGAAAAGGTATAAATCTTATGCCAAAAATTCTTACACGAAAGGAGTAACTTTTCGAAAAAAATATAAGCACTTCCACGAAAGGTGTAAGCTTAAGCAAAAGGTGTAAATTTGATGAATTTATCTTTTCACAAAATGTATAAGTGACTTCCGAAAAGGGTTTAAGTTGGCCTTCCACAAACGGTGTAAGTTCGAAGAAAAGGTATAAATCTTATGCCAAAAAATCTTACACAAAAGGAGTAACTTTTCCAAAAAAATATAAGCACTTCCACGAAAAGGTATAAGCTTAAGCAAAAGGTGTAAATTTGATGAATTTATTTTTTCACAAATGGTATAACTGACTTCCAAAAAAGCTTTAAGTTGGACTTTCAGAAAAGGTGTAAGTTCGGAGAAAACGTATAGATCTATGCCACAAAGAGATGTAAGTAACTTCGCAAAACGTCCAAGTTCCGTTTTTTTTGTAAGTTCCTAAAATCCAATCACACTGTATTTTTCTTGTTCGGATAATGGCAATGTGAGAGACAAGGGCGTTTCGGAGGGCTTGGCCTTTGTCCCAGTAGAACTCCGTTTCAGAGAAGACGAGTCTGTGAGGGCTTGGAATAGCGACTCCGACCCCAAATCCAACCAAGTATGTCAATGTAAAAGAGAACCGTTTTTAATATAGAGCAACGGACAGAGAGAGAGAGAGATAGACTGAGATCGACAGACATAGAGACCTAGATGGCCACTGATCGACAGAGGGACCGAGATCGACAGAGATCGACAGAGAAGAGACCCACATGGACACCGACAGACCAAGATCGCTGGAGACAGACCGAGATAAACAGGGATCGACAGAGAGAGACCGACATCGACACAGAGAGACCAAGATCGATAGCTAATCTTTCAAAAAACCTTTGATTTGCGGCGGCGGTGCCAGTGGAGGTGCCGATCTCAGAAGACTGTGAGCACCGGAGCCCACCGACGCTTGGGTGGTCAGCGGTGGTCACGACCCTTTGATTTGTTCAGTGGTTGTCTCAATTGGGTTTATGAACACTTCGAAATGTTACTCCTTCTGTGTTTACTACTCTGAGATGAACATATGTTACTCCTTCTGTGTTTACGAACATTTTGAAATGAACCCTTTGTTACTCCTTTTCTGGTTATCAACGCTTTGAAATGTTACTCCTTCATACTTTTCGTGAAAATGTTTACACCATTTTTGAAAAGTTACTGCTTTTGTGTAAGAATTGTTGGCATGAGATTTATACTTTTTCTTCGAACTTACACCTTTTGTGAAAGGCCAACTTAAACCTATTTCGGAAGTCACTTATACCTTTTGTGGAAAAAAGAAATCATCAAATTTACACCTTTTTCTTAACCTTATTCCTTTTCGTGGTAGTGCTTATATTTTTTTTTAAAAGTTACTCCTTTTGTGTAAGAATTTGTGCCATCAAGTTTATACTTTTGTGGTTATATACTCTTTCACAAGAGGTGTAAGTTTGAAGAAAAAGTTTAAATCTTATGACAAAAATTATTTCACAAAAGGAGTAACTTTTCAAAAAAAATATAAGCACTTCCACGAGAGGGTCAAAATGTGTAAATTTGATGAATTTATCTTTTCACAAAAGGTATAAGTGACTTCTGACAAAGCTTTAAGTTGGCCTTCCACAAACGGTGTAAGTTCGAAGAAAATGTATAAAAGTTATGCCAAAAATTGTTACACAAAAGGAGTAACTTTTCAAAAAAAATATAAGCACTTCCACGAAAAGGTATAAGCTTAAGCAAAAGGTGTAAATTTGATGAATTTATCTTTTCAGAAAATGTATAATTGACTTCCGAAAAAGGTTTAAGTTGGCCTTCCACAAACGGTGTAAGTTCGAAGAAAATGTATAAATCTTATGCCAAAAATTCTTACACAAAAGGAGTAACTTTTCAAAAAAAATATAAGCACTTCCACGAAAAGGTATATGCTTAGGCAAAAGGTGTAAATTTGATGAATTTATTTTTCCACAAAGGGTATAACTGAATTCCGAAAAACCTTTAAGTTGGGCTTCCACAAAAGGTGTAAGTTCGAAGAAAAGGTATAAATCTTATGCCAAAAATTCTTACACAAAAGGAGTAACTTTTCGAAAAATATATAACCACTTCCACGAAAGGTGTAAGCTTAAGCAAAAGGTGTAAATTTGATGAATTTATCTTTTCACAAAAGGTATAAGTGACTTCCGAAAAGGGTTTAAGTTGGCCTTCCACAAACGGTGTAAGTTCGAAGAAAAGGTATAAATCTTATGCCAAAAAATCTTACACAAAAGGAGTAACTTTTCCAAAAAAATATAAGCTCTTTCACGAAAAGGTATAAGCTTAAGCAAAAGGTGTAAATTTGATGAATTTATTTTTTCACAAATGGTATAACTGACTTCCAAAAAAGCTTTAAGTTGGACTTTCAGAAAAGGTGTAAGTTCGGAGAAAACATATGGATCTATGCCACAAAGAGATGTAAGTAACTTCGCAAAACGTCCAAGTTCCGTTTTTTTTTTGTAAGTTCCTAAAATCCAATCACACTGTATTTTTCTTGTTCGGATAATGGCAATGTGAGAGACAAGGGCGTTTCGGAGGGCTTGGCCTTTGTCCCAGTAGAACTCCGTTTCAGAGAAGACGAGTCTGTGAGGGCTTGGAATAGCGACTCCGACCCCAAATCCAACCAAGTATGTCAATGTAAAAGAGAACCGTTTTTAATATAGAGCAACGGACAGAGAGAGAGAGAGAGAGAGAAAGAGAGAGATAGACTGAGATCGACAGACATAGAGACCTAGATGGCCACTGATCGACAGAGGGACCGAGATCGACAGAGATCGACAGAGAAGAGACCCACATGGACACCGACAGACCAAGATCGCTGGAGACAGACCGAGATAAACAGGGATCGACAGAGACAGACCGACATCGACACAGAGAGTCCAAGATCGATAGCCAATCTTTCAAAAATTCTTTGACTTGCGGCGTCGGTGCAAGTGGAGTTGCCGATCTCAGAAGGCTGTGAGCACCGGAGCCCACCACGCTTGGGTGGTCAGCGGGGGTCACGAACCCTTTGATTTGTTCAGTGGTTGTCTCAATTGGTTTATGAACACTTCGAAATGTTACTCCTTTTGTGTTTACTATTTTGAGATGAACATATGTTACTCCTGTGTTTACGAGCATTTTCAAATGAACCCTTTCTTACTCCTTTTCTGGTTATCAACGCTTTCAAATGTTACTCCTTCATTAAAATATTTACAACATTTTGGAAAAGTTACTCCTTTTGTGTAAGAATTGTTGGCATAAGATTTATACTTTGGACTTTTTCTTCGAACTGACACCTTTTGTGAAAGCCCAACTTAAACCTATTTCGGAAGTCACTTATACCTTTTGGGGAAAAAAAAATCATTAATTTTGCACCTTTTGATTAAGCTTACACTTTTTACTGAAAATACTTACACCATTTTTTAAAAGTTACTCCTTTTGTGTAAGAATTTTTGGCATAACATTTATACTTTTGTGCTTATATACTCTTTCACAGAAGGTGTAAGTTTGAAGAAAAAGTATAAATCTTATGAGAAAAATTATTTCACAAAAGGAGTAACTTTCAAGAAAAATATAAGCAGTTTCACGAAAAGGTATAAGCCGAAGCAAAAGGTGTAAATTTGATGAATTTATTTTTTCACAAAAGGTATAACTGACTTGCGAAAAAGCTTTAAGTTGGGCATCCATAAAAGGTGTAAGTTCGGAGAAAAGGTATAAATCTTATGCCAAAAATTCTTACACAAAAGGAGTAACTTTTCGAAAACAATATAAGCACTTCCACGAAAGGTATAAGCTTAAGCATAAGGTGTAAATTTGATGAATTTATCTTTTCACAAAAGGTATAAGTGACTTCCGAAAAAGGTTTAAGTTGGCCTTCCACAAACGGTGTAAGTTCGAAGAAAAGGTATAAATCTTATGCCAAAAATTCTTACACAAAAAGAGTAACTTTTCAAAAAAAATATAAGCACTTCCACGAAAAGGTATAAGCTTAAGCAAAAGGTGTAAGTTAATGAATTTATCTTTTCACAAAAGGTATAACTGACTTGCGAAAAAGCTTTAAGTTATCCTTCCACAAACGGTGTAAGTTCGAAGAAAAGGTATAATCTTATGCCAAAATTCTTACACAAAAGGAGTAACTTTTCAAAAAAATATAAGCACTTCCACAAAAAGGTATAAGCTTAGGGAAAAGGTGTAAATTGGATGAATTTATTTTTCCACAAAAGGTATAACTGATCGACAGACTGTTATCGACAGATATAGATACCGTTTTTAGTATAGAGCAACGGACAGAGAGATAGAGAGAGAGAGAGATAGACTGAGATCCACAGACATAGAGACCTAGATGGACACTGATCGACAGAGGGACCGAAATCGACAGAGATCGACAGAGAAGAGACCCACATGGACACCGACATACCAAGATCGCTGGAGACAGACCGAGATAAACAGGGATCGACAGAGAGAGACCGACATCGACACAGAGAGACCAAGATCGATAGCCAATCTTTCAAAAAACCTTTGATTTGCGGTGGAGGTGCCGATCTCAGAAGGCTGTGAGCACCGGAGCCCACCGACGCTTGGGTGGTCAGCGGGGGTCACGACCCTTTGATTTGTTCAGTGGTTGTCTCAATTGGGTTTATGAACACTTCGAAATGTTACTCCTTCTGTGTTTACTACTTTCAGATGAACATATGTTACTCCTTATGTGTTTACGAACATTTTGAAATGAACCCCATGTTACTCCTTTTCTGGTTATCAACGCTTTGAAATGTTACTCCGTCATACTTTTCGTGAAAATATTTACACCATTTTTGAAAAGTTACTGCTTTTGTGTAAGAATTGTTGGCATGAGATTTATACTTTTTCTTCGAACTTACACCTTTTGTGAAAGGCCAATTTAAACCTATTTCGGATGTCACTTATACCTTTTGTGGAAAAAAAAATTCATCAAATTTACACATTTTTCTTAACCTTATACCTTTTCGTGGAAGTGCTTATATATATTTTGAAAAGTTACTCCTTTTGTGTAAGAATTTTTGGCATAACACTTATACTTTTGTGGTTATATACTCTTTCACAACAGGAGTAAGTTTGAAGAAAAAGAAAGTATAAATCTTATGAGAAAAATTATTTCACAAAAGGAGTAACTTTTCAAAAAAAAGATAAGCAGTTCCACGAAAAGGTATAAGCTGAAGCAAAAGGTGTAAATTTGATGAATTTATTTTTTCACAAAAGGTATAAGTGACTTCCGAAAAGCTTTAACTTGGGCTTCCACAAAAGGTGTATGTTCGAAGCAAAGAGTATAAATCTTATGCCAAAAATTCTTACACAAAAGGAGTAAGTGTTCATAAAAGGTGTAAATGATTTGTACTTTCTTTATACTTTTCAGTAATCAGTTACGCCTTTTCTGAAATTCCTTACGCCTTTCTTGAAAACTTATACTTTTCTTGTGACCATTTACACCTTTAGTCATATAATATATTATTTTATTAATTTACCTGGAAAGTGACCTGCTTAGCAGGTCACCAATGTGTAAGTTTCCAAATATTTTGATATAACCCAATACATATAAATGTGTAAATGCAAAATGGAAGGGTGTAAGTGCCTTGCATACCATATGCAAGGCACACATGAGAAAAGTCCAATTGTGTTTAATTATAGAATAGAGAGAGAATCTAGATATAAGGTTTAAATTTTATTTTATGTGTTGGCTTAATTTTAGGTTTATATAGATCAAATCAGTTGTAAAAGATATTAATAATATACATTTTATAAGAGATAAGAGAGTTTCCTTTTTATTAAATTTATTTTAAGAGAGAAGATTGTATGAGATTTATATTTTCTTAAAATAAAGACTCATTTTGAGAGGAAGAGGAGGATTGAGAATTGAGTGTTTTTTTCTTTTTTTTTGTCTTTTTTTTTTTTGGGTATTGACCGACACGAATTTGCATTGCGCGAAATTAATATCTATGCTATTTTCATTGAACTGCTACAAGATCAACAATTTATATTTGCATTAAATAATTTTGAAGGTTAATATTTATGTTCTTAGAATAATTAATAAGTGTTTTAATTTTTTTTATAAAAAATTAAAAATTAAAAAAAATTAAATTAAGGTTTTGAAACACTTAGAGCCTCTAAGATGAAAAGTCACTTTAATATAATATATAGTATAGATACATAGATTATATTTAGGAAATAGATAAATATTAGGAAAGAGATTTTAAAAACGTGTAATTCAAATTTAAAAAAATAAAAATAAAATCTATAGTTACTTTGTTAGCCAATAGTATTATTTTTAAATATTTTAAAAATTACAAAAATTAGCAATTTTAGGTTGTTATGCTTTTTTTTTTCTTTTCTTTTCTTTTTTAAATATATAGTTACTTTGTTAGCTAATAGTACTATTTTAAAATATTTTTAAAACTACAAAAATTAGTAATTGTGGTTTTACGTTCATTTTATTCTATAACATTTTTTTTGAATATATAATTATTTTTTATGAGAATTTTTTAAAATTAAAAAAATTAGTAATTGTGGTTTTAAGTTCTTTTTAATCTATAACGTTTTGTTTTAAAATATATAATTTGTTTGTGTGTGTGTGTGTTTTTTTTAATATATAATATTTTTTTAATGTATAATTACTTTGTCATGAAATGAGATTTAAGAAATGGAGAAATATTAGGAAAGATATTTTAAAAACTTGTAATTCAAAATTTTTGATGATTTTATTTTTTTTCTTTAATCTATAATTACCTTGTTGGCCAATACTATTCTAACCCTCTCATCAAATTTTTTTTAGAAACTTCTCTCATCCAAAATTTCTCTTTTCATAGAATTTCATGAAAAAAAAAAAAAAATTATCTTAACAAATTTAACTTATTTATAGAATAGGTCAATCTTAATTTTAACAAGCTATAGTCAAATTCGAATAATTAAGTTCATTTACCCCTACAAACTATTCTAATCAAACTTCTAAGGGCATTTCAGTCAATATCAATGATTACCAAAACAGCAAAGGTCAACAACCTTCCTTCACAGACAAAAACCCTTCTACAAAGCAGGGGGATATACACACATTAGCTTATCAACTTCTCAAAATCTCACTTTTTTTTGTTCTCTCTAAACTTTCTCATAATATTCTCTCAATTTTATGCAAAAACACACATGAATCTATCTTTCTAAATAGTCACCTCATCTCCTTTGTTCTCTCTCTCTCTCTGCTTTCTCTCTCTATATAGCTGTCTCTTTTTATTCACACTATCACAGGCATCTTCTTGAATTCTTTAATGGCACCAAACGAAAAAGCGTCTCTTTAAACACTGTCTTGATTACTAAATACGGAAAAACCAATTGTTCACACTATCTCTCCGCTCTCATTCTCAATTTCCATTCCTGTATTTCTATATTGTGTCTTGTACGAGTGTGTATATTTTGATGGGTCTCTAAAATGGGTTCTCTTGAAAGTGGACTTTCATTCAAGAGAGATCAAAATCTACCTCGTTCAACGAGCAGGAATGAGAGAAACCCATTTGGTCAAAGACCCAGATCGAGACTTGCAAGATTTGTATTGTTCAAGAAGATTGATTATCTACAATGGATTTGCACTGTGGGTGTCTTCTTCTTCTTTGTGGTTCTTTTCCAGATGTTCTTGCCTGGTTCAGTGATGGAAAAATCGGAGAATTCAGAGGTAGTGTCTGGAGATTTGATGTTGTGGAAAGAGATTGGTGGGTTAGATTTTGGGGAAGATATTAAGTTTGAGCCATCAAAGCTTTTGGCTAAATTTCAAAAAGAGTCTAAAGAGGTCAATATGTCTTCTGTTTCAAGGAGAGGATTGAGCTTTGGGTATAGAAAACCCCAGCTTGCTTTGGTGAGTACTGAGTAGTAGTGATATTTCATGTCAATTTTTTATGTTCGTGTTGTTTTCAGTTCTGATTGGAATTGGTTTGATAGTGATGTGTTGATTTGGTTTGATAGTGATGTGTTGATTTGGTTAGTTTGAATGTGATAATGTGATGTGTTTGATTTGGAATTAGGTTGTTCTTGGTGAGTAGCTTATTGGGGCAGTGTTTATGTTGGGGTTTATAATTTACATTGTTTTGATTCCTACTTGTAGGTTTTTGCAGATCTGTTATTTGATCCACAACAGATACTAACGGTTACTGTTGCTATTGCTTTGAGGGAAATTGGGTATGAAATTGAGGTAATTTTTTGATCACTGAATCCCATTTTTGTTTTTAAATTTTCGGTTTTTAGGTGGCAATTTGGATTGATTTAAGTCGAACCAACTTGTGCCATTTTTTTGTTTCATTGGTGTAATATTTTGCTGTCTTCTGGAAATTTATCTACCTTATTGAGCATGGCTTTTATGTGAGACTTGACCTACAACTAGCAGATTATTGAAATGGAGACTAATGTAGCTTGTCAGCTCAAATGTCATAATTCATACCATGTATGTTTCCAGAGGGAATGAGTTTTCAATATGAACATGCAAACTAACTTGTTGATTAGGGGTTTTCATTGCGAACATATGTTTAGTGTTTGGTAACTTTGCCAGTTTCCTGTAAAACATATTGCTTAATTTTTCTTATTTTTATTTTTATTTTTTTGCAAAAAATCATAAAATCAAAAATCAAGAAGCAGATAACATATTTGGTACTCACATATGTTTTCAAAATATATATAAACAGAAATGCAAAAACATGTTTGGTAAGTTGTCGAAGGGGGTTGCCTGATGTGGTGGACTAGAGGGATGGGGGAGGGAATGAAAACTTGTTTTGAGAACAAGTGGTAACATTCTTTTTATTTTTTATTTTAATCCTCAAAATTTGAAAACTTTTACCTTTTTTTTTGGAAACGGAAACAGTTACCAAATATATTTTTATTTCCAATTTTCAAATATTTTGTGAAGAAAAGCAAAAAACAAAAGGGTTGCCAAACAGGGCCTTTTCTGTTGTTCCTTGTTAGGGGAAAACTTCAAATTAGTGCAATTAGAGGAAGGTAGAGAGCACTGAATATTTCTTGGAATAATAAACTCATATTTGTAACTGTGCTATGCAATGCAGTTCTGGGAGTGGCTGAGGAGTGACTGAGTTCTCTATCTTCCTTTTGTCTAGTCCAATTATTGTACCTTCATTTCAATAGAAGACAGTGAAAAGAATAAAAAAAATTTACACCATGGAAGACAAAAGCCATTAGTGAATTTTTCTCATTTTTTGTCTTCTTTTAAGGTAACAACTGTCGATGACTGTCCATGCTTTGATAGACTAATACCCACATTAGATATGCGAATTGCTCATGGAAACCACCTTATAAGGATATCCAAAACATTTTAAGGCACCTCATTGTCAAGTTCAAACCAATGTAGGTCCCTATGTAACTGCCAATAATGACCTCTCATAACTTGCCCATTTAAATTCAAATACCATATGCCTTAGTTTGATTCTCATGTATTCTCTATGTATATTATATGGTAGAAATGCATCATGCTTTTCCTCTCCATCTGTTATGGAAATTTCATGTCTTCTCTTGCCCTGCCCCATCCCCCCCCCCCCCCCCCCCTCCTCTCTCTCAAATCTTTGCATTTACACCCTTGTACTATTCACTTTGTTTGGTTTAGTTTAGAACACATTTTTTGAGATTTTTTGTTTTTCGTGTTTTTCTGGTCTTTAGTGATTTTTTTTTTCATATTTTATTCAAAAATTTTTAGATGCCTAAATCTAGACGCACTTAAAAAGTAAATATTTGTGAAGAAATCTAAAAAAATTCATTAAATACAAAAAAAAAAAAAAAGAAAAGAAAAAATGTACTGATTTTTTCCCTTAATATTTAGTGAAATTTTTTTAATTTGGAGTACTTGCCTTGATTCTAATATTTCATAAGTCTTAGCATCATGTGTTGTAATTTAATTGCAGGTTTACTCGCTTGAAGATGGTCCCGTGCTTGCTGTTTGGAAAAATATAGGAGTTCCAGTCACTATCATCAAAATCAGTGACAAGAAGGATGTCCTCGTAGATTGGCTAAAGTATGCCTATCATGCTTATTTTCTCATATATAATCTACTCAACAAGCCTTTGTCCCAATTACTTGGGTTGATTATATGGATCTATTTCTTCCAGTTGATTCTATTTGCAGTCATATTCTCAGTTAAGTTTAAGATAATTATTTTTTTGATCATCTCAACCCAAGTTCTCCTAAGCCTATGGGTGCACATGAGTATAACATCTTTTTTTTTTTTTGATAAATCACATGAGTATAACATCTTATTTGAATTTGCCTCATCTTATCTTTACTTGGTTGGTGTCACTGATAACTTCTTCCCAATGGATCATATATGATTTTCTTCTTCTTTTCTAACACTCTCTCAACATTCTCATTTCAGTTACACTAAGTTTTTGAACATTTTTTTCTCTCTTTCTTAAGCCAAAATTCAGTACCATACATCAGAGTGGGTCTCATAGCAGTCCTATAACATTTAAAATAAATAAGAATGATTTAGCTTTTTAGAATCAATCAATTATCTTCGTTCTCATTATGGTGCATACTTTTGCAGCTATGATGGCATAATTGTGAACTCAATTGAAGCCAGGGAAGTCTTTTCCTAGTAAGTTCTATCATGTTATTTTATGACCATACAAACTTCCTAATGTGTATCTTTCACTCAAATTTTTCTTCCCTCTGCCTATATTTTTATTCACTACAGATTAAATCACAGACAGATCTTCTAAACTAAACATCCCTGAACTTGATGGTCATGTAATTTATTGGTTGAAATTTTCACTGCCTTCTTTGAATAAGTTTTTTCAATGTGCAACCTGATAGTGGTTTGGCAGTATCTTTTTTAGATTAAAATGAATGATTTTACTTGTCACAGTCTTCTGCAGGAACCTTTCAAGTCAGTACCTCTTATATGGACCATCCATGAAAGAACACTCGCTAATCGTTTGAGACAATACATGTCAAGTGGCCAGTTTGAGCTTGTAAATGATTGGAAAAGATTCATCAACCGTGCTACTGTTGTGGTCTTCCCAAACCATGCCCTACCGGTAATACTCATTAAACTAGTCCCTTGTTCATTTTGTTCGTGTTTTGTCAAGAGATGGTGTCCATAGAAAGGCAATGGAAACATGACTACTAATGCATACCCCATTTGGCTTCGGCTAAATAAGCCAAAAAGCAAAAGCCTCTTTGTTTTCGGCTAAAAAACACCTTTTTAGCAATTACCAAAGACGTCGGTTTTTTTAGATTCTAAAAAAGCAAAAGTAAGTAAAAAAGCAATTGCCAAACCTTAAATAGCAACTAGAAAAAAAATCGAGTGCATTTAAAATTCCTTAAGAATTGACATTGTTTTTTAAATTGAATACTGTTCCAATGAATATTATGGCAAACAATTCACAAAAAAATAAAGAGTCATATGAAAATTGTTGATAACTGTATGATCATGTCTGTTTTTTAATCAAGGAAATATACTAGTTATATATAGCATGAGCTTGTTTCAGCTCCTAATCATGTTCATAATACTACTAGTTCACTTAGTAGTCATGCTTTATAGATGCATAAGTTGGTTTTAAAGTCCGTTTATTGACTCTCCATCTATGCTTTTGTCAGATGTTTTACTCTGCATGGGATTCCGGAAACTACTTTGTTATTCCGGGTTCTCCAGCTGAAGCATGGGAAGCAGACAACTTTCTTGTTTCATCCAAAGATGATCTACATGTCAAGATGGATTATGGGCATGATGACTTTGTTATCGTGATTGTGGGAAGTCAATTTTTGTACAGAGGCTTGTGGCTAGAGCATGCCTTTGTTTTGAAGGCTTTATTACCACTTTATGCAGACTTCCCATCTGATAACAATTCGAGTTCTCATCTTAAAATAATTATTTTAAGTGGGGATTCAACTGGCAATTATAGTGTGGCTGTGGAGGTAAAGCTTTGTCTAATATCCTTGTGTGTCTTTGGTTCAAATCCTTTTTGGACTTGATTGTTCTACCTTCTTCTTGGTTCACTTTTTTAATATTTACCTTTTTCCTGTAGGCCATTGCTCTTAATCTAAGATACCCAAGGAACAGTGTGAGGCATATTGCTGTTGATGAAGATGCAGACAGTGTTCTAAACATGGCTGATCTTGTGATATATGGATCCTTCCTCGAAGAGCAATCTTTTCCAAACATTTTGATAAAAGCTATGTGCTTTGGGAAGCCAATCATAGCCCCGGATCTCTCCATTATCAGGAAATATGTATGCACTGCTTTCTCTTTATATATATATATATATATATATGTCAATCAGTCAATATAGATTTTTGTTAAGAGTTAATAGAAGTTCGTAGTGTGAAATTTCGCATCACAAATTTTTTGTTTGCTAATTCTTGGTGCTGGATATGTTTATGTTAGAATTAAGACTGCAAATTAAGTAATGCTACTTTGATTCAACCTTTGAAATCATATAGCCAAGAGTGTCCCATCAGGTTGTATTTAGATATTTTACCCAAGTCCTGTCAGGTTACTTTTATATGTTTCGCCCAAGGGTTCTCATTTGTTGGAATTGATTAATATATTAGTCATTAACTTTCTAAAATTCAGCACCTGTCTGGATGAACTATCATATGGATACGCCATTGATGATCATGAAGATTTTTTACTTTTTAGGTTTATAATTTATTTTGCAGTACCTCATTTCAACTTGTTCGTTTGTAGTATATTTTGTTACTTTCCAGAAAAAAATACATATATTTATGTTTTCCGTGTAAGTTACTGACTGCATTGGCAATAACAATTAGGTTGATGACAGGGTGAATGGTTATCTATTTTCGAAGGAAAACATGAGGGTTCTAACAGAGACACTATTGGAAATAGTCTCAAATGGGAAGCTGTCACCTCTATCTCACAATATTTCATCAATTGGAAAACGCACTGCAAAAAACCTTATGGTTTCAGATACTGTTGAAGGGTATGCTTCTCTAATAGAAAATGTTCTCAAGCTCCCATCGGAAGTTGCACCTTCCAAGGCAGTTACAGAAATCCCTAGCAATTTGAAAGAGGAATGGCAATGGAAACTATTTGAGTCAATATCAGATTCAACACATCCAAATAGAACTTTGAGAACCCACAAATTTCTAGAGAAGATTGAAAAGCAGTGGAATGGTACTCAAACAGAGAGTTCTGGTGCTGCTGTGACTTCTACAAATGAAACATTTGTATATAGTATCTGGGAGGAACAAAAAAACATTAATATGGTTAATAGAAGGAAGAGAAGAGAAGAAGAAGAGGTAAGCGATTCAGAAGGCTGTTATGTTCTTTGAAATTGGGTTGAAAAATTTCTGATGATTTCCTTTAATATGTTTTTTCTTTTGGAAAATTTTGTCCTTTCTTAATTTGATGCAGTTGAAGGACAGAACTGATCAATCTCGGGGAACGTGGGAGGACGTATATCGAAATGCCAAAAGGGTTGATCGGTCTAAGAACGATCTGCATGAAAGGGATGATAGAGAGCTTGAAAGGACAGGTCAACCATTATGCATTTATGAACCTTACTTGGGGGAAGGAACTTGGCCTTTTTTGCACAATACTTCACTCTATCGCGGACTTGGGCTGGTAAGTCACAAAAATCATTGTGTCATCCTATTTTTTTTTTTTTTTTATAATTTTGCTGATAAATTTTTAACTTATAGTCCACCAAAGGTCGAAGGCCCAGGACAGATGATATTGATGCACCTTCTCGTCTTCCACTTCTTAGCAATCCTTACTACCGACATGCACTTGGTGAATATGGAGCCTTTTTTGCAATAGCTAACCGTGTTGACCGCATCCATAAAAATGCTTGGATAGGGTTCCAGTTGTGGAGAGCAACGGCAAGGAAGGTATATGATCACTCTTGGTACTGTCTCTCTGAAGGTTTATTTCTTGTCTCGTGTTACCTTGTTCTTGTAATTTTTTCCCATCTTGTAAGTTGGATATAGTTGTTTTGAACATTCTGTTGGAAATTGACTAGCATGCCCTATGACTGGTGGATGAAACTGTAGAGAGGGATCATTAGGTCCAGTAACATGGATGAATTGCAACTGACATTAAAACTTTTTAGAACATTCATAAATTTTCTATAAAATATGAATTGAAATCCACAAGCCATCTTGGAACAAAGTTTGATTAAAAGAAAAAAAAAATGGTAAAAAAAAGGCAATCAGCTCATGCAGTTAATTCAAGAAGAACTGACAATTATGATGTTTTCAGCTGTGACAAATTATGTTGAATATTATTGAGAGAATTTGCTACAATACTGTTGCACGATGGTTGATTTGTGTTCGTGTTGAGAGCCAAAAATGAGGTGAAACTTCCTCTTCAGTAACCTTTATGAGATGTTATAGTGTTTCCGGAATCTGTTACATGCAGAAACTAAGGTTAAATCAGAAAATATATGGAGTGGCTATTTTTATCTGAGCCTTAAACACAGTATTGCTTCACATATAATGTTGGTCTTAATCAGGAATCTTTGTCTAAGACTGCTGAAACTGCATTATTGGATGCTATCCAAGCACGAAGGCACGGTGATGCGCTCTACTTTTGGATTCGTATGGACACGGATCCAAGAAACCCATTGCAACAGGATTTTTGGACATTCTGTGATGCTATAAATGCTGGAAATTGCAAGTAAGAGTGGTCGTATCTATCACTCAATTTTGTTTAATTACATTTCTGCAAAATTTAGTATTTGTCTCACGGTTTTGAGTTTAAATTGGGTGTGCAACTAGGTTTGCCTTTTCCGAGGCTCTAAAGAAGATGTATGGCATTAAGCATGATTTGATGTCTCTTCCTCCGATGCCTATGGATGGGGACACATGGTCTGTTATGCACAGCTGGGTTTTACCAACCAAGTCCTTCTTGGAGTTTGTAATGTTTTCCAGGTTTGAGAAATTCTGAGCTCTTTTGTATCATTTTTGAAAACCATGTTAATTTTTCTAAAACAGAAAAACGAAAACTGACATGGAAAATTTGTTTGGTAAAGTGTTTTTCAATTTTTTTTTTCTAAAAAGTTCCACTCTTAGGAAATACTTTAAAGTTATTTTTGCATTAAAATGAAAACTATGTGAAAACAATTGGTGTTTCTTAGCTTTTCATTGTTTTGTTTCCAAAAACATAAAAATTGAAAACAATACCAGTCTGACCTTCATCATCGGTTATCTCCATATGATTGCTTGTTATGATTTTATATCACAAAAATGTCTAGGAGTTCATTAACTGGTGAAATTGTTGGCATGAATGTGGACCTCATTTGCAGAATGTTTGTAGATGCGTTGGATGCAGAATTCTATGATGAGCACCATCAAAGTGGCTATTGTTATCTGAGTTTATCCAAGGTGACTTGCTTCTGCTTCAACAACTTCTTTTGTGTTCTTGCAAGATAGTTCCGATCTTACTGTTAATTTTTGGTTTCTCTTGAGAATTAAATTGATTCCAGTTCAAAACAAAAAGCAGATGAATATTGTAATGTTTCAACTGAGGGTTCTGATGAAGATAGTCCTTGTTCTAAAAATAACTCGTGGAATTGTTTTGTTCAAATTGAGTTTTGATTCCATAACAGAATCATTTTGAATGCATCATTTCCTATGCTTTTGAAACTATGTTACCTGGAACGTGGATTGTTCGAGTATGTAGCTCGTTCTAGTAAGTAGATCGGGAACAGAAATGTTGTAGGCCACTTGCTTTAAAATGTGGTATGATAAGGGTTGAGTTCTCTAGAGTATACTGTTAAAATTTAAGAAATTCCTAGAGAAATTTTGTTTTAAAAATTAGACATAAAATAAAATGCAGTTTATTTATTTATTTTTTTCAAATTAATCATGTAAAATCACATTTGTATGAGTATTATGATTCATTTTTTCCCTCCACGCTACCACTGACAAGGCTTCCAAACCACTCCTTCCCCAAATGGGTGTGTTTTGTTTTGCTAGAACTTCACTTTCCTTATGTTTTAGTTCGTTGTATTTGATTTTCCTTCTAAGGAAATCTTAAGGAAATATATTGGAATTTTTTGGGATCGCTAAATTTTCTGTTTTGGAACGTGCAAACCAAAACGTAGAACACTAGGACATTAGCATTTTCTGCTAACACTGTTCCTAAATCAAAGTGAACTTATTTTATTTTCATTTGATTTTCAAATACTCCATTCATATACGGATGGATATTATACTATGGAGGAACTCACTCTTGAATTTTCTTTTTTCCCATTATCTATTTTTTTATTTATTTCTTTTTCCTCATTTTTCCCTTTAGAGTTCCCTAATTTTGATTGTTATGGTTGAGTTAGTTTTGCAATTAGATTTCTTTTATAGCAAATGCAATAATGGTATATATATTATCTGGTAGGACAAGCATTGCTACTCTCGGGTACTTGAGCTGCTTGTAAATGTATGGGCATACCACAGCGCTCGGAGGATGGTGCATGTGAATCCAGAGACCGGTCTAATGCAAGAACAACACATTTTCAAGAACCGGAGAGGTCAAATGTGGGTCAGATGGTTCTCATACACGACCCTCAAGGCCATGGACGAGGACTTAGCTGAGGAGTTGGATTCTGATCACACTAAGAGACGGTGGTTGTGGCCATCAACTGGTGAGGTCTTTTGGCAAGGCATGTTTGCAAAGGAGAGAAGTCAAAGAAACCGAGAGAAAGAGAAGAGGAAGAAACAAAGTAAGGATAAGATTTCGAGAATCAAGAGCCGGCATCACCAGAAAACAATCGGAAGGTATGTGAAGCCTTTGCCAGAGGATGTGGAAGGTTCAAACACAACTGTGGTTGTTGAAGCCAGGGTTTTGAGGTAGCATTGTGTTGGTTATTGAGGGATGTGGGCTAATTTGATAAAATTCAATTCTTTTTTAGAAATTTACTCTTCATTTTTTTTTTAATTTTTTTAATTTTAAAGTTTTTGTCAGAGAGGATGATGCATAGGTATGTGTATGTAATTTGTATGTGAGGCTTTGTATGTAACAGTTGCAGCCTTTCTGATATAATGATGCAAGTCAATGCTTATAATGTATACTAGTGTTATATACTCCATCTGGCCCATTGTGATAGTCTCTTTTGGAAAATTTCGACTTTTTAAGACGACAAATAATTATTACACTTCAATTTGAATTTTAAATAACTAATTTCAAAAATATCCTTCTATTTATATTTTTAAATTTATTTATAATTAGGAAAATAATATGAGGGATAATTTTAAAAAAATTTAAAATTTAAAGTTCTGACTTGGAAGTGGACATATATTGTAAGACAAAAAAAATGGACTAATAAAACAGGAGGGAGGGAGTATATATAAACTTGACTACAAGTTTCTAACGTTTCACTATCATTCAAAACAGCTACAGACGAGATGCTTAGATAGCAGTGCACAGTTTCACTATCTTCTTCGTCACCCATCATCAGTTTTATGTAGTCAACCGCCATACTCGAACTGAGAAAGCTCTCATGAAACAAACCATCCAACTGATGTTGAGTATCCCCTGAGGTTCACCGCTCGAACTGTGCACGTAAAACGCCACACACTCTCCGTTGCTCGCTTCTTCTTCGCCACTGCTATGGAAGTTGTAGTTGTTGGGCTGAGATGAGATTGAGTTCAACAATGGTGGCATATGGAGTCCCAATTTACATGGAAATGAACCACTTGTTTTTGTATGTGATTTTTGTTTTTCAAAGCTAACTAATTAAGGTTTCTTGTGATACAATTCTTGACGTGGCAGCATATTTGGTTCATTGGATGTGTGGGAGTATACTAATCACCAATGTTTGAGGGTCACAATTTTTGTGGCTCGAATGACTCGAAATTATCAAAATGACAAAACGACGTCGTTTTGATAATTTCAAACCATTTGAGCCACAAAAAATTATAGCTCTCAAACATTTTTCGTATACTAATTTAGCAATGTTACGTATGAAAAAAAAGAGCAAGTATTTATTAACTAATGAGAAATCTTAAACTACAATAATGAGACGCAATAAATATCTCTGTCATCTCATTTATAATTTGTTATTATTACCAATAATTTTTTGAGAGCAAATTACATAAGTAGTCTTCATATTTTTTTTAATGTCATTTTGATCCTTCTATAATTTTGACTTGATTTTGGTCATAAATTAATGATTTTGTCTCAATTTCAATCTTTATAATTTTAATCAGCTTGATTTTGATCATCAATTTATGGTTTTATCTTAATTTTGTCCCATTGATTACAATCATTAGTGTTTTCTAATGAAAAATATGTACGTAAGTGGCATATGTTATGTTTTTATAGGCAAACTTATATACTTATTCTGTTCAGTAAGTTAACTTCAATTAATTCAGTAATCATTTTCTTTCAAAAACATTCATCGACATTATCAATTGGACCAACCAAATTGATATAAAATTTAAAATTAAATATCAAAATTAAGCAAATTTAAATCATAGGGACCAAAATTACACAAAGAGCAAAATACAAGGACTACCAATTTAATTACCTTTTTTGGGGGGTCTAATTAAAATGCTTATGGGTATGTTTGTTATTATTGTTAACATAATTGAATTTGTATCCTCTACATCCAATGAACCAATATCCTCTTGCACGTCAAAAATGTACCACAAGTAACCTACTTAACTCGAAATTTAATTTTTTTTATTTTTTTTTTAAAAAAAAAGGTACGTAAACGAGTGGTGTTTTTATCCAAGTAAATTAGAACTCTACAGGCAGCATACTCATTTACGTAACCGTGTAATATATTTGTTGCTTTATATATATGTATAAATATTTGGATGTTACTAAGAAAACTTGTAAACCTATCTCTACTGATTTCTCAATCTCTTGTTCATTCATCAAACTCTTCTCACTTTCTCTACTCTTCACTTTCAATTTCCTTTGCTTTTCAAAAAAATATCTGATCATGGAAACCACCACTGTTGAACTCAATCTCATCTCAGCCCAACAACTACCGCTTCTATGCAATTCACTACTCTCCAAGAAGAAGGAGAACATTCAACATACTTACGTGGTTGTGTCGATCAACCCTAATCAAAAGCTCACAACTAGGGTTGGTTCATGTTCATTGTCGATTCGGAGCTGATCAATCCGTGCTCTACTATGGTGTTTGAGATCTACTGTGTTTGATGCTTTCGCAAGGACAAATGCATCGGCTCTGTTCATGTTTTGGTCAAGAGCTTGATAGGGAAGAAAAGTCATAGCAGTGGTGATGAAGAAGCGTGTAGCGGAGAGTGCATGCGTTCACGTGCACAGTTCGGGTTGTGAAGCTCAAGATACTGAATATTGGAGTGAGAATGTTGGATGGTCTGTTTCATGTGATCATAGTACAATCGCAACTGCACGTAACCCTAATTTAAGATGAGCCATGTAAATTTTGTGTTATCGCGTGCATGTTATTTATGAGTTTTGTTTATTTGTTGTTCTCTATTTTGTGTCTCATTGCTTATGTTTAATGGAGGAAGAAGATTCATACAACAAGAGTACTACATATATTCTCATTCTTTTCGTGTAAGAATCTAATGTTTTGAAAATCGGAATGGTGAGTGAATCGGAAAAAAGATCGGGTCACTGGTTCAACCGTCGGGTCGAAGTGGTCGAACCGTGACGTCATAATTAATATTATATAATTAAAAATATAATTATAAATTATAAATAAATAAAAATATATATAATTACTGAAATAATAAAAAAAAAGTGTTGCATAATATTTACTAATAATATTTAATAAAATCATAATTGACAAAAAAAAGTCACTAGTTTTTAAAGAAATTATAAAAATTTAACATTCCCTCCAAACAAATTGATTGAATGCTAGATTTAATTTTGCAGGGAAATGAAAATTTCAACTCTCCCTCCAATCAAATATGATTCAAATAATTTGATTGAATCCCACATTGAATTTTTAGGTTCTCTTTGAACAATTTTTTTTCCTATAAATAGGAATAGACTTTCATAATTTCTTCAAACTTTCAATGAGACTTCTCCTCATGAGAGGAGACTCTTGAAGTAAGAGTTTTTAGTCAAAAATTTGATAATATATATATAAATATATAAGAAAGAAAGAGAAAAAAAAAAAAAAACTGAATTGATCCACAGAACCGGCACTGGTTCACCAATTTTCCCGGTTGAACCACTTGTTATTCTGGTTTTCACTAATAAGGCCGGTTTTTGGTCTACACTGGGTCTTGAGGGTTTTTCGAACCAGAGGGAGGCCCGATTCCCGGTTCGGCTCGGATTTGAAAACCTTGTAAGAATCGACCAATTTGTAAGGTTTTATTGTTTGTCTTCATCACAAAAAAAAAAAAAAAAGAAGTTTGTAGGGCTTTAGAGTTTGAATTCATCCCAAAAAAATCTAGGGTTTCTGCAAATGTATATTTAATTTTGAAGTATATTATGTAAATTTTATGATCTTATTGAAATTTACAATTTTTATTTTTATTTCAAATCTCACCATTTTTATTTTTATTTCAAATCTCACCGATCCTAATTAAATTTAACAATCATAATGTCTAAGCCATGAACAATGTATACAAAATGATATTAGCCCATTTATCTATTTATTGAAAATAAAAATAAAAATCCCTCACTTGACTCATAATTATCATCTTATTTTGTACGACTCTCTTATTAAAAAAATGTGTTTTTAACATTATCGCCAAAAGATTCATAGACAAGTCTTTCAATCCTCAATTTGCCCAACAAAGAGAAAAGGATTAAAAAATTTTAAAGCTTTATTTCATTTATGTTTTCCATTATTATTTTATTCTCACTATACAAATCAAAAAATTCAAAATCTAAATACAATTTATATATTATGGATAGAGGGACCGATAAAATAAATATTTCCGCTCCTTTTGCTTTGTCAAATATAAGAAAGAATGGAAAGCTGGTAACATTTTTTGAAGGGAACAACTTGCCTCTAGTCCGAGATTGAACTGGACAGTGCTGTTCGACTCGTGAGAACCTACCACGAATTCCGTTTTGATAATCTGAACCGTTCAATGTGTAAAAATCATCGAGTGCTATATGTCTATAAAAATCTCTTGATCAGATATCAATAGCTATATGATCAAATCAGTTTTGTATAAAAAAAAAATAACAATGAACAAATTAACGATTGACAAAAAACTGATCCGATGAGATAACTATCGATATCCGATCAACGTGATTTTTAACAGACATATAGTATTCGGCGAGTTCTACACATTGAACAGTTCGAATTATTAAAACGAGACCCGTGATGAATCCTCACAGGCCGAACCGATTTCAGATTGGAGGCAAGCTGCTTCCTTTTTGAAACTTGCCCTCAAACAAAAAATGGCAATTTCATACATGTCCTTTTTTCAACACTAATTTTGCACCTTCAAATAAGTTCAATAGCCCCAAAGCCCCAAACAGGGCCTAGAAAATTAGCCAGAAAAGGTGAAAGCTCAGAGAAAAAAATAGCAAAAGCACAAATGGAAAAGAAAGGAAAAAAAAACAGAAGAAGAATTATCAGCTATAATCCATGGATATAAATTAACATCATCAAGGAAAGAAGAAAGTACTACTACTACTACTACTACTACAAATATAAATATAAAAAATGACTTTCGAAAAAAAAAATTCCCAATGCACTGTAGAGAAGCCAGAACCATATCCCCCAAGGTAAGTTCCTAGAACCACCAATCAAGGATCTTCATATGACATACCACAGCACTGTACCATTAGATAAATAGAAACTATGCGCATTGATCGCTGAAAGATGCACCTCATGACATCAGACTCTCGGAGCTGCAACAAAACATATAAGTGTCGGAATAAAATATGTAAAAGAAAAACTCAAGAAATATCATTGTAGAGGAGGCTTCAGTCAATCTAGTATACCTCCGCCCATTGTAGCCTCAGGCAACCGCTCAATTGAATACTTGTGCTTTGTAATGTACATGATCGGCACACCAGGGACCTGTTCATCAACCATCATATAAATGTATCACAATCCAAAGACACTGTAAAATAACCAAATAGGAAGCCATCATCAATTTATTGTACCTTGCGGATCCTTCGTTTCAGATCTCGATCACATGTAGCAACAATGTAGCATTTATGCTGTGCCAAAAAAATATTTCATGTAAATTGGTCAGCAAAAAGAATGAGGGATGCAACGGATCAATTTGGATAATTATGAAAACACTTAGTGTAAAAGCCACAAACTGTACAAAAAGACTTGATCAATCATTTAACAAGTGATGAATAAAAATGACAACCCTGACAAATCCATTTTCACTTTCATTAGAACTATTTTTTTTTTGATAGGTTACTTTCATTAAAGCATATAAAACTTCAAAATGAAAAAAAACACGTCAAATGGAACGGGGAAATCATCCATTAATTCAAGAAACCCCACCTTAAGCCTATACAATCATTATGCAACAAAAAATGGAAACATGGCAGTGTTGAACATAACAACCTAAAAAAAAAATGAACTGTGGCATCGTTTACAATGCTTATAACATGCAAGACACAGATCCATAAAAGGTGCCATTAGAAAGTTGATCTTTAAGGAAAGCTTCATAATTGAACAAAATGCATGAAAACCTTTCAACAATAAGCATAAACAGGGTATGTTTCAACAGGTGGAGCCACTTTTTGAATTTTTTTAAACATCCACAAAGAATTTTATTAAACAAAAGCAAGAAGAGGAAAGAGGACAAGAAGCCCTTGTACAGAGATAGAGGTCAAAACAGACACAACAGAATAAAAACCAGAAACCGAACGGCAGAGAACAGAGAGGCTTTGCAATGTTTATGGCCAATTTTGTCCTACATGTTTACAGTTATCTGTTAGTTCTTTATATGGTTTCAAAACCGCAATTTCATTACATTGACTTGAGTTTGATATTTGTCATAATAATATGGTGTAACAAGATCTTTGTTGAAAAAACTGGCAGGCACAATGTGAAGTTCACATCCAAGTACCCCCCGTTTGAGACTAAATTTCAGAAAAAATATTCCCTGTAAACCATTTTCCTGGGATATGAAAAAAGTCAAAAAGGGTCATGAGGGCTTAATAGTTAATACCCAAAGGTGAATAAGAAAAGTAGAAAACTATTTGTAGAATTTTGACTTTCCAAGCATTAGTTTACTGCACATTAGACAAAACCAAGGTAGTGTGTTGGAGTTGCTTTAGGTCTTCCGTAATAATAGCAAATGGTTGTAAATTGAATTCTATCAGATCCTAACATTTTATAATTGAGTTAATTTCCCTAGTATTTTATATTAGATATTTAAGGATAATGTTCTTCCAGATTTTGATTTTATAGATGAAAACGAAGTCACATTTACATAATCTTATTACACACAAGAAAGATGGATGCCAAAGGCAGCCCCAAGCAAACAGTATCCATTCAAATTGTTGCAAGTCAATTAAAAAAAAACCAATGGTTATACAGAAAGAATAATATCCCTATATTACCTATCATATATTACTCCACACTTGGTACACTGAAACCAAAAGTAACTTCTAGCATATATCTGAAACTGTTGAATATTTGCGAAGTGGCAAACAAATATACTAAAACTTAGGGTAGTTTTGGGAATGAGTTATTTTAGTTAGTTTTTTGTCTTTTTACCAAAAAAGAAATTGCAGAAAATTAGGGAGAAGAATTGGCTCTGTTTGGTGGAGCTCTAGAACGTTAGTTCCAGAGCTTGATTTGAACATGATGTTTGTTTACGGCTCTGTTTGGTTATACTTTCAAACTATAATTCCATCCCTACATTCCAATGTCATGTTTGATTTGAATTTTCAAAAGTTAATTCCAGCGCCCATTTGAAAACCTGCTGAAATGTGTGTTTGGCAGATCTCTCTGTCACTCTGTTTTTATGTGCATGTGAGATGACAAATTCTGGGTATTTTCACTCTCTCCCCTTTCTCTCTCCCTCTTTCCAACCAACCCATAGTGTGGAATCAAATATGATGGTGTCTCGTAACTGGGTTTTTTTTTATCAAATGCAGCTCTGAAACAAGGCAGATTGGGAGTTTTTTTTTTTTTTTTTTGAACAAAAAGAGTTACACAGAATCCCTCACAGGAGAAGAGCATCAATCCCAACAATTTCAGAGAGTCATTGGAGGGTTTGAAACCCAACTTACATGAAGGTCATTATGGACACAGGCTTGTGCTACCCAATGGGTAGCCCTATTGTTGGTTCTATTATTCAATCTCAACTGTAGGTAGGCAGATTGGGAGTTTGAATTTGGAATTTACTCTTTGGGTTTTCCGCCCGGTCAACCGGCTGGTTGACCGGAACAATGGTGTTTTTTTTTTTTTTTTTTTTTTTTTTTTGCAAATGGCACTTATTATTTGGGGAAAAAAATGGGAATTTGTTTTTGATTTTTTTTTTAAAAAAATAATATATATTTTTATATTTTAAATCAAAAATATTCAAAAAAAATAATTCGAATCAAACATACAATAAATCAGTAATTGAATATTTATTTTGAAAAAAAATTTATTTCATTTGTAGTATTTTCAATTAAAAAAATTGATTAATGTTATTTTTTGTTAATAATTAGTTTTTTTAATTGAATTTTAAAAAGAGTTTGGTTATAAATGTTGATTAGAATTTTTAATAGAGTTTTGAATAGTGTGTTTGGTTATGAGTTATAACAATTTGAATTAAGTTTTGAAAACTCTTTACAGAACTCATAACCAAACAAATTTTCTTATTTTACATGTCACATCAAACATTCAAAACTCAATTCAACACTCAATTCAAAACTATTTTTAAAACTCATAACCAAACAATTTTTCTACACTTAAATCATAATTTCAAAACTCACAAACTTAAAATAAAACTCTATTTTCAAATCATATTTAGAAAACTTTACCAAACGCAACCTACGATTTTCCAAAATTAATTCCACGCTCACTTTTGAAAACGCAGTCGAAAGCGGGAAAATTTGGGTTAACCAATCGTCTGGCCAGTTGACCGGAACAGTGTAATTTTTTTTGTTTTGTTTTGTTTTTTTTTTTTTTTTTGGGGGGGGGGGCAATTGACACATGTTAATTTTTATATATTCAATAAAAAATATTTTCCGAATTTTTAAATTTTTTTTATGAGCTTTAATAGAATTTTGAGTTGTGTGTTTGGTTATGAGTTGTAAGTTTTTGTATCAAATGTCATATGTTACATCAAAAATTCCCAACTCAATTCAAAATTCTTTTCAAAACTCATTCACCAAACAAATTTTCCACACTAAAATCATAATTCCAAAACTCATGAACTCAAAATACAACTCTATTATCAAATCATATTTAGAAAACTTTACCAAACGCAACCATTGACTTTTTTGTAGTGGCTTTTAGGCTATTTTAGCTACTTGCCAAAATAGGCCTTAATCTCAAATATTATGAGGTCTAGGGGCAAAGGAAAACATGGAACAAAATGAACGGACACATAGAACAGTAGATAGATGGTTTCAAATCGTACCTGGGTAACTCTATCAACGATACAGTCATCAGCATAGGTTCCTTTATGAGTACAGGGGAGCCTTTCAAACCTAGGATCTTTTGCAATCCTGTTTGAGAGAAAGGGAAAAAAAAAAAAAAGTAAAGAGAATATTTAAAAGTAGGGCATGGTAACCCAAAAGACCAAAGCGCTAAGAATCCCAAATACTCTTATTATCAAGAGAATTGTCATTAAAATCATAATAACAGAAGATGGTAAAAAAAAAATAAAACACAAACAATAAGCCACTGGAAAGTTGAAATGATAACAACATTCCCAAGGCATAAATACTCGTAAATGAATGTTAAATTATACTTATATATTTTTGGATGGTTGATGAAAATAAAAATACTTGTATTGCATTAAGTTTGAGTCCTCCTCTTGCATTTGGTTCAAAGTTTCAACGCACTTTCTGTGCAGAATATCATATCTTCTACTCACTTCTTGCATAGTGAATGCATCTTTTCATAAAGATAAAATTGCAGTCTTGTTATTCAGAAACACAGGAATTATATGGTTTTCCTTCTAACATAACTGAAGAACAATAATGGCAAAAACAAAATTCCCAACTAGATCTTAGTAAAAGTAGTTTAGAATTGGAATTCCCAAGAAAGAATCATGGGAGCATACCTCAACGCAACACGGTACTTCTGACCTAACTTCTCAAGCTCTGCCATCACACAATCGGTGATACAAGGAGTACCTTCAAAACCCAAGTGCCAATAGAATTTAACAAAAGTATAAGTTTTGCATGATTGAACAACAAGAAACAACAGATACCAGTATAATTATTACAAGTGCCGATAGAAATTTGACCTAAATGCTAGACAACTATGAAATGAACCTAAATGCTAGACAACGATGAAATGAACTCTATGGCAGTAATCCTACTGCCACACAACCCAAAGGGATTACTGTGGGCCAGACTAGAATGGCAAACTACTGACCAAGGATGTGCAATTAGAAATTGTGAAGTTACCCACTGATGATAATGAAATCAAGATTCAACATTATGTTGATGTTTAAAGTCTAAATTTTACATTTAATACACATTTCTCAAGAAACTCTAACAACAGCACAGGAAAAAAGGACAACATGCAGTAAAAAGGCAGTGATTAATATATTTAAGGCAAAGACTTGTAATACAAAACTTACATTTTGCATATAAGCAGTCCATCATTCCTTTCTCCAAATCCAACTACACCAGAATATATACGAAAATGAATTAGTTGTAGCATTCATAGCACAGTAATGCCAGTGTCAACAAGTTAAAAACTCAAGAAATAGACCAGTTAATTAACATAAACAGAACTTAAACAAACATCAATACCACCACTGGGAAGATTACTGTTTGTTTTTTTTTAATAACAAAAGAAGAACTCAATATTAATAACACATTTATAAGATGACAACTAATGTTCTTTTAGATTAACACGAATTATATAAACTCCATTGGTTAGCTAAGAGAACTGGGGGAAATAATTGAAAGAGAAACTTGAAATGATGTTACTGGTTGTGTTCTGCTTCAATAAACAGAGACCCAAACTCTACTAAGCCAAATACATGAATCATGCTAAGCTGAGTACAGTTTCTAAAGCCATATGCTAGATAGATAGTTAAAATATCCAATAAAAACAAAATCATCATCCAAGCCTAGCAATAATTGAGGTAAGAAAGAGAAAAAAGAGGAAAATTTGAGCGTGAAATGAAAGTTCTCAACTTAACCATTTTCAAGCCAAATCCTTTACTTTGTTTTCTCAAGTCAGTCACAAAGAAATATCGTCTCATTACATTTTTTCAACAAGAAAAGTAGCCGTGGACAAAAAGGATGCCATTGAATTAGAATTAATTTGCTTCTTCAAGTGACAGCAATTTGTCATTGTATTAAATTGCAATCAAAATGACAATATCAAACATTAACTTATTCTCCCCAGCTCAAAAAAAAACCTTAAATTCATTGGTTTCCCATAACTTTATCAGCAACCAAACACTGCACCACACATGAATATCAAATGCACGGTGTCATTAGAGTGAATGCACGAAAAACAACAAAAGTTTTGAAAGAACACTCACCTTATTCTGGATGGAGAAATTGATGAAGTTGGTATCAACCAAAACCCGATAAGGCGGCCCCAGTGCAGTGTTATACTTAAAGAAAAGAGCAGATGAAACATACGGCCTGCACCACATAAACAAAACAAATATTTGAATTATGTACATCAACATATCTACATACATGAAGACGTACACATAAACACTAGTCATATAGAAGGGAGCTTACACATTTCTAGGAAGCTTTTCCTTGCGCAAATCCTTTTTGTTAGGGTTCAAAACCTCTTCTTTGTGGCTAAATACATAAAGATTGTTAATAGTATGAAACACAGAAATACAAATATGTACATATATATAAATAGAAGAAATGTACAATTAAAATTTAGTCACAATTACTACTCTGTCCTTCAATATTTGAACAACTATAAATCATAAGCAAGCAATGATGTCTAATTCTTCCATAACAACACATTTAATTGAAAATCTAAGGCCTTGTTTGGGGTACTCTAAAAAGGAAAAATTACTCATAAATCCCATATTGGGCAATGTTGCTCTATCTAGTCCTGAGTGTTTTTTTGTAAATCATTTAGTCCTTTTTATATTTGGTATGGTATCTTTGTTTGTTATATTTTATATTTGGTATGGTATCTTTATTTGTTATATTGTATAAACATCAATATATTGTATCCCATATTGGTGTATGATGATGTTTGATGAGGTTGAAGATGTAGTTGATGTTTGATGATATTTACAATGTTGGTGATATTGATGATGTATGATGATGCAGTTGATGTTTGATGATGTTGATGATGTTTTATGATGTTGGTGATATTGATGATGTTTGATGAGGTTGAAGATGTAGTTGATGTTTGATGATGTTCACAATGTTGGTGATGTTGGTGATATTTTAGTTGATGTTTGATAATGTTGATGATGTTTTATGATGTTGGTGTTGTTGATGATGTTTGATGATGTAGTTCATATTTGATGATGTTTTATGATGTAGTTGATGTTTGATGATGTTGATGATGTTTTATGATGTTGGTGATGTTGATGATGTTTGATAATGTAGTTGATGTTTGATGATGTAGTTGATGTTTGATCAATGTTGGTGATATTGATGATATTTGATGATGTAGTTGATGTTTGATGATGTAGTTGATGTTTGATAATGTTGTTAGTGTAGTTAATGTTGCTAATGTTCAGAAAGGAGGGAAATCTAAAAAAACCCATAATGAGCTTTTAACATTCAAATAGGACTTATTAGTCTACAAAATAAAAGGCAGGACCAAATGGTTTAACATATTAAAATTTGGGATTTATTGGTGTTTTGCCCCTCTAAAAAAGCCAAAAAGCCAAAAAATCACTATCCTATTTAAGTCACATCATCTTATTTAAGTCACATTACCTCTCTACCACATCACTTCAAACCCAACTCATATTTCACAAAAAGTCAAAAAGTACACTTATTTAGATCATCCCAAACCACCCCTAAACCTATTATCTCTCAAATCGAATATCAAAGATGTTGATGTATATATACATATAAAGAGATTTGAAATAGAAATGCCAGCAAAAAAACAATAAAACATTGGATCTGAGCCGACAGTGGGATTATCAATACAGTACAGAATATGTACAGTCAAATCAACAAACTACTGTTCAATAAAAGCCTACTTGACCAATTTGATAAAACAGTTCTATCTCCAACATTCACTACCCCAATTTTATCCCCTAGACTATTCTCATTTTTTTACTTCCCTAAACTATCAATTTCATTTATTTAGTCCCTCAAGTTTCTAATTTCTGTTCATATGGTCCAATTAGAGATGATTATTCAAATCAATAACCATTGAAACCTAATTTAATGGGAAAATGTTATTTCAGAATTTGAGCAATTTAAATCATATAACGAAACACTCATTTTTCTTATTATTTCAACTACACCCCACAACCAATTTAATGGATGTTTATATGATTTAAGTTGTTTAAATTATAAAATTATCTTTTTGATCATCAAATTAGGATTTAACCATTACTGATTTGTACAATGGTCTCGAACTGGACTACATAAAAGTGAAATTAACCCCATCTTATTTAGGTAAGTCATTTCCAATATGTGACTAAAAAGGGCATATTTGCATTAACCAACACCAAATAGAACACAAAATTTGGACAAAACAAAAACAATAGAAACAGCGGAAACATATTAGCAAAAAAACAGACAACCTCGAGTTGAAATTAGAGGCGAAGAAACAATAATCTCAGTCAAAAACAATGACAAACACCAATTATCAATCAAAAAGCTTATAATTTCCATATTAGTCTCTAATTATCGTCATTGCACACAAGGACAATCCCAATTTGACGTGATCGAACCATACCTGTTTATCACGAAGACCACCACAGAAGAAATATATATCTATATACACAGAAAAGGACATACAATAGAGAGATTGAGTTCACTCACTGTTTAATAGCTTTCGCGGTTACAAGCTTCTTCATGACCGCGAATTTGGGGGCTTTCTTTGCTTTTCCCATCTTTGTTTCTCTGTGAAGTGATTAAACACGAATTCAGCGATTTACACTCAGTGCGACTTGGATTCTTCGGAACCCTACAAACCCTAAACCCTGATTTGGGAGAGAGAGAGAGAGAGTACCAGGCGACGGCAATTGGCGGCGACAAGCGGTGGTGAACGGCGGAGATCTACGGCAATCGGCAAGGGAGGCGGAGAAGCGCGAGGCAGTGAGGCGAGATAACTCTTCCCTAGGAATCTGATATGCGACTCAGTTTAGTTCGGAATTGATTGTGGGTTGATTTGTCAGTACTCCTCAATATGACACGTGATGCTCGGTAGGTTTTGATTGGTGAAGGATATAATTACTCACGATTTAGGTTAAAAATGAGAAATAATATGAGATTAATTAATTGATGGTTGATTTTGAGTATGAGTATATGGTGCTTTAACGGTATTGAATAATTTTCTTGATTGAGTGTGTGAGTCTATGTTTTATTAAATACAGGTGGCGGGTTCGGCTAGGTCGGTTTGAGAGGTGAGTTGGCTTGTCAAATCGTCACTCGTACGACTCCGTCAGCCCTAGACCACTAACGTGCCTTGTCCTACCTGAGCTTGAAAAATGCACGGTTTAGTTTGATTTAGTTTAGGTAATTTTAGCGATTTTGCCAATATTTTGTTCAATATTCACACGAGATAGCTCATCCGTAAGATCTATGTTTTGTAAGACATTTAAAGGTGGTTTGGGATGTTCTAAACAAGTATATTTTTTGACTTTTTATAAAAAGATGTGTAGAAAAGTAGAGAGGAGATATTGATTGATGTGATCCAAAAAAAGATAAAAAGATAAAAAGATGGGCTAAAATGGGTTATGCCAAACCACCCCTTACATTCATTCTTGGTTGGGTCTTCTGTGTTCCTAGTATCTTAAAATTTAAGATTGCAAGAGGTTAATATAATAAAGGGACACTTTTTCATAAATATTTTTTCATCTATTTATATTTCATTTAGTTAACATTATTTTCTTATATTCCATTAAGTCTTATGAGTGATATAGTTATCAAAATACCTCTAATAACATTCATATTTATAGTGTTAGTGTTCCGTGATGTGAATGTTCATACCGTTAATGTGAATGTTAACATGTCAATATGTAAACATTCACACATCAATGTGAATATTCACATTATAAAATATGAATGTTCACATCACTAAATTACTAACCGTTTAAAAAATATTTGTAAGGGTAAAAATGTTCATAAAATATTTTAAATATGAGAATTAGGATTTGGTAGATCAAATGTTCAAATAATAGGACTTATTAGAATACAAGAATGTCTTATGGATTAATTGAAATACAAACACTTGAAAAATGATTTTCTAATAAATCTCCCTATAATAAATAAGTCAAAAAAACTCATACAAAAAATGTTAATTTTATTTTTTGTGTAAATATTTAATTTTTTCAATTCATATTTCAATTAAAAAATCAAAAAAATTACTTTCCAAACTAATTCATAATTCAAATCTTTAATTAACAAAATGTGCCGATGTGACAAATATTTCACTCTTCACATGAATCTCTCCATAAAATATATGGACAATACTTCTCCCCCGTCATTTTCTCTCCAATTTTTAAAGTGGGCTACACCTTTTTAATTTGGGTCCGTCACATTTTGATAATATGATGTTATATTTTTAGATTTATGTATGTAGATTATCAGCGCTGCTAGGTAGCTCGAGAGGGAGCTGGCCCGATTGGCTCGAATTCCAAAATGATGTCGTTTTGGATTTTTTTTCTTTCTCTTTTCTCTCTGAAATAGAGGCAAAGATGAAGAAGATGAAAATGAAGAAGAAAGAGAGAAGAGAGAGCTGGGGAACCGAGAGAAATAGAGCATCAACATCAACAACAACAACAACACATCATCATCAACAACAACCAACAATCACAAAAAAAGAAAAAAAGAAAAAAAAAAAGATTGTAGAATCTGAACTACAAACAACAAACAACAACATATCATCATCAACACCAGATTTGTGTGTACACACAGATCTATACACACACGTATCTATATATATATATGAGAGACAGAGAGCCACCTCATCATCATCAACACCAGATCTGTGTGTATACACAGATCTATACACATACATATCTCTATATATATATGAGTGAGAGAGAGAGAGAGAGAGCCACTTGCCGCCATCACTATCTCCTCTGTATGCATACACACACAGATCTGTGTGTATTCTTCTTCTTTTTTTTCTTTTCTTTTTCCTCTTCATCTACATCTTTTTTTTTCTCCTTCTTATTCTCGTTTTTCTCTTCATCATTCTCTCCATCTTTTTTTCTCCTTCTCATTCTTCTCTTCTTCATTCTCTCCATATTTTCTCATTCTCTCTCTTTCTTGCCTTTTCTCTCTTTCTTCTGTCTGTTTCATTTCAGAGAGGAAAGGGAAAGAAAAGAAAAGAAGAAGAAAAAAAAAAGGAATACCCAAAACGATGTGGTTATGGGTATTCGAGCCATTTCAGGCCAATTTTTTCGAGCTACGAAGCATTATTCGTAGATTATTTATAAAAAGGGCAAATTACAGAAATAGTCCCTATACTTTACCCCGTGTGTCATTTTGGTCCCTGACATTTCCAACTGCGCGATTTAACCCCCCAATTTAACGAAGTATGTCAATTTCGTCCAATAATTGACGCCCGTTTGAAATTTTGGACGGAAAGCCAGCACCTGCCTCTCACATGCTCCCTCTAGCAATTACTGAGGGACATACTCGTCTTTTCACCTCAAACCCTAGTTACTTCCATCGTCCCTATACTTGCATCTTCTCAAAATTAGTAAGTCCATTCTCTCTGTCTCTACACAATCGAATCGTTTCTAGGGTATTAAGTTACGAAAAAATTGTTTGATTGTAAATCTACTGAAATTGGTGTGGATAGAGAAGAAAACAATTGGCGAGGTGAAAAGACAAATATGGAGATTGTAAGGATTGGTGATGAAATACCAGATTATGGTAAGCAAAAAAGTACTATTTACCTTTTTTTTTGGTTTTGTATTTTGCTTTATTTTAGCTGTCTGCAAGTTGAAGCATTGGGTGGGTCAAAGAATCTACTTTTGCTTTGCTTTGTTTAAAAGTGACGAGGTGAATATATGTTTATATATTCATGCATGTCGACTGATTAAGGCCGAATTGTACAACATTGAGGCCGTTAATTAGGATCTCTTAACTTTACTTGCTTATCAAACTATATATTTTATGTATGTTTAATGTCAATCAGGTTGTACATAGTCGGAGCAAAAATGGGCAAAAATATAGAATTTTGAGAGAAAACAGCTTCTCGCATGTGTGTTGACTTTTTTCACAAGTGCGTTGATTTTTCTCAAAAAACGGGCCCGATGTTTTAAACTTGTTTGAAAGACAATAGAAGTATAAATAGGCAAGAAAGAGACTGGATTAGGGTTCTGAAATTGATTCCAAGAACAGAGAGGCTAGGGTTTGAAAGAAAAGAAGGATTCTCAAGCTTTCAATCCAACTTCCATGGGGTCTTCCATCTTTTCTACCTCTTCACACTCCTCTATGAGGGGCTAAGCTCATCTTTTCTAGGGTTTTGATGAAACCCTAGCCATTTAATAGGATTTTTCATATGCTTTGATTGTGATTCGGCTTGAATCAATGTATGGATGTTTCAGAAGTTTATAATAATTATTCTTTTCATCTCTTCAAGTATTTTACTCTCTGTGATTGTTTAATACTTTCCATACATTAGTTTTCTTTGTGTTTGTGTTCAAAGTACGAGACAAGTCATGTTACGAGAGACGGGTTGTGTTGCTATCGTAGTTTAGAGCAAACACCTCGTGCTACTCAGAATGACTCGTGTCTGTACGTTGAATGCAACAACCCTCTTGATCAATATTTCAAACTTGTAGTTGTGAAATATTGGGTATTTCAAACCGGATTGCAATTGATAGCCGATGTTTAATCTCGTTTATATGGTTAGTGGTGAATTATTTGCCCTAGAATTTTTTTCCAAAAAATTGATATCTCAAACCCTAATTTTAACTGTCAATTTAATTTCTTAATTTATTTAATTCCTTTTTAGTCATAAAATCTCTTAATCTTTTCAATCAAAATTAATTTAGGAATTTAGTGATTAAATTAGTCTAATTTCACAATTGTCCCTGTGGATCGATACTTGGACTTGCCATTATTCTAAAAGGATTTGGTATAGTTTAGTGTTTATTTTTGGTGTGTGTAACGACCCATCAAATTTCGGCACCATTGCCGAGGATAGTGACCATGATTTCAATGAGGATGACATACTATTTGATGCTAATGTTGATAGGAATGTTGAATGGGGTGGGTTAGGGAGGCAGAAGCATAATGATGAAAGAGTTGAGGTACCTCATATTGACTGCCTAGAGCCTGATGCTACATTTGATGACCTCAAGAGCATTAATGAATCTTTTGATGAAGAGGCTAGAAGCAACAAGGTTAGATACCCAGAGTTTAATCCAAACACAGATATGGCAGACCCAAAGTTCAAGGTTGGCATGGTTTTTGGCACTGCCAAAATATTGAAAGCTGCTATTAAGGAGCATGGTATTAAGACTGGGAAGGCTATTAAGTTAGTCAAAAATAATAGCATGAGGGTTAGGGCCACTTGTAAGCCACCATGTGAGTGGATGCTTTATGCATCCAAGTTGCAAGGACAACCATCATTCCAGATAAAGACATATGTCCCCACTCACAATTGTGGCAGAATTTTTTTATAACAGACAAGTGAATTCTACATGGCTGCCTAAGAAGTACTTGGAGACATTGAAGTCCAATCCATCTATTCCAGTGCAGTCATTCAAGCAAGCTGTGCAAAAGGAGCACAAGGTTGGGATATCCAGGAGCCAAGTATATAGGACAAAGAGAAAAGCACAAGAATTGATAGAGGGAAGCCTCATCGAACAATATGCCAAGTTATGGGATTACTTTGAAGAGATAAAAAGAACTAATCCATGGACAACTATCATAGTCAAGGAAGATGATGAAGATGCAGAAAATGAAGAACATGAAATAGATGAAGCCAAGCCTAGGTTTCAAAGGATTTTTGTATGCTTTGGAGGTTGCAAGCAAGGTTTTCTTGCAGGATGTAGGCCATTCATTGGGGTTGATGCCTGCCATTTGAAAGGGCCATACAAGGGACAACTGTTGCAAGCTGTTGGTTTGGATGAGAATAACAATAGCTATCCATTGGCATTTGTAGTTGTTAAAGGAGAAACAAAGAGTTCATGGAAATGGTTTTTTGAAATATTGTGTGACACTCTTGGGTGGTTCAACAAGCAAGGAGTGACCTTCATATCAGACAAGCAAAAGGTAAATGCTTATTGGAAGTTTCATGCATTTATTTTTACTGTTTAGTTCATTTAATGTGTGTAACTTTTTTTTCCCCTACAAATGTAGGGATTGTGTCCAGCACTTATAGAGGTTACACCCATGGCAGAGCATAGGTTCTGCATTAGACATCTTTACACCAATTTTAGAGATAGCTTCAAGGGGGTACACCTGAAGGACATTGTGTACAAAGCTGCAAAGGCTTCTTATGTACAAGCATTTCAAGCTCATATGGAAGAGTTGAAGGAAGCTGATGAAGATGCATTCAATTGGTTAGTTGAAAAACCCCAAAGCACCTGGTCTAGATCTCATTTCACACCTACAATTAAGTCTGATATGTTAGACAAAAACATGTGTGAGAGCTTTAATAGCTTGATTCTAGAAGCTAGAGGAAAAACCACAATCCTTTTGTTAGAGGACATTAGGTGTATCTTGATGAAGAGGATGTAGGTGAGAAAGGAAGTAATGACGGCTTACCCAGGACCTATTTGTCCTAATATAATACAAGCATTGGAGAAAAGGAAAGAAGATGCAAGCAATTGTATTGCTATGTGGGCAGGAGGTCTGAGGTACCAAATCAATTGCTTCAATGGGCAACAACTTGTAGTTGATTTGGGTGATTCAACCTGTTCATGCAGAAAGTGGGACCTAACTGGTATACCATGTTGTCATGCCATTTCAGCCATATATGACAAACATGAGTAACGTGAAGATCATGTGGCTCTGGTGGTAATTAATCACATGAAACGGATCTCGAAGATAACCTCTTAACATTGATATAGGAAACACATTCTACATTTTCTCGAATCCCGGTGGCAAGGCAACTTTGTAAGCAGTTGGACCAAGTCTTTCCAGAATTTGAAATGGTCCAATGTAACGGGGTGACAATTTACTCTTCTTACCAAATCTCAGTTGGCCTTTCATCGGAATCACATGAACAAATACATGGTCGCCAACCTCATACTCAAGAGGTCTTCTTCGAACATCCGCATAATTCTTCTGTCGTCTCTGTGTTGTCTTGAGCCTTTGTTGGATGATTTTAATCTTCTGGGAAGTGTCTTGCACAATTTCGGGCTCAAGTAAAGCCCTATCTCTGACTTTTGTCCAATAAATTGGTGATCTACACTTCTTGCCATACAAGGCTTTGTATGATGCCATACCAATGTTGGAGTGGAAGCCGTTGTTGTATGCAAATTTTGCTAGTGGCAAATAATCTTCCCAACTCCCCTGAAAATCCAAGGTACACATTATGAGCATGTCTTCTAAAGTTTGTATGGTCCGTTCTGATTGACCATCTATTTGTGGACGAAACGCGGTACTAAATCTCAGTTTTGTTCCCATAGCTCTTTGCAAACTTTTCCATAGTGTAGATACAAATTTCGGATCTCTATCTGAGACAATAGATATCGGAACCCCATGTAAACGAACAATCTCATCAACATATCTAGTGGCCAATCTATAAGCATCAAAAGTGGTCTTCACGGGTAGAAATGTGCAGATTTCTTCAATCTATCAACCACAACCTCAATGGAATCCATACCTCTAGGAGTTCGAGGTAGACCAACAACGAAATCCATGGTCACATGCTTCCATTTCCATTCTGGAATAGGAAGAGGTTGAAGTAGACCACCTGGTTTCTGATGTTCAGTTTTAACTTGTTGACATTGAGGGCACTTGGACACATAATATGCAATTTCCTTCTTCATTTTGGGCCACCAATAGCTTTGCTTTAGATCCCGATACATTTTGTTGTTGCCTGGATGCATAGCAAACACCGACTTGTGAGCTTCATCTAGAATTCTTTTCTTTAGTTCGGAAATGTTCAGAACACACTGTAGCTCGCCTTTCTCGCGCCCCCTTTCGGTAGGTTTGAAAAGAAAGGCCTACAGTTCGGACTCCCGTGGTTCTGAATCTAATCTCATAAGTGCAATGTGAAATTGATAAACACCAAAGAGTCCAATCCGGCAAACCTTTTGGAAAATTGATTTTAAATCAAAAAAAGCCAAAATTAGACTGCTTTGCTAGATACAGAGTTGCCACCTAAATATTTTATTTTAGAAAAATTTCGGAAACCCATGACTCCTGCTAAAGGCCACGTGTCCATCATCACCAAAGTTGTTTCGCCTCTGGAACTTAGGTACGAGATGGGAAGGTCATGAATTGAGCACCCCCGCTTGCGCGATTAAAGATCGGCCTCTACTAATCATGATATGATTTTTTTTATAAACATTATGTGTTTTGTTCCAGTTATTAAGTTAGTTTTACTACGTGATGCTCACAATCAAGTATAGACTAGTCTGTTCAAGTTGGAACAATTCAACTCATGTTTGTTTGTGAAAATGGTTTGAATTTGCCACCTCAAGTGGGCTTAAAGATTGCGGATTTGCCACCAAACATAGTGGGCTTAAAACATGATTTGCCACTCAACAAAGTGGGCTTAAAACGCACATTCGTTGAATCATTCCAATTCAAACAACAAGCCTTCATCTACAGGCATTCAAGCAGTTTAGCATTTAAGCACATAGCCTCATGGCAAGCATGCTAATCATGGCAACATTCACACTTATGCAAGTATGCTAAAGCGTAAAAACTCACCTAATACTCTGAGCTAAGAAGACAAAGTTACAAATTATGCATGATTCCTAACTATACAAGATGCCTAATACAACACATGCAATAAGCAATTAATAGGCTCGGCTACTAATATGGCATATGGATCGATTTGAACAACATGCGGTTAAACATGTATTCAAAGAAGTTTTGAAATGACAATGCAGTTTGAATGATGCCCCGAGCCTCGGTGCATGCAAGACAAGATGAATGGATGCAAGCATGCGATATGCTAATTAAAACATGTCCCTAATCTAACCATCAAAAGTGGGTAAATAAAAGGGAGAAAGATTTGGGGTTGGAAGACATACACACATGCACGCACACTTATTACAACATTATGCCCTCGCGAATGAGGGTCTGAATGAATAAGAATTAACTAACTAGCAACTAAGCTAAGCTAATTATTAATTATTACAACACTTTAACCAACTAGTAAACTAATTAATTAATTTACAACACAAATTCACACAAACTAAGCAATTAAGACATTAAACTACGTTGCCACTGCTCCGCCCCGGGAAGTGGAAGATGCATATGCTCGGTTTTGGCCCGAAAAGACCTCCATTTGCTCTCGAAAGCCTTTGTTTGTAGGGTTAATCATTTCCAGAGCCTTTCTGCTCCATCTTACTAAAACCAACTGAAGTTTACATCAGTGGCTTGTCGGCCATGGATGGATGCTGCCGGCCCTCTGTTTGCCAAAAGGGTGGCTTGCCGGCCATAAATAGTTCACTGCCGGCCATGGATGGTGACCTGCCAGGCACTGATGCACTAGATCACCATGCTGCAGTAGAGCACAAACAGAGCAAAAAAAGAGTTTTTTTTCAAGGATTGTCTGCACAATTCACCTCTCCTTTTTATGGACAAATCCAAGGCATAGTGACCTTAAACCATAAACCACTAATCAAAGCAGTTTCATTGCATGATGGCTTGTGATTCAAGGGGTGCAAGCTTAACAAATGCAAAACAAAACACTCAAGAACCATCACCCTATCATGCATGATCAAGGGCAATGGAGACCTAGGAAAGTGACACATTTCATCACTTTTGAGTATGAAATGTCCCATTTCCCTTGTGTTCAAACTAACGTCCAATTTGAACACATGCAATGCAACAAAAAGAAATGCTTATCTTGTCTCTTTTACTTGCCAATTTTGTTTACACATTTTAGTTACCAAATCATTCTTTAATCAATTTGTCCATTGGTGAGTGTCCTCTAAGATGAAAGAAGTGTCAACCAAGGGGATAGTTTAAGGCATGAGAGAAGCTTCATGCCGTTGGTAATGAACCCTCAAAAGAGGATTAAACCATTAAGCATGAGCCTCAATCTCAAGCTTAAACAACCCTAAGGTTGAAACAACCCTCAAAGCAGATAAAAAAAAGTGAAGAAATGAGGGAGACTGCAGAGATTATAAGTGCTGGAATTAGGTGAGAAAAAGCACTGAAACATGCTATTAACTTAAACCAATGGTGGTTAAAGCCTTCAAACAACAATCTAGTGAATGGACTTACACTACAACTATGCAATACAAGACTCAAAGGACTTAACCAGCCAAAAACAGAGCTAAAACATGTCAAAATAGAGTTCAAAACCTGCTGGACTTGAGCCACAAAAAGCTAAAACATTAAGCTAATACATGGGGCTAACTAGGCATGTAAACAAGACACAAGGAGGGGAGGCTAACCTCTCCAATTTTAGACTTCAAAATAAGTTTTTTGCCACTAAAAAACCTCTGAAATTCAGTGGTTAAAGGCCCAAAAAAAAGGTGGTTTTAAAATGGGAAAGTGCAAAGGCCTTAACAACAAGGAATAAAGAGGGATGTACCACCCCCTAACCTTTAATGGCCCAAAACACTAATTTCAGCCCATGAAAACAAAGTTTTTTATAGCTCAAAACCAGCCCAAAACTGTAGGAAAAAAAGGGAAAAACAAATAAGCAAAGCAAACTCAAAAGACTAGTATTATATCTTTTGAAGAGAAGAGTGATTCCAAGCAACAATTCAAGCCAAAAACAACTTGTAGAGCTCCAAGAGGGCCTCAAACAACCTCAGCTCAAAGATAATCACTTTTGGTTAAGGGTTGATATGCAAAAGTGTAGTGTAAGTAGGCAAAGGTGTAAAGAAATACAAGAGAGAGAGAAAAAAATTTGAGTCTTAAATCTTCCAACCTTAAAACATGAGAGAGGGCCTCCCTATATATAGAAAACATGAATTCTATACAAGGAGATCCTACCCTCCACGTGTGTGAAGATGGGTGCATTTGTGCTTATAGCTGGCACAAAATATCTACAGAAAATACTGGTGGCTGGCCGGCCATCAGTCATGACTGGCAAGGCACATCAATGGCCAACAGGCCACCAAAGACTGCAAGGGGAAGAGACCACAACATGGTCCAAAAAGGAGACAAAAAGGATACAGGGTTTGGAAGGCTCAAACTTGTGGCGTTTCGTTAAGGACTTTGATCGCTCGGCGAGCAACCAGATTCATCATCGGATGTACCTGCAAAAACATCCAAGTCTTGAAGGGTCGTAAAAAATGGGGTGTCTACAGTTGCCCCTCTTTGAACGAACTCGGAGTCATGAAATGACGCGAGTGAATGTCAAAGCCTAGAGACGACCCATTTTGACAAGGCCGCAAGACTTGGACAAACAATCAAGACAGAAAACAAATGGTCATTCCCGCAGGCTACCTATGTACCCGTTTGCAAGGAATCAAACTAGCATAGTTCTAGGTCAAAATGCAACTGATATGCACGATGCAAGAACATAACTTATGATCATGCAATGAGGCTGTACAATGAAACATTTAAATGCACATGCTATGCAAAGAAAATGCCACATAACTAAAACAAGGTACAATGATTCCAATCATGAAAAGAAGTAGGTAAATGAACACGCCAAGCATGAAGAACATGAGCTAAACCACATTTCATGTAGAAAGGATGTAAAAAAATTATGCAAGCCTAACTACGCGTCACACAAGAAAGGCGAAGGGCGACGTAACCGTCGGGGACACCCGAGGTCTCAACCGAGATTCTAATGCGTTGCACGCAGAAGGAGAAAAATGATGGTGTGAACACCGGGATGCACCCGTGTCACGCCCCTAACCCGCCCCTAAAAGTTTGGGCATGACCTATTCATAAGTGGACACTTAACCTGTTGTACATAACATATGGGGCTTGAACAGAAGCATTATATATTATAAAATAACATGAAATAAAAAGAAACTGCATCCATTGAGTGACCACTAGCATGCCAGGATCACAAACAGTGCATCAGATGGTGAATATTTACATACACATATACAAACACTGCCCCTTGCTTGGGCGTATAACAAAAACATTGGAAACATGTTATAAGAAGTTAGCGTACAAGCCAAAAACTTAGCAAAACTCCACAAAAATGGGCAAGCTTCATCCAAATGCCTGGACACACAGAGGTTGACAAGAGAGAGATGGGCATCGAGGGTTAAGGCTGACCTCCATATTTGCTACCTACAGAATTAGACAAAATACAGAGTGAGACAATCTCAATGAATAATAGTACTTTAATAATTCAATGATCAACTTGAATTACAATGCATATCAATGCGTATATAATGCAAAATACATGTAGTTAATCTTATTTTGTAATTATTTCCAGAACGGCCTTGGGCCTAGTCTTCAAACAGAATGGCTTTAAGCCCTTAAACAAAGTGGCATTGAGAGTGGCATTAAGCCCTTAAACAGAGTGGCATTAAGCCCAGTCTTGTATGTATGAACTCAAGAGGTGTCTCGCACGGACTCTAGAGGTGACTCATACTGTAGCACTTAGTCCCGTACAGCACTTTGTTTCATACCATAACAGATTATACCGAATGACCATATGCCTAACAGAGCTTACAGATTGGCCATAGGCCCAGATATCACAGAACGGCCATAGGCCTCACAGATTTCACAGAATGGCCCTAGGCCTCATAGATTTCACAGAACGACCCTAGGCCTCATAGATCATACAAAATGGCCATAGGCCCAGATTGGCTTTAAGCCCAGTTCATGTATGTATGGACTCAAGAGGTGTCTCGCATGGATTCTAGAGGTGACTCGCATTGCAGCACTTAGTTCCGTATATCACTTTGTTCCATACCAGAAATCATTAGGTCTTAAAGACCGAATAATCCATATCATGTCATAACATAGCATAACCGGAACGGATAAACAGAAACAGAATAATCTCAGTTTCCTAAGAATACCATTGTACCATAGTGCACATAAGATTCTCATGGTTTAGTTACGGATTAACACAGTTGTCTTGTGTATAACAGAATAAGAATAGTAACTATTACAGGGAGCACATAATAATGTTAAACCTTTGCATTCATATCGTAGGTTTTAAACGACCTCGGGTCCATATGTAACACAACAGAATTATTTTAGATTCATACGAATACACATAGCTTTTCCAATTATTCTGATTCTTCGGAGATATCCAAACCCGATGACTTATAACTGAACGGCCTCAGGCCCATTAGTAGCAAAATGGTATGCTCTCATATTTACACTAAAACCGTTATTGAAGAATGAACATAAGTTCCCTTTTATTCATTAAGAACGACATAATTTACTTACGGAGAGTAGAATGTTAATATTAACTATTAATCAGAATCATACAGAGGTATACACATTTGTTTAATCATTCACGTCACCGTTTCATCGTATTCATTAATTTAGTCAGAGTGCAACATCCATAGTATATGTCGTTCTCGACAATTTTATATAAATGTTAACGTAATTACTTACGAAGCACAGAACGTTAATAACATTAATTATTAACGGTAAGTAAAATATATGTCTACTGTACTACTACTCACAGTATGGTGGCGGAGCGTTAGTCCCTCCCGGAGTGTGTCCTGCACACATACATAACTCGTAAATTAGCTCGTTTTTCTTTGTTAAATCATTTCCTGACTTACTTGTGTCGAATGAATTTACAGATATCAAAAAGGTGTCAAATGCAGATTTCAAAAATATCCGAAGGACGAGCACGTAAAACGGAGCAGGAAAAATTTCTCAGCATAGGCCGCACGTGCGGCTGTGAGCCCCGCACGTGCGGCAGTGGCTCTCGCACGTGCGGCAGTGGCTCCCGCACGTGCGGCAGAAAGGTCCCGCACGTGCCTTTTTTTCATTGTCTTCCGCCCAATTTTCCCCTGTTTTCCGCACGTGCAACTGTGAGCCCCGCACATGCGGTTGTGAGCCCCGCATGTGCGGCGATTCTACCTGTTTGTGCAGTCTCAAATTCAAGCAACCCTCGTCTTGGTGAACATATAGTAAAGCTCAAAAACAAGTAAATTTATCATAAGAATATGGCTCAATTACATGTAAATAGGTCTCACAAACCCATATAAGATCAATTTGAAAGATCTTTACTTCCTTGAAACTCATAAACATAATTCAATTCCATAATAGTTCTCATTTCCTCACACATCTATACATTCATTCATACATGGTTCTTATAATTGAGTTCAAGCATGGAAATTGTAGACATAGGATGTAAATTTTCACAAGATAGGTCCATACAACTCTAAATCAATCCAACACAAGAAACAATAACCCAATTAATCACTTAACACATGATTGACCCATATGTAAACCCCAACTTCCATAGTATAGAGAAATTCTTACTCAAGTCAAGAAGAGAAGTCATTTAAAATGGAGCAACATACCTTGAAGTCAAATCTCCATAACCCTCTCAAAATTTCCCAACCTTGTTCCTGATGAACTTCTCTCCTTCCTCTCAAACCCTCTTCTTCTTTTGTTCTCACCCTCAGGAGATGTTTTGAATAATAGCTCTATATCAAATAGGTAAAGAGCATATATATATATATATATCTAAAATGTGGATAAGGATGAAATTTAATCAGTTTAATCGTTCCAAATTGAAATTTTACAGAAAATCATATTATGACTTAAAAATCATGTCGGTCCCAAATGTAAAATCAATTTCAAGTTATCAAGCCTCTAAGGCTCTCAATTTCTGATTCTAACATTAGAATTGTAATAGATACTTCTCACATTGGACAGATAGGGATCCATATTCATAACATTCACTTAATTAAATGTAATTTCACATCAAATTTCACAGTAAGCGTTTAAATGCACAAAATGAGGGACTGAAAAGATACCAGAGAACATATACAAGAGTCGGGTTATTACAACCTGAATGTTTTTAATCGAAAGGTTGGTGTGAACACCGGGACGCACCCGAATGTTTTTAACCGAAGGATTGGTGTGAACATCAAGACGCACTCGAATGCTTTTAACCGAAGGGATGGTGTGAACACCGGGACGCACACGAATGTTTTTAACCGAAGGGATGGTGTGAACATTGGGACACACACGAATGTTTTTAACCGAAGGGATGGTGTGAACACCGGGACGCACCCGAATGTTTTTAACCGAAATGTTGGTGTGAACACCAGGACACACCCGAATGTTTTTAACTGAAGGGTTGGTGTGAACACTGGGATGCACTCGAATGTTTTTAATCGAAGGTAATGCGTCTCACGCGAGAGAAGGAAGAGGTAAACGAATGCGATCCGAAAGGTACGAATGAATTAATTTGGAACTTCCTTGAATGAATCGTACATACAATATCGTGCATATAAAGGAAAGTGACCTAACAAACGTGAAACAGTATGAATGCATGTTCTATGCGAGACAAACAACCGAGATACAATGTTAATGGCATGTTCTATGCAAGAAACAAAAAATAAAAGCATAAGCATATTCTATGCATGATTGGTAACGTGAGCATATTCCATGCGTGAAAGTGGATGCACGTTCTATGCATGATTAAAAAACGAATGCAAGATGAGCATGCAATGCCCATGGGATGCACATCTTACAACAATATATGTGAAATGCATATTCTATGCCACAAAGTGAAGTGCATGTTCCATGCAACAACGAATAAGAAACACATGTTCTATGCAAGATATCAAAGCATGATTTGATGAAACAAACTCGAAGTTAACTTCCAAATCACCTCTCGGAAGAGTTACAATATACTTAAAGGATACGCTTCGTTCATGTTGACAAGTGATGAAGATCGCGCGCTGAAAACACAATTTTAAGCTTCCATAGAGACATTCTGAACCAAACAATAAACAATCCCTTCACTTCTTGGAAACCAAGGACACAAAACAGCATCAAGAGCCTAAGGAAAGCTACCGGCCACCTGCCGGCCATAGGGAAATGTCGTCGGCCAGGTGCCGGCCAACAATAGACACTGCCGGCCATCGATGGCAGATTGAGGCCAAAATGGGGTTTTCGACTTGGGCCTATAAGTATAGATCACCACACTTTATTTCCTCACTTCCTCTTGCTCAAAAATTATCTCCCTCTCTCTCTAAACCTTCATTCTCTCTAGATTTTCCCTTTCTACGTGTTTTCCAACGCCTTACGCGAAGTTGATTGGCTAAATCCCCTTTGTTTACTTCACTTTGAACAAATTGAAATTTGATTTCGATGCTTCTTTCCTCATTTCCACCATTCTAGGTTCATTCCCCTCAAGTTTCTCTCGAGTTTTGCGCACTTTTCCCGGCTTTGACTTTCTCCTTCATTTTCTCTCTCCCAGGGTTTGACTTTTTCCATGTTTACCCTTTTTCTTCATTTTTCTTCACTTTGCTTCACTTTTCACCCATCTCGCACCTATTGTTAGATGGCAGACGAGGTTCCTCATGACGGGGCTCCTCCGGGGATTCCCCCAGTAGTTCCACCCGTGCCGGAGGTAGAGAAGCCGGTAACCGATCTTTAGGCTGACTTAGAGGCCGAGCCAGAGTCGCTACCACCGAGGGTACGACCTTTCGATGTGGCGAGGTATCACCCACAGACACACATACTGCCTACTTCCGGAAGCATTAGACGCTTCACTGGGTTCGCCCAGGATGCACCGGAGGACCTTTTGTTGAGAGAGCCAAAGTGTCACTTGTTAGCCATTGCCGTTGAGGTATGCATCTTGTTTTCAAGCATTTCTGCCTTTAGTTACTTGCAATTCCTGCACAGCTTTGTATCGGACATGCTATCATCACTGCTTTATCCAACTGTACCCGATTTACTTGCATTACTTTATATTTGGATCCACCTGACTGCATCTCATACACTACCTTTATCTGACCATGCACTGTTTTCATCCGATGCGTTTCTTTCATCTGATTGCATTACCCTTATCTGATACATTTCATACATTGTCTTCTTCTGATGCATTTCTTGCACTGTCTTTATCTGATACATTTCTTGCACTGTCTTCTTTTGCCACAGGGTGAGTCTCACACCTTTAGAGGCTATGGAGCTATGACTGCCAGAAATTGGTATGATGAGCTCCTAGCTGGAGTTTGAGACATCATCAACGGGGCAAGCTTTGGCCTCTTTTGTTCTGGGTTGACTTGGGTCGTTGGGAGTCACCCCTCCTAGAAGCGTTGGTGGAGAGGTGGTGGGATACCACTAACTTCTTCCATTTCTCTACCGCAGGGGGCGATCCGATCCCTATTGACACTAATATGGAGGAGTGGGAAGTAGCCTGGCTCGAGCTACTAGGAGCATACCCACCTATATACCGAGTGGGGATGGTGAGATACACCTGGTTCGTAGAGCGCTTCAGAGGGATTGAGCCCGAGACAGTAGAGGAGACTGAGCAGTACACTAGGGGCTTCCTGATGTTTCTCTTCGGTACCACCTTGTTTTCAAACAGGTGGAATACCGTTGGCCTGTATATGCTGAGTGCCCTGGTGACCCTCCCTCGGGTTCGTTTCTACGACTGGGGTGGAGCTGGCCTCACCACATTGTATGGATACATGAGCTGTTCCTCCCGTCTACAGGGAGACTTGGTTGGAGGCTACTGGCGAGCTTGGGAGGTATACATCTCAATTTCCTTTTTGCACTTTGTATTTTCTACTTTATAGTCTCTGCTTTACATCTGTTCAACACCTGTACTTTCTGCTTTGCACTTTCTATCTATGTTTAGGCTGTATGCTTTTTGCTTTGCACTTTTTATATCTGTTCAAATTCATTGTTGATCACATATACTACACTTTCCTTGCAGCTATGGGTGTATGCTTATTTTCCGACTCTGGCCCCAGAGCCTGTTGTTGAGATTCCGTTGATGGTGCCCTACACGCGAATATACGATGGTTAGCTTCGCCGTAGGACTCGCGAGCTTTTCACTTTCTTCCGCCGGTACTTCGACATAGTAGGAGCCCACGAGGTATTTCGAAAGCACAGTCATTTCATTTTTACTTTGAAAATGCTCACTTAGCAACTAACAACAACTAATACCCTGTACAACTTTTGTTTGCAAATCAGGTAGCAGCCATGGGCCTTGATGCCAGGGGGTACGGGGCCAGTTTTTCGGCGCATGGGCTATCTCCTGCTACCATATTCTACTTGAGGGCCCTATTTACCGGGCCTGGTTCTTAGGTGAGCGCTTCATGCGCCAGATTATGGATGTGGCCGGCCCGGTCGTCCCAATGGCTCCACCAGAGTCCATGCGGTCTATAGAGAGCCTATCCGTTGAAGAGGTAATCCAGTTCATGGTGGGCCTTGAGGTCGACTTCTTCCAAGCAGAGGGTGACTACGTGGATTTCATCTCGACACACCTGATGCCACCCCTGATGGGTGTTCGTGGAGATGAGGAGGCGAGGGCTCTTACCACGAGAGCGAGGCGCAGAGTGACCCGAGCGAGCAGGGCCTAAGGTAGAGGGGCTTTTCGAGTGGGGCATAGGGCTGATTGGCTAGAGCTCCCTACCACACTGACTTGATGGCGACACTTAGGGGAGGCCTACCAGGTCCCGATTGAGCCTGTAGTAGTTGGTCATTAGTTTGTCGGGGTCCGAGGCCTGACTCCGGTATGAACCACACTTTAGCACGTGCATTCCAAATTTCATTTCAGATATATCTATTGCAGATACTAATCAATCAAGTACATTTGCAGGCATCGATCGAGTATACAGGAGGTGCCCTCGAGCTGATAGCCTCGATGATGAGGATGATACAGAGGAGGGAGGCGCTGCTCAGCCTCTACAGCATCTCGGTAAGTTTTTTCAGTTTTTCCATTCTAGGCATCAACTTTCCACTGACACACTGAGTCCACTGACACACTGACACACTAACAACATTCCACACTGTACTGATACATTGCATTGATAGACCACATCTGACATATTACACTTGCATACTGTATTCACAAACTGTATCTGACTTCTGCATATACTTATTATACATACTATACTTGCATCTGATAAACATGTTATAACTAATACACGACAACTATCTTTTCAGATCCCACCAATTCCAGAAGCACTGGTGGTAGCTGCTGCACTTGCACCAACTGTACCTCTTCCAGCAGTTGGGAGAAGAGAGAGATGGGTTCTAGCACGTGGCCGAGGCAGAGCTAGAGGTACCCGAGATGGGAGCAGCCTTTTAGAGCCCATTTTGAGTGATGATGATACCGAGACGAGCGACTCTGAGGAGGCAGCGAGTCAGCATTCAGATTCATCTGAGAGTGGAGATGATGACGCCGGCTTAGGTTCCGGGAGCGGGGACGATGACGCCAGCTCTGAGGCCGGGATGGCGATGCTGAGTCAGGTTCTGAGGCAGAGAGTGCCGAGGGCTCTAGTTTAGATTCTGGTTTAGAGGGAGAGTCAGACAGCGGTGCCGACGGAGACAACTCTGAGTCTCAGCCCAAGAAGAGGACGAAGAGGGCCTCTCAAGCCTAAGATGACTGGCGCTGATTTTCTTGTATTGTTTTGCTTAGTTTCTTTTGGTTTATAGTTTTAACACTTTGTACAGCCTCAGCCAGTTTTATTTTCTTTAAAAACTTGTACCGCACCTTTTGTAAAAACATCTATAATCGGAATGAAAACCAGTTTCTTTTGAAAAAGTGTTGTATTTTGCATCATGAGCACCATTTTGCATGAAAATGAGATTGAATTGATACCAAAAACTGAATGCTTGTATGGCCATAACAGTCTTAATTGGGTATGAATCGACTAACAACTGAAATAATAACAATACAACTCGATAAACAACACAACGACAACTTGATAAATAAAAAAAACACAAGTACAACTCAATAAAAACAACACAAGTACAACTTAATAAGGAAAACAAAACAAGTAGACTTCAACAAACGCGCTAAAGCCCGATAAGACTCAAAACACTCAAAGAATAAAACTAAACACATGCTCTCAGCACTTTCCAGCACAAACAAGGACAGCAGGCTAGAGTGGGATACTGCCGGCCATGGGGGGTGGCTTGCCGGCCATCAATGAGCCTTGCCGGCCACCAATGTGCAGGTACTCCGAAATGTTGACACTTGGCTTCCACTCACTGCCTTATCTTATACAAAAACTTGGACCTCGTAGTTTCTTCATTTCAGTTGTAAATTCTTCACAAATGGAGCCATTTTTCGCCCAAAAACTCTTGAATTGGATTGCAACTTTGGATGGCTTGGAAAAGGTGAATTTTTGGGGTTTCGGCATAAATGCACTATTCCTGCTGAGTTGTTCTCTGCTTTTTTTTTTTCATTCCTATGTGCCGCGGCTAGATGTTGAAACCCAATTACATACGTCTTTAGCTTCGGGGGACAAGGGCTATGCCCGACAATCGAAGAATTTCAAATGCTAATAGAATCCCGGCGTGACGAGGAAATCATACCTCAGCCCCATTTTGGTCACATCCAAGCTTTGGGACGGATGTGCGGGCTAACTCTACATGAGGTCGGTTCCTTGGTTCACAATGGAGAGCTGGACATTCCCAGTTTGATTCCTCGATTTTCTAAAGTCGATGAATGAGGCGACCTTCTTTGGCGGGGTTTTCAACAACACGCCCTTTGTTTGTGCATGCTAGCACATTTCCTCATTTTCCCTAGCTTCGACGGGTCTAACATTCGATTATTCGAAGTAACCTAAGGTTTGAAAGAGGGCATTGGCGGAGACTTTGATGGGCTTAGATGCCTTTCATTGGCGGGAGACAACCAAATTTGCGGGGAGTCCATTGCTTCTCCAGATAATGTTTTCCACCCTTTATAATATGCGTTTCTCACATTTCTCGGCACTCATGCTCCGTTTTTCTCTCAAAGCCCTTTTCTTACTTTTCTCTTAACGTACACCTCTCTATACTTTCATCATTCTTTTCTTTCATCCCTCCTCATATATGGCTTATGGACAAGCTGAAAGTGGTGGACTCTTGTCCCGCATACTCAGCCCGAGCATACTTTTTCCACTAATAGCTAGTTGATTTTTCGAATGAAGGATGGTGGTGTCATTGGGTGTGCAACAGGTCTGCTGTTGACATAGCTTGGTGTTGCCCCTGGCTTAATCTGACCGAAATGAGCTATAGCATGACTTGGCAACCTGGCCTTGAGTTGATTGGCCTGACACACTGTGTATTTTAGTTTCCGTTTCGGTTCAGGCGTCAGTTTGGACATGATCAGACTTGTCCAAAGGAGGGGGTAGAATACCCGGTTTCATTCCCCGTTCGAGGTTCACATTTGGCTACATACCTCACTGCTTGGAGGACAAGAGAGCTTCTGTCTCCTGCCCCTAGTTTCAGCTGTGCACTTTCTAACGAGTGCCTGACTTGGCTCGAAGATGAGGCATAATCTGGGCCCACTTTGGCATCAGAGGCTTCCACAAGCACAAGTGGGGGACGTAGGAACACCTGACTCATCTATGCCCCTAGTTTATTGCTATGATCATTACTTTTCAAGTTTTATGCATGTAATAAAAGCAACTTTGATTTATATTGAGAGTTGGAGAACTTTGTATTGAAATCAATGAAATTAAAGTTGTGAGCATTGAAAATTTTCTTTTTGGTCAAAAAATGGTCTAAGTTGTAAAAGGTAAAATTTGAGCAAAGTCAACTTTTATCAAAAATTTTCAAAACCATTTTCGATAAGGATTACAACTTGACATGCACAAAATCTATCCTCGAGATGTACAACCTCGGATCCGAAGACCACAAATTGCCTCTTGACTCAATAATACTGTTCAACACTATAACCAGTTCTTAAAAAGGATCACAAATGAACCGAACATTTAGATAAAGAAGAGATAAAGATAACCTGATCAACACACGGGCAGGACAGTTGAGTTGGAGGTGGTTACGGCCAAACTTTAGGATGAAGTTGCCTACGTACCCCGAAGATGGGAATTAGGCCTTACGTAGTTCGGTTCGGGTTCACTTGAGTATTAACACTCTCCTTTTGCGCTCTAACTTTTGCCAAGGCTGTCCTTTAGGATTTTCAACCTTGCGAGCTCAGTTTTTCTATATTTTCAATTTTTGTGCTCTAACTTTTGCCTAGGTCGCCTTTCCGAGTTTTCGACCTAGCGAGCCTCTCAGGGGTAATATTTCTTCAACTTGTCCATGTTGATCGGTTGGGAAAATTCTAGGCCATCCAGGTCCATGAGAATAACAGCTCCACCCGACCAGATAGTTTTAATGATGTAAGGACCAGTTAAATTGAGTCTGAACTTGCCCCTAGGATCTTGAATGGGGGCTCGGTTGTCTATCAGTACTAAATCCCCTTCTTTGAGATTCCAGGACTTAACCTTCTTGTAAAAGCCCTGGCAATCTTGCGTTGATAACCCTGAACATGGTACAGTGCTTGTAACGCCCTCAAAATACAATATAAATAATCCATTCATAAGATCTATAAACATAAGAGTTTATATTACAAAGGGGGTATTACATGCATTAGACATTCATAAATATCCATCCTGAATCTATAGCATGTAACATTAGATTAACAACAACAAAATAAATGCCCTACGGGCTTACATCTTTCTAAGCTATCACTTGGTTACAATAAAAGAAGAGTTCTAAGCTCTATACATGTAAAGCCCTCGGCTTGAATAAACATTTTAACATATCATAACAAAATAGAGCCTTCAGCTCCTAAACCTCCCAAGCTATGTCCTTAGAGGCAGCATGTCACCTGTACCTGAAAATATTTTCCCAAGTAGAGTGAGCTAAAACCCAGTAGAGATATACTAAAACAATATATGAGATTTAGCTAAGATATCAGCATCTGATAAATGTTCAATACTCGCAAACCAACTTACACCCTTTAAATGACTGATCAATAGCGACATCTCAGTCCATTTCTATTCATTTATTCAAATCAATTCTTTGATATAGTTCATTGTTATCTAAACAATTCAACACGAGATTACAACTCATTTATTAACACTTCAATAACAACCATTATTCAAACACTTCAATTTTCTTGTCATTTTACGGAATCACATCCGAGGGAACCGACACCCATATATATATATATATATATATAAGATTTGGGGACTTTCACCATGGACACTCTGGCTAACTTAATTTTCAATGGAGTCCATCTCCTATCTCCTCCCAAACAATGGAGTACATCCCCTATCTCCTCCCAAACAATGATACATATACAATGTATTTAAAGGCGATATCATATACAATGACCAACCAAATCACATATTCAATAGTTTAATCAAACCGTCATATTCAATGACATAATCCGTATGATTTGTTTCAATTTGCCTAATCCTTATGCAGTTTCTACAACAATCATAGCTATCCTCCACTGATAGCCCAAAACAGATATACAATCTATCAAACAGATAATTTACAATATTTTCTATAGGTGAGTGATTTATCAAATCCAACTACACATTTCATTTATACTGTAATAACCCTCACCACTGATTACTGATTAACCCCACTGATTACTGGTTAACCCTACTGATGACTGTTAAACTGTAGGCCTCGTTTGGGAACAAGCTAATTTAGTAACTTTTTGGCTATTTGGCTAAAATGTGATGTAAAAAAAACTAGTATGTTTGGGATGACTTTTTGGCTTTTTACGAAAAGATGTGCAAAAAGTAGAGAGAAAAGGGAATATTTGACTTTTTGGTATGAGTTGTTGGCTTTTTGGCTTTTTTAGTAACTTTTTGGCTTTTTGGCTAAAATAGCCTCTTGCCAAACGAGGCCTGAATATGATAAGTAATTGAATTGACTGAAATACTGAACTGACTGATTGAACGTACTAGTTTAAATGCATATCTATCTGTTCGACTGTCAAGTTATCTGTTCATGTTTTATGCTTTAAACTGCAAATTGAAGGCCTTATCGGCGGCCGAATCTGAAATTAATTGTTGATTTGTGATAGTTAGAATTAATGGGATTTTATGGCATATTTATCTGAAATGTGATTCGGTACGATTAAATTAGGATAAATAATGTTAAATTACAAAGTTGGCCTTATTCACAATTTTGCCACTCAAGGTGGCCACTATCTAAACATTTTGAAGCCTTATTACATTCAAACAAAACACTTGTTCAGCCATTCTTGAGCCCTCAACCGACCAAGAGAGAGAGAGTGAGAGAATTGAGTTGTTCTTGAGAGTTTTAGCTTGGAATTTGAAGAATCATAGAAGAGGTTGCCTACTTGAGCTTTTAGTCTTATAATTGGAGACCTAAGGTAGAGAATTCAACCCCTCTTTGATGTATTTAAGTTGTATCTTCAAGAATCATGGAAATTTAGTGAGTTAAAGTCTAGAATTGATTCTATATGTTGAATTGAAGCTCATTTCATGCATGCATGCCTATATTGATGAGTTTAAAGCTGTCTTCATGGAAAATTGTCACATGCATGTTCATATTTTTGCTAAGGACCATGAATTTATCTTGTCTTGAAAAGAATTGGCTCAGTTGAGCTAGCATTTGAAGCTTTGAAGTGTTCAAATTCATGCATGTGCATGTTTATCATGTTCTTGAAAGTTTGGTTTGTAATTGGATTTAATTGAACTACCTTTGGGCTTTGATTTCTCAAATTGATCTTTGAAACATGTTATATTATGAGTTTTGAAGTATTTTCTAGAAAATTAGCCCAAAAGGATCGAATTTAGTACATTAAAACTTGGTTTTGAGCTTGAAGTTCGAATCTGGAATTTTCAGAATTTGGACTTCCGCTCGAGCGGGATTACTGGCGCTCGAACGGGAAAATCGTGCTTCCAGCACTTTGCACTGTTTTACAGTCCGCTCAAGCGGGGTATTGGACGCTCGAGCGAGGACTTGTTTCACATGCTCGAGAATCGAGCGTGATTTTCACACATCCAGTACTTTTTCAGTACGCTCGAGCGGAGGCTTTTGTTTGCATGTCCGCTCAAGCGGGTAATCCCACGCTCGAGCGAGACCCCTGTTTTGTGAAAACTCTGAAAGTGTTTTCTAAGTGCATCTTTGCATCCTCATTTCATCCTAGGCATTCTTAGGCCTAGTTTAAGGCATCTTAATGAGGATATAGATGTAGAACCACACCGAGTCTAAGTAGGGACTAAGTCTTTGATTCCCGAATGTGAACTTAGTGTGTGTTCATCCTGTAAACTGTGTAGGGTTGGCATCCGAGGACGCGCTCTAGCTTATCTGTAGCCCAGAACTCTATGAGTAACAATGTTGTAAAGATATGTTCGAAAATGAATATTTTTTGAATGATCAACTGAACTGTTTTCTGAACTGTTTACTATTTACTGAATGAATGATGCCCTATTTGTGAACTGTATTCGTGGCATCCATAGCAATATACTGTTACTGAACTGTTACCGCTACTGATACAGAGATCTCTGTCGGTTCCCATGTTTGGAACCATTACTGATGGCCATCATTGACTGTTCGGTCTTTCAAGACCTACTGTTTACTGTACTGTTCTGCTATTGGGTGTACCACATATGACTGTTATGACTGAATGATTGATATACTGAATTAATTGACTGTTTTCAATACTGAAAGGACATTCATTCTTAACCTCTTTACGCATCATATTATTCATTGGGCTTTAGCTCACTGCTCATATATATATGTAGGTGTACAGGCACTAGACCGGAGGTAGGAGCGTGGGTTAGACTCCCTTTTGTCAAAGCCAACCATTGTGCCTCACTGCGAGGTTCCGAGCCTGTCAAGCCAAGGCTTTTGAGGTGTTTTAGTTTCCCTCTTTTGTATTTGTTACGTAACTCCTATATAGACTGAATGTTTTTGTACTGCACTGTGATGATAGGGATTAAGTCCCTGTCTTGAATGATTGTACATATATGTATAGACTGTTCTATTATGAATGTGTATATGAATGAAAAATCTTTTTGCATACAGACTGTCACAGCTCATTGGACATTGTCTATTTACTGTTTTGGCTTCCGCCATGCCCCTGTACTCTGTATTACTGCATTACTGTTAAGCAGGCCTTCGGTAATCTCGGATTACTGGCCGGTTACGGTGCTAAACCCATAGGGGCGGGTTTGGGTCGTGACATATACATCCTTCCAATTTCATATTTCTCGTATCAATTTCATTATTTATATAAATAATTTATTTAACTCATATTAGGGCAAATCTACTCCTTTTTCAAAAATCAACCCCAAGGCCTAATCTTACCATTTATACTCAAGTAACATCATACTCAAGACCTCACATACATATATAGAGTCCAATATAGAGAATCCCTTTTTCAAAATTTAAACCCAAACCCTAGTTTCACCCAAATCCTCCCAAATCCCACAATTTATACAAAATGACAAATACCTAGGCTAAAACCCATATTAAAGAGTAGAATAACCCTACCTCAAGTGTAGAAGCCCAAAGGAGAAAAGGAGGAACTTCGAAGGTGCCCAAAACTCAACTTTTCTTGGATCACATGGAAGCCCACGAGTTGCTCTACCTTTTTCTCAAAGGAAGTAGGGTAAAGGTGATTGGATCTTGGAGTATTTGTAGAGAGAAAGAGAGTGTGTTTTAGAGAGAGAGGCTGCCAGATTAGGGTTTTGAGTGAAAAGAGATACAAAAATCCTCTGCTGCGAACTGATATATGTGGTCTTCGCTCGAGCGAAGGAGTTGTCACTCGAGCGACCAGACACAATAAGTGAACTCGTTTGAGCACAAGAAGCCTCGCTCGAGCGTAGAATACATACCTTCAGGAGTTTTACAGATGCACATGCTCGCTCGAGCGCAAGAAGCCTCGCTCAAGCGTAGAATACATACCTTCACATATTTCACAAACGCACACCCTCGTTCGAGCCCCAGAAAAGCTGCGTCTGGAAGGAAACTTGAGAGCTCCTAGTTCTCGCTCGAGCGCAAGAAACCTTGCTCGAGCGAATAAGCAAATTACAAAAAGCTTGCTCGAGCGCAAGAAGCCTCGCTCGAGCGAAGATGCCAAAATCTAGGCAATAACAATCTAACCCAACTAACAACCAACCTGTTCCAAATTCGCTCAACAAGTTCTAAAACTCAAATACAAAAGGTCAAACGGGAAAAACAAGACATGGATACAATATTCAATCATGGAACCCAAGTCTAGAACACAATGAAGGTCGGGGCAAAATCGGGATCCTTATAGTGCTTTCAGCCCTCTCACATCAAACAACATCAGTTCTTCAAACCTACTCGGCTGCCAGTCTGTCTCTGCTATCTGACATTTAGCCATAACCCACAGCGATGGAACTTTTATTTCGATTGGCAGAACAACTTCCATTCCATAAACAAGCGAGTAAGGAGTTGCCCCAGTAGATGTTTGGATTGAAGTCCTATCCCCCATAGTGCAAATGGCAATTTGTCTGGCCAGTCCTTGTAGGTCTCAACCATCTTCTGCAAAATATGCTTGATGTTCTTGTTGGTGGCCTCAACAGCTCCGTTGGTTTGCGGCTGATATGTAGATGATTTATGGAAAGCCACGTTGTATTTCTCCAACAAGTCAATCACTTCTTTCTTGAAATGGGAACCATTATCTGAAATAATCTCATTTGGGACTCCATAACGGCAAATGATGTTATTACGGATGAACTTAGCCACATGCGCTGCCTTCAACACTGCATAAGATTGAGCTTTCACCCACTTTGTGAAGTAATTAATTGCCACCAGAATGTATTCATGCCCATTTGACCCTTTCGGTGTAACTGCGTCGATGACATCGATTTCCCAGACTGAGAACAGCCATGGTGAAGTCGTGTTGTACAACTTCGACGGCGAAATATTCATGCGATTGGCATGAATGTGGCATTTGTGGCATCGCAGAACAAAACCAATACAATCCTCCTCCATAGTAGACCAGTAGTAACCTTGCTTGAGAATCTTTTGGGCTAACATTACTCCGTTCATGTGGGCTCCGCACTCTCCCCCATGAATGGCCTCCATTAGGCGCTTTGATTCCTTTGCGTCGACACACAACTTGTGCATTCCCAGATGACCTCTCTTGTGCAGCTTACCTCCGCAGATGATAAATTGAACGGCCATCCGCCGTATTGCCCTCTTATTTTTGGCATTAGCCCCTGGTGGATAAACCTTTTTTTCCAATAAGTTTCAGATGTCATAGAACCAAGGGTTTTGATCTTGAACTTCATCTATTACGGCGATAGTCTCGTAGGCCGGCATATACCTCTACTTAATGATGATCAGAAGCATCCGAACTCCAAGTGAGATGTCTATCATGGAAGATAGAGTTGATAAGGCGTCAGCGAACATGTTATTCTCTCTTAGTAGATGTGTAAAGGTTAGTTTCTCAAACCTAGGAATTAGAACATCCAGGGTCAGGTGATAGATCTTCATCTTTTCTTCTTTGACCTTCCAGTCTCCTTTTGCTTGCGATATAACAAGGTTCGAGTCCCCAATGACGTCTAACCTTTTTGCCCCTAGTTCCAGGGCGGCTTCCAAACTAGAGATACAAGCCTCGTATTCTGCTTCGCTGTTAGATACTTTGAACCGGAGTTTGAAGGCCAAGGGTATACGGGAATTGTCGAGTGCTATTAGCAACACCCCTATCCCATAATCATATTGATTAGACGCTCCGTCAAAGTACATTGTCCAAATCTCTTCCTCGACTTGCAGAATAGCTTCATCTGGGAACAGGTATTCTACCGCTTCATCCCCATCCACTAGGTGATTTGCCAGGAACTCAGCAACCGCTCTACCCTTGACAGACTTGCGAGTGACATACTTCAAGTCAAATTCGGAGAGAAGAAGCAACCAACAGGCTAGCCTGCTCGTAAGCGCTGGTTTCTCAAAGAGATATTTGATGGGATCTAATCTCGAAACCAAAATTACAGAGTAAGCTAACAGGTAGTGCCTCAACTTCCTGGTAGCCCGTACCAAGGCTAAGAAAGCTTTCTCTAGCAGAGTGTAGCGGGTCTCATAATCCAGCATTTTCTTACTCAAGTAGTAGACGGCTTTCTCCACCCTATCCTCAGATTCCTGAGCAAGCATGCATCCCATCGTTGTGTCTGTTACTGACAGATACAGAATCAAAGGCTTCCCCGGCTTTGGTGGTGACAACACATGTGGATTATGAAGGTATTGCTTGATCTACTTGAAAGCGAATTGGCATCGATCATCCCATCGGAACTTCTTTCCTTTCTTCAGGAGACCAAATAGTGGTTCACAAGTCAATGTTAATTTAGAAATGAAACGTCTTATGAATTACACTTTACCCTGAAAGCCTCACACCTCCTTTCCAGTCCTTAGTGGTGGCATTTCTAGGATGGCCTTGACTTTGGAAGGATCTACCTCGATGCCCCTCTGGGTGATCAAGAAACCAAGCATTTTCCCTGCTGTTACGCCAAAAGTACACTTCTGCAGATTCAACCTTAGTTTGTATTCTCTGATCTGTTGAAAGAATTTCTTCAAGACGGTGTAGTGACCCTCTCTTTCCTTAGACTTGACAATCATGTCATCCACGTATACCTCGACCTCTTTATGGATCATGTCATACAGAATTGTGGTTGTAGCCCTTTGATAGGTAGCCTTGGTATTCTTCAGCCCAAACGGCATCACCTTGTAGCAGTAGGTTCCCCACGGCGTAGTGAAGGCGGTTTTCTCCATATCCTCAGGTGCCATCAGAATCTGGTTGTACCTGAAAAATCCATCCATGAAGGAGAGCAATGCATGGCTCGCGGTGAAGTCCATCAGTTCGTCAATGTGCAACAACGGAAAGTCATCTTTCAGACTGGCTCTATTCAGATCTCTGAAGTCCACATACACTCGAATTCTACCATCTTTCTTAGGCACCAAAACTATGTTAGCCAACCAAGTTGGGTACTCAGATACAAGCAAGAACCCTACGTCTATCTGCTAGGTGGCCTCCTTCTTAATCTTCAGAGCCCAATCAGGGTGTATTCTTCGCAATTTCTGTTTAATGGGTCGGGCCTCGGGTTCAAGAGGGATCCGATGCTGTACAATCTCAGGATCGATTCCAGGCATGTCTTCGTAGGACCACGCGAAAACATCTTTGAAATATTTTAATAAAGTGACTAAGCGCTCCCACTCCTCCGAAGACAACGTGGACCCAATTTGGACCATACGCGGATCCTTTTTAGTACCTACATTAATTGGAATGATTTCATTAACAAGGGGTTTTACAAACCTCTCTTCCTCTTGAATAATCAAAAATTTCAAAAATAGAGGAATTCCTTCCTCATCATTTTCATCAAAATTTTGAAAATCATGATCAAAGCAATAAACAAGAGGCATAGAGAAATACTCAGAATCTACAGTGGCATTCTCACTCACAAGGTCAAGCTGATCCAGTTCCTCGGTTACAACCGACTCAAAGGAAAAAAAAAAGAACGACCTGGACAAAACCTTGGCATCCGGGTTATCAACCTCAGGAATACTGGACCCTGACTTAGAAGAACCGGAATCTGATTCCGACTCCACAGACTCAGTGGAATCAGATTCTGATTCATTACCCGACTCAGAACTGCTAGACAGGTAGCCCTCCTCCAGCTGCCAAATGAGGGATAGTGCGTCAGATGCATCTAAGATACCGCTAGAAGGGTTCGCACCCGGTTGGTCCCTGATCATGGAAACGACTAGGTTATCCCCCAAGCTCTCTGAGTTGATCTGAGGATTTGAAAGGAGACATGCTAGTGCTGCTCCTACTTCAGACTCGTTGCTGTTGGAATCACTTTCTATGCTCTTTGCAGCCTCAGCGGTTAGTTCAGTCTGTTCCTCTGCATCACTGTCCTGCAGCTGTAAGTCAAAGAAAATCTCAAAACCGGGAACCCGCTACTTCTCAGAGTTTAACTAGGGTTCAAGGAAACCACAGAATGAGAAGTCTTCACCCTTTCGGACAAAATGACCATTCAGGGTCCCCTGGATTGGTCGGTGCACAAGTTCATAGCGCTTCCCGATTTTTTTTGCTCTAGCTCTTCCTGCCATCTCTCTTCCTTTCCTAACCCAGTCCTCTTTGGTGTTCGTATAGACAAGACCAAAGGAGTGCGGGTTATGTGGCACATCGGCCAATGCAGTTATGCCCTTCCGGCCACTCTTTTCCAAACCCATTCCTGGCACATGCTGAAGCTTGTTCATGAAGTAGATTGATTGAGCACTAACATATAAGCCCTCATCCAACGCCAAGATGGTCTGTACTGCCCGGGCCTCGGCCAAGGTAAAACCAGAAAGGAAAACATCCTCTTCACCATGCACAATCTCCAGCATAAGCATAGTGACCTCTGGCAGAGGATGTATAGGTGAATTCCCGAACACGATGGCCACTCCCTTTCCATGAGAGTATTTGAGCATCTGGTGAAGAGTAGAGGAAACAACTTTTACTTGGTGTAGCCATGGCCTTCCGAGCAATAGATTGAAAGTGGCCGGTACATCAAGGACGTGAAACTCAATATCCTATTGTGTCGGACCCACTTGAACTCTAATCTGCACCGTGTCCATTACTTCTCTGCTTGTATGGTCGTACGCCCGGATCACCTGGGTCATAGGCACAAAATCTGCCGATTTCAAACCAATGGCATACGCTGTACGGGATGGATAGATGTTGATTGCAGACCTAGTATCGACTAACACCACTGGTACCCACTTTTCTCGGCATTCCACCAATATGTATAGAGGCTTATTGTGTGCAGAGCCTTCTGGCGGCAATTCCTTGTTTGAAAAGGTCAAAGTTGGCGCAGCGCCTCCCGGGAAGACTAATCCCACCAGTTGTTCTGGGGTGGTGTCGATGGACAACTTAGCTTTATCCATTGCCGTCAGTACAGTCTGTCTGTGCACCCGTGAAGTCATGAGTAGACCCTAGATAGATATATCCTCTTGAATCTTCTTCAACTATTTTAGCATAGCCTCTTCCTCCAACTGCTTTTCCTTCTGTTTCTCAACTTCTTTATCCTTCTTGGATGCTTCGGGTTGGTCCAGATGCGGTGGTTTGAAATATCGGCCACTTCTTGTCATATGGTCAACTTCTTCCACATACCAAGTGTTGTCTGGCAGGCCTTCACCCCAACCCTTGTCAATATGAGTAAGATGCAAATCGTCATCTTCCCACCACATTTCACTGGCAACTGACAAGCAATTGTCCAGTTCCGTTCTACTTGTTCCTTTATCAGAAGTATCGCTCGCAGGGCATTGAGCTGTTCCAGCTTCTTGTTTTCTTTGATCTTTTTCCTACACAGGCCACTTCAATGCGGCCTCCTGTTCAGTATCTGTGGTACTCATAACACCCAGGTCTTGAGCCAAATTCTTAGTACCGGGGCTCACCGGCAATTTTCCCTTGTCTTCGGCCATTCCAGCCACCGAAGTTACTCTTACTCCCTTTTCCTCAAGTGTCGGTTTAGTTTCTTGCTCCTGGTCAAGTTCATCGCTAAGCCACCCAGAATTGTCTGTCGACCCATTCAGATCAAACCAATCAATATACATGTCCCTCTGATCCTGTTCGTCGTAGAACTGCAAATTGTCTAGATCTTCTTCTAGGTCGGTCGGATCATCTAATCCCTGACTTGGTCCATCTTCTTGAACTACACTGACCTCCATCCTAGTCGGTAACACCACCTTCGGTTTAGCTTGATTGATTGGCACAATATAGCAGCACGGGGCTTGCACCATTTCAGATAAGTTTTCAGAGCGCTCGGGCAATAGACTATCACTTTCCGTCAAGGCTGACCTCCCTTCGTCTACCACTGCCACCACCACTGGTTCGGGTTGGAGTGAAGAAGTGCTCATCATGCACAAGTCTGTGCTCTCAAGGATGAACAACGCCGGCTTAGGTAGGTGGGAAGGGGTGATGTATACACTAGGGTCATAAGGGATGGCCAGTGTGTGGATGGGGTTTATATGCCGAGGTAGAGGGACTTGGGTTATGTGGTGGGAGAGGATTTGTGGTGACATTTGGCCTTTTAGGTGGTGCTATCACTTTGTTGTCAATGAGATCTTGAATCTCATGACGTAGTCTATAGCATTGGTCAGTGTCATGACCATGCTATTGGTGGAAAGCAAAATATTTAGCCGGGCTGTGTTTAGGTGAGAGAGGATCGGGTAATGGGCGTTGTTTTAACGGCTTCAGATGCCCTTTTTTGATCAGGACCCCTAGGGTTTTGGATAGGGACATGTATAGTGGGGTAAAAACCCTCTGAGTTCGAGCTTGGTTATTTGAGGTTTGTGGAGTTGTGTTGGATGTACTGGCGAAAAGGTTGGCTGTTTTGACTGTAGTGGTGACTGTATTGACATCGGATTGTCATGCAGTTGTGCTTGCACTCGTGGTTGCATTGGAACTGCGTGTGAAAGGCCTTTTAGGCTGCTCTTTCTCATGGTCTATCAACCCCTACTTCATCGCATCCTTAATTTGAACCCTATTTCATGGAGCTCAGCAAATGTAAACAAAGGCAGGACTATCATCTTCTGTAATAATCTTCCTTGCAAGTTACGGACCACCATTTTGATTTGGTCCTTTTCAGACGGCCAGATAGTCATCATAGAGGCCTTAGCCATCCATCGAGTCACAAAGTCCGAGGAGCCCTCCTTCGGCTCCTGACGGGTCGTTTCAAGATCACGAGTAGTGACCTCGATCTGGGTATTGTAGGAGTACTGCGTGATGAAGGCCTTGGCCATATCCTCCCAGTTCCGTTTCACGGAGTCTTCCAACTTTTTCTACCAGATGGCCACTATACCCGAAAGCGTTTGGCCAAATAGTGACAACCTCTGAAGTTTGGTGAGACCCAATGGTCGTAAGATATCAGAGAATAAACGTAAATGGACCATGGGATCCCCGGAGCCGTCAAATCGGTCTATGTGCGACACCTTGAATCTGTCTGGCAGAGTCATTGCGGCATTTGTGTATCCATCCTCAATGTTAGGGATTGAGTTCACGCTCTGTGCTCGTTTGAAAAACTTTTCTAGCTTGTTGACCTTCAGTGAAGTGGGTTCGACCTCGAATTCAAATGGTGCCTCTATCTGGTAAATTGGTGCCTTAGAGGTCTGAGGTGGGATTAGATCTGCCGGAATGCCCATATTCTTTTCGACATTAACTGTGACCCCGAGTGTCGGAATTCCCCATGGGGGTGCATGGGATGCAAAGGCTACTGCCGGTTATGGTTGTTGTTGCGGAAGCCTATCTATTATTTATGCTTGGCGGGCTGCGACCTCAGTTTGGCGGGCTATGATCTTAGCTTGGCGGGCAGCATTTAGCTGCATAGCCTCAATGGTTTGCTAAAGATTGCGAATCAAGTCTTCCATCCTTGAAGAAAACTGGGCCATCTGGATAGGCGAGTAGTCTCTTACTGGTCTAGCTGTAGAGGTTTGATCTTGACTAGATGTTGATGATTATTGTACTGGTGAATTGTGCCTAACCCTCCTCCGTCTCGTAACTGATGAGAGTGAAGTAAACACTGGCTGTCCCCTGAAAAGATCCCCGAATTTGTAAAGTCTCCTTACACGGGTCTAGAGTGCTTAGGGGGTAACAAAATCATTTGAAGAAATTGTGGTAAACTACCTTGCAAAAAGAAATAAAGCAAAAAGGAAAACAAAAATTAGAAATCGCGCAGCACCCCAACTCAGATTTTAATCAATGCACTGATGTGATCAAAGCTGCAACACTGTACTCAAAACTGATTTCTGCCCCCAAATCTGATACCCAAACTTGCAACTGATACATACATTCTTGCAGAGTTTCACTCTAAAAGCACATATCAAGCAAGTGAGAGCCAAAAATACCCCTATGATGGGGTAGGGTTACCTTGTCCTAGTTTCGTCAGGAACTAGGGTTTCACTACTCAAACAATGTATTTCACACAATCCTACATTCGGGTAAGAAACCTGTCCTAATTTGGAACAGTCTCTATAGTTTTTGATATGCAACTAGGTCGATTGGTCAAAAAAGAGTACCTCAGCAAGACTAACTAATATACCTCTCGCATCTAACACCGAGAAGTGAAAGGTGGATCAAATGGTACAGCGGTAATCTAGATCCAAGGGTTGTGTTCCCATCATGGCAGAGCCCGCAAACGGTCAGCCTTTTGGCAAGCTTTTTCCAAGCAAGCCTCCAGCAAACCGTTCAGGAATAACAGATAGCAAGCACTGTGACTTAGGCGCACCAATGCAAATGCAAATGCAAAGAAACACATAAGTGTAGATAAAATGTCATATCATGAGTTCGAGTCAAGTTCTCTAATTTCTCAGCGGAGTTGCCAGAAACTGTAGCTCGCCTTTCTCGCGCCCCCTTTCGGAAGGTTTGAAAAGAAAGGCCTACAGTTCAGACTCTTGCGGTTCTGAATCTAATCTCACAAGTGCAATGTGAAATTGATAAACACCAAAGAGTCCAATCCGGCAAACCTTTTGGAAAATTGATTTTAAATAAAAAAAAGCCAAAATTGTACTACTTTGCCAGATACAAAGTCGCCACCTAAATATTTTATTTTGGAGAAATTTAGGAAACCCATGACTCGTGCCAAATGCCATGTGTTCGTCATCACCAAAGTTGTCTTGGCTCAGGAACTTAGGTATGAGAGGGGAATATCATGAATTGAGCACCCCCGCTAGCCCGATCAAAGATCGGCCTCTACTAATCATGATATGATTTTTTTATACACATTATGTGTTCTTGTTCCGGTTATTAAGCTAGTTTTACTACGTGATGCGCACAATCAAGTATAGACTAGTTTGTTCAAGTTGGAACGATTCAACTCATGTTTGTTTGCGAAAATGGTTTGAATTTGCCACCTCAAGTGGGCTTAAAGATTGCGGATTTGCCACCAAACATAGTGGGCTTAAAACATGATTTGCCACTCAACAAAGTGGGCTTAAAACGCATATTCGTTGAATCATTCCAATTCAAACAACAAGCCTTCATCCACAGGCATTTAAGCAGTTTAGCATTTAAGCACATAGCCTCATGGCAAGCATGCTAATCATGGCAACATTCACACTTATGCAAGTATGATAAAGCGTAAAAACTCACCTAATACTCTGAGCTAAGAAGACAAAGTTAGAAAATTATGCATGATTCCTAACTATACAAGATGCCTAATGCAACACATGCAATATGCAATTAATAGGCTCAGCTACTAATATGGCATATGGATTGATTTGAACAACATGCGGTTAAACATGTATTCAAAGAAGTATTGAAATGACAATGCAATTTGAATGATGCACTGAGTCTCGGTGCATGCAAGACAAGATGAGTGGATGCAAGGATGCGATATGCTAATTAAAACATGTCCCTAATCTAACCATCAAAAGCAGGTAAATAAAAGGGAGAAAGACGTGGGGTTGGAAGACATACATAAACGCATGCACACTTATTATAACATTACGCCCTCGTGAAGGAGGGTCCGAATGAATAAGAACTAACTAACTAACTAGAAACTAAGCTAAGTTAGTTACTAATTATTACAACACTTTAACCAACTAGTAAACCAATTAATTAATTTACAACACAAATTCACACAAACTAAGCAATTAAGACATTAAACTATGCTGCCACAGCTTCGCCCCGGGAAGTGGAAGATGCATAAGCTTGGTTTGGCCCGAAAAGACCTCCATTTTGCTCTCGAAAGCCTCTGTTTGTGGGGTTGATCATTTCCAGAACCTTTTTGCTCCATCTTAGCAAAACTGCCGGCCATGGATGGATGCTGCCGGCCCCTGTTGGCCAAAAGGGTGGCCTGTTGGCCATAAATAGTACACTGCTGGCCACTGATGCACTAGATCACCATGTTGCAGCAGAGCACAAACGAGCAAAAAGAGGGTTTTTCCAAGGATTGTCTGCACAATTCACCTCTCCTTTTCATGGACAAATCCAGGGAATTGTGACCTTAAACGACAAACCACCAATCAAAGCAATTTCATTGCATGATGGCTTGCGATTCAAGGGGTGCAAGCTTAATGAATGCAAAACAAAACACTCAAGAACCATCACCCTATCATGCATGATCAAGGGCAATGGAGACCTAGGAAAGTGACACATTTCATCACTTTTGAGTATGAAATATCCCATTTCCCTTGTGTTCAAGCTAACGACCGATTTGAACACATGCAATGTAACAAAAAGATATGCTTATCTTGCCTCTTTTACTTACCAATTTTGTTTACACATTTTAGTTACCAAATCATTCTTTAATCAATTTGTCCATTGGTGAGTGTTCTCTAAAATGAAAGAAGTGTCAACCAAGGGGATAGTTTAAGGCATGAGAGAAGCTTCATGCCATTGGTAATGAACCCTCAAAGGAGGATTAAACCATTAAGCATGAGCCTCAATCTCAAGCTTAAACAACCCTAAGGTTGAAACAACTCTCAAAGCAAATAAAAAAAAATGAAGAAATGAGGGAGATTGCAGAGATTATAAGTGCTGGAATTAGGTGAGAAAAAACACTAAAACATGCAATCAACTCAAACCAATGGTGGTCAAAGCCTTAAAACAACAAGCTAGTGAATGGACGTACATTACAACTATGCAATACAAGACTCAAATGACTTAACTAGCCAAAAACAGAGCTAAAACAGGTCAAAACAGAGTGCAAAACATGCTAGACTTGAGCCACGGAAAGCTAAAACATTAAGCTAATACATGGGGCTAACTAGGCATGCAAACAAGACACAAGGAGGGAAGGCTAACCCCTCCAATTTTGGACTTCAAAATGTGTTTTTTTGCCACTGAAAAATCTCTAAAATTCAATGGTTAAAGGCCCCAAAAAAGGTAGTTTTAAAATGGAAAACAAAAGTGCAAAGGCCTTAACAACAAGGAATAAAGAGGGATGTACCACCCCCTAACCTTTAATGGCCCAAAACACTAATTTTAGCCCATGAAAACAAAGTTTTTTATAGCTCAAAACCAGTCCAAAACAGTAGAAAAAAGAGGGAAAAACAAATAAGCAAAGCAAAGTATTATACCTCTTGAAGAGAAGAGTGATTCCAAGCAACAATTCAAGCCAAAAACAACTTGTAGAGCTCTAAGAGGGCCACAAACAACCTCAGCTCAAAGATAATCACTTTTGGTTAAGGGTTGATATGCAAAAGTGTAGTGTAAGTAGTCTTATGACCCGAACTCGCCCCTATGGGTTAAGGACATAACTGGCCAATAATCATGAGATTACCTACGGCCTCAAACCAAATAAAACATATTTCAATAGAGTTAAGGGCCGAAATGGAAGCAAATTTAAAACTTTATCCATAGAACTGTGCATACATGGTATAACAATATCATTCCAAAAGTATTTCATAATAACTCATACATACACATAGAGTTAATCTATATCCAGGAACTTTCAATTATACAGTCAGCCGAACAAAACTTATATACAAAGGTGATCCAAAGTTTTTGCCAAGATAAGCAAAAACATAACAAAAGAACAAAAGGGCAAAAATAGGTCTCGTGCGTGAGACGTTTGGGCTGACTCTCCAAAACTTCGACTGTTTCTCACATATTTCATTGAGGCTGGGTTTGGACATCCCTTGGCTCATCTACAGATACATGAATGAGAGTGAGCGAAAGCCCAGTGAATAATATTAATTAAGGGAGGTGCATGAATGCAATTCGAAACAAATACATCAGACGGCCTTCGGCCCAATTCATTCATATCCGACGACCTTTGGCCCAATCATTTATGTCCAACGGCCTTTGGCCCAATCATTCATGTCCGACGGCCTTTGGCCCATTTATTCATATCTGACGGCCTTTGGCCCATTTATTCATATCCGACGACCTTTGACCCAATCATTCATGTCCGACGGCCTTTGGCCCAATCATTCATGTCCGACGGCTTTTGGCCCAATCATTTGGCGTAACAAATATTTGTCCATAATTCAAATTAACAGACTTATGAAATTCAAATAGGAGTAAGCAATTGGACAAATAGCATACTTCAAAATATCTTTACTAAGATATTACTCACAGTGTTTTGCCTATGGATTCGTCCTTGTGCTCGACCCTACATAATACATAACACGTATCGGGTCACAAACGATTCAATCCATTCTTAATTCATACATTCCTCTTAGGCTTCTCTCTTATCTTCTTAGTCCATTTACAATGCTCAATGTATGCCTAAGAGTGCTTAGGAGTGAAAGAGAATGGAAACAAAACATAGAATCATCTTTTCAAAATTTCAGAAATAGGGCTCCCCGCTCGAGCAGCTCGAGCGTAGTTTTCACTGCTCGAGCGGACCCCCTTTGGTCTACAAAAGTAATGATTGCCTTATTTTTACGCTCGAGTGTGACTTCGGACGCTCGAGCTGACAGTCGAAACATGTGACCAACGGTCGAGCGTGACTCTCCCTGCTCAAGCGTACATCAATGTCTGCAAAAGTTCTGAGAGCTAGAAATTCACGCTCGAGCGGCGATTTCCCCGCTTGAGCGGACATGTCGAATTCTGGGTTTTCCAGAACTTCGATTGAACTTCAAACTCAACCCCAAAGGCTCCAAAACTCATATTTTTGATGCAAAAGCATGGAAGGACATCATATAACACAAGGACATAATTAATTTGGAACCAATTGACTATAGTCATGGTTCATTTCTCAAATCACTTCAAATTCTACTTGTTGGTTTCAAAACTCGAGTAATCAAGCTCCTTAATTACATGAATCTTGCATGCATGTAAAATGCTAACTTAATTCCATTTCAAATAGTACAAGTGGTGTTCAAAATCATGAAGCTACACAAAATTCTTCATGCATGTAAAGTTTGGTGCTCAATTCTTCATATACAACATGCTTCATGCTTGAGTGTGTAAAACCATGATAATCCTATACATGCATGTGTGTATTGACTTCAAACTCACCAAATTCAACATAATTCACATTCTTGATTACAATATGACTTGAATTCACAAAATTACAAACTTAAACTCATGAATCTACTCACCTAGGAGCTCCAATCTCTCGCAAATGTAGTTAAATCTTGAGTGTAGCTTCCAAATTCACAAACTTTGAGCCAAAATGCACAAATCTCCCTCTTCCTCTCTCTTGAACCAGCCCTCTCTCTCTCTAGAGCATATAACCAGATTTTTGAGTTCAAAAATGAGGAGTTTAAGTGTATCTGGCCTTTATATACACACCCTTAATCAAGTTTCATTAACATTAGTTAATTGAGCACAATTAAATCAATTTTAATCTAATTAATTCATTCCGAATCAGTTTTCAATTAAATTTCACCATATGCACTAAAAATTACGCTGATCACAAAGGCGTAATCAATTTCAGTTTCTGACGCCTCTAAGGCCTTCCATTTAAATCTTAAAGTAGAAAATCAAACAGATTTTCCTACGGTGAACAGATAGAAATACAAAAACACATATAATCATATAACTATCGTACAAGACCATGCCAAACATATAATCATAATCATAATCAAGATCAATTAGCATAATACGGAACATGGTTATCACAAGTAGGCAAAGGCGTAGAGAAATACAAGAGAGAGAGAGAGAAATTTGAGTCTTAAATCTTCCAACCTTAAAACATGAGAGAGGGCCTCCCTATATATAGAAAACATGAATTCTATACAAGGAGATCCAGCCCTCCATGTGTGTGAAGATGGGTGCATCTGTGTTTACAGCTGGCACAAAATATCTACAGAAAACACTGGTGGCCGGCTGGCCATTAGTGATGGTCGACAGGCCAAAAGCCCTGGCCGACAGCCCTCATAGATGGCCGGTAGGCCACCAAAAACTGCAAGTGGAAGAGACCAAGACATGGTCCAAAAAGAAGACAAAAAGGATGCAGGGTTTGGAAGGCTCAAACCTGTGGCATTCCGCTAAGGACTTTGAGCGCTCGGCAAGCAACCAAATTCATCATCGGATGTACCTTCAAGAACATCTAAGTCTTGAAGGGCCATAAAAAATAGGGTGTCTACACACACATTTGGCTTCGAAACCTAAATGCTTCATTTTCAATACTAAATTCTGGCTTAGGATTTAATTCAAAATCATCAATTATTTTCTTGAGGGATTCATGCTCTCTCTGCCTTTGCTTGATTTCCTTAATTATTGTCGGTTCAGTAGAAATGGCAGCCATTAACCTAACTTGTTCATGCAACACAACTTCAATCCTGGCTTTCTGAAAATCTCGCAAGATCTCCTTCTGTTCGGTGAGTAGGCAAGTTAGGTTCCCCGTTGATTTTCTGCTCAATGCATCGGCAACTGTATTGGCTTTCCCGAGGTGATACTAAATCTGAAGATCATAATCCTTTATTAGCTCAAGCCATCTTCTTTGTCGCATATTTAATTCTTTCTAGGTAAAGAAGTACTTTAAACTTCTATGATCCGTGTAGACTTCACATTTTGCTCCATACAGGTAATGCTGCCAGATTTTCAAAGCAAAAACAACTGCGGCCAATTTCAGGTCATGTGTTGGGTAGTTTTTCTCATGTGGCCTCAACTATCGAGAGGTGTAAGCAATCACCCTTCCACTCTGTATTAATACACAACCCAACCCTTTGTAAGAAGCATCATTATATATCACAAAGTTTTCCATACCTGAGGGCAACGTCAAAATTGGTGTAGTAGTTAGTCTTGTCTTCAATTCCTGAAAGGCAGACTCTCTTTCATTTGTCCACTCAAATGGTTGTCCTTTGCGTGTGAGTTGGGTAAATGGTACAGCTATTTTTGAAAAATCCTTTATAAACAGTCTGTAATACCCGGCCAGGCCCATGAAACTGCAGACTTTTGTTACATTCGTTGGAGTAGGTCAGTTCACAATGCCTCTATTTTCTGTGGGTCTACTGACATCCCCTCATTGTTGATAAGATTCCCTAAGAAAATAACTTCATCCAACCAAAATTCATATCTCTTTAGTTTGGGCAAGACAGTTCTCAAATGGTATTCATATTCAAGTCTACTCTTTGAATATACCAAGATATCATCAATAAAAATCACAACAAAATCATCAAGGTAAGTCTTAAAAATGCGGTTCATTAGGTCCATAAATGCTGCAGGAGCATTAGTCACCCCAAATGGCATAATAAGAAATTCATAATGGCCATACCTTGTCCGAAACGTAGTTTTCTCAACATCCTCTACTTTTACCTTCAACTGGTGGTACCTGAATCTCAAATCAATTTTGGAAAACACTTGCGATCCCTGCAATTGGTCAAACAAGTCGTCAATACGAGGTAAGGGATATTTATTATTTATTGTCACCTTGTTCAGTTCTCGATAGTCAATACACAGGCGTAAAATTCCATCTTTCTTTTTCACAAATAACACCGGTGCACCCCATGGCGAAGTGCTCGGTCGAATAAACCCTTTGTCCAATAGGTCTTGCAACTGTTCTTTCAATTCTTTCATCTCAGCAGTGGCCATTCTGTAAGGGGTTTTTGAGATAGGCTGTGTACCTGGCACAACATCAATAGTAAATTCTATCTCCATGTCAACCAATTCTCCTGGCAATTCATCTGGGAATACATCTGGAAATTCGCTTACAATAGGGATATTGTTCAATTCAACATTTATAGATTGTTTAGACAATAAATAACATAAGTAACCTTGACACCCCTTCCTGATTAATTTACATGCTTTCATTGCGGATATCAAATAAGGTGGAGGCACTACCCCATTACCCACAAACATAATTTCTTCCTGTCCTGGTGGTCTACATACAACTTGTTTCGTTACACAATCGATGGTGGCAAAGTATTTAGATAACTAGTCCATGCCCATAATTACATCAAAATGTCTAAAGTCTAAGGGTAACATATCTACATACAAAGTAGCATTCCCAATACGCATATCACAAAAGCAACACACAGATGTACACAACACAGATTCCCCTGATGGAGAAGATACACATAGCAAATATGGCAATGATTCTAGGGGTCTATTTAATCTAGATGCAAATGCATATGTTATAAAGGAGTGTGTCGATTTGGAGTAAATTAATACAAATGCATCCTGATTACAAATAGAGATAGTACTTGAAACGAGGGCTTCTGTGTTTTGAGTATCGCCCGGAACAAATGCAAAGACCTTTCCCTGTCTCATGGTGTCTCTCATCGTAGCAGGCATCGTGGTATTTCCTGGTTTTGGGACCGATTCAGTTGAACTAGAAGCCACTTTTTCGCTGACTTGGTTACAATCCCTTACCATATGCCCTACCTTTCCACACTTAAAAATAGGCCCTCGAAAGACAGTAACAAACCCCACGGTGTCTTTTACCACATTGGCTACACATTGGGGATGTATCTTGGGAAGAATATGAAGTACTCGAGAACCCCGTATTCTACCTTTTTGAAAGTCTTTTCTTCGAAAAGAAGCCCTGCCTCTTACTTTTCCAATCGGTTGATGATTTGTTCTGTTTGGCTATATTAGCTTATGATATTATGGCCCGATCTAATATATCAATATAGGTTTCCAATTTTAGCACATTCACCTTGCCTAGAATATCATCTTGGAGGCCTCCTTCAAAGTCTCTTGCTTTCTTATAGTCGATGTCGACCATGTGCGGTGCAAATTTGGCCAATTCAGTGGACTTCGCCTCATGCTCAGCTACTATCATGCTATTTTGCTTAAGTTCCATAAACTCTGACACTTTCCTATTGTAAACACATTGTGGAAAGTACTTGTCGTAGAAAATTTCTAAGAACCGCGCCCAGTCGATATCTTTATTGTTTTCACGTATCAACATCCACCACCTTCTTGCTTTATCTTTTAACGTAAAGGTGGCTAGCAATACTTTCTATGTTTCTTGACAAGGAAACACCTCAAACAATTTTTCGATCCCAAGGACCCATGCCTCAGCCTTCAACGGATCTAATCCTCCTTGAAACTGTGGCGGTTTCATTTTTATGAACTCTTTGGTGAGAGCTATTGTTAGGTCATCATTCTGTAGGTCTTGCGCAGGCGGTTCCAGAGGTGGAGGTGGAGGGTGTGGCTGTTGCCATTGTTGTTGCCACTGTTGTTGTTGTCTCAATGTTTCTGCCATTTCCTGTATCAATTTTTCCATCATATCCATTCTGGTAGTAGAGGACTCCTCTAATTCGTCACCTCTTGTTCTCACAATTATTTGATTAAATTTGCATTATTCTTTATACAACAATATTCACAAGTGTGTATATACAAAAGAGCATACATATTCAAATAATTCACAATGTAAGTATTATAAAACATATAGCACATAATCGTTCGTTTCGAAACATTTTAGCATATTCCCGATATCTTCAAGTTCATACTTGTCACATGAATGCATCCTAAATCTTTTCTAGATGTTTATTGCTCATTAGGACAAGTGTGTGAGTTATTAACTCGTGCTTTGATACCACTCTGTCATGACCCGAACCCGCCCCTATGGATTAAGGTCATAACCGGCCAGTAATCATGAGATTACTTACGGCCTCAATCAAAATCAGATATACATTAATAATAATGGGGCTAAACGGAAGCAGACTTAAAGATTTGTCCAATGAGCTATGCTTATATGGCATGGCAAAATTGTTCCAAAAACATATCATAATAACTCACACATATATATACAGAATTAACATCTTTGACCATCCAAGAAGTTCAATTCATAGTCAACCAAACAAAAGCTTATGTACTTAGGTGATACAACATATTCACCAAGATAGCAAAAATAAAAGAACAAAAACAAAGTCTCAAATGTGAGACATTCAGGTTAACTCCTCAAAATTGACTTCTTCTCACATTCTTCACTGAGGTTGGGTTTGGACATCTCTTTGCCCACCTATATGCACATAAATGAGAGTGAGCGAAAACTCAGTGAATAATATCAAAATAAAGAAATTACAAGAATGAAATTCATAACGGACATATCAAACGGCCTTAGGCCCATCCATTTTTCCATCTAGTACGTCAAACGGCCTCAGGCCCAAACATATCAAACGGCCTTGGGCCTAATTCATTCTTATCAAATGGCCTCGGGCCCAATTTATTCATGTTAAATGGCCTCGGGCCCAATTCATTCATGTCAAACGGCCTCGAGTCCAATTCATTCTTATCAAATGGCCTCCGGCCCAATTCATTCATGACACAAATGTTAGCTGTGAGGCTTGCATCTTGGTCTAATAGGCGAGTTGTGAAGCTTGCATTTGATAGAGTTGCTCTTGAATGGAGGGTCCTTGCTCTCCCTCAACATGTGTGTCTGCAGCGTGCTCTCCATCATGTTCTTTCCCAACTGTAGCAGCAACACCAACATGCCCACCTCCTCGACCTCCATATCCAATAGCTCAATTGACTCCCCCCTGACTTGTGCATTGTTGAGACACACCGTTCTCTTAGTGATAGAGAGGCTAAGATCGACAACATCATCTTCAGGTTTAGAGGAGATGTCATGTGAAGATAAGAAGGTTGTAAGAAGATAACCATAGGGAAGGCCAAGATTCTTCTTCCTGGTGAAAATGGCTTACATGTGGACGATAAAAAACTAGGGAAAGATCAATTGGAAGATGATGACTGATGCAATACCACCTGATCTTGAGTTACATAAGAGAAGTGGAGTGTGGGGTTGATATTGGTGGCAACAATAAGGTTGAGTAGCCGACACGAAAGAGTGAGGTCATGATGAAGGAGGAAAGAACCTGGGACCCAAACATGGGGAATGCCTAACAAACTATGGGCAATGGTATTGAAATCAATGGGGTTGATGACAGGATGCCTATCCAAAGGATACTCACACTCAGCAGGACGTTCCAAGTGAAGGTAGTCGGCAAGAAAATTTGCATCAGAAGTGAAGGTCGTGCCCCGAATAAAGGTTTTCAAAAGAGGAGTCATCTATGGTAATAGTATGACTATTGCAATAGAATTCTTGTGCCCAAGACCTATTCACAAGGCCATTAAAGAAAAGAACCCAATCACTACCAATGGAGTTAAACCACCCCCCAATGTGAATTTCATCAAAAGTGTTAGATTCAACATCTTGCTCAAGCAAAACAGTTTGACTAGAAAAACGAGTTTGAAAAATGTGTTCATGTTCTTGAGACAAAAAATAGCAGAGTTGAAAGTTGCCCTTTTGGCAAATTTCTTATGCCTTTTCCTAGATTCTTTGGCCATGACACCAAGACACAAATCGAAGACAAACAGAAAAACAACAAAATAACACACCAAATGGCTCGCCCCACATGATTCTAGAAGATTGAACAAGAAAGAAACCCAAAAGAAGAGTAGATCGAACAAAGAAAAAAAAAACTAAGGCTCAAAAAAAAAAAAAAGAGAATGAAAGAGAGGAAGGAGAGAAACTTGCCAAAATCATGAGAAGAGGACAAGAAATCAACCAAACAAGCAGAGAGAGAAGAGAAAATGACTAGGATCTAAGGAGATTTCAAATCGCCACAAGAGGAGGGAGAGAAACCCTGAAACTAATCGTGACCGATTTTGTCGCGAGGGTTTTAAACCAGATACACTGCATGAGTGGTATATAAAACCGTGACCACAAACACAATGAGTCTATGGAAGCAGAAAAACTAACAACGGACGCAAAAAGAAAAAAACTCAGAAGACAAGAGAAACATCAGATCCTGTGCATACACTGTTGAAAAGATAAAAGACAGGTGTTTTTTTTTAAATTTTTTTAAAACAAGAATGATATTATGCACAAGATGGGCAAAACACTCATTTTGAGACTGTGAAGAAAGATGAAAATGTGAAATCTCATGCAAAAAGTGTGTTGTGCAAAATTGGAGACTACCAAGTTTAACACAACCATGAAAAGAGTAACATGAATTATTCATATCACGGATTATGGCATGCTCCTTATTGGATGCCAGTCTTCTTTATGCCAATGTATGAGTTAGAGAGCTTTACCATTTCAAAGATTCACTTCTGCAAATCTCTCATTTATTTATTTATTTTTAATTTTTAATTTTTAAATAAAGAAACAAATGGTTGTTACATGCGGCTTTCACATTGCAAAAAGTGGTAGCTGAATCCATGAAACATGAATTTTATCCTCTGAATCATGACAGCTATAACACACTCAGTCATGTAGCCCTTTCCTTGACCTTTCACAAAAAAACACAAAGTAAGGTTATGCTCTCATTATCACACATTGGTCATTTGAATTTGGACAATCCTTAAGAGATGAGAACACAATCATGATGAACATTATCAAAATCTTTCATGTACAAAGACTGAACTTTTAGACCTCCAGAAAATGTGCATGGAATGAGATCAAAAATTCATCAGCCCTTAATTCTTTAAAAAAAAAAAAAAAAGAATCCCACACAAAATGATCAAATCAATTTTTTTTTTTTTTTTGTGTGCAAAACACAAGTTTTGAAAAACCAACGACGAACACAAGATTCATTTTGAAGAAAAATAAGAGAATCAATCAATGAGCAAAACACCTAAAAACTTTCTAAGGTATTCAAACGTAAGTAAATCTAGAGATTTAGTGAAAATATTAGCTTTTCGATTCTTGGTTAAAACATAGTCAAGAATAATCGACCCTTCTCGACTAACTCATGAATAAAATGATAATGGATGCCAATGTGTTTTGTATGTGAGTGTTGGACAGGATTTTTGCAAATGTTGATAGCACTTGTGTTATCATAAAAAAGAGTGAGTTTTTGTTAGTCCAAACCATAGTCATGAAGTATTTGCTTCATCCAGAGCATTTGTGCATAGCAACTTTTTACCACAATATATTATGCTTCAGTGGTGGAGAGAGAAATTGGCATTTGCTTTTTGCTATGCCAAGACACCAAGTTGTGACTCATGTAAAAATAAACCCTAGATGTGCTTTTTCGATCATCAACACATTCTGCCTAATCAGCATCAGAAAACCCAATAATAACAGAGGAGTCAAAAGAGTACCAAATCCCAAGTCCTATTGTTTCATTCACATATTCAATGATGCATTTATCTATAGATAAATGAGACTCTTTAGGACATGATTGATATTGAGCACAAACCCCAACACTGAAAAAGATATCTAGATGACTTGCTGTGAGATAAAGAAAACTTCCTGTCATGCTTCTATACAGTGTGGGATCAACATCTTAACCGGTATCATCTTTAGAGAACTTAACACTAGTGCTCATGGGTGTCCGTGCGTGCTTAGTGGACTCAAGACCAAATTTAGATACAAGATTCCTAGCATATTTGGTTTGAGACACAAACATTCCATTAGACAATTGTTTGATTTGAAGACCCAAGAAATAAGACAACTCACCCATTATACTCATTTCAAATTCATGTGTCATGCATTCAGAAAAATAGGTGACGAGAGATTTCGAAGTTAATCCAAACATAATATCATCCACATAAATTTGGGCAACAAGAATGTGATCCTTGGTTCTTTTAACAAACAATGCTTTGTCTACCCCGCCCTTTTGAAACTCATTATCAATAAGAAAATATGTCAATCTCTCATACCAAGCTCTGGGGGCCTATTTTAGACCATAAAGAGCTTTGTCTAATTTGTAAACATAGGAAGGGTTATGTGGATCCTTAAAACCTTTAGGTTGTTCAACATAAACTTCTTCTTTGAGAAATCCATTCAAGAAAGCACTTTTGACATCCATTTGATACAATTTGAACTAAAATAGCATGCAATAACAATGAGAATTCTAATAAATTCAAGATGTGCAACATGGTCAAACGTCTCATCATAATCCACGCCTTCAACTTGAGTATATCCCTAAGCTACCAACCTAGCCTTGTTTCGAGTGACAGTACCATTTTCATTAGATTTATTTTTGAAAATCCATTTAGTACCTATCACATTAGTATCTCTAGGTCTAGGGACAAGAGTCCAAACTTTGTTTCGCTCAAATTGGCCAAGTTCATCATGCATAGCATTTATCCAAAATTATCATGTAAAGCTTCCTTTACATTTTTAGGTTCAACCATTGATACATAACAAAAATGAGATACATCTTCCCGAAGTTGTTTTCAGGTTTTCATCCAGTCTGTGACATTACCTATCACTTGTTGCACAAGATAATTAAGCTTTACCCTTGATGATGGCTCTAATGTTGGAGTTGGACGTGTTGATGAATGAGTTGAAGCTTCCACAGTTTCTTTGTTGGGCATTTGAGTCTCCTCATGCATAGTTGGTGTGATGTCGAATATGTGATCTCCACTATACACCACATTTTCACATTGGCTTGTGGAACTTTCTGCATCATCTACAATCACATTTATGGACTCCATAATAGTGAATGTGAGAGAATTATAAACACGAAATACACGACTTGTAGTGGAATAACCATGAAAAATACCTTCATCGTTCCTGGAATCAAACTTACCTAATTGTTCTCTATCTTTATAGATATAGCACTTGCTTCCAAAAGTTTAAAAATATTTGGCATTTGGTTTTACTCATTTCCAAAGCTTATAAGGGCTATGCAAAGTTCTAGGCATCAAATACAAACGATTTATGACATATCAAGCAGTATTAATAGCTTCGCCCCAAAATTTGAGAGGGAGTTTCTTGCTAATGAGCATGAACTTAGCCATTTCTTGAACAACACAATTTTTCCTCTCAACCACTCCAATTTGTTGTGGAGTAATAGGAGTGAAAAATTCATGTTTAATACAGTGCAACTCATAATAACCCAAAAAAGAGCTATTTTCAAACTCATGACCATGATCCGTTCAGATTCTTATAATTTGCCCAATAGCTAACCCTTGTTCATTTTGAATTCATAAGAATCAAAATGAACAAGGTATTTTAATTGGGCAATGGACCAAATATTTAAAAGCCTCAAAAGTTTCAGATTTTTCTTTCAAAAACATTGCCCAGTTAAAATGGAAAAAATCGCCAACAGTTAAGAAAATATACTTTTTACCTCCAATGCTTTCAGTTCATGTTGGTCCCATCAAATCCATGTAAACAAGCTCAATGGGGTGCTTAGTTGCAAAATGTTCATATTTTTATGAGGAGCTTTGGTTTTCTTACCCAATTGGCATGATCCATACACAGTGTTAGATGGTTTTCCCAATTTAGGAATGCCTCGAACAAGTTCCTTCTTGGCCACTTTGGCTAGATCTTTAAAATTAATATGTCCAAGTCGCTGATGCCAAAGATCAACATTGCTCATGATGGCTGAATGACAAATGAGGTCATTTGTGGAATGAATCCCATAGCAATTGTCAAATGTGCGAATTTCATGAATCATGGTATTTTCTTGTAAATACAAAATTTGACATTTGTCTTTTGAAAATAAAACCTCGTAATGTGAATCGCACATTTGACTAATGCTAATCAAATTTGCCATGAGTCCATCCATAAGTAAAACATTATCAAGTTTTGGTAGTCTTGGAGCACTTGTAGAACCCTTGTCGATGACCTTAGAAGTACTACCGTCTCCAAATGTGACATGGCCTCCTTCAAATTGATCAATTGTGGTAAAAAAATTTATTTATCACCGGACATGTAACGAGAACAACCGCTATCAAGATATCACACACTAGTGTCATTAGCCTTAAGGGCGGTGTGTACCACAAAACATGTTAGGTCACTCTTTCTAATCCATACTACCTTGGTTTTTTTATGAGGAGTTTTGAGAAAATTCTGTTTTGACATAAAAGGTTGTCTCTTCACCCAAGAAGTGTTGGATTTTCTATCACTTCTTTTAACAAAACCATACAAATCAATACAAATACGGGGCGTATGTGACCAATTTTACCATAATGATGACATACAAGCATGTCATTTTTCTTTTTAGGAATCTGAGTAACAAGAGGAGTTGTGGAAATTTTACCGTTTGCAGCGAAAAACCCTTGCACTTCCTGGGAATTGACTGAGATAGAAGACTTGGATATGGAATTGACACCTTTGATGTAGCCTAGGCTGCTCTTATCAAACCCCATTTGCTGAGCACTAAGGGCTTCATTCAAGTTCTTTGAGTTGGTGTTCCAAAACTTGAGAGTAGCATTGTGTCCAATTAGTTCCAGTTTCCTTTTTGCACATTTCTCTTCAAGTTCCTTTATTATTCCAGCTCTTTTCTCCGCCTCTTCTGAAAGAATGCATACTCTCTTTTTTAGCTCATCGTGAGCAATAAGAAAAAAAGTTCTTTCGTTCTCACAAGTGTTGAGTTTGTCAATCAGGAAGGCTTTGTCCATGATGAGGATTCCTATTTTTGCTTGAACCCCATTGAGTTTTTTCTTCAAGGAATCTTTTTCTTCCTCACATTTCTTTGGATTTGAAGTGAGTACAAAATTCTGCTTTGTGAGATTAGGGCATTCCTTGTACATTTTCTCGTAGGTTTCCTTAAAATCTTCTTCTTCACTATCAGAGGACTCATCATTAGAGTGTTTGCTAGGAAGGTCAATCCTAGCAACCAATGCCTTTTTATCCAGGGTTGCATGAAATGCCATGAATGAACTTCCACTTGATCTTCCTTCATCTTTCTCCTGGTCTGCATCGCTTTCATCATCCCAAGTGACATCAAGAATGTTCTTCATATTTTTCTTAGATGGACACTCAAGAGAAATATGACTAAGACCACCATATTCATAACATTTAACTTCTTGAAATCAAGAAGTAGACTTACTAGATTTTACAAAATTTTTGAGTTTCTCATTCCCTTTTTCTTTAAAAGTTGAATCCTTGTGATTAGATGTTTCTTTTTCAAGAATTTTTTGTACTATTTTGTGAAAAATGCCAATATCTTGGATTCAAATTCATCATCAACATCAGATTTATTTACATCCTCATGAGAACTTTTGAAAGCTAAGGCGTCTTTTTTGTTTTTTCTTTGAGAAAAGATTTGTCTCACAGGTTTGTAAATTCCTAATCAACTGTTTCAGCTTTAGAGTGCCAATGTTTTGAGCTTCTTCTATTGCTCTAACTTTTGATTGAAAGTGATCGGGAAGAGATCTCAAAAATTTTGCTACAATCTTAGATTCTAGAATTTTCTCGCCTAAGGCAAAACTTGAATTGACAATGTCACTAAGTTTGGCATAAAATTCATCAAAAGACTCATTATCTTTCCTTATAAGAGTTTCAAAATTGGCGGTGAGCCTTTGAAGTTTTGATCATTTAACAGAATTTGTGCCTTCGTGTATTGTCTCAAGGATATCCCATGCATCTTTAGCTACTTCACACGTGCAAATTCTACAGAATTCCTCAGGTGTGACAAAGCTAAAGAGAGCATTAATAGCCTTGCTATTCCAGTTTGAACATGAGTAATCATTATTATCCCATCTGTTAACAGGTTTAGGAGTACTAACTTCATCAACAGTGATCGTAGGTTCGCCCCTACCATTCATAACAGATTGCCAAACTGTCTCATCGATAGACTTTAAACAAGCCCTCACACGAGCTTGCAAATAAGAGTAGTTTGTTCCATCAAGTAAAGGAGGACATTTATTATTATTTCCTCCTTGGTTTGAATCCATAGTCAATAAACACAAATATCAGATTTTGTTTAAAAAATAAAGGACAACCATCCCACTCTGATACTAATTGAAATATTGTAGTCCCATGATCTGGTGATTAGAGATTTAAGAGTTTCAAACTAACCGAGCTCAACAATAAAAGAAAAGATAAATAACAAAACAACACAAAGAGTTTTACGTGGAAAGACCACAGCTGGAATCCACCAACATGTGATTAAGAAACCACGAGCCCTCGGCCACAATAACAGTCCACTATGAAGAAAAGTAGTACAAGAGATTTCTCACACCGACCAATCCTGGCACACGTGCTCGCTCGAGACATACAAGTAGCTGACTGTAACATGCCCGGGGGGTACCCGTGCACGTTAAATAGTTTGGACCCTCGATCTCTTTGATCTAGTCTCATGAATGCAATATGAAACATAGATGAGACTCCAAATTTGGTAACTTTTATAGAAAATCCATTTTATTGCAAAACCTTTGCCAGAAATGGATTGCATCACCAGATCCTAGAGTTGCAACCTAATATTTTGGGAAATTACGAAACCCGTGACTCGTGCCAAGGTCACTACTTGTCATAACTAAAGATGTTTGGCTCGGAACCTTAGGTATGAGACGGGAAGGTCATTAAGTGAGCACCCCTACTCACCCGATCAAAGATCGGCCTCTACTAAACCATGATATGAATTTTATTAATTTTATATGTCTATATTCCGATTATTAATAAATCCTACAATTTACTATGTGAAGAAAACAAGTATAGACTATGCCATTTATTTTGGAACAACTTGATTTCATGTATTTTGAAAGAGGTTTGAAGATGTGCAACTCAAAGGAAATTGAGTTTACAAACATGAAAATCAACATAACTCCAAATTAAGCGACACAACCTCCATCCATCGGCATTCATACAGTTATATCAAGTAAGCAAGTAGCCACATGATAGGATGCTTAAACATAGTAAGAGAAACACATAACCTGGATGCTAAAGCATAAAAACTTACATATTTACCGACGTCCTGCGAACAACTACAAAACAAAGTTAGTAAAACATGCATGATCTTATATACAAAATTCTAATGCAATTCACTCATTAATACAACTAAAGATTCAACTTCTAATATATGACATGTGAATCATCTCATGAACATAAGGTAGTGCACATAATCATATAAGAATTGATTAAATCCATAGATGTAAACTTAGCTGAATCAAGATGCATAAAACATGGATGCAAAGCATGGATATGATGAAAAGACAAAATATGATGCTTATGTACAAATAAAGAAAGTACGTAAAGAACGGGATATAAAGAAGTGGGGCTGGAAATTATTACAATACTTGAACTCTTCTTATATAGGCAATGCAAGTGGAGCAATGGTGGAAGACAAAGTGGATAACTAATGAGGCATTTATGGAAGATAATGGAGCTAATGGAGCACCAAAATGGAACATTATCTTCAATGGATCAAGCATTAGGCAATGGAGGCTGAGTATACATGCATTCAATGCATAAATGGGTCAAAAAATGGGGCTGTGAAGTCCTCCACCTGAACAAACAAAAATCTAGGCTGCACTGTCCTTGGGCAGTCGACCGGCCAAGGAGAATTTTGTCGTTTTGCTTCGGTTCAATCCAGCTTTGCTTCGGTTGTCCGACAGGGCTTAAACACTTGGCCCAAGCAGGCTTAGGGTTAGGAATAAAGCTCAAATTTCATCTTTCTTACTGAAGATTATGTGAGAAACACATTCTGATTTTTATTATCGAGTAAGCAAAAGAAAGCGCCCAAGTCTTAGGGCCGATCAAAATGGGGTGTCTCCAGTTGTTTCTCTTACAGAGCTTAAAGTCATTTCATGACATGAGTGAATGTCAAAGCTCGAAAGCAACCCTTTTGACAAGGTTGTAAAACTTGGGCAAACAAATAAGATGTAGATGCAATTGGTTGAACCCGAGGGTTGCCTACGTAACCCTTTGCAATTAGTCAAACCAGCGTAGATCAGGGGTAAGATGCAAATGATATGCTCGAAATGCAATTGAAAGTTGGACTTACATGCTTTGTGAAGTCAATTTTTTTTCTTTTTGAAAGTTCATGATTTATGTAATGCAATGCAATAGGTAGTATGCAAGGCAAGCCTTATGCAAATGATATGAAGCATAACAAGGGTACAATGCAAACACACTCACATGAGAGAAGGAAATGAAGGTTTTAATCAACAAGGGAGACCTAAACCATACCTCAATATGAAATAAGGGATTGATTTCAACTGGGTAAAGGAGACATGGGTCTTAACCAACAGGCGAGACCTAGACCGTACCTCAATACGAAATAAGGGATTGGTTTCAACTAGGTAAAGGGGAAATGGGTCTTAACCAACATGCGAGACCTAAATATGAAATAGAAGACTGGTTTAAACTGGGTAAAGGAGAAAAAGGTCTTAACCAACAAGCGAGACCTAGGTTGTACTTCAATATGAAATAGGGGACTGGTTTCAACCGAGTAAGGACGAAAAGGTTCTTAACCAACAAGTGATACTTATGCCATAGCTCAATATGAAATAGGGATTGGTTTCAACTGGGTAAAGTAGAAAAGGGTTTCAACAAACAAGAGAGACCTAGACTGTACCTCAATACAGAATAGGGAATGGGTTTCAACCGGGTAAAAGAGGCAAGGGTCTTAGCCAACAAGCGAGACCTAGAGCATACCTCAATACGAAATAGGGGATTGGTTTCAACCGGGTAAAGAGGAAAGAGTTGTAACCAAATGTCAAGATAATTATAGCCAAGTGATGTGAATAGATTGTTACCAAGTGATGTAACAGTGTGACAGTTGTAACCATGTATGATAAACGTAATAGATAGTGCAAGTGTGACAGTGAATGCAACAAACATGTAGGGTGCGATGTGAGACATGCGATATGCAGTGTGATGATTTGATGCAAAAACAAATGAATACACAAAATGATTTTTTTTTCTTTTGTTTTCCATTTTTTTTTGTTTTCAAAATTTTCTCTCTTTTCAATTTTTTTATACATACCATATATACATATACAGATACAAACGATATACAAAATACGTATTATATATATACATATACATACATAGACATATACTGATACATACAGTCATAAAGATACACATATACATATTATATACATATGGTATATAAATATACATATATATATATATATATATAGACACATACATATAGATACACATATACATATTATATATATACATTATAGACATATACATATATATACAAACACATACATATAGATACATACCTATGGTATACGTATACATATACATAAATACACATATACATACATATACAAATACATAATGTATACATCTCTCTCTCTCTCTCTCTCCATTATTCTTGTCTCTCTCTCACTCATCCGTCTCCTTCGTATGTTGCGTTTGGCACACAATTTCAACAATCACGGTGCCTGACTGACAATAGCTGGACCGGTCTTGATTTTCAACGATTGCCTCAGCAATCCCTCTCCTTTGGCTTCTTATTCTCCTTTGTTTTTTCCCTTCTATTCTTAAGGACAATCTGTGAGGGAGAGGCAGAGTAAAACCAATAACTGCAAAATCACTCTACAACTCTCTCTTTTGGCATTACTCTCTCCTGCCATGGCCTCATCCCGTTGTACTCTTTCCATCTTCCTAGACCTTAATGACTCCTTGATAGAGATTGCTGACGCCAACACCACTAAGCCTTGACAGAGAGCCTCTGCCTTTGTTTTTAATTTTCCTGCGTTATTAGTCGAGCAACTGATGACAGCGTAGTTTGACATCGAGGCCAACTCTTACACTTTGAAATCCTATGTGGAGACCGTAACCGCAGTCTCCAATTTGTCCCGTTGGCTATAGGGTAGGACAAGTGAAGCACATCGGTTAGACGCACAACTCACCCTGCTCCAACGTATGTACAAGGATGCTCGAGAAGAGATTAGCAACTTGAAAAAGCAAAACAAAGAGTTAAAACAACAAATGACCTCTGTGGCCTGATTCAAAGCTCCTTGGTGCTCTTCATGTGATGGATGACGATGAGTAATCTCTTTTGGAAGCTTTGCCAATGCTAAGGCAAAGTCTTCAAGGGCTTTTCAAGAGTAATAATGAAGCGAGGCAACCAACAATGGAAGTGGGTGGTAAAACTATAGAGTCAGCCTAGAGCCTTTGCTGCCGAAAACACAAGTCGCCAGAAACCAAGAACAATGATTGCATTCTCTGTTTTTTTTTGTATTTTTGTATTTTTTCTTGGGAGTGGGAACTTATAGCTTCAACTCTCTTTTGTACAACTTTGATCAGGGTTTGATCCCTGACATTTAATAATAAAAAAAAGTTTTGTTTTGCAAATCTGAATGGCATGAAAGGCATTTAAGCATGAAAACCATTTTGTTTTGAATTTTGAAATTGAAAATGGTTGCATTTCAATGCATTTTGAACTAGATGTCAAGCCCATAACTAACCAAAACACAAAATATAACTCAATGAAAGAAAAACAAAGAAAAAATCAGCTTAAATGCACCTCTTTACGCTTGCTGGAATAAAATGGATACAAAACAAAACATCACCGGTCGACCGCCTGACTAATGGAAATCGTTGGAGACAACTACTATGCATTTTTTGGTGAGTGCTCGACTTAAAGAAAAAGTACAAGTTAATGTCACCTTGGCGACGAGGACTCAAGAGTGCGGGGAAATGACAGAAAACTTGACTCGACTGTAACCCAAGTTCATCGCTTTGAATTTTTTCTTTTTTGTTGTCTACTAAAAAGATTTTGATCAACATGAGTGTTAGATTAGCATGCTCATTCTACTCTCTGTTTTGAAGTCATGTTACTTAGGCTGTGAGCACTAAATTGTTTTCCTTTTTGGTCCAAAGAATGGTTTGGGGTTTACAAATATGGAATAATTTTTGAAAAAATCAATCACCTTCATTAAAAGTCCTCAACACTTGTTTTCACAAATGGCCACTACTCGACCAACATGAAATCAACCCTCAAGATGTACAAACTCAAATTAGATAACCTGAGCAGAATATACTGTTTTACCACTGACTCTGCCTTGGAACTGAACTCGTTATGGAAGAGGAATAGGATAACTAAATCGAATGGAGATGGGATAGTCACACATGGATAGGACAGCCGAGTTGAATAAAGATACACCAATCAAACATGGACAAGATGAGTGAGTTGAAAATGGTTAAAGCTGAACTTCAAGATGAAGTTGGCTATGTATCCCAAAGATAGGAATCATGCTTTTCGTCGTTCACGTTAAGGTTCACTCGGTTATTAACACTCTCCTTTTGTGCTGTCACGCCCTCAAAATAAACCCATTATATATATATATATATATATCATTGACATGCCATATTTAAAGAAAACAATTCATTATCTCATTCATCAGAGTATTACTAAATAAAAGCATTACATGTAACATCAAATTAATTGCCCTACGGGCTTACATCTTTCCAAGCCAACACTTGGACACAAAAGTATGAGTTCTAACTCAAATACAAGTATAGCCCTAGGCTTGAATGTTTACATGTACTACCAAATAAAAATAACTAACTAAAGATAGTCTTCAAAATCCAAAAAAAAGTCCAACCCTTCCAAGCTAAGTCCTTGGAGGTAGCTTATCACTTGAACCTGAAAATGATGTTCCCATAAAGGGTGAGCCACAGCCCAGTAGAAAAATACTAAACCAAATATAAGCATTGAATAAAGCTATAGCATTCAATAGATGGTTAACCAAGATAATCAATTGTATCATTATACAGTCTCATGACACTAATGTCTAAGACACATTTCACTTTCCATTATTATCAACATGGCTCAGAACCTGGCCAAACTTACAACAGTGAACTATATATCATATTCACATTACTTTCAATATCAACAAAACAAATGAGACTCAGGCTCATATCAAAACACTTCATACTTCCCGTGTGATACACATTGTAGTGCTGTATCAATAACATGTAAAAACACTTCAATATAATAAGCACACATAATAGTGATGCTAATGGAGTCCATCCCCTATCTCCTCCCAAACAAAATCCGGTTTAGAGGTCCATCCCCTATCTTCCCCTAAACCGTGGAGTACATCCCCTATCTCCTCCCAAACAATATGCATATGCAATGCTCAATCAACACATGTATTTTCTGTATTAATTCAATAGTCTAAATTTATGACCAAAACAAATTGATTAGTTTCAATTTCCCTAATTCACATGCAATGTCTATAACAAATACGACTATCCTCCACCGATAGCCCAAAATAGTTTATTTCTAGACTGGAAATAAATATAACAACAATTCAACAAGTGAGTGATTTAAATTATCCAAGTACACCATTTAATCAATGAATTCCTCAATTTCATGAATTTAACCATATTCCCCAATTTCCTCAAACAAATTATACAAATTAATTTATTAATACAACTAGGGTTTTTCCCAAAATTACCAAAGTACTCCCAACATATCAAAATACCAAAACTTAGAACAAAACTTATAAGATGGAGTAGGAAATCCCTACCTTGAAGTGAGGAACTCAAATGGAGATGATGACCAAAGACCAACGTGCTCCAAATCCCAAGTTTCTCAGATTAAAACGAAGCACTCAACCCACTCTAACTTTTTAATAAAGGCCCAAGGTCAGATACTCACCCTTGGTAGATCAATTCTTAGAGAGAAGGCAGGTTTAGAGAGAGAGAAAGAGAGAGAGACTCTCAAGGGGCGGTTTTTAAAAGTTAAGAAAGAAAAGTAGGTCAAAAAGTGATCCAAAAAGTGAAATCACGGACTGATGTAGTCGACTCCCCGCTCGAGCGTGGAAAACCCCGCTCGAGCGTCGAATACGCACTCCCAGTACTTTTGCAGAACCAGGCCCCCGCTCGAGCGACCAACTCCTCGCTCGAGCGGCACTCACACATTTCCGCTTGAGCGTCCAATCCCACGCTCGAGCGTCTAACACTGCACAGGAAATACTGGATGGGTGATAATCCCGCTCGAGCACCAAAACCCCCGCTCGAGCGTACAAGCAACAAAAGAATCCCCGCTCGAGTGTCAAACTCCCGCTCTAGCGGACATGTCAAAATCTGGGCAACTAGTTTTGGCATCTAAACTCAACCGACCTGTAACAGACCCGCCCAACACATCCTATAACTCAAATACAAAGAGATTAAAGGACGACAACAACCAATATATACTGACAGGATCCACGGAACCTAAGTCCGGATACAATAATCTAAAGGAAAAAGACCGGGGTCGCTATATGTGCTCTAACTTTTTTCGGGTTTTCGACCTTGCGAGCTTTTTTCATTTTTTATTCTTTCATTTTTCATTTTGTTTATTTTTTTCATACTCTAACTTTTGCCTAGGTTGCCCTTCTCGATTTTTAGCCCAACGAGCCTCTCAAGGGTGGTATTTTGTTTTAGCTTGTCCATGTTGATTGGATATGAAAACTCTAGGCCATCTAAATCCATGAAAATGGCTACTACACTTGACCAAATAGATGTGATAATGTAGGGACCTGGCTAATTGGGTTTGAATTTGACTCTAGGGTCGTGGACAGGAGTTCGATTGTCCTTTAAAGCTAAATCTTCTTCCCTCAAAATCTGGTATTTGATTTTCATTTGGTCTCTATTGGCTCAAGAAACAACCTCATTGGAATCTCCGATCACATCCAACCTTATTGCCCCTAGTTCAAGGGTTGCTTCTAATTTGGTAATGCAAGTCTCATAATCTAGTTGATTAGTGGACACCTAGAATCAAAGTTTGAAAGCTAGGGGGTCGACACTTAGGTTGAGAGTAATCCTATGATCTACAATCTCAAGATAAATTCCAAGCATGTCTTCATAGGACCACGCAAAAATATTTTTTGAAACCTTTTAACAAAGCAACTAATCGCTCATGCTCCTCTGAGGACAATGTAGAACCAATCTAGACCAAGCTAGGATCCTCCTCAATATCCACATTAACTGAAACAATCTTATCCATCAAGGGCTTAACACGCCTCTCTTTCTCTCAGTCAATCAAATTTTGCAATCCCGACGAATTTCTTCATCTTCTTTTTTATCAGAGTTTTGGAAAAAGTTTTGAAAATTGTGGATTAAGGCAATGAACTAAAGGCACAGAGAAGTAGGCGGAATCTATGACACTTTTATTGAAAAGAAACTTTGACTTAGTGATGACAACAAACTCAAAAGCAAAAGAAAAGACAAAAATGGAATGGATAGTGATATTTGGGTTATCACCACCGAAATCACCAAACTTAGACTTGCTAGAATGACTCGAGCTTGATCCTAACTCTACAGACTTGGTGGAATTAAACTCAGACTCAATGCTCAATTCAGAACTCAGAATAAAACCATTCTCAATAGTTAAGTACAGGCCATCACATGCACCTAGAAAATTCGTGCAATTCATATGTGGTCCACCCCCGATCATAGAATCGGTCACAATATCTCCCGAGTTTACTGGTCCCGTGCTAGTCACAAGTTCTATCACAGATTTAGCTAGTGTCAGACCTAGAATTTTTCCCGTGCTTCTTTGCTTCTTAATCACTCTATGGCTTAAGAAAATCATAAAGAGAAAAATGCATGCTTGTGAGAATATTTACCATAACATTCAGTTCTGGCTCCAAATCATTTGCCACTAGGGGGTTTTGGGGTTTTGGTTGGGATCGAGGTGCATATATCATGAATAAATCAGTGTTATATGGAATTAACACCTCAGGTGGGAAAATTGTGCTGGGAAGATAGTGGGGTTTGGTCATAGGGTAGAAATGGGTTAGAGATGACATTGGCTCTTTAGGGTTGAGGCAGAGTTATGGTTTTGCTGTCGATGAGACCTTAAATTGCATGGCATAAGCAAAAACAACGATCAATCTCATGACCATGTTGTTGATGAAAGGCATAGTATTTATTGGGGTCATGTTTGGCCGGTAGAATATGAGGGAGAGGTCCGGGATCAAGGAGCTTGAGGTGCCCTTTTTCTACTAGGATTTCCATGGCACGAGCTGGAGACATGTGGAGTAGATGAAAGGGTTTATTTGGGGATCGGGTTAACTTGGCTGTTTGTGGGCTAGTGTTGGTGAAGAGATTGGTTATTTTGGTAGTGTTAGCAATGACTGTATTGACTTCTGAAGGTATAGCTTTGGCAGCTGTGCTATTACTTGGAGTAGCATTGGAACTGTGAGTGAATATGTTTCTCACGGGCTCATTTCCTTTTGTAATGATTCCCTGTTTGACAGCATCCTCAATTTGAACCCCAATCTCATGGAGGTCCTTGAAGTTGAACAATGGGAAAACTATCATCTTCTGAAGTAATCTTCGATGCAAATTCTTGACAACCATATGGACTTGATCTTTTTCCAAGGGCCTGTTTGTCATCATGATCGCCTTTGTCCTCCACCTTGTGATAATTGTCATGAAACTCTCGTTGGTCTCTTGTTGGGTCACCTCTAGTTCCTGAGTGGTTACTTCGATCTATGTATTATAAGAGTATTGTGTGACAAATGTTTCAGCTAACTCTGTAGACCACCCGAACTCTCTCCGCGCACCCCCATTTCGGAGAGGGCGCGAATTAGGTTCATGCTACTACAGTTCGGACTCCTGTCACGGTTCTGAATCTAATCTCACAAAGTGCAATGCAAGACTGATAAATCACCAAAGAGTCCAAATTCGGCAAATCGTTTTAGAAGATCGATTTTAATCAAAAAGCGCCAAACATGGGCTGCTTTGCCAGATTTCAGAGTCGCCACCTAAATATTTTGTTTTGAAAAATTTAAGAAACCCTGGCTTGTGCCTAAGGTCACGTGTCCGTCATCATCAAAGTTGCTTCGGCTCGGGAACTTGGGTGAGGGGGGGAGGTTATGAAATGAGCACCCCCGCTCGCCCGATCAAAGGATCGGCCTCTACTAATCATGATATGTTGTTTTGAAAACACATCTGTTCTTATCCGGTTATTAATCTAACTTACTATGTGATGCGCACAACATACAAGTATAGACTAAATCGCTTAAATTGGAACAAAACATCTCATATTTGTCTTTGAAAAATGGTTTGAAAGTGCTACTCGCAAGTAGGTTAAAGCGCGGATTTGCCACCCTCAAGTGGGCTTCAAACTCACATTTGATGAATTGTCCCAATTCAAGCAATGAAGCCTTCATCCACAGGCATTCATGTAATTAATCACTTAAGCAAATAGCCTCATGGCAATCATGCTATCATGGCAATCACTCACACTCATGCAAGGATGCTAAAGCATAAACCCTTACAGTATACTCCGAGCCAAAATAGAAGCTAGTTAGAAATCAATGCATGATCCTAATTATGCTATAATGCCTAATGCAACGCATGCAATAATGCCAACTAAATAGGCTCGGCTATCTAAGATGGCATATGAATGCAACACTTTATAACATGCTTTGAAACACGTATTCAAGTAAGTGTATTGAAATATAATGCAGTTTGAATGATGCGTCGAGCCTGGTGCATGCAAGACAAATGAATGATGCACGCACGCAAAGTATAAGGTATGCTAATCGAAAAAAATGCCCTAAACTAACCATCAAAAGCTGATAAGTAAAAGGGAGAAAGACGTGGGATTGGAAGACATTCATACACACACGCACACTTATTACAACATTTTCCCTCTCGACCGAGGGTCCGAATGAATTAGCTAAGCTAGTCTATGCTAAGCTAACAGCTAATCTAATATTCTAATTAGACTAATTATCACAAAACCAAATTGAATAATAAACAATCTACTTACTAATTATTACATCACTTAACTAATTAACAAATTAGCTAATTAAATTACAGACACAAATGCTAACTAAACATGAAAATGCATTAAACAATGCTGCTTCAGCTCTGTTGGAAATTAGGAGATGCATGCCTCGGCTTCCGTCCCAAAAAGCTCTCCAAATGCTCTTTAGAGGCTCTGTCTGCAGGGTGTCCTTAAGAACTTGCTGCTGAATCTTACCAAATCAAAGCTAGGGAGTGCACCAGTGGCCTGCCGGCCATGAGGAGCTGCTGCCGGCCACCTGCAGGCCAAAGATGGGCCTTTGCCAGCCAACAATGCAAGGGTGCCGGCCATCAGTGAGGGGTTGCCGGCCATTGGTGTGCTGTGACACCAAACTGCAACAGAGCACAAAATAGAGAAAAATAGAGGGTCTCCCAAGAACATGTATGTACTATACCACTCCATATCACCTCAAGACATCAAGGGAGAGGCACCATTGGATCCAAAACCATCAATCAAGCATGCAATGCATGATGACCAAAGATCCAATTTGCACACATTTCAATAAATGCCATGCAAACAAGACTCTAAATCCATTACCTTATCATGGATAATCAAAAGCGATGGAGACAAAGGGGATTGATTCACTTTCATCACTTTGAGTATGAAGTGGACTAATCCATCTTGTGTTCAACATAACGTTCGGTTGAACACCATGCAATGCAAACAATATGTTATGCAAACAACATGCTAATCTTGTGTTCAACATAACGTCCAGTTGAACACCATGCAATGCAAACGCTATGCAAACAACATGCTAATCTTGACATGTTAAGGTGGCATGCACAAGACTCTATCATGTAAGCAATGCATGCAAGACATGTTAATGGGCCAAGAGCACTAAAGCAAGTGAAGAACATTACACATGAGGCATGCACTACCAATCACAAAGGCCCAAACCAACCCTAGACAGACCTCAAGCATGCCAAAACAATGGCCAAAATGAGCTGAATGATAGTATGAAAGGCAAGAAATGCATGCTCATGCATTGACCCATAAACGAGGTACAAGGCACAACCCTCAAACACAAAGAAGGAGTGATATATGTGAAGGTGTGATGGAGTTGTGTGTTTTGAAATCATGTGTGAAATGATGCTAAAACATGCAAACATCACAAGCATAGCATGTTAAAGACCTTGAAACTTAAAGACCTTGATAGGCATACAATATCAAACCTGAAGGACCAAACCAACTCTGGACAGAGCTCAGTCATGCCAAAATAATGGTCTAAACATGCTGAAATGGGAGCTCAAAATACTAGAAGAACATGCATACATGTTGGCCTATAAGCAAGACATAATACACAACCCTCAAAAGCTATGAAGAAGTGAAGTGTATAAGAGTGTGACTACACTATAGGCACTAAAATTACATGCTAAATGGTGCCATACCATACAAACATCACATGCATAACATGTCAAAGGCCTCAAAACTCAAAGCTAGTCAAGGCCCTTTACACTACAACCATACTAAACAATGCTCAAATGACCTTGACTATTCAAAATAGACCTAAGGCAGGTTAAAACAGTAGCAAAAACATGCTAGACTTGCAACATAGATGGCAAGAAAGGTATGCTCATGTATTAGCTCACAAACAAGGCATCAAAGCATAACCCTCAAAAGCATTGAAAGAGTGATACATCTGAGAATACGATAGTGAAACATGCTCTAAAATCACATATCAGATGATGCCAAATCAAGCAAGCAACTCAAGCAAAGCATGCTAGAGGACTCCAAACACAAAGCTATTCAAGGCATTTGTACTATAGCTATACAAAACGTGAGCCAAAGGACCAAGACTACTTCAAACAGAGTTTAAGCATGTTAAATAAAAGCCAAAAACTTGCTGGAGTAGAGTCAACACATGCTAGATTAATGGGCTAAAGTAGCAAGCATGCAAAGCTAGTGAGCAAGGTTACACTACAAGTGTAAGAAGCATGCAACCAATGACCAAACCAGGCCAAAACAGAGTTAAAACATGCTGAAATAAGACCAAAAATAGGCTGAGACTAAGCCAACACATGCTAGAATAACAAGCTAACTCACTAGGTATACAAGGCTAACAAGCAAAATTGCACTACAAATGTGAGATGCAAGCAACCAATGACTAAACCAGCCAAAAATAGAATTAGGGAAGGTCCAAAAAGTCACAAAAACAAGCTTGAACAAAGCCACAAAGGAATAGAAACACATGCTCATTTGGTGAGCCATCAACACATGCATTCAAGACAAGAGAAGAGGGGACCACCCCGTCTTATTTGGGACCTCAAAACCAAGTTTCCACCACTGAAATTCCTCTGGAATTCAGTGTTAAAAGGCCAAAAAGAGATTGTTTTAAAGGCCTTAAAAGATAGCACAAAGCTTAGCAAATAAGCCACAAAAGGGAGAGGAACACCTCTAACTCTAACAAGACCTTAAACAACCATTTTTAACACTTAAAAAAAAATATTTTTGTAGTTAACAACCAAGCCTAAAACAACATGCAGAGGTGGCTAAGATGATATACAAAAACAAGCTTAAAAAGGGAATATGCTCACCCTTGTAGCACAGCAGCAAAACCGCAATCTCTGAGCCAAGAATTAACCTTCAACAGCCCAAATGAGACCCTCAAGCACCTCAGCAACAAGGTAGTGGTGTTTGGCTAAGAGGTTGTGTGCAAAAATGAAGAGAAAGCACACTTTCAAGCAATATATATATATATATATATATAGAGAGAGAGTCAATTTTTGTCTCTCAAATTTCAGAACCCTCAGCAAAGGGAAGGGACCTCCCCTTATATAAGCAATGCAAGAAAAAGCTTTCTTGACAAACTTAAAGCTTGTTGCAATCCCTCCATACATATGGAGGATGGCTTCAATGCCCAACAGTTGGCTCAAAATATCTAAAATTATATCTGTTGAAATAAGGGTGGTCGGTCGGCCATCAGTGGTGGCCGGCAGTGCCTCATTGATGGCCGACAGTGCCAAAAAGTGGTCGGCAGTGCCTCACAAGAAGCATGCTGAAAGGACCAACACATGGTCCAAAAATGGGGCAAAAAGGATAGAGGGTTTGGAAAGCTCAAACTTGTGACATTCCGCCGCGAAATTTGAGTACTCGACGAGCAATCAAACTTGTCACCGGATGTACTTGCAAGAACATCTAAGTCTTGAGGACGGTCAAAAATGGGGTGTCTACAGTTGCCCCTCTTTGATAGAACTCGAAAGTCATGAAATGACGAGAGTGAATGTCAAAGCCTTGAGACGACCCATTTTTGACAAGGCTGAAGACTAAGACAAACAAACAAGATAACAATATAGATGCGCCCGTAGGCTGGGGAAAAATGCAAATGACATTGTAGACACCCCATTTTTAACCGACCTTAAGACTCAGACGTCATCGATTGAGCGCTAGGTGATTGTGCATGTTGTGCTCGTCTCGAGGTTTCGGAGTTCTCGACTGAGAGCCTTGCCTCCGGGCCTTTGAACCTTTTTGTGCTTCGGCTCGGTTTGTGGACCGAATCTTGTTTTCTCTTCCTGGAGGGAGGGAGAGGTCTTGTAGGCCATCTCTCTGTGGTCGTAGGCCACTTTTTCCGTTTGGAGACTAGTTTCCGGTTTTCAGAGCCTTCGGTCATACGCCTTGTCTCGGGACCGCCTAACATTTTCCGTTTGGCGTGACTTTTGAACCACACCTTGTTGCCTTTGCCTAGAGGAACACTGTGGTCCGGGAGACCACTTTTGTGGTTGCATACCACTTTTGGTGCTCGACAGCTAGTTTTCGAGGCTCCCGACTGCGCGTTTTTCTTCCCGAACTCTCGTCTTGCATCCGTTTTGGTTTTTTTTTGGTACAAATCTTGTATTCCTTGTTTGGAAGGTAGTACGAGGGTGGGAGACCAATTTTTTCCCTTGGAGACCACTTTTCTTCTCTCAAGCCAGTTTTTTGGTCGGGAAACTGGTTTTCTTGGTCTTTGGGCCACCTTTTTTGATCTCCCACCACACCATTGGCTTGATTTTAGTGTGGAGACCACCAATTCCCCCTGTTGACCACTTGCTCTTCTGGCCGACCACTTTAAGTGGCTGGCCGATCACTTAAAGTAGCTGGCCGACCACTTTTTCTGGTCTGCAGCTTTCCCCCTGTTTTGGCAGACTGTGTGGATGCCAGCTGTGCCAGCTGGAGGGCACAGACTGCATCCTCCATATACGTGTATGGAGGGATTGCATCCAAGCCTAGCTTCTCCAAGAAGCTTTAGCTTTTGTTTCTATAAGAGAGAGGCTCCCCCTTCTTTCACTAGGTTGAGAATTTTGTGTTTGAGATATACGTATCATCTATATCTATAATACTCCATTTCCCTCTTGTTTTGTGCCTTAAAGTGACCATTCTTCACACTTTTGTGCACACAACCTCTTATCCAAACATCATCTTTTGTAGTTGAGGCACCTAGGAGTTGTTTATGGAGTTTTTGGACTGGTTTGAGCTCAAAGAGGTTGTTGGAGTTGCAGCCTTGAAGTGGTTCTACAAGGGTGAGCTTCTAACCCTTAAAATTCCCCTTTCTTGCTTAAGCTTTTAGCCTATCTTGCATGCTGTTTTGAGCTTAACTTATAACTGATAAAAGTTCTATTTTTGTGTGCTTAAGACCTTTGTTTGAGGTCACTTTTTCATTTGGGGTTGTTTACCCCCTCTTAGGCCTTGTTTGGCCTTGTTTTTGTGCCTTTTTTGTGAGCTTTTGGGACCACCTTGTTTTGGCCTTCTCACCACTGAAATCCCTCTAGATTTCAGTGGTGGGGATGGTGTTTTAAGACCCCAAAAAGGAGAGGGTCATCCCTTCTCCTTGTGTCTTCAATACTTGCCTTCATATGTCTCATGCGTGAGCATGTTTGTTAAGTTTATGTTGGCCATATCTTAGCATATATTTGGGGCTATTTCAGCAAGCCTCAGATCTGTTTTGACTTGGTTTGGTCATTCCATGCATACCTTATACACTGCTAGTGTAAATCTTACAAACTAGTTTTGTGTGCCTCATGTTTGAGCATGTCTTTTAGCTTGTTTTTTGGAGCCATCTCAGTAGGTTTTTGTTACTTTTTTAACATGCCTCAGAGCTGTTTTGGGTTGGTTTGGTTGGCTCTTGCATGTTTAATACACTTGTAGTGTAAATCACACGCACTAGCTTTGTATGCTTCATGAAGTAGCATGTCATTTTAGTTTATGTTATGTCCATTTCAGCATGTTCTTGGGCTTATTTTACCATGTCATGACTCTACTTTGGTTTGGTTTGGTTTGGTTGGCCCTTGCATGCTTCATGCACTTGTAGTGTAATTCCATGAAATAGCCTAACATGCATCATGCCTTGACATGTCATTTTAGCATGCTTTTGGCTTAGCTTAAAGAAGATTTTGTTCATGTTTTATCATGTCTAAGGTCTAATTTTGGTTATTTTGGTCATGCATGACTTGCTTTGTATAGCCTTGGTTCAATCTAGCTTGTTAGCCTTTTGTATTGAATCCTCTAGCATGCATTGCTTGGCCTATTTTAGTGATTTGGCATCACTTGTTATGTGATTTTAGTCCATGCTTCATAGCTATACATTCACATTTGTCACACATTCAATGCGTTAGAGGGTTTCCCCCTTTATGCCTTAACATGAACCATTGCGTATGCCTTCATGCCTTTGCTTGCGAGCCATCATTTCAGTATGTTTTTGGGGTTATTATGCCATGATATAACTCTAATTTTTGTTGGTTGAGTCATCCCATGCTTGGTCCTAATAGGTGTAGTGTAATCCACCTTACTTGCCTTGCATTCGTCATGTCTTACGCCCCTCATGCTAGCATGTTTTGGCTTACTTCCATGCATGTTTTAGACTCATTCTAACATGTTCTAGACTCATTCTAACATGTTCTAGGACTGTTTTGGGTTGCCTTAGCCATAGGCTTCATGTTTCGTATACTTGTAGTGTAAATGCTCTTGCTTGCCTCAAGCTTTGAGCACCATTGCATGCTTCATTTGAGTTGTGTACTTGATTTGGCATCATCTAAAATGACATTTCAAAGCATATAGACTTGCACTATTCCCACTTCATTCATGCTTTAAGTGTCTTTGAGTATTGTGCATTGTTGCCTAGTTCGCGGTCTAGTGTGTATGCTTGCATGCCTAGGTCTTTGAGTCCCTATCTCAGCATGTTTTGGTCTTTGTTTAGACCTAATTAAGCTCTGTTGGTGGTTGGTTCATGCATTTGTTCCATGTATCGCATGCCTCCTTTGTAGTCCCTTTCACTAGCCTTCATGACTTAGGACTCTCGCATGCTTTACTTGCTTTGTTTGAATGATTTGGCATCATTTCTTACCTTATTTTAGAGCCTTTAGTGTTGTCACACTTCCACATCTGTCACTCCTTGAGCACTCTTGAGAGTTGCGCTCTTATGCCTAGTCAATGGGCCAATGCATTGAGCATGCTTGCCTTGCCCTTTTGTGACCTAGTTTCATCGTTATGGCCTCTGTTTTGGGCATGACTGAGGTCTACCCATATTCGGTTTAAGTGCATTGAGCATTTTGTATGCCATGTTACATTGCATTGTGTATGCCATGTGGTTTGCATTGTGTATGCCATATTGTTGTTTGCATGCTCATGTTATTTGCATGCTTGTGTTGCATTGTATTATGACTAGCATATTTGTCCCTCGCATGTTTGCATGACTAAGTTGTATTGTATTGAGGTGCATGCTTGAGTCGTATTGTGTATGCAATGCTTGCTTTGCATTTGTGTTTGGAATAGGTGTTAGTCCAAACACGGGAAATGAGGGATGTTTCATACTTAAAATGATGAAACGTGCCTTAATTCCCGGTCGCCGACACTCTTAACTATGCATGATAGAGTTTTAGGCTTTATGTGTTTACTTGTGCATTCATTGTCATATTGAATTGTGCAACTTCACTTCTTGGCCATCATGCATTGAAATGCGTGATTGGTGGCCCGAGGGTCGAGAACCACACTCCCTTGAGCTTATGAAATGACAAGGAGGGTGGTTGTGCACACATATCTTGCAAATACATTGCCACGACCTTTTTTGTTCTCTGTTGCAGTAAATTGAAGTCTGGCAGCAGAAAGTGGTCGGCCGACCAGATAAAGTGGCTGGCCGACCACTTTTTCTAGTTTTCACCACAAAAAGTGGTCGGCAGGTGGTCTCCAATGCCAAAAACTGGTCGGCAGCCCTTCCACAGGTTCCCATGGTGGAGTTTAAGCTTTCTGGAGCTTGGTGCAAGGTTTTGAGAACAGTTGCAAACAGAGGCAAATCGGGGCATCGCGATGGATTTCCGAGCGAGGCAATTTGAGCATGCATGCATCCCTCGTCACAAGGCCATTTCAGTACTTTTGTTAGCTTAGAATATGTATTTGTTTCAATTTGGTTGTGTAATTATTAATTAGCTAGAATAGTTAGTTAATTAGTCGGTTCTGTATTATTTATTCGGACCCTCCGTCGAGAGGGCACAATTGTTGTAATGAGTGTGCGTGTGTGTGATGCATGTCTTCCAACCCCCATTTCTTTCTCCCTTTTATTTACCAGCTTACGATGGTTAGTTTTAGGGCATGTTTCAGTTAGCATCCTTATGCTTCGCATGTTTGCATTCATTCATCTGTCTTGCATGCACCGGGCTCGACACATCATACTAACTGCATTGTATTTCAATACCAAGTTGAATACATGTATCAACTGTTGCATTTCACATGCCATTTTAGAATAGCCGAGCCTATCTTAGTTGCATTCCTGCATGTGTTGCATTAGCCATCTTAACATGAAATAGGATCATGCATTGATTACTAACTAGTTTCTGTTTTGGGCTCGGAGTACTCTATAAGTGTTTATGCTTTAGCATCCATGCGTGAGTGTGAGTGTTGCCATGATAGCATGCTTGCCATGAGGCTATGTTCTTATGTGATATGACTGCCTGAATGCTTGTGGGTGAAGGTTGGATTACTTGAATTGGAACAATTCATTAAAATCCGTGTTTTAGCCTACTTGCGAGTAGCAAATTTCAAACCATTTCCAAACAAACGGATATGCGATGCTTTGTTCCAAATTAGGCGATCTAGTCTATACTTGTGTGTTGTGCGCATCACATAGTAATTCTAGCTAATTAACCGGAATAAGAACGCATGTGTTTTTCAAAAACAAGATATCATGTTAGTAAAGGCCGGTCTTTGATTGGGTGAGCGGGGGTGCTCATTGTATGACCTTCCCCTCTCGTACCCAAGTTCCCGAGTCGAGGCAACTTTGGTGATGACAGACACGTGGCCTTAGGCACGAGTCAGGGTTTTCTAAATTCCCCAAAATAAAACATTTAGGTGGCGACTCTGTATTTGGCAAAGCAGTCCATGTTTGGCACTTCTTTCTAAAAATCAGTTTTTCAAAACGATTTGCCGGATTTGGACTCTTTGGTGATTTAGCGGTCTTGCATTGCACTTTGCAAGATTAGATTCAGATCCGTGACATTTGAGTTCGAACTGTAGTGAGCCTAATGAACAAAACAGGACTTTCCCGGGATGTTCAGGCGTGTCTACAGACATGGACGATGCAAATCATAACTTATGATTATGCAAAGAGGGTTGTAATGGAGCATTTATGCAAAATAAATACAATATTTTAAGCAAATCGACAAGTTACAGCAGTCTCACACATTTCAATAGAAAGGATGTAAGAAAATTATGCAGTCTTCACTGCGCCTCACGCAGGTAAGGCTACAAGCGACTATCGGGAAAACCTGAAGTCTCAAACGAAACACCTCTCAGCGTATCACACGTGAGAGAGGGAAAGGAAACACCTCTCCACGTATCACATGCGAGAGAGGGAAAGGCAACACCTCTTAGCGTATCACACGCGAGAGAGGGAAAGGAAACACCTCTCAGTGTATCACACGCGAGAGAGGGAAAAGCGACACCTCTCAGCATATCACACGCGAGAGAGGGAAAAGCGACACCTCTCAGCATATCACACGCGAGAGAGGGAAAGGCGACACCTCTCAGCGTATCACAGGCGAGAGAAGGAAAGGCGACACCTCTCAGTGTATCACATGCGAGAGAGGTAAAGGTGACACCTCTCAGCGTATCACACGCAAGAGAGGGAAAGACAATACCTCTCAGCATATCACATGCAAGAGAGGGAAAGGCAACACCTCTCAGCGTATCACACGCAAGACACCTCTCAGCGTATTACATGCGAGAGAGGGAAAGGCAACACCTCTCAGCATATCACACGCGAGAGAGGGAAAGGCAACACCTCTCAGCATATCACACGCGAGAGAGGGAAAGGCAACACCTCTTAGCATATCACACGTGAGAGAGGGAAAAGAAACACCTCTTAGCGTATCACACACGAGAGAGGGAAAAGCGACACCTCTCAGCGTATCACAAGCAAGAGAGGGAAAGGCAACACCTCTCAACGTATCACACGCGAGAGAGGCAAAAGTGACACCTCTCAGCGTATCACACGCGAGAGAGGGAAAGGTAACACCTCTCAGTGTATCACACGCGAGAAAGGGAAATGCGACACCTCTCAGCGTATCACACGCAAGAGAGGGAAAAGCGACACCTCTCAGCGTATCACACACGAGAGAGGGAAAGGCAACACCTCTCAGCGTATCACACGCGAGAGAGAGAAAGACGACACCTCTCAGCGTATCACACGCAAGAGAGGGAAAGGAAACACCTCTCAGAGTATCACACATGAGAGAGGAAAAGGTGACACCTCTCAGCATATCACACGCAATAGAGGGAAAGGCAACACCTCTCAGCGTATCACACGTGAGAGAGGGAAAGTGACACCTCTTAGGGTATCACAGGCGGGAGAGGGAAAAGCAACACCTTTCAGCGTATCACACGCGAGAGAAGGAAAGGCAACACCTCTCAGCGTATCACACGCGAGAGAGGGAAAAGCGACACCTTTCAAAGTATCACACGCGAGAGAGGGAAATGCGACACCTCTCAGCGTATCACACGCGAGAGAGGGAGCACCTACGAGATGTCGGTGCAGACATCGGGTGTACCCGAATATCTCTAACCAACGAGGTGTGGTGTAAGCACCGAGCATACCCGATGCTTCTAACCAAAACAAGGTGTTCAAAGGATAGGAAAGATCTTACCCGGACTCCCTCTGAATGAACCGTACATACAATATCGTACATGTATGAAAAAGAAACTTGATAGGTATAATGCAATACAATGCATGTCTTACGCGAGGCGACTGATCGCAACACGATGCCAAGGTATGCTGAATGCTCGACATGCAAGAGATAAAACCGAAGCATGTTCTATGCGAGATACTCAACGATGCATATTCAAAGCAAGATAATCAACGATGCATGGTCTATGTGAGAATTTAGAATACATGTTTAATGTAACGTGCAAATGCTATGTGACAACAAAAGCATGCTCGATAAAGACAACTCGAAGGCAACTTCCGGTTTACCTCCCGGGAGAGTTGCGACGTATTAAAAAGGATACACCTTGTGTGTGTTGATGGGCGATGACCACCGCACACTGAGAACACGATTCTGGGCTTCAGCGGAGGCATTTTGAATCAAACTTTGAGCATACCTTGCATTTCTTGGAACCCAAGGACACATATCAAAGGAAAAGAAGCATAGAAAGATGATGGAAGCCTGCCGGCCATGGGGGGAGGCTGCCGGCCCCCTGCCAGCCATCAATGGAATCTGCCGGCCAACAATTACACACTGCCGGCCATCGATGTGCCACTGCCGGCCATCGATGTCAAATTAGGGTAGATTGGTCTTTTCGGCCGTGGCTCTTTAAGTACGAACAAAACCACTTCATTTCCTTACAAATCCTTGCATGAAATACCTCTCTTTTGCTCTCTAGGTAGTTCTTCTATCCAGATCCGTGAATTCTACGTGCTTCCAAACACCCTAAGAACATTTTCTTCGCGAAAACCCTCTTGTTCTCTTCGATTTGAACCGATCAAAATTTGATTTCAACACTTCCTCCATCATTTCCACCGTTCAAGGATCATTTCCCTCAAGTTTCTCCCAAGGTTAGTTCACTTTGCTCGGGTTTTGATTTTCTTTAACTTTTTCTCTCTCCTAGGGTTTGACTTGTTCAAAGTTTCACCATTTTTTCGCATTTTTCCACGTTTTGATTCTCTTGCAGCTATTTCAGATGGCAGACGATGTCCCACATGACGGAGGCTTCCCTGTGCTTCCTTCGGTAGGGTTTGCAGTAGACTTCGAGGCCGAGCCTGTGGTTGAGCCTGAGCCACTACCGTCGAGCATTCGTCCATTCGATCCGATGAGGTATCACCCCGAGACACACATAGTACCAGTTGCGGGAGACATCAAGGCCTTCATTGATTTCGATGAGGATGCACCAGACGACCTCTTACTGAGAGAGCCCATGTCTCACTTGTCGGCTATAGCCGTAGAGGTACAAACTTTGCTTTTCTGCAATGCCACTTTTAACTATTGCATTTCTTGCACTGTTTTGATCTGACTGTATTCCATACACTGTTGCTTCACATTCAACTGTACTTCATACATCACTACTCTGACTTGAACTGTACTTTATACATCACTGCTTTGCATTCAATTATACTTTACACCTCACTTGACCTAATTGTATCACATGCGTTAACACGGGATGGATCCCGCCCCTTCCGAGGCTACGGTACCACGATAGCTTAGGATTGGTACGACGAGCTTCCAGCCGAGGTCCGTGACATCATCGACGGGACCGGCTTCGGTCTATTTTGCTCTGGTTTGACACGGGTCACAGTGAGCTGCCCTCTCTTAGGGGCTTTTGTGGAAAGGTGGTAGGATACCACCAACTCCTTCCACTTCTCCTCCACGGGGGAGATGACGATGACTCCCTACGAATTTGCCATGATCACCGGCTTAGGTGTAAGAGGTGATTCGATCCCTCTCGATCCTGACATGGGAGAGTGGGAGGCTGCATGGGCCGCACTGCTTGGGGCACAGCCACCGACACTTCGGTCAAGTATGGTTCGATACAGCTGGTTTGAGGAGCAGTTTAGAGGAGAGGAGCCCGAGACCGTTGAGCAGACCGAGCAGTATGCCAGGGGCCTTCTCATGTTCCTCTTCGATACCACCTTGTTCTCGAACAGGTGGAATACCGTAGGTTTATGTGCTGTGCTCATTGGTGGTGCTGCAGCGAGTCCCGTTCTATGACTGGGGTGGAGCCGGTTTCACCACTCTATATGGATACATGAGCTCGACTTCTCGGATGTGCGGGACCTTGGTCGGCGGCTACTGGCGAGCCTGGGAGGTACGTAACTTAGTTTCCCCTCTTCACTTTTACATTCTCTGCTTAGCATTTCCTGCTTTACATTTGCGCAACGCATGTACTTTCTGCATTCTCTGTATCTGCTCATACACTGTATGCTTTCTGCTTCGCATTTTCTGAATCTGCTCATGCACTGTATTGCACACCACACACTACACACACAAAGTCTAATCTCTACTCTAGACTTGCACTTTCCGCGCATTGTATTGCACTTTGCTTTCTATATTTTCTATACTCTGTTCATGCATTGTATTGATCACATTTCCCTTGTAGCTGTGGGTGTATGCATACTTTCCGACTCTTGCCTCGGAGCCCATAGAGGAGACCCCAGTGATAGTTCCATTCTTTAGGGTATACGACGGCCAGCTCCGCCGTAGGACTCGAGAGAACTTCATGTTTTTCTGTTCGTACTTCGACACGGTCACGGCGTGCGAGGTAATCTAGAACAAAACAATCTGTTTTTCAATGAACTGGATACACATATTGGTCAATTGGTAACAACTGATCATTTACTCATTCTCTTATTTTTTAGATCACATGGCGGCCGTGGGACGTGATACCGTCAGGGGCCAAATTCGCATATGAGACTGCTAGGGTCGTGGCTCGCTACCACATCCTTTTTAAGGAACCGATCTGTCGCGCTTGGTTCTTGAGCAAGCGCTTCGTGCGCCAGACCTTGAGCTTGCCTGTCCAGTTTATACCGATGGCACCTCTCGCATCTATGAGAGAGACACAAAAGCTTTCTGAGGAGGAGGTGATCCAGTTCATGGTAGGACTAGATGCAGACTTTTTTCGCATAGAGGGCGACTACGTGACCTTCATCCAGACGCATCTGATGCCGCCTCTAACCAGCATTCACGGAGGTGAGGGAGTTAGAGCTCCAGTTACGAGAGGGAGGGTCAAGGGACCAGGGCGCCCAGAGCCCGTGGCAGGAGAGATCCTGAGGTGAGGCAGGAGACTGAATGGCTAGAGCTGCCTACTATGTTGACTTACCAGAGACGTTCTGGGGAGACTTGTCGGAGTTCAAGGCCCGACTCCAGTATGTATCAAACTTTACATTTCAGTTCTGCAAATTCACTTTGTTTCAATTATGCTGTATAGAATTGTAATCCCTTCAATGCACTTGTAGGCACCCATAGAGTACACAGGGCAGGCCCTTGAGCTAGTAGCTTCCTTGACGGAGATGGTACAGACGAGCTTGAGTCTGCTCAGCCTCTATAGGATCCCCGTAAGTTTCTTCTAACTGCATTTCATGCCACAAAACCTCCTGTTGACACACTAACACTTACACAGTTCCACATTACACTAATCTGATACTTTGCACTAAAACACTGCATTGATACACTGTTACCATACACTGCTCATGGCAGGCATATACTGCAATCATTTACTGCTCACGGCATACACATTGCAATCATTCATTGCTCACGACACATCATCTTTTGCCTCCCATATACACAGACTAATGCGTTCTCATAAATTGCCCTTTTCAGATTCCTTTTGAGATGCCAACCCCGTCACACACCCCAGCAAGAGCAGAGGCAGGACCTTCAGCACCTCCCCCATCAGCAGAGAGAAGAGGGAGACAGGCTCAGGCACATAGCCAAGGTAGAGCTAGGGGCACCCGTAGCGAAAGTGGCCCTTCAGAGCCCGTTCTGGGTGATGATGATGACGAGACGAGCGATGAGGAGGGAGAGGTGGCGAGTGCACATTCAGAGTCCTCTGGGGATGGAGATGGTGATGTCGGCTCAGGTTTAGAGGGTAAAGAGGTTGGAGAGGCTGAGGAGGGTTCCGGTTCAAGCTCTGATCTAGCTTCAGACAGCGGTGCCGATGGCAATGGTGCTGTAGAGTCCACTCCGCTGAGGAAGAGGATGAAGAGGGGCTCTCAATCCCTGAGCTAGTTGGCATCGATGTAGATGTTTTTTCTTTGTTTTCTTTTTTGCTGGTAGTGTTAGTACATTGTACAGCCTTAGGCAGTTTTTATTTTTATTTTTATTTTTTTTAAAAAACTTGTACACTTTTGCAAAAAGAAACCATGATTGGAATGAAAACAACTTTTTGGTTCAAAAGGTGTTACATTTTACATTCTAAGCATCCCATCGCACCACACAGCATGAAAATGAGATTGATCTTTAAAAAACTGCACATTCAAAATGCAATGCCTTAATCAGGTAGTGAACCAACTAACAACTGAAAGGACAAAACAACTCAATAAACAAAACAAGACCTTGATAGGCTAAACAAAGTAAGTATGACTCGATAAGCAAAATTACAACTACTCCATAAACAGAATACGTACAACTCGATAAGCAACAAAAAGGAACTTAACTAACAAAACTGAATGATAACAACTTAAACATGCATGCTCAAGCCCGAAAAGAACCAAAACAAGACCCCGAAAGGTGCCAATAACAGAATACAACTGCTGAAAACAACTGGATCTTCACACCGGAGATCACTGAGCATGAAGGGAGGCTGCCGGCCATCAGTGTGCCACTGCTGGCAACTGATGAGCCCCTGCCGGCCATCAATGAGGCACTGCTGGCCATCGATGGCAGAACCTCCAAAACGTCAACATCTGTCCTCCACTCACTACCTTATCTTCTATAAGAGTTCCAGCTTCGTGTTCTCTTCAATTTAGCTCAGTTTTGATCCCAAATGGAGCCATTTGTTGCCCAAAAATTCTCCGATTGGATTGCGAACTTGGACGACTCAGAAAAGTTGAATTTTTGGGGCTTCGGGATAAATGAACTATTCACGCTGAGCCGCACCCCGCTACGTTTTCTGTTCCTCTATGCCTCGGCTAGGTTTTGGAATCTGGTAACTCATGTTTTTAGCTTTGGGGGTCACGAGATGTGCCCCACTTTTGAAGATTTCCAAGCTTTAATGGAATCTCGGCGCCATGAAGAGATCTTGCCTCAATTCCGTTTCGGCCATATCCAAGCTTTAGGACGGATGTATGGGCTTACTTTGCATGACGCTCGGTCTTCAATTCGCGACGGAGAATTGGACATTCTGAGCTTGATTCATTGGTTTTCTGACGCCGGTGACCACGGTGACCATTTTTGGCAGAGTTTTTGGCAACATACCCTCTATTTGTGCATGTTGTCTCATTTCTTGCTTGCCTCCGGCTTCGGAGGGTCTAGCGTCTGTCTGATTGAGATTGCCCAAGGCTTAAAAGAGGGTAAAGGCTGCATTGGCACAACACTAGTCGAGACTCTAATGGGTTTGGATGCCTTCCGTCGCCGGGACACAACCAGGTTTGCGGGAAGCCCACTATTGCTGCAGGTAATGTTTCCCACCCTTCTCATATGTGTATCTCATATCACTCGGCCCTTAGGCTCTGTTTTTCTCTCAAAACCATTTCTCACTTTTCTCTCCACGTACACCTCTCTATTCTTTAATCTCTCTTATTTTTCATCCCTCTCCAGATATGGCTCATAGATAAACTGAAAGTAGTGGACTCATGCCCAGCATATTCAGCACGGGGTTATTTCTTCCGTTAACGGCTAGTTGCTGCCCTAGATGAGGGATGGGGGTGCGAATGGATGTGCAGTTGATCTGCTGTTGACATCGCTTGGCGCTGCCTTTGGCTTAATTTGCCGGAGATAAGTTACAACATGTCCCGTCAGCTTGGCATTCAGCTGATTGGCCTGACACACTGTGTCTTTTACTTTCCATTTCGGTTCTGGCGTCAGTTTGGCCACGACTAGACTCGTCCGGAAGAGGAGGTGGAATACCCAGCTTCATTTTTTATCAAAGGCTCACATTTAGCTCGGTATGCCACAGCATGGAGGACGAGAGAGCTTCTGGCCCCCGCTCTCATTTTCAGTTGTGCCCTTTCTAGCGAGTGCATAGCTTGGCTTGGTGAAGAGGCATAGATCGGGCCCACTTTGGCATCAGAGGCTTCCATAAGCTTGGGGAGGGGGTGCAGGAACACCTGACTTGACTATGCCCCAAATTTATTTCTTTAATCTGTACTTTCAAGTTTTCTTTCTGAATGTAATAAAAAAGCAACTTCAATTTGTATCGAGAGTCGGAGAACTCTGTAATGAAATCAATGAAATTGAAGGTTGTGAGTACTGAAATTTTTCCGTTTTGATCCAAAAATGGTCTAAGTTGTAAAAGATTAATTTGAACAAAATCAACTTTTACTAAAACTTTCCAAAACCATTTTTGATATGGATCACAACTAGACACACCAGAGATCTATCATTGAGATGTACAACCCCGGATCCAATAACTAGAAAGTTGCCCCTAGTCTGAACAGTACTACACTGGAGATCACAACCGAGCTCTTGAATGCAGAAAAGATAGAGATGGCGGAAGCAATCACATGGACGAAGTTGATTTGGAGGTGTTTATGGCTGGACTTCAGAATGAAGTTGCCTACGTATCCCAAAGATGGGAATCAAGCCTTACGTAGTTCGGTTCAGATTCACTCATGTATTAACACTCTCCTTTTGCACTCTACCTTTTGCCAAGGCTGCCCTTTCTGGGTTTTCAACCTTGCGAGCTCAGTTTTTCTTATTTCAATTTTTTTTGTGCTCTAACTTTTGCCTAGGTCACCCTTTCGGGTTTTCGGCCTAGCGAGCCACTAAGGGATAGTATTTCTTTAACTTGTCCATGTTGATTGGCTGGGAAAACTCAAGGCCATCTAAATCCATCAGAATGACAGCTCCACCCGACCAAATTGACTTGATGATGTAAGGGCCAGTCCAATTAGGTCTGAACTTGCCCCTAGGGTCGTGGGTGGGAGCTCGGTTGTCTTTGAGCACCAGATCTCCTTCTTTCAGATTCCTGGACTTAACTTTCTTGTTAAAAGCCTTGGCAATTCTGCGTTGATAACCTTGAATATGGTATAGTGCTTTCAGTCTTCTTTCGTCAAACAGCATAAGTTCTTCGAATCTGCTTTGCTGCCAATCTGCCTCAGCTATCTAGCACTCAGCCATTACTCGCAACGACGGGACCCCAACTTCGATAGGCAGAACAACCTCCATTCCATAAACCAAGGAATACGGAGTTGCCCCAGTAAATGTTCGAATTGATGTCCGGTAGCCCCAAAGAGCAAATGGCATCTTATTTGGCTAGTCCCTGTAGGTTTCCACCATCTTCTGTAGAATATGCTTGATGTTCTTGTTGGCGGCCTCAACTGCTCTGTTTGTTTGCGGCCTGTATGTGGATGACTTATGAAAAGCCATGTTGTATTTCTCCAACAAGTCTATCACTTCCTTCTTGAAGTGGGAACCATTATCCGAGATAATTTCATTCGGGACCCCATACCGGCAGATAATGTTATTCCTGATGAACTTAACTACATGTGACGCCTTCAGCACCGCATAGGATTAGGCCTCGACCCACTTTGTAAAGTAGTCTATCGCCACTAAGATGTACTCATGCCCGTTCGACCCCTTTGGAGTAACTGCCCCTATAACATCAATCCCCCAGATTGAAAAAGGCCATGGTGAAGTCATGTTTCATAGCTTCGACAGCGGGATGTTCATGCGATTTGCATGGATCTGACATTTGTGGCATCGCCAAACAAAATCGATACAATCCTCCTCCATGGTTGACCAATAATAACCCTGTTTGAGAATTTTTCGAGCCAGCATTACCCCTGTTCATGTGCGCTCCGCACTCTCCTCCATGGATGGCCTCCATCAGGAGCCTCAATTCTTTGGCATCGACACACAGTTTATGCATTCCCAGATGGCCCCTTTTGTACAATTTCCTCCCACAGATGATAAATTGAGCAGCCATTCTTCGAAATGCCCTCTTATCTTTGGCATTTGCCCTTGTCGAATAAGCTTCCTTTTCCAAGAAATCTAGACATCAAAGTACCAGGGGTTTTGATCTTGTGCTTCATCTATGGCGGCAATCAGCTCGTAGGCCGGCACATACCTCTGCTCAATAATTATCGGACGCATCCTGACTCCGAAAGGGATGTCTATCATAGAAAATAGAGTTGCTAGAGAATCGGCGAACTTGTTGTTCTCTCTTAACAGATGGGCGAAGTTCAGCTTCTCAAATCGAGGAATCAGAATGTCCAAGGTCTGGTGATAGATTTTCATTCTCTCTTCTTTAACTTTCCAATCTCCTTTTGCTTGAGATACAACCAGGTTCGAGTCTCCGATGACGTCCAACCGCTTTGCCCCTAGTTCCAGGGTGGCTTCTAGTCCATCAATTTATGCTTCATATTCTGCTTCGTTATTCGATACCTTGAACCAGAGCTTGAAGGCTAAAGGTATGCAAGAATTGTCGGGTGCTATTAGCAACACCCTTATCCCATACCCATACTGGTTTGACGCTCCGTCAAAGTACATAGTCCAAGTTTCTTCTTCAACATGAAGAATGGCCTCATCTGGGAACAGGTACTCTGCTGCTTCATCTCCCTCCACTGGGTGATTGGCTAGGAACTCCTCTATCGCTCTCCCTTTCACAGACTTGTGAGTCATATACTTCAAATCGAATTCGGAGAGAAGAAGCAACCAACGAGCTAACCTACTCGTAAGTGCTGGTTTCTCGAAAAGATATTTGATGGGATCTAATCTCAAAACCAATATTATGGAGTGAACTAACAGGTAGTGCCTCAACTTCCTGGTAGCCCATACCAAGGCCAAACAAGCCTTTTCAAGCGGAGTGTAACAGGTCTCATATTCCAGCATCTTCTTGCTTAGGTAATAAATAGCCTTCTCCACTTTGTCCTCAGACTCTTATGCAAGCATCAGCCCATTGCCGTGTCGGTTACTGATAAGTACAATATCAATGGTTTTCCCGGCTCCGGCGGTGACAACATGGGTGGGTTCTGTAGATACTGCTTGATCTGCTCGAAAGCAACTTGGCATCGGTCATCCCATTGGAACTTCTTCCCTTTCTTCAGGAGACCAAAAAGTGGTTCACAAGTCAAGGTTAATTTTGCGATAAACCGTCTTATGAATTGCACTTTACCCAGAAAGCCTCTCATCTCCTTTTCAGTCCTTGGTGGTGGCATTTCTAAGATGGCCTTAATCTTGGAAGGATCAACCTCGATACCTCTTTGTGTGATCAAGAACCCCAACATTTGCCCCACTGTAACACCGAAAGTACATTTTTGAGGATTCAGTCGCAATCGATACTCTCTGATCCGTTGGAAAATTTTCTTCAAGGCGGTGTGGTGGCCCTTTCTTTCCTTGGACTTGACAATCATGTCGTCTATGTACACCTCAACCTCTTTGTGGATCATATTGTGCAAGATTATGGTCGCAGCCCGTTGATATGTAGCCCTGGCATTCTTCAAACCGAACAGCATCACCCTATAACAGTAGGTCCCCCACGGGGTGGTGAAAGCAGTCTTTTCCCTATCTTCGGGTGTCATCAAAATCTGGTTGTAGCCTGAAAACCCATCCATAAACGAAAGCAGCGCGTTCCTTGCAGTGAAGTCCACCAATTCGCCGATATGCGGCAGAGGAAAGTCGTCATTCAGACTGGCTTTGTTCAGATCCCTAAAATCCACACGTACTCGAATTATGCCATCCTTCTTCGGCACTGGAACTATGTTGGCCAACCAAGTAGGGTATTCAGATACTAACAGGAACCCTGCATCAATCTTCTTGGTGACCTCTTCTTTGATTTTTAGAGCCCAGTCCGGGCGGATCCTTCGAAGCTTCTGCTTAATGGGTCGGGCCTCTGGGTCAAGAGGGATTCGGTGCTGTACAATCTCAGGATCGATTCCAGGCATGTCTTCATAGGACCACGCGAAAACATCTTTGAAATATTTTAATAAAGAAACTAAGCGCTCGCGTTCCTCCGAAAGACAATGTGGACCCGATTTGGACCAGCCGCAGATCCTTCTCAGTACCAACATTAATTGAGGTGATTTCATCAACCAAAGCTCTTACAAACCTCTCCTCCTCTCATTCAATCAAATGTTTCAAAACAGGAGGAATTTCTTCCTTGTCGTTTTCATCGAAATTTTGAAAATCCTGATTAATGCAATAAACTAAAGGCACAGAAAAGTACTCAAAAGCCACAACAACGGTACCATTCTCATTAACTTCCAGATCGTCTGATTCTTCGGTTACAACAGACTCAAAGAAAATGAAAAAGATGACCTTGACAAGACAACAACATCTGAGTTGTCACCCCCAAGAATACTGGACTCTGACTCAGAAGAACTGGAATTTGATTCCGACTCCACAGACTCTGTGGAATCAAATTCCAGTTCACTACCTAACCCATAACTACTAGATAAAAAGCCTTCCTCGTATTGCCAGACTAGGAAAGGTGCGATGGATGCATCCAAAATGCCAGAAGAAAGGCCCGCAGTCGAGTCATCTCTAATCATGGAAAGTGAGAAGTCATCCCCCAAGCACTCCGGTATGATCTGAAGATCTGAGAGGAGACAGGCCAGTGCTACCCCCATTTCAAGTTCTGTGCTCTTGGACTCATCCTCCTTGCACTGCTCAACCTCAGCTGGTAGGTCAATCTGCTCTTCCCCAACTTTATCCCCAGGTAACTAAAGGTCAAAAAAGATTTCAAAGCTGGGCAAGTGCCGCTTCTCTGAATTTAGCCAGGGCTCTAGAAAGCCGCAAAATGAGAAATCTTCCCCCTCCCAGACAAAGCGTCCGTTCAAGGTTCCTTGGATAGGTCTGTGTACCAGCTCATAATGCTTCCCGGCTTGCTTAACCTTGGCTCTTCCGGCCATTTCCCTTCATTTCCTTGCCCAATCTTCCTTGGTAGGTGAGTAACCTAAGCCAAAGGTATATGGGTTATGGGACACTTTGGTCAATGCTGCAACGCCCTTCCAGCCACTTCGCCCCAATCCCATTCCGGGTATGTGTTGAAGCTTGTTCATGAGGTAGACAGATTGTGCACTGACGTAAAACCCCTCATCAACAGCCAACAAATCATGTACTACCCGGGCCTCAGCTAAGGTGAATCCCGACAAAAATACATCTTCCACGGCGTGATCAATCTCCAGAACTGGTGTAGAAACTTCTGGCGGTGAATGTGTTGAGGAGTTCCTAAAAACTATTGCTACCCCCTTCCCGTGGGGGTACTTCAGCATCTGGTGTAAGGTAGAAGAAACAGCCTTCACCTGGTGCAGCCACGGTCGCCCGAGGAGTAGATTGAAGGTGGGTGGGACATCCAAGACATGAAACTCGACGTCCTACTGCCCCAGGCCAACCTGAGTTTTAATTTGTACCATTCCCATCACCTCTCGACTGGTGTTATCATAGGCCCGTATTACCTGGGTTGTAGGAACGAAATCTGCGGGTTTCAATCCGATAGCATACGTCGTTCACGACGAACATACATTGATTGTAGATCCCGTATCAACCAAGACCACCGGTATCCATTTCTCCTTGCACTCCACAGAGATATAGAGCAGCTTGTTATGATCAGAGCCCTCAGGTAGTAGTTCTTTATCCGTAAAGGTTAAGGTCGGTGAAGCCCCACCCAGGAAAACTAGCCCTACCAATTGGTCGGGCGTTGTATCAATTGAAAGCTTGGCCCTGTCCATGGCTGAAAGGACAGCTTGTCTATGCACCCTCGAGGCCATAAGCTTGGATTTTCTTCAGTTGTTTCAGCACTGCCTCATCTTCCAGTTGTTTTTCTTTCTGTTTTTCTGCTTCTTTGTCCTTCCCGGACGCCCCTGGCTGGACCAAGTGTGGGGGCTTGAAGTACTGCCCACTCCGAGTCTTATGGACGACCTCTTCAATGTACCAGGTGTCATCTGGGAGATTCTGTCCCCAGTCTTCATCAATATGGGCCAGATGTAAATCGTCTTCTTCCCACCACATGCCCTCAGGAACCAATAGACAACCATCTGGCTCTGCTGTAGTTGTTTCTGTTCTCATAGCACATTCTATCCCTGCAGGGGCCTTGGCCTTTCTAGCCCTATCATCATTCTCGATTTTCTTACGTTCAAACCGCCTTAGCACATCCTTATGTTCTATGTTCGTTGTGCATAAACTGCCCAAGTCCTGAGCAAAATTCTTCGCACCGGTGCTCTCCGGCGATTCTTTCTTGTTCTCGACCATTCCGGCCACTGTAGATGTTCCAATTTCAGACTGCCCCTATTTCGGCTGGGACTCCTTAACAACATCTGGCTAGTCACTGAGCCACCCTGTAGCAGCTGTCCCTCCATTCAGGTCAAACCAGTTGACGCTCACATCCCCTGGATCCTGCTCGTTAAAGAACTGTAGATTGGCAATGTCCTCCTCCAAATCTGCTAGGTCATCTAGCCCATGACTTGGCCCGTCTTCCCGAACCATATCGACCTCTGCCCCAGTTGGCAACTCCACCCTTGGCTTAGTCTGATCTGTTGACACAATATAACCGCTTGGATCGTATGCTTCCTTAGTAAAACCCCCAGATCTCTCAGATTCTGAACCAACATTCCCATTCTCCTCCAAGGTCACCCCAGTTCTGTCTTTGACAGTCACCACCACTGGCTTGGGTAGGGTCAATGACGTGCTTATCATACACAAGTCTATGCATTCCAGGATGAACACCGTCGGCTTAGGTAGGTGGGAGAGAGTGATATATATGCTAGGGTCGTATAGAACGGCCGTGGTTTGAATCAAGTTTATTTGCTTAGGTGGAGGAGGGAGGTTGTTATGTGGTGGGAGAGGGTTAGTGGTGACATTTGGCTTCTCGAGAGGCGCAATCACCTTGTTGTCAATGAGATATTGAATCTCATGACATAGTCTGAAGCATTGGTCGGTGTCGTGACCGTGCTACTCGTGAAAGGCGCAATATTTGGCTGGGTTATGTGTTGGAGGGAGGTTATTTGGTAGTGGGCGTGGTTCTAGGGGCTTCAGATGCCCTTTTCTAATCAAGACCCTCAAGGCTGCTGATAAAGACATATAGAGAGGGGAGAAAGTCCACTGACCCCGGGGTGGATTTTTTGTTGGTTGTGAGCTGGTTCCGCACGCACCGGTGAAGGGTGTAGCTGTTTTTAGCGTGGTGGTGACCATGTCGACATCAGAAGTTCTCACGGCTGCACTACTGCTCGTAGCTGCATTCAAACCACGTGCAAATGCCCTCCTGGGCTACTCCTTTTCCGAGTCGATCAGACCTTGCTTTGTGACTACACTATATGCACTGAAATCATGTGTGGAATGATGTCAAACCCTATAAACAACACAAACATAGCATCCTAAGGACCTTGACGTGACAAATGTGAGAGTGTGACTACACTATATGCACTGAAATCATGTGTGGAATGATGCCAAACCATATAAACAACACAAACATAGCATCCTAAGGACCTTGAATCATAAGGCTAGTCAAGGCTTTTGCACTACAATCATGCACAACAAGTCCCATATGACCCAAACTACTCAAAACAGAGTTGAGGGATGCTAAATCAGTGGCAAAAATCATGCTAAAACATAGGCTCAAAAGGCAAGCAAAGCATGCTCATTCATTGGCTCACAAACAAGGCATAAAGCATAACCCTCAAGAGCAATGAAAGAGTGATTTAGGTGGAAGTATGGCAAAGATATAAGCTTTGAAATTACATACAAAATGATGCCATATAACACAAACATCACAAATAAGGCATGCTAGGGGTCTCAAAGCACAAGACTAGTGAAGCCAACTATGCCATAGCTATACAAAGCAAGCCCCAAGAGGCCAAGACCACTCAAAACAGTCCTAAAGCATGTCAAAACAATGCCTAAAATATGTTGGAGTGTAGCCAAAACATGCTAGAATGACAAGCCAAATCACCAAGCATGCTAAGTTAATGAGCATGAGTGCACTACAAGTGCAAAAACCAAGCAAGAGGTGACCTCACCAACCAAAATCAGAGTTAAAGCATGTTATATAATGGCCAAAAACATGCTAGAGTGGAGCCAAAACATGTTAGAATAATAGGCTAAGACAAGAAGCATGTTAGGCTAGCAAGTAGGATTATACTACAAGTAGGTTTATACTACAAGTGTATAAAGCATGCAAGCGGTGACCAAACCAGCCATAAATAGAGTTATAACATGCTATAATAGAGCTCGTAACCGGTCAGCCTTATGGCACACTTTTCCAAGCAAGCCTCCGACAAACCGTTCAGGAATAACAGATGGCAAACACTGTGACTTAAGTGCACCAATGCAATGCAAAGAAACACATAAGTATAAATAAAACAATATATCATGAGTTCGAGTCAAGTTCTCTAAATTCCCAGCGGAGTCGCCAGAAACTGTAGACCGCCTAAACTCTCTCCGCGGGCCCCCCTTTTAGAGAGGGCGCGAATTGGGTTCTAGCTACTACAGTTCGGACTCCTGTCACGGTTCTGAATCTAATCTCACAAAGTGCAATGCAAAATTGATTAATCACCAAAGAGTCCAAATCCGGCAAATCGTTTTGGAAAATCGATTTTAATCAAAAAGCGCCAAACATGGACTGCTTTGCCAGATTTCAGAGTCGCCACCTAAATATTTTGTTTTGGGAAATTTAGGAAACCCTGACTCGTGCCAAAGGCCATGTGTCCGTCATCACCAAAGTTGCCTCGGCTCGGGAACTTGGGTACGAGAGGGGAAGGTCCTGAAATGAGCACCCCTGCTCACCCGATCAAAGATCGGCCTCTACTAAATATGATACTTTATTTTTGAAAACACATGTGCTCTTGCCTGATTATTAGCTAACTTACTATGTGATGCGCACAACACATAAGTATAGACTAAATCGCTCGATTTGGAACAAAACATCTCCTGTTTGTTTTTCGAAAATGGTTTGAAGATGCTACTCGCAAGTAGGATAAAACGCGGATTTGCCACCCTAAAGTGGGCTTAAAACATGATGATTTGCCACTTCAAGTGGGTTTAAAACTCACATTTTGATGAATTGTTTCAATTCAAGTAATGAAGCATTCATCCACAGTCATTCATGCAGTTATAGCAATTAAGCAAATAGCCTCATGGCGAGCATGCTACCATGACAGTTACTTACACACATGCAAGGATGCTAAAGCGAAAACACTTATAGTGTACTCCGAGCCAAAACAGAAAACTAGTTAGAAATCATGTATGATCCTAATTATGCTATAATGCCTAATGCAACGCATGCAATAATGCAACTAAATAGGTTCGGCTATCTAAAATGGCATATGAATGCAACACTCGATAACATGCTTTGGAACACGTATTCAAGTAAGTGTATTGAAGTATAATGCAGTTTGAACGATGCGCCGAGCCCGGTGTATGCAAGACAAATGAATGATGCACACATGCAAAGCATAAGGTATGCTAATTGAAATATGCCCTAAACTAACCACTAAAAGCGGGTAAATAAAAGGGAGAAAGACGTGGGGTTAGAAGACATGCACACACGTACGCACGCTTATTACAACAGTTTGCCCTCTCGAAGGAGGGTCCAAATGAATAAAAGCTAAGCTAAGCTACTTATAACAAAACAAACTAATTAACTATTCTAGTTAACTAATTATTACAACACAAACCAATTAGCTAAGCACATTATTTAAGTACAGAACCAACAAATTAACCAACTAAGCAAAACAGTTAAAAGGCCTCGGGGCGAGGGATGCGTGCATGCTTGATCGGTTTCCTCCCAGAAATTCGTCGCCTTGCCACCGGTTGCCTCTATTTGCATTTGCCTCGATTCCTAAACACCGAACTAATCTCCAGGTTGTTTCTATTCCAGAACCAGAACAACTTTTGACCACCTCTGAGCCTGAGAACTGTCGGCCACTTCCACTGGCCGGTCGGCCACTTGCTCCTGCACACTCTAATTTTGCTGCAAACAGAGTACAAAAGGGGTAAACCAAGGTATTTACAGGGTATGTGTGTACAACCACCCTCTTTATCATTTCTCAAGCTCAAAGGAGTGTGGTACTCGATTCTCAGGCCACCAACCGAGCATGACAATGCACGATGGCCGAGAAGCCAAGTTTGTACAAGTCAATAAATGCACAAATAATACACAAGACTCAAGAGGCCTCTACCCTATCATGCACAATCAAGGGGGACGGCGACCAAGAAACGAGGCACGTTTCATCACTTTGAGTATGAAATGCCCCTCGTTTCTCGTGTTTGGATTAACGTCCGATCCAAACACATGCAATGCAACACAAACATGTTATCTTGGCATGTTTTACTTTGATTCATTTTGTTTACTCGTTTTAGATTACCGATTTATCCTTTAACTGGTTAAGTCCAAAAATGAGAAGTCCTCTAATTAGAAAGAGGGTCCAAGCCACAAGCGTCTTGAGCATGAAAGAAGCATCATGCCATTGGTCTAAAACCATTAGGCATGAACGCCTCAATTTCGTGCTCAAACCAACAAAGGGCTTAAGACCTCTTTCAAAGTGATACAACAAATGAACGATGGCATGCAATGGCACATATTCTAACACTGAAATAGGATGCTAAATGACATCAAAGCATGAAAATGATACATGCAAGACATGCTCGGAGTCGACAACATTAAAGCTAGCAAAGAGCATAACACAAGAGGCATGCAATGCATAGCACAAATGACCAAACCAACCCCGGACAGAGGTTAAACATGCCAACACAGAGGCCTAAATGCGCTGAGATGATAGCATGAAAGGCAAGAAAATGCTGTTCATGCATTGGCTCATGAACAAGGCACAAAAGCACAACTCTCAAACATAATGAAGAAGTGACAAATGTGAGAGTGTGACTACACTATATGCACTGAAATCATGTGTGGAATGATGCCAAACCATATAAACAACACAAACATAGCATCCTAAGGACCTTGAATCATTAGGCTAGTCAAGGCTTTTGCACTACAATCATGCACAACAAGTCCCATATGACCCAAACTACTCAAAATAGAGTTGAGGCATGCTAAATCAGTGGCAAAAATCATGCTAAAACATAGGCTCAAAAGGCAAGCAAAGCATGCTCATTCATTGGCTCACAAACAAGGCATAAAGCATAACTCTCAAGAGCAATGAAAGAGTGATTTAGGTGGAAGTATGGCAAAGATATAAGCTCTGAAATTACATACCAAATGATGCCATATCACACAAACATCACAAATAAGACATGCTAGGGGTCTCAAAGCACAAGACTAGTGAAGCCAACTATGCCATAGCTATACAAAGCAAGCCCCAAGAGGCCAAGACCACTCAAAACAATCCTAAAGCATGTCAAAACAATGCCTAAAACATGCTGGAGTGTAGCCAAAACATGCTAGAATGACAAGCCAAATCACCAAGCATGCTAAGTTAATGAGCATGAGTGCATTACAAGTGCAAAAACCAAGCAAGAGGTGACCTCACTAACCAAAATCAGAGTTAAAGCATGTTATATAATGGCCAAAAACATGCTAGAGTGGAGCCAAAACATGTTAGAATAATAGGCTAAGACAAGAAGCATGTTAGGCTAGCAAGTAGGATTATACTACAAGTGTATAAAGCATGCAAGAGGTGACCAAACCAGCCATAAATAGAGTTATAACATGCTAAAATAAGACCAAAAACATGTTAAGATGGAGCCCCAAAAGAGTAGAAAAACATGCCAAAAAGTGAGGCCATTAACACATGCAAACAAGGCACAAAGGGGGGGGGGACCACCCCCACCTATTTTGGGTCCCAAAACCCACTTTCTACCATTGAAATTCCTTTGGAATTCAGTGGTTAAAAGGCCAAGAAAAGGTGATCTCAAAGGCTTTAAAACATAGCCCAAAGCAAAGCAAAACAAGCCACAAAAGAGGGTAGACCACCCTAACTCAAACAAGGCCTCAAACAACCTTTTTTAACACTTAAAAAAAAGAACTTTTTTAGTTGGAAGGTAAGCCTAAAACAACATGCAAAGGTGGCCAAACACTTGATCAAAATAAAGCTTAAAGAGAGAAGACACTCACCCTTGAAGCACAACTTTGAAACCAGCCACTTTTGAGCCAAGATCAGTCCTTAGGAGCTCAAAACAAACTCAAGAAACCTTAGCTCCAAGGTAGGGTGTTTGGCTAAGGGGATTGTGTACAAAAATGCAAAGACAATACACTTCTAAGCACAATATATATATATATATATATATAGAGAGAGAGAGAGAGAGAGAGAGAGAGAGAATTCTAGAGAGAGAGCAAATTTTTGTCTTCTAAAAATTCTGAACCCTTGAAAGGGGGAGAGACCTCCCCTTATATAAGCAAAGCAAGGAGAAGCTTGCTTGACAAGCTTAGAGCTTGCTTGAATCCTGTGTAGGGAGGATGCATTCAGTGACCAACAGCTGGCACAGTTGGCACCAAAAATATCTGCAAAAACAGAAAAAAAGCTGTCGGTCACTTCAAGTGGCCTACAGGAGGAAAAAATGGCCTATAACTGCAAAAAGTGGCCGACGGGTCCTTCCCTTCCTCCAGGCAAGGGTTAACAAGGTATGGTCCAAAAATAAACCAAAAGGAAAGGATCAAAGAGGCCTCGAGACAAGACGGTCAGCCGAAAGCCCCGGAAACTAGCCTACCGGCCACTGCGAGTGGCCTATAAGAGGGAAAAGTGGCCTTCAAGCCCCAAAAGTGGCCTACAGGCCTCTCTCTCCCTCCAGGCAAAGGCACCAAGGTCTGGTCCAAAATAAAACCAAAGAGAAAAAAGTTAAGAGGCCCCGAGATAAGGTGCTCAATCGAAAGCCCCGAAAACTGATAACGAGCACAAACATGCGCAATCACCGAGTGCAGAACCGATGACGTCAAAGTCTTGAGGTCGGTCAAAAATGGGGTGTCTACACAACCGCACACTCAGGGAAGCCGAACAAAACTACCATTTGTTGGAAAAAAAATGGCTTTAGCCCTGGTCATTGTCTCCAGACGCCTCTGACCCTATTTTTAGGCTCACTCCATAATGATCCTTACTGACCAGCCTTTGAAAAAGGTCATGCAGCAACCAGAATCATCAGGCAGGCTCATGCAATGGTCCATCGAACTAAGCTAGTACGACATCTCTTACCGACCCCGAATAGCCATCAAAGGCTAGGCTGTCGCATATTTTATCCTGGAGTTCACCAATCTTACCCCGCACGCACCCCCTCCACCAGCACACGTCACCACTGAGGTGGAAGACCCCCACTCCTGGACTCTTAGTGTCGATGGTTCATCCCGCAAAGAGGGTAGCGGAGCCAACTTAATCCTCACCACCCCAGAAGGAGAATACTTTAAGTGCGCCCTTCGATTCCTATTTGCGGTAAGTAACAACTAGGCCGAATATAAAGCCCTCATAGCGGGTTTCCGACTGGCTAGAGACATTGGAGTCGACCAACTTCAAGTGTTTAGCAACTCTCGATTGGTAGTCGGACAGATAACGAGCGAGTTTAATGCAAAAGAGGAAGCCGTGCGATCATACAGGGACATTGCTCTTCCTCTGACCCGCCTCTTTAACAGCTTTCATATCAGATGTGTCCCCAGGTCAGAGAACTCCCAAGCAGATGAAATAGCATAGTTAGCCTCAATAGATCAATCAGACCTCTGCCATGGCATCCAGGTTGAGTACCTGACCCATCCAGCAATTTCACCAAATTAGCAAGTGATCTATCTACTTCAGAACGAACCTATCCTGTGGGCCCAGGACATTATCACATTATTAGAACAGGAAACACTACTCACAGACAAGCAGGAGGCCACCAAGGTCAGGACTCGGTCATCAAATTATGTCTTTATTGGAGACATTTTGCATAAAAGAGGATTCTCACGACCATACCTCAGATGCCTCAATAATGATCAAGCCACCTACGTCATGAGAGAAATACATGAAAGAGTCTGTGGCAACCACTCTGGGGGACAGTCTTTAGCTCAAAAAATCCTTCGCATGGGGTACTTTTGGCCTATGCTCAATCGAGACACCATCGAATTTGTACTCGAATATGACAAATGCCAGCGTTTTGCCAACATCCCTCATGCCCCTCTAACAGAACTGATCACACTCAGTAGCCCTTACCCCTTCACCAAGTGGGGCATTGACCTTGTAGGCCCCTTGCCGACTGGCCGCGACTAAGTAAAGTTCACCGTGGTTGCCATTGACTACTTTACTAAATGGGTAGAAGCAGAACCCCTTGCTAAAATTATTAAGCAAAATACTACCAGGTTCATTTGGCAATGCATTATATTCCGCTTCGAGACTCCTCAAGCCATCGTCTCTGACAATGGCAAATAGTTTGACAATGCCAAATTCAAAGCATTCTGTGATGAACTTAACATTAAGACCTGTATCTCTTCCCTAGGCCACCCTCAAGCTAGCGGTCAGGTGAAGGTCACTAACCACTTCCTGTTGAAAATTATCAAGACCAAGTTGGAGACTGCCAAGCGCCTCTAGGTAGAGGAGTTGCCAAACGTCTTCTAGGCCTATCGGACAATCGCCAAATCTCTGACTAGAGAGACCTCGTTTCACTTAGCATACAACGCCGAGGCAGTCATCCCCGTGGAAGTTGGCCTGCCAACGCCTAGGGTCATCCACTCCGATCCATAACTGAACGAAGACTTTCAGAGGGTCAATCTGGACCTCATTGAAGAGTTAGGAGACTCAGCCTCCGTCCGACTAGCCTCGTATCGGCAAAAAGTAAGGCAGCACTACAATCACAGAGTCCAACCCAAGGAGTTTGCAGTCGGAGATCTGGTCTTACGAGAAGCAACCCTTGCCACCAAAAACTCGACTAAAGGGAAGCTAGCTGCTAACTGGAAAGAACCTTACATTGTCAAATCTAGGCTGTGACCAGGTACCTACCGTTTACAAGACATGAAAGGCCGACACCTCCCCCACCCATGGAATGCTAAGCACGTGAAGTAATATTTCCAATAACATGTAGCTCTTTCCTGTTATTTTGTTCCTTTTACTAACAGATCCATATTTTTTTTGACATTTCAATGCAATTTATACACTGATAGTACCACCACTGTGCATCAATGACAAACACATTCTGCTCTCTCCATTATTTGTACTATCTGAGCTAAGCAAAGCCTCAACCAGACTGAGCCTGAAGAGCTCAGCCAAACTGAGTTAAGCAAAGCCTCAGCTAGATTGAGCCTGAAGAGCTCAGCCAAACTGAGCTAAGCAAAGCCTCAGCTAAACTAAGCTTGAAGAGCTTAGCCAAACTGAGTTACGCAAAGCCTCAGCCAAACTGAGCCTGAAGAGCTCAGCCATACTGAGCTAAGCAAAGCCTTAACTAGATTGAGCCTGAAGAGCTCAGCCAGACTGAGCTAAACAAAGCCTTAGCCAGACTGAGCCTGAAGGGCTCAGCTAGACTGAGCTAAGCAAAGCCTCAGCCAGACTGAGCCTCAAGAGCCCGACTAGACTAAGTTAAGCCAAGCCTCAGCCAGACTAAGCACACTCCTAAAGGCAAAACATACAGTAGTTTTTATAATTTAACTTTATTACAAACTGTAGTAACAAGCCGTTTTGTCAACTTTTTGGCAAATTGGTACATGAGATAGTTACATGTTTCGTTTAATTCACTTATAGGTCTCTCTAGACAAATTGTTGCGATTCCACAATATCCACAACCTTTTCTTATTTTAGAAACAATTTCATTACCAAATTTTACATCCTACCATGCACAAATTCATTATAAACTAAGTAAGCCACTACGAGAGCCAACACCAAACAAACTTCAAGTTCTTCACAAATTCTTTACTAATTTGTAAACACAAGTTCTTTACAAATTTCAACCATTCTTTACAAGGAGCTCTCTCAAAAAAAAAAAAAAAAAAAAAGAAAAGAAAAAGAAAACGAACAACACTTAGGCCTAAACTCCCCTTTCCTCGCCCTCACTGGATACCAAATCTTCTTTTTTGACAACCTCATCCAGCGGGGTCAGGACAATGTCCCCTTCTCCTGGCCTCACCCTATTGAAATCCATGCCTAGAAAGAGCTCATCCGCCCTATACTTAAAGCTTGTCCAGCCACTATCCCAATACATGCTCATCTCGTGCTTATAATAATCTGATTGCTGATACCATTAAATTATCTCTTCTTTGGTTTGCCCATCCACCAGCTCAACAGTGGCCACGTTTGATGGTCCAGCACCACCATCCCCTCTCTGGCCAAGTTCCTCATCACCGCTGCATCCACAGCTATTTGGAACTCAGAGGATAACTTAAATTGTTGCACTGCCGCAGTACACAGATCTGGATAGGTAGCCTTCTCAGATGCCATCATTTTGGCCAACTCTGCTGTCTTGGCCTTTTCTTCTTCCAAGGCCCTCTCCAAATCAGTGACGCGTGCATCTGCCTCCTCCTTATCTTTCACGGCCGAGTCGCGCAGCTCTTCATTGTTCACAAGGGCCTCCTCCAATCTCTTCTTGGCAGTCGCACAGGCTTGCTGAGCCTCACCAGTCCTCTTCTGCTCGCTTACCAGCTCAAACTCTAGTGATATCACCCTGTGGCGCACCACTTCCAGCTCAAACTTGGAGGCTGACAGCTCGGACGTATCCTCACCTTGGCTCATCCTGGAGCGCTCAGTCAAGTAACTTTACACCACTTCCAACACCTCCATCTTTTTTTCCCTCTGAGTGTAGGCCAGACCTTTTGCACAGGCACTCCACGCCGCTTTTCTCTAGCCAGCCATCTCCCCCCTTAAGTTTTTCACTTGCGCACGTGCATCCTCCAACTAGGCCTTCAGCGGCTCTACTTCTACTTTCGCCCCCACTACTTTACTTAGAAGGGCAGTTGCCAGGTCCCTGCTTCCATCTACGCTGAGCAAAATCCTCTCAGGAGGTCAACCTCTGTAAATTGCGCCACACTTCGCACGGCCGCATCCTCAACAGCCACCAACAGATGGTCTGCGGCCACCCTCGCTTCGCCCCTATCACCTCCTAGGTAGCCGACCACTACACGAACATGATGCGTGGCGGTACTCAACGCGGCATCCCTCTCTGCTCCACTCACCCGCCCTATCCCCACCTCTTGACTTGGTGGCACTTCTTTGAAGGGCAAGTCCTTGGGGGGCAGGTCTGTCGACTGATCACCCTCTGGAAACCCTTTTTGCTTATCCACTCCGCTCCTCACTTAGCCAATTGGGAGCCTGGCCAAACCTCCCTCCTCCCCACCAACCTTAGTCTCTTCTTTCCTTGCTTTTGGGGGCCTCTCCCCTGCTCCCTCCTTCATTTTCTTCACCAAAGGCCCTTCTTTTCCGCCCTTTGCGATCACTTTCCTTCTCTTCTTCTTCAATACTAGCTCCACCTCCTTTTCATTTCTCTCTTTCAGTGGGTCTATTAGCGCTTGCAACAACACGAAATCGGTTAAGTCCTCACCCAAAGGCTTCGGTCGTGGTCGAACTGGCCTCTTTGTGACCAACTTAGGCGCTAGGCCTAATTGCTGCTCCTTGTATTTTTCGACCATCGCGAAAGCACGTTTGTCTTCCACCTCCTACGCCTTCCTTCTTATCTCCACCTTTTGCGAGCTGGGTCTCCTTTGGTTGGCTCAGGCCCCAGGTTTAAGGAAAATAAGGCCGAAGGTTAGACAAAGTCACCCCACTTCAGTCCCTCATTTTCCCTTTACTCCTTCACCTGCTTCACCGTCCTCTCCGCCGCCGCCCTCAACTTCAACTCCAGTGACTTAGTGGGAATCTTCCAACTCGTATGCATCCCTCTCATGCCATTCGTTGACACGTAAAACCATCTCGGCCTCCAATCCTACACCGATGAGGGCAACCCCGCCATTAGTCCTCTCCCCGCCACTGCCTGCAGCATCACCCAGGTCTCCTGCTGCCCTGAGGCTTTGCAGCATGAAAAAAATTCATCCATTGTCACCGTTTCCCTCCCAGTAGCTTGTGGCCATGCGATCACGTAGGCGAATATTATCTTCCACGTATTCGGTATTAATTGCCCTAGGGCCACCTCTAGGTGATTTAGCATGTCTACCACTAATTGTGGGAGGGGCAACCTCAGGCCCCCATGCAATGCCTCTTCATACAAAGTAAACTCCATCGGTCGTGCGTTCGACGCCCTCTCCTTCGCCGTTGGCACTCTCAACTCAATCTCCATTGGAATTTGATATCTGCTACGAATCTCCTCCAGATCTTTTGTCGTTAACACGGATTTGTCCGTCTTCGTATGCCAGTGGTCGGGCGCCACTTGGCTAATGGGCTGGGCCGTTGCCATCATCGTCACTATACAGGTCCCACCGGCTGCTCCATACCACCAGCCTCTCCGCTCTATACTGCTCTGCCAACTCTACTGCGTCATCCTCTCCTAATGACTCTAATCCCATAGATGCTGCTTTGTCTTGGGCCATCTCCGTCACATTTTTTACTATCATTTCGGTCGCGGGAGCTAGGAAATCTGTGATCTGAAAGAGGGGAGAGTCCACTGCGACGTAGGAACTCAAGTCTGGAATGCGATAATTTTTTGAAATCAGGTAAGTAAAGCATATAACTCCAAAGGCCCAGGGTTTGCCTATTTTCCAAGGACAGTGATTAAAATTTTCCAGTTTGAAATTTTCACCAAGTTAAATCCCCCGCCTTTCCCACATCCTATACTAACCCTTCATTTCCTACTAACGCATCACCTCCCTCATCACTAGCCTCGATTGCCACACGTGTACAGTCACGATTTGTCCATCACCCCATCCCTCCTCTTTCTTTTCCCCCATCTTTTCCACTTCACATCATCACGTGCTTACTCGCTCCTCGAGCCCCGTGCGCCATCACTGCCTCTTTAGCTCCCCTCACGGTCAGTCATCTAGCTCGGCCACCTTCACGGTCGGCCCTCCTTACGATCGAGCATCCCGCTCGGCCCCCTTCGTAGTCGGCCCTCCTTATGGTCGGCCATCTCGCTCGGCCACCCTCACCGTCGGCCATCCTTACGGTCAGCCATCTCCCTCGGCCACCTTTGCGGCTAGTCATTCATCCCACTCGACCACCTTCACGGTCGACCCCCCTTACAGTCGGTCATCTCGCTCAGCCACCTCGCGGTCAGCTCACCTCACGGTCACCCATCCCACTAAACCACCTTTGTAGTTGGCCCTCCTTATGGTCAGCCGCTCTTTTTTATTCCCTTCGTTGGACTAAAGCTGTACTTGGCAATGGGGGACTACTGATACCGGTGGGCCCGCAAGAGGGTCCGGCTTATGACTCAAGACCTAGCCCACAGACTTGATATTAAAGCCTAGTAACCTTGAGAAACCAATGATGGACCAGGACCAATAGCATTTAGACACTTGTCGGGTAGGGAATCAGCCATGCAAGCAGATAAAGATCCTGCAAAGTTATTGCACCCACACATCAGCAATTAATGAGGCTCTCGTAGCATTAAATGTGACAACCCCTTCACACCGGAGAAAACAGACTCATCATCAACGATGCGAGCTAGAATATAGACTTTCGGCCAACAACACAGTCTAGAATGGACAAGGAAAGGATGAGCAAAGGATATAGGGAAGCTTCTAATATACGTTAAAGGTTAAGTTCTTCATCCCCCTCCTCTCTCTACACAATCAATCTACTCTATCTTAACTCGATCATCGGAGTGTCCGCCGGGGGATCATCTCCCCCCTTGGACCTTTTTGCAAGCATGCTCCGTGGACTTCAAGGCCAGTAGACCCATTAGAAGCGTGAATCAGTTCGACCCATCCTCCATCGGAACTGTTGTATCATCAAGTTGCTACCTTTAAATGAAGAACAGAGTAGAAAACTATTCTTTAAAATGGTTATGGTTGAAAAAAATGATCCCCCTCAGCTGGAGAATATTGGTGAGCAAATATTAAAAAGATGTGATGGTGTACCACTTACAATTGTACTAGTAACAGGATTATTGTTATTAAGAGAGAGATCAGAAAATGCATGGAAGGGGATACTCGAAGGCATGGGTCAAGATAAAGATCAATGCTTAGAAATCTTTGGATTGATTTACAAAGACTTGCCTACAAATTTGAAACCATGCTTTCTATACTTCGAAAACTTTTTCTGGAGGACCATGAAATTTCTGCATTCAAATTAGTTAATTTATGGGCAGCCAAGGGATTTTATACGAGGTAGTGGAGTGAGAGAGGTTGAGGATGTAGGGGATGATTATCTAAATCATTTGATTGTGAGGAACTTGATTCAAGTTGTTCAAAGGAAGTTTGATGGAAAGGCTATGAGTTGTCTCATTCATGATATTTTGCACAATCTTTGCATTCGAGAGGCCAAGGAGATTAATTTCTTTAACACTCAAAATGATGTAATCATCTTTAATCTTGGAACGGGAGTGCGTAGAGTCACTACTCATGGTAGTAATTTCAATGACTACATTTCTTTGAATTATCCAACTCCAAAGCTTCGTGCTATGCTATGTTTTAGTGAAGTGATCGGGAAAACCTAACAAGGAAAAGGTCTAAGAATTTTCTGGGAGACTTATCTTCTAAGGGCTCTTCCCAATGAAGTTGGCAATTTGAAGAACTTGCATTATCTTGGATTAGGATTCACAAATTGTACGGCGTTTGAGGTTATTGAAATTCCTCACACCATAAGCAATCTGAAAGGTTTGCTAACCTTCGATGTACGAGAATGCAATCCTGGTGTCATCCTTCCAAATGTTATTTGGACTATGAAGCAACTAAGACATATCATCTTACCTAGACTCTGCAAGAAGGTTTCCGCATTCTGTGGGATCAACTTGGATAGATTTTATCCAACTAAAATTTGTTTACTAAATCTCCAAACCCTATATTGTTTGATGGAAGAAATGGTGTGTGATTTTAGTTTTTTGCACAAACACTCCAATTTGAGAAAATTGGGAGTCAATGATTCGTCCAAGTGTATGATTGAGGTATTATCAAATCCAACACTTGTACTAACCAACCTTGAAAAGTTGTTGTTGGATATCAGAGGTGAGATATTAAGAACATGGAATCTGTCTCGATAAGAGAATCTTCTCAGCCTGAAGCTGGAGCGCATTTGGTGGATAACTGAGTTGCCCCAACATGATAAACTTCCCCCAAACCTTACCAAGCTTACCCTTCTGGAGAATTATTTAGAAAAAGACCCAATGGAGACTCCAAGAATACCTAATAATTTTCTATATATTTCATTCACATTTCAACCACATTTTTATTTCTCTTTTCAAATCTCTGTCCAAATCCACTGCCTGAGTAATACAAACATTTTTCTTTTAAAAAATTTTTTTGATGAGAAATTATTAGGTAATCCTAAAGTAATAAAATTTTGGGCAAAATGTATTTTATCTACAAAAACTAAGTAAGATCACTTTAGTTCATAACCAAACTTCACAAAGTTTCATAATCAAAACCAATTTAGTTCATAATCAAAAACGCCACAAAACCTTATAACCAAGACAGTCCAGCTCATAACCAACCAACATGAAGTCACAAAACCAAATCCACAATAAATTTGATTACCACAAAGCCTTATAACTAAACATCACATAATTCATAATCAAGATCACAAAAACTTTATAACTATGACATATAAAACACACCTTTCGACCGACCATGTACCATTTGGATTATTAATTATTATTATCATTTTATTTTTTTCAACAATTGATGTTGCTAGTTTTGATTGGATTTGTATTGTCTCATAGGTGGAATGACTAAGCATATATGTCGAAGACACAGGCTCTTGATTGTTATCTTGAAATTGTTTACTCAGTAAAGCTGTTCTGCTCTTATTGTTTGTGTGGTGTTTCATTAAAAGATTGGTTTGTTCTAATATGGAATTGTTTAGTCCGGCTGCTCCGTTGCAACATTCTTGGGTTTGATTGGTGTGATTTGGGTTTGATCTTTTTACATTGATCCCAAAATGGGTATGATATTTTTTTTTCCTTCTCTCACTACAAGAAAAAGCACAAATGGTGACTAAAATTCAGAATTTCGTCGCTGAAAGTTGACCAAATGGCGACTAAACTGGATATAGTCGCCAAAAATGAAGCCTTTTGCCGACTAAAATGAATTAGTCGCCGAATACCAGGGTTCTAGCGACTAAACAGTTGGTTGCTAAAGAGCTCTTTTTTGCCGACTAAAAAAAGTTTAGTCGCCGATACCTCTCGCGACCAGGTATGCGCGACAAAAGGGGCGACAAAAAAAATTAGTAGCTGAAAGTAAAAACTCGACTTTCGGCGACTAAAAGCGGACTTTTGGCGACTAAAAATTTAGTTGCCAAAAATGATTTTTCTTGTAGTGTCTTTGTTCTTCTTCTTGATTTCATGAATACATACATTCATGATGGTTGATATATTTTTAGTTTTATCATCTAGGTTTCAAATGGGTTTATTGTACAAAAAGTGATATGATCTGGGGTTTAAATCGACATTCAAGGATTTAAAAGAGATATGATCTAGAGTTTCTATTGCGTTTATTGGGGTTTCAATTTGTGTAAAATATTGAGGCAATTGAATTTGGGATTTATTTTTATTTCCTGTTTTTTGTAACTCTGAGAACAGAAACTGAACCAAATGAATTCTCATTTATATCTTCTATTCTTTCTATTTCTAAGAACACAAAGCTTCAGAGCATTTATTTTTCTTTTTGTTTCACTCAAACATGCAAATTCATAATGGCAAGGTCTACATTGATGAGCTAAAGAGAAGGTCTATCTTGACCAAGCAAAGGTTCAAAGAGTTTTTGTTCGACTAAAAAGAGATACATTTCGGAGGATTGCTCCATAGACCAAAAATAGAGTGTCGCCATATTTATGATTTCATGGATTTGTTTTGTTTGTACTGAACAATCAGATTGATTTACTATCCTAGAGTTTGATTTGGGTTAAATTTTGTTTAATTTTAATTTTAAAATTAAAAAAATCTTTCTAATAATTTTCATAAGATTTTCTATTTTTGGAGTCATAAATAATTTTTTTTTAATTTGAATTTTAAAATTTTAAAAAAAATACTTTCTAATAATTTTCATAAGATTTTCTATTTTTGGAGTCATAAATAATTTTTTTTAAAGTTGAAAATATCTGTTTGAGCTTTATTTTTGTCAGATTAATTCTTATTATTTAAAAATAAATAAAGTCTAAAAATGAAATTAAACAATGTGTATTTCATCCTCTAATTTTGCTTTTCTAATTCCATCTCTAATGATGTAGAATTAGAGAAGCTAATTCTTTATAAATTCTTTAAGAAGAATAATATTTCTTTATATTTTTTTAATATCTTTATCAAAAACTGACACAGACTAACAAATTTCAACATAATATGTATAAATTACAATTGCATTTTGATTCTAATATTATTCACATCGTGCCTACACACTAGTGTGTGTATATATATATATAGAGAGAGAGAGAGAGAGAGGACTCACTCACCGTTGAGAAAGAGATGTCGCCGTTTATTGTCGGCGGCGCTGCTGCGGTGCTGCTATCGGCCAATTGTTTCCTTGTTGACTGGATCTGGTTGGAACTTAGGAATAGCAATGAAGAAGTTGTTTTGTTTCCTTTTGTCGATTTTAGTTGCAATGGACTGATAATTTCTATTATTATTATTATTATTATTATTTTCAATTTGGTCCAACATGAATTGTTTTTGGGCTTTATTTTAATTTCTAATAGTATAAGGCCTGTTTGTTTTGAGAGATAAATGATGAAATTGAATTAGTAGTGAGGTGGAATCTACAAATATTATGTGATTTAAATTGATTTTTTGATAATAGTTTTTTGTATTTTTTTAATTTTAATAATTTTTTTAATATTTTAAGTAATTTTTTTTACTTTTTAAATTCACTAAATGCAAAAAAATATTAAAATTCAATATATTTTTATATTCTTATTATTTTTTTTTTTTTGTAAATTTTCACAAATATTTTACTTGTTAATGTATCTAGATTAGGTAAATTTAAAAAGTAAAAAAAAAAATACTTAAAATATTACAAAAATTCACCCAAAAAAAAAAAAACTCAATTTAAAAATTAAAAAAAAAAGTCTAAACCAAACAAGTCATTATGTTTGTTTTGAAATTGCCATGAGATCAATAGTCTCATAAGACGATGAAATAAAATAAGGAAAGAACTAGCAATTTTCCAAGGTATTGGGTTTGTTAATCCAATCATATGAGATTTTAGGTGAAAAGACTTTATTGCTCCCCAATCGCCATTTTACAAAAATAATAAAGTCACATTTTATATAATGAGAATTTTTACATAATTTATATATTTTATTCAAATTACGGGTTATTTATGATGATCTAAAAATATATTTTTTGACTTTTTACAAAAAGATATATAGAAAAATAAAAATATAATATGATCAAATAAGTACACTTATTTAGTTTATGGCAAATAACTTTTTAACTAATAACCACCACACTAATGTAAAAAATAAATACATGTTATCTTACATTTTCAACCTAATATAATCATATTAATCCTATCATATTAATAATCTCATCCAACTTAGTTCAGAAACAAACGAAGCTTGAGAGACTAAGAAATGCGAAGTGCATATTTTGATTCTGTACGGGGAAGAAATAATTCTCCTCGTATAATCCTGTTGACTAAGTCCACGCTTCTCCGTACGACGTCGCTTTGTCACCTGAAAACACAAACGTGAGCTAGCCGGCGGGTGTGTGCCGGAAACCTCTCCAATGCCTAAGTCAGAAAACTTGAAAAATAGACACAGCTCAATGTATCAGGAAGCAAAATTGTGTGTTGTGTTCTGTTACCTCCTTCCAAGGTAATGCTTGTGAGCTTTTATAGGTTTCGAGTGGCCCAATCCTAGTAGGACTTTTATTTCTCCATGCAGAGTCCTCCTAGGATTCATGCTCCTAAAAGATAATGCTTATCTTTTTACACCCCCCCTACTGCTTAAACCAAGTGGGATGGTCTTCACCATGGCCGAACTATCATCCGACCGAGATAAACTTGGCTATGCTGAGCCACAAAGTAAGCCGAACTATCCTTAGTTCGGCCCTTTCCGCTTATATTTCCTTATCTCGGTTCTCATTTGTTCAACTCATGGTGTGCTTGGACCGAACCAACGACTCTTCGACCGGTATAACTCCAAAACCGGTATACCTCTAAAGCCGGTATAAATTCAAGAACGATGTACCTTCAAGACCGATCTAACTTCAAGTTGCTCTCGGACCGAAGTAGCTTAACAATTCACGAGCCGAAGTAACTTCATCTCTTTTGGCCGGATTAACTTTATCTCCCTTGGGCCTGAGTAACTTTTCGGCCCTTTTTACTCAGTCCGTCACACTTTGGGCCATAAAGTCCGTCTCATAGCTCGGCCCAATTTTCACTCAAAATTACCCTCTCAGATTCTAAATTTTGGGACACAAGGCAAAACTTTTGTTGTCTCTAACATTAGGGTTGTTCATGAAAACCGAATACTCGCCCAAATCATCCAACTTGAGCCGACTTAGACTGTTACGGACGATTATGAAGAACATAATCATTAGCTGCATGTTTTTTGTACTAAAATTTCGTGGATTTGTGATCGATAACCAATCATCCATATGTATATATACCCACTCATCCCAATCTAACTAAAAGAATATTAACCATATAATATTTGAAAAATTTTACTATACACACCCTTAAAAGGAGTATATTATATTCACCCTTAATTATATTATTTTATTCCTTAATTATGATCAATTTTCTTCTTTTATTATGACAATATTTTTGTTATGACTTGTCACGCGCCACTTTTTATTACTCGGAGTTCCATTACCAAAAAACCTTTATAATAAATTCAATTTCAGAGATGGCATACAGAAGCTTACTAAATTTATAAGGGATACAAGAATAATTCTCTCATGCAGATATGAAATGAATGCAACATGAACATAATTAAATAAAGTGCCCACAGGCTTGCATCATTTAATCAAGAGGAAGGGTTCAACCTTTTTACATCCATGGCATTACGCCTACACATAAAAAGGCCATGTGGCCAACAAATAAGGAAGATCCGAAATCTTGTAGCACATCTTGATAATCACTTGAAAAAGATTCAACAACGTGGGATGAATATATAGTCCAGTAGGGATCTCAACATGATCCTCAGCAATACAACTTACAGATTGTTATGATCATGAATGCTAATCTCATACCATATAAATAGTGTGACATTTTATAAACAAAGTATACTTACATAAATACTTTTCTCGAAACGTTTAGTTATTTTAACAACACCAAGTTCACTTTTACTACCCACTTCCCATTGAAATACTTATTAGTACACGATAACCATATTTTTCCACTTGTAACAAAAGACTACATAACATCCACTTTATTTTCGAAAACACGCTCTTCAAATCTGTTTTCTTCACATTATTAAGAATCCGATACAAAACCCAAGTCCTTTTTCCACATGCTCATCGTATTCTCGATCTTAAGATAAAAATTTAACGAGACATTTCCAACAAAGAGTTCATGGTAAGATTTCCCCTCAACCACTCTCTAGCACGTTCAAATACACATAGGCACCTCTACACATCACAGAAGACAATTTAAATCTCACTGCATCATGATCATCATAATAAGTAACACACATAACCAAATAAGACAACAATAATAAACAACCTCTACTTTACGTGCCAAAAGCACAGTAAGCCAATGATACATCTCTCCACAATAACATGCCAATTTACCAGACACCAGTTGGAAGGAAATGGTACCTCTGCCAATTTACCAGGCGCTAGTTGGAAGGGATTCATACCTCTGATTATCAGTGCAACACACACAGCCAATTTACCATACGCTAGCTGGAAGAGACTGGTACCTCTGATTATCAGCGCACCCAATTTACCAGGCGCTACCTGGAAGGGAATGGTACCTCTGATTCTCAGCGTAGCACACACACATCTTCCACCATCACAACAAATCACATTCATAGATAACACGAATGTACTACAGACACATAATCATTTCAACATTTACAATGTCATCCTTCACCGATGACCAAAGACAAAACCTCTAACAGCATATATTAAACACATAATGCCATTAACCACTTCTCATGAAACTTTAGATCCAATTATACAATAATAAAATAAAATATATTTGTGGTTCAATCTCAAGTAAATTTCCGAAATTCGCATGGTGTTGGTGTTTCACTCTTCCATTTCAAAATCAATTATCTTATCATTCCACATTAACATTATCTTCCATTTGCCTCAACCCATTTATTCATTTCACAAGAAACGTATGACCAACTCAATTTCCTCCATTTTAAACAAGGGATTTCCAATCACGGCTAACAAAATTATAATTTACGCAATTTCTATTTAGTGGTAGTATACCCAATGATATTCTAATCTCATGGTTAATTTCATTCTCTTCAAAATACACATTACTAATTCATCACAAACAACTTTGAACAACATAATACTAAGTCAACATTAAGAATTTATGAGGTTCAATTAATCTCTAATAACTCAACAACTCATCATGTTTAATTATAATTAATCCAACACAAGTAGATGTTCAATTCATAAAACCCAATTTATTCATAATTAAATTCCCAAATCATTTATTACATTTGTTAAATTCATAACACATTTCATTCACTATTCAACCCCTATTAATCTATTTGGCATTACTACAAAAATTAGGGCTTTGTCTCTCTAATCAATGAATATATTAAGTCACCCCCAAATTTAACCCAACATCACCCATCTCATGAAATTTCAATCTCTACACTCGTATCCTATAGCCTTTATCATGATTTTCGAAAATAATCCATAACAACATGGTTTTATGAAATACAAACTTACCACATATCTATCTATAGGGGAAGCATTGAAGAAAATCAAGGAAATCCCTACCTCAAGAGGGAAGAGGAGAAACAGCTCGAAAATCAACCTTGCCAGAATACGATCTCCACCGGTCAAGACGAAGCCCCTGACACGCTCATCATTTTGGTATAAGGAACTACTACCAAAATCCCAATGGATTCTTGGGATCTAAAGGAAATATGAAGATTTGAGGTTTTGGGTAAAGAGAGATGAGAGGAAATGAGAGAAAATATTGTAGAGAGAGAGTGATATAATCTGAAAATGAAAGCAAAAGGAAGAAAATGTCAAAATATAGCTGAAAGCACGAAAAACGAAGCAGAAAACGCGCACTCTCGCATGTGCGGCGCCCACTCTCGCACGTGCGGAGCGGCCTCCCGCACGTGTGGCTTCCACCCCCGCACGTGCGGCTTGCTCCGCACCTCAGCTCACGCACCTACCTTTTAGGCAGTGTGCTCATAGCCCCAACCTCAACTTCCCGCACATGCGGCTTGGTCTCCTGCACGTGCGGCCCCCTCCCCGCACATGTGGCCCAAGGCCCGCACGCGCGGTGCTGGCCCTCCAGCCCGGAAAAACCCCAACTTCACGCCTGACACCCCGGAGTTGGCCTTGCACTCTCCGAAACGAGTGAAAACTCGAAAGAGGAATAGCACAATCGAAAAAAAGGTTTAGAGAAGAAATTTTCAACGACGACTTACCCAACATAACACAAAGGAAACGAGACGGCTTTTGAACCGGTCATCACATGACTCATGAATCTTTAGTTATATCTTATGTGGTATTTGATTTTTTTAAAATTTTTTTTAATTTTAATTATGATTCAAAAAAGTATAGAGTTATGTTAAAAAAAAAAATTTAATTATGAGATGTATATGATATGAGTAATGTTAGAAATTCCAAATAATTTACCAAATGTTTTACCAAACCTCTCACATGGGTATGGGACCTACACACATGTGGATTTGTGTGTAACATTACCCATGTGAGAGATTTAGTAAAACATTTGGTAGATTATTTGGGGTCCCTAGCATTACTCTTAATCTAATTTTAAGTTTGGAAAAAATTGTCTTTTTGTTGTATTAGTTTCATTTAATTTTTTCAAAAAATAATCATACACTAAAAAATGGTTTGTGTGATACATTTTTCGTTAGTTTACAGGCAAAAAATTAACAATGACATTTTAGTCCAAAATTGTATGGTGACTTTCTGATTATATTTAAACCATAAGAAGGTAAAGCCTTCCACACCCAAACTACAAAGGGTAAAATGAATTTAACCTAAAAAAACTAAAAAAAATTCCAAACATTCTTTTTTTTTTAAAAAAAGAAAATATAACCACACTGAATTGAAACATTATTAAGTAATTTTAAAATATCATATAATATGTTCGCTTGATACTCTCAACAAATACAAATTTGTAAAAGATAATAGGTGGATCATATATGGAACCATTGAATAATGACCCCACTGAACCATTCGCATACAAAGTAATTAGCATGTGCCACTAAAACACAATGTGCACGAGGTTCCCGCAAATGCAAGATTTGAGAAACGTTATGCAGCCTTAATCATCCTCGCATATGCGGAGGTTGTTTTCGTGGTTTAAATTTATGAGCCCAAATTGCAATGGAGCAAGTATGGAGAGACTGTTTATATAGTTTGAATCCATGACGTCTAGTTTACAGTGAAATAACTGTTAGAAATGGTTTTGAAAAATATGATTTTTTCTTAACTTTGGTCTAATTTTTAGGTGGGACCCATACGTCAAAATTGGCAGGTTTAAGTGGTAACGCGTTCTATGCCGCGTTGTGATTCACATGGTATATTTGGTTGCTCAAAACCATTATCGGGTGAATGAGAAATTGAAGCCAAAGTGAGCTCCATGGAAATGGAATTTTGGTGGAAATTTCTTAAAGGTGTGGTTTAAGGCTTGTCCCACATTGGTTTGGTGGGAAGAATTTTGTGGGTTTATAAGGCATGGGTTTGGAATTTGGGGTAGGCCCCAAGAGGCACCCAAGTTTTGTAGAGAGAGAGAGGTTATGGGCTAGACCCATTTGACCCAAAATAAACACGTGCGTGCCGCCGCCGATCGGGGCGGGCTGGGCCTGGGCTTGGGCGCTGGTGTGAGGTTGGGTTGGGCTTGTTCGGAAACATTTGAATTTGATTTTATTTTTCCAGAATTCAAATTAATTCTGAAAAAAATCTGTCCGATTTTTTCCTCCACCAAAATTCTGCCTGGTTTTTATCTGTTTGAATTTAAATCGGAACAGTTTCAGTATCTGTTCAAATTCAAACCCAAACAGTACCATATATGTTCCATTCAAACTGAACAGGTTTGCACCTATTTAATTCAAAAAAAAAAAGCCATTTTTTCTCCTATAAATAGACAGACCCTCTATTGATTTTTCATTCACAATTTTCGTACTTCTCCTCTGCAATAGATCTCTGCATTTTTGCTGCATTAAATTTTTGTGAGAAAGAGTGTAAACACTTAGTGTGTTCATTGTGCAAACAATTTGTAGTGCTGCTATTATTTGTTGTTGATCATTTTATCCTGGGAGATAGACGTCCACAATCTGAAAGCACCGTGGAGAGGACAAATTTGTCTTAAGAGCACAGTGTTAAACACTGGACTTGATCTAAAATTTGTTCAAGAAATTAATCAAGTAAGTTGTTAATTTATTTTCTAGTTTACAATTTATTTATATCAGATTTTGATTTTGATTTTGTTTTTGTAACAAAATAAAAATTTGTTATTTATTTATTTATTTATTTTATTTACAAGTTTGATTTTTGTAATCAAACTGTAACGCCCCGAAATATCCCAACACAGATTAGGTACATTAACTAATATTCATTTAGGAATAAAGATAGATCTCCAACCCTTTTCATCATTAATTGATAAAGTGTATACAAAAGTTGTACATGTGAATTATACATTCAACAGTATGAAAAGCACATGAATCTATAGCATGTAAAGCATCAATTCCCAAAAATAAATAAAATGCCCTCATGGGCTTACAAGTTCCAAGGCTTAAGCCTGGTTACACAAAAATGGTTTCACGAACCTATACACTTTAAGCCCTTGGCTAGCAAAATATATCACAACAAAAATAGATTCATCTATTCTTCAAAAAAAGATGTCCACACCCTTAACTTGGCGGGATCACCACATCTTTTCCTGCACCAAATCCCATAGGGGTGAATATGAAGCCCAGTAGAGAATCCTTAACAAAGTATATACATTTATGCAACATTTCTAATATTAAATGCAAATGCCATGCAATGCCAATTAAAAGAGAATTTCATGTACTTGTCTTTTTAAAAGAGTCACCATTTCCAACAATAGCTTGAGATCTCAAAATTTCAAAATTTATAATTTTATTCAATGGGGGCGGTAAATGTGACTCAGGTAATCCCTAGGTCGGTGTTTGCAAGTAGGCTCAACTAGCACTACCAATACCCCCACTTTACCAGTTGCTAACCGAAATGGAAGTGATACCTCCTCCACGCGTGTTTTTGGTCTTTCACCCCGGACACTCAAGCCAACTTAATCCATTTCTTCTAGACCTCCTATCCGGACTTACCAACGTATTTACCCCAAAATATTTCAATAATTCTCAATTCTCAATAATTCTTTTTCAATGTAAGTTTCAAATCTCAATTCAATATTTATAACAAGTGATATAATAAAATGCCAATGCCGTTGTTACTCATGCAATGCCACAATTATCTATGCCATGTAGTGATTATCCGTGCAATGCTACATCCAACCGTCTACAAAATTCCCCAACGATTGTACCATTTACAATTACAATTCACACTTCCTTTGTCCAATACATTTGACATGTATAATCCATGAACTTGTACATCTATCCAAATGTTGCAACACGTTCACAACTCATATGGCCTCGACATTTGTCATTTCAAGATTTATGTACATACCTACATAAACAATAGATTTCAAGGAAATTTTCTAATTTCACACATATTAAGAAACTTGATATGTTTCATCTAGTGTCATGAAACTTTTATTTGAACATTCATTTAACACAAACAAAAAATCATAATTTCTTAACTTCCAACAAAACCCCCAAATTTTCTAGGTTTTTCACCCAAAACAATACATTCCTTTATTTCTTGGTAAAATCCCACCAAACCTCATTTTTATGACAATTTACCTTAACTATTCAAGAAAAATCTTTCAATGAAACAAAGGGTGCATTTCTTCAACAAACTACCAATTTCTTGAGTCAAAAATCAAACCCTTACAACATCATTAAGAAGAGTTCAAAATCAACATCACTCTTGCATAAATAAGTATATATAACTCAAAGGAAACCCTACCTCAAGCCTTTGGAGAAGATAAGAGAAGAAACCCTAGAATCAAGAGGTGCCAAAACTCAATCTCCACCGTACACAATGTAGCTCTTGCTTTGCTCTCCAAGTTGTGTGAAAGGTGATGGATCAAAACCCCATGGATTGTAAGAAATCAAGGCTTTTGGGTGTTCGATGAAGGTTTTCAGAGAGAAAGAGGAGCAAAATGCCTTTTTAGAGTGGGAATGGAGGGTTAGAAAATGATACAAACTCAGCCAAAATGAGATTAAAAAAAAAAAAAAGATTTCGAATTGCCAACGTCTCTGTCACGACCCCATCCCGCCCCTAGTAGAATGGTGCTGTGATGGCCAGTAATCCAAGATTACCAAAGGCCAACTTACAAAGATTCACACACAATCAGAGTATACATATGGGACCTACATGTACGGAAGCAAATTTAAATCTAAGTAGTGCATAAGAGCTGTGCATAGATCAAATGAAATGACATACATTTTAACATGGTTTTATAACTTGGGTACAAATAAAATAAAGTACAAATATTACATCTTCATCAAAAGGCTTCTCAAGCCGACATATACAAAAGGAATGAAATACAAGGCCAAGAAGCATAATCTTCAAGATGCTAACAAAACAAGAATCCAAAAACATCTTGCAAACAATCATCTAGGTGTCACCACCTTCCTGCTCGTCACCTACATATATATAAGGAGAGGATGAGCTTGGATACTCAGTGAATGATATAATTAATAAAGGTTCGAATGAATGATATCCGAGATCTTTTCCAAAACAATACATATCATTACTTATACAAATCAAGGGATGAACCAAGTTCATCTATCAAATCTTTCAAAGCTTCAAGGGATGCTTACTAGCATCAATAATACAAGGGATGACATTAACAAAGGTGCTACAAAAGCTTAGAGTCCTCTAGCACGTAAGGACTTGTGTTACAAAGGCTTAAAGTCCCCTAACACGTAAGGACTTGTGTTACAAAGGCTTAAAGTCCCCTAACACGTAAGGACTTGTGCTACAAAGGCTTAGAGTCCCCTAGCATGTACGGACTTGTGTTACAAAGGCTTAAAGTCCTCTAACATGTAAGGACTTGTGCTACAAAGGCTTAGAGTCCCCTAGCACGTATGGACTTGTGTTACAAAGGCTTAAAGTCCTCTAACACGTAAGGACTTGTGCTACAAAGGCTTAGAGCCCCTAGCACATATGGACTTTCCAAGAATGTCATCCAAAACAAAGTTAATACTTGATACTCAAAATAGGGATAATCATTCATGCTTAACAAATATTTTTCCAACAAGGCAAAACAAAGCTTTATCAAAACGTCATAACATAGCTTTATTAAAAAATACCACTCACATAGCTCTTCGGGTGTAGGGCTTAAGGCAAGAATCCAAGACCTACAATCACATAGCAAGGTCTACTGAATGCACTTCAAGAAGACAAGAAGAGGTGCTCTAGGATAAATATGAAATGCATTCTCAAAACAAGTTCTGCATGGATGCAAATGATCCCGGCATTCTTTCCCAAAAACCAAGTCAAGACAAAGTAAAACATGCTGGGAGTTAAAACACTATTTTTTCATCTCGGGAAAATATACTAGGTACCAACCAGGTCTATGCTGAGGTCCCGCACCTCTTGGCCGAGGTGTGATCCCGACGACCACCTTCAGGAGATGAAGTCTAGAAAATCTGGGTATCTCTTTGAAGATCATGAAGAACAAAACATGAAGAATATGAATGCTAAAATCATAACTTCTTATTACAAAATCTAGGATTCCCTGCTACGAGTTCAAAAACATGGACCTTGGTACCCACACTTGGAGAGCTCATGAAAACAAACACGAAAACAAGGATCTTGATGCAAACTTTCGGATCAAACAAGGCTTTTCTTCAAGAACACATGAATATCACTCTCTTTCTAAAACCGAACTTCAAAGCAATGCATGGCTTATCAATCATGCTAGATCATGAAATGTAGCTAGATGAACAATAAGAACACCAAGAGTAGATTAAGATTCTAACCTCAAGACACGAATCTAACGGCTCAAGGTGTGAAGATCAAGCTTGGAAATCTAATCCCTCTCTAAGAACTCTTCTTCCTCTTCCTAGAGCTTCTCTCTCTTCTAGAACAAAGATATAGAAATGATATGTTTTTTCTCTCTCTGACGGCTGATTTAGCCTTCTGCGGGGACACGCGGCACTGCCGGATTGGTTCTCCTCAAAAAGGTGATAGAAAGACAAGACATGTGTAAGACAAAGTGTATACAACACGCTAGATGGCAAGGGCACTTTGGCAAGAAAAGACATCAGCTAAGACAAGGCTTCGGCAAGAAATGTTACAACGATCTCGGCTAGGAAGGTCGACGCTTGACTTAGCTGTGCCACACCTTGGCCTAGATGTGCCACACCTCGGTCTAGGTCATACCAATCCAGGAACAAGATCACTTTGGTTCAAAGATAACATCTCGGCCCAGGATAATACACATCTCGACCTTGGTGATGCACACCTCGGTCCAGATAGTGACATCTCGGCCAATATGCAAGGGTGAAGGTGGAGTTCAACCAAAATGATTCCAAGGTTGTTCTAGGTGTAAAAGGTTCAAAGGTGGCCTAGGTTACACACACCAAGCAAGAAACAAAGCATGTAAGCAACACTTAAGCAAAACAAGACAAGGTTTGCAATGCAAACTTAACAAGACAAAATTATATATATGTATATTATGCATGTGAACATTACTAAGATAATGTAAGGGTTGTTACAGTCTCGCACGTGCAGAGCCTACCTCCCGTACGTGCGGCCTTCCCATGCCACACCTCCTCCAGCACCTGTATATTAGACAGTATGTAACCCTCCCAAGTGCATCCTTCCCGCATGTGTGGCCCCCATCCCGCACGTGCAGCCCAAGGCCCCACACGTGCGGTCCTGGCCCTCTAGCCCAGAATTACCCTGGTTCGCTCCCAAACACTCTGGACTCGGTCGTGTACCCTCTGAAACAAGTGACGCTTAACTTGGAGTTAGACAAGAACCAGAATTTGAAAGAAAGCTCTCAAACACCATAACTCAAAGAGGACAAAAAGGAAACAACACGCAATGAAACCGGTCATCACAACCTCCCCACCATAGGAAATTTCGTCCCAAAAATTTAAACAAACCAACCAAACAAAAGGGGTTCTGGCAATTATGACTACACTATCAAAATTCCAAATCGCAACATCAATATTCATCTAATATTTACCCTTCTCATTATCATCATTTCGTCAAAACAACACTTGCTTATAGTAGGCCTTCGAAATGAAGCATTTTTAACAAAACATCATTCCTTCACAATTTCATGCTTATAACATGTGATTAACAATTTTAACACTATTCCTTTCGATTCTAAGGAATATTACAAATCAAAACAACTAAGCATTTTCAAATAAATCTAGATACTTGGAGCAGACCTCCGCTTCCCGTTCCCAAGTTGCCTCATCAACCCGATGGTGCCTTCACAACACCTTCACTAACGGTATAGTTTTACCGCATAACACTTGCTCTCGGGTATCTAGTATTTAAACCGGTCGCTCTTCGTAAGAGGCATCTTCATCCACCACCAAATCAACCCAATCTAGCACATGAGAAGGGACGGGTTCGTACTTCCTAAGCATGGACACATGAAACACATTGTGAACCCACGAAAGTTGTGGTGGTAAAGCTATCCGATATGCCACTTCCCCGATTCTCTCCAATATCTCGAAAGGCCCAATAAACCTCAGGGACAACTTTCCACTCTTTCCGAACCTCATCAAACCCTGCTTAGATGAGATCTTAAGGAAAACATAGTCACCCACTTTGAAACATAAAGGTCGTCTCCTCCTATCGGTATAACTTTTTTGTCAGCTTTGGGCCGTAGCTAACCTCTACCGAATGAGAGCAACTTTTTCAGTTGTCTCCCTAATAATTTCTGGCCCCAACAAACTGGTGATCTACAAGGTCGGCCATACAAGGCCTCAAACAGTGCCATCTCAATGCTAGCCTGGTAACTATTGTTGTAGGTAAATTCAATCAACGGTAAATGCCTCTCCCAAGACCCCTTGAAATCTAGGACACAAGCTCTAAGCATGTCCTCTAAAATCTGAATGGTACGTTTCGACTGCTTGTCGGTTTAAGGGTGATAAGCGGTGCTAAAAGTCAACTTAGTTCCCAATGCCTTTTGAAGGCCTTGCCACAATCGGGCTGTAAAGCGAGGATCCCTATCCGATACAATGGTTACAGGAACCCCACGAAGTCGAACTATCTCTCTAATGTATAACTTTGCCAAGTGCTCAACTGAGTCATCGGTACGCATCAGAATGAAATGCGTAGACTTAGTCAACCTAACAACAATCACCCAAATGGCATCATTGCCCCGCTGTGTTCTAGGAAGCCCAACTACGAAATCCATGGTAACGTGCTCCCATTTCCACTTGACTATTGGTAAGGGTTGTAACAAACCCGCTGGTCTTTGGTGCTCGGTTTTCACTTGCTGACAAGTAAGGCACTTCGACACAAAGGATGCAACATCCCGCTTCATACCCCTCCACCAAAACTGACGGCTAAGATCACGGTACATTTTAGTGCCTCCCAGATGTACCACAAGGCGTGAGTGATGGAACTCCCGAAGCACTTCCTCTCTACAAGATCCAGGTACAAACAAACGGTCTAGGTAACGTACACTTGGATCTGAGTGGATGTTCAAACCCTTCTCTTCCTTCCCGTTGGAGCTCTATCACGAATCAACTCTACTTCATGGTCTCCTTGTTGTGCCTCTACAACTTTGCTAATTAAGGTAGGTTGAGCACTTAAGGTAAACAATGTTGCACCCTCTTTGGACTCACCCAAGTGCAATTCAAACTTGCCGATGTCTCCCGACATAACCCATTCCCGAATGGCCACACTCGCCAAACTACTCATGGATTTTCGACTTAAGGCATCGGCCACTAAATTGGCCTTTCCCAGATGATAGTGTAACTCAAAATCGTAGTCCTCCAAAAATTCCAACCACCTCTGTTGGCGTAAATTCAAGTCTTTTTAGGAAAACAAATTCTTTAGGCTCTTATGATCGGAGAAAACTTCAAACTTCTCGCCATACAAATAATGCCTCCAAATTTTCAAGGCAAACACTATTGCTGCTAATTCCAAGTCGTGGGTAGGGTAATTCTTCTCATGAGTTTTCAATTGCCGTGAACCATAGGCTGAAACCTTTCCCCCTTGCATCAAAACACAGCCAAGCCCATCCCGAGACGCATCATAATAAACAGCGAAACCCAAGCCTCTTTCCGGAATTATCAACACCGGTGCGGTAGTCAGACTAGTCTTAAGCTCTTGGAATGACTTTTTACAAGCCTCACTCCACACAAACTTAACCCCCTTTCTAGTCAATCTAGTCAAAGGCGCGGCTAGTCTAGAAAATCCCTTACAAAATGCCAATAGTACCCCGCCAATCCCAAGAAACTCCGGATCTCAAAAATATTCTTAGGTTGCTCACAGTCCCGTACAGAGTCTATCTTTGAAGAATCTTTAGTTACCCCCTCTCTCAACACTACATGGCCCAAAAACTTCACCTCGGTGAGCCAAAACTCGCATTTCTCAAATTTGGCATACAATTGATGTTTCCTAAGCAAATCAAGCACTACCCTCAAGTGAGCCTCGTGTTCTTTCTCGAAAGTCGAATAAATTAGGATGTTGTCCATAAACATGACCACAAAATGATCCAAGTATTCTCTAAAACTTCGGTTCATCAAATCCATAAAGGAAGCCGGTGCATTGGTTAGCCCAAATGGCATTACAAGTTACTCATAGTGACCATAACACGTACGAAAGGCTGTTTTCTGGATGTCCTCCTCCCGGACTCTCAACTGACGGTACACCGACCTCAAATCTATCTTCAAAAAGCAACAAGACCCTCTAAGTTAGTCAAACAAGTCATCAATTCGGGGTAAGGGGTACTTGTTCTTGACGGTAACCCGATTTAAGTTACGGTAATCAATACACAATCGCAATGACCCATCTTTCTTTTTTGCAAAAAGAGCCGGCGCTTCCCAAGGCAATGTAGTAGGGCGATGAAACCCTTATCTAAAAGCTCTTGCAGTTGAATCTTCAACTCATGCAATTCCATGGGTGTAAATCTATACGACGCCATGGAAATTGCTGCCGTTCCAAGCACTAAGTCAATGGTGAACTCGATCTCCCGATGGGTGGCAAACTAGTAAGATCCTCGAGAAATACATCCAGGTATTCACAAACTACCCTTGGCAACTCAACACGGGTCCCGTCACTCTCACTAGCCAAGTGGGTAGCAAGAAGACCGTTAAGCTCGTTTCTACTACGAGGGTCAAATACTAGCGATAAGACCCAATCAACCCTGTCTCCCAGAAAGTAAAAACAAACACCACTCAAGATGCACACTGTGACCCTCTGACGAAAATAATCAATCACTGCTCGATACGAAGACAACCAATCCATGCCTAGAATAACATCAAAACTTGACATGTCTAGAAACACAAAGGCAAACTGGAGTCGATGCTCGGCAACCTCTATCTCACAACCATGACACCTCTGATCTAAGTCAACTGTACCCCCAACCGGTGACTTAACTCTGAGTGGAGACGCTAACCATGCAACCTCTAACCCCAATGCAGATGTGAATGTAGCAAATATGAATGAATGAGATGCACCCGTGTCTATCAATACGTTAGCCAAAGAGTTACACACCACAAAAATACCTCTCACAACTGAGGATCCCAGCAACTGCTCTGGCGCGGTAACAGCATACACGCGCCCTTGTGGCCTATAATCAACCTGCTCATCTCTCGGAGCATAAGCCTGCTGCACTGACTGAGCCGAAGCAGCTTCCTGATTAACTTGCAAAATTTGAACTGAGTGAGCCTGCTAGTGGCTCTGAGTTTGCCTCGACCCTGATGTGCCAGATATGCCTCCCAACTGCAGGCAAGCTCTCTTCATGTGCCCTGACTGACCACACTGATAGCAAGTAGGCCCCTGCCCCCTACTCTGAGACTGACTCGGAGATCGGTTAGGTGGTGGTGGTGGCAACATCTGCTGTCCTCTTCCCTTCTGTGGATATGCAAAAGCCTTGTGACCCGGTTGGCCACATTTGAAGCAATAAAACTCACTCGGTGCACTCTTCCCCGGGCCCGCACTAGGCAAGAGAAAGGTAGATCTAGACTGTTGTGGTTGAGATTGGGATGAAAAGGTATTTCTACTCTTCTTGTTGGGCCTATTGTCCCCTTGTGACCCTTGACCCCTCGACCTTGACCCCAGAATTCTCTCCTCTTTGGCCTCCACAGTAATCTCTACCTGTGCCGCCATTTCCACAAGTCGATCATTGTTCTGGATCATGTTCCCGGCAACCTTGAACAAGATCTTGGTTCTAAGTTTCTTTTCAAACTCAATGCAACGACGCTCTTCCATCGCTAGCTACTCCGAGACAAACTGGAGAAGGCCGCTTCAAACTGGGCCATGGACATATTGAGTTGCTTAAGGCCTTGGAACTCCTGCCTAAACCTCTCCCTAGTAGTGAGAGGTAGGTACTTGTCTTGGAAAGCCACTACAAATGCTTCCCATGTCGGTTGTATTCGGCCCTTGGCGTATTTCCACCATTGGCCCGCATCTCCCTTGAGGTAGTAACTCACAAGAGTCACTTTAAGCTCATTGTCTTCGATGTGGAGCATCTCAAATGTCTTAACTGTCTGTTCGATCCATTCATCCTCTTTCTTAGGCTTGGGGCCACCATGGAACTCATCCGGCTTGGCCTGCAAAAAACTCCCTCGTGAGGAAACTCGCCCTTGTTGAAAATGAGAGGGAAAAAAAACTAGTCGGGGAAAAAGTTGGGCTTGAAACCGTTAAGAGAGAACTGGGCAGCCTCACCAAATTAGGCCTATCTTTTTGTAAACTTAGAATTTAATTTTGATGCCACCACCATTGAAAATTGGACTTCCGGGACTTCATTTTAGACTCAAGAATCTCCTAAAACCGAGTTTGGATGAGGGAGATATGACTGTTTGGAGTTAGGCATCAATCCGATTAAGACCAAAACTGAGAAACCTTCACTAAAATAGGCATATCTCTTTGCACACTTAGAATTTAGATGTGAGGTTGCCACCATTGGAAACTACACTTATGGGGCTTCAATTTAGACTGAATAATGACTTGAAAAGGAGACCGAATGAAGGAGATATGCCCATTTGAAGTCAGGCCTAGAAACAGATTTTTAATGGCTGGCAGATGGCCGGCCGGCCGGCCACCATTGATGGCCAGCAATGCACACTTCTGGCCAACCAGTCATGTGCCAGCCACTAGTGTAAAACCCATATATTTTCTCCAATTGTTTCCACAAAGTTCCAGCTATCCCTTTTTAGATATTTTCAACCTAAGGCTCATGTTTTCTATATATAGAGGACCTCTCTTCTTTCTTTCAAGGTTAGAAACATTTAGGAATGAGGAAATAATTTTGAAAAATATCATCTCTCTCTACAATCCTCTCTCTTTACAATTCTCTCTCTCTCTTGCAACTTGCATAGCCTATGCCTAAACACTCTAAACCAAACCTAGAGAACTTCTTGATAAGATAATTTGAGTTTGAATTTGAGCTCTTGAAGCACTTGAGAGTGTGAAATTGGTGGTTTATGACTTAAGGGTTCATTCATCTTCAAGAGGTATACCTTCTCTTGCTTTTGTACTATCTTTACACCACTTGTTTTCCATCTTTTCTACTATTTTTTGAGCTATTTAAAACCTATTTTTACGGGCTAAAACTTGTGGTTTAAAGCTACCAAAGGTGGAGGGGTTAACCACTCTTCCTTGAACCTTATTCTCTAAGCTTTTGCCCTTGTGTTTCCCATTCTTTTCTCAAATTTTTTTTGAACTTTTTACCACTGATTTTCAGAGGTTTTCAGAGGCTAAAAAAGTGGTTTTAAAGTCCTAAAAATGGAGGGGTTCGCCATCCCTTCTTTGGCTTGTTTACTTGCTTAAATTGCTATATGTTTTAGCTTATTATTTTAGCTACCTTTGTCTTTATTCCAGCACATTTTTGTACTATTTTTGGACTATCTAAACTCTGAAATTTTGGGTTGAAACTTGTGGTTTAAGGCCAATAAGGGTGGATGGGTGGCTCACCATTCCTTCTACCTAGCTTCCAAGGCCTTTGCCCTTGTGTTTCCCACCTTGTTGTCACCTTTTTTTGAGCTTTTAAATATTGAATTTCAGAGTTATTTCATTGGCTAAAAACACTTTTTTAAGTCCAAAATTAGAAGGGTTAACCTCCCCTCCTTGTGTCTTGCTTACTAGCCTAGCTTGTGCTATGTTTTAGCTTATTAATCTGGCTTTTTTTAGCTCAATTCCAACATGTTTTAGGACTATTTTTAGATTGTTTTAGGACTATTTTTGGTTGATGGTTGCATTTGAGCTTTTCTTTGCATGCTTGTAGTGTAATTGTCCTCATGAGCTTGGTGTTTTAGGCCTTAGATACCATCTTATTTGAGTTGATAGCATTTATTTATGCTTTTCTCACTTATTTTCATCACTAATAATCTCTACAACCTCCCTCCTTTCTTGGCGTTTTGCTTTGCTTTGAGAGTTGTTTCAAGCCTCTTGTTCTTTTAAGCATAAGATTGAGGTTGTCATGCTTAATGTTTTAGGGGTTCATTATCAACGGCGTGACATCTCTTTCATGTCTTAAGTTAACTCTTGGTTTGGTACTTCACTCCATTAAAGGACTTAAATTCACCCTTTGGACTCAATTTACTAAAGAACAGATGGTAATCTAAAATGAAGTATTAAAATGGGACTAAAATGGTGCAAGATAAGAATTTGGTTGTGTTCAATCAGACGTTAATTGAACACATGGAAGCTTGAAGAATTTCATACTCATTAGTGATGAAATGGTTTAAGTTTCCAAGGTCACCACTTCCCTTGATCAATTCATAAAAAGGAGGAGATATGAGTCTTATTTTGTCGCATTCATTGAGATTGCACACTTTAAATCACAAGCCATCATGCAATGAAATTGCTTGAGTTAGTAGTTTGTGGCTTAAACTCACCAATCCTTTGATTTGCTCATGAAAAGGAGGGGTGAGTTATGCAAACAAACCTTTGAAATACCCTGTATATGTTCTGTTTGTCCTTTGTTGTAGTAAGGAGAACTGGGCAGCAGTGGCCGGTCGGTCGGCCACTAATGCAAATTTCAATAGAGTGTTCCTTTGGCCAAGCAGAGCTATTCTCGAAGTGAGCAGTAGTGTCAGTGTTCTATTGTGCAACAGAGGCATTCTAGAAGCAAAGTCATGGTCCTTTCAGGTGGAAACTGAGCACGTGCATGATCATCCCTCACATTCTGAGTTTATTTAAAGTTTAAATAATTAGATTAAATATTTGTTGTAATTAATTAGTTGTAGCTAGTTAATTTTGTGCTAGTAAATTTTGATAAGTGTTCTAACTAATTAGTTAGTTAAATTAGTTACTCAATTTCGTTTTGTAATTAATTAGTTAACTAGAATAGTTAATTCATTTGTTTTAATAATTAGTTAAGTAGCCTAGCTAGTTTATTCATTTCGGTTTGTGATAGCCTAATTGCTTACCTTTAATTAGCCTAGCTTAGCTTAATTAGTTAGCTTAGCTTAAGTAGCTTAGCTAGTTAGTTAGTTTATTCATTCAGACTCTCTTTCATGAGAACGCAATGTAATAACGTGTATGTCTTCCAACCCCACGTCTTTCTCCCTTTTATTTACTAGCTTATGATGGTTAGTTTAGGGACATCTTGTTTCGTTTAGCATACTTCATGTTTGCATCCATCTGTATTGCATGCACCGGGGCTCGGTTCATCATTCTAACTGCATTGTTAGTTTAATACTTCTTTGAATACGTGCTTAGACTGCATGCTATTTCATTGATTCATGTACCATGCTTATTAGTCGAGCTTATTAATTGCATATTGCATGTGTTGCATTAGTCATATTGCATAGTTAGGAATCATGCATTTTTTTCTAACTCTTTTGTTTGTTTTGGCTTGGAGTACTAGATAAGCTTTATTTGCTTTAGCATAATTACATGTGTGTGATTGTTGCCATATCTAGCATGTTTGCCATTGGGCTAATTGCTTAAGTGCTAAACTACTTGTATGCCTATGGATGAAGGCTTATTGCTTGGATTGGGATGATTTGAGTAATGTTCATATGCAATCACTTTTTCAAGTGGTGCATATTTTGAAACAATTTTCAAAGCAAACATGACTCGAGATGTTCTAATTCTTGTAATTTAGTCTATACTTGTGTGTGTGCATTACATAGTAAATGCTAACCTAACAAACCGGAACAAGAGCATATAATGTTGATAAGAATCATATCATGATTAGTAGAGGTCGATCTTTGATTAGGAGAGCGGGGGTGCTCAATTCATGACCTTCCCCTCTCGTACCCAAGTTCCTTAGCCGAGACAATCTCGGTGATGACGGACATGTGGCCTTTGGCATGAGTCATGAGTTTTCTAAATTTCCACAAAATAAAATATTTAGGTGGCGACTCTGTATCTGGAAAAACAGTCCATTTTTGGCAATTTGATTCAAAATTGATTTTCCAAAAGATTTGCCGGATTTAGACTCTTTGGTGATTATCTATTTCGCATTACACTTGTGGAATCAAATTCAGAACCGCGGGAGTCCAAACTGTAGGGCTTGTTTCAAACTTCCGAAAGGGGGTGCAAAAAAGTCGAGCTACACATAGGTACGTAATAGATGGGGTTTGATAAAAGTGAACTTGGCTTTGGTGATGACAAAGTGCAAAAATGGAATGTATCCACTTCTAGTGATACAAGGACAAAGAGAGGGCAAGCAAAAGATGTAACATTAGAAAATGTAAAAACTTTTTTGTTTTGTTTTATTTTTAATATTTATTTATTTTATTATCAATTAGTTAGGCTGCCAAATATTTTATAAATGGTTTCGAACAAGGTGAATGGAATTATTTTGATATTTGAAAGATTCTAATAAAATTCTATGAAGAATATTTACTGATGATTATATATATTGTGATTAGAAAATAATATTTTGTTTATTGAAATTTTCAATTCACAATGCTAGAGCTTGTTTTATTTTAAGAGTCCAATTTGTCTCCTAGGTGGGATTGATTAGACCATCTTCTCACTTCGATAATCTACTTTATTTATTTTTTAGGCACTATTTTTAAAAAATATGAAAGATAAAGATTTGATAAGATAATCAAATGATATCATTTATATTTCTTCTCAAATAAAAGAATGATACATATGATTTAAAAAACTATTACAACACTAATATGATAAAATTATGTGACTACAATTATTAAATTATTTTTTTGATACGTAACCAATGATGAGAAAATGAAATCTTCAATCTCATTTCACAACAAACTAGTACATGAGTATTTATAATACAAGAGTGTAACCTAACCAACTATTAACAAACATGGAAGTTATCCTCTGTTTTAATTTGTGGGTTCTACTTGCTTGAGCTGGGGATATACTGCTTGAGCTGGGGACATACTCTTATCAGACCCTCGCAAGCGAATGGGTGAGGAACGCACCATAAGCTTGGGAAGAAGATAAGAAAATTGAGCCACGGGAAGGGGTTTGGTGAATAAGTCAACCACCTGATCAGATGAAGACACAAGTTTAGCCATAACTTTGTGAGAAAGAACTTGCTCCTGTATGAAATGATAATCCACCTCGATGTTCTTAGTGAGAGCATGGAAAACAGGATTAGAGGCAAGAGAAATAGCGGAAAGGTTGTCACACCATAAAACAAGAGTGGCAAAAGAAAGAGAAAGTTCTTGTAGAAGCATGCGAAGCCATTGAAGTTCAGCAGAAGCTTGAGCAAGAGCCCTGTATTCTGCTTCAGTGGAGGACCGAGAAATAGTTGATTGTTTCTTCACAGACCATAAAATCAAGTTAGGGCCGAGAAAGACACAATAGCCAGTGGTAGATTTACAATCAAGAATATCACTGGCCCAATCCGAATAAGAAAAAGCATGCAAATCTAAAGAGCTAGAAGTGAAGAGCACACCATTTTTTTTTTTTGGGTGAATAAGTCATAAAATGTAAGGCCCCCACAATACTACGATACAGAGACAGTTGAGACAAGGTCACCAAAGTATCTGAAAGAGGATTGGATTTAGATGCCATGAGAGAAGAACATGGTTTACAAATCATCATACCAGCCTTGTAGAGAATGACAGTGGCATATTTGGGCTGAGAGAGAAACAAACCAGAGGCAATGTGAGCTATGGATATACCAAGAAAATAGGAAATATCACCCAATTCATTCATGGAGAAGGCTTTGTGCATATGATGAATAAGAGAAGTGATATGATCAGCACTATTCCCAATAACTAAAATATCGTCCACATAGATCAAAGAAAAGTAACAGTGGTAGAAGTTCTTTGTATGAACAAGAAAGAGTCACAATGACTATTTGTGAAGCTAGAGGAGAGAAGATAAGAGGAAAAGTCGAATACCAAGCGCAAAGAGCTTGCTTAAGCCCATAGAGAGCCTTTTTCAATTTGCACACATGATGAGGAGAAGAAGAACTTTCAAAACCTGGAGGTTGCACCATATAAACTTCTTCCTGAAGAAGACCATGAAGAAAAGCATTTGAAATATCCAATTATTTAATGGACCAATTAAAGTGAAGGGCAGTGCTAAGGAGAACTCAGACTGTGGCTTGCTTGGCGACAGGGCTAAGCATTTCGTGATAATCAATGCCTTCCTGTTGGAGATAGCCCTTAGCCACAAGATAAGGTTTGTGGCAAGCAATGGAGCCACCAGAATTTTTCTTCAATCGAAAAACCCACTTACAGCCAATAGCTTGCTTGTGAGGAGGATGAGGAACAAGAGACGAAGTTCCTTAGGCTTGTAAGGCTTGAAATTCCTCTTGCATGGCTTGAGACCATTCAAGAGTTAGAGCAGCTTTAGAGAAACAAGTAGGTTCAACAAGAGGAGAAATAATAGAGAGAAGAGAAGAAGAAGAAGACTTCGACCTGGTAGTCATGGGATGAATATTTAGAGAAGAGTGAGAAGGAGCAGGGAAAGCATGAATATGGTGCACAAAAGGGAGATCAATAGTTAGAGAGGAAATAAGAATAGAGGGAGAGACAGCCGAAGATGAAGACAAGGCAGTGGCAAGTAGACTAGGGAAGACAGTGGAAACAGCAGGCAAGCCAGAGGCAGTAGTAGGCTGAACAACAGCGAACTGGCCACAAACAAATTGAACTACTACAGGCAAAGCAGAAACAATAGGAGCAGAAGGCTGAAAGAAAACAACAGATGACTGAATTGACATAACAAATGGCTGAACAGAAGCAGGAGCAGTCTGAAAAGAGGACCAGAAAAAAGAGTGTAGTTGAGGAAGAGTAGGGGTAGAGTTAGAAATATATGGAGTAAGAAAAGGTAAAAGTGATTCATCAAATGTGACATGCCTAGACAAATAAATTTTGCCAGAAATAGGATCAAGGCAACGATATACCTTGATAGAGGGGTGATAACCAATGAAGACACAAGGAATTGACTTAAGGGCTAGCTTATGAGAAGCATAGGGTTGAAGCTAGGGAAAGCACCAACAGCCAATGTAACGCCCTCAAAATAATAACATTAAACTCATCAAATAAGGCATGCATTTGCATATAAACTAACCACATTCCTTTATTCCTTAGAGTTTCATTACATAAGTATTACATGTTAACATCATAACAAAATGCCCTACAGGCTTACAGCTTTCCAAGTTAACACTTGGTTACAACAAAAGAGTACTAACTCGTTTACACATTAAGCCCTAGGCTTGAAGTTACATGTAATACATCAAAAGTTAAGCGACAAAAGTATGTCCGCCACTAGCCTCCCAGCTATGTCCTTGGAGGTGGCATGCTTCCTGCACCTGAAAATGATATTCCCATATAGGGTGAGCCACAGCCCAGTAGAAATACACTAAACCAACCATGGACAATGACTAAAATATTAGCAATTGATAGATGGTCAACACTGATACATGCACATAAATTACACATTTATGTCATACAACTTATGAGTCTAAGTTACCTTTCATTTTTCCCTTTTTCAACAGATAAGCATGCTAGCTCTATCATTATTTCCACAGATATGTATAAAAACTATATCTCACATTCAGATAAGCATAAAAGCTATATCCACATTCTCAACAGATATGTATAACAACAATATCCCACATTCACAGATAAGCATATAAGCTGTATCCACACTTCTCTAGACAAGCATATGAGCTGTGTCTACGGAGTTCATCCCCTATCTTCTCCCAACACTATCCGGTTTAGAGGTACATCCCCTATCTTCCCCTAAACCGCGGAGTACATCCCCTATCTCCTCCTCTACACATAACGTATATAAACACATTGGTTCTATATACAATCACCCAATACATACAATTAATGTATTTTATCAACCGTCAAGTTCCATGACACATTCCATTGATTAGTTTCAGTTTACCTAATCATCATGCATTGTCTACAACAATCACGACTATCCTCCACCGATAGCCCAAAGCAGTTATTTCTAAACAGAAAATAAATACACAATGGATATTCAATCAACATTTCATTTCTTCATTCTTCTCAATTAATTATCCCAATTAATTAAACAATGTAATTAGGCCATTATCCATAATTACCATTTCAACCCTTAGGTCCCATTTTCATCAATGATTTAACATTCATTCAATTTCTCTATGCCAAACATGTATTCAGGTTTATTATGAATAAAACCCCAACTTTTGTAAAATTACACAAAAGCCCCAAACTTTCACAAAATTACCAAACCAAGCCCAACATCTCAAAATACCAAAATTTAAAGACAAAACCCATAGAGAGGAGTAGGATATCCCTACCTCGAAGTTTAAGCCACAAAAGAGATGAAGACTCCAAGATCAACTTGCTCCAAATCCAAACTTTTTCAGATTAAATCGAAGCTCTCAACGCCCTCTATCTTTTTAACAAAGGCCCTAGGCTAGATTTACACCCTAGGGAGATCAAATCTTAGAGAGAGTGCAAGTTTAGAGAGAGAGGGTGTCGGATTTAGGGTTTAATCAAAGAAAGGGACTGAAAAAGTGATGTTTAAGACGCTGCTGTCCGCTGATATAAAACACGCTCGCTCGAGCGAAGACTTGGTCGCTCGAGCGACCAGACACAGAAAACTCTCACTCGAGCCAAGAAGTTCTCGATCGAGCGAAGAAAAATCCAGACCGCTCGAGCGAAGGAAGCTCGCTCGAGCCAAGAAAGACAGCTCTCAGGTCCAGAACCAGACGCAACACAACTCTCGCTCGAGCGACAACTCCTCGCTCGAGCGAAGGACCAAAAATCTGGGCAGCAACACTAGGCTTCCAAACACAACCAACCTGTAACAAACCTAACCAACACATCCCATAACTCAATATACAAAGTACAAAGGATGCAAACACGATGATAAACAATAACCAACATCCACGGACACATGTCCGGATCACTGTACAACAAGGGTAAACCCGGGATCGCTATAGCCAAAGCTTTTAAGAAAAGCAAAATTAGGGAAATGATGAAATATGACCTCATAAGGAGTTTGATTTTGAACTTTAGAACTGGGCAACCTATTAATGAGAAAGATAGAAGTAGCAAGAACATCAAACCAATAAGCAAGGGGAAGACCTGATTGCTGTAGCAAAGCAATGGTAGTAGTGACAACGTGCCTATGTTTTCTCTCGGCAACTCCATTTTGGAGAAGAGTGTGTGGACAACACATTTGATGAATGATGCCATGTGTTCTATGAAAAATCTCAAATAGAGAACTAGTGTACTTGCCACCACCATCAGTGTGAAAATTTTTAAGAGTAGTCTCAAATTGATTTTCAACAAACACCTTAAATTCCATAAATTTGGTAAACACTTCACTTTTATAGCAAAGAGGATAAACCCAAGTAAATTTGCTAAATTCATCAATGAACAAAGCATAGCATTTAAACCCAGAGAAACAAGTGGGTTCAACAAGAGGGGAAAGAGTAGAGAGAAGAGCAGAAGAAGAAAAAGACTTGGACTTGGTAGTCATGGGATGAATATTTAGAGAAGAGTAAGAAGGAGCAAGGAAAACAGGAATATGATGCACAAAAGGGAGGTCAATAGTTAGAGAGGAAATAGGAATAGAGGGAGAGACAGCAGAAGATGGAGACAAGGCAGTAACAGACAGACCAGGGAAGACAGTGGCAGCAGCAGGTTGGCCAAAAGCAAACTAAACTGCAGCAGGCAAAGCAGAAATAGTAGTTATAGAAGGCTGAAAGGAAAGAACATAAGCCGAATTGATATCGCAGATGGCTAAACAGAAGTAGGAGCAGACTGAAAAGAGGACTAGAAAAAGGAGTGTAGTTGAGGAAAAGTAGGGGTAGAGTTATGTGTAGAGGTAGAAATAGATGGAGTAAAAAAAGGAAAATGGTGCACAATGCATGCCGTAAAAACTCTTCTACGACGTGCAGCGCGCGTCATATTATGATTAGTCATGGAAAGTCATTCACTTTCAACGACATGCTTCGTACGCCGTTAAAAACTATTTAACGGTAGATTTTGTGCGTCGTTGTTACTTTTTCTACGATATACTATAGTATGTCGTTAAAAACTATTTAATGGCAGATGTTGTACGTTGTTAATTGGTAAGACAAATAACGACGCTGATTGCGCGCCGTAAAATATGTAATACAACTATTTATTATGCCTGCCGTAGAATATGCAGTTTTTTTATTTTTAAATTCAACAGGTTCTATTTGACCAATTTTGTACAATCTAACAAATATTACAAACAAGCATCACAAAATATCAATCAACCACCAAAATATTGTTTGAAACATCAAAAAGAAACTATATCCATAAATTATAAACATTCAACAATTGTCTATATATTCTAAAGATTCGAAAACTATATCTTTAAATTCTAAACTGTACAAAAAGTTTAAACCACCCAAAACTATGCATATCTAACTTTCTAAACATATCGATAACTATTGAGAGATTATCTAAAACTACCGGCAATAGTTTCTATAGCAGTCACAGGTGCATTTGTAGCAAATCCACTTGCTCCTATCATAGGGACGAGGGTGCCCAATGTATATGTTAAGGCACCTAAACTCGTGGCAATAGCTGGAGCAACTAACCCTGTTGCATTTCTTGTCTGCATGACAAAGGAAACTTCACATAAGTACAAAAACTAACGACTCAAGGACAAACATATTTCTTGAGGTATTAAGAAATGATCAAGAAATTTTAAAACATCAACAAATTTGAAGATCATCATGGTTGCCTCCATACAAATTTGAAGATTTGATCTGAACAAATTTTTTTTTGCTCTTTCCCATAAATATATACAAGAAGCAAACCTTCCCAACACATACGGAACAAACTTCACTGATGTAAGTCCATATAAATAATTTCCAAGAGAGAAAGGAAGCAAAGGGCTCAAACGGAGAAGCGTAGCAACTCTAAAACCATTTTCTCCAATTACCTTGTCAATCGTAAGAAATTTCTTGTTTCCTTCCGCCAATTTAAGAATACGATCACGGGAAAAATATCTGGCAATTAGAAAGGAAACACTTGCAGCCACCTGAAAGGGTAAGAAGATACAAGTTCAAGTACACCCTATTTCCTTAAAATTTGTTCTTTCATACTGGCAAAACTTCTAACTTACCGTTCCACTAATAGAGATAATGATAGTGCCAATAATATAACTAAATAGTAGACCAGCTGACATGGTTAACGGGATAGTTGGTATTGCAAGGATCCAGGAAAACATATTAGTCAAAGTGTCAGTAAAGTTGAATTAAAAAAAAAAAATTCATACATGAATTATAATGGAACTCTGCACATGTTGGATATTGTTTATGATCAAAGGGACTATTTATAGAAATTTAAGATAATTCTCACGTTCATAGGTAGATCTACTGAGAATTTGTGATTTGAAATAAAATGATAAATGAAATTCATTCAACTGTTTTTAGCTTGTGATATGAGAAACAAAGACACAACATTCACTATTTTTAACATGAACCTCCTAATGGATGACATGATGGATGTTAGTGACAGATTAATGAAGCCTTGTAAACATATTATTCTTTAGAGAGAGGGCAAGTTCTTACTTCTAAGCCAGCATACACTGCTACAAATAAGGCATACCCAGCTAGCCCATAACCTGTTCATTAAGAAAACTTTTATGAGGGGGGAAAAAAAGAGCAAATTCACAAAGAAGCAAAACTTGAAGCATACTATTGCAACTATAAATTCTACTTTAACATGAAGATTCTGACTGGAAGGTCCATGATCTAGTAATAAAATGTAGCATAGAGTTTCATGGCACAATAAATCATATAAGGAGTAGTGTTCTTTGCAAAAGAAGAGTACAAAATAAGCAGAGCGGTACAATTTAGGGGCAAGAGGAAACAAGATTATGTAAGGATGTAAACATAAAGCTTATTTTGCTCAGAAAGCTTTTCCCTTTGAGTTCCTCCAAAAGCTTAGAGAGAGAGAGAGAGAGACAGAGAGAGAGAGAGAGAGAGAGAGAGAGAGAGAGAGAGATGGTTCTTGGTTGACATTATTGATAATTTTTTCTTCGATTTGAGTACTTTTCTCTTTATTGCACATTGGCTTATAAATGGGCCTTGTCTTCCAAATAAATTACTAGTCATACAAAAAAAAAAAAAAAAAACAAAAAAATAGATAACTGTTTCACACAACAAGGGACCCTTGTCTTTTTTGGTACTTAGAATGCATCTTAATCCACTTCATAGGGCACTCGGCTTGGTATCACACATTTTACACGGAAAATAAAAGACTAAAGATTACATCTTTACAAAAGAAAAAGACAGACAAAGAAATGAAAGGAAGAACTTCCCAACTGAAATGTTATCTCAAAGGATTTTCCTCTTCCAAAGAGAAACTTACCCTATGGATCATGGATTTTGGTAGGGATTTGGAAGGGGCAAGGAAAAGTTGAGGGAAATTGTGAAAAAAAATTAGCTAATATTTCCTTCACATTTTACTCGTCTTTTCCTTTCCATTTCCAAATCCCTAGTCAAATCCTTAATCCAGACACAACCTTAGGGAGCCCAACAACACTTAAAAGAGACGCATGAAAAGAAGTTGCAAGCCTAAGCAGTGTGTTTAAACATAAATCATATACGCACTATAACAAGCTACAAGTAACCACCAATTTCTTCCTCAAAGCCACTTTGAGGACATACTAGTAAGCACTTCAATACCCATCTTAATTCATGCACACCAAACCACACGATTAGAACACTTTGTGAAATATTTCCAAATAACAAACAATATCTATCACTTTCTTCAGGTGAAACAACACAAGAGGGTCTCTGAAAAAGAACATAAATAATGCTCTGTTTGGTTCATTGGAATGAAATGGAATGGTGATTCCTTAGACTTTCTTATGGAATGACCATTTCCTTAACATAGTGAAAGACAATTCTATTTGTAATGCATTTGTCATTATATTTTTAGTCTAACCAAACATGAGAAAAAATATTTTGAGGAAATGATCATTCCATTCCACTTCATTCCAATAAACTAAACACTACCTAAGAGTATAGAATTTCTGAAAAAACAACAGCTTCAAGGCTGCAGAAAATCTAATTCATAATTTCTCAGGAAAATGAACCCACATAATACAAATTCTCATTATACACCCAACTGATTTTCAAGAAAACTAATATAATTTCCAATTCATCATCAGAGGCCTTCTAAAATAGAGAAAAGCTACTCTCCCAGACATAACTTGTGTGTTGTGTGGTGAAGATTAAATTTGAATAATGTGAGGTTCATGTGTAGAATAAATCTGAACCATAAGTTGATAATTCTAAATAATTTCTGGGTTGATAAGTCTCGGTTCGTAGTATTACTCGCTAAAATATAACCAAAGAAAGCCCAAAATGAAAACATTATCTGTTAACGAATATCACTCAATAGCACCCAAACCAAATGCTCGCCAAGTCTCAAATGGATCCCAAACATTAAAAAATGGCTTCCTTGTTAACCCCTATGTCTATATTATTATATAGCGTTTACCACAAATCCCTGAAGAGCTTAAATGCTTAGAGAAATTTAGAAAAATTAAAGTCAGTAACACTTAAACCAATCTATACAATCCACACCAAGTTCTCAGAAAATCAGAAGTGGGTACAGGATTCATGAAATTACCTTCAATGAAATTAAAAAGTACAATACAAGAATAGCAAAATCAATGACACACTTTTCAGTATATCTCAAAAAAAGTGTTTAACCTTCAATAGAACCAAAATTTTAATAAACCTGAGATGGGTCTTAAATATCAAGAAATTGCGTTCAACATAACCAAATAAAAAAAAATAATTAATTGACAAACAATTCTACAACAATTTCTCAAAAATGTCTCACATTTAATTTTTCCTACATTCAAACCATAATACCACCAATACAAAGAAAATCCACACCTAATTCTCAGAAATTCTCAAATGGGTATTTTAAATTCTTCAATGCCATTAAAAATCAATAAAAGAACAACAAAATCAGAGACATACTTTCAATATATCTCAAAAAATTGCTTCACTTTTAAGAGATCCTAAATTCTAATAATCCTGAGATGGGTGTCAATTATCATGAAATTGCGCTCAACATAACCCAATTATAATTAAACAATTTTACACCAATTTCTCAAAGTAGTCTCATTTTTAATTTCCTACCATTGGAACCAAAATACCACCAACACATAAAGAATCTACATCTAATTCTTAGAAATTCTCAAATGGGTATTCTCCAACTAATATGTACATATGCAAGCAAACCCAGATGAACAAATTCAGATTTCAAGTGAAAACAAAAAGTGAATCAAACATCTGCAAAAACTTGAAGAAACCCAGATGCAGAACAGGTACAAGAATGATTAAAAGAAAGAAATTTTTTAATTTTGCATACCACATGAAGAGGTAAGGATTGGATGATTGAAGATGAAGATGAAGAACTAGAGGGTTGTTGGTAGAAATCTCGACCCCCTTCTTAGAATACCCGCTGCACCACATTATCGTCAATGGACACAAACCCAATACAATTCCAGAGCTTCTCTCAATTGAAGAAAAGGAAGAGAGAATTTTCGATTGCTTTTTGGGTTCTACTTATATGGATACATACATGATGATGATAAAAAAAGGCTCACCGAACCGAACAAGTGAGTCTATTGCTTAACTTCAGAATCTTCCACAGGTGAGTCTTTGATTTGACTGACCTTAGCGGTGTGGAGCCGTAACCAGTCCAGCGGTGTTGACGAAGAAGAGAGGAAATAACGAGTACAAGAGAGTGAAAGAGTGACGACAACTGTGTTGTAGCTGGAGGTTTTGCCACAAGTTTGACCACCGGCTTCACCGATTGCCAAAGAGAGAGAGGAGAGATCAAAGAACGATCCAGAAGAGAGAGGCTGCTACTGAGAGATTACATTTTGGTTTGGGGAAAAAAATCTAATATGAATCTGTGATATAAGGAGTTGGGGCTTTTGGTTTGGGGATGAAGAGGGCTTTCGATCATTTTCTTTTTCTTTTTCTTTTTTTAAATTTTTTTGGTGTTTGGCACTCAAAATTTTTATTTTGGCGCTATTTTTTTTTCGATCGTACCTTTCACGATAGCAATTGCAAGCCGTGGAAAGTGTAATATTTTAAACGACTAGCCTTCATGCATCGTGGAAAGTGTAATTTTTAACGGTTGGCTTTTTGTGCGCCGTGAAATGTTAAATATTTTTAACAGCTGGTATATGCGCATCGTGTATAGTTAATGTATTAACGACATGCCATATGCACGTCATAAAAAGTTTTATTATTTACAGCTAACATTGCACGCCGTAAAAAAATCTTCATTATTAGCATTTACAACATACGCAATAGACATGTCATGGTTGGGAAATTATTTACAACATGCAAAAAAAGTAAGTCATAAAAGTGAGAAACCACGGCTTGCATTTACTGTATGTCGTTAATGTGGAGCCGTAAAAACTCAGTTTTGTTGTAGACGATTCATCAAATGTGACATGCCTAGACAAATAAATTTTGCCAGAAATAGGATCAAGGCAATGATATCCCTTGATAGAGGGGTGATAACCAATGAAGACACAAGGAATTGACTTAGGGGCTAGCTTATGAGAAGAATAGGGTTAAAGCCAAGGAAAGCACCTACAACCAAAGCTTTTAAGAAATGCAAAATAAGGGAAATGATGAAACAGGACCTCATAAGGAGTTTGATTTTGAAGTTTAGAACTGGGCAACCTATTAATAAGAAAGACAGAAGTAGCAAGAACATCAAACCAATAAGCAAGGAGAAGACCTGATTGTTGTAGCAAAGCAATGGTAGTAGTGACAATATGCCTGTGTAATCTCGGCAACTCCATTTTGGGGAAGAGTGTGTGGATAACACACTTGATGAATGATGTCATGTGTTCTAAGAAAAATCTCAAACTAAGAACTAGTGTACTCGCTACCACCATCAGTCCGAAAAATTTTAAGAGTAGTCTCAAATTGATTTTCAACAAACACCTTAAGTTCCATAAATTTGGCAAACACTTCACTTTTATAGCAAAGAGGACAAACCCAAGTAAATTTGCTAAATTCATCAATGAACAAAACATAGTATTTAAACCTAGAGAAACAAGTGGGTTCAACAAGAGGAGAAATAGTAGAGAGAAGAGTAGAAGAAGAAGAATTGGACCTGGTAGTCATGGGATGAATATTTAGAGAAGAGTGAGAAGGAGCAGGGAAAGCAGCAAGAGGATGCACAAAAGGGAGATCAATAGTTAGAGAGGAAATAGGAATAGAAGGAGAGACAGCCGAAAATAGAGACGAGGTAGTGGCAGGCAGACCAAGGAAGACAGTGGCAATAGCAGGCTGGCCAAGGGTAGCAGTAGGCTGTACAGCAGCAAGCTGGCCACAAGCAAACTGAACTACTATAGGCAAAGCAGAAACAACAGGAGTAGAAGGCTGAAGAATGCTGTGGTGATGAAATGTGTGAAGAAGATGAAGGCCAGTGATAAAGGCCTTGACTATGAATACCTCTGAAGAGAGGTATCTTGGCAGTCTTGTCCTGAACCACAAATGATTTGTCATCAAAAGTAGCAGTGCGATTATTATCTGAAGTCAATTTATGAACTGAGAGAAGATTAGATAAAATATGTGGAACATAAAGAACATTAGTCAATTTGAAAGGAAAAGATGGGGTTGGAAGAATACCATTGTCTGTGCTGTGAATAGGAAGATGACTACCATTGCCAACAATCACATGATCTTGGCTATGATAGGGACTATAGACTTGGACATTATTAAGATCGGGAGTTACATGATTTGCGGCAGCAAAGTCCACATACCAATTAGAGGAAGAAGGAGATGAAGATGTAAGAAAAGCAGGTTTGTCAGGAGATGGATTTGGAGTTGGTGTTTGATAGGAAGTATCTAATATGTGCCAGCATTCAAGAGAAGTATGGTTTGGTTTGCCACAAATTTGACAGACCAAAGAAGAGGAAGATGGATGTGATGGATGATGGAACGATGAAGATCTTCCTCCTTAACCTCGATTGAAAGTATTTTTAGAAAAATATATACCTCCTCTTCTATGAGAAGAGCCTCTGTATGATGATATATTTCCACGACTCCCAATCTGATAAGAAGATGACCTGTTTGAAGTCTCATTTCTAGTTGCAGTGTAAGCAAAAGTAAGATTTGAAGAAGAAGATTTATGGTCAACCTCAATATGCAAAGCCTCTGAACAGAGAATGTAACACCCTCAAAATAATACAATATAAACCCACATTCTTGACACGCATAGACATAAGAGGATAAAGGACATTTCTATTTATCAGAGTATTCATTACAAAAGTATTACATGTTGACATCAAAAGTAAATGCCCTACGGGCTTACAACTTTCCAAGCCAACATTTGGTTACAAAAAAGAGAGTACTAACTCAAAATACAAAATAAGCCCTTGGCTTGATTTACATGTAACACACAAAATAATCACAAAAAGGAAGCCTTCAGCTTCTACAACCTCCCAAGCTACATCCTTGGAGGCGGCATATCACCTGGACCTGAAATGATGTCCCATATAGGGTGAGACAACGCCCAGTAGAGATATGCTAAACATAATATGAGCAATAACTAAAACATTAGCATTTGATAAATGTTTAACACATATAAACCAACATACAACACAATCCAAATCCATGACAAGTATGTCCATGATCCTTTCCAATATCAACAATTTAAATGAGATTATAACTCATAATAAAACACTTCCATACTTCACAATTCACATGAGATAACAACTCATATTAAAACACTTCATACTTCATAAATGATACACAGAATTGCTGTATCAATGGAGTCCATCCCCTATCTCGTCCCAAATAAAATCCGGTTTAGGAATCCATCCCCTATCTCCTCCCAAACCGTGCAAACCGTGGAGTACATCCCCTATCTCCTCCCAAATAAAATCCGATTTAGGAGTCCATTCCATATCTCCTCCCAAACCATGGAGTACATCCCCTATCTCCTCCTACACAATACAATGTATATAAACAATTATCATATACACGATCAATCAATACACAAATTCGATATATTATTCCAACCGTCATATTCAATGACATATTCAACTGATTAGTTTTATTTCACCTAATCATCATGCAGTGTCTACAACAATCAAGACTATCCTCCATCGATAGCCCAAAGCAATTATTTCTAAACAAATAATAAATGCATTAAATAGATAATTTATCAATAATTTCAAAGGTGAGTGATTAAACAATCCAACTACACCATTTCATCTCATAACTAACCCAATTTCATTATTTCCAACTCAATTTCATATTTCCATATATTTCCAAAATTTATTATATAAATTAATAAATTAAAAATTAGGGCTTTTCTCCTCCCTTTTCCAATATTGACCCAAAGGCTCAAATATCATTACTAATCATCAATACCATCATTTTAAGACCCAAAATACACATGAATGAGTCATAATAACAAAACCCCTCTTTTACATCTTGAAACCCTAACACCCAAAATTGCTCAACTCCAACATTAAATCAAAATGACCAAAAGTTTATGTCAAAGATTATAAAAATGAGTAGTTATCCCTACCTCAAATGAAGAGACTCAAAGAAGATGATGAAGAAACTCGGATGTGCTCCAACCCACAATTTTTCGGATCAAAACGAAGATCAAGGGAAGCTCCACACTTAATACAAAGGAACTAGGGTAGAAGATCACTAGAACTAGATGTATTTATAGAGAGAAGATGTAGTCTAGAGAGAGAAACTCTCAAGTTATTCATTCAATGAACTTCATTAAATTGATTAATGTATCTCCTACATTCCTAATACATAATGCATCTTCTATATTAATGAATTTATTAGATAGATTAATGTATCTTACATATTCATAATAGATACATAATGCATCTTCTATATTAATGAATTCATTAGATAGATTAATGTATCTTACATATTCATAATAGATACATAATGCATCTCTAAGATTCATTCATAATAAATCCATCACATTCAATGTGTTAGCATTAGTCTTCTATACATTGTATATATAGGTGCATTCATCAATGATTAGTCACCATCTAATTGATGTACATGTATCTTACTTAATGAGATAAATCTAGTATAATCATGCATAAGCTTTGAAAAGTTAGAGAGAGAGAATGGCCCGAAAAAGTGATCCAAAAAGCTGTTTTTTGGACTGATATACAAACAGGTCCGCTCGAGCGTCCAAACACAACCAACCTGTTTCAAACTTGCCCAACGCGACCTAAGACTCATATACAAAAAGTAAAGGACATAAACGGGAATAAGACAACAACAAATCCACGGAACTGAGTCCGGAATACAATTACACAATGAAGGGAAAACTGGGATCACTATAGAGAAGAGAAGCAAGATCCTCCACAGCGATGGCCTCTGATTGAGCTCGAATAACTACTTTTAAAGCATTATATTCAGATGGAAAGCCATTTAGAGTAATCAAGACTAGATCCTTATCCTCAATAGGAGAGGTAGCAAGTGCTAGCCAATCAGCAAGACTCTTGATCTGAGCAAGATATTCTTCCATGGACTCAGATTTCTTCATGATACTACTGAGTTTGTTCTTGAGTTGGTGTGTGTGAGATCTAGAGAGTGGCGTGAAGCGCTTATCAAGATACTTCCAGATTTCTTGACAACTTTTGCAATGAAACACAGATGTAAACACCGTGGGAGTTAGAGTTACTGTAATACAGCTCAGCAAAAGCGAATCAATTTGTGTCCAACTCAGAATTCAGTATTGATCACATCTTTACCTTCTGAATCTGTGATCATTGCAGATGGACAAGCAACAGTACCGTCCACATAGCGGAGAACATTCATGGCTCTGAGTATATTTTGGAGATGTGTTTTCCAAACAATGTAATTTGTAGAATCCAATTTGATAGTAACAAAAGAATTGAGACTTGAAATCAGAAGTGTGAGATTAGGAGGAAGAGAAGCCATTTAAACAAATTCAAGAACTCAAACTCAAGAATATAATGTGAGAAAGAAGATGAACAAGGATCGATACTCGTTTGAGTAAATCTGCTCTGATACCATGATGAGAAAATGAAATCTTCAATCTCATTTCACAACAAACCAGTACATAAGTATTCATAATACAAGAGTGCAATTAACAAACATATATATAATCTATACATACACAGACCTCTCTAACTGATTCAGCTAGAGAGGCAAGTTATCCTCTATTTTCATTTGTGGGTTCTACTTGCTTGAGCTGGAGATATATGGCTTGAGCTGGAGATATACTCTTACCAACCAACACATAGAATCCTAAAAAATGAGTCGGCATAATCATCGTAGATGTAGTTATAATGAAAAAATTAATAGGTACTCTAGGAGTATCACGTGTCATTACAACATATAATTTGGTCTCTAAAAATAAAAATTTTGTTGCAAAAGACATGTAGGGACCAATTTCTATCGTCGTGAGAATAGTCACTAAAAGGTCGTCCCGAAAAGTAAAAAATAAGGCTGTTAGCAACAAAAATTTGAAAATGTCACTAATAAATACACTTTTACGGACAAAATAACTTAGTCTCAAAATAGTTTATTTTTTGACACAAAAAATTTGGTCCAAAAAAGATAATAATTTATCACTAATGTCTAATTTTTGTTGCTAAAAATATAATAACGACACTTTTGGCAACAAAAATATTAGGCCCCTAAAAAATAATTTTGGTCTCGAAAACCTTAATTTTTTATAGTGTTTAAATTATTTCATTGATCATCATTCACCATGCTTCCTGATTTTTCTCAATCATCTAATATAAAATTATAATACTATACTTTTTTCACCAATTATAATACCATAAAACACCATATGATCTTGCTCCCAGAGTAATAGGCCACAAACCCAAATTGAATGGTCCATTTAAGTTTGCCAACTAGAAGCGGAACCATTTTCATAAATCTACCTTAAAAATTCAAAATTAAACAACTTTTATACCATTTATTTGGGTTTACAAAATTTGAGTTTCATGTACTTGCCTAGTCTGATTAAGGTCTCATTTGGGAAATAATAGTTTTAGTTTAAAACCCAAAAAAAATTATTTAAAAAAAGAAAAATGTTTCAGACTCCCTTTCCCCCCCATCCCCTTTGACCCCCTCTCAACATGATTGGCCAGTTTTTTCTTTTTTCTTTTTTCTTTTTTTCCTTCTCCTCCAATCACCACCCGCCATGTGTGTGTGGGGGTGGTGGGGGTGGTGATTGGAGGGGGTCTCTATCAAAGCCCTTAAAAAAAATCAAAAAGCCTATAACCTATGTAACGCCCTCAAAAAATATACCCATTATATATAACATTGACATGCATTATTTAAAGAAAACACTTTAATAATTCATTATAATATCCATCAGAGTCTTACTAAACAAAAGCATTACATGTAACATCAAAGTAAATGCCCTACCGGCTTACATCTTTCCAAGCCAACACTTGGACACAAAGTATGAGTTCTAACTCAAATATAAATAAAGCCCTAGGCTTGAGTGTTTACATGTACTAACAATGAAAAACAAATAACTAAAAATAGTCTTCAAAATCCAAGTCCTTCCAAGCTAAGTCCTTGGAGGTAGCTTATCACCTGAACCTGAAAATGATGTTCCCATAAAGGGTGAGCCACAGCCCAGTAGAAATATACTAAACCACATATAAGCAATGAATAAAGCAATAGCATTCAACAGATGGTTAACCAAGATAATCAATTACTTCATTTTACAGTCTCATGACACTATTGTCTAAGACACGTTTTACTTTCCAATTTTATCAACATGGCTCAGAACCTGGCCAAACTTACAACAGTGAATTACATATATCATATTCAGATCCTTCCAATATCAACAAACAAATGAGACTCAAGCTCAAACGAAAACACTTCATACTTCTAGATTGATACACATTTTAGTGCTGTATCAATAAAACACTTCTATATAAATAAGCACACATAAAAGTGATGCTAATGGAGTCCATCCCCTATCTCCTCCCAAACAAAATCCGGTTTAGAGGTCCATCCCCTATCTTCCCCTAAACCGTGGAGTACATCCCCTATCTCCTCCCACACAAAACAATGTATGCAAATGCAATGCTCAATCAATACACGTATTTTCTGTATCAATGCAATAATCAAAATTAATGACTTAACCAATGTGATTAGTTTCAGTTATTCCTAATCCACATGCAATATCTACAACAATCACGACTATCCTCCACCGATAGCCCAAAACAGTTATTTCTAGACTGGAAATAAATACATCAACAATTCAATGGGCGAGTGATTTACATTATCCAACTACGCCATTTAAGCAATAAATTTCCCAATTTAATGAATTTAACCAATTTCCCCAATTCCCTTAAATTAATTATACAAATTAATTAATTTAAACAACTAGGGTTTTTCCCAAATTATCAAAGTAACCCCAACTTATCAAAATACCAAAACTTAGAACAAAACCTATAAAATGGAGTAGGAAATCCCTACCTCGAAGAAATAGCCCCAAAAGAGAAGATGGAGATGAAGACCCAAACTCCAAAATGCTCCAAACTACCAACAATTCAGATTAAATGGAAGCCCTCGACCCACTCTATCTTTTTAATAAAGGATCTAAGGTAGAAACTCACTCTAAGAAGATCAATCCTAAGAGAGAAGGTGTGTAGAGGGAGAGAGAAGTCGGACCTAGGGTTTGGAATCAAAAGAAGATGAAAAAGACTGATTAAAACCCGCTGCTGCGTATATAAACTGGACAGGCTCGCTCGAGCGAAGACTTGGTCGCTCGAGCGACCAGACACAAAAATCTACGCTCGAGCCAAGGAGGCCTTGCTCGAGCCAACAACCCAAAAGCTCGCTCTAGCGAAAGAAATCTCGCTCGAGCGAATAATTCAAACCCTCAGGTCTGAAACCAGACACACGCTCGAGCGAAGGAACTCCCGCTCGAGCGAAGAACGAACTAACTCGCTCGAGCGAAGAAAAGCTCGCTCGAGCCAAAAACCTCTGCTCTCAGGTCTTACAACAAAATGCAATCCTCGCTCGATCGAAGAAACCCTGGCTCGAGCGACGGACCAAAACAAAGAGTTCGCTCGAGCGAATAACTTCTCGCTCGAGCGAAGGGTCAAAATTCTGGGCAGCAACCCTTTGCTCCCAAGCTCAACCAACCTGCTATAAACCTGCCCATTGCAACTCCCAACTCAGAAATAGGAAATTAAAGGACGGTAACGATCATAATACAATGGCAGGAGCTACGGAACCTAAGTCCGGATACAATAATCAAATGGGGAAAAGACCGGGGTCGCTATAACCTCCCCCCCTTCAAAGAATTTCGTCCCCGAAATTAAGCATAAGTTTGTAAACAAAAACAAGTTTTTTTTTTTTTTTTTTTCTCAATTCTCAAAGATATTAAATAACAACAATAAACATCTTGACCCAATACTGGTCACTTCATCTCTTTATCAAGGGGTATCTCACAATATATAAAACAACATATATCTCAACCTGTATCATTATTATGCATTATTCTTTTCAATGTTAACAATTCCCATATCATATTCAATCGCATGATATATACAACACATTCAACAATGTACTCAACGGATGCAATGTTACACTAAACTTCTATAATGAAGTAAGTTTCAAGATACACCTATTTACTAAAACATACTCAACGTTTTACAACTTAAGACATATATAAAGCTCTTAAGTTCAACAATATAACAGAATCTAATTATAAGATTACAAATCAATAAACATGTCCGGATATTTCTGGCGAACTTCCAATTCACGTTCCCAAGTGGCTTCCTCTACTCCGTGATGTTTCCACAAAACTTTCACCAAAGGGATGGTTTTGCCTCGCAAAACTTGATCCCGCCTATCCAATACCCGAACCGGTCTCTCCTCATACGAGACATCCTCATCAACCACTAAATCAGTCCAATCCAACACATGTGATGGATCCGGCTCATACTTCCGAAGCATACTCACATGAAACACGTCATGTACTCCGGACAGCTGCGGTGGTAAAGCTAAATGATAAGCAGCCTCGCCAATCCTTTCAAGGATCTCAAAAGGACCAATAAACCGAGGGGACAATTTCCCGCTCTTCCCAAATCTCATCAAACCCCGTCTAGGTGATATCTTCAGAAATACATGATCACCCACCTCAAACACCAAAGATCTCCTCCTACGGTCGGCATAAGATTTCTGACGACTCTGTGCTGTAACAAGCCTCTTACGGACAAGCTCAACTTTCTCTGTCGTTTCCCTCACCAACTCCGGACCCAACAGAGGTGCATCACCCACCTCGGCCCAACAAACAGGAGATCTACACGGTCGGCCATACAAGGCCTCAAACGGTGCCATACCGATACTAGACTGGAAACTGTTGTTGTAGGCAAACTCCACCAACGGCAAGTGCCTCTCCCATGACCCACTAAAGTCTAGAACACAACCCCGAAGCATATCCTCAAGGATCTGAATAGTACGCTCGGACTGCCCGTCAGTCTGAGGATGATAAGCCATGCTAAAGGTCAACTTAGTGCCTAAGGCACTCTGCAAACTCTGCCATAACCTGGCAGTAAAACGAGGATCTCTGTCTGAGACGATCGTCACTGGAACCCCGTGTAATCTCACTATGTCCCGAATGTACAAATCGGCAAGATGATCGACTGAATCTCTCACGCGCATAGGAATGAAGTGCGCCGACTTAGTCAACCGGTCTACTACCACCCAAATAGCATCACTACCCCGCTGAGTCCTCGGAAGACCCACAACAAAGTCCACAGGGACGTGTTCCCACTTCCACTCGGCAATAGGCAAGGGTTGCAACAAACCCGCTGGCCTCTGATGTTCGGCCTTCACTTGCTAACAAGTAAGGCACTTAGATACGAAAGCTGCCACATCTCTTTTCATACCCCGCCACCAGAACTGGCGACCCAAATCCCGATACATCTTAGTGCCTCCCGGATGCACCGCAAGGCGTGAATGATGAAACTCTCGGAGTACCTCCTCTCGGCAAGACTCTGGCACAAACAGACGGTCTCGGTATCTCACACTCAGGTCGGAGTACACCGTCAAACCCTTCTCAACCTTCCCACCAGAAATCTTCTCATGAAGAGATTCTACCTCAAGGTCACCCCTCTGAGCCTCTAACACTCGAGTCACAAGTGTAGGCTGTGCAACAATAGAAAACAAGGCCGCAGCCTCAACGGACTCGCCCGGAAGTAAGTCAAACTCCCCAAGTGTACCCAACATCTCCCATTCTCGGATGGCTATACTAGCTATGTCACCAACTGGTTTTCTGCTAAGGGCATCGGCCACCACATTGGCCTTTCCCGGATGATAATGCAACTCAAAGTCATAATCCTCTATGAACTCCATCCACCTCCTCTGCCTCAAGTTCAAGTCTTTCTGTGTAAACAAATATTTCAGACTCTTATGATCCGAGAATACCCCGAATCTCTCACCATAAAGATAATGCCTCCCAATCTTCAAGGCAAATATCACAGCTGCTAACTCTAAATCATGCGTAGGGTAATTCTGCTCGTGAATTTTCAACTGACGTGAGCCATAGGCAACTACTTTCCCTTCTTGCATTAACACACAACCCAGACCCTCTCGTGAGGCGTCACAATAGACTGCATAACCCAACCCTCTCTCTGGAATAATCAATACTGGAGCGGTGGTCAGTCTAACTTTCAACTCCTAAAACGACTTTTCACAAGTCTCACTTCATACAAATTTGACTCCCTTCCGAGTCAATCTAGTCAAAGGCGAAGCCAATATGGAGAAATCTTTCACAAACCGGCGATAATACCCCGTTAACCCCAGAAAACTGCGGATCTCAAACACACTCTTAGGCTGTGCCCAATCTTGCACTGCCTCAGTCTTGGATGTATCAACAGACACTCCTTCCCCAGAAACTACATGGCCTAAGAACTTGACCTCTTCTAGCCAGAACTCACACTTCCCAAACTTAGCATAAAGTTTATGGGCTCTAAGTAACTCAAGCACCACTCTCAAGTGTTCCTCGTGCTCCTCTTCAGAAGGTGAATAGATAAGGATGTCGTCCACGAAAACGACTACAAAACGATCTAAAAATTCCCAGAAGATCCGGTTCATCAAATCCATAAAAACTGCCGGTGCATTGGTGAGCCCAAATGGCATCACCAGAAACTCATAGTGGCCATACCGTGTACGGAATGCCGTCTTCGGAATATCCTCCTCCCTGACCCTCAACTGGTGGTAACCCGATCTCAAGTCTATCTTAGAGAAACAACGGGAACCCTTCAACTGGTCAAACAGATCATCTATACGAGGCATAGGGTACTTATTCTTAATCGTAGCCCGATTCAATTTCCGGTAATCTATGCAAAGTCTCAAAGCACCACATTTCTTTTTAACAAAGAGGGCCGGTGCTCCCCACGGTGAAACACTAGGACGTATAAAACCCTTGTCTAGTAACTCTTGGAGCTGAATCTTCAACTCAACTAACTCAGCTGGGGCAAAACGATAAGGTGCCATAGAAATCGGCGCCGTGCCGGGCACTAGGTCAATAGAGAACTCAATCTCCCAATGCGGTGGCAAACCAACAAGATCCTCGGGAAAGACGTCTGAGTACTCACAAACCACCCTTGGTAACACAATCTGAGTCTCATCATCCTCACTAATCGAAAGGTTAGCAAGTAGACCACTAAGCTCACTCCGTCCTCGCGGAACATACCCCGGTGGCAACACATTACCAACCCGGTCCCCCAGAAAATGAAAATACTCTCCGCTCACAGTACAACAAGTGACCCTCTGGCGGTAGCAATCAATAACTGCCCGGTATGACGATAACCAGTCCATACCCAAAATAACATCGAAACCCCTCATAGGCATAACTACAAATGAAAATGGGATTCTATGGTAATCAACCTCTATATCACAACCCCTAACACCTTGTTTCAAAATCAATTCACCACCAAGAGGTGACACTACACAAATAGGAGATGCTAACTGTGCTAACTCCAACTCCAAAACAGATGCAAATGCAGCAGACACAAAGGAATGGGATGCACCCGTATCAATCAAAACATTAGCAACCGAGTTGCAAAACAAGAAGGTACCTCTCACAACTGATGGTGCCGGTACAAGATCCTGCGCGGTAACAGCATACACGCACCCAGACGACCTCTGATCAACCTGTTCACCCCTAGGAGCATAAGATTGCTGCACCGACTGGGACGATGAAGCCCCCTGATTGGCCCTCGAGGCCTGACCCGACTGAGCTGGCTGCTGACCCTGAATCTGCCTCAAACCAGATGCACCAGGTGTGCCACCCAACTGAGGGCAATACCTCTTCATATGCCCTGGCTAACCACACTGATAACACGAGAGTGGCTGGCCTCTACCCTGACTCTGGCTCTGAGATCGAGTCGAAGATGATGCTGCTCTCTGCACTCCTCCCCTCTGAGGACAAACTGGAGACTTGTGGCCCAGCTGGCCACACTTGAAACAGGTAATGTCTCCCTGACTGCCTTTCCCCAAACTAGCACTCGGCACAGGAAAAGTCGATCTAGAAAAACTACCCTGAGACTGCTGGGGATTAAAACCCTTTTGTCTCTTACCATCACTCTGACCATCCTGACTCCTCTTGGAGCCCTTCTGTCCTTCCTCCTCCTCCTGCATCATGATCTTTATATGGGCTGCAGCATCAACCATACGCCCATAATCCCGAATCATAGTTCCCCCAACTCTCAGCTTGAGGCCACGCCTCAACTTCTTCTCGAACTCAATACAACGGCGTTCCTCAGACGCCACCAACTCAGGTGCAAACCTGGACAAGCTAGTAAACGTAGCCTCAAACTCGGCCACTGAAGAACTCGACTGCTTAAGCTGGCAGAACTGGTCTCTCAGCTTCTCCCTAACTGCTGGGGATAAGAATTTCTCCTGGAAAGCATTCACAAAAGCCTCCCACGTACCTCCTATACGACCCTTAGTAAACTTCCACCACTGACCCGCATCCCCCTTCAACTGGAAAGATGCCAAGGTCACTTTCAACCCCTCGTCTTCGATGTCAAGCATCTTAAACGTCTTCGTTGTCTGTTCGAGCCATTCATCTGCCTTAAGCGGCTCTTTAGGATCACCCACAAATTTATCCGGATTAGACCGGAAGAACTCCCTCTTCAGAAAGGAAGGTTCTGCATCCGCAACAACAACCTGAGCTTGATTCTCAGCTCTGAGAATGCCTACTGACCCCCTGAATGCCCCTGCTATCTCTCAGGCTAGAGCGCCCATAGCCTACTGGCCTACTGGCTCGGCCACATTGGCCTGGCCAATTCCCTCCTGAACTGCCGGAATCTCCTCTGGCACAGGCACCTCCTGCCTACCCGGCCTACCACGCCTACCGCGTCCTCGTCCTGACATCCTAATAAAGGAAACAAAGACATTAGCACATTAATAAATGTACTGAAGCTAAACACTCACGTCCTAATGCATTGGACAACAATAATTCATTCCACGTAAGCACATAATCATATAAGCACCTACGAATTTCATTCCTGGATAATGATAGTCCCAATGCGTTACTATAGTTCCGGTTGGAAGCAGCAGTGATCAAGTGCCTTTCCAACAAGACTACTAGAAACTCAAGGGTCCAATCATCATCCCAGAAACTACATTCCATACCCACATAATCACATAAGCATATAACGTTACACTAAGTCTCTATCAAACGAGACGAACCCATTGTGATACTAATCACTTCTCACGTACCCAAAGTATTCAAACCCGGTACGCTCTGATACCAAGTTGTAACGCCCTCAAAAAATATACCCATTATATATAACATTGACATGCATTATTTAAAGAAAACACTTTAATAATTCATTATAATATCCATCAGAGTCTTACTAAACAAAAGCATTACATGTAACATCAAAGTAAATGCCCTACCGGCTTACATCTTTCCAAGCCAACACTTGGACACAAAGTATGAGTTCTAACTCAAATATAAATAAAGCCCTAGGCTTGAGTGTTTACATGTACTAACAATGAAAAACAAATAACTAAAAATAGTCTTCAAAATCCAAGTCCTTCCAAGCTAAGTCCTTGGAGGTAGCTTATCACCTGAACCTGAAAATGATGTTCCCATAAAGGGTGAGTCACAGCCCAGTAGAAATATACTAAGCCACATATAAGCAATGAATAAAGCAATAGCATTCAACAGATGGTTAACCAAGATAATCAATTACTTCATTTTACAGTCTCATGACACTATTGTCTAAGACACGTTTTACTTTCCAATTTTATCAACATGGCTCAGAACCTGGCCAAACTTACAACAGTGAATTACATATATCATATTCAGATCCTTCCAATATCAACAAACAAATGAGACTCAAGCTCAAACGAAAACACTTCATACTTCCAGATTGATACACATTTTAGTGTTGTATCAATAAAACACTTCTATATAAATAAGCACACATAAAAGTGATGCTAATGGAGTCCATCCCCTATCTCCTCCCAAACAAAATCCGGTTTAGAGGTCCATCCCCTATCTTCCCCTAAACCGTGGAGTACATCCCCTATCTCCTCCCACACAAAACAATGTATGCAAATGCAATGCTCAATCAATACACGTATTTTCTGTATCAATGCAATAATCAAAATTAATGACTTAACCAATGTGATTAGTTTCAGTTATTCCTAATCCACATGCAATATCTACAACAATCACGACTATCCTCGACCGATAGCCCAAAACAGTTATTTCTAGACTGGAAATAAATACATCAACAATTCAATGGGCGAGTGATTTACATTATCCAACTACGCCATTTAAGCAATAAATTTCCCAATTTCATGAATTTAACCAATTTCCCCAATTCCCTTAAATTAATTATACAAATTAATTAATTTAAACAACTAGGGTTTTTCCCAAATTATCAAAGTAACCCCAACTTATCAAAATACCAAAACTTAGAACAAAACCTATAAAATGGAGTAGGAAATCCCTACCTCGAAGAAATAGCCCCAAAAGAGAAGATGGAGATGAAGACCCAAACTCCAAAATGCTCCAAACTACCAACAATTCAGATTAAATGGAAGCCCTCGACCCACTCTATCTTTTTAATAAAGGATCTAAGGTAGAAACTCACTCTAAGAAGATCAATCCTAAGAGAGAAGGTGTGTAGAGGGAGAGAGAAGTCGGACCTAGGGTTTGGAATCAAAAGAAGATGAAAAAGACTGATTAAAACCCGCTGCTGCGTATATAAACTGGACAGGCTCGCTCGAGCGAAGACTTGGTCGCTCGAGCGACCAGACACAAAAATCTACGCTCGAGCCAAGGAGGCCTTGCTCGAGCCAACAACCCAAAAGCTCGCTCTAGCGAAAGAAATCTCGCTCGAGCGAATAACTCAAACCCTCAGGTCTGAAACCAGACACACGCTCGAGCGAAGGAACTCCCGCTCGAGCGAAGAACGAACTAACTCGCTCGAGCGAAGAAAAGCTCGCTCGAGCCAAAAACCTCTGCTCTCAGGTCTTACAACAAAATGCAATCCTCGCTCGATCGAAGAAACCCTGGCTCGAGCGACGGACCAAAACAAAGAGTTCGCTCGAGCGAATAACTTCTCGCTCGAGCGAAGGGTCAAAATTCTGGGCAGCAACCCTTTGCTCCCAAGCTCAACCAACCTGCTATAAACCTGCCCATTGCAACTCCCAACTCAGAAATAGGAAATTAAAGGACGGTAACGATCATAATACAATGGCAGGAGCTACGGAACCTAAGTCCGGATACAATAATCAAATGGGGAAAAGACCGGGGTCGCTATAACCTCCCCCCCTTCAAAGGTACACATTTTTTCATATGTTTGTCATATGCACACATTTTTTCGTTTTTCTTTCTTATATATATATATATATATATATAAAGGTTCACAGTGAAAAGGGCTCCATAAATTTTAAAAAGTATATAATATATAATTTTAAGACAGCTCACTTTAAAAGAAACGCTGCCAATTTAAAATAGGTTCTTCAAACCTTTATTGGTTTTCGTTTTGAATTTATAAATTTTATTTATTTGATAACTTTTGGCACTTTTAATTGATTAAATTTTTTTTTTGTCATAACTAAATATTTTAAATAACTTCTAAATTTTAGTCATGAGAATGGAAGAGACATGAATTTTATATGATAATTTACTAAAAATAATAAATATTATTTACATTTAACTTTAAAATATAAAAAGCATTGCAATAAAATTTTGCTTTAAGCCTCATAGAGGCTTAAGCCGACCCTGGTCTAACAAAATGAATAATCCAAACGTCAAAGTGGCAACTGTGGTGAGTCCCCCTGTACAAAATTCTCCCTTTATTTTTCGTTTTAGGAAAAATTACAAATTAGTGAAATTGTGAAAAAAAAATTAAATTATAGAGAAAAAAATTTCTAGTGCAACTCTAACATAGAAAAGTAATTTGAACCATGCGGACAAAAAAATTACAACCTTCATGAAAATGTAAATATTCTTTTACTATCCCATTATTAGTTTATGCCAAACCAGGACTCATCATATCATAACATTGTTGGTCAATCTTCACTTTAGATTGTTGGTCAATCTTCACTGTATTTAAAAGATTTAATTCTATTGTGTACACAACAACAATTAGAATTTAAAGAAATAAAGAAAAGGAGAGAATTTGTTTGATTACAAAAATCAAACTTGAAATAATAAATAAATAAATAAATAACATATTTTATTTTGTTACAAAAACAAAATGTAAATATGATTTTAATAAATAAAAACAACACTGAAAATAAATTAAATAACTTACTTGATTTAATTTGTTCGAATTATTTTCTGATCAAGTCCAGTGTTTGACACTGTGTCCTTAAGACAGATTCGTCCTCTCCACGGTGCTTTCAGAATTTGGACGTCTATCTCCTAGGATGAAATGATCTTACCACAAACAATAGCAGCACTACAAATTGTTTGCCTTACGAACACACTAAGTGTTTACACTCTTTCTTTCAGAAATAAAATGCAGCAAGATGAAGAATATAATTAGTAGAGGTGAAATACGAAATTTCTGAATCAATAACATCAAATGAGGGTGGTCCTATTTATAGATGTATAGGTGGCTCTTGGTTTTAAATTGAACAGGTATGATACCTGTTGATTTTGAATTCAAACAGATTTGAATCTGTTAACAATTCAAACAGATAGGAAAAACGGGAAGGGCCCTGTTTGGGTGTGCACTAATTCCAAACTAGTTTATTTCTGTTTGAAAACGGGAAGGGCCCTGTTTGGATGTACAGAAAATCCAAATCAGTTTAATTTGAATTCTGGATTTTATTTTACCAAAAAATAAAACTAAATTCAAATATTTTTGGCCCAAAAAGATTAGAAGCCCAACCCAACCACACACCAGCGCCCAAGCCCCGCCCGACCGGATGGACGGCGGCGGCGTGCGTGTGGTGATTTTTGGGTCCAATGGGTCTAGCCCATTTTGCCCATAACCTCTCACTCTAAAACACTTGGGTACCCCTTGGGGCACACCCCAAGTATCTCACCCAAGCCTTATAAACCCTTTCAAAACTTCCCACCAAATCAATGTGGGACAAGCCAATTTACAACCTTAAGGAATTTCCACCAAAACTCCATTTCCATGGAGCACACTTTGGCTTCAATTTCCCATTCACTCGGTAATGGTTTTGGGCAACCAAATATACCACGTGAATCACAACGCGGCATAGAACGCGTTACCACTTTGACCCGAGTAAATCGATGCTCGGGGCCCACCTAAAAAATAGACCAAACTTGAGGAAAAATTCTGGTTTTACCCAGAATTTTTTCCACCATTTCCAACAAACATAAGAAACAAAGTGTTTCATTAAAATATTTCGATGATATATAAATTATTAAAAAAAATGGTGCAATTTGGATGTTTGTTTATCCACTTAATCCAAAATTCTGTCATTTATATTCATTATCAATTCATCAATAACATATTTGAAACCCAATAACCCATTGAGTATTAAGCTTCCTCAGAGTTCATTTTCTCATTATCTTCTGTTTTTTGATTACTATTAATATGAATTTTTTTTCTCATTTCATTCATGACTATTTAATTTCTTTTTTCAAAAAATAAAAGTAAATAAATAAATCACTTCAACGCAACACTGCTAGAATGCATGAAGATTTGAAGCTCTTTTTGCAATCCAATGGTGATTTAAGGGACCAGAAATACCATTCATATGCACACAATATTTCACATACATTTTCACATGTCCTTCTGTTGGTTTTTAGATCCAGATTTTGATATAGATTTGTACACACAATATCGTTCAACAAATCACTAGCCACAAGAACCACCAACACCAACACAAACACCTCTTCAAAGACATATTTTTCAAACCTAAAACAAAGGGAAAGGAAAAGACTGGATAAAGAAAAATGGTTGAAGTTGTGGTTACAAACAGATTTATGAACTCTTCACATTTAATAAGACATTTAATTAGAATGTATTGACATTGAAATTATCAACTAAAATGTATTTAGATCACGACATTAATTGTGCATTAAAATTTGGTTATTTGATGGAACTGCAACCTAAACACAATTTAATCCCTCTTGACATTGACGCGCGTTGGATTTTGATTAGATTCTCTTGTTTAATCCTTCAAATTAACTTCTTTTTATATTTTATTTTTAAATATTTTGTTTCTAGTAATAATACGTTTGTCTAGGAACATCCACTTTAGGTGTTCCATGTTTTGGCACATTTTAGAACTTTTTAGCATCCAAATTTGGGATTTAAGACAAGTTTATCAATTTTGGTTGCAAAAGTAATTGCAAAAATTGCAAGTTCTTGCACTATCTGTCAAGAAATTAGCATAAATACTCAAATTTTCTCTTAGTTTTTTAGTTCTTGGATATTGACATTCATCGTCCAATTTTTCCACATGTCACACAATTGCCATCATTTATGATTATTGTCATTATTTGTTTTAGAATAATTTGGAAACAGATTTTTTGTTTAAAATAAAAAATAAAAAACCATTTCTTCATTGAGTGTTTTTTTTTTTTTTGGGTGGTATTTTTAAGAAAATAAAAGGAAATCTAGGGAAAAAAAGAAGAATTTTGATCCTCTCTCAATTTCATAAGATTACAAGAAGTTATCAAATACCTGTCAACAGTCTATAATTAACATGTTAATGTAAGTATTATAACTTCTGTTAATCGTTTCTTACTTTAAAATTAAAATAAAATACCATTTCAGTGGAATTTCGAAGAAATAATTGTTCACTGATGAAAAACTTTGCAATATAAAAAAATTAATTCACAAAATTTTCCATTAAATTGAGATTATTTTATGAAATTTATTGAAATACTATTTTCCCTAAAATCAATATTTGTGGATGTGATTTTTAATTTTTTTTTTTAAATGTTTATCTTTTTGTTCAGCCAAAAAAACACTACAAGAAAAACACTTTTAGCGGCCAACTTTTTGGTCGCAGAAAGCTGATATCTAGTCGTTAATAGTTTTTAGTGACCAAAAAAAGTTGGTCGCCATTTAGTCGCCAAAAGCCCATCACAGAAGTTTTTTTGCGACTACAATTGAAGTTGGTCGCTGAAAGTTACCATTAGTGACCATATATTTTGGTTGCGAAAAAGATTTAAATTTGTTGAAGATTGACCATTTGCGACAAAAAAAACTGGTCATGAAAATAGAGGTTTTTGGCAACCACAAATTAAGTTGGTCGCAGAAAGTCTATGTTTTAACAACCACAGTAGTGGTCACCAATTGTTATTCCTAAAACCTTTCTCAAAGACCTACTACGACTAAAATGTTATTGGTCGCAAAAAAGCTTTTAATTTCAAAAAATAATTTTTTAAATGTAATGCTATTTTTTTTTTTGAATACCTATAATAAATTTGCAATTAATACATAATTCATGTCCATCCAATCAATTTCAACATACCAATCCATCAACAATCCAATCTAGAAACAAAAAACCATCAATTATAAAGTCAAAATATTAGTTAATCTATCTAATGATTACCACCTGTAAACATGAACACATTACAAATTCAAAATAATCATCCGTTATAGCGATCCCGGGTTTACCCTTGTTATACCGTGATCCGGACATGTGTCCGTGGATGTTGGTAGTTGTCTATCATCTTGTTTGCATCCTTTTTACTTAGTATTTGAGTTATGGGATGTGTTGGGCAGGTTTGTTTCAGGTTGGTTGAGTTTAGAAACCAAAACTAGTTGCCTAGATTTTTGGCCTGTCCGCTCGAGCGGAGGTGTTGGCGCTCGAGCGGGGAATACATCCATCCAGTATCTTGTTGTGCAGTGTTGTGAGCTCGAGCGTAGGGATTGGGAGCTCGAGCGGAGGCCTGGTTCTGCAAAAGTGCTGAGCGAGTGCATTCTGCGCTCGAGCGGGAGGTTGGCCGCTCGAGCGGGAGTCTGTGAGTGGCCGCTCGAGCGGGGTGTTTTACGCTCGAGCGGAGACCTGGGTTAAAGTCCCGAAATTGTGACTTTTCAAATCACTTTTTCACTTTCTCTTCTCTCTCTTACTTTTCCAAAAACACCATTGTTGAGTCTTTCTCTCTAGATACTACCTTCTCTCTAGGTTTTGATCTAGTAGGAGTGATTGGCTCACCTTTGGCCTTTACAAAAAGGTTGTTGATCGTCGAGGGCTACATTTTAATCTGAAAATCACGGGTTTTGGAGCACGTTGGGTTTTGTTGTCTTCTCTTTTGGGACTCCGAATTTGAGGTAGGGATAACCTACTCCTCTCTATGGGTTTTGTCTTTAAATTTTGGTATTTTGAGATGTTGGGGTTGGTTTGGTAATTTTGTGAAAGTTTGGGGCTTTTGTGTAATTTTACAAAGGTTGGGGTTTTATTCATAATAAACCTAGATGCATGTTTGGCATGGAAAAATGGAATGATTGTTGAATCATTGATGAAAATGGGACCTAAGGGTTGAAATGGTAATTATGGAAAATGGCCTAATTACATTGTTTAATTAATTGGGATAATTAATTGGTGAGAAATGAGGAAATGAAATGTTGATTGAATATTTATTTGTGCATTTATTTTATGTTTTAGAAATAACTGCTTTGGGCTATCGGTGGAGGATAGTCGGGATTGTTGTAGACAATGCATGATGATTAAGTAAAACGGGAACTAATCAATGGAATGTGTCATGGAACTTGACAGTTGATAGAATACATTAATTGTTTGTATTGTGTGATTGTATATAGAACCAATGTGTTTATATACGTTATGTGTAGAGGAGGAGATAGGGGATGTACTCCGCGGTTTAGGGGAAGATAGGGGATGTACCTCTAAACCGGATAGGTATTGGGAGGAGATAGGGGATGAACTCCGTAGACAGAGCTCATATGCTTGTCTAGAGAAGTGAAGATAGAGCTCATATGCTTATCTTTGTGAAGTGTGGATATAGCTTGTATGCTTATCTGTGGATATTGTGGTTATACATATCTGTTGTAGAGTGTGGATACAGCTTGTATGCTTATCTGTGGATATTGTTGATATACATATCTGTTGAGAATGTGGATATAGCTTTTATGCTTATCTGAATGTGAGGTATAGTTTTTATACATATCTGTGGAAATGATGATAGAGCTAGCATGCTTATCTGTTGAAAAAGGGAAAATGAAAAGTAATTGGGACTTGTAAGTCGTTGACATAAATATGTAATTTATGTGATTGTATCAGTGTTGACCAACTATCAATTGCTAATGTTTTAGTCATTGTCCATGGTTGGTTTAGTGTATTTCTACTGGGCTGTGGCTCACCCTATATGGGAATATCATTTTCAGGTACAGGAAGCATGCCACCTCCAAGGACATAGCTTGGAAGGCTAGAGGCGGACATAGTGTAGTTGTTTTACTTTTGATGTATTACATGTAACTTCAAGCCAAGGGCTTAATGTGTAAACGAGTTAGTACTCTTTTGTTGAAACCAAGTGTTAACTTGGAAAGCTGTAAGCCCGTAGGGCATTTTGTTTTGATGTTAACATGTAATACTTATGTAATGAAACTCAATGAAATAAAGGAATGTGGTTAGTTTATATGTAAATGCTTGTCTTATCTGATGGGTTTAATGTTATTATTTTGAGGGCGTTACATCCATCCTTTTAGTTTACAATGAATTCACCACATCAAAAACATATTTAACCAAACCATCAAAGATTTCAAATGCGTTTCACATTTGTCCGATGCAAAGTATATCAAAAACTCCACGTATAAGCACAACTTAGAATTAATGCATCGGAAAACTCAGGTCTATAAACAGGCATGACTATGCCTTCAGCTACCTGCTATAAAAATAAAAAATTAAAAAAAATGAAGAAAGCATTGTTAATAATAACATTTTTACTTACATTTCTATTTTAATTTTGTAAAAACCAATGGATCTAACTCCACTCCAAAAACTAGCAATCACACACAACCTTATTGCCCAATTCAAAAAAAAAAAAAAAAAAAAAAAAACACCAAAGAAAATAGGGAAATAATCTAAGTAGAGAATGCTTCATTGATGGAAAATAGATGGAAAATATTAATCAAACTTGAAATTTAGTCCCTGCAAGAATAAATAAACAGATGGAAAATATTAAAAATCACCTTTTCTGTGTATCATTAATCACAATTCACAAGTATTGGACATACTGATCTCATGCAAAAGATTATTGAATTCTGAGGGCAAATCATAAACATATATAAGGGGCCTTTTCTTTTCCACCACAACATTGAGATTCACAAGATTCCCAACATGTTATGGACTGTCAGGAACATCAACCTGAACTGGTCGAAGCCATTAAAGCCAATCCCTTATAACTGATAAAATAGATGATATGCTGCAATCTATTCCATACCATCCATTGTCACACTATAGAAAGAAGAAAAAAAAAATCAAATAATTTTAGACACAAACTTGGAGCAAATTTGACAAGTTTTAATCTAATTATGCAAGGTATTGGAAACTATTCTTGTATTTTCCCTAAAATTATACTCTAATCCTGTACATGCTTAACTCCGGAATAGATTGGATAAACAACCTAAGGCATCAAAAAACGTATCTATTACTTCTCAAAATTAAAGAGAATTTATTTTTTTAGATTACAAATATTTAGGAAGTATTAGATTCATATCAGCCACTATTTGAGGAGTATTGAGATCCAATATAAAAACAATAAAGAAACAATTCCTTTCTAGAAATACTTCATAGCACATAGGACTTTTTTTTGAAATTTGTACTGAATGAGGATTCCTTCATTTGGTAAAGAAGATTATAGGTTCTTGTTTCTTAAATGCATGTATACAAGATAGTGCCTCTTCTAGCACCTTTCAATGTTGTTCATATTTACTTAAACCAAACCAAACTAAACCTTATGTCTCGCTTAAGTGGGTTGGCTGTATGAATGCTGTTTTCATTCATGGGTTCTACTTGCTTGAGCTGGAGATATATTGCTTGAGCTGGAGATATACTCTTACCAACAACCACATAGAATCCTAAAAAATGAGTAGGCATAATCATCGTAGATGTAGTTATAATGAAAAATTAATAGGTACTCTTGGAGTATCACGTGTCATTGCAACATATAATTTGGTCTCTAAAACTAAAAATTTTGTTGCAAAAGACATGTAGGGACCAATTTCTATCGTCGTGAGAATAGTCACTAAAAGGTCGTCCCGAAAAGTAAAAAAATAAGGCTGTTAGCAACAAAATTTTGAAAATGTCACTAATAAATACACTTTTAGGGAAAAAATAATTTAGTCTCAAAATAGTTTATTTTTTGACAAAAAAAATTTGGTCCAAAAAAGATAATAATTTATCACTAATGTCTAATTTTTGTTGCTAAAAATATAATAACGACACTTTTGGCAACAAAAATATTAGGCCCCTAAAAAATAATTTTGGTCTCGAAAACCTTAATTTTTTATAGTGTCTAAATTATTTCATTGATCATCATTCACCATGCTTCCTGATTTTTCTCAATCACCTAATATAAAATTATAATACTATACTTTTTTCACCAATTATAATACCATAAAACACCATATGATCTTGCTCCCAGAGTAATAGGCCACAAACCCAAATTGAATGGTCCATTTAAGTTTGCCAACTAGAAGTGGAACCATTTTCATAAATCTACCTTAAAAATTCAAAATTGAACAACTTTTATACCATTTATTTGGGTTTACAAAATTTGAGTTTCATGTACTTGCCAAGTCTGATTAAGGACTCATTTGGGAAATAATAGTTTTAGTTTAAAACCCAAAAAAAATTATTTAAAAAAAGAAAAATGTTTCAGACCCCCTTTCCCCCCACCCCCTTTGCCCCCCTCTCAACATGATTGGCCAGTTTTTTCTTTTTTCTTTTTTCTTTTTTTCCTTCTCCTCCAATCACCACCCGCCATGTGTGTATGGGGGTGGTGGGGGTGGTGATTGGAGGGGGTCTCTATCAAAGCCCTTAAAAAATATCAAAAAGCCTATAACCTATATCAAAAAGTCAAATATTCTCTTTTCTCTTTACTTTTTGCACATCTTTTCGTAAAAAATCAAAATATCATTCCAAACATATAAATTTTTTTACTCCATATTCTAGCTAAAAAGCCAAAAAATTACTAAAATAGTATGTTCCCAAACGAGGCCTAAGTTTATCAAACCCTTCAGTTGTATTTGTTGAACAACAATGTTAGGGATACTAAATATTTTATCAAAAAAATTATTAAATGCTTAAATTTTTTGGTAAAATATTTAGGGATTCTATCATTTTTCTTTTTTGAAATTAATCAAAGTACAAAAAAATAATAATAATAACATCATTTAATTATGAGATCAATTTGATTTATTTTTCACAAATTAATAACGGTCCAAGGTTCTTTTGAAACTTTAGGCTAATTGTTAAAATTAGACCTTATTTTACAGGGTCATTGAAAATTCAAATCCTTCAATAACAAGAATTTTTTGCAATTTTTTAGTGACTTTAGACAACATGTTGAGTGACCTAATAGTTGAATGACCTCTATCATAAATGATCCGCAGACAGGGTCAAAACAGGGCCGGTTGAAGCCTAAAGCAATTGAAGCAATGACTTTAGGCCTCAATTGCAAAATGGCCCCAAAATTTTCGTATATAACCATAAGTCAAATACAATTCAATTGTTTCTCATATGGTCTACTTTGTTGAAGGCCTCCACAAAACTAACACAAGAAAAATGTAAAAAAATATATATTTCCATGAGCATAAATACAAGTTTTAAAATTTTGGTAAAAATGTCCATCGGTTTTGTATATGTTTGTCATATGCACACATTTTTTCGTTTTTGTTTCTTATATATATATATATATATAAAGGTTTACAGTGAAAAGGGCTCCATAAATTTTAAAAAGTATATAATATATAATTTTAAGACGGCTCACTTTAAAAGAAACGCCGCCAATTTAAAATAGGTTCTTCAAACCTTTATTGGTTTTCGTTTTGAATTTGTAAATTTTATTTATTTGATAACTTTTGGCACTTTTAATTGATTAATTTTTTTTTTGTCATAACTAAATATTTTAAATAACTTCTAAATTTTAGTCATGAGAATGGAAGAGACATGAATTTTACATGATAATTTACTAAAAATAATAAATATTATTTACATTTAACTTTAAAATATAAAAAGCATTGCAATAAAATTTTGCTTTACGCCTCATAGAGGCTTAAGCCGACCCTGGTCTAACAAAATGAATAATCCAAACGTCAAAGTGGCAACTGTGGTGAGTCCCCCTGTACAAAATTCTCCCTTTATTTTTCGTTTTAGGAAAAATTACAAATTAGTGAAATTGTCAAAAAAAAAAATAAATTATAGATAAAAAAATTTCTAGTGCAACTCTGACATAGAAAAATAATTTGAACCATGCAGACAAAAAATTTACAACCTTCATGAAAATGTAAATATTCTTTTACTATCCCATTAATTTACAATTTCCCATACTTTTTATGTGTATCTTTCTATAAGTTATACATATTTTTTAACTTTTTACAAAAAGATGTGCAAAAAAGTAGAGAGGTGATGTGATCCAAAAAAAATAAAAAGATAAAAAGTGTGTACTTATTAGTTTATGCCAAACCAGGACTCATCATATCATAACATAAGAAACGAATGTAAACATAAATTTCAGAACATAAACCTTACACTTTGGATCATTTACTATGTGTATTATCAAGAAATCAAGACAAAATGACATACCTGAATCCATTGATGAACGGTTAAACGGAAACGTGATTATCAATGAACTCTTTGTTATTGATTATGTTATTGCCTTCTAATCCTTTCCCCTTTGGTGCCTTATGTTTTTCCTTGAGAGGATTTAGAAAAAAAAATGGCAGTGTTCTTATTTCCACTTGGGAAGGAATAGGGACCATAACCTTTTAAAGGTTGTAATTGGTTTTCAAAACTGAAAGGTTGTGGAAGTTCAAAAGGAATGAAAACCAACTTTAACCATTATTGGTTTTAATTTCTATTTATTGGTTTTCAAAACTGAAAAGTTGTGGAAGTTCAAAGGAATGAAAACCAACTTTAACCAATATGTTTTAATTTCTATTTCTGCCCCTCATAGAAATAGAAATTATACAACTAGTATCTACACATTAGGTCCATAACACATATACCCTTAAGCCTATTAACTAAATTGAATCACTTAAATTGTAGGCTTCTTATAAATGATAACACCACATTTAATTATGTGGTCCCATTGAGACATTATCTAACAATCTCCCACTGGACCACATATGTATCCTGAAAAATGTGCTTAACTTTAGTGAGCTCAGAAATTTGTTATCATAACTTGAGGGTATCCAAACAATCTTGTCCATTAACTATATTAATATAGGATCAAAGCGGTCTTCGTTACATCAATCGTAACTCGACCCACCAATGGTCACGTATACTAATACAACTAAATGACATAGATCAATCATGGATGCGTAGCATGGAAATTACATGTGATGTGATCCATATATGCCTATTTCCAACTGGTCCTACTTAACTTTATTGAGATCAATACTTCACAATACGTAACAGAGCGTAATAAACTGAATATTTCATTTCTGCAGAAATTAATCTAATTACATAGATAAAACTCAAGGCTAACATAAAGCAGTAATATAAATACAAACTCCCACTAAACCAGAATGTTCTCAAATAGAACAACACCCATCTGAGCAGTGTGCTCATGAAATACCTTGGGTGGTAGTCCCTTCGTAAGTGGATCCGCTATCATGGAGTTTGTCCCAATGTGCTCTATGGAAATCTGTCCACTCTGCACTCTTTCTTTTACAACTAGGAACTTGATATCAATATGCTTTGATTTTGTCGAGCTCCTGTTGTTATTGGAATATAAAACTGCAGACTTATTGTCACAATATAACTTAAGTGGTCTTGCATAGACTTATATTCTTCATTCATGGCTTCTACCCACTTATGAGAGTTGGAACTTTCCATGGCTTGACGAAAGTTGATTGGATCATCTTTCGACATTCCATTTTCTACCTCATGTTCCTGGAGATATACAATATAATCATCTGAAAATGCAAATCTCCTGTCTCTAGTGGATCGCCTTAATGGCACAGATTCTTGAGGTTAAGGTTGTAGAGTTTGTTCCTCAGGAACAATTACCTCATCTTGAATGGGGGTTTGAACTATATTATCTTGAACAACATTGTCTGGTTGAGGATCCGAAATTACTTCTCGAGCAATGACAGGTATAGGAACCTGTGATTGGTCAAAAGAAGTAGTAGGAAGTGGGATTACTCCTGCTTCCTCCTCAAAGACAATGTCTCTAACTGGATTTCTTCCCCCAAACTCAACATCCTCAAAAAATGTTGCAATTCCCGTCTCAAATATTGACCTATTTGTGGGATCATAAAACTTGTAACCCCGAAAAACTTCTGGAATCCCACGCTTCATGATCATAAGACTTAGCCTGTTAGAACGATCCCACTTTTCAAAGTACACAGTTTCCTCAGGAGTACTTTGTGCAGTGAGAGCATTCGGTTTTGGCATCCATGCAGCCGAGAACAATCAATATGTTCTCTTTCCAGTCCTTAAAGTTTGTTCCATTTAACATTGGAACATTGTTCATGTTGGCAGAGATTGAAGTAGTCGACATTAAAACCGAATAGAAAAGAAAATAAAAGGAATAAACAATTATGCTCACATTAAGTTACCAAACAGATAATCTCTAAATAAATTAATTTAATGACAACATCTCAAGATACCTAGCACAACATTAATACCAAGCCTTTGGGTAGTGATATTAACTGTAAGTGGTATTCTTGTTGTAATGATCAAACATTGACAATAAGTTATGTCAAATAACAAATCTATCTTTTGATGGATTTATTATTCACATTAGGTTTTCTTGACAATTGGCACATGTTTATCACCACAAAATGTGTGTGTAATTCTGCCAAGTCTTAATCATGTCTTTGGACCGATAAATACCCGCATGAGATACACAGACATGAACTTCAAAACATTCCATATAAAACAATCTAGACAAGAGAGATCACTTTTGTGACATCTTGTTTGAATTGACTTATATTGAGAATGTTAGAAAATTAAATTTCTGTAGACGTTGTATGAAAATACATTAAATTTAAAGATTTCTAAATTTGTGACCCCATATATGTTATATAATCTGCAGCAATTCCAATTATATATATACATATATAAATAGAATTGACGGGTCCAAAAAACAAATAGTTTTTTTTTTTATGATGTTCAAAATTAAACCGATCAAATCGCAAGATATATCTATATATATATAAATACATGATGTTTATCCATTTGAGAGAAAAAAAAAAAACTGCCCACCGAATCATTTTACAATTCCAGAAAACAGATTGCCATTTTCACAGAACAAAACAGGAAAAAACAGAATTTACATCCATAAGAAAATTCAGAATCTGATTCCAGGAAACTAAATAGAATGAATAAAGCATATCAATTCTGATAAGACACATGATATGCATGCTCTGATACCAATTGTAAACATAAATTTCAGAACATAAACCTTACACTTTGGATCATTTACCATGTGTATTATCAAGAAATCAAGACAAAATGACATACCTGAATCCATTGATGAACGGTTAAACGGAAGCGTGATTATCAATGAACTCTTTGTTATTGATTATGTTATTGCCTTCTAATCCTTTCCCCTTTGGTGCCTTATGTTTTTCCTTGAGAGGATTTAGAAAAAAAAAATGGCAGTGTTCTTATTTCCACTTGGGAAGGAATAGGGACCATAACCTTTTAAAGGTTGTAATTGGTTTTCAAAACTGAAAGGTTGTGGAAGTTCAAAAGGAATGAAAACCAACTTTAACCATTATTGGTTTTAATTTCTATTTATTGGTTTTCAAAACTGAAAAGTTGTGGAAGTTCGAAAGGAATGAAAACCAACTTTAACCAATATGTTTTAATTTCTATTTCTGCCCCTCATAGAAATAGAAATTATACAACTAGTATCTACACATTAGGTCCATAACACATATACCCTTAAGCCTATTAACTAAATTGAATCACTTAAATTGTAGGCTTCTTATAAATGATAACACCACATTTAATTATGTGGTCCCATTGAGACATTATCTAACAACGAAGTGTTTCATTAAAATATTTCGATGATATATAAATTATTAAAAAAATGGTGCAATTTGGATGTTTGTTTATCCACTTAATCCAAAATTCTGTCATTTATATTCATGATCAATTCATCAATAACATATTTGAAACCCAATAACCCATTGAGTATTAAACTTCCTCAGAGTTCATTTTCTCATTATCTTCTGTTTTTTGGGTTACTATTAATATGAATTTTTTTTCTCATTTCATTCATGACTATTTAATTTCTTTTTCCAAAAAATAAAAATAAATAAATAAATCACTTTAATGCAACACTACTAGAATGCATGAAGATTTGCAGCTCTTTTTGCAATCCAATGGTGATTTAAGGGACCAGAAATACCATTCATATGCACACAATATTTCACATTCATTTTCACATGTCCTTCTGTTGGTTTTTAGATCCAGATTTTGATATCGATTTGTACACACAATATCGTCCAACAAATCACTAGCCACAAGAACCACCAACACCAACACAAACAACCTCTTCAAAGACATATTTTTCAAACTTAAAACAAAGGGAAAGGAAAAGACTGGATAAAGAAAAATGGTTGAAGTTGTGGTTACAATGAACTATCTATAACAGATTTATGAACTCTTCACATTTAATAAGACATTTAATTAGAATGTATTAACATTAAAATTATCAACTGAAATGTATTTAGATCACGACATTAATTGTGCATTAAAATTTGGTTATTTGATGGAACTGCAACCTAAACACAATTTAATCCCTCTTGACATTGACGTGCGTTGGATTTTGATTAGATTCTCTTGTTTAATCCTTCAAATTAGCTTCTTTTTATATTTTATTTTTAAATATTTTGTTTCTAGTAATAATACGTTTGTCTAGGAACATCCACTTTAGGTGTTACATGTTTTGGCACATTTTAGAACTTTTTAGCATCCAAATTTGGGATTTAAGACAAGTTTGTCAATTTTGGTTGCAAAAGTAATTGCAAAAATTGCAAGTTCTTGCACTATCTGTCAAGAAATTAGCATAAATACTCAAATTTTCTCTTAGGTTTTTAGTTCTTGGATATTGACATTCATCGTCCAATTTTTCCACATGTCACACAATTGCCATCATTTATGATTATTGTCTTTATTTGTTTTAGAATAATTTGGAAACAGATTTTTTGTTTAAAATAAAAAATAAAAAACCATTTCTTCATTGAGTGTTTTTTTTTTTTTTTGGGTGGTATATTTAAGAATATAAAAGGAAATCTAAGGAAAAAAAGAAGAATTTTGATCCTCTCTCAATTTCATAAGATTACAAGAAGTTATCAAATACATGTCAGCAGTCTATAATTAACATGTTAATGTAAGTATTATAACTATAGTGATCCCAGTTTTCCCTTTACTGTTTAATCGTATTCTGAACTCGGTTCCGTGGAATTGGGTATTGTATATATCTTGTTGTCATCCTTTAATTCCCTATGTTTGAATTTTAGGATGTGTTGGGCGTGTTTCGAACAGGTAGGTTGAGTTTTGGTCTGAAGTGTTGTTGACCAGATTTTCGGTGTTACGCTCGAGCGGGTCATTCTGCGCTCGAGCGGAGTTCGTTTCTTTGGTGGTACGCTCGAGTGGGTCTCTTTGCGCTCGAGCGGGGTTTACACACTCCCAGTATTTCGTGCCTCTGCAAAACTTCTGCAGGTGTGTTTTCCATGCTCGAGCAGGTATGTTGGCGCTCGAGCGGGTTGTTCATTGTCTGTAAAAGAAGTGGGAGAGGAGAATCTATGCTCGAGCGAACTGGTTTTCGCGCTCGAGCAGATGTATTTTGTTTTTGTGTCTTGGTGCTCGAGCAGGCCTTTTTGCACTCGAGCGGGTTAAGTTTTTGTGCTTGACGCTCGAGCATTCTATTATCCGCTCGAGCGGGTCATACGTATATCAGTAGACAGCAACGGGATTACACTTCACTTTTTTTCATTCTCTTCTTTATACAAACCCTAGATCTGAGCTCTCTCTCACTCTACAAACCTTCTCTCTAAGGTTTCATCTCATTCCAGTGGGTTCCTAGCCTAGTCTCTTTGTATAAAAGGTAGAGGGTGTTGAGGGCTTTGTTTTAATCAGAAAATTATTGAATTTGGAGCACGTTGAGTTTTGGTCTTCATCTCCATTTGAGCTCTAACTTCGAGGTAGGGATATCCTACTCCATCTTATCAGCATTGTCTTTAAATTTTGGCATTTTGATATGTTGGGGTTATTGGGTAAAATTGGAAAAGTTTGTGATCTTTGTGTAATTTACAAAAGAGGGGGTTTTCATTTATATAAACCCATATGTATGTAATACTTTGAGAAAAGGAATTAATGTTGGATTATTGATGAAAATGGAACTTTAGGGTTGATGTTGAGAATATGGGGAAAAGTCCTAATTGTTATGATAAATTAATTTGTATGATTAATTTAGGGAGATGAGAAATTGAATAAGAATTATTCAAATTGGAAAGGTATGGGATTAAAGGGTGTGGTTGGATTAATTTATCGCTCACCTAGACGAAATGTTGATATTTTATCCATTTGGTGTATTTATTTTCTGTTTAGAAATAACTGCTTTGGGATATCGGTGGAGGATAGTCTTGATTGTTGTAGACAATGCATAGTGATTAGGCAAACTAGAACTAATCAATTGAGTATGCTATCGAATATAGCGGTTGGTATAATACATCAAATTTTGTATTGATTGATTGAACATGTATATGATAATTGCTTATATACATTGTGTTATATGGGAGGAGATAGGGGATGTACTCCACGGTTTAGGTGAAGATAGGGGATGGACCTCTAAACCGGATGTTGTTGACATTGATACAGCACTAAAATGTGTATCATTTGTGAAGTATGGAAGTGTTTTTGGCTGAGATTGATACAGCACCAAAATGTGTATCTATTGTGATGTAAGAAATGTTTAACATGAGTTGTTATCCCAATGAATTGGAAATATTGTTAATAAGAGATGTAATCTCTGTCGGATTATCTGGCTAGGTTCTGAGCCACGTTTTTGAAATGAAATATAATATGGACATGATTGTCATGGAACTGTAATGTGATGTAAGTGGATGTATAAGTGTTGACCATCTATCAACTACTAATATTTTAGTCATTGTTTGTAGTTGGTTTAGTATATTTCTATTGGGCTGTGGCTCACCCTATATGGGACATCATTTTCAGGTTCAGGTACTATGCCACCCCCGAGATCTTAACATGGATTATTGTGGGAGTTAAAGACTCTTTTGTTAATTTTCGTTGTATTACATGTATATCAAGCCAAGGGCTTCTTTTGTGTAAAGTTAATACTCTCTTCTTTTGTAACCAAGTGTTGACTTGGAAAGTTGTAAGCCTATAGGGCATTTACTTTTGTCGTCAACATGTAATACTTTTGTAAAAAAACTCTGATGATTATAATATGAGATCCCTTTTCTTTACCGTGTTTGTATGATATTATGGGTTCACTTTGAGGGTGTTACAACATGGTATCAGAGCGTACCGGGTTCGAATACTTTGGGTATAGCTATCTGTAGACACCCCATTTTTGACCGTCCTCAAGACTTGGACCTCACCATTGGGACACTTGGTGATTACCCTTGTTTGTGTTCGTCTTGAGTTCCTGGAGGTCTCGGTTGCGCGCCTTGCCTCAGGACCTCTCGACTCGACCGTGTTGTGTCTGGTTTTGTACCAAACACTTGTGTTTTTCCTTGGAGGGGCAGGAAATGCCTTGTGAGGCATCCCCACACATCACCGGCCATGGCTTGAGGCCATCGGCCAGTGATTTTATGCCATCGGCAATGTATATTGCCGTTCGGCACTCTTTGTTGCCGCTCGGCCATTTATTTTGCCAAAATGGCAATTTTGAATGGCTGATCACTGTTCATCTACTTTTGGTAGATATTTTGTGCCAGCTATCATAGCTGGCACCCACCTTTTCTCCCCTCCATACACGTGTATGGAAGGATCTCTCTCTTGACAAGCTTATTTGACAAGCTTTACAAGAGAGAGCTCTATAAGAGAGAGTCTCCTCTCTTGGATTTAGGGTTAGAAAAGATAGTTAGAGAGCTCTGGTTTTAGGTTAGGATTTATATATCTATCCTATATCTCTCTCTCTCCCTCTTGAGCTTAGTGTGTGTGTTTTGTCTTACTTTTGCTCACAAGCACCCACCATCACACCATCCCTTGGAGCTGAGGCCTCTTGCGGGTTGTTTTGGAGGTTTTGAAGCTGGTTTCAACCTAAAGAAGCTGCTGGAGCTCCATTGTTGAAGAGGGTCTTCAAGGGTAAGAAGCTTGCTCCTTTTTACCCCTTTCTTGCATTGTATTTTTGCCTACCTTACAACTGTTTTTGTGTTTAGTATATAACATAAAAAAGTTCTGTTTTTAGGCCCTCTAAATAGTTTGTTTATAGTGTTTTGTGATTTGAGGTTGTTTAACCCCTTTTGAGGCTTGTAAGGCTCCTTTTTGTGCCATTTTGTGTGAGCTCCAGGACCATTGAGTTTGGGCCTCCTCACCAATGAAATCTTGAGGGATTTCAGAGGTGGGGATGGTGCCTTGAGGTCCTAGGAAGGAGAGGGCCACCCCCTCTCCTTGTTGTCCTTGAAAAGGACCTTTTTTTGGCCTCTTGAGGGAGCACCATGTTTAGATTCATGTTAACCATTCCTTAGCTAATTTTTGTGCTTATTATGTCATAATATGCCTCTGTTTTTAGTTGGTTTTGGTACACCATGCTTGCTTAGCATACATGCCTTGTAATGCCATTTTGTTGCCTTAACATGCCTTAGGTTGTAAACCATTGTTCTAGCATGTTTTCGGCTTGGCTTTGTGAAGCTTTCATGTTTGTTTTGCCATGATTAAGGTCTGTCCTTAGTTGTTTGGATCGATTTTAGCATGTATTGCATAGTCCCTTTGCATTTTGGCTTGTTGGCCTCAAGTGTGTGATTGTGTGGTATGCAATAGTTGCATCATTTTCAGTGGTTTGGGACCACTTTCCATGCTATTTCCGTCCTCATAACATGCTTGCATGCTTGCCTCTTGATGCTTCTTTGATGCTTTAAAAGCTTGCGTTGAATGCTCCATGTTTGGTCTCTTTTGCATGCTTCCATTTTTTGGATACTTGGATGCCATCTAGGTGTTCCCTTAGCATTGTTTAGGTCTGCCTTGAACATGTTTTAAGTCTTCTTGGCCTTGTGGAGCTTGGTTGGCTTGGCCATGGTTTAAGTCTCCTTGCCTTGCCTCAAGTATTTGGACCAATTGCATGCTTTGTTTGTCTCGTTTGCTTGGTTTAGCACCATCATTAACCTGATTTTCAAAGCTTGTGTGCATGCCATATGTCCATGTTTGCATCCTCCTAAGTGTGCTTGAGGATTGTCTCTTTATGCCTAAGTGTTGGTCCTTGTATACATGCATGTTTGCATGCCATTAGTCCTTCATTTTTGGGCACTTTGGCCACTGATTTTGGCTTGTTTGAGAATTGCCTAATCATGTTTAAGTCCATCCTTTGCTTGTTTGCATGTTTGCCTTGCATATTTGCTTGCATACTTGCATAAATGCATTGCATTGCCATGTTGCATCCTTAGCTCGCATGCCTAGGTTGCATTGCATTGTGCATGCATTGCCTCACCTCTTGAAGTGAGTCATGATAGAGGTAGAAGCCCCTTGGTTTGACTATGTGCATTGCATTACCTTTGAAATCAACATGCATAACTTGGTCTCTTGGGTCATCACGCATTGAAATGCGCGATTGATGGTCCGAGAACCAAGGACCATGTCCCTTTGAGTCATAAACATGATAAGGGATGTGGTTGGTGCATACACTACTTGGATTGCATTGCCATGCAAAGCCCTGTCCACTGCTGCTGTCAAACAGATTCCGCAGGAACTTTTTGCCGATCGGCTGAACAGAGTGCTGATCGGCAATCCATATGTGGCCGATGGATCCATTTTTTGGCCGATCGACACCAAATCACAGCCGATGATGATTCCCTCCACCCGGTGGCAATCCCCAACATCCAGTGAGCACATCCTGAGACTTTGGCAGTCTTCAGACAAGCAGAGCAGGGAAAACAGAGGTAGCTTGTGCATGGCAGTGGACTTCCGAGCAAGACCCGAGCATGTGTGCATTGAGCCCTCTTCCCGAGGCCCTTTTTCTTGCTTTCTTAAATTAATTAATTTGTTTAATTAGTTTAGTTGGTCTGTAATAATTAATTAGCTAGGATAGTTAATTTATTATTCGAATTGTATTATTCATTTGGTCTCTCCGAGCGAGGGCGAATTTGTAATAAGTGTGGGTGAGTGTGTGTGTGTCTTCCAACCCCCACTTCTTTCTCCCTTTTACTTACCTGCTTTGATGGTTAGTAATAGGTCATGTTTAATTTAGCATACCTGATGCTATGCATGCGTGCATCATTCATCAGTATTGCATGCACCGGGCTCGGCGCATCATGCTAACTGCATAGTATTTCAAATCTGACTTGAATACATGCTATTTGTGCATCTTCACATGTCATTCATAGACTAGCCAAGCCTACTCTAGTGACATTCCGTATGCGTTGCATTAGACATTTAAACATGGACTTGGATCATGCATTGATTGCTAACAAGTTCTTTGTTTTGGCACGGAGTACGATGTAAGTATTTATGCTTTAGCATCCTTGCATGCGTGTGAGTGTTGCCATGATAGCATGATTACCATGAGGCTAGCTGCTTATGTGATATAACTGCTTGAATGCCTGTGGGTGAATGTTGGATTGTCTGAGTTGGAATAGCTCATTGAAATCCATGTTTTAGCCTACTTGCGAGTAGCAAATTCCAAAACATTTTTCCAAAACAAACGGATATGCAATGCTTATTCCCAAATTAGGCAATCTAGTCTATACTTTTGTGCTGTGCGCATAACATAGTAATTCTAGGCTAATTGTCGGGATAAGAACACATAATGTTTTCAAAAACAGATATCACGGTTAGTAGAGGCCGATCTTCGGATCGGGCGAGAGGGGGTGCTCATAGCTGACCTTCCCCGATCGTACCCAAGCTCCCGAGCCGAGGCAACTTTGGTGATGACGGACACGTGGCCTTTGGCACCGAGTCAGGGTTTCCTAAATTCCCCCATAAAAAAATATATAGGTGGCGACTCTGTATCTGGAAAAGCAGTCCATGTTTGGCACTTCTTTTCAAAAATCTGTTTCTCAAAACGATTTGCCGGATTTGGACTCTTTGGTTCAGATTAAGAACCGTGACACAAATCGAGTCCGAACTGTAGAACGAGGGCCTCACGCGGGCGCGTCTACACTATCCCGGTTTTCCCTTTACTGTTTAATCGTATTCCGGACTCGGTTCCGTGGAATTGGTTGTTGTATATATCTTGTTTTCATCCTTTAATTCCCTATGTTTGAATTTTAGGATGTGTTGGGCGTGTTTCGAACATGTAGGTTGAGTTTTGGTCTCAAGTGTAGTTGCCTAGATTTTTGGTGTTACGCTCGAGCAGGATTCAGTTCTTTGGTGGCACACTCGAGCGAGGTTTACACACTCCCAGTATTTCGTGCCTCTGCAAAACTTCTGCAGGTGTGTTTTTCACGCTCGAGCGGATTTTCTTACGCTCGAGCGGGTCACGCTCGAGCGGGTATGTTGGCGCTCGAGCGGGTAGTTCATTGTCTGTAAAAGAACTGGGAGAGGAGAATCTATGCTCGAGAGGACTAGTTTTCGCGCTCGAGCGGATGTGTTTTGTTTTTGTGTCTTGGCGCTCGAGCGGGCCTACTTGCGCTCGAGCAAGTCCAGTTTTTCGTGCTTGACGCTCGAGCGGGAGAATCGTATCAGTTGGCAACTGGGCATTTTTGAATGACTTTTTACATTTTCCTTTCTCTCTCTTACTTTTCCAAAATCGATTTTGAGAGCTCCTCTCTCTAGAACCTTCCTTCTCTCTAAGGTTTGATCTAGTTAGAGTGACCTTCCACCTTAGTTCCTTTGCAAAAGTTGTAGAGCTTGGTGTGGGCTTCCTATCAATCTGAAAAATTCTTGATTTGGAGCATTTTGGATTTTTTTCATCATCTCCATTTGGGTTCATCTCTTGAGGTAGGGATAACTACTCATTCTTATGGGCTTTTACTTAAATTGTTGGTCATTTTGATAAAGTGTTGAAGTTGGGAAATTTTAGGACTTAGGGTTTCAAAATGTATAAAGGGGGTTTTGTTATTTTGATTCTTAAACATGTATTTTGGGTCTCAAAATGGTAGTATTGTGTTGGTTGTCGATATTTGAACCTTTGGGCTAATATTGAGAAATGGAAGAGAAAGCCCTAATTTGTGCATAAATTAATTGGTATAATTAATTTGAGAAAATTATGGGTTTATTGAAGTTGAGTTGAATATAATGAAAATGGTTCATTATGAGATGAGACTGTGGAGTTGGATTTATTAATCGCTCACTTTTTTGAAAATATTGATTATTTATCTGTTGACGCATTTATTATCTGTTTAGAAACAATTGCTTTGGGCTATCGGTGGAGGATAGTCTTGATTGTTGTAGACAATGCATGATGATTAGGCAAACTAAAACTAATCAAATGAGTATGCCATCGAATATGGCGGTTGATATAATACATGAATTTTATGTATTGATTTGATTATGCATACGATATGTATTTATACACTGTAGACACCCCATTTTTGACCGACCTTAAGACTCAGACGTCACTGATTGAGCGCTTGGTGATGTTGCATAATGTGCTCGTTCAGAAGTTTCAGAGTTGCGGCCGTGAGCCCTGCCTCCGGACTTCCGAACCCTCTTTTGTTCTTTGCCTCGGTTTGCGAACCGGACTCGGTTTTCTTTGTTTCTTTTCCTGAGGGGAGGGAGAGGTCTTGTAAACCATCTCTCAGTGGCCGTGGGCTACATTTTGTGGCTATAGGCCATTTTGCCCATTTCAGAGCCCGGTTTCCGGTTTTCGGAGCCGTAAGGCCGTGTGCCTCGGTTCGGGACCGCTTAACCATCTCCTATCACTCTGATTTTTGTCATGCATCTTATTTACTCCCTTTTAAGGGACACTGGGGTCTGAGAAACCCACTTTGTGGTCGAGTGCCACTTTCGGTGCTTAGCAGGCCATTTTCGGGACCCCGAACTGCGTGTTTTGGCCCCCGAGCATTCGTTTTGCATCGGTTTTTGTTCATTTTTGGCAAGTACCTCTGTTTTATCACTGGGAAGGCCGTAGAAGGGTGAGAGGCCAGTAATTGTTGCAGCAACCAGTTATATATCCCCCGACGCCCTTCGATGCCCGTTTTTCACACTTCCGGGCTAATGTTGAACACCTTGGGGCCACTTTCTTGAACTTTGAACCACATATTTGTGATGTACACACATGGGAGGACCCTAAAAGTTGGTGGCCGGCCACTAATGTTGCTTGACCCTTTTGAACCCCTCCTCCCGAGCCAATGTTGAACAACCTGGGCCCTTTTTCTTGAACTTTGAACCACATATTTGTGATGTACACACATGGGAGGACCCTAAAGGTTGGTGGCCGGCCACTAATGTTGCTTGACCCTTTTGAACCCCTCCTTCCGAGCCAATGTTGAACACCCTTGAGCCACTTTCTTGGACTTTTAACCACAGGGTTGTGTTGAGGGCACATGGGAGGACACCATTATGTGGTGGCCGGCCACTAAACCAACTTGACCCTTTTGACCCCTAGCCGGCCGGCTAGGGGATGTGGCCGGCCGGCCACCTGAAACAAAAATACCTGGCCGGCCATGATCCTCACACTGTTCACTTTACAGCTGTATAGCTTTATCCCCTAGAAAATATCCCAATCCGGGGGATATTTTGTGGGGGAAAACTTGCCTAATTTTCCCCCACCTTTGCCCCTCCTCTACTCCCCCTTTTTTGTCCATATAATCAGCAGGCAACATAGAGTTAAGGGGTTAGAAAATTTGCTCTTCAAGCTTGAATACAAGAATCCCTCTTCATCTCTCTCATTTCCTTGAAAAACTTCCAAGTCCTACACCACCATTCCTTCTACACCACCACCCCCCACCCTTCCATCCTCCATTCCAGAAGATTGAAGGTGTTCTCCAAGGCCTAAGGAGCCACAAACTCAAGCCAAGAGGCAACCAAAGTCAAGTCTTCAAGGGTAAGTTCACTTTCCCTCTTTTCTAGCTCATTTTTACAACATTTCTTAGCCTCTCTTTCTTGTATATTTGAGCTCCGACCAAAACTGAAAATTTCATTTTTTTGAGCTCATTTTCATGTTTCATTAAGAGCTCAACCCTGTTTGAGCCCCCCATGTTGCACTTGCTTCAATATCCTCCTTGAATGTCATTTTTTTGCATGCTTTTTCTAACCTAAGTGTGATCTATTTTGGAGTTTATCATGAACTGTAAGTAGGCTTACTTTGAGCCCCTCTTCAACATTGAAGAAGGGTTCATCTTTGTTTGGGACCTCCATGTACCACTTGTCTTTATATCCATCTTTGGTCCCCTATTCTTGTATGACTTGGCAGACTATCTTGGTTCCATTTTTGGTCATTTTACAGAGCTAGAAAAGTTCTTATTTTGGCCCATTCTTCATGTTTCATTAAGGGCCTTTCATGGTTTGAGGCATATTTTATACACTTCGTGTTATATCTCTCTTTTAATCCCCATTTTTGCATGTTTTGGCAGCCTATCATGCTTCCGTTTTTGGCCTTTTTACAGTACTAAAAATAGTCTTATTTTTGCCCATTCTTCATGTTTCATTAAGGGTCTTTGGCTGTTTGATGAATATTTTGCATACTTTGTGTTATAGCCACTTTTGAGCCTCATTTTGCATTGCATTTCTAGCATGTTTGTATACTGTTTTGGAGTTTTTACAGTTCTGTAAATAGTCATATTTTTGGTCCCTCTTCAATGTTGTAGAAGGGAATTTTTCATTTTGGGCTTTGCATATACCACTTGCCTCTTTGGCCACCTTTTGGCCCTTTTTCTTGCATGGGAGTGCAGCCATACCTGTGTTTGTTTTTGGGGTTTTTACAGTTCTGGAAAACATCATATTTTGGGCCCCTCTTCAACTTTGTTGAAGGGCCCTAACCTGTTTGAGGACAGCCTCTGTGAGTTGCTTCTTAATCCCATGTTTAGGGCCATTTCTTGCATGCTAGTTTTGCACTGTTTTTGCTTGCTATTTGGCCATGTTTTGAACTGGAAAAATGCTTATCTTGGGATTGTCTTGCTTCTGTATTTTCATTGCATGTCCATATTGTGCATGTTTGGTATAGCTATAGGCCATTTCGGGTGCCAAAATTCATATTTCGGGAATATTCCATGCATCGGGTGTGTTTTCGCCTCGTTTCGGGGCTGTTTTCCCCCACATTTCAGTGCTTAAAGTCCATGTTGCATTCTATATGCCATTTCCATGCTATTGCATTGCGTATGCCATTGCCTCGGTTTGCGTGCCCGTGTGCACGCATTTCGAGGCACTTCATTTTCATCCATCGGCCTCTTATGTGAGTGTGGCTGAGGCTCTCTCATGTTAGTATAAGTCCATGTTGCATTCTATATGCCATTTCCATGCTATTGCATTGCGTATGCCATTGCCTCAGTTTGCGTGCCCGTGTGCACGCATTTCGAGGCACTTCATTTTCATCCATTGGCCTGTTATGTGAGTGTGGCTGAGGCTCTCTCATGTTAGTGTAAGCCCATATCATGTTTCCATGTCATTTGCATTGCGTATGTCATTTTCTCGGTTTGCGTGCCCGTGTGCACGCATTTCGAGGCATCTCATTTCCATAGCATTGTGTATGTTAGGATTGTATCTTAGTCGCATTTTATGCATGTCATGCATATTGCATCGTGTTCGGAATAGGAGTTAGCCCGGGCACGGGGAACGAGGTGCGTTTCGTACTCCGAGTGACGGAACGCGTCTCAATTCCCCAGTCACCGACACTCCGGATTATCCATGATGGAGTTAGGTTTTAGCTGTGCATTCATGTGCATTCATCCTATATTGAATTGTGCATTTCGACTCCTCGGCCATCATGCCTCGGTATGCGTGATTGGTGGCACGAGGATCGAGGCATGCATATATCTGTGAAAATACATTGCTATGCCCCTTTCCTGCTCTCTGTTACAGCAAAATGAAGAATCAGCAAACTTCCGGAGTTTGGCACGCGTTTCAAGAATAACTGCTAAACAGAGGCTAATTGGGGCATCCCGGTGGATTTTTGCGCAAGGCAGCCCAGACATGCATCATTCATCAGAAGCAAGGCAGTCCCTGGCTTGCATGCCAGTTTTACAGTTTTCTTAGTTAATTTGTTAATTAATTAGGAATTTGTATATTATTCGGACTGTATTATTTGGACTGTAATATCCTTTTATTCGGGACTGTATTATTTATTCGGACCCTCTGCGCGAGGGCACAACTGTAATAAGTGTGCGTGAGTGTGATGTATGTCTTCCAACCCCACGTCTTTCTTCCCTTTTATTTACCCGCTTATGATGGTTAGATTAGGGCATATTTCAATTAGCATACAGTATGACAGCATGTTTGCATCATTCTTCTGTTTTGCATGCACCGAGCTCGGCGCATCATACTAACTGCATTGTACTTTCAATTCCAAATTGAATACATGTTAGTTGTAGCATTTCATATGCCATGTTTAGAATAGCCGAGCCTGCTATAGTTTTCATTTTTGCATGTGTTGCATTAGGCATCTCTGTATACTTAAGGATCATGCATGATTTTTAATATAGTTTATGTTTTGGCTTGGAGTACTTGGTGAGTTTTATGCTTTAGCATCCTTGTATGCGTGTGAGTGAATGCCATGAATAGCATGCTAACCATAAGGCTAATTGCTTATGTGATATAACTGCCTGAATGCCTGTGGGTGAAGGTTGGGTTATTTGGATTAGAACAATTCATCAAATGTTTGTTTTAAGCACACTAGATAGTGGCAAAATCATGTTTTCTAAGCCCACCTGAGGGTGGCAAATCCACGTCTTAGCCTACCTGCGGGTAGCACCATCAAACCATTTTCAAACAAACATGAAATGTTTTGTTCCAATTCAGGCGATCCAGTCTATACTTGTATGCTGTGCGCATCACATAGTAACCTAGGCTAATAACCGGAATAAGGATACACAAAGTTTTCAAAAATAGATATCATGGTTAGTAGAGGCCGATCTTTGATCGGGCAAGCGGGGGTGCTCACGAAGTGACCTTCCCCAATCGTACCCAAGTTCCCGAGCCGAGGCAACTTTGGTAATGACGGACACGTGGCCTTTGGCACCGAGTCAGGGTTTCCTAAATTTTCCATTAAAAAAACATTTAGGTGGCGACTCTGTATCTGGCAAAGCAGTCCATGTTTGGCACTTCTTTCAAAAAATCTGTTTTTTTCTCAAAACGATTTGCCGAATTTGGACTCTTTGGTTCAGACTTAGAACCGTGACAAATTTGAGAGTCCTGAGCTGTAGTGACCCCAAAATGAACAGAACGGGAGCTCGTTCCTCCCGGGAGCGTTCGGGGACGTCTACAGTTTCTGGCGACTCCGCTGGGGAGTTAGAGAACTTGACTCGAACTCATGATATCTGTTTTTGACTACACTTGTGTGTTTTTTTGCATTGCATTTGCATTGGTGCGCCTAGGACACCGTGTTTGCCATCTGCTATTCCTGAACGGTTTGCCGGAGGCTTGTCTTGTCAAGGCATGACCATAAGGCTGACCGGTTGTGGGCTCTGCCAGTATGGGAACACAAACCCCGGTTTTACCGGGGCACCCTTTTGACCATTCGACCTAGTGCATATTCGGATCCATAGTGACCATTCCAAACTAGGACAGGTTGCTTACCCGTTTATAGGTTGTTTGAAACCACTGTGTGCGTAGTGAAACCCTAGTTCCTGACAAAATAGGACAGGGAAACCCTACCCCAACATAGGGGTGTTTTGGCTCTCACTTATCTGCTATGTGCCTTAGAGTGCATCTTTACAGGAATGCATGTATCAGTTTGCAAGTTTGGGCATCGGGCCTGCGGGCGCCAGTTCAGTATTTTGGGTATTAGGCTTACGTGCACCAGCTCAGTATTTTCAGAAATCAGTTATATCTGCGGGTATCAGGTTCAGTTTTGGGGACAGTAATTTTGGGAACAGTGATCAGTGGTCGAATGCAGTTATTCAGTTATATTCATGTCTATATTGGTGGGATTGGGTTGAGATGCTGCATGTTTTCTCTTTCAGCTCAAAGACTCGGTTTAGAGCAACCAGTGTTCCCCTTTGCTGAGGCAAGACAGGAAAAGGCTCACCGGTTCTTCAGATTCATTAGTCACCAACCCGGTCTATCTGATCCGTCAGTCACCAGTCACATCACCTCTGTTCAGTTCAGCAAAACTCGTAATGGCGCAAAATTCGGAAGAAATTGTGGTTATGGCAGCCACATTGGACCAAGGAATCACATTGCAAGGTTATACCAATGGTGAAGTGCCACACCCACCCAGGTCACCTGCCGTACATCCGATCTGGGAACCCCAGTTATTTTAAACCCGTGAGCCCACCACATTCGAGTTGATGGGAATGATTGGTGACCTTCAAAGATCCGTGGCGGATCTAGCCTGCGGAATGTCAGTTCCGCCGCCAAATGCACCGTATGCTGGAAATTTCATACCGCAGGAGCCCCCGCTACTAGGACGAATTGTAATCGAACTTAGCCAACCTGAAGCCATCCCAAGTTCCGGCAATGGCATGTCGACAACAACGGGGCTCCGCTCTGATGTAGCAACTCAAACCTTCTACCAAGCCGAGGCGAGTGGTAAGAACAAGATGAAGCTGGACACCGATCCCTACGAACAACTCCTGTGGGCTGTTGAGGCTTTGAAAGCCGGAGGATTGAATAAACAGCAGGTGTTCGCTGTTGCTGTAAAAACTGTAGATGACATCTTCCCCACTCAGGCCGAGAGCAGTTTAAGCTAGAGGGAAAATCAAGATGGGGACCGTCGTGCCAGAACAGTTCCTTCAAATCCTAACCCTGCACCTAGAAGAGATCAGAGAGCCAAGGCAACACCGGCCGACCCTTTTTCGAGTGCGTCCAGCAAAAGTCAGCAAGCCTCGAATTATCCGCCCCGAGGTCGCAGAGTCTTCCATGCCCTCTATATGCCTTTGTCTAAGGCCCTTCAAATCCTCGTCAAAAAAGGGCATCTCAAACCCCTCGAGCCTCGGCCTCTCCCGAGTCCTCTTCCAGCTAAGCATGATGGTACCTAGTACTGTGCATACCATCAGCAAACCGGTCACAGCACCGACAATTGCTTCCGTCTTCGCCACGAAGTGCAAGATTTGATTGACAATGAAGTTATCCTCCCTCCAAGCTCGGCAAAGTCTATCACCACCAGGTTGGTGGATTTCGAGGATAATGCAAGTATGTGATCAGGGGTTGGAACACCTGCGGGCGGCGCGCGGTTTACCTCGGATGTGGCGTATAGCACGCACTATTTTGAGCATTTGCGAATGCTAGTTTTGTAGTTTCTGACTTGGGTGTTGAGTCAGTTCTGTAGTTTTGTTTTAAGTCTGCCTCATTGTCTCGAGTCAGTCTTCTTGACTAAGGGTTTGTCTTGTTGCATCGAGTCAGTCCTGTTGTACAAAGGTCGGGTGATCCCGGGGGTGTTACCTCGGGCATCACCATTTTGTTTTGTGTTTGTCTTTTCGTTTTGCTTTGAGTCTGTTCTTGCTTGGAGCCAGTTACACCAACAGATTTGAATGAAATAGCAGTGGTTTTTCACGCTCTTGTGTTTGCCTCGGTCATGTGCCAATTGTGCTAGAAAGTTTGAATGAAACAGCAGTACTTTTCGCCTACTCTTTTGCACCCCGAAATCATTGCATTGACCTAAGTTTTTCAAAACTTTTTGAACACCGCGGTGAAAACAAAGAGGAAGGAATTCCTCGGGATTTGCAAAACTTTGATCAATTGAGAGAAAGAGAGGCGTGCTAAGCCCTTAATGAATGAAATCATGCTTATTAGCGTGAGTACTGAGAAGGACCCTGGCTTGATCCAGACTGGTTTCACACTATTTTCAGCGCGAGTGATTTGTCGCTTTCTTAAAAATTTTCAAAAGCAAAATATTTTGCGCGGTCCTGCGAAGACCTGTGTGGAATCGCTCTTGAGATTGTGCAGCCTAGGATCGCTCTCAGCCTCGAGACTCAACCCCTTTGCTTCCAAACCTTGAACTTGAATTCAGAAGGTTCAACGGTCAACTACGACGTGAGGCCTGTGTGGCCAGATTTGAAGCAGCCCTCGAACAAGAGGCCAGGAAAGTCAGACCAAAAAAATCAGATCTCATCAGGAGAAGCTTACGAAGCTAGAACAGGAGCCATTCTCCTGGATTCAGATAATTTCAGGATCTCAAAACCATTTGGCATGGACTCGTTACACTTTTACCCTTCGAGAGGCTCGCTGGGCCGAAAACCCGGAAGGGCGACCCAGGCAAAAGTTAGAGCAAGAGAAAAATACAAAAAAGAGAACAAAAAAGAAAGATGCAAAGAAAAGAACAAAAAAAAAGGGAAAATCAAAACAAAAAGAGAAAAGAAATGAAAAGAATTGAAATGAAAAGAAGAACAAAGCTCGCAAGGTCGAAAACCCGCAATGGGCGCCTTGGCAAAAGTTAGAACCTAAAAAGGAGAGGTTAATACCCGAGTGTACCATAACCGAACTACGTAAGGCTTGATTCCCATCTTTGGGATACGTAGGCAACTTCATTCTGAAGTCCAGCCGTAAAATGCTTCAAATTAGATTATGTCCATGCGATGGTTTTGGTCATCTTTGTCTTCTCTGTATCTGAGAGTCTGGTCGCGTTCGTCGCTCTGAGGACTGCCCACAAAGCGCTGCGGTGCCATCCAAACAAGGGGCAACTTTCCGTTGCCATTCAATGCGCCGCGGTGCCATCCAAACAAGGGACAGCTTCCCGTTGCCATTCAATGCGCCGCGGTGCCGTTCAAACAAGGGGCAACTTTCCGTTGCCATTCAATGCGCTGCGGTGCTATCCAAACAAGGGGCAACTTTCCGTTGCCATTCAAAGCGCCGCGGTGCCATTTCAAACAAGGGGCAACTTTCCGTTGCCATGCAGTGTCCTTCAGACAAGGGGCAATTTTCCATTGCTACGGATCCGAGGTTGTGCATCTCGAGAGTAGGTTCCGTGCTCGTTGAGCAGTGGTCGTTCGCAAAAATAGTTTTTGAAAATTTTTACTAGGGTTGACTAAATCTTCTCGAAAAGTATCCCATTTTCGAAACTGGACCATTTCTTTGGACCCAAAAAAGAAAAATTTTCAGTGCTCATAGCCTGACTTGCATGATTTCAAATCAAAAATCGAGCAAGTGTGTTAATCTAACTCTCATGTTCGCAAAATTATTTCAATAGAAAACCAAAACAAAAAATGGTCGAAATAATGAGCTAGGGGCACAGTTGAGTCAAGCTTTCTGTCTTTCCCCCATTGTCAACATACTTGCCAGAAAAGGCACTCTACTTGCCAGAAAAAGCACTCTACTTGCCAGAAAGGACACTCTACTTGCCAGAAAAGGGGATAACTGAAGTTAACAACAAAGGGTCGAAAGCTCTCTCATCCTCCAAGCAGCGAGGTATCAAGCCGAGTGCGAAGCACGAATTGGAATGGATCAAGATGCCCCATTCCCTCATCCGGCGCATCGACAGATGTTACCAAAGGAAATAGCCGCGAGCTGATTATGTTAGGTGTGAGCCCGCAACTTCCTATTCATTCATCAACCACCCAGGGAAGGGACAAAAAAATGAGAAATTAAAGAATAGAGAGACGTGCGATGAGAGGAAAAGTGAGAAGAGGGCTTTTTCAGAAAAACAGAGCTTGAGGGCCGAGTGATGTGAGAACCACAACTGAGAAAGGGTGGGAAACACTACCCGGAGAAGCTGGCTCCTCGCATACTGAGAGGTCTCTCGTCCTTGTAACACGTCTGCGTGTCATGTCTTTTGTTTTTGTTTGTCTCGATTCTGGCTTTGAGTCGTTCCGAGTGTGTCTTGATGCGTTTAGGTTGTTTACCTTTTCTTTTCCATTGTTCAAATCTTTTTCGCTGTGTTCTGTCGTAGGCTCAATGCCCAGTTAAGAACACATTTCTTAATTTCAAAAATTGTCTTGTGCTCAGAGTGCCGTGTCATTCTCCACATTTGTGCAAAACAAGATTTTGTTCTTTAAAAACAAAAACGCAGGGTTCAACCCGACCCGTGTGGGAACAGTAAAGCCAGAACCCATCTGAAGCTATATAGGTTCCAAACTTCAAACCAAAAGGAAAAGAGGAAGACGTCGGACATCTGAGTTTGTTTTAACTTTTGCAAGTTCCGTCATCGCATCCTGTAGGTTCAAAACGAGCTGCATGTTCGGAAAATCAAAAGTTTGGGCTGCGTGTTCAACTTTCAATCAGTGTGGGCTACGTGTTCACCTTCAATTCGAGCTGCGTGTTCGGAAAATCAAAAGTTTGGGCTGCGTATTCAACTTTCAATCAGAGTGGACTGCGTGTTCACCATCAATTCGAGCTGCGTGTTCGGAAAATCAAAAGTTTGGGCTGCGTGTTCAACTTTCAATCAGAGTGGGCGGCGTGTTCACCTATCAATCTGAGCTGCGTGTTCGGAAAATCAAAAGTTTGGGCTGCGTGTTCAACTTTCAATCAGAGTGGGCACACCATCAATTCGAGCTGCGTGTTCGGAAAATCAAAAGTTTGGGCTGCGTGTTCAACTTTCAATCAGAGTGGGCTGCGTGTTCGGAAAATCAAAAGTTTGGGCTGCGTGTTCAACTTTCAACTATCAAACTGTGGGCTGCGTGTTCACCTATCAATTCGAGCTGCGTGTTCAGGAAATTTAAGTTTGGGCTGCGTGTTCAACTTTCAACTATCAAACTGTGGGCTGCGTATTCACCTATCAATCTGGGCTGCGTGTTCAGGAAATTTAAGTTTGGGCTGCGTGTTCAACTTTCAATCAGAGTGGGCTGCGTGTTCACCTATCAATCTGAGCTGCGTGTTCGGAAAATCAAAAGTTTGGGCTGCGTGTTCAACTTTCAATCAGAGTGGGCTGCGTGTTCACCTTCAATTCGAGCTGCGTGTTCGGAAAATCAAAAGTTTGGGCTGCGTGTTCAACTTTCAATCAGAGTGGGCTGCGTGTTCACCTTCAATTCGAGCTGCGTGTTCGAAAAATCAAAGTTTGGGCTGCGTGTTCAACTTTTAATCAGAGTGGGCTGCGTGTTCACCATCAATCTGAGCTGTGTGTTCAGAAAATTCAAAAGTTTGGGCTGCGTGTTCAACTTTCAATCAGAGTGGGCTGCGTGTTCACCATCAATCTGAGCTGTGTGTTCAGAAAATTCAAAAGTTTGGGCTGCGTGTTCAACTTTCAATCAGTGTAGACTGCGTGTTCACCTCCAATTTGGACAGTGTGTTCAGAGAATCAGTGTTTGGGCTGCGTGTTCAACTCTCCATCAATGTGGGCTGTGTGATCACGACAAAGAGTATGAGCTACGTGTTCAGAAATTCAAGTGCTTGAGCTGTGTGTTCAAAAATGCAAACCGAAATGAGCTGTGTGCTCGGAGTCGAGCTATGTGCCCGAAGAAAGGAGCTGTATGCCCCCGAAATGAGCTGTGTGCCCGAAAACGAGCTGTGTGCCCAAAATAAGCTGCGTGCCCGAAATGAGCTGTGTGTCCAAAAGAGCTGTGTGCCCAGATTAAATAGAGTATTGTGTTTCGAGCCGCGTGCCAAACGAACAAAGTGTTGTGTTTTGAGCTGTGTGCCAATTGAATGGAATGCTATGTCGTAAGCTGTGTACTAAGCCTTGCATTGTGCATGCATCTCTTCGCGCTATTTCGCGCACCTCAATCGCACTGTCCTGTGTACCCACCTCGTCTAGGAAACCTTAAATCCTCCGGTCTAAGGAGACCTTAAATCCTGCATCATCATTCGCGCCTTTTCGCGCATCGCACTTGCATTTCATCGCACTATCTTATGCGCTCCCGGTCTAGGAGACCTTAAATCCTCTAAAGGTGCAATTCCTTTGGTGTTTGTCGTGCCCGAACGACTTCTGGTGGTCTGGTATAGCCACCTGCCTGTGTTTGCAGTGAGTTCCTAGGAGACCAACTGAGACGGTGGAAACTAGAGTTCGAATGGCTTATGCCTAGAACGCAAAGGTTCGGGATTTCCGAGACTAAAGTCTGGTTTAAATACCCAGGGGTGTATCCTCGGCTTGAAATCTGTATGGCAGCCCCATAGATTGAGATAGCATTTGTAAGCACCTCAATTCTGGATACTGATCCAACCTAGTCTGTCACCCTGCTGAAGAATAGGGAAAGCTGCGACCGTAGTCAGGGAGAAAAGTAGTACCTGTGGTTCCACCAAGAAGAAGCGAGAGATCCCCAGCACCATCAGGCACGATATTGTATGTACGGTTCATTTGAGGCTGGTGCGACCAGACGAATCGCGCAGGTATCGTATCTTCTCCGTGTGAGACGTGGCGGGGATTGAATAATCCTCCGCATTCTTAACTGCATGAAATGTAGTTGTTGCTTTGCATTCTTGCTTAAAACTGTTGCATCTATTTGCGAATACTTGCTTCATTACAGCTTGCTGCATTTGCATGATCATTGAGATATGTTCGGCTTCTTGCATATCGCTTTGCATTTTGCCCCCCCTGCCTGCGGGCCTGCCTGCGAGCACGTCTCTGTTTATCTTGTACGTTTGTCTAAGTCTTCGGCCTTGTCAAAAATGGGTCGTCTCTGGGCTTTGACATTCACTCCCGTCACTTGTGACTTCCGAGTTCTGTCAAAGAGGGGCAACTGTAGACACCCCATTTTTGACCGACCTTAAGACTCAGACGTCACTGATTGAGCGCTTGGTGATGTTGCATAATGTGCTCGTTCAGAAGTTTCAGAGTTGCGGCCGTGAGCCCTGCCTCCGGACTTCCGAACCCTCTTTTGTGCTTTGCCTCGGTTTGCGAACCAGACTCAGTTTTCTTTGTTTCTTTTCCTGAGGGGAGGGAGAGGTCCTGTAGACCATCTCTCAGTGGCCGTGGGCCACATTTTGTGGCTATAGGCCATTTTGCCCATTTCGGAGTCCGGTTTCCGGTTTTCGGAGCCGTCAGGCCGTGTGCCTCGGTTCGGGACCGCTTAACCATCTCCTATCACTCCGGTTTTTGGCATGCATCTTATTTACTCCCTTTTGAGGGACACTGGGGTCTAAGAAACCCACTTCGTGGTCGAGTGCCACTTTCGGTGCTTAGCAGCCCATTTTCGGGACCCCGAACTGCGTGTTTTGGCCCCCGAGCATTCGTTTTGCATCGGTTTTTGTTCATTTTTGGCAGGTACCTCTGTTTTATCACTGGGAAGGCCGTAGAAGGGTGGGAGGCCAGTAATTGTTGCAGCAACCAGTTATATATCCCCCGACGCCCTCCGATGCCCGTTTTTCACACTTCTGGGCTAATGTTGAACACCTTGAGGCCACTTTCTTGAACTTTGAACCACATATTTGTGATGTACACACATGGGAGGACCCTAAAAGTTGGTGGCCGGCCACTAATGTTGCTTGACCCTTTTGAACCCCTCCTCCCGAGCCAATGTTGAACAACCTGGGCCCTTTTTCTTGAACTTTGAACCACATATTTGTGATGTACACACATGGGAGGACCCTAAAAGTTGGTGGCCGGCCACTAATGTTGCTTGACCCTTTGAACCCCTCATTCCGAGCCAATGTTGAACACCCTTGAGCCACTTTCTTGGACTTTTAACCACAGGGTTGTGTTGAGGGCACATGGGAGGACACCATTATGTGGTGGCCGGCCACTAAACCAACTTGACCCTTTTGACCCCTAGCCGGCCGGCTAGGGGATGTGGCCGGCCAGCCACCTGAAACAAAAATACCTGGCCGGCCATGATCATCACACTGTTCACTTTACAGCTGTATAGCTTTATCCCCCAGAAAATATCCCAATCCGGGAGATATTTTGTGGGGGAAAACTTGCCTAATTTTCCCCCACCTATGCCCTTCCTCTACTCCCCCTTTTTTGTCCATATAATCAGCAGGCAACATAGAGTTAAGGGATTAGAAAATTTGCTCTTCAAGCTTGAATACAAGAATCCCTCTTCATCTCTCTCATTTCCTTGAAAAACTTCCAAGTCCTACACCACCATTCCTTCTACACCACCACCCCCCACCCTTCCATCCTCCATTCCAGAAGATTGAAGGTGTTCTCCAAGGCCTAAGGAGCCACAAACTCAAGCCAAGAGGCAACCAAAGTCAAGTCTTCAAGGGTAAGTTCACTTTCCCTCTTTTCTAGCTCATTTTTACAACATTTCTTAGCCTCTCTTTCTTGTATATTTGAGCTCCAACCAAAACTGAAAAGGTCATTTTTTTGAGCTCATTTTCATGTTTCATTAAGGGCTCAACCCTGTTTGAGCCCCCCATGTTGCACTTGCTCAATATCCTCCTTGAATGTCATTTTTTTGCATGCTTTTTCTAACCTAAGTGTGATCTATTTTGGAGTTTATCATGAACTGTAAGTAGGCTTACTTTGAGTCCCTCTTCAACATTGAAGAAGGGTTCATCTTTGTTTGGGACCTCCATGTACCACTTGTCTTTATATCCATCTTTGGTCCCCTATTCTTGTATGACGTGGCAGACTATCTTGGTTCCATTTTTGGTCATTTTACAGAGCTATAAAAGTTCTTATTTTGGCCCATTCTTCATGTTTCATTAAGGGCATTTCATGGTTTGAGGCATATTTTATACACTTCATGTTATATCTCTCTTTTAATCCCCATTTTTGCATGTTTTGGCAGCCTATCATGCTTCGGTTTTTGGCCTTTTTACAGTACTAAAAATAGTCTTATTTTGGCCCATTATTCATGTTTCATTAAGGGACTTTGGCTTTTTGATGAATATTTTGCATACTTTGTGTTATAGCCACTTTTGAGCCTCATTTTGCATTGCATTTCTAGCATGTTTGTATACTGTTTTGGAGTTTTTACAGTTGTGTAAATAGTCATATTTTTGGTCCCTCTTCAATGTTGTAGAAGGGAATTTTTCAGTTTGGGCTTTGCATATACCACTTGCCTCTTTGGCCACCTTTTGGCCCTTTTTCTTGCATGGGAGTGCAGCCATACCTGTGTTTGTTTTTGGGGTTTTTACAGTTCTGGAAAACATCATATTTTGGGCCCCTATTCAACTTTGTTGAAGGGTCCTAACCTGTTTGAGGACAGAAGCTGTGAGTTGCTTCTTAATCCCATGTTTAGGGCCATTTGTTGCATGCTAGTTTTGCACTGTTTTTGCTTGCTATTTGGCCATGTTTTGAACTGGAAAAATGATTATCTTGGGATTTCCTTGCTTCTGTATTTTCATTGCATGTCCATATTGTGCATGTTTGGTATAGCTATAGGCCATTTCGGGTGCCAAAATTCATATTTCGGGACTATTCCATGCATCGGGTGTGTTTTCGCCTCGTTTCGGGGCTGTTTTCCCCCACATTTCAGTGCTTAAAGTCCATGTTGCATTCTATATGCCATTTCCATGCTATTGCATTGCGTATGCCATTGCCTCGGTTTGCGTACCCGTGTGCACGCATTTCGAGGCACTTCATTTTCATCCATCGGCCTCTTATGTGAGTGTGGCTGAGGCTCTCTCATGTTAGTATAAGTCCATGTTGCATTCTATATGCCATTTTCCATGCTATTGCATTGCGTATGCCATTGCCTCGGTTTGCGTGCCCGTGTGCACGCATTTCGAGGCACTTCATTTTCATCCATTGGCCTCTTATGTGAGTGTGGCTGAGGCTCTCTCATGTTAGTGTAAGCCCATATCATGTTTCCATGTCATTTGCATTGCGTATGTCATTTTCTCGGTTTACGTGCCCGTGTGCACGCATTTCGAGGCATCTCATTTCCATAGCATTGTGTATGTTAGGATTGTATCTTAGTCGCATTTCATGCATGTCATGCATATTGCATCGTGTTCGGAATAGGAGTTAGCCCGGGCACGGGGAACGAGGTGCGTTTCGTACTCCGAGTGACGGAACGTGTCTCAATTCCCCAGTCACCGACACTCCGGATTATCCATGATGGAGTTAGGTTTTAGCTGTGCATTCATGTGCATTCATCCTATATTGAATTGTGCATTTCGACTCCTCGGCCATCATGCCTCGGTATGCGTGATTGGTGGCACGAGGATCGAGGCATGCATATATCTGTGAAAATACATTGCTATGCCCCTTTCCTGCTCTCTGTTACAGCAAAATGAAGAATTAGCAAACTTTCGGAGTTTGGCACGCGTTTCAAGAATAACTGCTAAACAGAGGCTAATTAGGGCATCCCGGTGGATTTCTGCGCAAGGCAGCCCAGACATGCATCATTCATCAGAAGCAAGGCAGTCCCTGGCTTGCATGCCAGTTTTACAGTTTTCTTAGTTAATTTGTTAATTAATTAGGAATTTGTATATTATTCGGACTGTATTATTTGGACTGTAATATCCTTTTATTCGGGACTGTATTATTTATTCGGACTCTCTGCGCAAGGGCACAACTGTAATAAGTGTGCGTGAGTGTGATGTATGTCTTCCAACCCCACGTCTTTCTTCCCTTTTATTTACCCGCTTATGATGGTTAGATTAGGGCATATTTCAATTAGCATACAGTATGACAGCATGTTTGCATCATTCATCTGTTTTGCATGCACCGGGCTCGGCGCATCATACTAACTGCATTGTACTTTCAATTCCAAATTGAATACATGTTAGTTGTAGCATTTCATATGCCATGTTTAGAATAGCCGAGCCTGCTATAGTTTGCATTTTTGCATGTGTTGCATTAGGCATCTCTGTATACTTAAGGATCATGCATGATTTTTAATATAGTTTATGTTTTGGCTTGGAGTACTTGGTGAGTTTTATGCTTTAGCATCCTTGCATGCGTGTGAGTGAATGCCATGAATAGCATGCTAACCATGAGGCTAATTGCTTATGTGATATAACTGCCTGAATGCCTGTGGGTGAAGGTTGGGTTATTTGGATTGGAACAATTCATCAAATGTTTGTTTTAAGTACACTAGATAGTGGCAAAATCATGTTTTTCTAAGCCCACCTGAGGGTGGCAAATCCACGTCTTAGCCTACCTGCGGGTAGCACCATCAAACCATTTTCAAACAAACAAACATGAAATGTTTTGTTCCAATTCAGGCGATCCAGTCTATACTTGTATGCTGTGCGCATCACATAGTAACCTAGGCTAATAACCGGAATAAGGATACACAAAGTTTTCAAAAATAGATATCATGGTTAGTTGAGGCCGATCTTTGATCGGGCGAGCGGGGGTGCTCACGAAGTGACCTTCCCCAATCGTACCCAAGTTCCCGAGCCGAGGCAACTTTGGTAATGACGGACACGTGGCCTTTGGCACCGAGTCAGGGTTTCCTAAATTTTCCATTAAAAAAACATTTAGGTGGCGACTCTGTATCTGGCAAAGCAGTCCATGTTTGGCACTTCTTTCAAAAAATCTGTTTTTTTCTCAAAACGATTTGCCGGATTTGGACTCTTTGGTTCAGACTTAGAACCGTGACAAATTTGAGAGTCCTGAGCTGTAGTGACCCCAAAATGAACAGAATGGGAGCTCGTTCCTCCCGGGAGCGTTCGGGGACGTCTACAGTTTCTGGCGACTCCGCTGGGGAGTTAGAGAACTTGACTCGAACTCATGATATCTGTTTTTGACTACACTTGTGTGTTTCTTTGCATTGCATTTGCATTGGTGCGCCTAGGACACCGTGTTTGCCATCTGCTATTCCTGAACGGTTTGCCGGAGGCTTGTCTTGTCAAGGCATGACCATAAGGCTGACCGGTTGTGGGCTCTGCCAGTATGGGAACACAAACCCCGGTTTTACCGGGGCACCCTTTTGACCATTCGACCTAGTGCATATTTGGATCCATAGTGACCATTCCAAACTAGGACAGGTTGCTTACCCGTTTATAGGTTGTTTGAAACCACTGTGTGCGTAGTGAAACCCTAGTTCCTGACAAAATAGGACAGGGAAACCCTACCCCAACATAGGGGTGTTTTGGCTCTCACTTATCTGCTATGTGCCTTAGAGTGCGTCTCTACAGGAATGCATGTATCAGTTTGCAAGTTTGGGCATCGGGCCTGCGGGCGCCAGTTCAGTATTTTGGGTATTAGGCTTACGGGCACCAGTTCAGTATTTTCGGAAATCAGTTATATCTGCGGGTATCAGGTTCAGTTTTGGGGACAGTAATTTTGGGAACAGTGATCAGTGGTCGAATGCAGTTATTCAGTTATATTCATGTCTATATTGGTGGGATTGGGCTGAGATGCTGCATGTTTTCTCTTTCAGCTCAAAGACTCGGTTTAGAGCAACCAGTGTTCCCCTTTGCTGAGGCAAGACAGGAAAAGGCTCACCGGTTCTGCAGATTCATTAGTCACCAACCCGGTCTATCTGATCCGTCAGTCACCAGTCACATCGCCTCTGTTCAGTTCAGCAAAACTCGTAATGGCGCAAAATTCGGAAGAAATTGTGGTTATGGCAGCCACATTGGACCAAGGAATCACATTGCAAGGTTATACCGATGGTGAAGTGCCACACCCACCCAGGTCACCTGCCGTACATCCGATCTGGGAACCCCAGTTATTTCAAACCCGTGAGCCCACCACATTCAAGTTGATGGGAATGATTGGTGACCTTCAAAGATCTGTGGCGGATCTAGCCTGCGGAATGTCGGTTCCGCCGCCAAATGCACCGTATGCTGGAAATTTCATACCGCAGGAGCCCCCGCTACTAGGACGAATTGTAATCGAACTTCGCCAACCTGAAGCCATCCCAAGTTCCGGCAATGGCATGTCGACAACAACGGGGCTCCGCTCTGATGTAGCAACTCAAACCTTCTACCAAGCCGAGGCGAGTGGTAAGAACAAGATGAAGCTGGACACCGATCCCTACGAACAACTCCTGTGGGCTGTTGAGGCTTTGAAAGCCGGAGGATTGAATAAACAGCAGGTGTTCGCTGTTGCTGTAAAAACTGTAGATGACATCTTCCCCACTCAGGCCGAGAGTAGTTTAAGCCAGGGAAAATCAAGATGGGGACCGTCGTGCCAAAACAGTTCCTTCAAATCCTAACCCTGCACCTAGAAGAGATCAGAGAGCCAAGGCAACACCTGCCGACCCCTTTTCGAGTGCGTCCAGCAAAAGTCAGCAAGCCTCGAATTATCCGCCCCGAGGTCGCAGAGTCTTCCATGCCCTCTATATGCCTTTGTCTAAGGCCCTTCAAATCCTCGTCAAAAAAGGGCATCTCAAACCCCTCGAGCCTCGTCCTCTCCCGAGTCCTCTTCCAGCTAAGCATGATGGTACCCAGTACTGTGCATACCATCAGCAAACCGGTCACAGCACCGACAATTGCTTCCGTCTTCGCCACAAAGTGCAAGATTTGACTGACAATGAAGTTATCCTCCCTCCAAGCTCGGCAAAGTCTGTCACCACCAGGTTGGTGGATTTCGAGGATAATGCAAGTATGTGATCAGGGGTTGGAACACCTGCGGGCGGCGCGCGGTTTACCTCGGATGTGGCGTATAGCACGCACTATTTTGAGCATTTGCGAATGCTAGTTTTGTAGTTTCTGACTTGGGTGTTGAGTCAGTTCTGTAGTTTTGTTTTAAGTCTGTCTCATTGTCTCGAGTCAGTCTTCTTGACTAAGGGTTTGTCTTTTGCATCGAGTCAGTCCTGTTGTACAAAGGTCGGGTGATCCCGGGGGTGTTACCTCGGGCATCACCATTTTGTTTTGTGTTTGTCTTTTCGTTTTGCTTTGAGTCTGTTCTTGCTTGGAGCTAGTTACACCAACAGATTTGAATGAAATAGCAGTGGTTTTTCACGCTTTTGTGTTTGCCTCGGCCATGTGCCAATTGTGCTAGAAAGTTTGAATGAAACAGCAGTACTTTCGCCTACTCTTCTGCACCCCGAAATCATTGCATTGACCTAAGTTTTTCAAAACTTTTTGAACACCGCGGTGAAAACAAAGAGGAAGGAATTCCTCGGGATTTGCAAAACTTTGATCAATTGAGAGAAAGAGAGGCGTGCTAAGCCCTTAATGAATGAAATCATGCTTATTAGCGTGAGTACTGAGAAGGACCCTGGCTTGATTCAGACTGGTTTCACACTATTTTCAGCGCGAGTGATTTGTCGCTTTCTTAAAAATTTTCAAAAGCAAAATATTTTGCGCAGTCCTGCGAAGACCTGTGTGGAATCGCTCTTGAGATTGTGCAGCCTAGGATCGCTCTCAGCCTCGAGACTCAACCCCTTTGCTTCCAAACCTTGAACTTGAATTCAGAAGGTTCAACGGTCAACTACAACGTGAGGCCTGTGTGGCCAGATTTGAAGTAGCCCTCGAACAAGAGGCCAGGAAAGTCAGACCAAAAAAATCAGATCTCATCAGGAGAAGCTTACGAAGCTAGAACAGGAGCCATTCTCCTGGATTCAGATAATTTCAGGATCTCAAAACCATTTGGCATGGACTAGTTACACTTTTACCCTTCGAGAGGCTCGCTGGGCCGAAAACCCGGAAGGGCGACCCAGGCAAAAGTTAGAGCAAGAGAAAAATACAAAAAAGAGAACAAAAAAGAAAGATGCAAAGAAAAGAACAAAAAAAAGGGAAAATCAAAACAAAAAGAGAAAAGAAATGAAAAGAATTGAAATGAAAAGAAGAACAAAGCTCGCAAGGTCGAAAACCCGCAATGGGCGCCTTGGCAAAAGTTAGAACCTAAAAAGGAGAGGTTAATACCCGAGTGTACCTTAACCGAACTACGTAAGGCTTGATTCCCATCTTTGGGATACGTAGGCAACTTCATTCTGAAGTCCAGCCGTAAAACGCTTCAAATTCGATTATGTCCATGCGATGGTTTTGGTCATCTTTGTCTTCTCTGTATCTGAGAGTCTGGTCGCGTTCGTCGCTCTGAGGACTGCCCACAAAGCGCTGCGGTGCCATCCAAACAAGGGGCAACTTTCCGTTGCCATTCAATGCGCCGCGGTGCCATCCAAACAAGGGACAGCTTCCCGTTGCCATTCAATGCGCCGCGGTGCCGTTCAAACAAGGGGCAACTTTCCGTTGCCATTCAATGCGCTGCGGTGCTATCCAAACAAGGGGCAACTTTCCGTTGCCATTCAAAGCGCCGCGGTGCCATTTTAAACAAGGGGCAACTTTCCGTTGCCATGCAGTGTCCTTCAGACAAGGGGCAATTTTCCATTGCTACGGATCCGAGGTTGTGCATCTCGAGAGTAGGTTCCGTGCTCGTTGAGCAGTGGTCGTTCGCAAAAATAGTTTTTGAAAATTTTTACTAGGGTTGACTAAATCTTCTCGAAAAGTATCCCATTTTCGAAACTGGACCATTTCTTTGGACCCAAAAAAGAAAAATTTTCAGTGCTCATAGCCTGACTTGCATGATTTCAAATCAAAAATCGAGCAAGTGTGTTAATCTAACTCTCATGTTCGCTAAATTATTTTAATAGAAAACCAAAACAAAAAATGGTCGAAATAATGAGCTAGGGGCACAGTTGAGTCAAGCTTTCTGTCTTTCCCCCATTGTCAACATACTTGCCAGAAAAGGCACTCTACTTGCCAGAAAAAGCACTCTACTTGCCAGAAAGGACACTCTACCCGCCAGAAAAGGGGATAACTGAAGTTAACAACAAAGGGTCGAAAGCTCTCTCATCCTCCAAGCAGCGAGGTATCAAGCCGAGTGCGAAGCACGAATTGGAATGGATCAAGATGCCCCATTCCCTCATCCGGCGCATCGACAGATGTTACCAAAGGAAATAGCCGCGAGCTGATTTTGTTGGGTGTGAGCCCGCAACTTCCTATTCATCCATCAACCACCCAAGGGAGGGACAAAAAAATGAGAAATTAAAGAATAGAGAGACGTGCGATGAGAGGAAAAGTGAGAAGAGGGCTTTTTCAGAAAAACAGAGCTTGAGGGCCGAGTGATGTGAGAACCACAACTGAGAAAGGGTGGGAAACACTACCCGGAGAAGCTGGCTCCTCGCATACTGAGAGGTCTCTCGTCCTTGTAACACGTCTGTGTGTCATGTCTTTTGTTTTTGTTTGTCTCGATTCTGGCTTTGAGTCGTTCCGAGTGTGGCTCGATGCGTTTAGGTTGTTTACCTTTTCTTTTCCATTGTTCAAATCTTTTTCGCTGTGTTCAGTCGTAGGCTCAATGCCCAGTTAAGAACACATTTCTTAATTTCAAAAATTGTCTTGTGCTCAGAGTGCCGTGTCATTCTCCACATTTGTGCAAAACAAGATTTTGTTCTTTAAAAACAAAAACGCAGGGTTCAACCCGACCCGTGTGGGAACAGTAAAGCCAGAACCCATCTGAAGCTATATAGGTTCCAAACTTCAAAGCAAAAGGAAAAGAGGAAGACGTCGGACATCTAAGTTTGTTTCAACTTTTGCAAGTTCCGTCATCGCATCCTGTAGGTTCAAAACGAGCTGCATGTTCGGAAAATCAAAAGTTTGGGCTGCGTGTTCAACTTTCAATCAGTGTGGGCTGCGTGTTCACCTTCAATTCGAGCTGCGTGTTCGGAAAATCAAAAGTTTGGGCTGCGTGTTCAACTTTCAATCAGAGTGGGTTGCGTGTTCACCATCAATTCGAGCTGCGTGTTCGGAAAATCAAAAGTTTGGGCTGCGTGTTCAACTTTCAATCAGAGTGGGCTGCGTGTTCACCTATCAATCTGAGCTGCGTGTTTGGAAAATCAAAAGTTTGGGCTGCGTGTTCAACTTTCAATCAGAGTGGGCTGCGTGTTCACCATCAATTCGAGCTGCGTGTTCGGAAAATCAAAAGTTTGGGCTGCGTGTTCAACTTTCAACTATCAAACTGTGGGTGGCGTGTTCACCTATCAATTCGAACTGCGTGTTCAGGAAATTTAAGTTTGGGCTGCGTGTTCAACTTTCAACTATCAAACTGTGGGCTGTGTGTTCACCTATCAATCTGGGCTGCGTGTTCAGGAAATTTAAGTTTGGGCTGCGTGTTCAACTTTCAATCAGAGTGGGCTGCGTGTTCACCTCTCAATCTGAGCTGCGTGTTCGGAAAATCAAAAGTTTGGGCTGCGTGTTCAACTTTCAATCAGTGTGGGCTGCGTGTTCACCTTCAATTCGAGCTGCGTGTTTGGAAAATCAAAAGTTTGGGCTGCGTGTTCAACTTTCAATCAGAGTGGGCTGCGTGTTCACCACCAATTCGAGCTGCGTGTTCGGAAAATCAAAAGTTTGGGCTGCGTGTTCAACTTTCAATCAGAGTGGGCTGCGTGTTCACCTATCAATCTAAGCTGCGTGTTCGGAAAATCAAAAGTTTGGGCTGCGTGTTCAACTTTCAATCAGAGTGGGCTGCGTGTTCACCATCAATTCGAGCTGCGTGTTCGGAAAATCAAAAGTTTGGGCTGCGTGTTCAACTTTCAATCAGAGTGGGCTGCGTGTTCACCATCAATTCGAACTGCGTGTTCGGATAATCAAAAGTTTGGGCTGCGTGTTCAACTTTCAACTATCAAACTGTGGGCTGCGTGTTCACCTATCAGTTCGAGCTGCGTGTTCAGGAAATTTAAGTTTGGGCTGCGTGTTCAACTTTCAACTATCAAACTGTGGGCTGCGTGTTCACCTATCAATCTGGGCTGCATGTTCAGGAAATTTAAGTTTGGGCTGCGTGTTCAACTTTCAATCAGAGTGGGCTGCGTGTTCACCTATCAATCTGAGCTGCGTGTTCGGAAAATCAAAAGTTTGGGCTGCGTATTCAACTTTCAATCAGAGTGGGCTGCGTGTTCACCTTCAATTCGAGTTGTGTGTTCGGAAAATCAAAAGTTTGGGCTGCGTGTTCAACTTTCAATCAGAGTGGGCTGCGTGTTCACCTTCAATTCGAGCTGCGTGTTCGAAAAATCAAAGTTTGGGCTGCGTGTTCAACTTTCAATCAGAGTGGGCTGCGTGTTCACCATTAATCTGAGCTGTGTGTTCAGAAAATTCAAAAGTTTGGGCTGCGTGTTCAACTTTCAATCAGAGTGGGCTGCGTGTTCACCATCAATCTGAGCTGTGTGTTCAGAAAATTCAAAAGTTTGGGCTGCGTGTTCAACTTTCAATCAGTGTAGACTGCGTGTTCACCTCCAATTTGGACCGTGTGTTCAGAGAATCAGTGTTTGGGCTGCGTGTTCAACTCTCGATCAATGTGGGCTGTGTGATCACGACAAAGAGTATGAGCTACGTGTTCAGAAATTCAAGTGCTTGAGCTGTGTGTTCAAAAATGCAAACCGAAATGAGCTGTGTGCTCGGAGTCGAGCTATGTGCCCGAAGAAAGGAGCTGTATGCCCCCGAAATGAGCTGTGTGCCCGAAAATGAGCTGTGTGCCCAAAATAAGCTGCGTGCCCGAAATGAGCTGTGTGTCCAAAAGAGCTGTGTGCCCAGATTAAACAGAGTATTGTGTTTCGAGCCGCGTGCCAAACGAACAAAGTGTTGTGTTGTGAGCTGTGTGCCAATTGAATGGAATGCTATGTCGTAAGCTATGTGCTAAGCCTTGCATTGTGCATGCATCTCTTCGCGCTATTTCGCGCACCTCAATCGCACTGTCCTGTGTACCCACCTCGTCTAGGAAACCTTAAATCCTCCGGTCTAAGGAGACCTCAAATCCTGCATCATCATTTGCGCCTTTTCGCGCATCGCACTTGCATTTCATCGCACTATCTTATGCGCTCCCGGTCTAGGAGACCTTAAATCCTCTAAAGGTGCAATTCCTTTGGTGTTTGTCGTGCCCGAACGACTTCTGGTGGTCTGGTATAGCCACCTGCATGTGTTTGCAGTGAGTTCCTAGGAGACCAACTGAGACGGTGGAAACTAGAGTTCGAATGGCTTATGCCTAGAACGCAAAGGTTCGGGATTTCCGAGACTAAAGTCTGGTTTAAATACCCAGGGGTGTATCCTCGGCTTGAAATCTGTATGGCAGCCCCATAGATTGAGATAGCATTTGTATGCACCTCAATTTTGGATACTGATCCAACCTAGTCTGTCACTCTGCTGAAGAATAGGGAAAGCTGCGACCGTAGTCAGGGAGAAAAGTAGTACCTGTGTGTAACAAGCCCGCGGGGGGCCTCGCTACAGCTCGGACTCGACTTGTAGTCACGGTTCTAAATCTGAACCAAAGAGTCCAAATCCGGCAAATCGTTTTGAGAAAATAGATTTTTGAAAGAAGTGCCAAACATGGACTGCTTTGCCAGATACAGAGTCGCCACCTAAATATTTTATTTTTTGGGAAATTTAGGAAACCCTGACTTGTTGCCTAAGGGCACGTGTCCGTCATCACCAAAGTTGCCTCGGCTCGGGAACTTGGGTACGATTGGGGAAGGTCACCTCGTGAGCACCCCCGCTCGCCCGATCAATGATCGGCCTCTACTAACCATGATATCAAATTTTGAAAACATTGTGTGTTCTTAATCCGGTTATTAGCCTAGGTTATTATGTGATGTACACAGCATAAGTATAGACCAGGTCGCCTGAATTGGAACAAAACATTTCATGTTCGCTTTTTGAAAATGGTTTGCTACCCGCAGGTAGGCTTTAAAACATTTGATGATTTATTCCAATTTAAGTAACCCAACCTTCACCCACAGGCAATCAGACAGTTATATCATATAAGCAATTAGCCTCATAGTAAGCATGCTATCATGGCATTCACTCACACGCATGCAAGGATGCTAAAGCATAGAACTTACCGAGTACTCCAAGCCAAAATAGAAACTACATTAGAAATCATGCATGATCCTAAGTATACAAAAATGCCTAATGCAACACATGCAAAAATGCAACTATAGCAGGCTCGGCTATTCTAAACATGGCATATGGAATGCTACAGCTAACATGTGTTTAATTTGAAATTGAAAATACAATGCAGTTAGTATGATGCGCCGAGCCCGGTGCATGCAATACAGATGAATGATGCAAAAATGCTGTCATACTGTATGCTAATTGAAACATGCCCTAATCTAACCATCATAAGCAGGTAAATAAAAGGGAAGAAAGACGTGGGGTTGGAAGACATACATCGCACTCACGCACACTTATTACAGTTGTGCCCTCGCGCAGAGGGTCCGAATGAATATACAGTCCCAAATAAAAGAATATTACAGTCCGAATATTACAGTCCAAATAATATACAAATTCCTAATTAATTAATGAATTAACTAAGAAAGCAAGTAAAACTGGCGTGCAAGCCCGGGATTGCCTTGCTTCTGATGGATGATGTATGTTTGGGCTGCCTTGCGCGGAAATCCACAGGGATGCCCCAATTAGCCTCTGTTTAGCAGTTATTCTTGAAACGCGTGCCAAGTCCCAAAAAATTGCTGATTCTTCATTTTGCTGCAACAGAGAGCAGGAAAGGGGCATAGCAATGTATTTTCACAGATATATGCATGCCTCGATCCTCGTGCCACCAATCACGCATACCGAGACATGATGGCCGAGGAGTCGAAATGCACAATTTAATATGGGATGAATGCACATGAAAACACAACAAGACCTAACTCCATCATGGGTAATCCGGAGTGTCGGTGACTGGGGAATTGAGACACGTTCCGTCACTCGGAGTACGAAACGTACCTCGTTTCCCGTGCCCAGGCTAACTCCTATTCCGAACACCCCATTTTTGACCGACCTTAAGAATCAGATGTCACTGATTGAGCACTTGGTGATGTTGCATAATGTGCTCGTTCAGAAGTTTCAGAGTTGCGGCCGTGAGCCCTGCCTCTGGACTTCCGAACCCTCTTTTGTGCTTTGCCTCGGTTTGCGAACCAGACTCGGTTTTCTTTGTTTCTTTTCCTGAGGGGAGGGAGAGGTCCTGTAGACCATCTCTCAGTGGCCGTGGGCTACATTTTGTGGCTATAGGCCATTTTGCCCATTTCGGAGCCCGGTTTCCGATTTTCGGAGCCGTCAGGCCGTGTGCCTCAGTTCGGGACCGCTTAACCATCTCCTATCACTCCAGTTTTTGGCATGCATCTTATTTACTCCCTTTTGAGGGACACTGGGGTCTGAGAAACCCACTTCGTGGTCGAGTGCCACATTCGGTGCTTAGCAGCCCATTTTCGGGACCCCGAACTGCGTGTTTTGGCCCCCGAGCATTCGTTTTGCATCGGTTTTTGTTCATTTTTGGCTGGTACCTCTGTTTTATCACTGGGAAGGCCGTAGATGGGTGGGAGGCCAGTAATTGTTGCAGCAACCAGTTATATATCCCCCGACGCCCTCCGATGCCCGTTTTTCACACTTCTGGGCTAATGTTGAACACCTTGGGGCCATTTTCTTGAACTTTGAACCACATATTTGTGATGTACACACATGGGAGGACCCTAAAAGTTGGTAGCCGGCCACTAATGTTGCTTGACCCTTTTGAACCCCTCCTCCCGAGCCAATGTTGAACAACCTGGGCCCTTTTTCTTGAACTTTGAACCACATATTTGTGATGTACACACATGGGAGGACCCTAAAAGTTGGTGGCCGGCCACTAATGTTGCTTGACCCTTTTGAACCCCTCCTTCCGAGCCAATGTTGAACACCCTTGAGCCACTTTCTTGGACTTTTAACCACAGGGTTGTGTTGAGGGCACATGGGAGGACACCATTATGTGGTGGCCGGCCACTAAACCAACTTGACCCTTTTGACCCCTAGCCGGCCGGCTAGGGGATGTGGCCGGCCGGCCACCTGAAACAAAAATACCTGGCCGGCCATGATCCTCACACTGTTCACTTTACAGCTGTATAGCTTTATCCCCCAGAAAATATCCCAATCCGGGGGATATTTTGTGGGGGAAAACTTGCCTAATTTCCCCCCACCTTTGCCCCTCCTCTACTCCCCCTTTTTTGTCCATATAATCAGCAAGCAACATAGAGTTAAGGGGTTAGAAAATTTGCTCTTCAAGCTTGAATACAAGAATCCCTCTTCATCTCTCTCATTTCCTTGAAAAACTTCCAAGTCCTACACCACCATTCCTTCTACACCACCACCCCCCACCCTTCCATCCTCCATTCCAGAAGATTGAAGGTGTTCTCCAAGGCCTAAGGAGCCACAAACTCAAGCCAAGAGGCAACCAAAGTCAAGTCTTCAAGGGTAAGTTCACTTTCCCTCTTTTCTAGCTCATATTTACAACATTTCTTAGCCTCTCTTTCTTGTATATTTGAGCTCCGACCAAAACTGAAAAGGTCATTTTTTTGAGCTCATTTTCATGTTTCATTAAGGGCTCAACCCTGTTTGAGCCCCCCATGTTGCACTTGCTTCAATATCCTCCTTGAATGTCATTTTTTTGCATGCTTTTTCTAACCTAAGTGTGATCTATTTTGGAGTTTCTCATGAACTGTAAGTAGGCTTATTTTGAGCCCCTCTTCAACATTGAAGAAGGGTTCATCTTTGTTTGGGACCTCCATGTACCACTTGTCTTTATATCCATCTTTGGTCCCCTATTCTTGTATGACTTGGCAGACTATTTTGGTTCCATTTTTGGTCATTTTACAGAGCTATAAAAGTTCTTATTTTGGCCCATTCTTCATGTTTCATTAAGGGCCTTTCATGGTTTGAGGCATATTTTATACACTTCATGTTATATCTCTCTTTTAATCCCCATTTTTGCATGTTTTGGCAGCCTATCATGCTTCGGTTTTTGGCCTTTTTACAGTACTAAAAATAGTCTTATTTTGGCCCATTCTTCATGTTTCATTAAGGGTCTTTGGCTTTTTGATGAATATTTTGCATACTTTGTGTTATAGCCACTTTTGAGCCTCATTTTGCATTGCATTTCTAGCATGTTTGTATACTGTTTTGGAGTTTTTACAGTTCTATAAATAGTCATATTTTTGGTCCCTCTTCAATGTTGTAGAAGGGAATTTTTCAGTTTGGGCTTTGCATATACCACTTGCCTCTTTGGCCACCTTTTGGCCCTTTTTCTGGCATGGGAGTGCAGCCATACCTGTGTTTGTTTTTGGGGTTTTTACAGTTCTGGAAAACATCATATTTTGGGCCCCTATTCAACTTTGTTGAAGGGCCCTAACCTATTTGAGGACAGAAGCTGTGAGTTGCTTCTTAATCCCATGTTTAGGGCCATTTCTTGCATGCTAGTTTTGCACTATTTTTGCTTGCTATTTGGCCATGTTTTGAACTGGAAAAATGATTATCTTGGGATTTCCTTGCTTCTGTATTTTCATTGCATGTCCATATTGTGCATGTTTGGTATAGCTATAGGCCATTTCGGGTGCCAAAATTCATATTTCGGGACTATTCCATGCATCGGGTGTGTTTTCGCCTCGTTTCGGGGCTGTTTTCCCCCACATTTCAGTGCTTAAAGTCCATGTTGCATTCTATATACCATTTCCATGCTATTGCATTGCGTATGCCATTGCCTCGGTTTGCGTGCCCGTGTGCACGCATTTCGAGGCACTTCATTTTCATCCATCGACCTCTTATGTGAGTGTGGCTGAGGCTCTCTCATGTTAGTATAAGTCCATGTTGCATTCTATATGCCATTTCCATGCTATTGCATTGTGTATGCCATTGCCTCGGTTTGCGTGCCCGTGTGCACGCATTTCGAGGCACTTCATTTTCATCCATTGGCCTCTTATGTGAGTGTGGCTGAGGCTCTCTCATGTTAGTGTAAGCCCATATCATGTTTCCATGTCATTTGCATTGCGTATGTCATTTTCTCGGTTTGCGTGCCCGTGTGCACGCATTTCGAGGCATCTCATTTCCATAGGATTGTATCTTAGTCGCATTTCATGCATGTCATGCATATTGCATCGTGTTCGGAATAGGAGTTAGCCCGGGCACGGGGAACGAGGTGCGTTTCGTACTCCGAGTGACGGAACGCGTCTCAATTCCCCAGTCACCGACACTCCGGATTATCCATGATGGAGTTAGGTTTTAGCTGTGCATTCATGTGCATTCATCCTATATTGAATTGTGCATTTCGACTCCTCGGCCATCATGCCTCGGTATGCGTGATTGGTGGCACGAGGATCGAGGCATGCATATATCTGTGAAAATACATTGCTATGCCCCTTTCCTGCTCTCTGTTGCAGCAAAATGAAGAATCAGCAAACTTCCGGAGTTTGGCGTGTTTCAAGAATAACTGCTAAACAGAGGCTAATTGGGGAATCCCGATGGATTTCTGCGCAAGGCAGCCCAGACATGCATCATTCATCAGAAGCAAGGCAGTCCCTAGCTTGCATGCCAGTTTTACAGTTTTCTTAGTTAATTTGTTAATTAATTAGGAATTTGTATATTATTCGGACTGTATTATTTGGACTGTAATATCCTTTTATTCGGGACTGTATTATTTATTCGGACCTTCTGCGTGAGGGCACAACTGTAATAAGTGTGCGTGAGTGTGATGTATGTCTTCCAACCCCACGTCTTTCTTCCCTTTTATTTACCCGCTTATGATGGTTAGATTAGGGCATATTTCAATTAGCATACAGTATGACAACATGTTTGCATCATTCATTTGTTTTGCATGCACCGGGCTCGGCGCATCATACTAACTGCATTGTACTTTCAATTCCAAATTGAATACATGTTAGTTGTAGCATTTCATATGCCATATTTAGAATAGCCGAGCCTGCTATAGTTTGCATTTTTGCATGTGTTGCATTAGGCATCTCTGTATACTTAAGGATCATGCATGATTTCTAATATAGTTTATGTTTTGGCTTGGAGTACTTGGTGAGTTTTATGCTTTAGAATCCTTGCATGCGTGTGAGTGAATGCCATGGATAGCATGCTAACCATGAGGCTAATTGCTTATGTGATATAACTGCCTGAATGCCTGTGGGTGAAGGTTGGGTTATTTGGATTGGAACAATTCATCAAATGTTTGTTTTAAGCCCACTAGATAGTGGCAAAATCATGTTTTCTAAGCCCACCTGAGGGTGGCAAATCCACGTCTTAGCCTACCTGAGGGTAGCACCATCAAACCATTTTCAAACAAACAAACATGAAATGTTTTGTTCCAATTCAGGCGATCCAGTCTATACTTGTATGCTGTGCGCATCACATAGTAACCTAGGCTAATAACCGGAATAAGGATACACAAAGTTTTCAAAAACAGATATCATGGTTAGTAGAGGCCGATCTTTGATCGGGCGAGCGGGGGTGCTCACGAAGTGACCTTCCCCAATCGTACCCAAGTTCCCGAGCCGAGGCAACTTTGGTAATGACGGACACGTGGCCTTTGGCACCGAGTCAGGGTTTCCTAAATTTCCCATTAAAAAAACATTTAGGTGGCGACTCTGTATCTGGCAAAGCAGTCCATGTTTGGCACTTCTTTCAAAAAATCTATTTTTTTCTCAAAACGATTTGCCGGATTTGGACTCTTTGGTTCAGACTTAGAACCGTGACAAATTTGAGAGTCCTGAGCTGTAGTGACCCCAAAATGAACAGAATGGGAGCTCGTTCCTCCCGGGAGCATTCGGGGACGTCTACATACACATTGTGTTTTGTGGGAGGAGATAGGGGATGTACTCCACGGTTTACGAGAAGATAGGGGATGGACCTCTAAACCGGATATTGTGTGGGAGGAGATAGGGGATGGACTCCATTGATACAACACTAAAATGTGTATCACCTATAAAGTATGGAAGTGTTTTCGTTTGATATTGATACAGCACTAAAATGTGTATCATTTGTGAAGTATGGAAGTGTTGTCATTTGTTATTGATACAGCACCAAAATGTGTATCTGATATGAAGTGTGAAATGTTTAATATGAGTTATTATCTCATCTGAAATAGAAATGCTGTTGATATGGGATGTGATCTCAATCAAATTGTTTGGCCAGGTTCTGAGCCATGGGTGTGCATGAGAATTGGATAAGGAAGGGTTTATGAAATGATTCATATGAGTTAAACATTTATCATTGGCCAATGTTTTAGTTATTGCTTATACTATGTTTAGCATATCTGTACTGGGCGTTGGCTCACCCTATATGGGACATCATTTTCAGGTACAGGTAGCATGCCACCTCTAAGGACGTAGCTTGGGAGGCATGAGGCAGTTGGTTTTTTTTTTGTTGTTGTTTCCCTTTGTATTACATGTATATCAAGCCAAGGGCTTATTTTGTATCTTGAGTTAGTACTCTTGTTTGTAACCAAGTGTTGACTTGGAAAGTTGTAAGCCTATAGGGTACCTACTTTTGTTGTCAACATGTAATATATTTTGTAATGAACACTCTGATGATATGTAATTATGCTTTATTCTTTTATCAAGAATGTATGGTTTATGGGTTTATTTTGAGGGCATTACATTGGGTACGTGGGAAGTGATTAGTATCACAATGGGTTTGTCTCGATTGTTAGAGACTTATGTATGATAGTATGTGTTTATTTGATAACATGTTTATGTGACTACTTGGGTATGGGATTTAGTTTCTAGGATGTTGATTGGATCCTTGGGTTTCTGTGAGTCCTGTTGGAAAAGCACTTGATCAACGCTGTTTCGAACCGGAACTCTATTAACGCCTCGGGACTATCATTATCCGGAAATGAAATTCGTAAGTGCTTATGTGTTTATGTGCTTACGTGGAATGAATTATAATTGTCCATGTATTAGGACGCAAGTGTTATAGCTTTGGCACTTTGTGAATGTGCTAACGTCTTCGTTACCTTTATTAGGATGTCAGGATGAGGACGAGGTGGTAGGCGTGGTAGGCCTAGGAGGTAGGATGTACCTGTACCGAAGGAGATTTCGGCGATGCAGGAGGGAGTCGGCCAGGCCAATGTGGCCGAGCCAGTAGGTCAGCAAGCTATGGGCGCTTTAGCTCATGGGATAGCCGATGCTTTGAGGGAATCTATGGGCATTCTCAGAGCTGAGAATCCAGTTCAGCCCCAAGTTCAGGCCTAGGTTGTGGATGCAGGGCCTTCCTTCCTGAAGAGGGAGTTCTTACGATCTAATTCGGACGAGTTTGTTGGTGATTTGAAGGAGCCACTTAAGGCGGATGAGTGGTTGGAACAAATGACAAACACGTTTGAGATGCTAGGCAGCGAAGACAGGGCTTTGAAGGTGACCTTGGAATCTTTCCGGCTTAAGGGGGATGCGGGTCAGTGGTGGAAATTCATGAAGGGTCGTATTGGTGGCACTTGGGAGGCTTTTGTGGGTGCTTTCCAGGAGAAGTTCTTATCTCTATCTGTCAGGGAGAAGCTGAGAGACCAGTTCTGCCAGCTTTTGCAGCTGAGTTCTTCAGTGGCCGAGTTTGAGGCTGCATTTACTAGTTTGTCCAGGTTTGCACCTGAACTTGTGTCCTCCGAGGAACGCCGTTGTATCGAGTTCGAGAAGAAGTTGAGGCGCGGCCTCAAGATGAGAGTTGGCGGGACTATGACTCAAGACTATGGGCATCTGGTTGATGCTGCAGCCTATATGGAGATCATGATACAGGAGGAGGATGGGGCAGAAAGGCTCCGAGAGGAGTCAGGATGGCCAGGGTGATGGCAGGAGACAGAGGGGTTCACACCCTCTGCAGTCTCAGGGAGGTTTTGCTAGATCTACCCTTCCAGTGCCGAGTGCAGGCTCTGGGAGAGGCAGTTAGGGAGACGTGACTTGTTTTAAATGTGGCCAGCTGGGTCACAAGTCTCCAGCTTGCCCACAAAGGAGAGGGGGTCAGAGAGCTGCTTCATCTTCAGCTAGACCGCAGAGCCAGAGTCAGGGTAGGGGTCAGTCACTGTCTTGCTAACAGTGTGGTCGGGCGGGGCACCTAAAGAGGTTTTGCCCGCAGTTGAGTGGCACATCTGGTGCATCTGGGAAGAGGCAGAGTTTTCAGCCTGCTCAGTCAGTTCAGGCCTCGTGGGCCAATCAGGGGCTTCATCGTCCCAGTTTGTGCAGCAGTCGTTTGCTTCTAGAGGTGAACAAGTTGATTAGGGGCCTACAGGGCTCGTGTATGCTGTTACCGCGCAGAATCTTATACCGACTCCATCAGTTGTGAGAGGTACCTTCTTGTTTTGCAACTCGGTTGCCAGTTTGTTGATTGATACGGGTGTATCCCATTCTTTTATATTTGCTGCATTTGTATTTGTTTTGGGGTTGGAGTTAGCACAATTAGCATCTCCTATATGTGTTACATCACCCGTTAGGGGTGAATTAATTGTGAAACAAGGATGTAGAGGTTGTGATATAGAAGTCGCCGATCGCTGGCTTCCGTTTCCTTTTGTAGTTATGCCCATGTTGGGATTTGATGTTATTTTGGGTATGGACTGGTTATCGTCATACCTTATTGATTGTTACCGCCAGAGGGTCACGGTATGTACCTTAAGCGGGGATTGTTTCCATTTCTTGGGGGATCGGGTTGGTAGTGTTTTGCCACCGGTGTATGATCCGCGAGGATGGAGTGAGCTTAGTGGTCTCCTTGCTAACCTTTTGAGTAGTGAATGTAATGAGACCTAGATTGAATTGCTGAGAGTGGTTTGCGAGTATTCGGATGTTTTTCCCGAGGACCTTGTCAGTTTGCCACCTCACCGTGAGATAGAGTTCTCTATTGATTTAGTGCCCGGCACAGCACCCATTTCTATGGCACCCTATCGTTTTGCGCCAGCCGAGTTGAGTGAGTTGAAGATTCAGCTCCAGGAGTTGCTAGATAAGGGCTTCATCCGCCCTAGTGTTTCGCCGTGGGGAGCACCGACCCTCTTTGCTAAAAAGAAAGATGGTGCCTTGAGACTTTGTATAGACTACCGGAAGTTGAATTGGGCTACAGTCAAGAATAAGTACCCTATGCCCCGTATTGATGATTTTTTTGACCAGTTGAAGGGTTCCTGTTGTTTCTCCAAGATAGACTTGAGATCGGGTTACCATCGGTTGAGGGTCAGGGAGGAGGATATTCTGAAGACGGCATACCGTACGCGGTATGGCCACTATGAGTTTCTGGTGATGCCATTTGGGCTCACCAATGCACCGGCAGTCTTTATGGACTTGATGAATCGGATCTTCCGAGAATTCTTAGATCGCTTTGTAGTCGTTTTCGTGGACGACATTCTGATTTATTCGCCTTCTGAGGAGGAGCACGAGGAACACTTGAGAGTGGTGCTTGAGTTGCTTAGAGCCCATAGGCTGTATGCCAAGTTTGGGAAGTGTGAGTTCTGGCTAGGAGAGGTCAAATTCTTAGGCCATGTGGTATTTGGGGAAGGGGTGTCTGTTGATACATCCAAGATTGAGGCATTGCAAGATTGGGCACAGCCTAAGAGCATTTTTGAGATCTGTAGTTTTCTGGGATTAGCTGGGTACGACCATCAGTTTGTGAAGGATTTCTCCAGCTAGCTTTGCCGTTGACTAGGTTAATGCGGAAAGAGGTCAAGTTTGTATGGAGTGAGACTTGTGAAAAGTCATTTCAAGAGTTGAAGGTTAGGTTGACCACCGCTGCAGTTTTGATTATTCCGGAAAGAGGTTTGGGTTATGCGGTCTATTGTAATGCCTCACGAGAGGGTTTGAGTTGTGTGTTGATGCACGAGGGGAACGTGGTTGCCTATGGCTCACGTCAGTTGAAAATTCACAAGAAGAATTATCCTACACATGACCTTGAGTTAGCAGCCGTGATTTTTGCCTTAAAGATTTGGGGGCACTAGAGGTTCGAGGTGTTCTTGGATTATAAGAGTTTGAAGTACCTGTTTACACAGAGAGACTTGAATTTGAGGCAGAGAAGGTGGATGGAGTTCATTGAGGACTACGATTTTGAGTTGCACTATCACCCGGGGAAGGCCAACATTGTGGGCGATGCCCTTAGTAGGAAATCCATCAGTGGTGTAGCTTGTATAGCCATCCGGGAGTGGGAGATGTTTAGCGGACTTGGCGAGTTTGATTTGCTTTTGGGCGAGTCCGTTGAGGCCACGACCTTATTTTCTGTTGTTGCGTAGCCTACGCTAGTGAGTCGAGTGTTAGAGGCACAGGGAGGTGACCTTGAGGTAGAATTCCTCCGAGGAAAGATCTCCAGTGGGAAGGTTGAGAAGGGTTTGACGGTGTATCCCAACCTGAGTGTGAGATCTTGGGACCATTTGTTTGTGCCGGAGTCTTGCCGAGAGGAAGTACTCCGAGAGTTTCACCATTCGCGTCTTGCGGTGCATCCGGGAGGCAATAAGATGTATCGAGATTTGGGTCGCCAGTTTTGGTGGCAGGGTATGAAGAGAGATGTGGCAGTTTTCGTGTCGAAGTGCCTTACTTGTCAGCAAGTGAAGGCCGAGCATCAGAGGCTAGCGGGTTTGTTGCAACCCTTGCCTATTGCCGAGTGGAAGTGGGAGCATGTCACTATGGACATCGTTGTAGGTCTTTCGAGGACTCAACGGGGTAGTGATGCTATTTGGGTGGTTGTAGACCGGTTAACTAAGTCGGCGCACTTTATCCCTATGCGCGTAAGAGATTTGGTAGATCATCTTCCAGACTTGTATATTCGGGACATAGTGAGGTTGCACGGGGTCCCAGTGACGATCGTCTCAGATAGAGATCCTTGTTTTACTGCTAGGTTGTGGCAGAGTTTGCAGAGTGCCTTGGGTACTAAGTTGACCTTTAGCACGGCTTATCATCCTCAGACTGACGGGCAGTCCGAGCATACTATTCAGATCCTTGAGGATATGCTTCGAGGTTGTGTCCTTGACTTTAGTGGGACGTGGAAGAGGCACTTGCCCTTGGTGGAGTTTGCCTACAACAACAGTTTTCAGTCTAGTATCGGTATGGCACCGTTTGAGGCCTTGTATGGCCGACTGTGTAGGTCTCCAGTATGTTGGGCCGAGATGGGTGATGCACCTTTGTTGGGCCTGGAGTTGGTGAGGGAAACGACGAAGAAAGTTGAACTTATCCGTAGGAGGCTTGTTACAGCCCAGAGTTGCCAAAAGAGTTATGCCGACCGTAGGAGGAGGCCTTTGGCATTTGAGACTGGTGATCTTGTTTTTCTGAAAATATCACCTAGACGGGGTTTGATGAGATTCGGGAAGAGTGGGAAGTTATCTCCTCGGTTTATCGATCCCTTTGAGATCCTTGATAGGATTGGGGAGGTTGCTTATTGTTTGGCCTTGCCGCCGCAGTTATCCGGAGTACATGACGTGTTTCATGTTAGTATTCTTCGGAAGTATGAGCTAGATCCATCACACGTGTTGGATTGGACCGACTTAGAGGTAGATGAGGATGCCTTGTATGAGAAGAGATCGATTCAGGTCTTGGATAGGCGGGATCAAGTCTTGTGAGGCAAGACCATTCCCTTGGTGAAAGTTTTGTGGAAACATCACGGGGTGGAAGAAACCACTTGGGAACGTGAGTTAGAAGTCCGTGAGAAATATCCAGGCTTGTTTGTTGATATGTAACCATGCATTGGTAATGTTGTAATATTGCTGAACTTTAAGAACATTGAATGTGTCTTGAATTGTAAAACATTGTGAATGTTTTGGTTTATGAAAATATATTTTGAACTTGCCCTAAAATGGAAGTTTAATGTAACATTGCATACGTTGAATGTATTGTAGAAATGGAAATATATCATGAATACTGAATATGATATAGAATTGTGGAAATGCAAGCATGATATTAATGTTGCAAATATTATAGAATTGTGGAGAATGTGTTGAAATTGGTAAATTTCAAGGGAAAGCATGTTAATAATGCATATTGAATTATATATTGTGATATGCCTCTTGGAAAGAGATGAGATGACCGGTAATGGGTCGGAATGTTGAAGAATGAGTTGTAATGTTGTTGGGATTGAGAAAACTTGTTTTTGAAAACGTATACTTAATTTCGGGGACGAAATTCTTTAAGAGGGGAGGTTATAGCGATCCCGGTTTTCCCTTTACTGTTTAATCGTATTCCGTACTCGGTTCCGTGGAATTGGGTGTTGTATATATCTTGTTGTCATCCTTTAATTCCCTATGTTTGAATTTTAGGATGTGTTGGGCGTGTTTCGAACAGGTAGGTTGAGTTTTGGTCTCAAGTGTTGTTGACCAGATTTTTGGTGTTACGCTCGGGTGGGTCATTCTGCGCTCGAGCGGAGTTCATTTCTTTAGTGGTACGCTCGAGCGAGGTTTACATACTCCCAGTATTTCGTGCCTCTGCAAAACATCTGCAGGTGTGTTTTCCACGCTCGAGCAGATTTTCTTACGCTCGAGCAGGTATGTTGGCGCTTGAGTGGGTAGTTCATTGTCTGTAAAACAACTGGGAGAGGAGAATCTACGCTCGAGCGAACTGGTTTTCGCACTCGAGCGGATGTATTTTGTTTTTGTGTCTTGGCGCTTGAGCGGGCCTTCTTGCGTTCGAGCGGGTTAAGTTTTTGTGCTTGATGCTCGAGCGTTCTATTATCCGCTCGAGCGGGTCATACGTATATTAGTAGATAGCAACATGATTACACTTCACTTTTTTCATTCTCTTCTTTATACAAACCCTAGATCTGAGCTCTCTCTCACTCTACAAACCTTCTCTCTAAGGTTTCATCTCATTCTAGTGAGTTCCTAGCCTAGCCTCTTTGTATAAAAGATAGAGGGTGTTGAGGGCTTTGTTTTAATATGAAAATTATTGAATTTGAAGCACGTTGAGTTTTGGTCTTCATCTCCGTTTGAGTTCTAACTTCGAGGTAGTGATATCCTACTCCATCTTATCAGCTTTGTCTTTAAATTTTGGCATTTTGATATGTTGGGGTTGTTGGGTAAAATTGGAAAAGTTTGGGATCTTTGTGTAATTTACAAAAGAGGGGGTTTTCATTTATATAAACCCATATGTATGTAATACTTTGAGAAAAGGAATTAATGTTGGATTATTGATGAAAATAGAACCTTAGGGTTGGTGTTGAGAATATGGGGAAAAGCCCTAATTGTTATGATAAATTAATTTGTATAATTAATTTAGGGAAATGAAAAATTGAATAGGAATTATTCAAATTGGAAAGGTATGGGATTAAAGGGTGTGGTTGGATTAATTTATCGCTCACCTAGACGAAATGTTGATATTTTATCCATTTGGTGCATTTATTTTCTGTTTAGAAATAACTGCTTTGGGCTATCGGTGGAGGATAGTCTTGATTGTTGTAGACAATGCATAATGATTAGGCAAACTAGAACTAATCAATTGAGTATGCTATCGAATATAGCGGTTGGTATAATACATCAAATTTTGTATTGATTGATTGAACATGTATATGATTATTGCTTATATACATTGTGTTATATGGGAGGAGATAGGGGATGTACTCCACAGTTTAAGGGAAGATAGGGGATGGACCTCTAAACCGGATGTTGTTGACACTGATACAGCACTAAAATGTGTATCATTTGTGAAGTATGGAAGTGTTTTTACTTGTTATTGATACAGCACTATAATGTGTATCATTTGTAAAGTATGGAAGTGATTTTGGCTGAGATTGATACAGTACCAAAATGTGTATCTATTATGATGTAAGAAATGTTTAACATGAGTTGTTATCCCAATGAATTGGAAATATTGTTAATAAGAGATGTAATCTCTGTCGGATTATCTGGCCAGGTTCTGAGCCACGTTTTTGAAATGAAATATAACAAGGACATGATTGTCATGGAACTGTAATGTGATATAAGTGGATGTATAAGTGTTGACCATCTATCAACTGCTAATATTTTAGTCATTGTTTGTAGTTAGTTTAGTATATTTTTACTGGGCTGTGACTCACCCTATATGGGACATCATTTTCAGGTTCAGGTACTATGCCGCCCCCGAGATCTTAGCATGGATTATTGTGGGAGTTAAAGACTCTTTTGTTAATTTTCGTTGTATTACATGTATATCAAGCCAAGGGCTTCTTTTGTGTAGAGTTAGTACTCTCTTCTTTTGTAACCAAGTGTTGACTTGGAAAGTTGTAAGCCTATAGGGCATTTACTTTTGTCGTCAACATATAATACTTTTGTAAAAATACTATGATGATTATAATATGAGATCCCTTTTCTTTATCGTGTTTGTACGATATTATGGGTTTACTTTGAGGGTGTTACAATAACTTATGTTAATCATTTCTTAATTTAAAATTAAAATAAAATACCATTTCAGTGGAATTTCGAAGAAATAATTGCTCACTGATGAAAAACTTTGCAATATAAAAAAATTAATTCACAAAATTTTCCATTAAATTGAGATTATTTTATGAAGTTTATTGAAATACTATTTTCCCTAAAATCAATATTTGTGGATGTGATTTTTAATTTTTTTTTAAATGTGTATCTTTTTATTCAGCCAAAAAAACACTACAAGAAAAACACTTTTAGCAGCCAACTTTTTGGTCGTAGAAAGTTGATATCTAGTCGTTAATAGTTTTTAGTGACCAAAAAAAGTTCGTCGCCATTTAGTCGCCAAAAGCCCATCACAGAAGTTTTTTGGCGACCACAATTGAAGCTGGTCGCTAAAAGTTACCATTAGCAACCATATATTTTGGTTGCAAAAAAGATTTAAATTTGTTGAAGATTGATAATTTGCGACAAAAAAACTGGTCATGAAAATAGAGGTTTTTGGCAACCACAAATTAAGTTGGTCGTAGAAAGTTTATGTTTTAGCAACCACAGTAGTGGTCACCAATTGTTATTCCTAGAACCTTTCTCAAAGACCTACTACGACTAAAATGTTATTGGTCGCAAAAAAACTTTTAATTTCAAAAACTAATTTTTTAAATGTAATGCTATTTTTTTTTTGAATACCTATAATACATTTGCAATTAATACATAATTCATGTCCATCCAATCAATTTCAACATACCAATCCATCAACAATCCAATCTAAAAACAAAAAACCATTAATTATAAAGTCAAAATATTAGTTAATCTATCTAATGATTACCACCTGTGAACATGAACACATTACAAATTCAAAATAATCATCCATCCTTTTAGTTTACAACGAATTCACCACATCAAAAACATATTTAACCCAACCATCAAAGATTTCAAATGCGTTTCACATTTGTCCGATGCAAAGTATATCAAAAACTCCACGTATAAGCACAACTTAGAATTAATGCACCGGAAAACTCAGGTCCATAAATAGGCATGACTATGCCTTTAGCTACCTGCAATAAAAATAAAAAATTAAAAAAAATGAAGAAAGCATTGTTAATAATAATATTTTTACTTACATTTCTATTTAAATTTTGTAAAAACCTATGGATCTAACTCCACTACAAACACTAGCAATCGCACACAGCCTTATTGCCTAATTCAAAAAAAAAAAAAAAAACCAAAGAAAATAGGGAAATAAGCTAAGTAGAGAATGCTTCATTGATGAAAAATAGATGGAAAATATTAATCAAACTTGAAATTTAGTCCCTGCAAGAATGAATAAACAGATGGAAATTATTAAAAATCACCCTTTCTGTGTATCATTAATCACAATTCACAAGTATTGGACATACTGACCTCATGTAAAAGATTATTGAATTCTGAGGGCAAATCATGAACATATATAAGGGGCTTTTTCTTTTCCACCACAGCATTGAGATTCACAAGATTCCCAACGTGTTATGGACTGACAAGAACATCAACCTGAACTCGTCGAAGCCATTAAAGCCAATCCCTTATAACTGATAAAACAGATGATATGCTGCAATCTATTCCATACCAGCCATTGTCATACTATAGAAAGAAGAAAAAAAAATCAAATAATTTTAGACACAAATTTGGAGCAAATTTGACAAGTTTTAATCTAATTATGCAAGGTATTGGAAACTATTCTTGTATTTTCCCTAAAATTATACTCTAATCCTGTACATACTTAACTCTGGAATAGATTGGATAAACAACCTAGGGCATCAAAAAACGTATCTATTACTTCTCAAAATTAAAGAGAATTTATTTTTTTAGATTACAAATATTTAGGAAGTATTAGATTCATATTAGCCACTATTTGAGGAGTATTGAGATCCAATATAAAAACAATAAAGAAACAATTCCTTTCTAGAAATACTTCATAGCACAGAGGACTTTTTTTTGAAATTTGTACTGAACAAGGATTCCTTCATTTGGTCAAGAAGATTATAGGTTCTTGTTTCTTAAATGCATGTATACAAGGTAGTGCCTCTTCTAGCACCTTTCAATGTTCTTCATATTTACTTAAACCAAACCAAACTAAACCTTATGTCTCGCTTAAGTGGGTTGGTTGCATGAATCCTATTTTCATTCATGGGTTCTACTTGCTTGAGCTGGAGATATATTGCTTGAGCTGGAGATATACTCTTACCAACCAACACATAGAATCCGAAAAAATGAGTAGGCATAATCATCGTAGATGTAGTTATAATGAAAAAATTAATAGGTACTCTTGGAGTATCACGTGTCATTACAACATATAATTTGGTCTCTAAAACTAAAAAATTTGTTGCAAAAGACATGTAGGGACCAATTTCTATCGTCGTGAGAATAGTCACTAAAAGGTCGTCCCGAAAAGTAAAAAATAAGACTGTTAGCAACAAAATTTTGAAAATGTCACTAATAAATACACTTTTAGGGACAAAATAATTTAGTTCCAAAATAGTTTATTTTTTGACAAAAAAAATTTGGTCTAAAAAAGATAATAATTTATCACAAATGTCTAATTTTTGTTGCTAAAAATATAATGACACTTTTGGCAACAAAAATATTAGGCCTCTAAAAAATAATTTTGGTCTCGAAAACCTTAATTTTTTATAGTGTCTAAATTATTTCATTGATCATCATTCACCATGCTTCCTGATTTTTCTCAATCACCTAATATAAAATTATAATACTATACTTTTTTCACCAATTATAATACCATAAAACACCATATGATCTTACTCCCAGAGTAATAGGCCACAAACCCAAATTGAATGGTCCATTTAAGTTTGCCAACTAGAAGCGTGTAACGTCCTAAAATAAACCCATAAATCATACAATCTTGACATGCTTAGACATAAGAGAATAAATCATAATTACATTTCATCAGAGTATTCATTACAAAATGTATTATATGTTGACAACAAAAGTAAATGCCCTACGGGCTTACAACTTTCCAAGCCAACACTTGGTTACAAAAGAATGAGTACTAACTCAAAACAGATAATAAGCCCTTGGCTTGATGTACACGTAATACAAAAATGTAATCACAAAAGATGTCCCAGCCATTAAGCCTCTCAAGCTACGTCCTTCGAGGTGGCATGCTACCTGTACCTAAAAATGATATTCCCATATAGGGTGAGCCAACGCCCAGTAGAGATATGCTAAACATAATATGAGCAGTGACTAAGACATTAGCATTTGATAAATGTTTAACTCACATAAATCTATTCGTAACCCATTTCAATTACATGACAAATATGTCCGTGTTTCATTCCATTTTCCATTTTTATCCAATTTCTCAATTCATAACAATGGCTTAGAACCTGGCTAGACAATTTCAACGAGATTACATCTCATATCAACAGTACTTCCATAATTCACAATAGATACACATATTTGCTATATCAATAACACATTACAACATTTCCATACTTCACAAATGATACACAGATTCGCTGTATCAATACTTCAATAGATACACATATTTGCTGTATCAATGGAGTCCATCCCCTATCTCCTCTCAAATAACATCCGGTTTAGGAGTCCATCCCCTATCTTCTCCTAAACCGTGGAGTACATCCCCTATCTCCTCCCACACAATACCATGTATATAAACACATATCATATACATAATCAAACAATACACAAATTTGATGCATTATTCCAACCGTCATATTCGATGACATATTCAATTGATTAGTTTTAGTTCGCTTGATCATCATGCATTGTCTACAGCCATCAAGACTATCGTCCACCGATAGCCCAATGCAGTTATTTCTAAACAGATAATAAATGCCTCAACGTATATATAATTTCAACATTTTCAAAGTGAGTGATTAATAAATCCAACTCCACCATTCTATCTCATAATGAGAAATTTCATTATTTCCAACTCAATTTCATATTTTCATAATAATTGTCATTAATTACTCTAATGACCCAAATATACCCAAACATGGCATTTTTCTCCCTTTTCTTAACATTGACCCAAAGGTCCAAAAATTAACAACAACAACAATAATTCCCTTATTAGGCCCAAAACACATATGTTTGAATCAAAAGAATAAAACTCCTCTTTCCAACATAACCCATCTCAAACCCTAACTTCCCAAATCAAACCATTTATACAAAAAGTTCAACATCTATGTTAAAGTTCATAAAAATGAGTAGTTATCCCTACCTCAAGAGATGAAACCCAAAGGAGATGATGAAGAAATCCTGAAATGCTCCAAAACCCAAGGTATTTGGATTGATAGGAAGCCCAAGCCAAGCTCTACACTTTTAACAAAGGGACAAAGGTGGGAGATCACTCAAACTAGATCAAACCCTAGAGAGAAGGTGAAAAGTAGTGAGAGAAGCTCTCAAGATCGGTTTTGGAAAAGTAAGAGAGAGAAGAAAAATGTGAAAAGTGATTCAAAATCACCCAGTTGCCATCTGATATACGACTAGTCCACTCGAGCGGAGAATAGGATGCTCGAGCGTCAATCACAAAAATTGGACCCGCTCGAGCGCCAAGACACAACTGCAAAACACACCCGCTCGAGCGCAAAGGAAAACCCGCTCGAGCATAGATTACACTCCTCCAGTACTTTTACAGACCATGAACACCTGCTCGAGCTCTAATAGGCTCGCTCGAGCTTGACCCGCTCGAGCATAAGGAAATCCGCTCGAGCGTGAAAAACACATCTGCAGATGTTTTGCAGAGGTACAAATGCTGAAAGTGTGCAAACTCCGCTTGAGCGCAAATTGACCTGCTCGAGCGGATCACCAAAATTCTGGGCAACAAGAATGGAGACTAAGGCTCGACCAACCTGTAACAAACTTGCCCAATGCACCCTAAAACTCAAACATGTGGAATTAAAGGATGACAACAAGACATATACAACAACCAACTCCACGAAACCTAAGTCTGGACACAACAATCAAAGGAGGAAAAACCAGGATCGCTATAACCTCCCCCCTTAAGGAATTTCGACCCCGAAATTAAGTACAAGTTTTCAAACACATGTTTTTCTCAATTCTCAACAGTATCACAACTCAACATTCATCAACTTCACCCAATACCAGTCATCTCATCTCTATTCAAGAGGCATTTCACTATATATACTCAATATGCATTATTAGCATGCTTTCCCTTGGAATTTACCAATTTCAACACATATTTCACAGTTCTATATCATATTCAATGTTCATGATATATTTCCATTTCTACAATACATTCAACATATGAAATGTTACATTAAACTTCCATTTCAAGGCAAGTTTCAAAATACTTCCATGAATCAAAACATATACAATGTTTTACACTTCAAGACATATTTAATGCTGTTAAAGTTCATCAATATTACAAAATTCCCATTACATGATTATACATTAACAAACAAGTTCGGATACTTTTCACGAACATCCAACTCACGTTCCCAAGTGGCTTCTTCTACCCCATGATGTTTCCACAAAACTTTCACCAAGGGAATAGTCTTGCCTCGCAAGACCTGATCCCGCCTATCCAAGACCCGCACCGGTCTCTCCTCATACGAGGCATCCTCGTCAACCTCTAAGTCGGTCCAACCTAACACATGCGATGGATCCGGCTCGTACTTCCGAAGCATACTAACATGAAACACGTCATGTACCCCGGACAACTGTGGCGGTAAAGTTAAGCGATAGGTAACCTCGCCAATCCTCTCAAGGATCTCAAAGGGACCAATGAATTGAGGGGACAACTTCCCACTCTTCCCGAACCTCATCAAACCCCGCCTAGGTGATATTTTCAGAAAAACATGATCACCCGTCTCAAATGCCAAAGGCCTCCTCCTACGGTCGGCATAACTCTTCTGGCGACTCTAGGCTGTCACAAGCCTCCTACGGATAAGCTCAACCTTCTCCGTCGTTTCCCTCACCAACTCCGGGCCCAACAAGGGTGCATCACCCACCTCGGCCCAACAAACTGGAGACCTACAAGGTCGGTCATACAAGGCCTCAAACGGTGCCATACCAATACTCGACTGAAAACTGTTGTTGTAGGCAAACTCCACCAAGGGCAAGTACCTCTCCCACGACCCACTAAAGTCAATGACACAACCTCGAAGCATATCCTCAAGGATCTGAATAGTACGCTCGGACTACCCGTCAGTCTTAGGATGATAAGCCGTGCTAAAGGTTAACCTAGTACCCAAGGCACTCTGCAAACTTTGCCACAACCTAGCAGTAAAACGAGGATCTCTATCTGAGATGATCGTCACTGGGACCCCGTGCAACCTCACTATGTCCCGAATATACAAGTCGGCAAGATGATCTACCGAATGTCTCACGCACATGGGGATAAAGTGCGCCGACTTAGTCAACCGGTCTACAACCACCCAAATAGCATCACTACCCCGCTGAGTCCTCAGAAGACCTACAATGAAGTCCATAGTGACATGCTCCCACTTCCACTCGGCAATAGGCAAGGGTTGCAACAAACCCGCTGGCCTCTGATGTTCGGCCTTCACTTGTTGACAAGTAAGGCACTTAGACATGAAAACTGCCACATCTCTCTTCATACCCCGCCACCAAAACTGGCGACCCAAATCACGATACATCTTGGTGCCTCCCGGATGCACCGCAAGGCGTGAATGGTGAAACTCTTGGAGTACCTCCTCTCGGCAAGACTCCGGCACAAACAAACGGTCTCGGTATCTCACACTCAGGTCGGGATACACCGTCAAACCCTTATCAACCTTCCCACTGGAGATCTTCTCTCGGAGGAATTCTACCTCAAGGTCACCTCTCTGTGCCTCTAACACTCGAGTCACAAGTGTAGGCTGCGCAACAATAGAAAACAAGGCCGCAGCCTCCACGGATTCGCCTAGAAGCAAATCAAACTCGTCAAGTGCACCCAACATCTCCCACTCCCGGATGGCTATACAAGCTACATCACTAATGGATTTCCTACTAAGGGCATCAGCCACAACATTGGCCTTCCCCGGGTGATAGTGCAACTCGAAATTGTAGTCCTCAATGAACTCCATCCACCTCCTCTGCCTCAAATTCAAGTCTCTCTGTGTAAACAGGTACTTCAAACTCTTATGATCCGAGAATACCTCGAATCTCTCATCATAAAGGTAGTGCCTCCAAATCTTCAAGGCAAAGATCACAACTGCTAACTCTAGGTCATGTGTAGGGTAATTCTTCTCGTGTATTTTCAACTGACGTGAGCCATAGGCTACCACTTTTCCCTCTTGCATCAGTACACAACCCAAACCCTCTCGTGAGGCATCATAATAAACTGCATAACCCAAACCTCTCTCCGAAATAATCAAAACCGGAGCGGTGGTCAATCTAACTTTCAACTCTTGGAACGACTTTTCACAAGTCTCACTCCATACAAACTTGACCCCTTTCCGCGTCAATCTAGTCAATGGCGAAGCTAGCCTGGAGAAATCCTTAACAAACCGGTGGTAATATCCAGTAAAACCCAGAAAACTGCGGATCTCAAAAACGCTCTTAGGCTGTGCCCAAACTTGCACTACCTTTATCTTGGATGTTTCAACAGACACCCCCTCCCTGGAAACCACATGGCCTAAGAACTTGACTTCTCATAGCCAGAACTCACACTTTCCAAACTTGGCATACAGCTTATGGGCTCTAAGCAATTCAAGCACCACTCTCAAGTGTTCCTCGTGCTCCTCCTCAGAAGGTGAATAAATCAGAATGTTGTCTATGAAAATGACTACAAAATGATCTAAGAATTCCCGGAATATCCGGTTCATCAAATCCATAAACACTGCCGGTGCATTGGTGAGCCCGAATGGCATCACCAGAAACTCATAGTGGCCATACCGCGTACGGAAGGCCGTCTTCGGAATATCCTCCTCCCTGACCCTCAACTGGTGGTAACCCGATCTCAAGTCTATTTTAGAGAAACAACGGGACCCCTTCAACTGGTTAAACAGATCATCTATATGAGGCATAGGGTATTTATTCTTAACCGTAGCCCGATTCAACTTCCGGTAATCAATACAAAGTCTCAAAGCACCATCTTTCTTTTTAGCAAAGAGGGCCAGTGCTCCCCACGGCGAAACACTAGGGCAGATAAAACCCTTATTTAGCAATTCCTGGAGTGGAATCTTTAACTCACTCAACTCGGCTGGGGCAAAACGATAAGGTGCCATAGAAATTGGTGTCGTACCAAGCACTAAGTCAATAGAGAACTCGATCTCTCGATGAGGTGGCAAACTAACCAGGTCTTCGGGAAAAACATCCGAATACTCGCCAACCACTCTCGGTAACTCAATCCCGGTCTCATCACACTCACTACTCAAAAAGGTTAGCGAGAAGACTGCTAAGCTCACTCCGCCCTCGCGGATCATACACCTGTGGTAAAACACTACCAACCCAATCCCCCAAGAAATGGAAACAATCTCCGCTCAAGGTACATACTGTGACCCTCTGACGGTAGCAATCAATAGCAGCCCGGTATGACGATAACCAGTCCATACCCAATATCACATCAAAACCCGACATAGCCATGACTACAAACGAAAAGAGAAGTCGGCGATCAGCTACCTCTATATCATAGCCCCGACACCCTTGTTTCAAAATTAACTCACCCCTAACAGGTAATACAACACATATAGGAGATGCTAACTGTGCCAACTCCAACCCCAGAACAGATGCAAATGCAGCAGATATAAAAGAATGGGATGCACCCGTATCAATCAACACATTGGCAACCGAGTTGCAAAACAAAAAGGTACCTCTCACAACAGATGGAGCCGGTATAAGGTCTTGCATGGTAACAGCATACACGTGTCCTATAGGCCCTTGATCTATCTACTCACCTCTCGGAGCAAAGGAGTGCTGCACAGACTGGGACGACGAAGCTCCCTGATTGGCCCTCGAGGCCTGAACTGACTGTGCGGGCTGAAAACTCTACGTCTGTCTAGAACCAGACGCATCCGATGTGGCACTCAACTGTAGGCAAAATCTCTTCAGGTGCCCCGCCTGACCACACTGGTAACAAAAGAGCGCCTGGTCTCTGCCCTGACTCTGGCTCTGAGGTCGAGCCGAAGATGAAGTTGCTCTCTGACCTCCTCCCCTCTGCGGGCAAGCTGGAGACTTGTCGCCTAACTGACCACACTTGTAACAAGTAACGTCTCCCTGACTGCCTCTCCTCGAGCCTGCGCTCGGCACTGGAAAGGTCGATCTAGCCAAAGCACTCTGGGACTGCTGAGGATGAGAACCCATCTACCTCCTACCGTCCCCCTAACCATCCTAACTCCTCTTGGAGCCACTCTGTCCCTCCTCTTCTTCCTGCATCATAATCTCCATATGGGCCGCAGCATCCACAAGGCATCCATAATCCCGGGTCATAGACCCCCCGACTCTTATCTTGAGCCCTCGCCTCAATTTCTTCTCAAATTCCAGACAACGGTGTTCCTCGGACGCCACAAGCTCAGGTGCAAACCTGGACAAACTGGTAAAAGTGGCCTCAAACTTGGCCACTGAGGAACTCAGCTGCTTAAGCTGACAAAACTGGTCCCTCAGCTTCTCCCTGACAACTGGAGATAAGAACTTCTCTTGGAAAGCATCTATAAAGGCCTCCCATATGCCACCAATACGACCCCTCATGAACTTCCACCACTGACCCGCATCTCCCTTCAGCTGGAAAGATGCCAAGTTCACCTTTAAAGCCCCGTCCTCGATGCCAAGCATCTCGAATGTCTTCGTCATCTATTCGAGCCATTTATTCACCTTAAGTGGCTCTTTCGGATCACCGACAAACTCATCCAAATTAGACCGAAAGAACTCCCTCTTCAGAAAGGAAGGCCCTGCATCAACAACCTGGGCCGGGGCTTGATTCTCAGCTCTAAGAATGCCCATGGATTCCCTGAACGCTCCTGCTATCTCACGGGCTAAGGCATCCATGGCCTGCTGACCCACTGTCTCGGCCACATTGGCCTGACCAATCCCCTCCTGCTGCGCTAGAATCTCATCCGGTATAGGCATCTCCTGCCTACCACGCCTACCACATCGTCCTCATCCTGACATCCTAATAAAGGTAACGAAGGCATTAGCACATTCATAAATGTGTTGAAGCTATAACACTCATGTCCTAATACAAGGGACAACAGTAATTCACTCCACGTAAGCACATAATCACATAAGCACTTACGAATTTCATTTCCGGATAATGATAGTCCCGAGGCGTTACTAGAGTTTCGGTTAGAAACAGCATTGATCAAGTGCTTTTCCAACAAGACTCATAGAAACCCAAGGATCCAATCAACATCCTAGAAACTAAATCCCACACCCAAATAGTCACGTAAGCATGTTATCAAATAAACACATAATGTCACACACAAGTCTCTAACAAGCGAGACAAACCCATTGTGATACTAATCACTTCCCACGTACCCAAAGTATTCAAACCCGGTACGCTCTGATACTAAGTTGTAATGCCCTCAAAATAAACCCATAAATCATACAATCTTGACATGCTTAAACATAAGAGAATAATGCATAATTACATTTCATCAGAGTATTCATTACAAAATGTATTACATGTTGGCAACAAAAGTAAATGCCCTACGGGCTTACAACTTTCCAAGCCAACACTTGGTTAAAAAAGGAATGAGTACTAACTCAAAACAGATAATAAGACCATGGCTTGATATACATGTAGTACAAAAATGTAATCACAAAAGATGTCCCAGCCACCATGCCTCCCAAGCTACGTCCTTGGAGGTGGCATGCTACCTGCACCTGAAAATGATGTCCCATATAGGGTGAGCCAACACCCAGTAGAGATATGCTAAACATAATATGAGCAGTGACTAAGACATTAACATTTGATAAATGTTTAACTCATATAAATCTATTCGTAACCCATTTCAATTACATGACAAATATGTCCATGTTTCATTCCATTTTCCATTTCTTATCCAATTTCTCAATTCATAACTATGGCTCAGAACCTGGCCAAACAATTTCAACGAGATTACATCTCATATCAACAGTACTTCCATAATTCACAATAGATACACATATTTACTGTATCAATAACTCATTACAACACTTCCATACTTCACAAATGATACACAGATTCGCTGTATCAATATTTCAATAGATACACATATTTGTTGTATCAATGGAGTCCATCCCCTATCTCCTCCCAAACAACATCCGGTTTAGAAGTCCATCCCTTATCTTCAACTAAACCATGGAGTACATCCCCTATCTCCTCCCACACAATACCATGTATATAAACACATATCATATACATAATCAAACAATACATAAATTTGATGCATTATTCCAACTGTCATATTCGATGACATATTCAATTGATTAGTTTTAGTTCGCCTAATCATCATGCATTGTCTACAACAATCAAGACTATCGTCCACCGATAGCCCAATGCAGTTATTTCTAAACAGATAATAAATGCCTCAACAGATATATAATTTCAACATTTTCAAAGTGAGCGATTAATAATTCCAACTCCACCATTCTATCTCATAATGAGAAATTTCATTATTTCCAACTCAATTTCATATTTTCATAATAATTGTCATTAATTACTCTAATGACCCAAATATACCCAAACATGGCATTTTTCTCCCTTTTCTTAACATTGACCCAAAGGTCCAAAAATTAACAACAACAACAATAATTCCCTTATTAGACCCAAAACACATATGTTTGAATCAAAAGAATAAAACCCCTCTTTCCAACATAACCCATCTCAAACCCTAACTTCGTAAACCAAACCATTTATACAAAAAGCTCAACATCTATGCTAAAGGTCATAAAAATGAGTAGTTATCCCTACCTCAAGAGATGAAACCCAAAGGAGATGATGAAGAAATCCTGAAATGCTCCAAAACCCAAGATTTTGGATTGATAGGAAGCCCAAGCCAAGCTTTACACTTTTAACAATGGGACAAAGGTGGGAGATCACTCAAACTAGATCAAACCCTAGAGAGAAGGTGAAAAGTTGTGAGAAAAGCTCTCAAGATCGGTTTTCGAAAAGTAAGAGAGAGAAGGAAATCTGAAAAGTGATTCGAAATCATCCAGCTGCCATCTGATATACGATTAGTCTGCTCGAGCAGAGAATAGGACGCTCGAGCGTCAAGCACAAAAACTGGACCTGCTCGAGCACAAGAATACCCACTTGAGTGCCAAGACACAACTGCAAAACACACCCGCTGGAGCGCAAAGGAAATCCCGCTCGAGCGTAGATTACACTCCTCCAGTACTTATACAGACCATGAACACCCGCTCGAGCGCCAATAGGCCCGCTCGAGCGTAAGGAAATCCACTCGAGCGTGAAAAACACATTTGCAGAAGTTTTGTAGAGGTACAAATGCTGAAAGTGTGCAAACTCCGCTTGAGCACAAATGGACCCGCTCGAGCGAATCACCAAAATTCTAGGCAACAAGAATGGAGACTAAGGCTCAACCAACCTATAACAAACTTGCCCAATGCACCCTAAAACTCAAACATGTGGAATTAAAGGATGACAACAGGACATATACAACAACCAACTCCACGGATCCTAAGTCCGAATACAACAATCAAAGGAGGAAGAACTAGGATCGCTCTAATTGATCATTTGCAAGAAAAAAGCTAGTCATGAAAATAGAGGTTTTTGGCAACCACAAATTAAGTTGGTCACCAAAAGTCTATGTTTTAGCAACCACAGTAGTGGTCATCAATTGTTATTCCTAGGACCTTTCTCAAAGACCTACTACGACTAAAATGTTATTGGTCGCAAAAAAGCTTTTAATTTCAAAAAATAATTTTTTAAATGTAATGCTATTTTTTTTAATACCTGTAATACATTTGCAATTAATACATAATTCATGTCCATCCAATCAATTTCAACATACCATTCCATCAACAATCCAATCTAAAAACAAAAAACCATCAATTATAAAGTCAAAATATTAGTTAATCTATCTAATGATTACCACCTATCAACATGAACACATTACAAATTCAAAATAATCATCCATCCTTTTAGTTTACAACGAATTCACCACATCAAAAACATATTTAACCAAACCATCAAAGATTTCAAATGCGTTTCACATTTGTCCGATGCAAAGTATATAAAAAAACTCCACGTATAAGCACGACTTAGAATTAATGCACCGGAAAACTCAGGTCCATAAACAGGCATGACTATGCCTTTAGCTAAAAATTTAAAAAAAATGAAGAAAACGTTGTTAATAATAATATTTTTACTTACATTTCTATTTTAATTTTCTAAAAACCTATGGATCTAACTCCACTCCCAAAACTAGCAATCACACACAGCCTTATTACCCAATTCAAAAAAAAAAAAAAAAACCAAAGAAAATAGGGAAATAATCTAAGTAGAGAATGCTTCTTTGATGGAAAATAGATGGAAAATATTAATCAAACTTGAAATTTAGTCCCTGCAAGAATGAATAAACAGATGGAAAATATTAAAAATCACCCTTTCTGTGTATCATTAATCACAATTCACAAGTATTGGACATACTGACCTCATGTAAAAGATTATTGAATTCTGAGGGCAAATCATAAACATATATAAGGGGCTTTTTCTTTTCCAACACAGCATTGAGATTCACAAGATTCCCAATGTGTTGTGGACTATCAGGAACATCAACCTGAACTGGTCGAAGCCATTAAAGTCAATCCCTTATAACTGATAAAACAGATGATATGCTGCAATCTATTCCATACCAGCCATTGTCACACTATAGAAAGAAGAAAAAGAATCAAATAATTTTAGACACAAATTTGGAGCATATTTGACAAGTTTTAATCTAATTATGCAAGGTATTGGAAACTATTCTTGTATTTTCCCTAAAATTATACTCTAATCCTGTACATACTTAACTCCGGAATAGATTGGATAAACAACCTAGAGCATCAAAAAACGTATCTATTACTTCTCAAAATTAAAGAGAATTTATTTTCTTAGATTACAAATATTTAGGAAGTATTAGATTCATATTAGCCACTATTTGAGGAGTATTGAGATCCAATATAAAAACAATAAAGAAACAATTCCTTTCTAGAAACACTTCATAGCACAGAGGACTTTTTTTTTTGAAATTTGTACTAAACAAGGATTCCTTCATTTGGTAAAGAAGATTATAGGTTCTTGTTTCTTAAATGCATGTATACAAGGTGGTGCCTCTTCTAGCACCTTTCAATGTTGTTCATGTTTACTTAAGCCAAACCAAACTAAACCTTATGTCTCGCTTAAGTGGGTTGGCTGCATGAATCCTTTTTGAGGATGAGATTAGATACGACACATTCTAATAGTATTAAATACATAATTACTACCTGACAAAATCCACCACGACAATGTCCATGGCCAGAGCATCGATTAACACAAGTGCACAGCACAAGCACCTCACAAAATCGCTTCCACAAACACATATTTGCAATCACATTCCTCTTTGAATCGAACCTTGGAAGGATATGCTTCTGTTGGGTTCACATTACACCATCCTGGTATGCTACTATTTGTTGTGAAAATATTATCCAGGCTAGGTTTTGTCCAGTCAGTCAATTTAGGACCTTCAGGTTCAGAAGGTAAGCTGAAATAAAGGCATTAAATTGTTAATGTTTAGTTTAGATCATATTCTAACAGAAGTGTCTATTAGGATTCTAAGTAAGCTTACTTCACTTTAAACCCACATGCCTCAGCAACAGGACGGTTTGGGTATTTAGTACCTTCGTGACAGAAACACATAGCTCTTGTTGTGTCACAATAAGCAGCGCATATTGAAACGACCCAACGCCCATGTGGTTGCTCCTTTGATCCTGGAAAATTGCAGTCCAGTTGTAGTCTTTCAAAGCACCCTTCCCCTGATCCATTAAAGATATTTTATCCGACAAATTATATGATTGATCAAAAAGCAGGATAACAAAAAAGAAATGTCACATAGCAAAACACATAATATTAAGTGCGAGAATAAGAATAATGGCCATGACAAAAGGGTTATTGAAATGAAATTGCCCAATATAAATATTGCTTTTGAATGTAAGAGTAAGTACAAAAGGAAAATTAGAAGCCAAACAAAAGAAAGAGAGATGATGAGGATTAGCAATGTAACACCCCAACCACCAATTGTTGAACTAAACTTTTTTTAAAAAAAATACCAAAATACGGTAAGGATATACCATAATCTATAATTTGACAAAACTGAATCAGACCTATCTCCAACAATCCCTTTCAAATACCTTTCTTATTATTATTACTCTCCCCACTCTCCTATCTTAGTTGAAAGTTGAAACCACTACATAAACCCCTTAGGCTTTCCAAAATAGTGTATCTCAATTCCAAAAAACAAAACATGGATGACCACTTCATTTAAACATAATCCATTAGCATCTCCCTTCACTCCCCCTTTTCTCCTTTCAAGACAACCCTTCCTTATCACCCGTTTTTCAGATGTGTATCCTTCACCTTAATGACATACAAACACACAAACACACAAAATGGCCATTGGCCTCAAATTCCACATCTTTTTATCTCTTTAGCCATTGGCCTCTCAAACCAAAGTTCAAGAATTATCCACCAAACGACTCTTCGTAGTCTAACAAAAACGCTCATAACATTGGGCAATCAAAAAAAGTGGCAGTTATTATTTTTAAAAGCACCATCAAAAGAAAATTGACATGCAACAACCTCTTATGAATTAAATCAAGCATAATCGAAAGGAAAAAGCAGGGCTGAAATGAACTTCAGAGAAGAAGCACCAGTAGTCAATTCAATTTACTATGATATTGCCTTCAATTCATAAGCCATGCTACGCTTCATGCAACCCATCCACAATGCACGGTCTATTTGTCATTCAGGGCTAAGAATTAATTGAAATGACAATATAATTATCTCCATATGACAAAATATATTTTGAAACAAATCACGAAAAGTTGTTACGAAGATGTAAAATATAGACCAAGATTCATTATAGGAAAAAGAAAAAAAAAATGTAGAAAAAAATATCTTTGGAACACCTTGCGTCTATTGTTTTGGTTGATATCACAGATGTAAAGAAATTAAGGATCAAAAGAAGTTTACCTAGATTGTAAGACAACATCAAATTTGCTAAGGGAAGCACATAAATATATAGAGGGTTAAAGGTTAGCCAAAGGACTCAAGTCTATATGTATAAGAACCCCCCCTCCCCTCCCCTGCCAAAAAAAAAAAAAAAAAACCCACTCTTAACAATCAAAAGCCATATTCAAAATCAATATCAAAGTCGAGAACATGCAAAGATAGCAATATAATTTCCCAATCAATAAAAAAAAAGGAAATGAAGCAAATAAACAAAGTATCACATAAACTAAAAAACCACTGGTGGGTCTTTAACTTAAAAAAAGAACTCGCAAAATCAAATAAAAGCTTCAAAATCAAACAAAAGCTTCAGTTCCAAATCATTTCCTTTTCCAATGATATTTGAATAGATAAAAGTAATGTAGCTTTATAATGCAACTTAAGCTAATGAAACAGCAAAAGCACCACATAAGAAGATGAAGTTCACACTACCAATGTGTTTATATGTTATGTAATGCACCCAAAGTTCCACATAAGAAATGAATCTAGTAACAAAAATAAACCAAATGAAAGGTCAGCTTTTTTCCCCCTCGAACTCACCACAATTTTTTTCTACTTTAAACCAAATTGCCAAGCAAAGCCACAAATGTTCTCTGAAGAACTGGTAACAACAATAAATAAATAAATAAAAAACATTCATGTAATGATTTTGACCGTGAGTTGGACCTTCCCTACATGTTCAACTTTTTGGGCTGTAAAAAACTAAGAGCAAAAAATAATCTCTTATTATAGTAGCAGAAAACGTGATTTAATGGATTGTGTCACATTGGTCTAATAAATAACGACCGTTAGATTTGGTAGACGGAAACTTAAACGATGTGTCAATTTGGTCCTTATAGTTTACACAATATGTTAAGTTGATCCCTATTATTTTAATTTGCTCGATTTTAACAAAGATCAAATTGACACATCGTGTAAACTACAATAACCAAATTGACACATCGTTTGAGTTTTCATCCACCAAACCTAGCAGCCATTATTTATTGGACCAATATGACACAATTCGTTAAATTAAGGGACAAAATGAAGCAAATTAAAATAACATAAACCAAATTAACACATCGTGTAAACTACAAAGACCATTTGCATAATTTACTATAAAAGATAATTCCTAAACCAACTACCACTAAAAAGGAAATAAAATATGGAGTGTTAATGTATTTATGGTACATAATCCTACATATATTAGGTATTGATTTTCTAGATATATTAGGTATTGTCATAGTTAGGTCCCTTATATGATACTCTTTCTCATAGTTAGATTTCTAGTAGGATACTCTTTCTCAACCTATATATATAGGCCTTCTATTGTATAGGACAATTCATTCAATACAATACATATCATTTTCTCTCTTTTTACTAATCTAACATGGTATCATAGTTATAGGTTAAGCTCTTGGAGTTCCTTGCCTTATCGGTGGGCGGCAGCCTTGCCTTGGCCACCCGCTGAACCTCAACCTATTCCGTTGCCATATTTTCCTTTCAGTATCGCTTCGTGGTGATCCCTTCCTCTATCCGCTGGTTTTTATCTTCATACCTATTCCACCCAAGCTGCCTCCTCTGGCGCACAACCCAAGCCGCCCCCTTTGGTGCACCATCCAAGCCGCTCCTTCTGGCGCACAATCCAAGCTGCCCCCTCTGGCGCACAACCCAAGTCGCCCCCTAGCGCACTCAGTTATCTGTTGCCATCATCGTTCAGCACCACGTCATAAGTTATGTGTGTGCCACGCTTGCTAGTTCAACATCCAGTTCTCTACAACGGTCCGGCATGACCTTAAACTGTCCCGACAATGATTTCGATTAGCTCTTACATCGGTCCAACTTAACCCTTTTAAAATGTCCCGACATTGATTATGGTTAGCTCTTATATCGGTCTAGCATGACCCCCTTAAATTGTCCTGACATTAGTTTCAGCCAGTTCCTACAATGGTCTGAAACGACCATAAACTGTCTCTTGGTATTAGTTCCAGCCAGTTTCTATATCGGTCCGGCACGACCTTAAATTGTCCTGGCATTAGTTCTAGCCAGTTCTTACAATGGTCCGACACGACCATAAATTGTCTCCCGACTTTAGTTTCGGCCTCTGATCTAGTTCAAGTTTGCACTCCCGTTCGGATTTTGCAATCTATTTGTCTTTTATTTTATTTAGTTTTATTTCATGTTTTAGTTTCTCTCTCCAAACTCAAGATGTTTATCCTCCTTGAGTTTGAGGGAGGATGTTAATGTATATATGGTATATATTCCCACATATATTAGGTATTAATTTTCTAGATATATTAGGTATTGTCATAATTAGGTCTCTTATAGGATACTCTTTCTCATAGTTAGATTTCTAGTAGGATATTCTTTCTCAGCCTATATTTATATAGGCCTTCTATTGTATAGGACAATTCATTCAATACAATACATATTATTTTCTCTCTCTCTCTCTACTATTCTAACATGGAGAAATAAAAATAATTTCTATAAAGCAAGCAATTCTATTCTTGTAGAACAAGCAAAAAAATGAATAGGAAATCGAAATAAACAAAAAAAAAAATTAAGATTCTAACCTTAAATAATAATCCTAATTAAATGCTAAATCATAAAATAAAATATATAATTTTTAAATATGAATATGCATCACAACCCCAAAGCAGTCCTATAAGTCATCCTCCAAAGCTACCTTGCTTCATATATCACCCAGCTCAAATCATGTTAAGGGAACTACTAGTTCTGCTAGTGTGTATTAATTATTTTCTTGAACACTTTACTTGGGGTTTGTCAGTGCAGATGGAGTTTGATTTCTTAGACGGGTAGAATCGCACTATGAAAAGTGCCCTGTTACTAGGCTTCGTTTCTGATTTTTGTTTTGTTTTGTGAGTTGAATTCTCTTCAGTTGTTTTGTTTGGTTTTGGTTGATGCTTACAGATGATTTCGCTGTTCATTTGGTACAAGAATGGATCTAAAAGGGTAAGACGAGGTGATCGTACGATTTCAAAAAATTACATTATTATAGTAGTATTAATTATTATTATTTTTAAATTATAGAAGTTGGCCCACTCTAAGCATATTTTTTACAAATTTGTAGGTTAAAAATTGATTTTTTGGGGTTTTTTTTTGACTTTTTAAATAAAAATTGTGTAAAAAAATAGAGAAGTAATATGTCTTTAAAAAGTCAAAAAAAAGTTTAAAAATTTGACTTTTGACCTAATTGTTGTGGTCATCATCTCGCGATTTTTATAAAAATTTATGTGGTTGCTCCACTATCACTACAGGAAATATATAATTTAACGGCGTTTATTTAGCAACGTTTTTTTAAACACCACTGTTTCTAACCTTTAACGACATTTTATAAACGTTGCATTTTATTTTAATTAAAACGGTACCGTTTAAGGAATGTTTCAGATATGAGATTTCTTATTCAAAAATATGTTTATGATTTGAAATTTCTCAGTCAAAAATATTTGTTTGAGATTTGAAATTTCTCATTCGAAAATATATAGTCTTTCCTCATTAAAAATTTTCATTCGAAACAATATCCTTTTAGATATGAGATTTTCATTCTAAAATACATGTTTCCTCATAAATTCCTGTGGTCCTTGTAGTACAAAACTAACAGAAACCCTTAATTCAAAAATAAGAGTGTGTGAAGCTCATGCATAATTTAGGCATGTGGGGTTATGCTGGAACTAATTTAGGGGGGCAAAATTGCTTAATGCTCTTTTCCAATATATATATATATATTTTCATTTTTCATCTTCTTCTCATCTATGTTTCACTCCAACCACCACCTCACCACTATGCACCCATCTTTGTGCACTCTGTCTCTCTCTGCATGGTTGTATGTGTGGTATGAGACAAGAGGCAAGTGGTATCATTGGAGATCTCTGGTATCATTTTTTAATGATTTGGTTTGTTTTGGTGTACTTTGGAGATCTGTGGTGTCATTTTTTTAATGATGTGGTTGTTTCTATTTCAGCTTCCACTTTCTCTTCTCAAGACTGCACAGGGGCATCCTATGGTGAGAGTCCTGTCTTTTGAGAGCATTTTTGTACTTATGTAGTCTTTGTTTGGTTACTGAGAAAATGTAGATGTAAAGAAACTAGGGTTGAATTTAAATTATTGCTCTGCTTTGTTAGAAGGAAATATAGGAAAGGAAATTTATTAAAATATGATGTTAGGTTTCTCATGATTTTGGCTCCCAAATAACCAAGAATCTAGCAGCCAACAAGTTTTGGCTGATGTGAAATTATTTTATTATTATTATTTAAATCATGTAGTTTTTTTGCTTCTAGAAAGAAAAAGAACATGAATTGTAGGAGTTAAGAGTTGAAATTTAATTTATTATTTTCCTAGGAATTTCCAATAATCGCATGGAGGGTCAGGTTTTGAGAGTTTAAGTTTGTCAGATTAGTTAGTAAGGGGTGGAGCTTGAATAAGCAAAGCAAACTTACAGTAACAGCATATTATATTTTTTTAAGCCCCCTAATTAATGTTATAATTTTGACAGTTGGCGGAACTTTAAAATGGAGAAACATACGATGGGCATTTGGTGAATTGTGATACTTGGATGAATATCCATCTTCATGAAGTCATATGTACGTAGGTATTTTATATTTTTTAATCAATTTTGTCCCTTCGCTTAGAACTCTGATATTTATGAGTTTTTGTTGAACCTAAAAACTGAAAATTCAATGCAGGATGGAGATAGGTTTTGGAGAATGCCAGAATGCTACATTCGGGGGAATACAATTAAGTATCTTTGAGTTCCATATGAGGTTTGTTAAATTTTGAACATTTTTTAATATCTAAAGTTCTGAGCTACATTCCTACTTTACCTACTTCAGATATTCTTCCTCTAGTGCCTATTTGTCTTTCTACATTGATCACGTAGCAAGTCTTTAATATCAACTTAACAACTCAATTCAGCTGAACAAAACTCTAGTCTCAATCTAATTATGAGTGGTAACCATGAATTACCTTTAGTTTGTTTGACTTATCTATTATTGTTTGCTTGGGGATTTGGTCCCGAATTACAATTTACAGCCAACACCAGTCAAACTCAAATCATGGATTTGCTTAATCAAACTCTTGAGTGGTGAGAATTAGTCGCTTTTGAGTTTTTTATTTTATTTATTTATTTTTGACTTTTTAAATTTTTGGTGGTCATGGTTGGGTGTAACATTTATGACACGTTTAGAGATGTTGTTGCAGAAGCAGTGAGAATAGGGCGCACTTTGGGCATTGTTTTAAAAATTTTCAAATGATTCGTTAGTATGCCACAAATATGACATACTACAGGGTCAGACCTCCAGTTCTGAACTGCTGCCTTTTATGTCTTCTCTCTCTCTCTGGAATGATGCATCTTAGCCAAAGCAGACAATGATGTGCTCCTTGAGGTATCTTCTTTTAAGCTTGTAATAATTGCTACTGTGAAGGCACTTGGTGATCTTCCTATGCAGTCGATCAAGCCTTAAGTTGGGTACCTTTTGTAGAAGCGCGTTGTAGACACCCCATTTTTGACCGTCCTCAAGACTTGGACGTCACCGTTTGAACACTCGGTGATCATCCATGTTTGTGTTCGTTTGGAGTTCCCGGAGGTCTTGACTCGCGCGCCTTGCCTCAGGATCTCCGAACTTGACTGTTTAGTGTCTGGTTTCACACCAAACACTTGTGTTTTGCCTTTGAGAGGCAGGGTAGGGTTTGTAGACCATCCCCACCCACCACCGGCAGTGGATAGAGGCCACCGGCTGGTTTTTGCTGCCACCGGCAATGTATATTGCCGGCCGGCACTATTTGTTGCCGGTCAGCACTTTTTAGTGCCGGCCGGCACTCTTTTTGGCCAAGATGGCATTTTTGGCCGGCCGATTACTGTGCATCTGCTTTTGCAGATATTTTAAGACAGCTGTCTTGCTTTTGCTCCCCTCCATACACGTGTATGGAGGGATCTCCCTCTTATGAAGCTTGTCCTGTAAGCTTTACAAGACAAGAAGTGCCATATAGAGAGAGGTTGGTCTCTTGGCTTAGGAGGTTAGAGACTTAAGATATTTTGAGACCTTAGACAGCCATTGTTAGGGTTTGAGTTCTAGGGTTAGGGTTAGATACACATTCTATCTCTCTTTCCCTCTCTTTTGTGCTCTTGTGTGTGTTTTAGTCCATACTATTGCACACAAGCACCTAGTGTTCCACCTTCCTCTTGGAACTGAGGTTCTAAGGGACTGATTTTGAGGTTTTGGTGTTGGATTCAAGCTAAGGAAGGCCATTGGAGCATCATTGTTGAAGAAGGCTTCAAGGGTAAGAATCTCACCCCTTTTTACCCCATTTTTGCATTGTATTTCTACCTATCTTAAATTCGTTTTTGAGCTTAGTGTATAATACAAAAAAGTTCTGTTTTTAGACCCTCTTGGTTGTTTGTTAAGAGTGTTTTGTGGTTTGGGTAAGTTTGAATACCCTTAGGCCTTGAAAGGCCTCATTTTGTGCCCTTTTGTGTGAACTCCGGGATTTTGGTATTGGGGTCTCTTCACCACTGAAATCTTGAGGGATTTCAGTGGTGAAGGTGATGCCTTGAAGTCCCAAGAAGGAGAGGGCCACCCCCTCTCCTTGTTGTCCTTGAAAAGAGCATGTTTTGGCCTCTTGAGAGAGCATTATGTTTGAGGGTATATTGACCATGACTTGGCTGCTTTTTATGCTTAATATGTCATGTTATGCCTCTGTTTTTACTTGGTTTTGGTACTCCATGCATGCTTAGCATAGTTGCCATGTAATGCCTTGTTATGACTTAACATGTCTTAGGTTGTGTGCCTTTGTTTCTAGCATGTTTTAGGCTTACATTTGTGAAGATTTTGTGCTTATCTTGACATGTTTTAGGTCTGTCCATAAGTGTTTGGGTTGATTTTGGCATGCTTGATATAGCTCCTTTGTATTTGGGCTTGTTGGCCTTGAGCATATGAATGTATAGCATGACATCTTTGCATTGATTTGGTGATTTGGGATCATCCACCATGTCATTTCAGTCCTATTTGCATGCCTATATGTTTACCTTGGATGCATCTTTAATGCCTCATAAGCTTGTGTAGCAATGCTCCTTGTTTTGGCACTTGTGCATGCCTCTAAATTTGAGCCACTTAGATGCCATCTAAGTAGTCCTTTAGCCTTGTTTTAACATGCTAAAAACCTGTTTTTAGTTTCTTAATGCATGCCATGTTTGTTGTGATAAACATGCTTCAAAGCTTCGTGACTTGCCTCAAGTACTTGGACCATGCTTGCATGCATTTGCTTGTCTTGTTTAAACATGATTTGGCATCATTTTATGACATGATTTTTAATGCTTATGTTGCATGCTAATTAGTCCATGATTACCCCCTTTCAAATGTGTTTGAGGGTTGTTCAATTTGTGCCTAAGTGTTGGCCTTTCAACATGTGTATGTGTGCATGTGTACTTGGTCCCTCATTATAGCATTTTGGCTACTGTTTTGGGCCCTATTGGAGCTGCCCAAATCATGTTTAAGACCACCTTTCCATTGGCTAGCATTGCCTCATGTTTGCTTGCATGCTTGCATAAGTGTATCGCCATGCCATGTTGCATCCTTAGCTTGCATGCTTAGGTTGCATTGCATCTTGCATGCATGCCTTGTTCCTTGACTTAGTGATAGGAATTGGGCCTTGTTTGGTTTGATTTGGTTTGCATGCATTTGAAATCAAAGTTGCATACTTGGTTCTTTGGGCCATCATGCATGGAAATGCGTGATTGGTGGTCCGAGAATCAAGGCACATGCCCCTTTGAGTCATTATCATGATAAGGGACATGGTTGGTGCATATATGCCTTGAATTGTGCTGCCATGCTTTGCCTTGCCCTCTGTTGCTGTCATTTGCAGATTCTGCAGGAACACTCTGCCGACCGGCATTGTAGGGTGCCGACCGGCAACAATTTCTCTTCCAACAGCTTCATTTTGTGCCGATGGCCACACACCACTGCCGGTGGTAATTCCACTCAGCCGGTGGCACTCCCCAATGTCCAGGAATGCAGTCCTGAGGTTTTGGTAGCCTCCAGAGGAGTGAAGGAAGGAAAACAGAGGCAGCCTATGCATGGCGGCGCATTTCCCGAGGCGTTTTTTCTGTTTTCTTAGTTTTAGTTAATTTGCTTAGTTGATTAGGCAATTTGTAATTATTAATTAGCTTGCGTAGTTAATTAATTTGTAATATTTATTTAGTCCCTCCGAGTGAGGGCAAATCTGTAATAAGTGTGCGTGGGTGGTGTGTATGTCTTCCAATCCCCACTTCTTTCTTCCCTTTTATTTACCTGCTTATGATGGTAGATTAGGGCACGTTTAATTTAGCATACCTTATGCTATGCATGCGTGCATTCATGCATTTGTACTGCATGCATTAGGCTCGGTACATCACGCTAACTGCATTTGTACTTCAATTTACAAATCAAATATGTGATAATTGATCGCATTACATATGCCATGCTTAGGTTAACCGAGCCTATCTAAATTGCATCTTGTATGTGTTGCATTAGGCAATTTAACATGAACTAGGACACGCACGTTTTGCTAACTAGTTTACTGTTTTGGCACGGAGTACGATGTAAGTATTTATGCTTTAGCATCTCGCATGTGTGTGAATGTTAACATGACAGTATGCTTGCCATGCGGCTAAATGCTTATGTGTTAAACTGTTTGGATGCCTGTGGGTGGAGGTTGGATTGTTTGAGTTGGAAAAACTCATTGAAATCCGTGTTTTAGCCTACTTACGAGTAGCAAAATCTAAAGTATTTCCAAAGCAAACGGATATGCAATGTTTATTCCCAAGTTAGGCAATCTAGTCTATACTTGTTTGCTGTGCGCATAACATAGTAATTCTAGGCTAATAAATGGAGTAAGAACACATAAACATTTTCAAAACAGAATATCATGGTTAGTAGAGGCCGGTCTTCGGACCGGGCGAAAGGGGGTGCTCGTAGCTGACCTTCCCCGATCGTACCCAAGCTCCCGAGCCGAGACAACTCCGGTGATGACGGACATGTGGCCTTCGGCACCGAGTCAGGGTTTCCTAAATTTCCCCATTTTAAAAATATTTAGGTGGCGACTCTGTATCTGGCAAAGCAGTCCATGTTTGGCACTACTTTTTCAAAAATCTGTTTCTCAAAACGATTTGCCAGATTTGGACTCTTTGGTTCAGATTAAGAACCGCGACAAACAAAAATCGCAAGTCCGAACTGTAGTAGCGAGGGCCCCTCCGCGGGCGCGTGCTACACGCGTCTCTCTGTTGATAACACAGAGATTGGTTTCTTGTCTGACCAGACTTTCTCCATGTGATTTTCTTCTCAAATGGCCAGTTTGGAGAACTTGTAATTTTGCATATTCTGTAATTTTTTGCTTGATGGTGTTATTAGATGTTCTTTATGTATCCTTAGTGTCTGATTTAAATGCTTTAGGTTCAAATCCTTATTTGCATTTTATACAATTTTCCAAAATATGTATGTAAGTTGATTCTAGTGTTATTTTTCCATTGGTTTTCTCTCTTAGTAAATGCTGGATTACGTTTCTTATTTGTTGTAAAATAAATAAATAAAGCCTTTATTATCACTTTATTAGTGAACTGGAGAGGTTTATTTCATGCCATTTCTTGAAGCGGTTACTTTGAAGATTGTTTTTGTCATAGCCAGACATCCCTTTTTGTTAGGGTGGAATATCTTTATGAAGCAGCCCTTTCTAAGTTTTTGTTCTTAATTTCACAGAATGGTTGTGGCATTTTCTGTTTATTGGTTTTTTCTACTAATGATATAGGCACAGTTTTATTTAATGGAAAAAGAACAATGATGTCAAGCCTTATACTACAAATTTAATGCAAATTTAACTATTTTGGAATTTCAATTTGATGTAAAAGCTCCTTGCCCTCATTCTTTATTTTGAGTATAATTGTATGCATTGTTGTTTGTCCTTATATAACATGAACATATATAATTTTATTTTACCATTCTCGTTTCTTATTTTGTCCATTTTCATATCAAAGCTATCCCAATTATAGATTTTGTGTTCAAATTTTTTTGAACTTCGTATATGTTGTTTATAGTGATCCCGGTTGTCCCTTTTCTGTTCAGTTGTATTCCGGACTCGGTTCCGTGAAGTTGGTTGTTATATCTATCTTGTTGTCGTCCTTTAATTCCATTTGTTTGAGTTTTAGGATGTGTTGGGCATGTTTCGAACAGGTGGGTTGAACCTTGGTCTAAAATCTTGTTGCCAGGTTTTTGGTCGTTCCGCTCGAGCGGGCCTTGTTGCCCTCGAGCGGATATTGCACACTCCCAGTATTTCGTGTCCCTGCAAAACTTCTGCAGGTGTGATTTTTACGCTCGAGCGGGTAGTACTTTTTGGTGTAAGTTCTGGGAAGGGGAAATCTATGCTCGAGCGGACTGGTTTTCGCGCTCGAGCGGATGTACTTTATTCTTGTGTCTTGGCGCTCGAGCGGGCCTTCTTGTGCTCGAGCATACCTAGTTTTTTGTTCTTGACGCTCGAGCGTTGTGTTCTCCGCTCGAGCGGGAATGTCGTATATCAGTTGGCAGCTGGGCATTTTAAAATCACTTTTTACATTCTCTCTCTCTCTCTTACTTTCTAAAAAGATATTTTGAGAGCTCCTCTCTCTAGAAACCACCTTCTCTCTAGGGATTGATCTAGTTAGAGTATTCTCTTACCCTTTGGCCTTTACAAAAAGTGTGTTGATAATTGAGGGCTACATTTTGATCCGAGAAATTTGGTATTTGGAGCACTTCCGAGTTTAGCTCTTCTTCTCCTTGGGTTCTACATTTGAGGTAGGGATTTCCTTGTTCTTTTTCAATACTTCGTCTATAGATAGACATGTGGTAGTTTTGTATTTCATGAAAATCATATCCATGTTGGATTTGTTTAAAATCATGAGAAGGAACCTAGGGTTGGTTGTGTGAAAATAGTTATTTTATCATTGATGGTTGTTTTGGGCTAATTGGAGTGTAAATTAGCATGTTATAGTTGATAGAATAAAAAGCCCTAAATTATATTTTGATTTGGTAAATTAAAATGGAGGGTAGTTAACCTATGTTGTAAATCTCTATTGTTAATGTGAGTTGGGTGATGGTGTTAATGCCTAAGGGGTTAACTTTGGCTTTGGAATGGTTTTGGAATGAATGTAGTGGACTAATGTGAGTTATGGCTTTATTATCAATGGAATTGGTTTTGTAAAACAAAAGGAATGGAATTGGTTTTGTAAAACAAAAGGAATGGGATTGGTTTTGTGGAAACAAAAGGAATGGAGTTGGTTTTGGTGAAAACGAAAGGAAATGGAATTTGTTTTATGAAATGAGAAAAGTATCTTTGATATAAGTATAAAAATTGGATTGTTGTTTCTTGAGTGTTAAATATACACACGTGGGAGGGGTTGTATCTTTAACTACCATGTTAATGTTATTGTTGGGTTTGTGGTCTCATAGTAATTGGGTCTCTAATAGATGTACTAATACTTGCATCTAGAGGTTTTGTCCTTGGCCATCGGTAGAGGATGACATGGTTGTGTTCAATTGTCGTGTATGCATTATATCATTGTTAAAGGAACATCGTATGTGATGAAGTGTTGAGATACATTATATATGTATACTTGCTCGGGAGGAGGTAGTTATGTGTTCATATACTTTAACACAGTGCTTGTATCTTGATGGTTTGTGTATATGTGTTATACATGTTGGTTATGCCCTGTTATGTTTTGGTTAGTGGTGTTATACCTTGCGCTAAGAATCAGAGGTACCATGACCTTCCAGCTAGCGCCTGGAGAACTGACTGCGTTGAGAATCTAAGGCACCATACCCTTCCAGCTAGCGCCTGGTAAACTGGCATGTTGTTGTTAGAAGTATATCTTTGGCTTACCACGCATATAGCTAGTAGAGCAAAGTTTTATTGTTGATGTTTCAGTGTGTCTGGGAATATCATGGATTGTGTGTTGGTTACGGTTTTGGAGGGGCGAATTGCCTCATTGGTTTATCTTATGCATGTTGGTGAGTTGTTATCTCCCTTTTTATAGTGGTACATGTCTAGATTTGATTGTATCGGGAAGAAGCCAAAATGTCATTTTTGTCTTTTGGAAAGTATGAAGGAGAACGGATATTTTAAAGAGATATATGTTTTGAAAAGGCGTATCTGTGTATGTTAGGAAAATGGAAGAGAGTAGTGGGCTTAGTGAATTTATTTCCTAAGGTATTGTTAATGTTATGAAAGATTGGGAACGGGGGTTAATGAAAAGAAAAGAAAATTGAATCGCCTATGGCGTTGATTGAAATGGTTGTTTTCAAGAAAAGTTCATACTCATGTATATTTTGTATAAACTATCACATTACTATTCTAGTATGAGATTGGGTATTCATGATCATAGCTATCTGTATGTTGTTATTGTTGAGGGCCATGTTGAGATCCCTACTGGACTATATATTCATCCCACGTTGTTGAATCTTTTTCAGGTGTTAAGCTGAATGTGCTGCAAGATTTGGATCTTCTTACTTGTTGGCCACGGGGCCTCTCTTGTATTGGCGGAATGCCATATGTGTAAAAGGGTTGCACCCTTCTTCTTGACTCGTTAATGATGTAAGCCCAAGGGCAATTTATTTATTACACTCATGTTGTATTTACTTGCATACGAATGAGAGCAATGTTATTCACTTCTACGAATTGAATATACGAGTTTATTTTCGCATGTTATCTCTGAAATGGAATTAAGTGAAATGAAATATGTAATACTTCGAGTAATAAAAATTGGGGCGTGACAAAAGTTTTATATCTCAAAATTCAGCAGGTTGACCTAACAGAATCTGTGGAAAAGCATGAATTTGTTTTTGATGTAGTGCTGAATGAAGAGGTCTCAAATGATGAGGTGAGTACTGTCATGACCTGAACCCACCCCCATGGGTTAAGGACATAACCAGCCAGTAATCCTGAGATTACCTACGGCCTCAAACCAAACCAAACATAACTCATCAGAGTAAAGGGGCCAAACGGAAGCAAAAATTTAAAACTTTGTTCGTAGAACTGTGCTTACATGGCACATCATAACAATCCATACATATACATGTTAATAACTCACATCAAATTACGTACTAACACAAAGTTCTGTACATGCAGGATAATTCAAGTCTAGGTCAGCCAATCAAAACTATATACAAACGTATCCAAGGTCGTGAGACATAAGGGCTGACTCTTAAAAACCTTGGTTGTTCCACACAAACTTCACTGAGGCTGGGTTTGGACCTCTCTTGGCTCACCTACAAACACATGAATGCGTGTGAGCGAAAGCCCAGTGAATAATATCAAATAAAGAAGATGCATTAGAACAACACACATCAAACGGCCTTGGGCCCAATCATACTTCTATCTAGTATATATATATATATATTAGGTGACTGCAATTCCAAACACATCGGACGGCCTCGGGCCCAATCCATTCATGTCAAACTGGCCTTTGGCCCATTTGTCTTTCATTCATGTCAAATGGCCTTCGGCCCATCCGTTCTTTCATTCATGTCAGACTGGCCTTTGGCCCAACCATTCTTTCATTCATGTCAAACTGGCCTCTGGCCAATTCATTCTTTCTTTCATGTCGAACTGGCCTTTGGCCCATTCATTCTATCTTTCATGTCAAACTGGCCTCTAGCCCTTTCATTCTTTCATTCATGTCGGACTGGCCTCTGGCCCAATCATTTATGTCAGACTATCATTTGAGTCAGACTATCATCCATGTCATACAGCCTCCGGCCCATTCATTCGTAGAAAACGGCCTTAGGCCCATTCATTCATAGTAAACGGCCTTAGGCCCAACCCTTTGGCATAGCAAGCATTTGTCCACAATTCAAATCAATAGACTCATAAAGCTTATAGAGGAATAAGTAATTGGACAAATAATATATTCCAAAATATCATTATTAAGATATTACTCACAGTGATCGGCTGGGTGATTTGCCCTGGTGCTTGACCCTACACATTACATAACACATATGGGTCACAAATGATTCAATCCGTTCTAAATTCATACATCCCTCTTAGGCTTCTTTCTTATTCTTTTAATTCATTCATAATGCTCAATGCATGCCTAAGAGTACTTAGAAGTGAAAGAGAACGAAAAACGAAACACAGAACGTCCTTACAAAATTTCTTAAACAGGGGCCCCCGCTCGAGCGTGGACTTCCCCGCTCGAGCGAACCCACGAGGTCTACAAAAGTACTGGTTACATCATTTTTACACTCAAGCGTGAAGTCGGGCGCTTGAGCTGAAAGCCTCTCTACATGGCTCCCCGCTCAAGCGGACATCATGTCTACAGAAAGTTCTGGGAGCTCGCATTTCCCGCTCGAGTGGCGCCTTCCCCGCTCGAGCGAACATCCCAAATTCTGGAAAATCCAGAATTGTTCTTGAGCTTCAAACTTGTATTCAAATCAACACATCTTACATATTATGGCTCAAACTTCACATATACATGTATAAACATGATCCAACACCAAATTTATTACATTACGAAGCTCAATTTCACAAATTAATCACATGCTTGTCTCAATTTACACCAAACTCATTTCCAACATAACAAATTCATGCTTTCAAACTCATATTCTTATGAATTGTACATGCATGTGAGATATAACCCTCATTCTCATCTTAGATGATGAAGAGATGGTCAAAAATATGAGCTTCAACTAAAATCTCACATGGATTATACATTTTGTGCTCAAACATGCAAATTCAAAGCAATTTCTCACATGCATGTGCATATTGACTTCCAATTCAACAAAATCAACTCAATTTCATCACTTATAGCACAATTCTTGCTCTTGATCATCAATCAACTTTAAATTCACAAAATTGCAAACTAGAATCCATGAATTCACTCACCTAGAGGCTCAAATCTTTCAAATTATTGTTAACTCTTGAGTGTAGCTTCAAGGTTCTCAAGCTTCTTGATCAAACCTTCAATCTCCTGCACTCTCTCTCTCTCTAATTTAGTTCTCTCACTTTCTAGAGAGCCAAAATCAGCCAAAATGAAATAAAAGAGAGGAATTGAGTGTATAAGGGTCCTTTTATAGTCCCACTAAATCAAATTTGATTATAGCTAATTAATGGCACTTAATTAATCGTTCTGAATCTAATTGTTTTGATCCGAATAAATTTTCAATTAAATTTCACTGTAGGCTCTAAAAATTACGCTAATCACAATGGCGTAATCAATTTCGGGTTTTGTGACCGATAAGGCCTTCAATTTAAATTTCAAAACAGATAATTAAACAGATATTCCTACGGTGAACAGATAGAAATTCAAAACCACATATTTTCACATAAACGGCACACAAAATCATATCAAACACATGATCACATTCATAATAAGGACCAATTAGCATAATAAGGAACAGGGTTATCACAAGTACGCCGCACAAGCAAAAATAAGAAACTAAAACGAAAATACAAGCTACTTATGTTTTTGGTGTGATGGAAATAATTTATTCGGCCATTTGGCATTAGTTAATCTTGGTTTTCTTATCTTTCCATAGGTATATTGCAAAATTGTGGAGCCCATTGTTCCAATAATTTTTTAGCGGACCAAAGCAACTTGTTTTGCATATGGGCAAACTGGTAAATATAGCTTTGTTCATATCTCTGATGAAATCTGTTGCAACCTTTCTAAAAACTTATACTATGAAGCCATTGCCCCTTAAGGCCTCTTGAGATATCTTGAAGTTGATGCACCATACTTACTGGGACCAAGGCTTTCAGTTGTTTTTCAGCTACTTGACTGCATGAATTATGTATTTGGATGTATTAGTAGGAACTCCAACAATTTCTTTTACACTAGCTTCTGTTCAACTGAGTTATTTAAAATTACCATATTTTCTTCTTAATGTCATGCTAATGATAAAGGTTTATCCTAGACAACAAGTTGGTGGTGTTGAGTCTGATATGATGGCTGCAAATGAGCTAAATGTTCATGCATTCCTTCAAGTAAGATATCATACTTTCAATAAAAGATCTTAAAAGTACTTGAAAACTTCATTATGTTATTATAATTTCTTCATGCATACTAGGAAACAAGTGGTCATCTACTAAGTGGATGCATGTTGAGGAATACATGGCCTAAGCCATATTTTTCAAGGTAGCTGTAATATATGAAGTTATCATTCTAGACTTTTTATGATTTTTCATTATTATTGTTACACTTTTCAAATTCTTGGTAGTTGTTGATTGATTATTCTGCTCTGATTTTGGATAAGTTAGATAAGATAGATTATAGACTGTTGTAAATTGCAACTTTCATTGCACTAGGGCATTCACTACAGAATTTTGCATGACAATATATGGTAAATTCTTATATGATAGCTTGTGATTATGTTTTTGGTCTGGTGTTCAACTTGCCATTTAGGGTGGTTGGATTAGGCTGGAATTATTATCTCAGTGGAATGCCTTACGATTTGGGGTGCTCAATCTTATTCTCAAGTCTTGATTGATTTTTAACAAATTATTTATGTATTGTGATTGATTTATAACTCCAGTTGAAGCAAATGTGATACTTCACCTTATTACCCATACTCTCTTTGTTGTGTGGGCTGTAAATTTTTTTAGTAAATTATTCTTGACACTAATTGCTGCATACAAAATTCATTTGCTGATTATCTAGTTTATTGTTCTACGTATGTACTTCCTAAATGTCATTTTCAATATTCTGAACAAGAAAGTTTATAATTATTTTCCATATCCATAGTAAGTTACCTTTGCTGAATCAGTTAGGGCCTTATAACTAGTGAAGTTAGATTGTGTTATTAAGCTCTCTTTGCAGCTCTCAAACATTGTGATAATTAAAAGATCATTTTTCCCCTTTTGCAGCTTTGTCTTAGTTATACATCTCCTAGTTGGTGTGATCTATTGTCTTGTCAGTTGGGCTGTTGGTCTACCAAAACAAGCAATGAGTTTCATCTTCTACATTTTTTATTTGTTCTTCATAGGTTAAATTTTGGCTTGCATTATTTACTTGATTTCTAATCTGCCTACACAGCCAATCAACAAAGAACTCTTGGCAGTCCTCACCCCAGTAGCATTTTGTCACGCCCTTGGACATGTCATGTCCAATGTATCATGGATGGTGTGTTCTTGATCTTAACTCTTTTATTCTAATATTTGTATATCTGTCTAGATTAAGTTTGTGAAGAAATGGTGTTTGTGCATATGACTGATATATAATTACAGGAGAATTAGCCACATAACTCACCATCAGAATAGTGGACATGTTGAAAATAATGAATGAAAAGTGTGCAGAAACACTCTCCAACAAGCACTGCTACCAATTGTAGGCAGCTCTTGTTGTACAAAGTATGTAACTCCTAGAAAATACATCTAGTTTTGGGATGATTTTGTCAGAATATTGATTATTAAAATCTTATTTTTGGATTCAATTGTATCCCTTTCCCATATGTTATTATTAAATTTTGATGTGTGTTAATTGCAAATGTTGTTTAGTGTTTGTTGTAAAGAGAAATTGCAAACAAAATATGAAGTTCAGTAATCTAACTTGATACTTCTTTCTAGAGTTAGGTTTCCAAATTATTTCATGTGATTCCAATTATTCTAAATGTTTGTTAGGTTTCTAAAGACATCAATTATGTCAAAATTCCAATTGCAGAAGAATCAAAGCATCTGATATGGCATCAGAAATCAAAAGGGCATACCGAGAAGCAGCACTCATACATCATCCAGACAAGGTTTCTAGTTTTAATATGCTGTCTAGATATTTATTATTAAATATATATATATATATATTTTTTTGTCGTCTTTATAATAAGTGTATGTTGACATAGGTAGCTATTAAGTTCCTGGCATAGACTGGAGAAAATAGGCAACTCTGGAATGAAATTGCTGATGAAATCTGCAAGAATGCTGACAAACTTTATAGGATGATTGCAGAGGTATTTGGCGTACTTTCTGAGCCCACCAAGGTCTGTTAACTGCAAGGTCATTGCAACTTCTTGTGGTTATTGTGAGCATCACTTATGTTTTAACATTTATGTTCTTACTTTATCCTTTCAACATCATCTATGACATTGCTAGTCTTTACATTACATGTTTTAGGCTTTATCAACCTTAATTTTTTCAAGTTGCATTAAGACTAATATAGCGATCCCGGTTTCTCTTCCTTTGATTATTGTACTCCGGACTTAGGTTCCGTGGAGTTGGTGGTTGTATATCTTGTTGTTATCCTTTAATTCCTTGTGTTTGAGTTTTAGGACGTATTGGGCGTGCTTTGAACAGGTTGGTTGAGCTTTAGTCCCATTCCTTGTTGCCCAGAATTTTAGTGGTACGCTCAAGCGAGTTTTTTTGCGCTCGAGCGGAGTTTGTTTTTTGGTTGTCCGCTCGAGCAGGTCTTCTTGTGCTCGAGCGGGGTTTACACACTTCCAGTATTTCGTGCCTCTGCAAAACTTCTGCAGGTGTGTTTTTCACGCTCGAGCGGATTTCCTTATGCTCGAGCAGGTAGCGCTCAAGCGGGTATCTTGGCCCTCGAGCGGGTAGTTCATTTTCTGTAAATGTACTGGAAGGGGAAAATCTACGCTCGAGCGGCTTTCCCTTTGCGCTCGAGCGGGTGTGTTCTGTAATTGTGTCTTGGCGCTCGAGTGGGTACCCTTTACGCTCGAGCGGGTCCAGTTTTTGTGCTTGACGCTCGAGCGTCCTATTCTCCGCTCGAGCGGGTCATACGTATATCAGATATCAGCTGGGTCTTTTTAGATCACTTTTCAACTTCCACTCTCTCTCTTACTTTTCCAAAAACCCATTTTGAGAGCCTCTCTCTCTACATTTCACCTTCTTTCTAGGGATTGATCTATTTTGAGTGATCTACTCCCTTAGTGTCTTTACAAAAAGTGTAGAGCTTGGTTTGGGCTTCTTTTTTATTCGAGAATCTCGTGATTTGGAGCACTTTGAATTTTCATCTTCCTCTTAATTGAGCTCCGAAATTTGAGGTAGGGATTCCTACTCATTGTTATATGCTTTAACATAGGTGTTGAGCTATTTGTATAAATGGTTGATATTTGGGAAGTTAGGGTTTGAGTTATGTAAAAATGAAAAGAGGGGTTTTATTCTTTTGGCTTATATATAATTGTTTTGGGTCTAAAAGGGAGGTTATTGATGTTTGTTGTTGATATTTGGACCTTTGGGTCAATATTGGAAAAATGGGAAAAATGCCATGTTTGGGTATAATTGGGTCATTTATGTAATTAATGACATTTATGATGAAAATGTGAAATTGAGTTGAAAATAATGAAATTGGCTCAATATGAGATGGAATAGTGAAGTTGGATTTATTAATCACTCACTTTTGAAAATGTTGATAAATTACTTGTTGAGGCATTTATTATCTATTTAGAAATAATTGCTATCGAATACGGTGGTTGTTATAATACATGAATTTTATGTATTGATTTGATTATGTATATGATATGTGTTTATATACATGGTGTTGTGTGGGAGGAGATAGGGGATGTACTCCACGGTTTAGGGGAAGATAGGGGATGGACCTCTAAACCGGATATTGTTTGGGAGGAGATAGGGGATGGACTCCATTGATACAGCACTAAAATGTGTATCATTTGTGAAGTGTGAAAGTGTTTTTGTTTGACATTGATACAGCACTAAAATGTGTATCATTTGTGAAGTATGGAAATGTTGCTACGTGTTAATGATACAGCACCAAAATGTGTATCTGTTATGAAGTGTGAAGTGTTTAATATGAGTTATTATCTCATCTGAAATAGAAATACTGTTGATATGAGATGTGATCTCAATCAAATTGTTTGGCCAGGTTCTGAGCCATAGTTATGAATTGAGAATTGGATAAGAGATGGAAAATGGAATGAAGCATGGCCACTTTTGCCATGTAATTGAAACGGATTATGAATTGATTCATATGAGTTAAACATTTATCTATGGCCAATGTTTTAGTTATTGCTTATGTCATGTTTAGCATATCTCTACTGGGCGTTGGCTCACCCTATATGGGGCATCATTTTCAGGTACAGGTAGTATGCCACCTCCAAGGACGTAGCTTGGGAGGCTTGAGGCTGTTGGACTTTTATCTTGAGTTAGTACTCTCGTTTTGTAACCAAGTGTTGACTTGGAAAGTTGTAAGCGTATAGGGCACTTACCTTTATTGTCAACATGTAATACATTTTGTAATGAATACTCTGATGATATATAATTATGCTTTATTCTTTTATGTCTAAGCATGTCAAGAATGTATGATTTATGGGTTTATTTTGAAGGCGTTACAATTAAGCTCTCTAGACAGTTAAACCTTGATTGGATGGGTTTGAAATTTTCTTTTTTAGTAGCTTTTTTGCTTTTGTAGAATCTAAAAAAGCTGATATATTTGGTAATTGTTAAAAAATTGCTTTATTTCTTAGTGGAAAAGTTTAGTTTTTTGGTTTTTTTTAGCTCTTCTCTATTCATGTGTCCTTTCAATCTCATGGATCTCTTAAATGGGAGATACTGAGCTATAAGCCTATAAACTTAGATCCGATCTCTCAAACCTTTGTTATCACCTTCTTTTTTATACAAGTATATAAGAGCGTCCTGGGTCAGAAATATCAAAGAATTCTTCAAAACAAAAGGATCAAATACGAGACATCATGTTTGAAAACTTATTATTTCGTATGTGACCCAACTTGTGGTGGCTATTACCAATAGAAGGCATGCGCAGGTCTCTGGAATTGATTAGTTGAAAGCCCCAAAATTTTTGTTAGGCCTAAATATGTGTTTTTTTAAACCTGGTTAATAATCCAGGATCGAGTTTGAGGCTCATTTGAACGACTATTGTGGAATGTTCTTCTTGATTTATTTTTGTTCTATGTGAATTACTAATGAGTTATATTAATATAATATTTTTTGGTTTGTAGCGTTATGTGTATGATCTCAAGGAGGAACGGAGGAATGCCCAGGAGAACAGCAATGGAGGCAAAGCTTTAGTTTGATTATTAGTATAATTGTTTTTTTTTTATTTTTATTTTTTTCTCTAGTATTGGAACTTCAGTCCAAGTTTTTGAAGCTCTCAATTCGTAAATTTTCGTTTCAAAGTGAAAAAGATTAAAAAACAAAGAAAAAAGAACTTGGAAAATTAAGAAAAGATTGGTACTTAACAAGAAAAAGTTCCATACATTACTACAATTGAAATATTTTGCATATTGAGAGGCATGAATTGATCCAGTACTATGTTTACTTAAATTTAATGAATATATTGAATATTTTTCATTTTTATTACCGGTTTTTTTTTTAAGTTAAATTTTATAGAATTAGCACAATTTCAAAAAAAAAAAAAGAAGCTATAATGGCGTTTTTAAACGCCACTATAGAATAATACAAATGGTTATATTTTTTAAATAAAAAAATCTATCACAACGATTTTAAAACGTCACTAAATGTTGCATGACGTCATTGTACCCTTATACAGGACATTTAGCGGCGTTTTTTAAAACACCGCCTATACTTATATAGCGACGCTTTTAAAGTGTCATAAAGTTACATCGACGGCTGCATCTTCGACATTTGGTACTAAACGTCACAAAAACAATTAGCGGCGTTTTTTATAACTATAGCGGCATTTTTTAAATGCCACTAAAAACCTATTTTCCAGCCATGTATAATAAAATACTAGATCAAAATATAAAACTTTTTAAAAAATTAGACAAAATATAATAAAATTAATAGTATTCTATAACTACCATCGATAACGAGTCCTATTTTCAAATAATAAAATAAGGTATTAGCTAATTATTTAATTATATTCATTGAGAAAGACAATATGTAAGACTTTAAAGTTGATTCATCATAGATGCTGTTATGACATGAAAAAGTATCAAACACAAGATACTTCACTTTAGTAAATAGATTGTTTTTTTTTTATAATTGATACCTTTTTCAATGTGGATAAAATTAAAATGGTTATTTGCATATGTTTACATCTTATTTTTTCTTTTTATATGTTGGTAGAAAATTGATATTGTAATTCATATTTTCTATTTAAAATTGGGCGAATTAAACAAACGATTCATGTAGTTTGGAAGTTATGTCACTTTAGTCCATAACTTTTCAATTATGATACATTTAACTTTAAATTTTGAATATTGTTCCAAATAAGCATAATTGAAGATATCGTTGCTCTATTTTAGAGGTAAAGTCGTCAATTTGATAAAATGTAAACTAGTTTAACAAAATTAAATGTCAAAAAATAATTTTTGAATTTTTAAAAATTATTTCTACTTACCAAAGATAAAATTATATAAAAATGATAATTTTTTTACATTTTTAATTTTTTATTTACAAATTATTTTTTAGTATGTGTTTTGATGATGATCGTGTAATAGATTGTTATTTTTGTTAATGTTTTTAGATGATTATCATGTAATAGACAATTGTATTTGTTGGTAATAGATATTTTTGGATGGTTATTATGTAATAGATGGTTATTACGCTTTTAATGTGTAATTGATATGTTTAATATATGAAATATTTTTAGTTTGTATTATTTGATCTAATGGATTGGTTTAATAATAACATCAAAGTTGTCACCATGTTTGACTTTTGAAAAAATAGAAACTAATTCAATAAAAATAAATATCAAAAAAAAGATTAAAAAAAATTGTTGCTACCCTGTCAAAAGATAAATGGCGAATTACACTAACAGTCCCTATAATTTGGGACTCGTATCACGTTAGTCCCTGTCTTTTCAATTATGACACATTTGACCTTAAATTTTGAATCTTGTTGTAAATAATGACAATTGAAAATATCATTGCTCAATTTCAAGGGCAAACTTGTCAATTTGATAAAATATAACTGATTTGACAAAAATAAATATCAAAAAAATATTTTTGAATTTTAAAAAATTAATTCTACCCACTAAAGATAAAATTATGTAAAATTAATAAATCTGTTACACATTTATTTATTTATTTTACCAAATTAATTTTTATTATGTGTTTGGATTGTAATGCCCTCAAAATAAACCCATAGATCATATATTCTTGACATGCTCAGACATAAGAGAATAAAGCATAATTACATTTCATCCGAGTAATCATTACAAAATGTATTACATGTTGACAACAAAGTTAAATGCCCTACAGGCTTACAACTTTCCAAGTCAACACTTGGTTACAAAAAGGAGAGTCCTAACTCTACACAAATTAAGCCCTTGGCTTGATATACATGTAATACAACAAAAATAACAAAAAGGAGTCCAACAGCCTCAAGCCTCTCATGCTACGTCCTTGGAGGTGGCATGCTACCTGTACCTGAAAATGATGTCCCTAGTAGGGTGAGCCAACGCCCAGTAGAGATATGCTAAACATAACATGAGCAATAACTAAAACGTACGCATTTGATAAATGTTTAACTCACATAAATCAATTCATAACTCATTTTAATTACGTGACAAAAGTATCAATGTTTCCTTTCATTTTCTATTTCTCATCCAATTTCTCAATTCATAACTATGGCTCAGCACCTGGCCAAACAATTCAACTGAGTTTACATCCCATATCAACAGTACTCCCATAATTCACAATAGATACACAGATTCACTGTATCAATAACACATTGAAACACTTCCATACTTCACAAATGATACACAGATTCGCTGTATCAACACTTCAATAGATACACATATTTGTTGTATCTGTGGAGTCCATCCCCTATCTCCTCCCAAATAACATCCGGTTTAGGAGTCCATCTCCTATCTTCCCCTAAACCGTGGAGTACATCCCTTATTTCTTCCCACATAATACAATGTATATAAACACATATCATATATACAATCAATCAATACATAAATTTGATGTATTATTCCAACCGTCATATTCGATGACAAATTCAATTGATTAGTTTTAGTTCGCCTAATCATCATGCATTGTCTACAACAATCAAGACTATCCTCCACCGATAGCCCAAAGCAGTTATTTCTAAACAGAATATAAATGCATCAACAGATAAATTATCAACAATTTCAAAGGTGAGTGATTGATAAATCCAACTCCACCATTCTATCTCATGTTATGTAAATTTCATCATTTCCACCTCAATTTCGTATTTCCATAATATTCCCTAATTAATTATATCAATTAATTCATAACAAAAATTTAGGCTTTTCCCCCCTTTTTCTCAATATTGACCCCAAGGCCCAAAATGACTTCAATAACATCAATACTATCCTTTTAAGACCCAAAATACAAATTTATGAGTCAAAATGACAAAACCCCTCTTTATACATTTAGAACCCCAACACCCAAAATCACCCAACTTCAACATTAAATCAAAAGGACTAAAAAAATTATGTCAAAGATCATATAAATGAGTAGTTATCCCTACCTCAAATTTGGAGCTCAAAGGAAGAAGATGAAGAAATTCGAAGTGCTCCAAACCCCAATATTTTTGGATCAAAATGTGGCCCTCAACAAGCTCCACACTTTTTACAAAGGCCCAAGGTTAGAAGATCACTCCTACTAGATCAAACCCTAGAGAGAAGGTAGAGTTTTAGAGTGAGGTGCTCTCCAATGGCGGTTTTCGAAAAGTAAGAGAGAGAAAGGATGTTGAAAAGTGATCCAAAAAGTGAAATCCCGAAGTTATATAAAAGTCTCCCCGCTCGAGCGTGGAAACCCCCGCTCGAGCGTCAGACACAGACCCACGCTCGAGCGTCAAAACACCAGCTCGAGCGTCGGATGCACACCGTCAAAAGTTTTGCAGGCGATGGTCCTCGCTCGAGCATAGAAACAAAATCAAAGGGTCACGCTCGAGCGTCAAAACTCCCACTCGAGTGTACGAAGACCTGCAGAGAAAAGTACTTGGAGATGGAAATTCACGCTCGAGCGTCAAAACGCCTGCTCGAGCGAAGAAGCAACAACAAAGGGCCCGCTCGAGCGTCAAAAGCCCCGCTCGAGCGTGAAGGCCAAATTTTGGGCATCAACTTTTGGTTTCAAAGCACAACCAACCTGTTTCAAACCTACCCAACACAACCCAAGACTCAAATACGAAGAGTAAAGGATGGAAACGAGAATGAGACGACACCACATCCACGAAACCAAGTCCGGAATACAATATACAAAAGAAGGGAAAACCGGGATCGCTATATGGATGATGATCATGTAATGAATGGCTATTAGGCTTTTAATGTGTAATCGATATATTTAATAGATGAAATGTTTTTAGTTTTAGATTTTTTGATTTAATAATGATATCAAAGTTGTCGCCATATTTGACTTTTGAAAAAATAAAAACTAATTTAATGAAAATAAAAGCAACCATCAATTATATGATTATTATTCAAACACATAATAAAAGTTAATTTGGTAAAATAAATAAATGTGTAAAAAATTTATCAATTTTACATAATTTTGTCTTTAGTAAGTAGATATAGTTTTCAAAATTCAAAAATATTTCTTTGACATTTATTTTTTTCAAATTAGTTTATATTTTATCAAGTTGACGACTTTGCCCTTGAAATTGAGTAATAGTATTTTCAATTGTTTTTATTTGGAATAAGATTCAAGATTCAAGGTCAAATGTGTTAAAATTGAAAAGTCAGGGACTAAAATAACACAAGTCCCAAACTATAGGGACCATTAGTGTAATTCGTCCAAAGATAAAATTATATAAAAATGATGTGTTTTAATTTTTTTATCAATTTAATTTTTAGTTTCTTAGAAAAAAAATTGAAAATAGATTTTGAAACCAAATCAAACATAACTTTATAACCAAGAAAGTTTCATCATTATTTATTAAAAAAAGGCCATTAAATTTCGAACAACATAGAAGTTAACCAATATAAAATAAGTTATATGACGAATTTGTCCTTAAAATGAACCATTTGGAAAGGAAATAGTTTTGATTGTTCTTCTTTAGAATAAAATTCAAAATTAAGAGTCAAATGTGTCACAATTGAAAAGTCAATGATTAAAGTGACACAAGTTCTAAATTACAAGGACGGACAATATTTTAAAATTTTTGTTAGTTTATATTTTTTTTTCCCATACGAAAATCTTGGGTCTATCCTTGATTTTTTTGCAACATAGTTGGGATGAGTTGGTCTAGCTTTGATGCGTGTGCATCTCTCTTTTCTTCATTGATGATTTATGTGTGTTCGATTTGTACACTGTTTTTCATCAATAAAGGATCAAAAAAAAAAAGGAAAAAAAAAGAGGTGGTTTTTATCAAATTCTAAAATGAGAATTTGATTGAATTAGATGGGAAAAGTTTATATGATTATTGTGTGTCTTAATTTAATTGAAGGGTCTAAAGATGTTGTCTGGAACAAAATCATCATTTATATGTTTATTGTTTTAGCTTTATTCTTGGGTGGTAGTATTCAAAAAATCATTGTTTAGCTATATTTTACTCCATATTTTTACTATTTGATGTTTTGTATCTTTCGTAGATGGATGCGAAGGTATGCCGGGCTGGCTTGTTCTACCGTTGATACCAAAAGAGTTTAATGTTACAATATATTATCAAAATTTGGTTGAAACTTATCTATTTAGAATGGTTAATAACAATAATTTTGATAACTTGTTTGACCATTCTCCAATGACGAGTAGCTTACGTCATGAATTTCAATTGCATCCCCATCAAACGGACCCAGTCTTTAATGATGTTTTTTTTTTAAGAGGAAATGCTTTATATTTTTGTATGCAAGGTGAAGTTGGTATCAAATCAGAAGGACAAAGTTACAAATGGCACATGTGTGCGAAAGGAGAACCCCATGGCCAAGGTGTGATTTATGAGGGGATTGACTGTTGGGAATGAGAGATATATATTTTCAAATGGAAATCAAAATAATGGTTAGTATATGGATGTTTTCAAGGTAGAACCTCAAGTACCAAATCCAAATTTAACAGAAGAATGGAAAATTTTAAAAATATATCGAAACACACCATTACAAATATAAAATGTTTAAGGAGCTGATCAAGGTTTTGGTATCAAGGTTGAAATTTTGGATCGGTTAGACACAATCCCTTTTGGATGGGGTGTGACCGGAGAAGTAGATTTAAGACAGTTATTCACAACCTATTTTTTTAACAGGGTTTTGAATATCAATGTTAATGAACTTGATAACACTCCCATCTTTAGGGTTTCATCACAATATTTGCCATTGAATCCTACACACCTTAGTGAAGCAATGGTTACTATTTATAATAGTGTAGGCAGCTTGAACTTTTTGTTTGCGCTTGAACCATTAATCTCTCGTAAGCATGATTATGTTTCATAATTACACTAAAAATCAATTTACAACATATATTCAATATGAATAAGGAATTCTACCATGGAAATAGTGTGCTCCACCTCATGACATGGTATGCGCTACCTCATGAAGTGGCGTGTGCCACTTTAGCTGTACTATAGGCTATGTCAATTGCTTTTTGCACTTTTTCTCAAAGTAGTGTGCGCTACATCAAAGTGACGTGCACTACCTCAAGTGATGGAGATGTGGGCATGTTGAAAGGTCCATGTTGCCACTTTTTCTTACTATTGGGTTTAAAAAGCCAAGGATTGGGTCTTATGTTTTCCAAAGTGTACTGACTAGTTTATTCAAGTATTTTTAGAGTACGATAGCCTTTTTCTACAATCACTAAGGGGGGACATCCCCTCCTTCTGGTTTCTTCATCAGGGATATCAACGAAGGTATCCAAGCTTTGTGATCAGTCCAAATAGGGTACCTACTCCTTGTGGTTTCTTCATCGGGAATATCCAAGTGTGTCATGGATGAATGTAAAAAATTTATAAACACTGCATTTTGTGAGGTTGTAAGCCATAGATTGTTTTCGAAAATATGCACTTTATTTTGGGAAGGTGGTCATGTGTGAAGTTCTATCTAGGGGTGTGCGTGGTGTGGTTTGTTGTAGTTCGAGAGTAAAATTATAAAGGGATTTTTATTGATAAATCCATCTTAGAGTTGTTATAACCCATTAAGTTCACAAAGGAATATTATAACCTGATTAGTCTCATATACTTTTCTTTTTATTCCATAAAGTCCATTTTTCTAATTTTATATTTTTACCTGGACTATTATGCCCTTATATATATATATATATATATATATATACTGTGTTAATACATAACACGTTCCCTGTGATTTCATGGATTCAGCTTTGGCAGTTTCTATCATTCTAATTCAAATGGATATGTTTCTATCTTGCATGCTCGTTCTGAGGCTTTGATGTGCTAGGGTTTCATTGTTGCTGTTGTAGTCTGGTTCGATGATTTTCAAGTGAAGACGGCGAATTTGAAGGTGTTCGGTTCTCAGATTTTCTAGAGTATAACTACTTCAAAGCAGTTGTTTTCGAGTTTCTGGATGATTGTAGGATTGCATGATTAAGGTTAGTATCATTTTGGTTATGAATACATGTTCACTTTATGTTTTGATTTGTATGATGGATCAGATGCTCTGTTTTTTCAATTATATGCATCATACGTGATATAATCCAGAGTATATGGATCAATGTGAATGTGTACATCGTGGTCCTGTGGAGAGGAGGTCATCAGATTAGTGATGAATGTAGATCTTCTATAATTCAGAGTATGTGGAACAATGTGAATGTTTACATCGTGTTAGTATTATGTGAAGAATGTGGATGTTTGCATTTTACTTTGATATTTGCTTAATGAGGCTCTGTGTGAGTGATATAATTCAGAGTATATGTGTCAATGTAAATGTTTACATGGTGTTAATATTAATGAAAGAATGTGGATGTTCTCACTTTACTTTGATGTTTGCTTAATGAGGCTCTGTGTGGGCGATATAATTCAGAGGATATGTATCAATGTGAATATTCACATCTTGTTAATGTGAATTATGGATTTAACACTTGAATTGTACACGTAATCATCTAATTTTTGCACAATGTGAATTTTCATATCGGTTTGGATTATTGTTGATTGTTGTATTGTTGTGTTTTTACAAGAGATGGATACCTTTATGATGTTGGTGTGCACATATGGTTTGCAGTGCAACTGTAATAAATGTTGCATGTGCATTGTGTTATTCGCGTTTGGTGGACTGTTTGTGTGAAAAATGGGGGGAGTTGTCTGCTGGTTCTATTTCATTGTTCTGTCGGTTTCCTGGGATTAATAGGTGTGATTTGGACAATGAGGAAGAATTTCAGAACATGTTACTGCTTGCTAAATCAATGGGGGTACAACATGTAGAAGTTTTGGTTGAGTTGAAAAGTGATATTGGTCAGTCAAGTAGCTCGAGATCGCTGCGTGTGGGGGTTGAGAAAGATATTGATGCACTACGGAGATTTTGCCACCATAAGGAGAAGGTGTTGTTGTCAGCCCCTTGGGCAAATGGTATTACGCATGTGGGACAACGGTTTATTGGAGGTGCACAAGAATTTCGTGATGTTTTATGTAAGTATGTCATCCAATGTGGGTTTCAGTTTACATATGTTAAGAACAAGACAACAAGAGTTACTGCTGTGTGTGCGATGCGTGAGGAGAGAGGCTACTTGTGGGCTATACATTGTAGAGCACAACGAGAAAATGGTTTTTTCTACATCAAGAGGTTTAGTGATGTGCATAGTTGTGGTACAGATGTCCGAACATCGAAGAATCCGCGAATTAGTTCGGATTTGGTGTCGAGTACCATATCTGAAATTGTGAAGGACAAGCCGTTGACTCGGCCGTGTGAGGTGGTGACTATTTTGAAGAGGGATTATGGGCTAGATGTGAGTTACCATGTCGTATGGTTGGGTGTGGAGAAAGCAAAGGTTGGTATTCATGGAGATCACTCATTATCGTTTGACCAACTGCGGTGGTATTCGGATGCTGTGATGTGGTACAATCCAGGGAGTTATGTCAATATTGACTATGATGTGAGTAATCAACAGTTTTGTCGTTTCTTTGTGTCATTTGCTGCGTGTATTTCTGGGTTCAATTCTTGTCTGCCTTTATTATTCCTAGATGGAACATTCCTCAAAGGAAAGTACAAAGGTCAGCTATTTACGGCAATGGTGAAAGACGGAAACAATGGTTAGTATTTTTTTTAGCCGTCTATTCATGTCAATATTCACTCTGAGTAGCATAGTCTAGACAAATGAGTGATTAAGAAATTATAAGTAATGTGAACATTGACATTAGTATGCACTGATGTGAATGTTCACATTTGTGTCTACTAATGACAGTAATGTGAACATTGACATTATTATACACTCATGTGAATATACTAATGTCAGTTGATCCGTTAATGAACAGTACTGTGAATGTTCACATTATCAATGACTCAACAATCAACAATGAATTATTAATGGTCGTTAATATGAATGTTCACATCGTTGATGTTTATGAACCCGAATCCAAAAATAACAATAGTAATAGGGCAATGTAGTTATAAACATTCACATGACCTATTTCGTTTATGTTGTTTTCTATTCACTTTGGAATATTGTGAACAGTTGTGTATTGGTGTTGTCTTGTAGGTCCGTTTCCTGTTGTATTTGCGAATGTTGATTCAGAGACCACGGCCAATTGGTCGTGGTTCTTGCACAAACTTGGGAAGGTTGTTGATGGTAAGCGCCAAATTACTTTTATTTCGGATCGTAATCTTGGTCTGCTAGAAGCTATGCCAAAGGTGTTCCCATCGGCTCATCACGGTTATTGCTTACAACACTTGAAGAGCAATTTAAGAGACCGCAAGAAAGGAATTGATAATGGATTTAGGGATCACCTAGTAAGTAGTTTGGGTGACTGTGCTTACGAGCCAACTATGGTAGGGTTCCATGAAAAGCTTGCAAAATTAAAAGAGAAGGGTAAACAACAAGCTCATAATTTTTTCAAGGACTTGGCACCTAAGCACTGGGCAAATTCATACTTTAGGTAATAATAGTTTCCTGAGGTGTTCCATTTGTCAAGTTTAGAATGGTAGCGATGTGAATTTTCAGTTTAGAATGGTAACAATCTTCCAATTGTGTTTCATGTTCAATGTAAATGATGTGAATGTTCACATCTGCTAATGATGACTGATGTAAATGATGTTAATGTTCACATTTGTTAATTTGTCAAACAGTCATGCAATGTATTACAGATTTGAATGTTGACACCTGTCATATTTTGTTGTTGTTAACATTCACATATGTCTATCATTTAAGTTGACAACATAATAAGCATATAATGTTCACTGCGAATGATGTTAATGTTCACATCTGTCAACGTGAATGTTCAGACTTGTTAAATTCTGTATTGTACAATGTTTGTGATATTGTGCGGGGGCATGCGTTATGGGCAGATAACATCCAATGCGGCGGAGTCATTTAATAACTGGATTAAAGAAGCATGTAATCTTCCTATCACTCAAATGGTGGACACAATTCGTACTCAGTTGATGCGGCAAATGTCTGCACGGCGTGACCAAGCAAACAAATGGAATGAGCTTATTTGTTCTACATTTGAAACAAGGCTTATGAATTCGTTCAATGACAACAGGTCTTGGCAAGTTAGCAAAGCCAATGAGGATGTGTTTGAAGTTCATTCGATACCATCTGTTACAGTTGATGTTGCGAGGCGTACATGTTCTTGCTTCAAATGGCAAATCAACGGATTCCCATGTGACCATGTTGTTATTGCTATTCAGAAGAGCCTCTACAATCTCAATGATTGTGTGGAACATTACTTTCATGTAGAGACATATCGTGCAGCCTATTCGGGTGCCATATTCCCTATACCATCGATGGAGAAGCCGCCTTTTGATTCCATGGACTTCACTATATACCCCGCCAACTGTGAAAAGACCACCCGGAAAGCCGAAAAAGAATAGGATCCCATCAAAGGGTGAGAAACTGAAGCAAATACAGTGCGGGAGATGTGATAAGTTGGGGAGCCATAATTAGAAATCATGCATGGAGCCGATATAGGATGTACATTTTTCATTTCAACATTGTGTTTTACATTGGATTCTTATATTCATTTTTGAAATAAGATTGTGTTGTGTTGGAAAACATTGTGTTGCAATAAGATTACGTTGCGTTGGCAAACATAATAATGCATTAGTATTTGATTTGTGTTTTATTTTTAATTTTTGAAGGTACCAATCTGACACTTATGTTGTTGTGTTTTGGATGAATGCATGATATTCACATTCACACTTGTGTAATATAATCACATTATGTGAATAATTGCACATGGGTTGAACTTTTAAACATTTCTGTGGTGTGAATGTTCACATTCTTGTTACTGTTAACAGCATCAAAGTAGATGACATGAATGTTTACATCAATGTAACCATTCACATCATCAACTCATAAGATATGAATATTCATGACATCGTTGCGGCCATTCAAATAATCAGAAGTTATGATGTGAATATTCACATCATCAAATTATTATATGTGAATATTGACTTGTGTTAAGAAATATCATATTCACACCTGTCATATTGTATTACATGAACACTTTAAGCAATATTCACATCCATGTAGTATGGTTTAAAACATAAGAAAGTGTATGATCATTCTGTGATGTGAACATTCACATCATGTCCAAAAAAAAAATACAATCTCAATGTGCATGACCCACGCAAAATAGGCCTGAAAATGCATATACATATATTGAATGAAAAATATCTGTATAAGCAGTGATATAGACTTGATTTACAATTAAGCTAGTCTACTCCAATATGTAAAATCTATTGACACTAAATTGTCTTAAATGTGGATAACAGATTTGGGTAACAGTGATGGGTGGACACCCCCCACCTATAGGTTTTCACATTGCACTGTCTTTCTGTGGTTCAAAAAAAGGTGTACTAATGAGTCTCTTATTTGACACCATTCAAAGCGATCTAGGCTGGCAACAATGTCTTCACGGTATACATGCGCCCTCATGATGTAACAAACTGCAGGCCCACAATCCACCCTGAAAATGCAAACTTCTTGTTAGATTTTGAAATTTAGGTGGGTAATGGTTGTGGAACATGTGTACAAATCAATTTTAGGCTTACGAATCTGACGCTTGTTAAGGATAGATGTCTACTGATATGATTGGTTACGAAGTATTTTGGCTTGATAATTTGGTCCATAATGGTGATGATGGTCTAATGCTGTGCACCAAAGCCTCGATGTAGTCCCTCTGCCAACAATGAAATTTCATATTAAGCACCAACCAACATAGTGCATACGTCCAAATTCAAATATTACACATCATGACAAGTATTATATGTGTCAGCCACTTACCACTATTTGTGCTTTGTCAATATGTGGGCCATGTATCTCTTCTCTTGGGCGCAGCGAGTTATAATGCATCCATACATTCTCTTTCATGTCGTACACAACAATTGTCCAGTGGAAGTTGTCGTGTATTGGGAAGATTAAGAATCTCTGGCCTTGATACTCCTTGATGTGTACATCAATTAGTTTATTTCTCTTGTGAGGGGGTACTCTTGCATGATTTTCTGCACACAAAGGGCATACAATGATGTACCAAGTATTTATATCAATGTTCGATGTGAATGATGTGAATGTTCTCATCTGCTAATGGTGAGTGATGTGAATGATGTGAATGTTCACATCTGTTAATATTAGTGATGTGAATGATGTGAATGTTCACATCAGTTAATGATTAGTGATGTGAATGATGTGAATGTTTACATCTATTAATTTGTGAAACAATCATGCAATGCATTACAGATGTGAATGTTCACACCTGTTATATTATGTTGTTATTAACATTCACATCTGTGTATCATTTAAGTTAATAACATAATAAGCATATAATGTTCACATCTGTCAATGTGAATCTTCTCATCTGTCAATGTGAATCTTCTCATATGTCATTTTACGTTGTTGTTAACATTCACATCTGCCTATCATTTAAGTTAACAATATAAGCATATAATGCTGAGATAAACATTCACATCTATTGAAACATAAACAAACCAAAAGTCTAGTGGTTACCAAACATGTGCTTGTAAAGATGAATGCTAAATCCTCCAAACTTGGGTTGGCTAGCCCTTGTAGTTTAAGTAGAACTTCACCATATGCATCTATCACCTGCAGAAACAGAGGGGTGGCAGTACATCATTTGCAGTGTCTTTACAGTGTGTGTGTGTGTGTGTGTGTGTGTGTGTGTGTGTGTGTGTGTGTGTGTGTGTGTGTTTTGTACACATTTACAGTTGCCATACATTGTTGGTTATTGATTCTTCCTTGATGATGTGTATGATGTCATCAAAATACACATCTTTAGTCTTTGAGTCCCCTCGCCACACTAGCAACCTTTGCATTGTGATTACAGAAAACGTTAATGTCAACATTGCACATTTATGAAATGATCTAATTTATTAAGTATGTATGTGAACTGAACATGAGCAAAAAAAAAATTCAGTTGGGGATATGTAAGATCACTTACTCATCACCGCCGTTCTTGTGCAAATTTTGGACCTTCTGCTTGTTGAGTTTGCTCATGTTGGCCCAAACCTTCAGTTTGTTGTTCAAGGTTAACTTCTTGTACTTTGTTGGCTGCTTTTTTTGCGGATGCTTGTCTAAATCTTGTGCAATTTGGACTGCATGGGATTGCTCTTCGGCTCCCTCTTTCCCTTTCTTTTGACCAGGCAAGTTGGGGTATTCAAACTCATCCAACCGGTGCTCTTTCCTTACCTTCTGCTTTATGCGCTTTTCCCTCGATGGTGCGCTGATAATGTGTTCCAATGCTGCAGTGGGATGCTTCTTAAGGCTGTCATGAGCCTTTTGTGCTTCAACTTGAGTGATAATGTGGATGGACTAATTGTTAAAAAGGTCTTGAAGAATTGTTTTTTCACATTCCAAGTTGATGACCAACTTTGTCAGCCGCTGAATTTCTGTATCTTTCCACTCCATGCAATTCTTCATGTCCATGTCCATATTGGATGAGCCCGATTGGTCAAATAGTTTGGCTTCAAGGGCAGCAATCACCCTTGCCCTCAACTCCCATGATTCTTCCAACTGTTTGTATTTCGCTTCCCATTGTCGTACAAGACCCCAAGCTTTTTGGTTTTCTTTTATAAGTACATCCACAATGTCCGGCTCAGTTGGTTGTGCTATGATGATACCTCTCTTAGCATTGGGGGTGTTAAAGCTGGGGTTAATATCATGTCCAACATCATTCAAGTCCATTGCATCGACAGAAAATCCATCCATGTCGTCACTGCGTTGACTGTCTTTGCTTTCATCATCATTGCTTTCATCTTTCTTTGCTGGTGCACTTGACAAAATCTCAAGTTTGGGCTCTACATTCAATTTTGTATGATGGTACATCTTCGCTTCAGTTAGGGATGCCATTAGCTCGCTGCCATATACCTGCAGTTGGAGACATTATGTTAGTTAGATAGTTCCTTGTCTCACTATGTGAATGGGCACAATATTTTTGGTTGTACTTCTACCTCATTTAAACCAAGCTTAGCCAAAGATATGGACTTCATGTTGCTATGTAAGGCTGTGAGGTCCCACTTTACACATCGCGGAATGGCATTGGGGTTACGGGGTTGTAAGATTGTTGTATGCTCACACAACCAGTACTGAAACAAATAACAAATATCAGTAATGTGAATGTTCACATCAATTAACACTGATGTGAATGTTTACACCAGTGGCTAATAATGTGTGTTTATACATTACTGAACAGTAATGTGAATGTTCGCATTATTGATGTCAACTTCCACACCATTGCCTAGTAATGTAAATATTCACATCAGTAATGTGAATGTTCCAAATTTGTTTTGGTGTTACCATCACATCAATCTACCCTGATGTGAATATTTACACAAGTGTTTACTAATGTGTGTTTGTACATTACTGAACAGTAATGTGAATGTTTACATCACTGATGTCAACTTCCACACCATTGCCCAGTAATGTGAACATTCACATCAGTGATGTGAATGTCCAACATTTGTTTTGGTGCTAACATTACATCAATCTACACTGATGTGAATGTTTACACCAGCATCTACTAATGTGTTTTTGTACATTACTGAACAGTAATGTAAATGTTTACATCACTGATGTCAACTTCCACACCATTGCCCAGAAATGTGAACATTCACATCATAGTGGGCAGACCCCGATCATGTTGTCTAATGGGTCCATGTATGAGTAGAAAGCCCATCCAATTGTTTCTCCGGACGTAGAAAAGAATAACTTGACACATGCATACATGCAAACTAATCTTGTGACCTCTTCATTGTCTTGTTTCTTTGTGCCCTTTAATGCTTCGCTCAGATTTTCTCGTATTTTGGCAGCACTTAACCGACTAACATCCTTGCACATTTGGTGTATGATGCCGGTTGTTGGTTTTGCACCATAAGAGAGGTCCATCGACTTGGTGCCACAGTCTATCCCAAAAATCAGTGATACATCGCTTCTAAAAACCTGGATGTTCTTATCCCCAATGTAAAACCTCCCACTGGATGGCTTGAATTTCTGCACTATACGTACAATGACATCATCATACTTCATGCAGTGGTTGAGGTCAACTTCATTACTGATCAAGCAATCAAATAATGGCCAAAACGGTGTTTTTCTAAGGCACTTCAATTGGCTACTTGTAAATTTTGTATCCTTTAACAGTTTGACCAATCCAGTTATATTTGACCGATAGTTAACTTTTTTCATGTTCACTTCTTCAGGAACAGCTGTTTGATCAGGTTTGGCTTTGGCACGGGATTCCCCTCTGTTTCACTCACCATCAAATCTATGGGGAAGACCTGGGTGTTCAAATAAGAACATATAATTGGCTGAAAAACAGAGGATGGAACCAAAAGTACCGAACAACATTCAACAATCAACAGTGACAGTAATGTGAACATTCACATCATTGTACACTGATGTGAATGTTCACATCAATGTATACTAATGTTAGTTTACCCAATATAGTAATATGAATGTTCACATCATCTATGTTTGCAAAATCAATTACGAAAACAACAACAGTTATAGGGCAATGTAAATGTTTACATGGGTGATCCCATTATATTATAATTGGCTAAAAATCAAAGGGTGGAACCAACAACACCAAACAACACCCAACAACACAAACAAGTCTGACATTGATGTCACAATGTGAATATTTACATCATATTCCATCACATTGTTGAGTGAAGATTGGGGATTCTATGGACATCAACAATCAACAATATCAACAGTGACAGTAATGTGAACATTCACATCATTATACACTGATGTGAATGTTCACATCAGTGTCTACTAATGTAAGTTTACCCAGTAATGAACACTAATGTGAATGTTCACATCATCTATGTTTACAAAAATCAATTCCGAAAACAACAATAGTTACAGGGCAATGTAAATGTTTACATGGGTGATCACATTATGTTGTAATTTGCTAAAAATCAAAGGGTGAAACCAACAGCACCAAACAACACCCAACAACACAAACAAGTCTGACATTGATGTCACAATGTGAATATTTACATCATATTCCATCACATTGTTGAGTGAAGTTTGGGGGTTCTAGGGACATCAACAATCAACAATATCAACAGTTATGTTGTTATCTGTTGCTCACCGTCTTGTTAATTCTAATTAATCATTCTCCTTTCTTGTTTAATTACTCTGTTGTCAGTCATCTTAATCTGTCAAAAATTCTATCTGTGTCTTTCCACCTAGCTAAGTCATCCACTTTCGTCCCTGTCCAGAGTAAGTCCTTAGGGTTAGGCAATGTTGGACTTAGGGGTCTTCCGAATAGGGTATGTATGGAAGCGTGTATGTGAAAACATGATAAATTTAGACAATGTGTTAAGATTCCTGTAATACAGATTAATTAATCAAAAAATGAGTCGGTTATTTAGAAGTAACTCGTCAGTTAGTTCTAGATCAACTACTTTGCCCTCAATACCTAATCAATGATTAGTAATTAATGAAGAAGATGCTGAAATACAAAATGATAAAATTGATTTAAATTGGAATATACGAAAATTACCTGTCAAAAAAATTTATAAAACTACTTTCATACAGAATACTTTTCATGTTAATCTACATGTTAAAATAATTGAACAAATTTATGCTTTAGAAAAACCCAGAGAAACATATCAATTATTTGATGCTAATCTAATTAAAAGACATTTAAAAAATGGTAACAATTTTATTCATTTAGGATTAATTCAAGTTGGTGTCAAACCATTAACCATGCAAGGTAAAAATACTTATGTTTTGTTATGTTTAAGAGATGCACATTTTCTTGATTATAATGATAGTTTAATGGGTATGACGGAAAATGGTCTTCATAAAGGACCAATACATTTTAATTGTTTTCCTGATTTTACGCTTAGTTTACGTGATACTCATATTTTAGATGCATTAACTTTAAATATTCAATTAAATGGTTCATTTACTAATATGAAAGAAAAAGTTCATAATATTGCGTTGATTTATCGCGTTCATTACAAATGCATGAAAACTAATTTAAATGTTCAAGCTCTGCATAAAAGGCCAAAGGATAAAACTTTGTTAATCCAAAGTAGTAATAATGAATCACATATTAATGTTTCCCAAATTATTGAATGGAAAAATATTACTCTCCCTGATCAATGGATTATTGTTAATGAAAATTACAAACATAATCAACAACAATTTTCAATTCAAGATATCCAAGATATTCAACAATCTACTGATGGTTCAATTCGTGTTAAATTTAATCGCAGCCAATCTTCTAGGCATAGTACATCTAGTGTCCCTACTGATATTGAAACTGAAGATGAAATATTTAATACTCCATTGTTTCGAAAAAATAGTCAAATTCATCTTGGTCAAACTAGTCAAACTTCTCATAATAAATTAAAAGGAATTGATAATTCCACAACTTCTCAAATTAGTAAACCTGTTTATTCTACTCACACACATTTAGCTGATAATGATGAAGAATCTCAAAATTCTCCAACTCAAACTGATTTCGAAGAATTTATACCTCCAGTAAATCCTCAATTAATGACAATCAAAAAGATTTTGCCCCTGATCTTGATAAATTACTCATTGATTTTAGATCTAAAGAAAATAGAACTAAAAGACATGTTTATCGTGCTAAATATGTTTCTGCTCAACAATCCAAAATAACTAGAAAATGGTATGATTTTATGGTCGAATATGGTTTTGAATTATCTTTCTTTGAATATTATGAAAAATATTACAAAAAGATTAACACAATCACAAAACATAAATGGAAAATTTCTCCCAATACTTCTGTTAGTTCTAATCATCCTCCATTAGAAAATATAGTTATTAATCATCAAGGTTCTGAAGTTCCAACCTCTCCTTTCAAATTACCTGGCTCCAACCTTGAAATTGAAAAAGTTATTGAACAAAATAATTATACGAATCAATGTTTAAAAACAATTGGTAAACAATTAGAAAAAATAGAAACTAATTTTGATTCCACTACTATTACATCTACTAAACAACCTTTGGATCAACCTTTACTTAATCTCCCTAGTCACCGCTCCAAACGAACTAGTCTAGTTACCAATGATAATACAACTATTAAAGCTATAGAACAATTATTTACTAAATTATCCACTACTGAAACAGCCTCTCCCTCTAACGATAAAGGTCTTACTGTTTTAAATCAACAACCTATCACAGATACTGTTTCTCATCAATCTGAAACTTATACTACTGATAATGACATAAACCAATTAGCTCAACAATTTCAATCTTCTAATCCTAATAAAATTCATTATCCCAAAATTAACCATCAAACTTGTAACGCCCTCAAAATTAACCCATTATATATATCATTGACATGCATTATTTAAAGAAGACAATTTATTAATTCAATCATCAGAGTATTACTAAATAAGCATTACATGTAACATCGAATAAAATGCCCCACAGGCTTACATCTTTCCAAGCCAACACTTGGATTCAAAAATATGAGTTCTAATCTCAATACAAGAAAAGCCCTAGGCTTGAATGTTTACATGTACTAATAGATAAAAACTAATAACTAAAGGTAGCCTTCTTCAATCCAGAAGCCAAACCCTCCCAAGCTAAGTCCTTGGAGGTAGTTTATCACCTGAACCTGAAAATGATGTTCCCATAAAGGGTGAGCCACAGCCCAATAGAAACATACTAAACCACATATAAGCAATGAATAAAGCAATAGCATTCAACAGATGGTTAACCAAAATAATCAATTACTTCATTTAACAATCTCATGACACTATTGCCAAAGATACGTTTTTCTTTCCAATTTTATCAACATGGCTCAGAACCTGGCCAAACTTACAACAGTGAATCACATATATCATATTCACATCCTTCCAATATCAACAAACAAATGAGACTCAAGCTCAAATCAAACACTTCATACTTCCAGATTGATACACATTTTAGTGTTGTATCAATAAAACACTTCTATATAAATAAGCATACACAAAAGTGATGCTAATGGAGTCCATCCCCTATCTCCTCCCAAACAAAATCCGGTTTAGAGGTCCATCCCCTATCTTCCCCTAAACCGTGGAGTACATCCCCTATCTCCTCCCACACACAAAACAATGTATGCAAATGCAATGCTCAATCAATACACGTATTTTCTGTATCAATGCCATAGTCAAAATTAATGACTTAACCAATATGATTAGTTTCAGTTATTCCTAATCCACATGCAATGTCTACAACAATCACGACTATCCTCCATCGATAGCCCAAAACAGTTATTTCTAAACTGGAAATAACTATATCAACAATTAAATAGACAAATGATTCCAATTACCCAATTACGCTATTTAATCAATGAATTCCCCAATTCCATGAATTTAACCATCTTTTCCCAATTCCATGAATTACTTATACAAATTAATTCAATAACACAACTAGGGTTTTTCCCAAAATTACCAAAGTATCCCCAACATATCAAATTACCAAAGCTTAGAACAAAACCTATAAAATGGAGTAGGAAATCCCTACCTCAAAGAAAACAACCCAAATGGTGAAGAAAGAGATGAGTGCCCAAATACCAAAGTGCCCCAAATCGCCAAATGCTCAGATTAAATGGAAGCCCTTGCCTCACTCTATCTTTTTAATGAAGGATCTAGGGTAGAAACACTCCCTAAGTGGATCAAATCTAAGAGAGAAGGTGAGTAGGGAGAGAGAGAGGTCGGACCTAGGGTTTGAAATCAAAAGAAGATCAAAAGGACTGATCAAAACCCGCTGCTGTGTATATAAACTGGACAGGCTCGCTCGAGCGAAGACATGGTCGCTCGAGCGACCAGACACAAAGAAACTATGCTCGAGCCAAGGAAACCTTGCTCGAGCCAACAACCCAAAAGCTCGCTCGAGCGAAAGAAAACTCGATCGAGCGAAGAACAAACTAACTCGCTCGAGCGAAGAAAAGCTCGCTCGAGCCAAGAATGCACAGCTACAGGTCCAAAACAGACGCAACCTCTCGCTCGAGCGAACAACTCCTCGCTCAAGCGAAGAACCAAAAACCTGGACAGTAACACTTGGTTTCTAAACCCAACCAACCTGAAACAAACCTGCCCAACACATCCTATAATTCCAAATGAGAAAATAAGGGACAACAACAACAATTATACAATGACAGAATCTACGGAACCTAAGTCCGGATACAATAATCAAATGGGAAAAGACCGGGGTCGCTATAAAACTGCCAAAAACTGGTATTCTAGACCTACTCCATCGGATCTCCAATATGAAGAGACTAATCTCAATAACCAATTTTTTGTGTCTGCTAAAAAATTATACGAATGGAATATTGATGGTCTCAGTGAAGATCAAATCCTTCAAAAATTAAATCATTTATCTATGGTCTCAAATAGTTATCTCAGTAATTATCCCCAATATTCTCAACCTGAAATTGTTTCTTTAATTACCTCTGGTTTTACTGGTATGCTCAAATCTTGGTGGGAAAAATACCTTACTGAAGATCAACGAGAATCAATAATTCATGCTACTCAAAAAGATGAAAATGATTTACCTATATTTGATGAAACTATTGGTTATTATCATCCTGATGGAACTAATACATTAATCTATACAATACTCAGACATTTCATAGGTACCCCTACTAATATATATTCTCACATACATGATCAACTTAGTAATCTCACATGTCCAACCTTAAGTGATTTTAGATGGTATAAAGATGTTTTTACCTCTAGAGTTATGTTAAGAGAATACTGTACTAAATCATTTTGGAAAGAAAAATTCATTAACGAACTACCTAGTTTATTTGCACACAAAATTAGAGATGTTCTTAGTCAACCCACTGGTGTCATCGAATATGATAATTTAACATATGGTGATATAATTAGCACTATTAAAAAAGAAGGATTAAAAATGTGTATTGATCTTAAACTTAGTCAAAAAGTTACTAAAGATAAACATAAGGCTAAATTTGAATTAAGAAATTTCTGTGAACAATATGGTTTACCTCTTGTAGCACCCTCTCGTAGGAAATTACAAAAATACTCTAAACATAAATATAAATCCAAAAAATACAAAAAGACCAATTCCCCTTCCAAATCAAATGATAAATTTTATACTAAACCGAAAAAGAAATATTATAAGAAATCTAATCATCCAAAATCTAAATCGAATAAGGATATTACCTGTTATAATTATGGTCAAAAAGGTCATTATTCTAATAAATGTAAAGAAAAAAAAAATTAAAGGATAAAGTTAATCAACTTCAAATTGATGATAACTCCAAAAATCAATTATATGAAATCTTTCAATTAAATCAATCTGTTAGCGATTCCTCTTCTGATCATCCAACCACTTCATCTGATTACCATTCACCTAGTGAAGATTCTGATAATAATATTGAATTAGGTTGTAATGATGTTTGTTGTAAACCAGTTAAACAAATTACTGTTCTTACTAAAAACAATCAAGAAGAATCTACTCTTATTGAATTAATTAGTAAATTAGATGATCCAGATTTAAAACAAAAATATATTGATAAATTAAAATGTCTATTAAATCATTCTGAAAATAAACCTAAGTCTGATAAACCCATAATTAGTTTATCCAAAACTTTAGAAAGATTTAAAAATAAATCAAAAGAAGTTACACTTCAAGATTTACAACATGAAATCAATCAGATTAAACGAACTATTAAAGATTTACAAAGTACAGATAGAAAATTAGAAGATGAAATTATTACTTTAAAACTTAATAAAAGTTTAGATAATTTCCAAGAAAATCAAAATGAATCTCCTCATGATTCTGAACATGATTCTGATCCTACTAATCCTGAAAATCTATTATATGATCATCGATCACACCAATCTCAAAATCGTGAAGAAAAAAGGATAAATCTAATCAACAAAATTTATATCCAAAAATGGTATTCTAAAATTAAAACTGTTATCAATGATTTTGAATTAGAACTAATTGCTTTAATCGATATTGGTGCTAATCTTAATTGTATTCAAGAAGGTTTACTCCCTACTAAATATTATAAAAAATGTCATGAGAAATTAACTTATGCTAATGGTAGTAAAATGCATATTAAATATAAATTACCTAAAGTCCATGTTTGTCAAGATAATGTATGTTTTAAAACCTCATTTGTTTTAGTAAAAAATATGACTGATAAAATTATCTTAGGTACACCATTCATATATTTACTATATCCATTTACCACATCTAGTGAAGGAATAACTACTCATGTTTTAGGACAACCTGTTACATTTAAATTTTTATCTCCTCCTGAAATATTAGAATTAAATCAATTAAAATATTGTTCTATTTCTCATACAATTAATCGATTAACTTGTCAATTACGTTTTCTTAAAGAAGAAATTAATTACAAAAGAATTGATCAACAATTAACTGATCCAGTTATTATTTCTCAAATTAATGATTTTAAGTTAAAACTAGAATCAACTGTTTGTTCTACTTTACCTACTGCATTTTGGCATAGGAAAAAGGCTGTAGTCACATTACCATATATTAAGAATTTTAATGAAAAACAAATTCCTACTAAATCTAGACCTATTCAAATGAATCATGAATTACTTGAAATGTGTAAAAAAAAATTAATGAATTATTGAAAAATTGAATAATTAATCCAAGTAAATCACCATGGTCTTGTCCTGCATTTTATGTTAATAAAAATGTTGAGTTAGAGCGAGGTGTCCCTCGATTAGTTATTAATTACAAACCATTAAATGTTGTTTTAGAATGGATTCGATATCATATTCCTAATAAAAAAGATTTAATTAAACGACTTTGCCAAGCTGTTATTTTTAGTCAATTTGATTTAAAAAGTGGTTTTTGGCAAATTCAAATTCACCCTAAGGATAGGTATAAAACTGCTTTCACTATACCTTTTGGTCATTATGAATGGAATGTCGTGCCATTTGGATTAAAAAATGCTCCTAGTGAATTTCAAAATATAATGAATGACATATTCAATCTATTTAGTCATTTTTCTATTGTTTACATTGATGACATATTAATTTTTTCAACATCAATTAATGAACATTGGAAACATTTAACTGCATTCTTTTATACTATTAAAAGTCATGGTTTAGTAATATCTGCTCCTAAGATTAAATTGTTTCAAACTAAAGTTAGGTTTTTAGGTTATGATATTCACCATAATACAATTATACCCATTAGTCGCTCCATTGAGTTTGCGTCTAAGTTTCTTGATGAAATTCTTGATAAAACCCAATTACAAAGGTTCTTAGGATCCCTCAATTACATTGCTGAGTTCTATAAAGATCTTAGGAAAACTTGTCAATCCTTATTTGATAGGTTAAAGGATAATCCTCCTCCTTGGTCTTCTATTCATACTGCTATTGTTCAACAAGTCAAACAATATGTTAAGCCTATTCCTTGTCTTGGTATTCCTACTGAGAATTCATTTAAAATTATTCAAACTGATGCTTCTGATATTGGTTATGGTGGCATTCTTCTTCAAAAAGTCACTCCTCAATCATCTAAACAAATTGTTCGATATCATTCTGGTGTCTGGAATAAAGCACAATTAAATTATAGTACTATTAAAAAAGAAATTTTATCTACTGTTTTATGTATTCAAAAATTTCAAGATGATATTTTACATCAAAAGTTTTTACTTCGTGTTGATTGCAAATCTGCTAAATATGTTTTAGAAAAAGATGTTCAAAATCTTGCTAGTAAGCAAATTTTTGCCCGTTGGCAATCTATTTTAAGTATTTTTTATTTTGATATTACCCATATACCTGGTTGTCAAAATTTCATTCCTGATTTTCTTACTCGGGAATTTTTACAGGGGGGTAAGGGATGAGATGAATGCTACTCTGCATATTCCCTACCTTAAATCACAAATTACCCATTACAAAACCCTGATATACCATGTTAACCACCGCATTCATCGCCTCAAATTAGCCCGTAAAACTACTAAGCGTGCTCAATATATCAATTACCATCAGATTCAAGCTCGTCACAAATTACTTGCTGATTACATTAGCTGTTTAAATCATTACCAGAATTATTTAGATCTTCTTTCTGGTTGTTAATCTCTGCTACTAATTTTGTTTTAATTCCACAGATGTCTCGTCTAAGGCCTCATTCCAAGGCTTTCGTCCTTTTGATTGATAATCAACCTCCTTCTTTGGAATTCATGACCCAATACCATCCCATTGAAATGATTAACCGTTACCAAGTTCTTGGTAACATCCATAGACCCAATTACTCTTCTGCTTTGGCTACTGATCCTTTTACTTCTTCTAGCCAAGCAGCTTCAATTACTCCATATCCTGCTAATCCAATCAGGTCTGCTCGATCTGATTATGTTAAATCAACCACCACTAATCTCTTTTTCAAAGAGCCCAGTCACCCCAAGAGTCAAACTATTTCTAATCTTGCTAAATCCTATTTTGGATCTGGATGCCATTTTGTTCTTTCACATCCAGATAAAACACTTACCTATTACAAAGACATTTTGATAAATCATCAATCGGTTTTGATCAAACCCATTTATGATCGAACCTATGCTAGCAAAGTTCTGTATCATTCTCTCTATATTCACAACATTGTTTCCTTAGCTGAATGGGGATCTCCTTATCAGCTTCGAGAATTACTTGGTCACTCTATTCCATACAATTACCATGATTACATTGATGCTTGGTTCAAGGTCTTCTTGTACCAAAATGAAACCTTCAGTCACTCCTCGTTCATTCAATTTGATCAAAATTTCAAATCAGAATTACCTTCTTGGTTTCTGAGATGGTGGACTCATTATGGCGCTATTTCAGATATCTTCCCTGAAATCCTGATTGAACAAATCAAATAATTTGCTACTGTTTTTCCATTTACTCCTCATCAAAGGTCATTTCCATTATTGCTAATTTTTATATCTAAGTATAAAATCCCTTGGATATTCAAATGGCATTATGGAATTATTGATAACATAATTATTCGCCAACACTCTGTTAAATGGTGGGATAAGTTCACAGTGCCTCGCATTGTTGAAATTGTCCAAGCTGAGTTCCCATCTGATCAACTTGCTCCTACTCCTACAATGGTAAAAGCCCAGCAGAACCCAACTGCTACAATCAGTCAAAGAAGTCCCACTCTTCCTCCAATCAATCTTGGAAGCCCCTCATCTAGTGGCTCTAAGCCCAAATCAAAGGTTCAAATTGCAAAGCCCACTGATAAATCTAAGTGCAAAACTGTTGTTGCTCAGCCAGCCCAATCAAAGCCCAAATCAAAGTCCAAAGCTAAGGCTAAGCCCATTTCATCTCCTGCTCAACCCAAAGTCAAATCCAAGATTAAGCCCAAGTCATCCAGAGATGAACTGCTCCAGTTAGCCTGCAAACTTGTGAATCAAGCTGAAGCCCAATCAACTTCCAGTCCAGACAGTTCAGAAGAAGGTTCAGATAGTTCACACTCTTCTGAAGGATCAACTACTCAGTTAAACCTATATGGACGACCCGAGTTTCAAGATGCTCAGGATCCATATGCATAATCAACTCAGTCAACATTGGATTCCATATAGATACAAATTAGCTTCAATCAATACTTTTTTGAGAAAAGCTGCCAATTTGTATTTATATTGATTCCCCTAATCACATGTTCCACCGAAAGTGATGAATAGTAAAAATTACTGTTCACTTTTACAGTTCACTCAATCAACTTTTGTTAAAGCTGCTCAACTGTTCAATCAATCAGTCAAAAGCATCTGACAGCCTCTGCTCTTGCCATGTGCTGCCAGCTGCCTTCATCAATCAACCAAATCACATGCTGCTTTGCTTTTCTTTTCTATATATTGTAATCACTTGTATTCATGCGGACATAATTCAGTTTTAGAAAAAAACCTGAGAGTTCTGAGTGAGAATCAACACCTTTTCCTTGTAACCTAATTAAGATCCTTTTATTTGCAACAATTGTAATTGTAAGTTATTTTCTATATTTTAAATACAAAGTTTTATATTAAATGATTTTGGTTAATTAGTGCATTCCAATTCTGTTTATCAATTTTAAGTGTATTTTGATTTCGTAATCCATTTTCTTCACCTGCTTGCTACTTCCGCGTATTTGATGTGAATGTTCACATCAGTGTCTACTAATATAAGTTTACCCGGTAATGAACACTAATGTGAATGTTCACATCATCTATGTTTACAAAATCAATTTCGAAAACATCTATGTTTACAAATTTAAATCCAAAAACAATAACAGTTATAGGGCAACGTAAATGTATGCATCGGTGATCACATTATGATTGAAAAGCAGAAGGTGGAATGGTATTGCTTAATTTTGTTCCTCATGGTGGGTGGGTATGGACCACACTCAATGGATGAAATAAACTCAATCCAACAACAGGAATTTTCGAACGACGAAACACCCTCCTTCCGATGTGAACCTTCGCAGCGGTGAGATGAAGAGGAATCTGGGGTCGACGGTGGAGGACGATGATGTTTGGGAGGCGATGTGAATCTAGGGTTACTGGAGGCGATGTGAATCTGGTTTCGTGGATTCAGTTTTGTTTTGGAAATTTTGTGGATTGAATAGTTGGAATGGGAATGGGTTTTGTAGAATCGATTACACGCGGGAGAGGCGGAGAAGGGTTATTTCATCCTTTTACAATTAATGGACCTAATGGAATATTCAGAAATAGTATGGGTTTTATGGAATAAAACAGTTACAAATAGGATTTATCAAAAAAGATCCCAATTATAAATCAAACCGTGAATGGCAGATTGACAAATAACCAAACCACAGGTTGAACGATTTGGGCAGTTTTGATTTGCTAATTGATTGAAGAATAAGCTTAAACAATTATCAAGCATTACATATATATAACACTAACTAATTTTACAAAATATTTTTTATGTATATAACATTAATTTATAACAAATTTCATTTCTTAAATCTCTCTCACACTTATTTTTACTTTAATATTTCATTAGAGGTAAAAAAAAATATATATATATATATATATATATATAACAAAATATATGTATTAACTATAGTAGAGCGAATCGATTTCGAAGGCAGATAGTAAATTTCAAATCACGGTTCAAATTAACCTGCAATTAATAGGCAAATCGATACGGATTGGACAGTATTTTGCACCGCCATAATTCCATCAAACTACCTTATTTATGTATCCTTCTTGCAAGGAATCATGCCAATGTAATTCATGAGACATGAAAAGATGGCTTAAAAGTAATTTTATAAAAATCAATTTTTAAGAATAAAAGCAATATAAATTTTATTGAAATAAAATAAAAAAAAAGTTTTAGATTTTTTTTTTTTTTTTTAGTCTTATTAGTTGAATGAGGAAGAAGACTAGCAAGTGCAAGTTTAAGTAAGGTAAATGATGTGAGTAATGTGGACGTGGGAGAGAGGAGAGGAAAAAAAGAAACTATGAGAAATCTATAACATTATATAAAAGAATGGACGCAAGCAGGTGTTGTGAATCTAATGCAGCAATATTTCTAATTTGTCTTGCTTTTTCTATCATAATTCTACGTTAACCAATTGAGGTTGAAGCCTATATCTCTATCCTGCAAAGCGGTGGACTAATAGAGTTTGCAGCTTATATCTGTATCTTGTAAAGCAGTGGACTCTAGCTTCAATTTGGAATCATATATATATGCCTGCAATTTGGATTTCATGGTGTCCAAGAGATCAACTCCAAAACGGCACAATATAGTATGTTATTATCATAAATCTTTTTTTTTTTTTTTGGCACATGATGTGGGCACTAGTCATGGTTGCAGATGTTTGTATTGATTTTATATACTTGTATATCCACTTGGTGTTTGCTTGACAATATGCTCATGAGGGAACTTTTTTTCACCATGAGCCCAAAGAATATGTTACCCATGATTTGCTCCAAATATCTTTTGAAGTCTTTTTAATTGTGTTAGTCAAAAAGTAATGGTTAATTAATAATCTAAGAACTTGGTTTCATACTGTAGGAGAGGGTTCAAGAAAGGAGTTGGAAAATTCGAAAATCTTCGAAGATCCTTGAAGAACAATTTCGAATTCTCTAGAATATGATGAGAGGCTTAGATTCTTCAATAATCTCAACTTAGGAACACGACAACAAAGGAGATGATGGAGATAAGAGATTGGGTGAAGAAGAAGGCAAGATGGCTAGAGAATAGAATAATGGCAAGGCTCTCCCATTGATCTCCCACTTTCACTCTCAAGGTTGATAATGGAGAAGGGAAATTAGTTCTTTCCCAAGAGTTAAAAAATCTCCAAAAATCCATCCCTTGTAAAGCTATGGGTGGGTGCTATTTATAGGCACCTCATGATGTAGGATGGAGCCCATGTGCAAGGCACAAGGGGGATATTCTCTCTAACCACCTTGTCCGAGGGGGTGACCTCTCCGAGGAGGTGACCTCTCCGAGGAGGTGACTTCTCCGAGGATGAGAAAACCCCGAAGAGGAGATCAATCCCTCGGCGAACCCTTCTTCTTAGCCACACCTAACCAATGATCCCCAATCATCCCAAAGGGTCAGGGGTAGTCCCAGAGGACGTCCTGCCGCAAAAATATTGCCGAGTCTCATGGACCCCCCCGGGGTCGTGCCACCTCGACCCGGGTATAGGCTAGTTTAACCGAAGAGTGAATTTGTCTCCACTCACCGTCCTCGGGATCGGGTCCTTTGTTCGAACTCCATTACGCCCATGGTTCTGGTGCGTAGATCCCGGAAAGCTCCGAGCCCGCAAGTGTTCTGGGACTCATTAACGGAGCGACTTCTGGATTGCGTCTGAATCCGTTCGAAGCCAAGTGTTTCGGACCTCTAGGTTCGTGGATCCGAACCCTTTCGAGTCCGAGTGCCTCGGATCTCTAGGCGTTCTTAATACCCTTTCGAGTCCGGACTTGAGTAAGTCTCTAGGTTCGTGGATCCGAACCCTTTCGAGGCTTAGAGCGATTCAATCCGTTTGATGGCGATAAATCTGGGCCCACCGATTCTTGGACTTGCGATAAATTCGGGCCCACTAATCTTGGGCTATTGGGCCTAAATAATTTTAGTGGGCTCAAATTAGCCCCTCTTACATTTGCCCCTTGCGTGTATGAGAAATTTTAAATTTCTCAGACATGCATACTGTCATTTCTTCGATCCTGTTTCGCATCACGTTCCCCAAAAAAAAAACATTTTGTCACGACAGAGCCTATGGATAAAGTTGATGACGCACTTCAATTTACAGAAAAAATTGACAAGCAAAAAATTTATTTTTTTGTACTTCTTTTTTTTTTTTTTTTTTTTTTTTTTTTGTGGCAAGTCAGCACAGTATACACACGTATATAGAATATATTAACAGAATAGGAATATTCAAATAATAATTCCCCATTTTATTTCTATTTAAAGAAAGGCCCAAAACCCTAAACCTCACAAAATTTTTGCACAGCCGCCGCACCATTTCTCAGCCTATTCTCTCTTTCCTCTTTTGTCAGCAAGCTATCATCCCAGTCTCCTTGATGACCTGCCTCAGACTGGCTTGCAGTCCATTTGCCGAAGTTACTCTCTAATTCCTTGTCGTTCTTGTAAGATTGACGTTGGATTGCTTGGTTTTCTAACATCTGGATCCTGCGCGACTGAATTTGAGTTTGAACGCGCACTAAGAGTTGCATCATTTTCATGGCGTTCACAGTTTGTCGCTTCACATTCTGGCCTCTCACCACTCCCTGAAGCCTCACAAGACCCTTCAAAGCTCTAAAGCTCCTCCTTGCCATGTAGCCTCTATAGGCTGCTTGGATCTTGGTGGCAGAAATATGGTGAAATCTTAGAGTCGGTTCTGGCCTGTAGCTGATTTCCTTATGGTGATGCTGAACAACAGCTCTTGAAGAAGCCGCTTTGGGAGAAGCAACACGTGGTGAAGCAGCTCTGGGAGACGTAACTCGTTGAACAGAGGCTCTGGGAGACGTAACACGTTGAGAAGTAGCTCTGGGAGACACAACTTTTGGAGAAGCAACCCTAGGAGAGGCAGCCCGGGGGACCACCAAAGGTGCTGGTTTTGGTTCCTCAGCAGGCGTGGATGGCCCAATAAGTATGTTCTGTTGGTCTACTTCCCCGAGGATTTTCTCAATACTGCTCGGCCCCCTGAAGAGGGGGGGAATGAATGATTTCGTCTCTCCATGCCTCAATATTCCTCGCCCCTTCTTCTTTTCCTTGGAACTTTTCTTCTCCGATCCATTTACAGGCTTCTCCTTAGAACTGGGTATGAAAACCCTCTTGATTGCAGAAAACCAACTTCCCTTCTTCCCCATGTTTCTAGCATCACTTTTCCTCCCTGAAGAAGTTATTTTCCATCCTTCCAAACACCTTTCAGAAAGCTGAACCAGGAAAAAGAAAGCAACTGTGGAAGAAGAGAGAGATGAACCTAAAACTCTTAATTAGTTTCTCTCTCTAACCTCCCTCTCCTGAAGCACATCATAACATGCTTCTACCCTTCATAATAGTGAAGAATTTTGGGTTCAGACTCTGCTTTTTACCAAGTCTCTTTAGAGAACTTAGAATCTGGTTCTTCCTTGCAAGGTTTTTTTACTTTTTCTTCCTACTTTTCTCACCTTTTTTCTGATTTTTTTTTAATTTTTGTTTTTTTTTGCTTTGCTGCTTGACAAACTTTGGGCAAATATATATATATATATATATATATATTGATTATCATATATATATATATATATATTTTTTTGTTTAGAGCTCGAATTACCCACATTAGCCTTGGCTTGTGCACAATCAATCGCTGCTTCCGGCTTCAGCTTATCCGACGTCGACCACGCACGTTCGCCCTCTCAACGCAACGTGTGTGGTCTTGCCCAACCTCCACATCGCTGCTTCCGGCTTCAGCTTATCCGACGTTGACCACGCACGTTCGCCCTCTCAACGCAACGTGTGTGGTCTTGCCCAAGCCTAGCCCAGTCTTGTTGATTACAGTCTGTAAAGCCTCTCTGATTTCAGCTTAAATTTCCAGTATCGGCTTCGGACTTTACCTCTCTAACTGCCCAAATTTGTAAGTATGAAATTTGGCCCCCTCTTCCGAATGTAAATATATTTAAATATATATAAATATATTTTTGTGGCAAATGAAGGATTGGTGTTGCTACTGAAAATTTTGTTAGACTTGCTCGTCTTGAAATTTGTAGAGTAAATAAATGTTGTTGCAAAATAAATCCGAGGAAATAAGTCTCTCATATTGTATATATATCTTCTTGTCGGATAATTGATTGTTGTGGCTCCGAGAATAGTGAAATCCGATGTTGAACTTTATATACTTGATGAATGAATTCCGATATCGATATTCGGTGAATGTTTCGCTTGGAAGAATAAACTAATGTAACAGAGAATAAGAACATATATTGATGTGTGCTGATTTTGTGGACACTCGGAAAAAATAAAATGTTGATGCCGGACTTTTGTTGGAACATTGTTGCTTTATGTCGGCTTGAGAGGAACCGGCCCGAAGAGACAAAGACATGATTGTTGCATTTTCATGAACTTGTTCGGAGGAGTAAAATTGTTGTAGCTTAAATAGATCATTATTATTTGTTGATGTTGTCCCATTCTGATAACGCCTGAATCATGATATGAAATTGATATTGCTCATCTCAGTTGTCGGCTTTGCTATTTCAGGCAAATAAATTTTTGTGTGAAATCCACAACCTCGAGGCCTTCAGAATCTTCACTAATGAGAGCAAGGGCTGTTCCTCGGAAGTCCGAACAGAAACAAGGCTGTCCCTCGGAAGTCCGAGTAGAAACAAGGCTTTCTCTCGGAAGTCCGAGTGGATGCGCACTTCTACTTTGGCAGCTAATGGAAGCAAAGGCTATCCCCCGGGAGTTCGAGTAAGAGTCCACTCTACTTTGAAAAGAAAGATCCTCGGAGCTCGTATTGATGAAATCAAGAGCTGTTCTTCAGACCCGCACTAATGAGAGCAAGAGTTGTCCCTCGGAAGGCTCTCCCTCAGAAGTCCGAGCAGAAACAAGGCTGTCTCTCGGAAGTCCGAGTGGATGCGCACTTCTACTTCGGCAGCTAATGGAAGCAAAGGCTATCCCTCGGGAGTTCGAGTAAGAGTTCACTCTACTTTGAAAAGAAAGATCCTCGGAGCTCGTATTGATGAAATCAAGGGCTGTTCTTCGGACCCGCACTAATGAGAGCAAGAGTTGTCCCTCGGAAGGCTCTCCCTCAGAAGTCCGAGCAGGAACAAGGCTGTCTCTCGGAGGTCCGAGTAGAAGTATACTTCTACTGTGTCAAGAAAACTCCCTTCAGGTTGGTAACTGAATCTACCATTCCTTTTTCTTCTTTGAGGGGCAACAAAAAATTGAAAACTGTTTCAAGCAACGTAACACGATGAAGATATACCATGTAGAGAAAATAACTTTTAATGGAGATACATAATATGGAGGAAATAAATTTCTTCATAACATAAGAAAGATAGAACTTCATGGACAATGCAGTAAATGCAAACTGTAAATGTCATAGATAGACTTCTTCCACGGAATGTTGACATTTGCCCCTAGAGTTGCAAAATCATTTGGAAAGCTTTCACCAGCTGCTCGGGTTATGGCTGTCATATACCATCATAGCCATGTCTTTGGATCTTTCTGTACAAACTGATATCCCCATCCCCGCAGGATTTTTCATGAATCTGTTGTAGTCGGAAACTTGCTTATTGTTGGCCAACACACCGGGCTAGGAATCCGGTACCCCCTCGGAAGTAAAGTTCTCCTTGAATAATTATGAATTGGGCAAGCTTGGCCATAATCAGTTTTCCAACTTTGCTTCTACGTTGTTCGAGGACTTCTCCTCTCCAATCCTCTGGTAGGTCTTTGTCTTCGGGTGTTATTGAAGGTTTTGTTCTCTTCTTGATAACAATTGTTGCCTCTTCCTCTGGAATGTCAACTCTTGCCACTAATGTTGCGAGGGCATCTGAAAACTTGTTGTCGGAGCGAGGCACATGCTCTATTTCGACCTTCTGAAATTTGTCAAGAAGCCTTTGGACTGTTGTTCGATATGTGGCCAAGGCAGGCTCCTTTAAGACGAACTGTCCTGAAACTTGCTTCACTATCAGCTTTGAGTCCCCCCGGATCCGAATTTTCTTGATACTGTGCTTCTCAGCTGCTATCAAGCCTAAAATAAGAGCCTCATACTCGGCTTCGTTATTCGAACAATGGAAATCCAGTTTATAAGACAAATATAACTTTTCCCCACTTTTGCTTGTAAGGACTATCCCGGTTCCTCCCTTCCCTCCGGCTGCTGCTCCGTCAAAGCTCAATGTCCAGAAGCTTTCCTCGGAAGCCATAGCTGCGTGCACCTCTCCTCTTAATTCTTCATTCACTGGTTCATAGTCACCACTTGGAAATTGGGCAAGGAGATCAGCTAAGGCTTGGCTTTTGATCGCCTTGGGGGCTACACATGTGATCTCGAATTCACCCAATGCTAACAACCATCTTGCCACCTTCCCGGTTAGAGCAGGCTTGCTGAGGAGGTATCGGATTGGATCACTTCTAGTAACAATCTGAATCTGATGTGCTAGGAAGTAATGTCTGAGCTTTTGGGCAGTGAATACCAAAGCTAAACAATGTCTCTCTACTGGAGTATATCGGACTTCTGCTCCTCGAATCTTCCGACTGATGTAATACACCGGGCGTTCTACTCCATCTACATCTTGGACCAATAATGCCCCTATGGACTTGGGGGTTGAAGTTAGGTACAACATTAGAGGCACCCCGGGCTGCGGGGCTATCATGGTCTGAGGCGAGGTCAAGGCCGCCTTGATTCTCTCAAAGGCCTTTTGGTGCTCTTGGTTCCACTCGAACTTGGCATCTCCTTTTAACAAAGAGCCGAAAGGCGCAGAGATCTCTGCCAGTGCTGGGATAAACCTCCGAATATAAGACACCTTCCCGAGGAACTTCTTTAACTCCTTCTGAGAATGCGGGGGAGGCATTGCTCTGATAGATTTGACCTTGTCTTCATCTGCCTCGATACCATGCCTATGTACAAGAAACCCGAGGAACTTCCCGGCCGTCACCCCGAAAGCACATTTGAGAGGATTCATCCTCATTTTGAATTTCTGGCACCTCTTGAATACCTTCTCAAGGTCTCGGAGATGGTCTTCTTCTTTCTTGGATTTCACCACTAGATCATCAACATAATCTTCCATCTCATGATGGATCATGTCATGAAAGATTGCAGTCATAGCCCTTTGGTAAGTTGCACCGGCATTCTTGAGTCCGAAAGGCATGACTGTATAGAAGAAGTTTCCGAGAGGTGTTCTAAAAGCAGTCTTTTCTGCGTCCTCTTCAGCCATCTTAATCTGATTGTATCCACTGAATCCATCCATGAATGAGAACATCTGGTGTCCCGAGGTAGTGTCCACGAGGGTGTCGATGTGAGGAAGAGGGAATTCATCCTTCGGGCAAGATTTGTTCAAATCTCGAAAGTCTACACATACTCTGATTTGGCCATTCTTCTTCTTTACTGGCACGATGTTTGCTAACCACGTGGGGTACTGTATTGGCCGGATGAAACCAGCCTGTTGAAGTTTTTCAATCTCCTCCTTAATCTTCTCTTCGAGATCTGGATGATATTTTTGAGCAGCTTGCTTAATTGGCTTGGAGTTTGGGAACACATCAAGATAGTGGGAGACTAGGTCAGGATCTAGTCCGGGCATTTCCTTATATGACCAAGCAAACACATCTGAGTATCGGCTTATCAACTTTAACAACTGTTCCCGCTTCTCTGGGATAAGGCTCGAACTTACGAATACCGGCCTCGGTGCATCTTGTCCATCACTCAGATCTATTTCAATAAGTTGTTCGGGCTGAGGCTTCGGCCCATCTTGCATACATTCTGGAGCCACTTCAAGCTTTATTACTATATCATTGTCAGGAGGCTCTTCTTTTGACTCGGAGTCGGTGACTGAAGAAACCGACTCCCCGCACCTTCATAAATAGTACACCATCTTGCCTCCTTCTCGAACTTTCATCACCTTCCGAGGAATAGGCGGACTTTCTGGTCTAGACATCGCCCGCTTACTTGATTCTGCCATCGACTCCTTGTCATCTTTGATATCCTCCCAACGAGGAATTTTGACCCCTCGAGGCTTAGAGGTGGGGGGAACTTCTTCGACAGCCAGTTCGGTGAAGTAGATGGCATCAGAATAATGAGCTTCATGGATCTCGAAAGGCCTTTCTGTAGCCTGAATTGTCACCGTCTTCTTTCCCCATTTAGCCTTAACACACTGATGATAACTTGATGGTACAGCCCCATATCTATGCATCCAGGTCCTCCCTAGAATGATGTGATAATTTGCCTCAGAATCGATAATATGGAACTTGGTGGCCGAGCGAATCTCTCCGACGGCTAAATCGACTGTTACGCATCCGATAGTAACTCTCCTTTCTCCACCAAAGCCAGTGATGACTATCGGCTGCTTCACAATGCGTTCTTCAGAGATTCCGGCCTTTTCTAGAGTAGCGCGAGTCATAATGTTGATAAAGGCTCCACTATCTAGAAAGGCCCTTTTGAACTCAACCCCGTTAATAAAAGCAGTCACATAAAGCGGGCGATTGTGAGAAAAAGAATACTTCCGATCAACCTCGGAGAAAGTAATTGCACTAGATTGCTCTTTTGCCTTCCTCGGGATAGATCCCTCAGTCGACATGCATTCCTCATGGTGTGCCTCGGCTATATTAATGATAGACTTGGTGATTTCTGTTCTTGCCTCCTTGGAAAGTCCAAGCTGGTCAAAGAACTGCTTGAACTTTACACAGTCTTGCAAGGTTTTGACATAGTGATCAGGATCTTTTTCCACTCTTGGAGGCTCGTAGTTAACCATCTCCTCGGTCTCCTCAAAATAAGATGCCACATAAACATGGTGTCCTCCTCTTCTATAGTATTCTTCTCCTCCTTCTGGATCAAAGGGATCTTCGCCATGAGTCATAAATGTTCTGCCCTCTGGATTGAGAGCACTTCCATAGTAAACTTGCTCACCCTCTGGCTCGAGGATGTCGTCCAGATAACAGTCATCGTCATCGAGATTAGCGATAGCCTCGATCATTGGGCCTTCATAAGCTATCATAGCAACATTCTTGCCCTTGTCTCGGTGTTGAGGATATGGTTGTTCTCGGATGTCTTGAGTCCCTTGCTTTTTGAACCTCAATTCGTCTGCCTCGACTTTATCTCTGAAGATTTTCCTGAGAGTCCAACACTTCTCTGTCGGATGTTTCAATGTACGATGGTAGACACAAAATTCAGGGCTCTCGCGGTCCTTTTTTGAAGGCATTTCTTCGACATAAGGCAATTTTAGCTCTCCGTCAGCCACCCATTCCTTAACTAGAGCTTTCACTTCCTCGATTCCACATGGATAAGAAACATTCCCCTTTTCACCATTATATTGCTTTCTTTTCTGGCCCCTATGACCTCCTCCTTGTAAATTTCGGGTATCCGGGGCAGAGGCAGCAGCAACGATAGGTCCACGAGATGACTTGAAACTAGTCTTGTAACTGGCTTTAAATCCGGACTCCTGAGCCTGAGGAATGCTAATGTTCCGAGCTGCTTCTATTAATGCCGAGAAGGTGGGTAGCTTGTGGTTAACTAGAAACATTTTGTACCTGCTCAATGCCCCTTCTAGACAAATTTGAACCAGATAACTCTCCTCAACTGCTTCATGACAATCCACGGCCTTGTCCTGAAACCTTTTGACGTAGTCAAGGATGTCTTCACTTTCTTGTTGCTTCTCTTTACACAATGTAAGTGTGGTCACCTTCTCCGCCACTTGAAAGAACTTGGAGTGGAATTTGTTAACCATTTCCTTCCAACTTCGGACAGAGTTTGGGGCCAAATTAACATACCAACTATATGCTCGGTCGGTGAGGGACTTAGAGAATTCTCTCAGTCGGAGGACGTGGTTTGAACCATGAATACCTAGAGTCTCGATGAATCGCACAACATGTTCTCGGGCATTTCCTTGTTTGCCGTCGAACTTGATGAACTTCGGCACTGTATACCCCTCAGGGTATGGATAGCTCAGCATCTCAATGGGGTAAGGCGGCTTGACATCTGGATCAGGCAAAGAGGGTAAGGTCCTCTTGCCCCGTTCGAGATCGAACATGGCCTGCACATCGGCGAGAGTGAGAAACTGTTGAGGGAGAGAGTTTGATGGTGGTATTCCCGGGACTTGGCTTATGTACCCGAAGATTGAGCTAGGGGCGTCTTGGCCATTCTGGTGCTGCGAATTCATCATTGGTGAGGACATTTGACGATACTGGCCATCAGCGCCTATAGACAAGCCAGTTGGTGATGGGATATTGAATTGAGGCCCATAGAGTCCACCGCACGGCGCCGCTATACCGGGTTGTGCTTGCAGATTTGTTGTCGGCACCAAAGGAGGCCCGCTTGGTGCTTGGGTAACATTCACTGGTGGCGTAACAAGATTAGGTACGGGCATAGCTCCCTTTTGCGCCATCATGCTCCTTATGTTTTCCTGGACACCAGCAGTCGTTGGAGCGCCATTCATTACACCAGAAACTCCCCTAGTCACCATTGGATCTTGGCTCGGCACGCCATGGAGCCCGGGCATGGGCAAACTGCTGCCGCCTACTGTGGTTTGAGCATGTGTTACTGTGGCCGTGTTGCCATGAGCCATAGGCTGATTGGGGCCTACTTCTCCTTGGATTTGATTTTGCGCTCCGGCGGGAATAACTCCACCACCAGTTTGATTTCCGTTTGGCGCCGGTGCAAAGTTAGAACTCATCACCAACATGGTGTGAGTGAGATTCTGAAGAGTGGTAAGAATCTCTTGCTGAGTATTTTGAAGTCCTTGAATGGCTTCAAGCAAAAGTGGTTGATCTGGAGCCATGGTTCTGTCATCACCACCATTAGAGGATCCTTGTTGGTGAACTTTATCTTCTCCCGCCATCCTTGTTGGAGTTGTGTGGATTCCAGATCTCGTTGAGACCATTAACCAATCCGCCTCCCCAGTGGAGTCGCCAAAATGTAGGAGAGGGTTCAAGAAAGGAGTTGGAAAATTCGAAAATCTTCGAAGATCCTTGAAGAACAATTTCGAATTCTCTAGAATATGATGAGAGGCTTAGATTCTTCAATAATCTCAACTTAGGAACACGACAACAAAGGAGATGATGGAGATAAGAGATTGGGTGAAGAAGAAGGCAAGATGGCTAGAGAATAGAATAATGGCAAGGCTCTCCCATTGATCTCCCACTTTCACTCTCAAGGTTGATAATGGAGAAGGGAAATTAGTTCTTTCCCAAGAGTTAAAAAATCTCCAAAAATCCATCCCTTGTAAAGCTATGGGTGGGTGCTATTTATAGGCACCTCATGATGTAGGATGGAGCCCATGTGCAAGGCACATGGGGGATATTCTCTCTAACCACCTTGTCCGAGGGGGTGACCTCTCCGAGGAGGTGACCTCTCCGAGGAGGTGACTTCTCCGAGGATGAGAAAACCCCGAAGAGGAGATCAATCCCTCGGCGAACCCTTCTTCTTAGCCACACCTAACCAATGATCCCCAATCATCCCAAAGGGTCAGGGGTAGTCCCAGAGGACGTCCTGCCGCAAAATATTGCCGAGTCTCATGGACCCCCCGAGGTCGTGCCACCTCGACCCGGGTATAGGCTAGTTTAACCGAAGAGTGAATTTATCTCCACTCACCGTCCTCGGGATCGGGTCCTTTGTTCGAACTCCATTACGCCCATGGTTCTGGTGCGTAGATCCCAGAAAGCTCCGATCCCGCAAGTGTTCTGGGACTCATTAACGGAGCGACTTCTAGATTGCGTCTGAATCCGTTCGAAGCCAAGTACTTCGGATCTCTAGATTCGTGGGTCCGAATCCTTTCGAGTCCGAGTGCCTCGGATCTCTAGGCTTGCTTAATACCCTTTCGAGTCCGGGCCCGAGTAAGTCTCTAGGTTCGTGGACCCGAACCCTTTCGAGGCTTACAGCGATTCAATCCGTTTGATGGCGATAAATCTGGGCCCACTGATTCTTGGACTTGCGATAAATTCGGGCCCACTAATCTTGGGCTATTGGGCCTAAATAATTTAGTGGGCTCAAATTAGCCCCTCTTACATTTGCCCCTTGCGTGTATGAGAAATTTTAAATTTCTCAGACATGCATACTGTCATTTCTTCGACCCTATTTTTGCCTCAGCCGCCGAAATCACCCACATTTCTTCTCTTAGCCTACTCTCTCTCTATATTGAGAGACCCAGTTCTTCATTTTCAAGGAAAAACTTTGCTTCTAAAATACTACTAGGCGCCACTGTCGGGCTCTCTTTCTTCAACAAAGAGAGACCCAACTTTCTTCTTCATTTTTTTTTTGGTCTTCGGCAACCCAGTGGCACAATCTCACTTTCTAAGCTAAGGACTAAACTTCTTCTTCTCCAAGAAAAGTCTGCTTCTACAACACCATAGGCCGCTGCCACTTGCTCACTGACCTCCACCGCAGCTCCAAGCTCCGCCGCTGTCGTCGTCTCCACTGCAGCTTCATCGCCAACCCACTGTCGGCCTCTTTGCTGCGACCTCTCTGCCAGCCTTGACTGTCCAACGCTGACCACACATATCGCCCCACTCAACGCGATGTGTGGTCACCGTTCAGCTTGTTGACAGCGTGGCAACTTGGAGGCGCGCACTCGCTCACGGCAGTCAGTACACTGAGTTGTTGATCTGCTCCACCCGCTGCTACACTACGGTTCAGCTCTCACCTTCGTGTGCCTCCAGGCTTGCATTATTTTACCGATTTCAACTCGGTCGTGGGCCATCCATGCCGATCTCATACCACACCAATGCTCACTAGTGCTGCTTTTCACCCAGCTCCTTCCTGCTGATTTTGAATTGTGCCGATTCAACCATTCATTGCTCCGGATCGGTAGACGAGCTTTTGTTCAAAGCCCATTTCTGAACTTCGTTGGGATTCGGGTTATTCGACAGCTTGTAATTCTGATTTGGGATTGCCAGTGCTTTATTAAATCTTGGTTTAGTATCTCTGACTCGTTTTGAGAATATATATTTTGAAACCTTTGCATGAGATTTGAGCTTCTATTGATGATCCCGACTTGCATAGAACTTTGATGCTGCAATTTTGTCTTTGAAATAGCTATTGCCTCTATTGAATCTTGATTTGCATGATAAATGTAGTCTTGAAATTCATGTTTTGAAACTTGTCATGTGCCGATAATTTTGACAATAATTTTGACATACATACAGGTCTGATGTTGAATAATTAATTATTGTCTTGTCGATCTTGTAGATGCTCGGAAGATAAATAGTGGATGCCCGATGCTTTGCCTTCGTCTTCGGCTGTTCAACGCGAACCACACGTCGCCCACTCAACGCGATGTGTGGTTTTGCCTAACACTATCCAGCTCGTTAGTCTCACAGTCCGGCGCTATTTTTTTTTTTTTTCGGAGTTTGAATCTCGATTTTTGCATACTCACTCGATTCGGCCGTGATTAATCAACGTGGACCACGTCGCCCTTTCAACGCGTCGTGTATGGTCGCCACCTTCTTTCCGACACCATTGCTGCCTCCGGCCTCAACTTGTCCAACGCCGACCACGCACGTTCGCCCACTCAACGCAACGTGTGTGGTCTTGTCCAGCCTAGCTCAGTCCTGTTGATTACAGTCTATAAAACCTCTCTGATTTCAACTTGAATTTCCAACATCGGCTTCGGACTTCACCCCTCTAACAGTCCCAAATTTGTGAGTATGAAATTCGGCTCCCTCTTCCTCTCGTTGAATAATAAAGATGATATATTGTCGTTTGTTTAACTTGTGGATGCTTGGGAAATACATAGCTGATGCCAAAATTTTGTGTGACCGTTGTAGCTTTACGTCGGCTTGAGAGGAGCCGGCCCGAAGAGACAAAAACTTGATTGTTGCATTTTTTCACAAACTCGCTCAAAGGAGTAGAATTGTTGTAGCTTAAATAGATCATTATTATTTGTTGATGTTGCCCCATTCTGATAATGCCTGAATCATGATCTGAAATTGATATTGTTTGTCTCGTTTGTTGGCTTTGCTATTTCAGGCAAATAAATTCTTGATTGAGATCCACGACCTCGAGGCCTTCAGAATCTTCACTAATGAGAGCAAGGGCTGTTCCTCGGAAGTCCGAACAGAAACAAGGCTGTCCCTCGGAAGTCCGAGTAGAAACAAGGCTTTCTCTCGGAAGTCCGAGTGGATGCGCACTTCTACTTTGGCAGCTAATGGAAGCAAAGGCTATCCCCCGGGAGTTCGAGTAAGAGTCCACTCTACTTTGAAAAGAAAGATCCTCGGAGCTCGTATTGATGAAATCAAGAGCTGTTCTTCAGACCCGCACTAATGAGAGCAAGAGTTGTCCCTCGGAAGGCTCTCCCTCAGAAGTCCGAGCAGAAACAAGGCTGTCTCTCGGAAGTCCGAGTGGATGCGCACTTCTACTTCGGCAGCTAATGGAAGCAAAGGCTATCCCTCGGGAGTTCGAGTAAGAGTTCACTCTACTTTGAAAAGAAAGATCCTCGGAGCTCGTATTGATGAAATCAAGGGCTGTTCTTCGGACCCGCACTAATGAGAGCAAGAGTTGTCCCTCGGAAGGCTCTCCCTCAGAAGTCCGAGCAGGAACAAGGCTGTCTCTCGGAGGTCCGAGTAGAAGTATACTTCTACTGTGTCAAGAAAACTCCCTTCAGGTTGGTAACTGAATCTACCATTCCTTTTTCTTCTTTGAGGGGCAACAAAAAATTGAAAACTGTTTCAAGCAACGTAACACGATGAAGATATACCATGTAGAGAAAATAACTTTTAATGGAGATACATAATATGGAGGAAATAAATTTCTTCATAACATAAGAAAGATAGAACTTCATGGACAATGCAGTAAATGCAAACTGTAAATGTCATAGATAGACTTCTTCCACGGAATGTTGACATTTGCCCCTAGAGTTGCAAAATCATTTGGAAAGCTTTCACCAGCTGCTCGGGTTATGGCTGTCATATACCATCATAGCCATGTCTTTGGATCTTTCTGTACAAACTGATATCCCCATCCCCGCAGGATTTTTCATGAATCTGTTGTAGTCGGAAACTTGCTTATTGTTGGCCAACACACCGGGCTAGGAATCCGGTACCCCCTCGGAAGTAAAGTTCTCCTTGAATAATTATGAATTGGGCAAGCTTGGCCATAATCAGTTTTCCAACTTTGCTTCTACGTTGTTCGAGGACTTCTCCTCTCCAATCCTCTGGTAGGTCTTTGTCTTCGGGTGTTATTGAAGGTTCTGTTCTCTTCTTGATAACAATTGTTGCCTCTTCCTCTGGAATGTCAACTCTTGCCACTAATGTTGCGAGGGCATCTGAAAACTTGTTGTCGGAGCGAGGCACATGCTCTATTTCGACCTTCTGAAATTTGTCAAGAAGCCTTTGGACTGTTGTTCGATATGTGGCCAAGGCAGGCTCCTTTAAGACGAACTGTCCTGAAACTTGCTTCACTATCAGCTTTGAGTCCCCCCGGATCCGAATTTTCTTGATACTGTGCTTCTCAGCTGCTATCAAGCCTAAAATAAGAGCCTCATACTCGGCTTCGTTATTCGAACAATGGAAATCCAGTTTATAAGACAAATATAACTTTTCCCCACTTTTGCTTGTAAGGACTATCCCGGTTCCTCCCTTCCCTCCGGCTGCTGCTCCGTCAAAGCTCAATGTCCAGAAGCTTTCCTCGGAAGCCATAGCTGCGTGCACCTCTCCTCTTAATTCTTCATTCACTGGTTCATAGTCACCACTTGGAAATTGGGCAAGGAGATCAGCTAAGGCTTGGCTTTTGATCGCCTTGGGGGCTACACATGTGATCTCGAATTCACCCAATGCTAACAACCATCTTGCCACCTTCCCGGTTAGAGCAGGCTTGCTGAGGAGGTATCGGATTGGATCACTTCTAGTAACAATCTGAATCTGATGTGCTAGGAAGTAATGTCTGAGCTTTTGGGCAGTGAATACCAAAGCTAAACAATGTCTCTCTACTGGAGTATATCGGACTTCTGCTCCTCGAATCTTCCGACTGATGTAATACACCGGGCGTTCTACTCCATCTACATCTTGGACCAATAATGCCCCTATGGACTTGGGGGTTGAAGTTAGGTACAACATTAGAGGCACCCCGGGCTGCGGGGCTATCATGGTCTGAGGCGAGGTCAAGGCCGCCTTGATTCTCTCAAAGGCCTTTTGGTGCTCTTGGTTCCACTCGAACTTGGCATCTCCTTTTAACAAAGAGCCGAAAGGCGCAGAGATCTCTGCCAGTGCTGGGATAAACCTCCGAATATAAGACACCTTCCCGAGGAACTTCTTTAACTCCTTCTGAGAATGCAGGGGAGGCATTGCTCTGATAGATTTGACCTTGTCTTCATCTGCCTCGATACCATGCCTATGTACAAGAAACCCGAGGAACTTCCCGGCCGTCACCCCGAAAGCACATTTGAGAGGATTCATCCTCATTTTGAATTTCTGGCACCTCTTGAATACCTTCTCAAGGTCTCGGAGATGGTCTTCTTCTTTCTTGGATTTCACCACTAGATCATCAACATAATCTTCCATCTCATGATGGATCATGTCATGAAAGATTGCAGTCATAGCCCTTTGGTAAGTTGCACCGGCATTCTTGAGTCCGAAAGGCATGACTGTATAGAAGAAGTTTCCGAGAGGTGTTCTAAAAGCAGTCTTTTCTGCGTCCTCTTCAGCCATCTTAATCTGATTGTATCCACTGAATCCATCCATGAATGAGAACATCTGGTGTCCCGAGGTAGTGTCCACGAGGGTGTCGATGTGAGGAAGAGGGAATTCATCCTTCGGGCAAGATTTGTTCAAATCTCGAAAGTCTACACATACTCTGATTTGGCCATTCTTCTTCTTTACTGGCACGATGTTTGCTAACCACGTGGGGTACTGTATTGGCCGGATGAAACCAGCCTGTTGAAGTTTTTCAATCTCCTCCTTAATCTTCTCTTCGAGATCTGGATGATATTTTTGAGCAGCTTGCTTAATTGGCTTGGAGTTTGGGAACACATCAAGATAGTGGGAGACTAGGTCAGGATCTAGTCCGGGCATTTCCTTATATGACCAAGCAAACACATCTGAGTATCGGCTTATCAACTTTAACAACTGTTCCCGCTTCTCTGGGATAAGGCTCGAACTTACGAATACCGGCCTCGGTGCATCTTGTCCATCACTCAGATCTATTTCAATAAGTTGTTCGGGCTGAGGCTTCGGCCCATCTTGCATACATTCTGGAACCACTTCAAGCTTTATTACTATATCATTGTCAGGAGGCTCTTCTTTTGACTCGGAGTCGGTGACTGAAGAAACCGACTCCCCGCACCTTCATAAATAGTACACCATCTTGCCTCCTTCTCGAACTTTCATCACCTTCCGAGGAATAGGCGGACTTTCTGGTCTAGACATCGCCCGCTTACTTGATTCTGCCATCGACTCCTTGTCATCTTTGATATCCTCCCAACGAGGAATTTTGACCCCTCGAGGCTTAGAGGTGGGGGGAACTTCTTCGACAGCCAGTTCGGTGAAGTAGATGGCATCAGAATAATGAGCTTCATGGATCTCGAAAGGCCTTTCTGTAGCCTGAATTGTCACCGTCTTCTTTCCCCATTTAGCCTTAACACACTGATGATAACTTGATGGTACAGCCCCATATCTATGCATCCAGGTCCTCCCTAGAATGATGTGATAATTTGCCTCAGAATCGATAATATGGAACTTGGTGGCCGAGCGAATCTCTCCGACGGCTAAATCGACTGTTACGCATCCGATAGTAACTCTCCTTTCTCCACCGAAGCCAGTGATGACTATCGGCTGCTTCACAATGCGTTCTTCAGAGATTCCGGCCTTTTCTAGAGTAGCGCGAGTCATAATGTTGATAGAGGCTCCACTATCTAGAAAGGCCCTTTTGAACTCAACCCTGTTAATAAAAGCAGTCACATAAAGCGGGCGATTGTGAGAAAAAGAATACTTCCGATCAACCTCGGAGAAAGTAATTGCACTAGATTGCTCTTTTGCCTTCCTCGGGATAGATCCCTCAGTCGACATGCATTCCTCATGGTGTGCCTCGGCTATATTAATGATAGACTTGGTGATTTCTGTTCTTGCCTCCTTGGAAAGTCCAAGCTGGTCAAAGAACTGCTTGAACTTTACACAGTCTTGCAAGGTTTTGACATAGTGATCAGGATCTTTTTCCACTCTTGGAGGCTCGTAGTTAACCATCTCCTCGGTCTCCTCAAAATAAGATGCCACATAAACATGGTGTCCTCCTCTTCTATAGTATTCTTCTCCTCCTTCTGGATCAAAGGGATCTTCGCCATGAGTCATAAATGTTCTGCCCTCTGGATTGAGAGCACTTCCATAGTAAACTTGCTCACCCTCTGGCTCGAGGATGTCGTCCAGATAACAGTCATCGTCATCGAGATTAGCGATAGCCTCGATCATTGGGCCTTCATAAGCTATCATAGCAACATTCTTGCCCTTGTCTCGGTGTTGAGGATATGGTTGTTCTCGGATGTCTTGAGTCCCTTGCTTTTTGAACCTCAATTCGTCTGCCTCGACTTTATCTCTGAAGATTTTCCTGAGAGTCCAACACTTCTCTGTCGGATGTTTCAATGTACGATGGTAGACACAAAATTCAGGGCTCTCGCGGTCCTTTTTTGAAGGCATTTCTTCGACATAAGGCAATTTTAGCTCTCCGTCAGCCACCCATTCCTTAACTAGAGCTTTCACTTCCTCGATTCCACATGGATAAGAAACATTCCCCTTTTCACCATTATATTGCTTTCTTTTCTGGCCCCTATGACCTCCTCCTTGTGAATTTCGGGTATCCGGGGCAGAGGCAGCAGCAACGATAGGTCCACGAGATGACTTGAAACTAGTCTTGTAACTGGCTTTAAATCCGGACTCCTGAGCCTGAGGAATGCTAATGTTCCGAGCTGCTTCTATTAATGCCGAGAAGGTGGGTAGCTTGTGGTTAACTAGAAACATTTTGTACCTGCTCAATGCCCCTTCTAGACAAATTTGAACCAGATAACTCTCCTCAACTGCTTCATGACAATCCACGGCCTTGTCCTGAAACCTTTTGACGTAGTCAAGGATGTCTTCACTTTCTTGTTGCTTCTCTTTACACAATGTAAGTGTGGTCACCTTCTCCGCCACTTGAAAGAACTTGGAGTGGAATTTGTTAACCATTTCCTTCCAACTTCGGACAGAGTTTGGGGCCAAATTAACATACCAACTATATGCTCGGTCGGTGAGGGACTTAGAGAATTCTCTCAGTCGGAGGACGTGGTTTGAACCATGAATACCTAGAGTCTCGATGAATCGCACAACATGTTCTCGGGCATTTCCTTGTTTGCCGTCGAACTTGATGAACTTCGGCACTGTATACCCCTCAGGGTATGGATAGCTCAGCATCTCAATGGGGTAAGGCGGCTTGACATCTGGATCAGGCAAAGAGGGTAAGGTCCTCTTGCCCCGTTCGAGATCGAACATGGCCTGCACATCGGCGAGAGTGAGAAACTGTTGAGGGAGAGAGTTTGATGGTGGTATTCCCGGGACTTGGCTTATGTACCCGAAGATTGAGCTAGGGGCGTCTTGGCCATTCTGGTGCTGCGAATTCATCATTGGTGAGGACATTTGACGATACTGGCCATCAGCGCCTATAGACAAGCCAGTTGGTGATGGGATATTGAATTGAGGCCCATAGAGTCCACCGCACGGCGCCGCTATACCGGGTTGTGCTTGCAGATTTGTTGTCGGCACCAAAGGAGGCCCGCTTGGTGCTTGGGTAACATTCACTGGTGGCGTAACAAGATTAGGTACGGGCATAGCTCCCTTTTGCGCCATCATGCTCCTTATGTTTTCCTGGACACCAGCAGTCGTTGGAGCGCCATTCATTACACCAGAAACTCCCCTAGTCACCATTGGATCTTGGCTCGGCACGCCATGGAGCCCGGGCATGGGCAAACTGCTGCCGCCTACTGTGGTTTGAGCATGTGTTACTGTGGCCGTGTTGCCATGAGCCATAGGCTGATTGGGGCCTACTTCTCCTTGGATTTGATTTTGCGCTCCGGCGGGAATAACTCCACCACCAGTTTGATTTCCGTTTGGCGCCGGTGCAAAGTTAGAACACATCACCAACATGGTGTGAGTGAGATTCTGAAGAGTGGTAAGAATCTCTTGCTGAGTATTTTGAAGTCCTTGAATGGCTTCAAGCAAAAGTGGTTGATCTGGAGCCATGGTTCTGTCATCACCACCATTAGAGGATCCTTGTTGGTGAACTTCATCTTCTCCCGCCATCCTTGTTGGAGTTGTGTGGATTCCAGATCTCGTTGAGACCATTAACCAATCCGTCTCCCCAGTGGAGTCGCCAAAATGTAGGAGAGGGTTCAAGAAAGGAGTTGGAAAATTCGAAAATCTTCGAAGATCCTTGAAGAACAATTTCGAATTCTCTAGAATATGATGAGAGGCTTAGATTCTTCAATAATCTCAACTTAGGAACACGACAACAAAGGAGATGATGGAGATAAGAGATTGGGTGAAGAAGAAGGCAAGATGGCTAGAGAATAGAATAATGGCAAGGCTCTCCCATTGATCTCCCACTTTCACTCTCAAGGTTGATAATGGAGAAGGGAAATTAGTTCTTTCCCAAGAGTTAAAAAATCTCCAAAAATCCATCCCTTGTAAAGCTATGGGTGGGTGCTATTTATAGGCACCTCATGATGTAGGATGGAGCCCATGTGCAAGGCACATGGGGGATATTCTCTCTAACCACCTTGTCCGAGGGGGTGACCTCTCCGAGGAGGTGACCTCTCCGAGGAGGTGACTTCTCCGAGGATGAGAAAACCCCGAAGAGGAGATCAATCCCTCGGCGAACCCTTCTTCTTAGCCACACCTAACCAATGATCCCCAATCATCCCAAAGGGTCAGGGGTAGTCCCAGAGGACGTCCTGCCGCAAAATATTGCCGAGTCTCATGGACCCCCCGAGGTCGTGCCACCTCGACCCGGGTATAGGCTAGTTTAACCGAAGAGTGAATTTATCTCCACTCACCGTCCTCGGGATCGGGTCCTTTGTTCGAACTCCATTACGCCCATGGTTCTGGTGCGTAGATCCCGGAAAGCTCCGAGCTCGCAAGTGTTCTGGGACTCATTAACGGAGCGACTTCTAGATTGCGTCTGAATCCGTTCGAAGCCAAGTACTTCGGATCTCTAGATTCGTGGGTCCGAATCCTTTCGAGTCCGAGTGCCTCGGATCTCTAGGCTTGCTTAATACCCTTTCGAGTCCGGGCCCGAGTAAGTCTCTAGGTTCGTGGACCCGAACCCTTTCGAGGCTTACAGCGATTCAATCCGTTTGATGGCGATAAATCTGGGCCCACTGATTCTTGGACTTGCGATAAATTCGGGCCCACTAAACTTGGGCTATTGGGCCTAAATAATTTAGTGGGCTCAAATTAGCCCCTCTTAGGGTTCGAGAAAGGAGTTGGAAAATTCGAAGATCGAATTCTCTAGAATATGATGAGAGGCTTAGATTCTTCAATAATCTCAACTTAGGAACACAAAAAAAACAAAGGAGATGATGGAGATAAGAGATTGGGTGAAGAAGAAGGCAAAATGGCTAGAGAGAGAATAATGGCAAGGCTCTCCCAGGGATCTCCCACTTTCACTCTCAAGGTTGATAATGGAGAAGGGAAATTAGTTCTTTCCCAAGAGTTAAAAATCTCCAGAATCCATCCCTTGTAAAGCTATGGGTGGGTGCTATTTATAGGCACCTCATGATATAGGATGGAGCCCATGTGCAAGGCACATGGGGGATATTCTCTCTAACCACCTTGTCCGAGGAGGTGACCTCTCCGAGGAGGTGACTTCTCCGAGGAGGTGACTTCTCCGAGGATGAGAAAACCCCGAAGAGGAGATCAATCCCTCGGCGAACCCTTCTTCTTAGCCACACCTAACCAATGATCCCCAATCATCCCAAAGGGTCAGGGGTAGTCCCAGAGGACGTCCTGCCGCAAAAATATTGCCGAGTCTCATGGACCCCCCCGGGGTCGTGCCACCTCGACCCGGGTATAGGCTAGTTTAACCGAAGAGTGAATTTGTCTCCACTCACCGTCCTCGGGATCGGGTCCTTTGTTCGAACTCCATTACGCCCATGGTTCTGGTGCGTAGATCCCGGAAAGCTCCGAGCCCGCAAGTGTTCTGGGACTCATTAACAGAGCGACTTCTGGATTGCGTCTGAATCCGTTCGAAGCCAAGTGTTTCGGACCTCTAGGTTCGTGGATCCGAACCCTTTCGAGTCCGAGTGCCTCGGATCTCTAGGCGTTCTTAATACCCTTTCGAGTCCGGACTTGAGTAAGTCTCTAGGTTCGTGGATCCGAACCCTTTCGAGGCTTAGAGCGATTCAATCCGTTTGATGGCGATAAATCTGGGCCCACCGATTCTTGGACTTGCGATAAATTCGGGCCCACTAATCTTGGGCTATTGGGCCTAAATAATTTTAGTGGGCTCAAATTAGCCCCTCTTACACATACAAATACTGTTGAAATTTAGAGTTGATAAGAATTAGGCAAATAATAAATTTCTACAGATGGGGTGTAGACATAAATGGCTACAAGTGATTGTATTATGTTTCTTTGTGTTGTTTCCAAATATGTGTGTTGCACAAATCCTCGTTAAAATGAATTTTGTACTCTGTTTTCCAATCAATCACAATTAATATGGCAAATAATCAGGCACAAACTTGAGGTAGAGAAAATGTATCCTTGGAACTCAAATGAATCCCTGTACTACAAGCACAATAAGCATTTACCATAGAAAAATATCATCACACAAATTTCATTTGAATTAGAGAAATAGGTGACAAACTAAGGAACCAAAATTATCTAACAAAAGTTAGCTAGCACAACCACTAGCAAGCAATAACAAATATAGTATTGATTTATTAATTAAATCATTAACTTCTTCACAATTGTTAACAAAAGACATGGATTTAAGTCAATCACATTCTTCATTAATATATATATATATATATATACACTGTGATAACCCTGTTCCTTATTATGCTAATTGGTCCTTATTATGAATGTGATTAGGTGTTTGATATGATTTTGTGTGCCATTTATGTGAAAATATGTGGTTTTGAATTTCTATCTGTTCACCGTAGGAATATTTATTTGATTATCTGCTTTGGAATTTCAGTTGAAAGCCTTATCGGCCACAAAACCCGAAATTGACTACGTCATTGTGATTAGTGCAATTTTTAGAGCCTACGGTGAAGTTTAATTGAAAATTGATTTGAATCGAATTAATTAGATTAAATTAATAGGCAGTGCTTAAATTGTTTAATATTGATGATTGTGATTAATGTAAGTTATATAAAATGGGCCACTTTCACTCAATTCCTATCTTTTCTTATATTTGGCTGATATTAACTCTAAGAAGAGAGAGAGAGAGGGTCGGCTAAAAAGGGAGAAAGTAGGAGAATTGTGTGTTTGGCTCAAGTTTGTGAAAATTGGAAGGTTGGACTCAAGATTCAACTAGAAATTGTGAAGATTAAAGCTCCTAGGTGAATAATCAACCCTTGATTGATGAGTTTGAGTTGTAATTTTGTGAATTGAAGATTAAATGGTGAGTTAGATCATGAATTGAGTTGATTAAGTTGAGATTGAAGTCTATGTGTGCATGCATGTAGGGAATCCCATGAAAATTACATAATCTAGCATGTAATATGTGAATTATGAAGGATTATGGGTTGGATCATACATGCAAGCATGTTTTTGTTGAGTTTCATGGGAATGAACACCATTTGCATCATTTGAAATAAAAATGAAGTCAAAGTTGACATGCATGTTTGATTATTAAAAATGTGGAGCTTATATGCGGTTGAGAGCATGAGCCATGATTGATTTTGAAGAATTGGACCATGATTTTGGATGATTGGCTTCATGTTGTTTACATCCATGTGCTATATAATGTATTTGCATGTTTTGGACCGAAATCATGAGCTTTGGAACCTTTGAATGTCAAATTTGAACTCAAGAACAAGTTTTGGAAAACCCAGAATTCTTGAAGCCCGCTCGAGCGGGGGAACCACCGCTCAAGCGTAAAATACGAGCTCCCAGAATATTTTGCAGACATGATGTCTGCTCGAGCGGGGAAGTTCATGCTTGAGCGGGGAGCTATGTAGACTGACCTTTAGCTCGAGCGTTCGAGTTTGCGCTCGAGCGTAAAAATGATGTAACCAGTACTTTTGCAGACCTCATGGGTTCGCTCGAGCGGGGAAGTCCACTCTCGAGCGGGGACCCCTGTTTCTGAAATTTTGAAAATGCATTTTGTGTTTCATTTTTCGTTCTCTTTCACTTCTAAGTACTCTGAGGCATGCATTAAGCATTGTAAATGAGTTAAAAGGATAAAAATGAAGCCTAAAGAGGAATATATGAATTAAGAACGGATTGAATTGTTTGTGACCCATTGTGTTCATGGAATGTGTAGGGTCGAGCTCCGGGGCAAATCATCCAGCCCATCACTGTGAGTAATATCTTAATAAAGATATCTGAAATATGTTATTTATCCAATTGCTTACTTCTATGTAAGTCTTATAAGTCCGTTAATTTGAATGGTGGACAATGTTTGCTATGCCAAATGAATGGTCCAGAGGCCAATTTGACATGAATGATAGAATGAATGGGCCAGAGGCCAGTCTAACATGAACGAAAGGATGATTGGGCTAGAGGCCAGTCTGACATGAATAATAGAATGAATAGGCCAGAGGCCAGTCTGACATGAACGAAAGGATGATTGGGCCAGAGGCCAGTTTGACATGAATGATAGAATGAATGGGCCAGAGGCCAGTTTGACATGAATGATAGAATGAATGGGCCAAAGGCCAGTCTGACATGAACGAAAGGATGGTTGGGCCAAAGGCCAGTTTGACATGAACAAAAGTAGAATGAATGGGCCAGAGGCCAGTCTGACATGAATGAAAGAACGGTTGGGCCAAAGGCCAGTTTAACATGAATGAATGATAAATGGGCCAAAGGCCAGTTTGACATAAATGGATTGGGCCCGAGGCCATCCGATGTATTGGGACCGCAGTCACTTGATCAATATATATATTAGATAGAAATATGAATTGGGCCCAAGGCCGTCTGATGTATATTGTTCTAATGTATCTTCTTTATTTGATGTTATTCACTGTGCTTTCGCTCACACTCATTCATGTGTTTATAGGTGAGCCAAGAGAGGTCCAAACCCAGCCTCAGTGAAGTTTGTGTGGAACAACGAAGGTTTTGAAGAGTCAGCCCTTACGTCTCACGCACGAGACTTGTCTTCACCCTTTTGCTACTTTCTTATATTTTGTCATGATGGCGAGGACTTTGGATTACGTTTGTATATAAGTTTGGTTAGGCTGACTAAGACTTGGATGATCCTGTATGTACAGAACTTTATGTTATTGCATATTTTGATGTGAGTTATTAACATGTATATGTATGGATTGTTGATGTGCCATGTAAGCACAGCTCTATGGACAAAGTTTTAAAATTTTGCTTCCGATTGGCCCCTTTACTCTGATGAGCTATGTCTGGTTTGGTTTGAGGCCATAGGTAATCTCAGGATTACTGGCCGGTTATGTCCTTAACCCATGGGGGCGGGTTCGGGTCATGACATACACACTTGGAAGAAAATATACAAACATAAAAGTTTCCAAAAAGTCTAACCATCAACTAAATTGTATTTGAATAATGCAAAATTTGTATTTCATAGATGATGAAGGGATGGGGGAAAAGTAACATAATTTGCAATTTAGAAGAAAAAAATGTTGATGAAATTTAAAAAAGGGTGAAGTGAGTTTAATTTTGCTCCTCTGTCTATTAGCACATAATAGACTTGCTTAAGATTCAAATATGATATAAAATAAAAGAGAAGACAATGAATGAATCTTTTCTTTAGCTAAAGTTGAAAAGCCCAGCCCACACTTCTCCTTAAAACCCAGGTATTAAGGAGAGGGAAACTAGAGCCTTATAACTAGCACAAATGGAGCAACTCCAAGCGATGTGGGACACATTCCAACACACCATCTTGGACCACAACACCCACCAGTCACAGGCCCAACCAAGCCCTGATACCAAGTTGAAAAGCCCAGCCCAGACTTCTCCTTAAAACCCAGGTATTAAGTAGAGGGAAACTAGAGTCTTACAACTAGCACAGATGGGGCAACTCCAAGCGATGTGGGACACATTCCAACAATGCATACATTTAGTCATTTTCAAAGAGCTTACAAGCTAAATCAACATGCTCATCTATAGGTCATTAGGATTTAATTTTTTTGTCTTTCCAAAATGTTAATGTATATATGGTATATATTCCTACATATATTGGATATTGATTTCCTAAATATATTAGGTATTGCCATAGTTAGATCTCTTATAGGATACTCTTTCTCATAGTTAGATTTCTAGTATGATACTCTTTCTTAGCCTATATATACAGGCTTTCTATTGTATAGGATAATTCATTCAATACAATACATATTATTTTCCTCTCTCTCTCTCTCTCTCTCTCTCTCTCTCTCTCTCTCTCTCTCTACTCTAACTTGATATCAAAGCTAGGTTAAGTACCTAGTAATTTCGTTTTACCGGCAGGCGGTAGCCTTGCCTTAGTCCCCCACCAGACCTCAACCTATTACACTGTCATGTTTTGCTTTCAGTGTCACTTTGTAGTGATCTCTTCCTCTATCCGTTGGTTTATTCCTACTCCAAATATCTCTATCATATTTTATTTTTATTTTTTTTTTGTCTTGTACTCATAATGCATTTTTTTTCTCCTCCACTCTATCTGTCCCTCTGCTTCAACCTCAAATTGGTTTCTATCTTCAAATCTATTTGAGTTTGAAGAGGGGTATTATACCTATATCATGGTGAGTATGGTTATACACCATGCAAACTACCCAAGCCGCCCCATTGGCACACTCTCTAAGTCATCTCATATGGCACACCACCTAAGTCGCCCTTTAGCACACCACGCAAGCCACCTCCCCTGGTGCACAATCTAGGCCACCCTCTCTTACGCACAACCCAAGCCGCCCATTAGCGCACCACCAAAGTCACCTCTTGATTCAACATCCAGTCACTGGCGCACTCAATTATCTCTTGCTATCATCGTTCAGCGCCACGTCATAAGTTATGTGTGTGCCACGCTTGCTGGTTCAACATCCAGTCTCTACAACGGTCCGGCATGACCCCATAAACTATCCCGACATTGATTCTGGTTAGCTCCTACATTGGTCCAGTATAACCCCTTTAAACTGTCCTGGCATTAGTTCCATCCAGTTCCTTCAATGGTCCGACACTACCATAAGCTGTCTCTCGACATTAGTTCCAGCCAGTTTCTATATCGGTCCGGCACGACCGTAAATTGTCCCGGCATTAGTTTCAGCCAGTTCCTACAATGGCTCGACACGACCATAAACTGTCTCTCGGCTTTAGTTCTAGCCTCCGATCTATTTTAAGTGCCCTTGCGCTTCAATTTAGATTTTGCAATCTATTGGCCTTTTATTTTATTTAGTTTTATTTCATGTCTTAGTTTCTCTCTCCAAGCTCAAGATGTTTATCCTCCTTGAGTTTGAGGGGGAATGTTAATGTATATATGGTATATATTCCTACATATATTAGGTATTGATTTCCTTAACAATTCATTCAATACAATACATATTATTTTCCTCTCTATTTATTATCCTAACACAAAAAATAAATAAATAAATACGATGCCAGAATCGAAAGAGAAAAAGGAAAATAAAACAAGCCTCGTTCATATTGATTGTGTTGCCATCTCCTAATTGCATTTTGTGTGATGTCATGTTTGGACCTCAATCAATAGTTTTTGTCACGACCCAAACCCGGTACCCAAAGGCTTGGCGTCGCAACAAGATAAAAATAAAATAATTCTAAAATTACTATAGTAGTAGCGCAACGGATAAATTAAATAAATTAAAATAAAATAATTGGGTACTAAAAGTTTATTAAAAAGAAATAAAAATAGTCATTTAGGCTTTTATTTTATTATAAGAGTCCAATCAAAAATACATATAGTACAAAAAAAAAAAACACTGTGGTTTATCCTCCATCTTAACCCTGCTAAATCTTGTCACCTGAAAGGGGTAGCAACTATAAGCACATAGCAGAGTGAGAAATATTACACTATGAGTATAGGGGCACAAAATAGCCATAGATAGTTATTTAAGCTAAAACATTAAAATAATTTAAGTTGAATAACAAATTAATTAAGTGACAAAAACTGAAATGCAGAATTACGTAAATAACTATAACCACGACACATGACAAAACAAAACAGGAGTCACTGGAGTGACAATCAGAACAGGGGTCAATGGATCCATGACAAACAGAGGACCACAAAGTGGCCAAACAGGGCCAATGGTTATTTAAGTCCCCCAAGGCATGGGACTCCTGTGGTGGTACTTATAGAAAATAATTGTTTACAAGATATTTGTCAAATACTCTCTAAAATTTAAACAAACATATCCATGGTTTCCATTTAAGCAAATAGAGGTCAGAAAATAATCCACATCATTGAAACATTAATATAACTACAAAACATAAATTATATAAAATACATTGTGGTAACTCAAAATATTCGTAAAATATATTATGGTGACTCAAAACATATAGAAAACACATTATAATAACTCAAGGTATAATATAACTCACCTTAGGATTGACCCTTAGCTTTTAGTTTCCTACTACTAACTCCCTTAGGATTAACCCTTAGCTTTTAGTTTCCTATTACTAACTCCCTGCTACTTGTATGTTGCCTCTTAGTTATTGATTTATATACATTTCTTTTTGTTTTGTTGAAGCTTAATCAGTCACTACCTATCTATAGGTAGTGAGCTTGCATCTACCCTCGGCCACATGTCTTAATAGGCGCCACTTTGCCCTTTCCCCACATGTCCCTCTAATTGGTGATTGATCAAAGCTATGAGGCCTAAGTTGGTGATTCACCAAAGCTATACCTGTTTTTTTTTTTTTTTTTTGATAATATATAATCCCTAATTAAATTGCACTTTATCACATAGCATTCACTATTTTATTTTATTTTATTCTAATTATACATGGTATTTAATTAAACAATTAGGGTGTCACATTTCTCCTCTCCTAAATAGAAGTTTGCTCTCAAAGTTTTTTCGAAGAGGTGTGGGTATTTGGCTCGCACTTGATTTTCCGTTTCCCATGTCGCTTCTTCAATTTGATGATTTCTCCACAAAACTTTTACAAGAGGTATCTTGTTTCGGAGAACTTGATCACGACGATCCAGAATCTGCACAGGTTGTTCTTCATAAGAGAGGTCTTCTTGAACCTCCAAGCTCTCATAATCAACAATATGCCCTGGACTTCCGAATCATTGAAATGTGAAACACATTGTGGACATTGGACAAGTCGGATGGAAGCGCAAGGCGATATGCTAGGGGACCAATCCTTTCTAGTATCTTGAATGGCCCGATGTAATGTGGGTTTTACTTTCCTCGTTTTTCAAATCGGATAACCCCTCTTGTGGGTGAGATTTTAGGAACACATGATCTCCTATTCGAAATTCTAAGTCCCGTCTTCTTGTATCTGCATAGCTTTTCTAGCGGCTTTGGGCAATGCAAATTCGCTGTTAGATGAGTTGAATTTTATCACTTGTGATTTGCACAATTTCGGGGCCTAATAATTTCTTGTCTCCGACTTCCGTCCAACATAGAGGTGATCGACATCTCCTCCCATACAGTACCTCGTATGGTGCCATTCCAATGCTTGCATGGTAGCTGTTATTATAGGCGAACTCCACTAAAGGTAGGTGATCATCCCAATTACCTTTGAGGTCTAGCACACATATACGTAACATATCTTCCAAAGTCTAGATCCCCCTTTCAGATTGCCCATCAGTTTGCAAGTGATAAGCCGTGCTAAACTTCAGAGTGGTTCCCAAAGCTTTTTATAATTTGTTCCAGAAGTGAGACACGAAGCGGGGGTCTCTATTAGATACAATTGAAACTGGGGTGTCGTACAAACGAATGATTTCCTTAATGTATAGAGTGGCGAACTTAGAGAGGGAATACATGATTCTGATTGGTAGAAAATACGTCAACTTCATCAATCGATCTATGATAACCCATATTGCATCATTTTTCGAGATTGATTGCGGTAGCCCGACCACGAAGTCCATAGTAATGTGCTCCCATTTCCATTCAGTAATGGGGAGTGGTTGAAACATTCCTGCAGATTTATGATGTTCTGCTTTAACCCACTGACAATGCAGGCATTTGGAAATGTGGCTTGCTATGTCTTTCTTCATTCTTGTCCACTAGAAACGTTCCTTCAAATCATGATACATCTTCGTATTGCCAAGGTGGATCACAAATTTTAAGTTATGAGCTTCTACCAATATCTTTTTCTTGAGTTCTGGAAGGTCGGGTATGCAAATTTGATTTCGAAATTTTAGCATCACATTGCTTATTGTGAAGTCAGGATCGGGCGTGGCTGCTTGTTCCTCATGCTTTTTCTTCAAAAGTTTATCTTCACATTGGTGGACTCTAATTTCTTCAATCAGCTCGGGTTCCATGATTATGTTGGCAAGCAGCCCATTGATCTTTCGAGAACGATGGTGTCATGACCCGAACCCGCCCCTATGGGTTAAGGACATAACCGGCCAGTAATCCTGAGATTACCTACGGCCTCAGACCAAAACAGACATAACTAGTCAGAGTAAAAGGGCCAAACGGAAGCAAAAATTTAAAACTTTATCCATAGAGCCGTGCTTATATGCACATCAAACAAACCATACACATATACGTTAATAACCCACAACAAAATACAGTACCGTAAAATCCTTTACAGACAGAATCATCCAAACTGAGTCAACCCATATCAAAACTATATACAGATATACATAAAGTCCTTGCCAACAAAACAAAATATAAATACATAACAAAATGGCAAGGATGGGTCTCGTGCGTGAGACACAAGGCTGACTCCAAAACTCATGTTCTTCCTGGCAGACTTCACTAGGGATGGGTTTGGACTTCTCTTGGCTCACCTACAAACACATGAATGAGCGTGAGCAATAGCCCAGTAAATAATATCAAATACAGAAATTACATAACAATGTAGGACAACATGTTCCAAACGGCCTCAGGCCCAATTCACATTTCTACTTAACATATATACGCTTATACAAAATTTAGATCAAGTGACTGTAGTTCCAACATACTGGCCCTTGGCCCATTCAGATTTCCATTCACGTCAAAACGGCCTTTGGCCCATTCATTTATGTCAAAACGGCCTACGGCCCATCCATTTCTATCAAAATGGCCTTTGGCCCATTTATTTACGTCAAAACGGCCTTTGGCCCATACATTCGTATCAAAACGGCCTTTGGCCCACTCATTCATGTCAAAACGACCTTCGATCTATTCATATAGGTCAAAATGGCCTTCGGTCCGTTCATTTACATCAGAATGACCTTTGGTCCATTCATTTCTATCAAAACGACCTTCGGTCCATTCATATCTGTCAAAACGACCTTCGGTCCATTCATTTCTATCAAAACAACCTTCGGTCCATTCATTCATTCATGTCAAACTTTTGTCCACAATCCCAATTAACAACTCATAAGGTTTATAAGGAAATAAACAATTGGACATCGACATGCTTTCAAATATTGATATTACTCACAGTGATCGGCTTGTGGATTTGCCCTGGAGCTTGACCCTACATATTTCATGAACACAAAAGGGTCACTAACAGTTCAATCCGTTCTTTAATTCACATATTCCTCTTTAGGCTTTATACATATCTCATTAACTCATTTACCACACTTAACATATGCCTAAGAGTGCTTACAAGTGAAAGAGAACAAAAAACGAAACACAGAACGCATGAACAAAATTTCAGAAAATAGGGTCCCCGCTTGAGCGTGGACTTCCCCGCTAGAGCGTACCCAAGAGGCCTGCAAAAGTACTGGTTACCTCAAAATTACACTCGAGCGTGAGTTAGGGCGCTCGAGCGGAAAGCCTGTCTACAAAAGCTCCCTGCTTGAGCGTGAAATATCCCGTTCGAGCGGACATCCAACTCTGCAAAAAGTGCTGGGAGCGAGCACGATTTTCCCGCTCAAGCGGACATCAAAATTCTGGGTTTCCCAGATTGTGTTCTTGAGCTCAAATTCGACCTTCAAGCTAACATTTCTTGCATGCAATAGTTCAAATCTCAAATATAGTGATACTAACATGGCATAAACCCCAAATTACAACCCAATGAAGCTCAATTTCACAAATAAATCACATGCATGCCCCAATCTCCCATCAAACTCATTCTAACATAACAAATTCATGCATTCAAGCTCATATTCTCATGAATTATACATGCATGTGCTATACAACCCTTACTCCCAACTTAGATGATGAAAAGGTAATCAAAACATGAGCTTCAACTACAAATTTACAAGGATCATACCCTTTGAGCTCAAACATGCAATATTCAAAGCAATTACACACATGTATGCGCATATGGGTCTTCATTACAACAAATTCAACTCAATTTTCTTATGATCAAACTAATCCATGTTCTTGACCCTCTTTCAAACTTGAATTCATAAGATGATAACTACAATACATGAATTACTCACCAAGGAGCTTAATCTTCCAAACTCTAGTCAATTCTTGGACTTAATCTTCAAGATTTCCAAGCCTTGAGCCAAACTACACAATTCTCTCCCTCTCTCTCTCTAAGGCCAACCCTCTCCTTTCTCTCTTGAGTTAGCATCAGCCAAAATGATATAAGGGAAAGGAATTGATTATAATAAGGCCCCTTTTTAGTCCCACTTAACACAATATTTCATTATAAAATATTTGGGCACTTAATTCATCAATTTAATCAACTTAATTTGGTCCGAATCAATTTCCAATTGAATTTCACCGTAGGTTCTAAAAATTATGCCAATTATAGTGACGTAATCAATTTCGGGTTCTGTGGCCGATAAGGCCTCCAATTTAATTTCCAAAGCAGATTATTCAAACAGATATTCCTACGGTGAACAGATAGAACTTCAAAATCACATGTATTCACAAAATGGCACATAAAATCATGCTAAACACATAATCATACTCAAATTAAGGATCAATTAGCATACTACAGAACAGGGGTATCATTGTCTTCCCCCCTTTAGGAAGTTTGGTCCTCCAAACTTAATTTACCTTCGTCGGGAAACAAATGTGGATAGTGTAGTCGCATTTCTTCCTCTTTTTCCCACGTGGCATCCATCCCATAGTGTTCCTTCCATTCCACTTTCACCATTGGGATGGATTTGTTTCTCAATTCTTTCACTTTTCGGTGGACAATTCTTTCCGGCCATTCGGCGTATTCCATATTCTCATCAATAGCTACCCGGTGATAATCAATCAGATGTAACGGGTCTCGGAGGTAACCCCTCAACATCGACACATGAAACACATTATGGATTTGCTCGAATCCCGATGGCAAAGCAACTTTGTAGGCAACTGGACCAAGCCTCTCTAAAATCTGAAATGGCCCAATGTAACGAGGCGACAACTTGCCCTTTTTCCCAAATCTGACTTGGCCTTTCATCGGAGAAACACAGATGAACACATGGTCACCAACCTCATACTCAAGAGGTCTTCTCTGAACATCTGCATAATTCTTTTGTCAGTCCTGAGCTGTTTTGAGCCTTTGACAAATGGTCTTGATTTTCTCAGAAGTGTCTTATACAATTTCTGGCCCAAGCAAAGCTCTATCCTCGACCTCTGTCCAACAGATAGGTGATCTACACCTCCTACCATACAAAGCCTCATATGGTGCCATACCGATGCTGGAGTGGAAGCTGTTACTATAAGCAAATTCTGCAAGTGGCAAATAATCTTCCCAACTCCCCTGAAAATCCAAAGCACACATGCGAAGCATATCTTCCAACGTCTGTATCGTTCGCTCTGACTGCCCACCTGTCTATGGGTGGAATGCAGTACTGAACCTTAGTTCTGTTCCCATAGCTTCCTGCAAACTTTTCCACAATCTAGATACAAATTTCGGATCTCTATTCGACACAATAGATACTGGAACTCCGCGTAAACGGACAGTTTCATCAACATAAATAGTAGCCAATCTATAAGCAGTAAATGTAGTTTTGACAGGCAGAAAATGCGCAGATTTAGTCAGTCTATCAACTACAACCCAAACAGAATCCATACCTCGAGAAGTCCGAGGTAGGCCAACAACGAAATCCATAGTCACATGTTCCCACTTCCATTCAGAAATAGGGAGAGGTTGGAGTAGACCGCCTGGTTTCTGATGTTCAGCCTTAACTTGCTGACACTAAAGGCACTTGGACACATATTTTGCAATCTCTTTCTTCATTTTAGGCCACCAATAGGTCTGTTTCAAATCCCGATACATTTTATTGTTGCCCGGATGCATAGCAAATATGGATCTGTGGGCTTCATCTAAGACCCTCTTCTTCAGTTTCGGGATATCAGGGACACATATTCTGTTCTGGAATTTCAACATTTCATTCTCAATGCTAAATTCTGCTTTTGGACTCGTCTCAAATTCATCAATTACCTTTCTGAGGAACTCATCCTCTTTGTGTTTTTGCTTGATTTCATCAACAATTGCCGGCTCGGCTATAATAGCGGCTATCAATCCACCCTGTTCACATACCACCACTTCAATTTCAGACTTCTCAAAATCTTGCAAGATCTCTCTCTGTTCAGTAAGCAAACAGGCCATACTCCCCGTTGATTTTCTGCTCAAGGCATCAGTAACTGTATTAGCTTTCTCGGGGTGGTACTGAATTTCTAGGTCATAATCTTTTATCAGTTCCAGCTATCTTCTCTTACGCATATTCAACTCTTTCCGCATGAAGAAGTATTTCAGGCTCTTATGATCCATATAGACTTCACATTTTGCTCCATACAGATAATGCCGCCAGATTTTCAAAACAAAAACAACTGTGGCCAATTCTAGGTCATGTGTTGGATAATTCTTCTCGTGCGGCCTCAACTGTTAGGATTCGTAAGCAATAACCTTTCCGTTCTGCATTAACACACAACCCAAACCCTTATAAGATGCATCATTGAAAATTACAAAATTTTCCGTACCTGAAGATAATGTCAAAATTGATGCAGCAGTCAATCTCGTCTTCAATTCATGAAAGGCTGATTCTCTTTCACCATTCCACTCAAATGGTTGCCCTTTACATGTCAATTGGGTAAGAGGCATAGCTAATTTCGAAAAGTCCTTCACAAACCTCTTGTAGTATCCAGCCAAGCCCATGAAATTGCGAACTTCTGTCACATTAGTCGGTGTAGGCCAATTCACAATTGCCTCTATCTTCTGCGGGTCCACTGAAATTCCTTCCTTGTTGATCATATGCCCTAAGAAAACAACCTCATCCAACCAAAACTCACATTTCTTTAATTTAGCAAATAGTTTTCTTTCCCGAAGTATTTGTAAAACAGTCCTCAAATGATATTCATGTTCAAGTCTATCTTTAGAGTATATCAAAATATCGTCGATGAAGACAACCACAAACTCATTAAGGTAGGTTTTAAAAATTCTATTCATTAAGTCCATAAACACTGCCGGAGCATTAGTCACTCCAAATGGCATAACAAGAAACTCAAAATGACCATACCTCGTTCTAAATGCGGTTTTCTCAACATCCACTGCCTTAACCTTCAACTGATGATACCCGGATCTCAAATCAGTCTTAGAAAACACCTGTGATCCCTACAACTGGTCAAATAAGTCATCAATACGGGGTAAGGGATATTTGTTCTTTATCGTTACCTTGTTCAATTCCCGGTAATCAATGCACAGGCGCAAAGTACCATCCTTCTTCTTTACAAATAACACTGATGCACCCCAAGGCGAAGTGCTAGGCCGGATAAACCCTTTATCAAGAAGGTCTTGTAATTGTTCCTTTAATTCTTTCATTTCGACAATAGCCATTCTGTAGGGAGTTTTAGAAATGGGCTGGGTGCCCGGCACAGTTTCAATGGTAAACTCTATCTCCCTGTCTACCAATTCCCCTGGTAAATCATTCGGGAACACATCCAGAAATTCTCTAACAATAGGAATATTATTCAATTCAACATTCTCAGATTGTTCAGACAACACATAGCACAAATAACCCTGGCACCCTTTCCTGATCAGTTTACATGCTTTCATTGCAGATATCAAATAAGGTGGAGGCACTACCCCATTACCCACAAACACAATCTCTTTCTCTTCTAGTGGTTTAAATACAACAACCCTTTTTGTCACACAATCTATGGTGGCACAGTATTTGGTCAACCAATCCATGCTCAAAATTACATCAAAATGTCTAAAGTTCAAGGGCAACAAATCTACATATAGGGTAGCATCCTCGACATGCATATCACAAAACCGATATATATATTCACACAACACAAATTCCCCCGATGGAGCAGACACACATAACAAATATGGCAATAACTCTAGGGGTGTCTATTCAGTCTAGATGCAAATGTATATGTCACAAATGAGTGTGTTGATCCAGAATCAATTAATACAAAGGTATCCTGATTACATATTGAAATAGTACCTGAGACAACGACATTGGCATTCCGTGTATCGCCCGGAACAAGTGCAAAAACTCTCCCCTGTCTCACTGTATCCCCAGTAGTAGCAGATTTCAAAGTATTTCCCGACTTCGGGATCGATGCAGTGGAACTGGCAACTATCTTTCCACCATTCTAAATACAATCTCGGGCTATATGCCCTTGTTTCCCACACTTAAAACAGGCTTCTAATGCATGGTAACAGACTCCACGATGCCTTTTGCTACAAATGTTGCACATGGGAGCTGTGTCTCGGGAAGAACTTGAAGTAGTTGAGGAGCCCGTGTTTTGCTTTTTTAGAAATTTCTTCTTCGAAAAGAAGCCTTGCCTTTTGTTGCTTTTCCATTCTGTCGTTAGCTTAGCTTGTCTAGCTATGTTAGCCTCTTATATGATGGCCCTGTCAAGCACCCCAATGTAGGTCTCCAACTTCAGGACATTCACTCTCTCTAGGGGTCACTTCGGAGCCCGCCTTCAAAATGTCTTGCCTTCTTATAATCAGTGTCAATTACATGTGGTGCAAACCTGGCCAATTCAGTGAATTTGGCCTCATACTCAGCCACAATCATGCTATCTTGCTTGAGTTCCATGAACTCGGCTACTTTCCTATCCCTGACACACTGCGGGAAGTACTTGTCATAGAATATTTCTAGAAACTTTACCCAGTTAACATCCTTATGATTTTCTCGCATCAACATCCACCATCTTCTTGCTTCGTCTTCTAGCATAAAAGTGGCTAGAAGCACTTTCTGAGTCTCTGAACAGGGGAACACTTCAAATAATTTCTCAATGCCGAGGACCCACGCTTCGACTTTCAACAGATCTAATCCTCCGTGGAACTGTGGTGGTTTCATTTTCTTGAATTCCTTGGTGAGAGCTATTATCCGGTCATCATTTTGATTATCTGGTACAGGTGGTGCCGGGGGTGGAGGTGGCGGGTGTGGTTGCTACCACTGTTGTTGCCACTCCTGTTGTTGTCTCAAAGCCTCTGCCATTTCCTGAATCAGTCTTTCCATTCTGTCCAGTCTGGCAGTAGAAAATTCCTCTATCTCGTCACCTCTAGTTCTCAACATCTGATTAAACTTGCATTATATTTTATACAAAAGGTACACAAGTATGCATATACTAAGAAGCACTTATATTCAGATAATTTGCAATCCAAGTAGTTCACAACTTACACATATGATTGTTCATATCAAAACATTTAAGCATATGATCAATGCTTCCAAATTCATTTTTATCACATGAATGCATCCTAGATCTTATCTAGACGCTTATTGCTCTTTTTGGACAAGTGTGTGAGTTATTAACTCGTGCTCTGATACCACTCTTTCATGACCCGAACCCACCCCTATGGGTTAAGGACATAACCGGCCAGTAATCCTGAGATTACCTACAGCCTCAGACCAAAATAGACATAACTAGTCAGAGTAAAGGGGCCAAACGGAAGCAAAAATTTAAAACTTTGTCCATAGAGCCGGGCTTATATGCACATCAAACAAACCATACACATATACGTTAATAACCCACAACAAAATACAGTACCGTAAAATCCTTTACAGACAGGATCATCCAAACTGAGTCAACCCATATCAAAACTATATACAGATATACATAAAGTCCTTGCCAACAAAACAAAATATAAATACATAACAAAATGGCAAGGATAGGTCTCGTGCGTGAGACACAAGGCTGACTCCAAAACTCATGTTGTTCCTGGCAGACTTCACTAGGGCTGGGTTTGGACTTCTCTTGGCTCACCTACAAACACATGAATGAGCGTGAGCAATAGCCCAGTGAATAATATCAAATACAGAAATTACATAACAATGTAGGACAACATGTTCCAAACAGCCTCAAGCCCAATTCACATTTCTACTTAACATATATACGCTTATACAAAATTTAGATCAAATGACTGTAGTACCAACATACTGGCCCTTGGCCCATTCAGATTTCCATTCATGTCAAAACAGCCTTCGACCCATTTATTTATGTCAAAACGGCCTACGGCCCATCCATTTCTACCATAATGGCCTTTGGCCCATTCATTTATGTCAAAACGGCCTTTGGCCCATACATTCGTATCAAAACGGCCTTCGGACCACTCATTCATGTCAAAACGACCTTCGATCTATTCATATAGGTCAAAACGGCCTTCGATCTGTTCATTTATATCAGAACGATCTTTGGTCCATTCATTTCTATCAAAACGACCTTCGGTCCAATCATTTCTGTCAAAACGACCTTCGGTCCATTCATTTCTGTCAAAACGACCTTCGGTCCATTCATTTATATCAAAATGACATTTGGTCGATTCATTCATTCATGTCAAACTTCTGTCCACAATCCCAATTAACAACTCATAAGGTTTATAAGGAAATAAACAATTGGACATTGACACGCTTTCAAATATTGATATTACTCAAAGTGATCGGCTTGTGAATTTGCCCTAGAGCTTGACCCTACATATTTCATGAACACAAAAGGGTCACTAACAGTTCAATCCGTTCTTTAATTCACATATTCCTCTTTAGGCTTTATTCATATCTCATTAACTCATTTACCACGCTTAACATATGCCTAAGAGTGCTTACAAGTGAAAGAGAATGGAAAACGAAACATAGAACGCATGAACAAAATTTCAGAAAACAGGGTCCCCGCTCGAGCGTACCCAAGAGGCCTGCAAAAGTACTGGTTACCTCAAAATTATGCTTAAGCGTGAGTTAGGGCGCTCGAGCAGAAGGCCTGTCTACAAAAGCTCCTCGCTTAAGCGTGAAATATCCCGCTCGAGCAGACATCCAACTCTGCAAAAAGTGCTGGGAGCACGATTTTCCCGCTCAAGCGGCCATTTCCCGGCTCGAGCAGACATCAAAATTCTGGGTTTCCCAGATTGTGTTCTTGAGCTCAAATTCGACCTTCAAGCTAACATTTCTTCCATGCAATGGTTCAAATCTCAAATATAATGATACTAACATGGTATAAACCCCAAATTACAACCCAATGAAGCTTAATTTCGCAAATAAATCACATGCATGCCCTAATCTCCCATCAAACTCATTCTAACATAACAAATTCATGCATTCAAGCTCATATTCTCATGAATTGTACATGCATGTGCTATACAACCCTCACTCTCAACTTAGATGATGAAAAGGTAATCAAAACATGAGCTTCAACTACAAATTTACAAGGATCATACCCTTTGAGCTCAAACATGCAATATTCAAAGCAATTACACACATGTATGCGCATATGGGTCTTCATTACAACAAATTCAACTCAATTTCCTTATGATCAAACTAATCCATGTTCTTGACCCTCTTTCAAACTTGAATTCACAAGATGATAACTAAAATACATGAATTACTCACCAAGGAGCTTAATCTTCCAAACTTTAGTCAATTCTTGGACTCAATCTTCAAGATTTCCAAGCCTTGAGCCAAACTACACAATTCTCTCCCTCTCTCTCTCTAAGGCCGACCCTCTCCTTTCTCTCTTGAGTTAGCATCAGCCAAAATGATATAAGGGAGAGGAATTGATTATAATAAGGCCCTTTTTTAGCCCCACTCAACACAATATTTCATTATAAAATATTTGGGCACTTAATTCATCAATTTAATCAACTTAATTTGGTCCGAATCAATTTCCAATTAAATTTCACCGTAGGTTCTAAAAATTATGCCAATTACAGTGGCGTAATCAATTTCGGGTTCTGTGGCCGATAAGGCCTCCAATTTAATTTCCAAAGCAGATTATTCAAACAGATATTCCTACGGTGAACAGATAGAACTTCAAAATCGCATGTATTCACAGAATGGCACATAAAACCATGCTAAACACATAATCATACTCAAATTAAGGACCAATTAGCATACTACAGAACTGGGGTATCACAGATGGTACATGCCAAACTTTTGATCGTCTTTCGACTCAATGCGTCTACTACTACGTTAGCTTTGTTGAGATGGTGATGGATCTCTATATCGTAGTCCTTCATAAATTCTAGCCATCATCGTTGCCTCATATTCAGTTTCTTTTCTGTAAACAGATATTTGAGACTCTTATGGTCTATGTAAATTTCGCAAGTTACTCCGTAGAGATAATGACGCCAGATTTTGAGGGCGAAGATTACTACGGCTAATTCTAAATCATGGGTCGGGTAGTTCTTCTCATTGGTCTTTAGTTGACGTGAGGCATATGCAATGACCTTCCCATTTTGAATAAGAACGCAACCCAAACCATTGTATGAGGCATCACTATAAATTACGAACCCTTTTGTTTCCGCGGGGAGTGCTAGTATAGGAGCCATCACGAGTCTGTTCTTCATTTCTTGGAAGCAACATTCTTGCTTGTTGGTCCATTCAAAGGGTGTGTTCTTCTGAGTTAGCTGGGTCAAGGGTGATGCTATCTTTGAGAAATCTTGCACGAAGCACCGATAATAGCCGACTAGACCCAAGAAGCATCGAATCTCGGACACGTTAGTAGGTCGTGGCCAATCCACGATTCCTGCAACCTTTTGGGGGTCAACTGAGATACCATCTTTGTTAATGATGTGACCGAGGAAGTGTACACTACTGATCCAAAGTCGCATTTCTTCAACTTGGCATAAAGCTTGTAATCACGTAGAGTCTGTAGAACTCTTCGCAAGTGGTGCTCATGATCTTCTGGCGATTTAGAGTATAAGAGAATGTTGTCAATGAAGACAATGATGAACTCGTCAAGATAGGTTTGAATACTCGATTCATGAGGTCCATGAAGGCCGCTGGAGCATTTGTGACGCCAAATGGCATGACGAGAAACTCGTAGTGCTCATAACGGGTTCTGAAGGCAGTCTTTTTGATACTTTCTGTTTTGACTTTTAGTTGATGGTAGCCAAACGCAAGTCAATTTTCGAGAATACTTGGGCGCCTTACAGTTGGTCGAGCAAGTCATTGATTCGTGGCAGAGGGTACCGATTTTTTATGGTGACTTTGTTCAGCTCCCGGTAATCAATGCATGACCTCATCGTGCCATCATTTTTCTTTACAAATAGTACTAGAGCTCCCCAGGGTGAGGTACTAGGTCGAATGAAACCTTTGTCCAATAGTTCCTGGAGTTGAGTCTTCAGCTCTTTTAATTCTGTCAGGGACATGCAGTAAGGGGCTTTTGAGATTAGTTGTATACCAGGTTGGGTTTCAATGGTGAATTCAATTTCTCGATCAACCAGAATACCAGGTAGGTCTTCAGGAAATACATCGGAGAATTCTCGTACCACAGGGATTTCATCAAGTATGGGGGCCTCTTGTTGAGTATTGATCACATAACAGATACAACTACAATAACCTTTCTTAGAAGTCGTTGGGCTGTCGTGATGGATATAACGCACAGAGGGAGAGAGACTCCAGTTCCATCAAAGACAAGCTCGAGTTGGTTTGGTGACCGGAGGAAGACCTTTTTGGCTTCACAATCAATAGAGGCATGGTTGGTAGCTAACCAATCTATTCCTAAGATCACATCAAAGGTACTAATGCCGAGGGGAATCAAGTCTACATGTAAGGTTTTCCCTTTTAAGAATACAGTACAAGATTTGTACACATCAGTACTAAGGGCAAAGTTACAATGAGGAAAAGATACAGATAGTACATATCCTAAGGGTTCGGGTATTGATGCCAACTTGGTAGCATAGTGTGGTGTAACAAAAGAATGAGTTGAACCAGAGTCAAAGAGAACATGAGCTAAGTGACCACAAATAGAAAGTGTACCTGACACAACATTCTCAGTAACTTTTCGATTTCCAGGCACAAGGGCAAGAGCTCTTCCTTGGCCTTTTTGGTCCCTCCTTATTCCTCCAAGTACCACGGGTTTTCAGATTGGTTCAGAGGGGCCGGTTGTAGGATTGGCAAGCTTTGGACAATCTCTCAACAAGTGCCCAACTTGGCCACATCTAAAGCATGCTCCCGTGTCTCGACGGCATTGTCCCTAATGAGTCCTTCCACAGGTAGAGCAAGTTGAAATGGTGCCACCTCTGGGATTTGGAGGACCTTGATTGCTTGAACCGGTTGAACCAGTTGTGCCTATATTTACTCTCTTGGGAGGTGCGACACCAGGTCTTCTGTTATCTCTTTTCCAAACTCGCTTCCTTTGGCTGGGTTCCTCAGAGCGCAAGGCTTTAATCCCTTTCTCCGCAATGTATGCTCAATCCACCACCTCTGCATAGATTAGTAGTTTCAAAACCTCCAGCCTGTCCTTGATTTTGGCATCCAATCCTGCTTCAAATTTATTAGCTTTTCGAGTTTCGGTGGAGATGACGTATGTCACAAATCGAGCCAGTTGCGTGAATTTGCTCTCGTATTCGGCCACCGTCATGGTTTCTTGCCTTGGATGTATGAATTATGCCGCGTTTTGTTCCTGTAACGAATATGGAAAGTATTTTTCATAGAATACCTCCAAGAATCTTGCCCAAGTCACAATATCTTCTTTCTCCAGGGTAAGAAGCCACCTTTCTTGTGCATCGTCTTTGAAGGTGAATGTGGCAAAAGTCACCTTCTGCCTTTCTGTGCAATGTAGCGCGCGAAAAAATTTCTCCATATCTCTGACCCAAGCTTCTGCCACCAGTGGGTTTGTACTCCCGGTGAATATCGTAGGTTTCAAGTTCTAGAACTGTTTTATAGTAGTTAGCTCTTCTCATCGTTCAGGTAATCCGCTATTAATGTTAGTTTGTATGGTTTGCAGAAAACTAGTAACTGCTCTTTCTGTAATTTGCTCCACTGGATCAGTACCACTAACCGATGATTCGGTTCCATTTCCATCATTAGCCATTACTACAAGGTGAAAACGGTTAGTGAATTTCCCCTTTTTCTTTTTATTTTTTTTCTTTTTTTTGAACCACTTACATTTAATTATCTATGATTCACAAGATACTATAACAGTACATATATCATTTTTACTTATGCAAAAGAAAACATACTAGTACAACGTACTTAAAATATAGTCAAGAGTTAGTGTCTAATCCTATTAATACAAAAACAGAAGAATTAGACTAATCATGGTCAGGTCACCAAAAAAAAAAATGGATCTCCTGGTCAGATGTCTAGAAGGGACTATTAGGCCACCATAAGAACTGGCTCTGGAAAACTGGCCCATGAAATAACCCTGTGAACTCACTCTACATGAGGGGCTCAAACTCCCACCCACTGAGCTTTACTTCAAAGCATCGCCATACTACCCAGACCATATAGACAGGAATACTGTGATCATAACCCCAAAACTCCCGTCCGGTAATCCGCACCAGTATCTCCAAGTATGATACACTGTCAGTGAAGTCCACATCTGGGGTCTGGATAATGTGATGTGGAGGAGGTGTCGTAATGCGAATGTGGCTGCTAGGATATGCATGTCCTCTCCTCTCCGTAAAGCCCAAGGGTAGAGATGCGACCAGAAAATGCGGCTATCCCAGGTCTGAAGCAAGACCAACAGTGTGGGTCGGCCCTATGTACCTCTCACGAGTGTTGCCTTGGTTAAGCCTCCAAAATAAGAAATCCTCATTGGGGTCGGCCTGCAAATACACGGGTCGCCCCATGAGTCGGTCAAGTGTCAGGTGGGCTTACCTGACAAGACTCTCTGAATCACCCAAGCCTTCTAATAAGTTCAGGATAAGATGAGCTCCTGGGGGCTTGAACCAAAATAACTCCATTAGGTTTGCCATTCCTACACCATAGGAAAACTTAGCGCAGAAATATTTATAACACGGTTTACTTGTGTTAAACAATTTAATTTTAAATTTTTTTGTTTTGGAAAGCACATACCATAATATCAAATAATAATATGAAATTAAATTTATTATTAGTATTTTTTTTTGTGCCCAAAACCATTGCTTTAATACCACTTTTGTCACGACCCAAACCTGATACCCAAAGGCTTAACGTCGCAACAAGATAAAAATAAAATAATTCTAAAATTACTGTAGTCGTAGCGCAACGGATAAATTAAATAAATTAAAATAAAATAATTGGATACTAAAAGTTTATTAAAAAGAAACAAAAATAGTCATTTGGCCTTTTATTTTATTATAAGAGTCCAATAAAAAATACAAATAGTATAAAAAAAGAAAGAAAACACTGTGGTTTATCCCCCATCTTGATCCTGCTAAATCTCGTCACCTGAAAGGGGCAACAGCTATAAGCACATAGCAGAGTGAGAAATATTATACTGTGAGTATGGGGGCACAAAATAGCCATGGATAGTTATTTAAGTTAAAACATTAACATAATTTAAGTTGAATAAACAAATTAATTAAGTGGCAGAAACTATGACACCTTAAATATTTAATTAATACCACAACCAATCATGATAATAATAACAATAATAATATTAATACTAGTGGGAGTGATAGTAAAATAAAATAATTAATTTTCTATCGGTATGCGATAAAGTGTCATTTAATTAGGGATTAGTTTGTATTTTTATCAAACGAAGGGGAATATAATTATTTTAACGAATTGGGGCCAAAATATAATTACAGAAAGTTAATAAGATAAGTATAGATCTAAGAGATTTCAATCCAAATCTAAGGAAGATTGCTATGGACACGTGGTGGGTAATGGCAAGGCTTGCCTCCCTATAAATGGGGAGGAGATCAAGATCAGTGCGGAAAAAAAAAAAAAAAAAAAAAAAAAAAAAAAAAAAAAGGGTATTGGAGATAGGAAACTAAGAAGTAAGAAGGTTTGTGATAGTAAAAAGTAAAGGCTAAGGGTTAATATTAAGGTGAGTTATATTATACCTTGAGTCACCATAATATATTTTACGTATGTTTTGGATTACCATAAATTATTTTACGCAATCTATGGTTTATAAATTATATTAATATTTTGATTACGTTAATTATTTCTGAACTATATTTGCTTAAATTGAAACTCATAGATATGTTTGTTTAACTTTTAGAAATTATTTGACAATGGTTTTATAAATAAATATGTTTTACCACCACGGGAATCTCACACCTTGGAGGACTTAAATAATCATTGGCCTTTGTTTAGCCACTTTGTGGTCTTCTGTTTGTCATGGATCCATTGACTTCTGTTCTGACTGTCACTTCTGTGACCTCTATTCTGTTCTGTTCTGTACCGTGGTTATAGCTATTTATTTACATAATTTTCGTATTTCAGTTTCTGCCACTTTAAATAATTTGTTTATTCAAATTAAGTTATGTAAATATTTTAGCTTAACTAACTATCCATGGTTATTTTGTATTCCCTATACTCTTGGCATAATATTTCTCACTCTGCTGTGTGATTATAACTGTTACCCTTTCAGGTGACGAGATGTAAGGAAGACTCGTAACCTCATGTAGTGGAACCTGAACAAGAATTGATTCTGATCCATTATTTTGTTTTTTTTCCTTTCCTTCCTTTTATTTTTATTTTTTTTATTGAGGGTCGGTCACTGCATAATAAAAACAAAAATAAATAAAAGCCCTATATATGTATTTTTTCTTATTAAAATAGTATAATGAAGTAAATTTTTTGTTTAATTATGCAATACTACTTTTCGTGGTTGTTTGACCCACCACTCTAGATTTGGTAGAAGAAAATTTTTTGTAAGCTAACCATGATGAGTTCTGACCCCTCTTTTGTTTTTATATCACAGGAATGAGGCACTAACACAATTTTTTTGGAACAACGATGTAATATTATATTTGTAAAAATAGCAAAGTTGGTATTTTAGATATGCAATATATATGTTGTATTATGAATGTCATATCTCGTTTATTGCCTTGTAGAGTGGCCAATAATGGTAACGGAAGCGAGCAGTGGCGGAGGCAACAAGGGGTGAGGGGGGTCACGTGCCCCCCCTGAATTTTGGATTTTTTTTTTTTTTTTTGCAAATATAAAAAAAGAGGGTGACTATTGGTTCAATGGTTAAGACTTAACCTAATAACCGTTATGGGTTCAAGTCTAGGGATTGTGCATTATGTCAAAGGTTAGGTGTGTACTTAATCTTTTTCCTCCCAAACACACATTAATATGTACTAATTGGGCGTTGTTGTTGCAAATATAAAGAAAATATTTTAAATAAAAAAATTATAAAAATATTATTAGAATGAAATGTCAATGACATTTTAAAAATTATGAAAACAATAATGGTTGTTTTGAATGAAAATAAAGAGACTATTATAAATTATATCATCTATGAAAATTTTTGAATGTAGCAGTGATGTCATTATTATTGACATGCAAGTATAAGTAATCTCACTATAAAGATATGAAATTTATTAGATTGTTAGTTACATTTGACATGTGAGGTTCACTCTCTATGTGTTTATTTACTATTAGTTTGTGATATCACATACTAATGATGACGTGGTATTATCATTATATTGAATTTTTAATCAAATTTTGTATAATTTTTTTTTATCATTATATAATTTATTTTAAGACTTATATCCATATTTTTTTATATTGTCCATGATACACTAGTTATAAATTATATATATATATTTTTGATATTTATCGAAATCAATCATAAAAACTTGCATTAAATATTTTTGTAAAATTTTTCAATATTATAATTAATACGTGCCCCCTCTAATTTGATTTTCTGGCTCCACCACTGGAAGCGAGTCATCAGTCAGTGGCACTGAGTCGATGGAAAGAATCATGAAAAGAGCGGTTACTAGCTTTTTGCAAGCCTTGCAAACTAACATCAACAATGGAATACCGGAACAGCAAAAGGAGCCAGTTACCATAAAACAGCTCCAGGATCTGAAACCCACCACATTTACCAGCGATCCAGACCCAATGGAAGCGGACACTTGGGTTAAAGACATGGAAAAGATTTTTTGTGCTTTACCCTACACCGAAAGACAGAAGGTAACTTTCACCACTTTCACTTTCAAAGATAATGCACAGGAATGGTAGCTTCTCACTCTAGAGAAAGAAGAAATTGCAACTTGGGTAAGATTCTTGGAAGTATTTTACGAAAAATACTTCCCAGATTCATCGTGAGAACAGAAAGCATCAGAATTCATACATCTAAAGTAAGGAACCATAACAGTGGCCGAATATGAGAGCAAGTTCACACAACTCGCTCGGTTTACGACATACGTCATCTCTCCCGAAGCTTGAAAAGCAAGGAAATTCGAAGCAGGATTGGATGCTGAAATCAAAGATAGGCTTGAGGTTTTGAAACTACCAAACCATGCAGAAGTGGTAGACCGAGCATACATTGCAGAAAAAGGAATTAAAGCCTCCCGTTCCGGGGAACCAAGTCAAAAGAAGCGATTTTGGAAAAGAGACAACAGAAGATCCAGAATTGTGCCTCCCAAGAGGGTGAGTACGGGCACAACCAGCTCAGATAATCAAGGTTCTACTAACCCTAGAGGTGGCACCATTCCAACTTGCCCTACGTATGGAAGGGCTCATTGGGGACAATGCCATCAAGATACGGGAGCATGCTTTAAATGCGGTCAAGTTGGCTACTTGTTGAGGGATTGTCCAAAGTTGACCAAACCTACAGCCAGCCCCTCTAGACCAGTCAAAAAACCCACAGGACCTGGAGGAGAGAGGAAGGACCAAAAAGGCCAAAGAAGGGCTTTTGCCTTGGTACGTGGAAAACCAGAAGTTACCGAAAACGTTGTGTCGGGTATACTTTTTGTCTATGGTCATTTAGCTCATTTTCTCATTAACTCTATTTCAAGTTATTCTTTTGTTGCACCACACTTTGCTACCAAGTTGGCATCAACACCCGAACCCTTAGGATATATATTGTCTGTGTCTTTTCCTTCTAGTAATTCTGCCTGTAGTATTAAGGTGTACAGATCATGTACAATATCCTTAAAAGGCAAAATCTTATACGTAGACTTGATTCCCCTCCGTATTTGGAACTTTCACGTAATCTTAGGGATGGATTGGCTAGTTGCCAACCACGCCTCTATTGATTGTAAAGCCAAAAATGACTCCCTCAAGTTACCAAACTAACCCGAGCTTGTCTTTGATAAGACTGGAGTTTCCAACCCTCCCTGTATTATATCCTCCACGACAACCCAACGACTTCTAAAAAAGGGTTGTTGTAACTATATCTGTTATGTGATCGATACACAAAAAGAGGCCCCCACCGTTGATGCAATCCCCGTGGTTTGAGAATTCCCAGATGTCTTTCCTGAAGATCTACCTGGTTTCCCGATCGATCGGAAAATCGAATTCACCATTGAAACTCAACCTGGTACTCAACCAGTATCAAAAGCCCCTTGCCGCATGTCAATAACAGAATTGAAAGAACTAAAGACTCAACTCCAGGAACTCCTGGACAAGGGTTTCATTCGACCTAGTACCTCACCCTAGGGAGCTCCAATACTATTCATATAGAAAAAGGATGGCACAATGAGATTATGCATGGATTACCGAGAGCTGAACATGGTCACCATCAAGAATCGATACCCTCTACCACGAATCGATGACTTGTTCAATTAACTTCAAAGCGCCCAAGTATTCTCAAAAATTGACTTGCAATCTGGCTACCACCAACTAAAAGTCAAAACGGAAAGCATCAAAAAGACTACCTTCAGAACCCGTTACAGGCACTACGAGTTTCTTGTCATGCATTTTGGCGTCACAAATGCTCCAGCAGCTTTCATGGACCTCATGAATCAAGTGTTCAAACCCTATCTTGATGAGTTCGTCATCGTCTTCATTGATGACATTCTCATATACTCCAAGTCACCGCAAGACCAGGAGCAGCACTTGCGAACGGTCCTACAAACACTATGTGATCACAAACTTTATGCCAAGTTGAAGAAATGCGAATTATGGATCACTAGTGTACACTTCCTCGGTCACGTCATTCATAAAGATGGCATCTCAGTTGACCCCCAAAAAGTTACAGCAATCGTGGACTGGCCACGACCTACTAATGTGTCAGAAATTTAAAGTTTCTTGGGTCTAGCTGGCTATTACCGAGGTTTCATGGAAGATTTCTCAAAGATAGCATCACCCTTGACCCATCTAACTCAGAAGAACACACCATTTGAATGGACTGACAAACAAGAGCGTTGCTTTCAAGAATTAAAAAGTCAACTTATGTCAGCTCTTATACTAGCACTCCCTACAGGAGCAGATGGGTTCGTAATTTATAGTGATGCCTCATACAATGGTTTGGGTTCTGTTCTTATGCAAAATGGAAAAGTCATTGCTTATGCCTCACGCCAACTAAAGACTCATGAGAAAAACTATCCAACTCATGATCTAGATTTAACTACAGTGGTCTTCACCCTCAAGATCTGGCGTCATTATCTCTATGGTGCAACTTGCAAAATTTACACTAATCACAAGAGTCTTAAATACATATTCACACAAAAAGAACTGAATATGAGGCAAAGACGGTGGCTAGAATTTATAAAAGACTACGATGTAGAAATCCATCACCATCCAGGCAAAGTTAATGCGGTGGCAGACGCACTGAGCCGAAAGATGACCAAAAGTTTGACGTGTACTCTCCTTTCCTGCAAGATCAATGGACTACTGGCCAATATAACCGTGGAACCTGCATTGATTAAAGAAATTAAAGTACACCAATGTGAAGATAAACTTTTGAAGAGAAAGTACGAAGAGCAAAGGAGTACGCCTGATCTTGATTTCACTATAAGCAATGGGATACTAAAATTTCAAAATCGAATTTGCGTACCTGACATTCCGGAACTCAAGAAGAAGATATTAGTGGACGCTCATAGCTCGAGATTTGAAGTATACCCTAGCAACACAAAGATGTACCATGATCTAAAGGAACACTACTGGTGGACAGGAATGAAAAGAGACATAGCAAGCCATGTCTCCAAATGTCTGCATTGTCAGCGTGTTAAAGTAGAACATCAGAGACCTACAAGACTGCTGCAACCACTCATTATTCCTGAATGGAAATGGGAGCACATTACTATGGATTTTGTGGTCGGGCTACTACAGTCATTTTTAAAGAATGATGCAGTATGGGTTATAGTAAACCGATTGACGATGTTGGTGCATTTTCTGCCAATCAAAATCATGTACTCTCTTAATAAGTTTGTCACTTTATACATCAAGGAAATTATTCGTTTGCATGGTACCCCAGTTTCAATCATGTCTAACCGAGACCCCCGCTTCGTGTCTCACTTCTAGAACAAATTGCAAGAAGCTTTAGGAACCACACTAAAGTTTAGCACTGCTTATCACCCACAAATTGATGGGCAGTCCGAAAGAACAATCTAGACGTTAGAAGACATGTTACATGTACGCGTGTTGGACCTCAAAGGTAACTGGGATGAGCACCTACCTTTAGTGAAATTTGCCTATAACAACAGCTACCAAGTAAGCATTTGAATGGTACTGTACGAAGCTCTGTATGGAAGGAAATGTTGATCACCTCTGTGTTGGATGGAAGTCGGGGATAGGAAACTATTTGGCCCTGAGATCGTGCAAGTCACAAGTGAGAAAATCCAACCCATCCAACAGCAAATTCGCACTGCTCAGAGACGCTAGAAAAGCTATGCAGATACACGGAGACGGGACTTGGAATTTCAAATATGAGATCATGTGTTCCTTAAGATCTCATCAACAAAAGGAGTTATCCGATTTGGAAAGTGAGGAAAGTTAAACCTACGTTACATCGGACCATTCGAGATACTGGAAAGGATTGGTCCTGTTGTATATCGCCTTGCACTGCCACATGAACTGTCCAATGTCCACAATGTGTTTCATGTTTCGATGCTCCGATAGTACCTCCGAGATCCAGAACATGTCGTCGACTATGAGAACTTGGAAGTTCAAGAGGACCTCTCTTATGAAGAGTAACCAGTGCAGATTTTCGATCGTCACGATCAAGTTCTCCGAAACAAGACTATACCTCTGGTAAAAGTCTTGTGGAGAAATCATCAAGTCGAAGAAGCTACTTGGGAAATGGAAAGTCAAATGCGAACCAAATTTCCGCACATCTTTGAAAATTAAGGTATGTCAAGTTTGGGGACAAACTTCTATTTAGGAGGGGAGAAATGTGACACCCTAAATATTTAATTAATACTACAACCAATCATGATAATAATATTAATACTAGTGGGAGTGACAGTAAAATAAAATAATTAATTTTCTGTCGGTATGCGATAAAGTGTCATTTAACTAGGGATTAGTTTGTGTTTTTATCAAACGAAGGGGAATATAATTATTTTAAAGAATTGAGGCCAAAATATAATTACCGGAAGTTAATAAGATAAGTATATGAAAATCCTAAGTGATTCGTGATTAGATCAATATTAAAACATTCCAAATCCCAATTATTCAAAACACGCAATCTAAATCATCAAGCACTTACAAAAGTGATTTAGATTGTTGTTTTTCTGAATAAACAATAAATCGACATAAACGATTTTTACATGGAAAAACCACAATTAAAAAACCTTCAATTGTAATCAAAAACCATGGGCGAAACGCCACTAATCAATCCACTACTGAAGAAAGAAAGATTACAAAGATAATACACAAATTACCCAACTCAGTCAATTTGTCTTCGAATCTTCTATAACTCTTTCACCACGCCTTCATCTCGGAACTGATCAATCCTGAAGTTGAATCCACAACTTCACTTGTCGAATAAACGACTATGTACAGAATCAAACTCCTTTGAAACTCCACGTTTGAATCTTCGGAATCCACCGAAGAAGATCACTCTTGTATGTAGATGAACAATCTCCTTGATATGTGCCTCTCAATTCATGAGTTGAATACTCATTCAATTTTATCAAGGAAAACTCATAAAAACCTCAGAGGAAAACCTCAAACAAAACCCTAGGACTCTTGAATAAGATCTAGGAAAAGTAAACCCTAAAATCTGCTTAAACAGATATAAATAGGCAAACAAAGTCCGCGATCTCCGCTCGAGCGCCAAACATCCCGCTCGAGCGGCTTCAGCAAAACATGCGTGTGACAAAACAGAGTTCTGCTCGAGCGCTCGAGAATCCGCTCGAGCGCAAAATCACACAGCTCAGTATTTTTATAGACCTGACAAACTACTGAGTTATCCCATATTACGCTCGAGCGCCAATGGCTCCGCTCGAGCGGGAAAGACAAAAACTTGGAAAAAGTTACAACTTTATCAAAACAAAGTTTGTACGTAGATTTGACAATAAAGGGATCTAACAATCTCCCCATTTGTCAATTCCCGGACAAAACTTTTCTAAACAATTTTCCTTAAACACACGCACTAGACAATGTAACAGCCAGGAAAAGAATAACACTAAAACAACTATATTCTCAACAAAACAATCCTGCCATGCGAATAATCCATCCAAAACAATCCTGCCATTCGAAATAATGCATCCAACAAACACCTATGAAAGAACAACCAACATACCAAGAAAAACAAAAACTGTGGAATGGCATAAAAAGAGATATAGCTATAAAGATAACCGTGATACTAGATCCAAAATGATATTCACAATACTGAAAAACAACCGGAATGGATGGCAAAATATCAACAAGACAAAGTATCCAAATATCCAAATATCTAAACATGTATCCAAATATCCAAATAGACAAAGTATAAAAATATCCAAATAAATATCTAAACATGTACCACCAAAAACTCTCCCCCTTTTTAGCCAGGAGAAAGAAGACAACAGGCAAATGAACAACCAAATCAGGCATCAGGTGGAGGCTGCTGAAGCTGTAGTAAGGAAATAATGTGCTCCAGCTGAGTGGTAGTCTGGATGGCAGACTGCTCCAACTAGCCGAGGGGGCCATCAAAAGCATCAAATCGAGCATCCAAAAAGTCCAATCGCTGAGTCATAGCATCCTCGAAATGCTGAAGCTGGTCACAAAACGCTCGAGGCGGAACAGCATCCGCCTCACCACCAGCTGTGGCAGCATCAAACTCAGCCTCCTCAGCAAGGCCAGTAGCGGTACCTGCAGAAGTACCAGCCCGAGAAAACTCCCCCTTAACATGAGACCAACTCTGGGAAACGGTTTTTTAGTGAAAGGCCGAGATGGGAAGGCAAACTCATCATCTTTGAAAACTGGAACCTCAAGCTCGGACAAAAGACGGTTGATCATACAACCATACGGGAGTCCTAACTGTTTGTTCCCAAAGACACCTATCATCTTTCTAATAATTAGTGTGGCAAGGTCAATGGACATGTGATGAGCAAGATAGAACAAAACGAACCCCTGGTCTTGATTAATTTCAGATGAGTGGGTGGTCACAATGAGATTAGCACAGACAATTAGATTAAGCAGTCTAAACTCGGGAAGGAGTTCAAACTGTTTAATCAATGAACCCTGAGGCTAAGGGCAGGGAGTACCACATAAAAACTCAGCCACATTATTAAAGTCACAGGCAGGACGGACTGGGAAAGGAAAGTGTTCAGGAAACACTTGATCAATCTTAAAAAGGCCGCGAATAAGATCAGGAGTGACAGTGATGGATTTAGACCTAACCCAAGTGGTGAAGGAAGGCTCAATGTCACTGATTTGCTCAATATTGCAGAAAAATTCTCGAACCCAGTCAAGATTTTGGCGACCAGAAAATGACAAAATTAAGTCACCACCTAAGGGGGCAAACAAGGGACGGATGTGAATGGACTCAAAAGTATTGGGCTGGACATTTCGTTCGAGGTGAACAGTCCGAGCTGCAAAAGACTTACGAAATAATTTGGCTTGTTTAGCAGATTGAAACCTCTCAGAATTGAATGCAGGACGCAACACAGTAGACTTTCGGCGCTTACAAGCAGACATGGTGACTCAAGACACAATAAAAACCCAACACTAAACAAACCCAAAGAGTAGAGCAACAAAACATAGATAACATTAGTAACATTAGTAACAATGAGATGGAAAAAAAAACAAATATGAGACTTACAATATGATGGAACTCACAAGCACAATGCATAAACATGGATGACAGATGCAGGGCTTAATATTAAAGAAATAAGGATCCTAAGAAAGCACTTAAACAGGATCCAAAAATGTGCAAATATAAACCAAACCTCACCATAGCAATCTAGTACAACGAAATCAAACCAACCAAAACAGGAGAGACATGAGACCATAAAAAATTAACAATGAGAAACCCTAGGCCTAATGACACAACAAACGACATAAGAAAAAAACAAGAAAACAATCATTAAGAAGAAACCAAGACTCAGTGAAAGTGTGTGAGGGAAGGGGAAAAAAAACTGGACACAAAACAAACAAAAACCCGAAATACAACCCCCATGTGAACTGAAAATAACAGAGAAGGAGATGGAAAACACTTACCAAGGTGGAATCGGCGAGGAAGAGGAAGAAGAATGGAAAAAACAAGCCCAACTAGACCACAATCCAAACCCTAGAGATGAGAGACGAAAAAAGAGGGGAAAAAAATGACTTGAAAAGTTGAGGGAGGGAGTTTTATACGAAATAAGTCCACTCCAGCGTAATGAGTACCGCTCAAGCGTGAGGCAAGACAAGCAGATACCCGCTCGAGCGCGAATAAGGACGCTTGAGCGTAAAAACACCCCTCACAGAACTGTAAAACAAGGACAAAATGCTGCAAGGCGAAAAAACACGCTCGAGCGTGGAACAGTCCGCTCGAGTGGAGACCTTTTTTTTTTTTGTATGAAAACAAAAAACAACTAGGATGACCTGTAACACGCAGGGAGTCCAAGTGAATGACTATACCCTAGGATAAAAGAATCCATCAATCATGAGTCCTAAAAATTTGTAAAAAAACATTGAAGCACCAGGTCATGAATAAAACAGATAGAATTTAATCAAAGCCATAAGCAGCATAAGAATGCATAACTCAAAAACACACATGAGAGCTCACAAATAAAATGTGTGTGTGTGCAATCCTTGAGAGTCACAAAGCAAGAGTTAATCCTCATAGTGATCAGATGGCTGGACCCCCGGCAAGAGTAACTGACCATCATAGAGAAAAGTCAAACCACTAGGAATCACGAGGTATTTGTTAAGTAAACGCGAAAGCTCCCCCTCAATCAATGAATGTTTTTGAACTTTTCTTTCTTGTGGGCACTCACTGGTGGCATACTCGCTCAAGAGTATGGAGACCAAACCAGAGAAGAATGAAATCAAAAAGGATGGCCTGGTTGGTGCCTCTGAGGTAGCCTTTTCCTAATACCCGGATTTCAATGAACTAAGGGAGAAACCATGGAAGTGAAAAAATAATAGTAGATGGTTAAGAGACTCAACATCACCCATGTTATACCAGTATAGGTCAATTCCTCTGAGAAAGTACAAGAAACACTATTAGTGGTCCATAGAGAACTGTGATCACTTGTGCGGAAACCCCTGCAACAGTTTATCTCAAGAATGTGTACAGAATGAGATCATGAAGTAAATGAGTGTGGGCATTCAAAATGAGCCATGAACAAAGACGAATAAGATCTTGTAAGCAACATGAGCAATGTTCATATAAATTTTTGATGCAAAGATATCAGGACTTAAAGACAATGAGATTATCACATCCAAGAATACAATAAGCCAACCACTCATACCCATTAAAGGAAACAGGAAACACCCTAGCTACTGAGCATAACACCCAAGGTCTTCCTAAGAAACTCAAACCGAAGAAGATCAAGGGGTTTTCTAAAAATATCAGCTTTTTGATGCTCAGTGGGAACATGTTCCAGAACAACAAGGCCTTCTTCCACTAACTCTCAAATAAAATGATGACGAATGTCAATGTGTTTGGTGCGAGAGTGTTGGACGGGATTTTTTGAAATGTTTATGGCACTTGTGTTATCACAGAAAAGAGTGAGAGTGTTCTGTTCAATCCCATAGTCATGAAGCATTTGCTTCATCCACAGCATTTGTGCACAACAACTTCCTGCAGCAATGTACTCAGCCTCAGCAGTCGAATGAGAGATGGCATTTTGCTTTTTACTATGCCAGGAAACTAGATTATTCCCAAGGTAAAAACACCCCCTGGGTGTACTTTTCCTATCATCAGCACACCTTGCCCAGTCGGCATCAGAAAAACCAGTAATTTCAGTTGTAGTATCAGTAGAAAACCAAACCACATACCCCAATGTCCCATTAACATATTTGATGATGCGTTTTACCGCAAGAAGGTGAGACTCTTTAGGACTAGCTTGGTAATGGGCACAAGCACCGACACTGAAGGAAATATCAGGATGACTAGCTGTAAGATACAGAAGACTCCCAATCATACTCCTATAAAGGGTAGGATCTACATCAATTCTGGAGGAGTCTTTGGAGAGGTGAAGACTGGTACTCATAGGAGTACGTGCATGTTTGGCAGACTCAAGACCAAACTTTGACACAAGATTTTTGGCATACTTAGACTGAGAAACAAACATACCTGAAGGAGATGGTTTAATTTGAAGACCCAAAAAATAAGACAACTCTCCCATCATGCTCATCTCAAACTCATGTGTCATGCAATCCGAAAAATATTTCACAAGATGTTCAGCTGTGGATCCAAACACAATATCATCAACATAAATCTGAGCAACAAGAATATGAGACTTAGTATGTTTCACAAATAAGGTCTTATCCACACTACCCCTTTGAAAATCATTATCAAGTAGAAAGGTAGTAAGTCTTGTTTCAACCCATACAAAGCCCGAGGGGCTTGTTTCAACCCATACAAAGCCTTGTCTAACTTGTAGACATGATTTGGACATTCAGGGTCCTCAAACCCTTTTGGTTGCTCAACATATGCCTCTTCTTTCAAGTACCCATTCAGGAAGGCACTTTTCACATCCATTTGAAACAATTTGAAACCAAGATAACATGCAACAGCAAGCAAAATACGAATAAATTCGAGACGTGCAACTGGGGCAAACATCTCATCATAGTCAATACCTTCTACTTTAGTGTATCCTTGAGCAACCAACCTAGCTTTATTCCTAACCACAGTACCATTCTCATCAGATTTATTTTTAAAGATCCACTTGGTACCTATCACATTCATGTCTCTAGGTCTGGGGACTAGAGTCCAAACTCTGTTACGTTCAAATTGACCTAATTCTTCATGCATACCATTAACCCAACTATCATCTAGCAAGGCCTCTTTAAAATTCTTAGGTTCAATTAAAGAAACATAACACATATGTGATACCTCATCCTAAATCTGTCTTCGCGTTTTCATTCGATCTAATACACTTTCAATCACCTGTTGAGCTGGATGATTCAGTTTCACCCTTGCTGATGGTTCGAACTCAGGACTTGCGGTGACAGAAGCATCAGTAGTGATGTTTCTTTGTGCACTCTTTGGACTTTGACTTACCTGTGAGGATGGTGCCGTCTCAACTTCTTGTGCTTGGACCTCAACTTCTCTTTGACTTTGTGGTTCAGTATCCAAGATTGGGGAGTCACCATTGTCATCCTCATTTGTTGCTAGAGTAGGTGAACCTGTGTCATCTATAACCACATTGATAGATTCCACTAAAGAAGAAGCTCGCAGGCTATAGACTAGAAAAGCCCTACTAGTGGTTGAATACCCTAGAAAAAAACCTTCATCACTTCGGGAGTCAAATTTGCCCAAAGGCTCTCTATCTTTGAAAATTTAGCACTTACTCCCAAAAGTTTTGAAGTATTTTACATTAGGTTTCAATCCCTTCCACAATTCATATGGAGTTTGTAAAGTGTCGGGTCTTAAATACACGCGATTTATGACATAAACAACAGTATTTAGGGCTTCAGCCCAAAACTTTGGAGGAAGTTTCTTGCTAAGGAGCATGACACTAGCCATTTCTTGAACAACTCTGTTCTTCCTCTCAACCACTCCATTTTGTTGTGGAGTAATAGGTGCAGAAAATTCATGCTTAATTCCATGCATATCACAAAAATCCGAAAACGAACTATTTTCAAACTCACGACCATGATCAGTTCAGATTCTTATGATACGCCCAATGAAAACACCCTGTTCATTTTGGATTTTAAGGACTAAGGCCTGGAAAGCATCAAACGTATCAAATTTTTCCCTTAAAAAATTTACCCACGAAAAACGAGTAAAATCATCAACAGTTAAAAAAATGTGTCTTTTACCTCCAATACTTTCAGTGCGAGTAGGACCCATTAAATCCATGTGAACCAGTTCAAGAGGACGTTTGGTTGTAAAGCTGTTCACCTTTTTATGAGGGGCATGGGTCTGTTTTCCAAGTTGACATGGCCCACACACATGGTTCAGATTCTTACCCAGTTTAGGTACTCCTCTCACAAGCTCTTTGTTGGCTATCTTAGTTAGGTCTTTGAAATTCATATGACCTAATCTTTGATGCCACAAATCAATGTTACTTATGATGGCAGAATGACAAGTGAGATCATTAGTAGTAACAATCTCATAGCAGTTATCAGATGTGCGAACCCCATGCAAGACAGTATTTCCCTTTTTATCCAAAATTTCACATTTATTTTTTGAAAACAGTACTTCATGGTGGGAATCACACATTTGACTAATGCTCAAAAGATTTGCTTTAAGGCCATCAATAAGAAAAGCATTTTCGAGCTTGGGGAGACCAGCAACACTTATAGAGCCTTTACCAATGACTCTAGAAGTGCCGCCATCTCCAAAGGTAACAAGTCCTCCTTCATATTTTTCAAGGGAGGTGAAGTAGGATTTGTTACCGGACATATGACGAGAGCACCCACTATCAAGATACCACATGTGTGAGTCACGTGCTTTTAGGGCAGTGTGAGCAACTAAATAACTCAAATCATCTTTTCTCACCCAAATCTTTTTGGTCTTGGTAACTGTCTTAGTGTTGTGAACACCCTTATGAACCTTGGTATGCCACCTAGACATGTAAGGTTGTCTCCAAACCCAAAAAGTATTCGAATTTCTACCCTTTTGAGACACCTTACCAAACAGTTCATAGCAATAAGGACGAATGTGGCCATACCTACCACAGTGATGACAAATAAAAACAAGTTTTACCTTCTTTTTGTTGATCTTACCCCTTTTAGGTAGAAGAAGAGAGGGATCACCCTGGTCTACCTTCAGCTTTCCCTTTGCTTGAGTCTGCAAGTCATGTGAAGTAGAGGCCTGTCCCTTGTAAGCTGTCGCACCATAGCCTAGCCCACTTTTGTCACAACCCATTTGTTGAGACCCAAGGATGTCTTCTAAAGATTTGGAACCTTTGTTTCACATGGCAATAGTGGCTCTAGCAATACGGAGTTCTTCATCTTTCTGACAGACTATCTCTTCCAATGTAGCTTGTGACATCTCAAGACTTTCAAGCTTCTCTTCATATGTGGAATACACCTTTAGAAGTTCATTCCTTTCAGTTTCACAGGATAGAAGTTTTCCACATAAGTCTTGCCTGTCACTTGAGATCTTGATGATATTCTTCTTTGCTGCTACAAGTTCTCCTTTCAGCTTGACATTCTCACTTTCACATGCTCTAAGCTTGAGAGTGAGTTTGTCATTGATTTTAGACAGATTCAAAGATTCATCATAAAGCTTTTCTTAAGCTTGTTGTAGATCATCACCGGTAATCTCATCATTGTCTTCAGATGTAGATGTTTCATCATCATCTTTTTGCTTCTCATTCTTCTTGACCTCATCCAGTCGGGCAACTAAGGCAAAAAAGTTGCTGGATGGTGGTGAAGGTGAATCTCCTCTTTCATGGAATTGGCTTAGAGTCTCCCATGCATCTTTAGCCTTTGTGCGGCGAGTAACCCGTTGCTGTTCTTCATCAGAAATTGCTCCACGAATAGATATCAGGGCTCTATGATTGCTCGGATTGTTAGCACTTCCTGTATCTTCTTCAATGGCTTGCCAGCCTTCTGGGTCAAAAGCTCTCAGAAACGCCATCATTTTGATCTTCCAATACAGGTAGTTACTCCTGTCAAAGGTGGGAGCATGATGCAGGTTTTGACCACGAACTAATTCCGTTGGCTAAGGAAGAGGTTGAGTGAATGTGGACCAAAATGACATGAAAGCACTATCCTCGTCTTCTCCGGATTCAGGTTCTTCGGGTTCTTGCTCCGACCCGCTTTCATCATCCCAAGTCACAGTGTAGACTTTCTTTCGATTCTTTTTCGAAGGACATTCAAGGGCAATATGGCCAAACCCTTGACATTCATAGCACTTGACCCCTTGCCCCTTTACAATCTTCATATCAGTTTTAGGAGCAAGTTTTGGTGGAAAGGTTTTGGATTTTTCATTACTCTTGTCTTTTGAAATAGGGTTTTTGAAATTAGGCTTCTTTTTCTTCAAAATTTTTTTAAACTGTTTAGTAAACATAGCCGTCATCTTAGACTCTAAATCAAATTCAGTTTTCGGAGTTTTTGCAGTCTCATGAGCACTAGTGAAAGCCACACTGTCTTTTTGTTTTTTCTTTGAAATCTGGTGGGCTTCATAAGTCTACAAGTTTCCAACCAGCTGATCAAGCTTGAGGGTATCAGCATTCTGAGCCTCCTCAATGGCTGTCACTTTTGATTGGAACCTCTCGGGTAATGACCTCAAAATTTTTCCAAAAACTTTTGCTTATGGGATATTTTCACCGAGTGTGAAACAAGAATTCACGATATCACTAAGTTTTTCATAGAAATCATCAAACGTCTCATCATCGCGCATAAAAAGGGTTTCAAAAGCAGAGGTGAGACGTTGAAGTTTTGACCTTTTGACAGAAGTAGTACCTTCGTGAATTGTTTCAAGAATGTCCCAAGCCTCTTTTGCTACCTCACACCTGCAGATTCGACGAAACTCTTCAAGTGTGATGGAGCAAAACAGGGAATTGAGAGCCTTATTGTTCCAACTCGAGTTCTAGTAATCAGCTGTGTCCCATTTATCAAGGGGTTTAGGAATATCAATACCATCAATGGTGACAATAGGTTCACTCCACCCATAGATCACGCAGTGCCAAACTTTCTCATCGATGGATTTTAAAATGCTCTCATACGAGCTTTCCAATAAGAATAGTTTGTATCATCAAGTAAAGGAGGTCTATGGGTCGAGTTACCTTCACGTATAGAATCCATATCACTAATCACACAAAATCACACTCCTATAGTTTTGATAAAAACAAAGAGTGACCTGCTTTGATACCAAGTGAAAATCCTAAGTGATTCGTGATTAGATCAATATTAAAATATTCCAAATCCCAATTATTCAAAACACGCAATCTAAATCATCAAGCACTTACGAAAGTGATTTAGATTGTTGTTTTTCTGAATAAACAATAAATCGACACAAACGATTTTTACGTAGAAAAACCACAATTGAAGAACCTTCATTTGTAATCAAAAACCACGGGCGAAACGCCACTAATCAAACCACTACTGAAGAAACAAATATTACAAAGATAATACACAAATTACCCAACTCAGTCAATTTGTCTTTGAATCTTCTGTAACTCTTTCACTACACCTTCGTCTCGAACTGATCAATCCTGAAGTTGAATCCACAACTTCACTTGTCGAATAAACGACTACGTACAGAATCAAACTCCTTTGAAACTCCACGTTTGAATCTTCGGAATCCACCGAAGAAGATCACTCTTGTATGTAGATGAACAATCTCCTTGACATGTGCTTCTCAATTCATGAGTTGAATACTCATTCAATTTTATCAAGGAAAACTCACAAAAACCTTAGAGGAAAACCTCAAACAAAACCCTAGGACTCTTGAATAAGATCTAGGAAAAGTAAACCCTAAAATCTTCTTAAACAGATATAAATAGGCAAACAAAGTCCGCGATCTCCGCTCGAGCGCCAAACAACCCGCTCGAGCGGCTTCAACAAAACATGCGTGTGACAAAATAGAGTTCCGCTCGAGCGCTGGAGAATCCGCTCGAACGCGAAATCACACAGCTCAGTATTTTTACAGACCTGACAAACTACTAAGTTATCCCATATTACGCTCGAGCGCCAATGGCTCCGCTCGAGCGGGAAAGATAAAAACTTGGAAAAAATTTCAACTTTATCAAAACAAAGTTTGTACGCGGATTTGACAATAAAGGGACCTAACAATATAGATTTAAGAGATTTTAATCTAAATCTAAGGAAGATTGCTATGGACACGTGGTGGGTAATGGCAAGGCTTGCCTCCCTATAAATGGGGAGGAGATCAAGATCAGTGCCAAAAAAAAAAAAAAAAAGAAGAAAAACATGCAAGGGTATTGGAGATAGGGAACTAATAAGCAAGAAGGTTTATGATAGTGAAAAGTAAAGCCTAAGGGTTAATAGTAAGGTGAGTTATATTATATTTTGAGTCACCATAATATATTTTACGTATGTTTTGGGTTACCATAAATTATTTTACGCAATCTATGGTTTATAAATTATATTAATATTTTGATTACGTTAATTATTTCTGAACTCTATTTGCTTAAATTGAAACCCATGTATATGTTTGTTTAACTTTTAGAAATTATTTGACAGTGATTTTATAAATGAATATGTTTTACCACCACGGGAGTCCCACACCTTGGAAGACTTAGATAACCATTGGCCTCTGTTTAGCCACTTTGTGGTCTTCTGTTTGTCATGGATCCATTGACCTCTATTCTGACTATCACTTCTATGACCTCCGTTCTGTTCTGTTATATACCGTGGTTATGATTATTTATTTACATAATTTTCGTATTTCAGTTTCTACCACTTTGAATAATTTGTTTATTGAAATTAAGTTATGTAAATGTATTAGCTTAACTAACTATCCATGGTTATTTTGTGTTCCCTGTACTCTTAGCATAATATTTCTCACTCTACTGTGTGCTTATAGCTGTTACCCTTTCAGGTGACGAGATGTAAGGAAGACCCATAACCTCATGTAGTGGAACCTGAACAAGAATTGATGCTGATCCATTATTTTATTTTATTTTTTCCTTTTCTTCCTTTTATTTTTATTTTTTTAACTAAGGGCCGGTCACTACATAATAAAAACATAAATAAATAAAAGCCCTATAGATGTATTTTCTTTTACTAAAATAGTAGAATGAAGTAAATTTTTTGTTTAATTATGTTTTATTTGCCTCCGTCTGCGCCATTTAACTTGCTACGATTAGAATTATGTAGTAAGTTGCAATTCCAGCCCTAAGCCCTGGGGTTGGGTCATGACAGAAACTGAAATACAGAAATTAGGTAAATAACTATAACCACGACACATGACAAAACAGAACAGGAGTCACTGGAGTGACAATTAAAATAAGGATCAATGGATCCATGATAACAGAGGACCACAAAGTGACCAAACAGGGGCCAATGGTTATTTAAGTCCCCCAAGGCATGGGACTCCCATGGTGGTACTTACAGAAAATAATTATTTACAAGATCTTTGTCAAATACTTTCTAAAATTTAAGCAAACATATCCATGTGTTTCCATTTAAGCAAATAGAGGTCAGAAAATAATCCACATAATTGAAACATTAATATAACTGCAAAACATAATTTATATAAAATAAATTATGGTGACTCAAAGCATTCATAAAATATATTATGGTGACTCAAGACATATAGAAAATACATTATAATAACTTACGGTATAATAGAACTCACCTTAGGACTGACCCTTAGCTTTTAGTTTCGTACTACTAGCTCCCTTAGACTCCGTTTGCTTTGGGGTGTAATGGATGGAATGGGAATAGGATGGAGGTGGGGCTATTTAGTATTGTGTTTGTTTGTAGAGTTGGAGGAAGGGATTAGGATGGAAGAGGGGATTAAGATGGAGGTTAAAGGGAGGACTGCGATGGATGAGGTGAAGGTGGTATTAGAAAAATAGTAAGGGGATTAGAAATTTTTTTATTTTTTACATATTGGGAATTTTTTTTGAACATTAATGTTTAATTTTTTATTTTTTTTTTTGTTTTATTATTTTATATAAAAATAATTTAACAATTCCTATGCTAACAACTATCATCAAAATAAACACAATTTTACTTAATCCCCTCACTATCAATCCCCTCACTAGTAATCCCCTCATTATCAATCTCCTCCATTCTACCTCTGAAAACAAACAGAGCCTTAGGATTGACCCTTAGCTTTTAGTTTCCTATTACTAACTCCCTGCTACTTGTATGCTGCCTTTTACTTATTGATTTATATACTTTTTTTTTTTTTTTGATGCTCAGTCAATCACTACCTATTTATAGGTAGTGAGCGTGCATCTACCCTCGGCCATATGTCTTAACAGGCGCCACTTTGCCCTTTCCCCACTTGTCCCTTGTAGACGTCCCCGAACGTCCCGGGATGAAATCCCGTTTTGTTCATTGGGCTCACTACAGTTTGGACTCACTGTCACGGTCCTGTATCTAATCTCGCGGAGTGCAATACAAGACTGATGAATCATCAAAGAGTCCAATTCCGGCAAATCGTTTTGAAAAATAGATTTTTAGAAAGAAGTGCCAAACATGGACTGCTTTGCCAGATACAGAGTCGCCACCTAAATATTTTATTTTTGGGAAATTTAGGAAACCCTGACTCATTGCCTAAGGCCACGTGTCCGTCATCACCAAAGTTGCCTCGGCTCGAGAACTTGGGTACGATTGGGGAAGGTCACTTCATGAGCACCTCGCTCGCCCGATCAACGATCGGCCTCTACTAACCATGATATCGAGTTTTGAAAACATTATGTGCCCTTATTACGGTTATTAGCCTAGATTTACTATGTGATGCGCACAGCATACAAGTATAGACTGGATCGTCTAAGTTGGAACAAAACATCTCATGTTTGTTTTTGAAAGCGGTTTGCTACTCGCAAGTAGGCTAAAATGCGGATTTTGCCACCCTCAGGTGGGCTTAGAAAACATGGTGATTTGCCACTCTCAAATGGGCTTAAAATTCACAATCGAAGAGTTGTTCCAATTCAAATAATCCAACCTTCACCCACAGACATTTAGGCAATTATATCACATAAGCAAATAGCCTCATGGTAAGCATGCTATCATGGCAGTCACTCACACGCATGCAATGATGCTAAAGCATAAATACTTACCGAGTACTTCAAGCCAAAGAAAGAAGTTAATTAGAAATCATGCATGAATCCTAACTATGCTGAAATGCCTAATGCAACACATGCAAAAATGCAACTAAGATAGGCTCGGCTATTCTAAGATGGCATTTGAGATGCTATAGGTAACATGTGTTCAACTTGGAATTGAAATACAATGCAGTTAGTATGATGCGCCAAGCCCGGTGCATGCAATACAGATGAATGAATGCAAACATGCGAGCATAAGTATGCTAATTGAAACATGCCCTAATCTAACTATCATAAGCTGGTAAATAAAAGGGAGAAAAACGTGGGGTTGGAAGACATACATCACACACACGCACACTTATTACAACATTGCCCTCTCTCGGAGGGTCCAAATAAATAATACAGATCAAATAAATAATTAACTACTCTAGCTAATTAAATATTACAAAACCCTAATTAATTAACAAATTAACTAAGAAACGAAATAAACTAGTATGCAGATCTATGGACCACCTCAGCTCTGTTCCGAATGATGAAAGATACATTCATGCTCGAGTCGCCTTGTCGGGAAATTCCTCGCGATGCCCCAATTTGCCTCTGTTCGCAATTGATCCCGGAATATTGTACAAAGCTCTGGAAGACTGCTGGTTTCTGGTTTGCTGCAACAGAGAGCAAGAAAGGGGCATGGCAAAGAATTTTCAACACATGTGCGCACGACCACTCTCCTCGTCATTGCACAAGCTCTAGGGAGTGTTGTCCTCGATTCTCGTGCCATCAATCACCCATCTCGATGCATGATGGCCAAGGAGTCGAATTGCACGACTCAATGTGAAATGAATGCACCTATAAACACAACAAGGCCTAAACTCCATCATGGGTAATCCGGAGTGTCGGCGACCGGAAATTGAGACACGTTTCGTCACTTTGAGTACGAAACGTCTCTCGTTTCCTGTGTTTGGACTAACCCTACCCCAAACACAATGCAATGAGATGGCATACACAATGTGACTAACATGCAACCCTAAATGCAATGCAACCTAATCATGCTGGCATGCGAGGGATGATATGCACACATGCAATTAGCATATGCAATGCTATAAACTACGAATGGCATACTCAATGCTCATGACATAATATGGCATACGCGATGCACACATGGAAACTAACATGCACATATGAAGACTATCAATGAGATGATCAAGGCACACAACGCAATGGCCAAACATGCAACAGCATGAACTATATGGCATACACGATGCAAGATGGACTTAAACTAAAAGGAGTGGACCTCAGCCACACTCAAATCAGTGGCCATACATGATGAAATTAGGCAACAAAACACATGCGAATATGCACAAATGCAAAGGACCGAACCTAAGGCATCAAATGCCACTCTACCAAAGCATGGAAGGGGATGAAATATGGCATGCAATTATACATTTTTCAGCTCTGAAATATGATGCACAATGACCCCAAATCATGCAAACACTTCACACAATGCAGCTAGATGGCCCGAATACCGAAACTAGTGAAGCGCATTACACTAGAGGTACTCAAAGCAATGCACAAATGGCAAAACCAGCCCCAAACACACCCTAGGTAGGTCCAAGACAGTGGGAATATGGTCTAAAATAATGGCTCAAAAGGCATGGAAATGAAGCTCATGCAATGGTCCAAAAACGAGGCATTTATGCACAACTCTCAAACGCATTTAAAGAGTGGAAAACATGGGAGTATGGCATACATATAAGTTCTGAAATATGGTGCACAATGGCCCCAAAACATGAAAACACCTCAGTATATGCATGCAATAAGCCTCAAAACTCAAAGCTAGGCATGGATATTGTACTACAAGCATGCAAAACAAGCATCATTCGACCATGAGGCACAAAAATAGAGCTAAGGAAGTCCAAAACATGCTCAAAATCAGTCTAAGGCATGGCCAAAAAGTGCTAAAATCAAGGGCCAACAAAGCATGCAACACAAGCTAGTAAAGGAGATTTGCAATACAAGTATGTGAGGCAATAAAGAGGCTACCAAACTAGCAACAGTAAGAGGTATGACATGCCAAATAAACCCCAAAAACCCACTGAAATATGGTCTATGCATGCAAGAATGATAGGCTCCTTTGAAAGGCCATGAAGAGGGTTACTCTACACATGCAAGAGGGACACTTAATATGGAAAAACCACCTCAGGATAGAGGTTATGAAGGCCCTAAAACTCACTAAAAAGGGCCTGAAATGAGGCTAGGAAGCATGCAAGTAAAGGCTCCTTTGAAATGCTATGAAGAGGGCTAGTCTACACATGCAACAGGGACACCTAACATGGCAAAAACAGCTCTGGACAGAGGTCATGCAGGTCCTAAAACCCACCAAAAAGGGCTTGAAACATGCTCAAAAAGTGTGTAAATATAGGCCCCTTTGTTAGGCCAACAATGCTAGTAAACAAGACAAGGGGTGAGAGGGTCACCCCTCTCTGATTTTGGGGCTCAAAACAGAAGGCCAAACAAAGCTCACTTCAATGGCCTAGATGCATGGCTCAAAACAAGATGAAGACAAGCATGCAAGGGGGTGGATGACCCCCAACATAAAAATGACCTTAAACAAACTTCAAGAGGAGCTCAAAATAAGACTTTTTTCAGTTTATGACAAAGCTCAAATATGCTTACAAACTAGTCTAAAAGATAGAACAAAAAGATGCCAAAAAGAGGGAAAAAAGTGTTACCCTTGAAGCTCAGAAACTCTAGCAGCTTTGAGGCCAAAAACTCAGACCTTAGGACCTATCAAGACCTTCCAAGAAGCTTAGGTTGGTGTTGGAGGTGTTAGGCTAAGAGGTGTAGTGTAAATGTGCAACAACAATGGACCTTTGAGCTTGAATTAGAGAGATATAGAGAGATGTATATTGTATGCCTTAGAACCAAAATCCGAACCTTAAGCAAGGAAGAGGAGGGTCTCTACTATAGATAAGAGGGTTCAAAGCTTCTCCTAGAAGCTTAAAACCAAGCTTGAAGATCCTCTGTACATGTGTATGGAGGATCAATTTTGTGCCTTCCAGCTGGCACAGCTGGCAAGCAATTAGGGAGACAAACATGCAGAGAGCTGGCCAACTAGTTCAGGTGGTCGGCCGACCATTTCCCCTGGTCGGCCGACCAGATCAAAAGGGTCAAGTGAGCAAAAAGTGGTCGGCAGCCCTGATTGGTAGTCTCCAAGGTGAAAACAAGCTAGTGGTGGTATGGGAGACCAGGAAATGTGGCCCAAAAGTGAGAGAGACCACCTACCTGTCAAGAAAATCGGCTGGAGGAGAGAGAGATGGTCTCCAAAAGAATTGCTAGTCTCCCACCCTTCTACCACCTTCCAAACATGGAAAACAAGGTCCATACCAAAAATGAACCAAGACGGATGCAAAACGAGGGTTCGGGGGCCAAAACGCGCAGCCAAGTGCCTTGAAAACTAACTGTTAAGCATCGAAAGTGGCGTGCAACCACGAAGGTGGTCTCTCGGGCCACAGTGTCCCTCTAGAGAGAGGAAACAAGGTGTGTGCCAAAAACCGGAGCAAACGGAGAAAGTTAAGCGATCCCGAACCGAGGCGCACGGCCGATGGCTCTGAAAACCAGAAACTGGTCTCCAAACAGGAATAGTAGTCTAAGGCCACGAAAAGTAGCCTACGGCCACTGAGAGATGGTCTACGAGACCTCTCCCTCCCTTCAGGAAGAGAAAACAAAACCTAGTTCACAAACCGAGGCAAAGCATAGAAGAGTCCCGAAGTCTGGAGGCAAGGCTCTCAGCCGAGACTCCATAACCTCAGAACGAGCACAACATGCACAATCACCGAGCGCTCAATCGATGACATCTGAGTCTGAAGGTCGGTCAAAAATGGGGTGCCTACAGTTGCCCCTCTTTGACAGAACTCGAAAGTCATAAGTGACAGAAGTGAATGTCAAAGTCCAGAGACGACCCATTTTTTACTAGGCCGAAGACTTAGGCAAACAGGCGAGATAAACAAGAGATGTGCCCGCAGGCAGGGGCAAAATGCAAAAGACATGCACAGAGCCGAACATAACTCATGATCATGCAAAGAAGCAAGCTGTAATGAAGCAAATATTTATAGTAAATGCAACAATTCTAAGCAAGAATGCAAAGCAAAACTACATTTCATGTAGTAAGAGTGTAAGAGAATTACAATTCTCGCTACGTCTCACACGGAGAAGATAATACCTGTCCGGTTCATCTGGTCGCACCAGCTTCAAATGAACCGTACATACAATATCGTGCCTGAAAGAGGAAGAAACTTAACAAGCACAACATAGTTAGCAACTAGGCCTGTCAACGGATCGGGTATAACCCGAATCCGATCCGAATCCGATCCGATTAATCCGGTCCATTTATGCAAATCCAAATCCGAATATCTGTTTAACCCGTATCTGTGTAGCCCGATTTTAAACGGGTCGGACTCGGATAAATCCGATCCAATCCGTTTGTTTGCCTAATCCGATTCCATTGAAATCAGATCTCTCATAAACAGATCTCTCTCATCGTCTGAAAAGTGCGTTCTGTTGTTGAAGTTCATCGTCTGAAGATCAAATCTCTCTCTCATCGTCTGAAAATGCTCCAATTGATGACGATGAACCTAGCCAAATCGAGCTCTCTGCTCCGATTGGATTCATAACGCTCAATTTCAAAGAACGAAGTCCAAATCTTGTCAGATCGGAGCTACGAACTGTAAGAGATCATCTCTCTGCTCCTTTTTATTTTTTATTTTTTTTGTTGGGTCTCTGTCCCGTATCAGATCTGTTTTTGTTGCCGATCTGATTCTTACCCGTATCAGATCTGATTCTTGGTTTAAAGTTGTATGTATCAGATCTGATCCTATTGCTCTGTCAATGAGAGTTGGGTTTTGTTAATGAGAGTTGGGTTTTGTTACAATATTGAACAAGATCAAAGGAGACCGTGAATTTATTGTTTCTTTTTATTGATTTGAGAGTTGGGTTTTGTTAATGAGAGTTGGGTTTTGTTAATGTGGAAGTTTTTTTTTTAATTTTTTTTATTTTATAGTTTTTGATAACTATGGGCATCTTTTTTTTAATTTTAATTTTAATTTTTAAATTTGGGGCGTGTGAAAAGAATTTAGTTTGTAGAGGGTTTTGAATCTGGAAAGAAAGAACTTTGAAGGTCAAGTTTGAAAAAAGAGCAAATGAATATTTTTGATTGGAGGGTTTTTCAAATCTTACTATTTTTTTTTTTTTTTTGTTAAGTAGATGTGTAGAATACTTATGTGGGTTTTCATCAGTATGATATAAAGATTCATACAAGTAGTTTCCCCCCCCCCCCGGCAATATTCTTTCAATTGATTGTATCTTGACGAATATTCAATCTTTCTTGTTTCTATATCTGGATAAATCTGTTCCAATATTCTCTGTTCTCTCTTTTTTACAAGTAGTAAAGGGTGTATTGTGATTGTTTCCCTAGATTTGCTTATACTTTTCTTTTTTGACAGTAAAGTTTGACACAAATCACTTATCACTCTTACTTGATCACTATGTATAATTTTCTGTTCTTGAATAATAGATTATTTGGATTGGCAAGTTCTTTCTCTATACGGGTCTTTATTTTTTTTCAATTAAATTAATATTTCTATTTTATATTAATTATTCAGGAGTGACTAGATGTGAAAATGGACTCTTTTGAGGCTTCTAATATTGTGTTTTGTAGAATCCGGAAGTTTGAACCAGAGAATGTTACAAAGAAGATAATAGGGTATCTTCTTTTACAAGACCGCGGTCATGAAATGATTCGTTTGGCTTTTGGACCGGACACTTTAATCCACAATTTGATATACAAAACCAAAATTCAACTTGGTTTAGTGTCGAAACCAGTTGTTTCGCCTCCGATTTCACCTTCGATGAACTTGGCTAAACCAGTTGTTTCACCTCCAATTTCACCTTCTATGAACCCGGGTTTTAATCCCTTCTCACTGGTTTCATCCCCTGTAACATTGAAGGTTCCGTATCCCTCCTGGGACCCCCAAGTCAACCCCGATCACCAACCAATGCATAACCCCCATTTCATACTCCAAAATCAGACTCAATTCATGGGTTTGGATTATCAATTAGAGCCAGTTAATCCAGGAATTTCAGCTTTTTCGAGTGATTATTATTACCCGGAAGCTACGTGTGCGAGAAGCCCATGGTCTCCAACCCTATCCGAGTTCCCAATGAAAGCTTGTCACTATTTTAATAAGGGGTTTTGTAAGCATGGAAGTAACTGTAGGTACTTTCATGGACAACCTTTCCCAGAGAGCCTCACTCAGATGTTTAGTCCTAGTACAAATGATGTTGCTAATGAAGATCTGATTTTTTCACCTAGGTCACTTGAAAAGTTAGAATTCGAAATTATATAAATGTGTTACAAACAACTGCTTTCCTTTTTCTCTATTTGACTCTTTGTTTTTGGGTTGTTGTGTAAATTTAGTTACTTTTTAATTGTGTGACTATTTTTATGAACCGATGATATGTAAATCAGGATTTATTCAGGAGGGCCATACTGGAGTCAGGGCCACCAGAAAATTTTGCTCTCAAGACTGTCCAAGAAATTATTAAACCTCAGGTAGTTGCTGAACACCCACACTTCTTCCTCATTGTTGCTCATTGCAACATAAATTAGCTCCTGCCCTTTATATTGCTAAATACAGTGATGGCTATGCTTTGTATATTATAATTAGAATTAGAATGTCTTAATTTGAGGATAAACTGTGAAACCTTTATATATATATATATAAGAAGATCTTTGTTTGTCTTTTGAAAATTCCAAAAGTTGTGTATTTAGTTATAACTTACGACACATTCTCTTACTCCTATTTCCCAACATTTTATATGTGGGTGAATGATTTGGGGATGGTTATCCTTGTTGTCTATACTGAATTACAATCTCTTTGTTTCCTTGAAAGATTGAATAGTACGTGAAAGAGTTTACCCAATTTGCTATGGCAATAAGCCTGTTTACTCTCTTTTCTTGGTGGTAACCTGTGTTTACTCTGGATTAAGAACCATAGTTTACTTCTTCATAATGACCACCCAAAAAAAGAAAAACAAGAAAAAAACAGAGAAGTAAATAAAGGGGGACTTACGTGTATGTCCTACTAGGTGGACTTATTGTCCAATATGTCCTATAATTAATGCCATTTTTCATTAAACACTATAAAAAACGTCACTATTTGTTAATTTTCGGCGACAATATAAAAATTGTCACAAAAAATGTCACTAACTATAAGTTTTAGTGACAGTTTAAAAAAACATCACAAAAAAATCACTAAGTCACAAATCTATATAATTTCCAAATTGGTGCACACTATTTTTAAATGAACTCCTGCTCCTTTATGTTTGATTTCTTGTGTAGTGCATATTTGAGTTTTAGAGCCAAAGATGTCTTCAGATTATAGCGAACCTATTACTGCTGATGATGCCGAGTTGGATGACGATGTATCTCAAGGACCCACAAAGAGGATTCGAAAACTAACTTCAAAGGTATGGGATGACTTTGTCAAATTTAAAGGACCTAATGGAAATGACATAGCTAGATGTAAGCATTGCAATAGGGAATTTGTTGGAGAGAGTAGGAAAGGGACTAGTCATTTAAAAAATCATTTGTCGAAGACATGTCCAGTACTTAAAGGGCCAAATGCCCCTAGGATTGCTAGTAAGGCTGCTTCTGAATCTACTCCTAAGGCTGCAAATTTTAAATTCGATCAAGAGAGAAGTCGTATGGATTTTTCTAGGATGGTAATCAAGCACAATTATCCTTTTAACATGGTTGAGCATGAATTTTTTGAAATATTTTGTAATAATCTTCAACCAATGTTCAAACTTGTTTCTCGTAACACTGTTAGGGCGGATGTCCTTGATGTTTATGAAATAGAAAAGGCCAAGTTATATCAATTTTTGGATGAACTCTCTTCTAAGATCACCTTGACAACTGATATATGGACTTCAGACCATCAGAATTTTGCCTATACATGTTTGACTGCTCATTATGTGACTAATGATTGGGAGTTGAAGAAGAAAATCCTTGCTTATAGACGCATTGATTACCCGCATGATGGAGACCATTTGTTTAGTTTTATCAAAGATCTAATTTTAGAGTGGAACATAGATAAGAAGTTATTTTCAATGGTAGTCGATAATGCAACGAGTAATGATGTCATGGTGAGACTCTTAAAGCGATGGCTACATGACCAAGGATTACTACATTTGGGTGGACAATTGTTTCATGTGCGTTGTAGCGCGCACATATTGAATTTAGTTGTTCAAGATGGTTTGAAGGTGATTGGTAGTCTTATTTCAAAAATCCGAGAAAGTGTGAGATATTTAGGGAGGTCTCCTTATGGAAAACAAAAATTTGATGTTGCAATGAATCATGTTAAGTTACATCATAAAAAGAAAGTCCCCATGGATGTTCCTACCAGATGGAACTCCACTTATTCAATGCTTGAAGCTGCATTAGATTTGAAAAGTGCATTCCACCGCTTAGGGCAAATTGACAAACAATATAAGCACAATCCTTCTGAGGATGAGTGGAATGTAGCAAATGTGATTTGTGGGTGCTTGAAGATTTTTTTTGATGCTACATCTCACTTTAGTGGTACCACTTTTCCGACTTCAAATGTGTTTTTTCCCGATATTTGTCTTATTCAACTTGAAATGAAAAAATGGGAGCAAAGTGAGTATGATTGCATTCGATTGATGGCCGGTCCAATGAGAGTGAAATTTCAAAAATATTGGGAAGAATGTTCTTTGGTGTTAGCAATTGCAGTGGTTCTTGATCCGAGATTTAAAATGGACTTGGTGGAATACTACTTTGGGCTTATTTATGGTGTTGATGCTAATAAGCATATTCAGAGGGTCCGTAATGGTTTTGTTGATCTTTTTTATGAGCATAGGAGTGATTCTTCTGATTCTATGAGTAGCATTGCACTTGTTTCTGAAAATAGTAGCTCAAGTGGTAGTCAGTTGCTTGTCGGTTCTTCGAAACAAGAAAGTTTGGCTGCTTTTCATGCGTGGTATGCCCAAGAACGTGCTTCTAACATTCATGCCTATCAAAAATCAGAGGTGGAGCAATACTTGGAGGAGTTGGTGTTTCCAAGTAATGAGAGCTTCAATATTCTACATTGGTGGAAAGTGAATAAAGCAAAATTTCCTACTTTGGCAAGGATAGCTCGTGATGTTTTAAGTGTTCCTGCTACTACGGTTGCATCAGAGGCGGCGTTTAGTGTAAGAGGTAGGGTGATTGATGAGACACGTGCTTCATTACTTCCAGATATTGTGGAGGCCTTGATCACTTGCAATGATTGGATTGAATCAACCAAAAATAGAAGTAAGTGAAATATTGAAATTTTTAAATAATTAGATGTTATTTAGTTTAGTTCTATGAATATCTTAATGTCACATTATTTTCAAATTGCAGATGTAGAAGAATGCAGACATGAGTAGATGGATTGAATTGAATCGAATCACTTGAAGTAGATGGGTAAATATGGTTCAGATTATGGGGCTTGTCCCATGCCTTTATAGTGATCTATGAAATTCGTATCTGACATAATTTGATAATCTGTTTGCATATTAAGGTAATAGCTTTCTTGATTTCCAGGTTTGATAATGAGCTTAACAAAGTGGTTGCTATTAAAGTTATTGACTTGGAAGAATCGTGAGTATATAGCTTTAATTATCTCTTACTAGAACTGCTTGCGGTGAAATGTGGTTACATAACTTTTCTTCTTGGAGCTTGATATTCTTGGATTGAGCTGTGAATAAGTATTGGATGAGTGGCAAATTGATTGAGAATTTTAGAGGCCTATAAATTTGTAGGATTAATTATTGATTGACATGTGTTAGATCGTCTGAATATATATTCTCCGTGATGCATCTCTTTAATCTTGTCGAAGATGTGGGCTCTGGCTTGGTACATAATTAGACTTTGTGGTTCTCTTTCAGTATGTATTTAGTAAAACAGACAATAAGAAAAAGAAGAATCATAGACTCTCTGAGCTTGAAAATGTGTTTGCTTCATCCTTTCTTTAGTTGTAAAATATTTTGTTAAGATGGTAGAGGGTTGTGCTGATTTTGCCTACTTCCAAATCTGTTGGGTGCCTGCATATTGAAGGTACAAGAGTCAAAATATATACCATATGAGACCCCATTTCAGTCGATTTCCTGTGATTTTGAAATGGAGTTATTTTTGCTATGCAGCTTTCCCATTTCTATTCCCCTCCTACCAATTGTCAAAAAATATAAATATATATATATATAACAAAATAAGTCTCCTCCCTAATCGGTGACTTTACTTGGGTCCACTGCTCTTTATCAACAAAATTGTTTTCATTATTGTTTTTATCTTCTCTTACACTTGCTGATACATTGATAAAATTACTTCTGCAGATGTTTTGGTGGCTGATGTTATCGTAGTAGAAGCAAAGAACAAGAGAAGATACTGAAGAACTAATAGAGAAGACCAAAAGAGACACAAACATGTTTGGGAAACTATTGTTAGCTCTCAGATAGTATAGCATAGCTTGTTCTTCATACGAGTCTTTCATGAGTTTTTTCTGGTTTTACTTTTGTGCCAAAAGTGTGTCATAAAATTCTGACCTCTTGTAAGTTAGAGAATGCAGTGGCAATGTTTTGGTGGCTGATGTTACTTTTTTTTTTTTGTCAATGATGGAATTATTCTTTTTGAGTTGGATATGATTGGTGATAGTGAAACTGAATCACATCACCGTTTAATTTGCAACCAAGTGATTGGTTTGTTGCTTTGTAATGATGCTCCATTGTCTCTCAAAACCTGGTGACATCTTTTGAGTTGTTTTTACACCATGAATGCAACAGTGACTTTTGTACTCTATCTGGGATATGATCAGGTTGAGTTATTGAGCTGGGTTAGGCTTGTAAGCTTTGAATTAGACTGCTCAGCTTAGTATTGTTTGATTTGATTTGTATGTTCAAAATCTGAGAACATATGTTTAGCATGTGTAATGAAATAGACTTGTTTCCAATTTTGATGTTGCTAGTCAAACATGCTAGATATCTTTCAATTTCACTTTTAGTTTGCTGGAATTGAATATTTTTTTAAAAAAGTTTTTCTTTGTTGTTACTTCATGCTACATTGTGAAAGCCCTCATTTATGTATTTTTTATTGTATCACAAGGGGAGAAATTGTGATGTTTTGTTTTGGAAAGATGCTTTGAAATGATGTTATGTTTTGCATTGGTGATGATTTGCCTTAGGAAAGTCAGAACATCAAGATGAACTTTTCATTATAAAAAGCTGCTATGTTTTTTTTATAATTGGTATTTTCTTGACTTTATGGCTGGCTTAAAAAAAAAAAAAAAAAAAAAAAAAAAAAAAAAAAAAAAAAAAAGAAAAAAAAACGGATCGGATCGGATCGGATCGGATCGGATCGGATCGGATTATTCGGATCGGATATCCGTGTAAAACGGATCGGATCGGATCACGTATAATCGGATTTTCAATAATCGGATTCGGATTCGGATTCGGATTAATAGTTAATCGGATCGGATCGGATTTTGACAGATCCGACCCGGATCCGACCCGTTGACAGGCCTATTAGCAACATATGTTCAACGCTATATCGAACGCAGATAAACATGGTGCCGATGGAAAACTGCATCGCAATGCGGGAAGAAACGTGCTTGACAACGCAAGTTAAGTATGGAGGTATGAAAATACCAGTGAAACGTGCACAACAATGCAAACAATGTGTATAATAATGCGAGTGGCATGCATAATAATGCAGGATAAGTGTGACTTTACGAGCATATTTAAAACAAAACATCGAGCAAAGAAATGCAAGCTTCGATGAGGACAACTCAATCGCAACCTCCGGTTTACCTCTCGGAGGGGTCGCAACGTACTGAAAAAGGATACATCTTGCTCTTGACGAGTAACGAGGAAACACGTATCGAAAGATGGTGTTGAAGTTCCCGCGGAGGGATTTTGCGCCGGAAAGTGCACTTTTCTTGTACTTTCTCGAGAGCCGGGGACTCCGATCACCACCAAAATTTGCAAGGAGCTCAAAGAGACATTGGAGACCACCCAGGAGGGCCACCGACCACTTGGGGAGGCCACCGACCAGGTTTGGTGCAAGGGGGTGGTTGGCCTACCAGGAAAGGGGGTCGGCCGACCACCTTGCCAAAACAAGGACAGTTTTGTCCTTTTGCATTCAAATCTTTAAATGCACATGTCCCAATCACTATTCCTCATAACCTCAAGGCCGAAATCAGTTCTCCTTCCTTCCTAGACCATTTTCTCTCTCAGATCTGCTCTTTATACGCGTTTTCCAACGCTCCACACAAAGTTGTTTCGTGAATTCTTTCAGTTGTCTTCATTTTGGACCGATTAAAATTTGATTTCGGAGCTTCTTTCTTCATTTTCACCACCTGGGGTAAGTTTGTCTCGACATTTGGAACATTTTCTCGGGAGTTGACTTTTGTTGACTTTTTCATTTTCTGAGAGTTGACTTTTGTTGACTTTTTTCCATTCTGGCTCATTTTGCTCATTTTTGCTCCTTTTTTGCAGATTTCTTGAAATGGCAGGCCATTTCCCTCATGGTAGAGGTCCTCCAGGTGCCGGGGGTGAGTCAAACATCATGTCATTGCCCCCAAGGATTCGGCCATTTGACCCCGAGAGGTACGATCCTCCGGAGCACATCCTTCCCGTGAGCACTTTCTATCATTTTACCGACTTTGATCGACGAGCACTCGCGGATCTGCTACTACGGGAGTCGGAGTCTCACCTCTCTCACCAGGCACGAGAGGTATGTACTTCATTTTTACATTCTCTGCAATTTATTCTGCCTTTTCTGCACATTTCATGCTTTCGCTATATATGTTCATCTGCTCATTCTGAACACATTCACACACCATCCGGTCCACCTAGCACACAGCTCATGTATAACCAGACTTTGCTCGTTTTAGCATACAGCTCGCAACACAGAATTTTGTTGAGTTGGCACACAGCTTGTTCTGAACACTCAGTCTATAACACAGCATTATGTTTGCATTTTGAACACACAGCTCAAACACTTGAATTTCTGAACACGCAGCTCATGCTTTTGGTTGTGAACACGCAGCCCACACATTTTTTTTGAAATCTGAACACGCAGCCCATTTTTTGATTGTGAACAAGCAGCACACACCTGTTAAAAGTTGAACACGCAGCCCCAAACTTTTAAATTTCTGAACACGCAGCCCATTTTCTGACAGTGAACACGCAGCACACACTTGTTGAAAGTTGAACACGTAGCCCCAAACTTTTGAAATCTGAACACACAGCTCGAAACTTTGATGGTGAACACGCAGCACACACTTGTTAAAAGTTGAACACGTAGCCCAAAACTTTTGAATTTCTGAACACGCAGCCCATTTTCTAATTGTGAACATGCAGCACACACTTGTTGAAAGTTGAACACGCAGCCCAAACTTTTGAAATCTGAACACACAGCTCGAAACTTTGATGGTGAACACGCAGCACACACTTATTAAAAGTTGAACACGCAGCCCAAAACTTTTGAATTTCTGAACACGCAGCCCATTTTCTGATTGTGAACACGCAGCACACACTTGTTGAAAGTTGAACACGTAGCCTAAACTTTTGAAATCTGAACACACAGCTCGAAACTTTGATGGTGAACACGCAGCACACACTTGTTAAAAGTTGAACACGCAGTTCAAAACTTTTGAATTTCTGAACACGCAGCCTATTTTCTGATTGTGAACATGCAGCACACACTGAACACGCAGTCCACAACATTGTATCTAATTTGATTTGCACACAGTTTATATTTTCATTTTGAAACTGAATACATCTGTTCATTCTGAATGCAGGTGTCTTCCCGTGTTACACAGGGCTATGGCTCGATCATTGCTAGGGAGTGGTACGCAGAGCTCCCAGGGACCGTTCGTGATCTGGTTGATGGGGCAGGGTTCTGACCCTTCTGCGCGGGGATATCTCGCGGCCCTGCTGTAGACACCCCATTTTTTACCGTCCTCGAGACTTGGTTGTGCTTGCAGGTACACCCAACAACTAGTTTGATTGCTCGCTGAGTACTCGACTGTCACGGCAGAACATCACCGGTTCGAGCTTCCCGGACCCTGTATCCTTTCTGCCCTTTTTTGGACCTTGACTAGGTCCTGTCAGAGTGGACCTTTTGGTGCACTGCCGGCCATCGCATGGCACTGCCGGCTATGTCTTGGTTCTTGCCGGCCATTGGTAATGCCCTGCCGGCCATCAGTGAGCCACTGTCGGCCATTGCTGATGGCTGGCACCCCCCTATCTCAACTGGTTTTCCTCCAGATCTTTTGAGCCAGCTAGATTTTTGTTTACTCCCATCCATACACGTGTATGGAGGGATGGAGGCCTTGCAAAGCTTCTTGAAGAAGCTTTGGCTTTTCATTCCTCTATATAAGGAAGAAACCTCTTCCTTAGCAAGAGGTTCTGAGTTTTGGAAGGGCAAAACCTCTCTTTCTCTCTATACTGCTTGAGTTTTGTGCTTAGAAATTGGATTTCCTTGCACTTTTACACTACAACACCTAGATATACACCACCACCATTGAACCAAGCTTCTTGGGAGGTCTTCTTGAGGTCTGAAAGTGAGCTTCCATCCCCTAAAATTGCTGGTTTCGGAGAGGGTCTTCAAGGGTGAGCATTTTCCCCATTTTTGCACTTTCTTGTACCTTGTTTTAGCCCTCTTTGCATATTGATTTAGGCTTTGCTTATAACTGGAAAAAGTCTTTTTTTAAGTGCTTTTTAAGTTTGGTTAAGGTCATTTTGCTGTTTGGGGTGTGTAGCCCCCTTGCATGCTTTGTTTGGCTTTGTTTTAAGCCATATCTTGAGGCCTCCAAGCTAGCCTTGGTTTGGCCTTCCTACCACTAAAATCTAGTGGATTTTTAGTGGTAGAGGTGTGGTTTTGAAGTCCTAAATCAGAGGGGGTAGTCCCCTCTCTTTGTGTTCCTCTTTGCTTGCATTTTTGGCCTTCCAAAGGACCATCCCTCCATGCATCTTTGAGGCTTGGTTCAGGCCTATTTTTGTGATTCCTAGGACCTACCTTGGCCCTGTCCATGGCTGGTTTGGTCATATTTTGCATGCATATAGCATGTGTAGCATAACTCCATTCATAGCTCATCAAAGTAGCATGTGTGCTTAGCTTGTGTTGAGTCCATTTCAATGGGTTTTTGGTGATGTTTTACCATGTCATGAATCTTTTTTGGGTTGGTTTTGTCACTTCATGCTTGCATAATACACTTGTAGTGTAATTTTGCTCCCTAGCCATAGCTTGTTTCATGTTTTAGCCTATCCTCCTAACATGTGCTAGCTTAACTTTGGCCTGCAATAGTCCGTATTTTGCTATGATTAAGCTCTGTTTTGAGGTGTTAAGATAGCTTGTGCATTGCTTTGCATGGTTGTGGTTTAAATGCTTAGAATGGCCTAAAGGAGAGCATGCTTTTCTAGTTTGTTTTGACTATTTTCCAGCATGTTTTAGGCCCTAAATTAACATGTAGAAACTCTGTTTTGGTATGGATAAAACTCTCATACATTGCATTACATAGTTGTAGTTCATGTGCTTCGAGAGTCCATTGTTTGGGCATATCATTTGAGCTTGTTTTGGTGTATGATCATGGCATTTTCAGCATCAATATGGCATGTAGGGTGATTGTTTTGAGGTGTTTGAGACCTGTAAGCATTGTATCATATAGCTCTAGTTTATGTGCTTCATTGGCCTCTTGCATGAACATGCTTAATCAGCTTGTTTTGGCCTTGCTTCCTTGCACTTTGGCCACTGTTTTGGGATGGGCTGAGGTCTGCCCCTTCATCGTTTAAGCCCACTAATGCATGTTTGACATGTTGCATTACATTGGTCGCATGCTTGCATCATATCACGTTCGCACGTTTGCACGTCATTTAGCTAGTTGCATTGTGTATCCTTGTTGCATACTTAGTGTGTTTGCATTACATTAGCTTAGTTTGCACACTCGCATGCTTAGTTGCATAGCATTTGGCATGCCTTGGATATTTGAGCCTCATATTGCATATTTGAGCTACATAAAGCATACATGCATTGCATTGTTCGGATTAAGTGTTAGTCCAAACACGGGAAACGAGGGACGTTTCATACTCCGAGTGATGGAACGTGTCTCAATTCTCGGTCGCCGAAGCTCTTGACGATTCATGATAGAGTTCTAGGCTTTACTCGCTTCATTTGTGCATTCATTTTCATATTGATTTGCGCAAGTTGGATCTTTGGCCATCATGCATCGGGATGCGAGATTGATAGTCATGGATCCGACTAGGCCTCTCCCTTGATGTTTTGAGGTGATTTGGAGTGCCATGGTGCGTACATGTCCTTGGGAAACCCTCCTTTTTCTCTATTTTTTGCTTTGTTGCAGTTTGGTGTCACAGCACACCAGTGGCCGGCAGTGCACCACTGATGGCCGGCAGTGTCACACCCTTGGCCGACAATGCCCTGTTGTTGGCCGACAGTGATCCTTCCATGGCCGGCAGGCCACTGGTGACTTCCCCTGCAGTTTTTGGTAAGGTCCAGCAACAAGCACTGGAAGACACCCTGCAAACAGAGCCTCTAAAGAGCAACCGGAAGGCATTTCGAGGTGAAGAACCGAAGCGAGCATGCATGCCTCCCTTCTTCAAACAGAGCCGGAATAACACCGTTTACTGCTTTCCCTACCTGCTTGTTGTCATTCATTAATTAGTTAATTGATTCGTTAATTAATTAAGTTGTGTAATAATTAGTTGTAGCTAGTTATTCAATTTGGTTCTGTAATAATTAATTAGCTTGTGAGTTAGTTAATTAGGTGGCTTGTATTATTTATTCAGACCCTCCGAGCGAGGGCACAATTGTAATAAGTGTGCGTGCGTGTGATGTATGTCTTCCAACCCCACGTCTTTCTCCCTTTTATTTACCCGCTTATGATAGATAGATTAGGGCATGTTTCAATTAGCATACTTATGCTTGCATGTTTGCATCATTCATCTGTATTGCATGCACCGGGCCCGGCGCATCATACTAACTGCATTGTATTTCAATTTCGAGTTGAATACTTGTTAGTTGTAGCATTTCACATGCCATCCTTAGAATAGCCGAGCCTACTATAGTTGCATTTTGCATGTGTTGCATTAAGCATTTCTGTATATTTAGGATCATGTATGATTTCTAATCAACTTCTGTTTTGGCTTAGAATACTCGGTAAGTTTTGTGCTTTAGCATCCTTACATGTGTGTGAGTGACTGCCATGATGGCATGCTTACCATGAGGCTATGTGCTTATATGATATAACTGCCTGGATGCCTGCGGGTGAAGGTTGGGTTATTTGGATTGGAACAATTCATCGATTGTGAGTTTTAAGCCCACTTGAGAGTGGCAAATCATCTTGTTTTCTAAGCCCACCCGAGGGTGGCAAATCTACATCTTAGCCTACTTACGAGTAGCACCATCAAACCATTTTCAAATAAACACACATGAGATGTTTTGTTCCAATTCAGGCGATCCGGTCTATATTTGTATGCTTTGCGCATCACATAGTAAATCTAGGCTAATAACCGGAATAAGAACACATAATATTTTCAAAACTAGATATCATGGTTAGTAGAGGCCGATCTTTGATTGAGCGAGCGGGGGTGCTCACGAAGTGACCTACCCCAATCGTACCCAAGTTCCCGAGCCGAGGCAACTTTGGTGATGACGGACACGTGGCCTTAGGCAACGAGTCAGGGTTTCCTAAATTTCCCTCAAAATAAAATATTTAGGTGGTGACTCTGTATCTGGAAAAGCAGTCCATGTTTGGTACTTCTTTCAAAAAAAATCTGTTTTCAAAAACGATTTGCCGGATTTGGACTCTTTGACAATTCATCTGTCTTGCATTGTACTCTGCGAGATTAGATACAAGACCATGACTTTGAGTCCTGAACTGTAGTGAGCCTCAAATGAACAAAACAAGATTTCCACCCGGGACGTTCGGGGACGTCTACACCTGGGAGCAGGACACTGATGGGGGCACTCGTGGAGAAATGGTGGGACACCACCAACTCTTTCCACTTCTCAGCTACCGGGGACATGACGATGACCCCGTTCGATTTTGCGATACTGACTGGCCTTGACGTGGCCAGCCGACCGGTTCCCTATGACGCAGACATGGGCGAGTGAGAGGCAGCTTGGATTTATCTGTTAGGAGTCCATCCACCGATTGACAGATCATCAGGCAGAGTCAGGTATACTTGGTTTTCCACGCAGTACAGAGATACTATGCTCGAGACTCTAGCGGAGACAGAGCAGTACGTTCGAGGTTTCTTGATGTTCCTCTTTGGGACCACTTTGTTCTCCGATAGGGGAAACACCGTTAGTCTTTATCTGTTGAGTGCTCTGGTAGACCTATCACAGGTCAGTCAGTACGACTGGGGTGGCACCGACCTTGCTACCCTTTATTGTTACATCGCAGTACAGGGATACTATGCTCGAGACTCTAGCGGAGACAGAACAGTACACTCGAGGTTTCTTGATGTTCCTCTTTGGGACCACTTTGTTCTCCGATAGGGGAAACACCATTGGCCTTTATTTGCTGAGTGCTCTGGTAGACCTATCATAGGTTAGTCAGTACGACTGGGGTGGCGCCGGCCTTGCTACCCTTTATTGTTACATGAGCGCGACCTCCCGGGGGAGGGGGAACATAGTCGGCGGCTATTGGAGAGCCTGAGAGGTACTTTTTTGCCCCCTTGATTTACATTTCTGCTTTTTATTACCTATACGCTGCATACACGGCACACTTTACATTCTGTACTTTGGACTCTGCTCTCAACCTTCTATATTCTCTATACATTCTGTATTCTGATTGCTACTGCCCTGTTTTACACAGCTATGGGTTTACGCGTACTTTCTAACGCTAGCCCCGGAGCTCGAGGTGGCGACGCCTCTTACGATTCCCTACTCTCTCGTATTTGAGGGCCAGTACCGGCCGAGGGCTCGGGAGACTCTGCCTTACCTACGGCAGTTTTTTGATACTGTACGGACGACCGAGGTAATTCAGAACTCTCAGTTCTTCATATTTTTAGCTTTGATTCATCTTGCACATTTGCGATAGCTAATCAGCTCATAAACTGGTTATCTACAGATCACTTGGCAGCCTTGGGCGCCGTTGGGGGGGAGATATCCGCTTTCGTTTCCCCGGAGGGTGGGCCAGCTCTCAATAGAGGATCTTATTTGAGGGGCTAGTTGGTAGGGCCTAGTTTCTAGGGGATCGTTTTCTACGTCAGACGATGGGCTACACTGAGCAGAGTATCCCCTCAGTACCTCCAGATGACATGCGATCCACTGAGGGATTCACTTCCCATGGGGTCGAGATGGCTATGTTGGGTAATGATGTTATGTTGTTCCTAGAGGAGGGGGAGTATGCGACCTACCGCCATACGTACTTGATGCCTCCACTGACAGGTATCCGTACTCCTACGAGGAGGGCTGCTGGTGCATCATCGTCGGCTCGAGCCCGGGCTGCAGATGTTCCTTCGACTAGTAGGGCCAGCACATCGAGGAGTGGGGCTAGACAGATTCCCCTGATTTCCCCGACTTACCATCATGCTGGATGGCTAGATCTTCCGACCGAGTTGACTGGTTGGCGGTACGAGACATCCTATCCGATTCCCTTGGAACCCGCATTGCCCGATCACCGATACGTCAGAGACCCTGACTCGCCACCGGTGAGCTTTACAATTTTGATTTATCATTCAGAATATTTAGACATTCATTCATTTACTGATGACTTGTACTTGCGTCTGCAGCCTCCGAGCGAGTATATGGATGGATTGCTCGGCGTGATGGCCTCACTCGAGAGCATGGTCTTGCGGAGGGAGACGCTACTGTTTGTTGTCGGTGTTCAAGTACTTTTCAATTTCCCCGCATTTATCATATTTCTGCTGACATATTGAAATTGGACACTTCATTTTATCGGTTGACTGCATGTGTAGAGCACATCTGACATACCACATTCACATACTATATCTGTGTGCACACATTCCATGTATCATTCTTGCATCTACATCGGATATACATGTCGGCTAATGCACTCAAATTGTCCTTTTTAGGTCCCACCACTACAGGCTGGGCCATCCAGGCCTTCTCAAGGGACTGAGAAAGAGAGCTCATCTTGTGGACGAGGCAGGCACAGAGCACCCGTCATAGATGATGAGAAGTCCAGTGAGGAGGAGGAGTCTGCACATCCTCAGTCAGAGACATCTGCAGGTAGAGAGGAGGACTCTGGCTCCAATTCTGAGAGTGGAGGTGATGTTGGGAAGGATCCCGAGGATGGCAGTTCCGATTCGGATGATGGTGCCGATGGGGGTGGTACAGAGGTTGTTCAGCCGAAGAAGATGAAGAGAGCCTCTCGATCTTGAGCTTGATGGCACCGATGCATATGTTTCCTACTTTATTTTCCTTTTTACTAGTTATTGTAGCACATTAGCTTAGGCAGTTTTATTTTCTTTAAAACTTGTACCTTACTGTAAGATGTTGTAAAAAGAAAATATGGTGGAATGAAAAGGCCCTTTGTTCAAAAAGTGTTGTATTTTATGTTCTTATCATCGCATCGCATCATTTTGCACAAAAATGAGATTGAATGGGAATTGAGCATTGTATATCACCAAGCCAAGTAGTGAACCGACGCAACAAACTAAACAACCTATCTTACTAAGAAACAACAAAAACCTCAGCAAGTTTACAACTCGATAAGCAAAACACGACAATGTTTGATAAACAGAGAGTAACAACTTGATGTGCGAAGCTTGACGACTTAATAAGTGAACTCAACAACAACTTGATAAGCAAATACGACAACTCGATAAGCAAACTTAATAACAACTCGATAAGCAAACACTATTTCTAACGAATCGGGCGACGGAATGCATTCGAAACAAAGGTAAACTCAGACCTTCAACACTCCCAACGCACGGAAATGCAAGGAGCTCTCTTCTAGAGGCTAGGAAAAGACCAAAGACCACCTTCTTTCCATGGCCGACCACGTAAGGAGGCTGGCCAACCAGCTTTCTGCCCTGGAGACCAAAGGGGTGGTCGGCCTACCAAAAAAAGTGGTCGGCCGACCACCTGGTTTGGCGACCACCAGATTTTTGACACGTGTCCCCAAATAGTGCCTTATCCTCTTTAAAAGTTCCAACTTCGTGGTTCTCTCATTCCATCTCAGTTTTGCATCAAAATGGAGGCGTTTCTCATCGAAAATCTCGCAGCTTGGATTGCTACTTTAGACGGCTCGGAAAAGTTGAACTTCCGGGGCTTCGGCATAATTACACTATTCACGCTGAGTCGCACTCCGCTGCATTTTCCATTCCTCCATACCATGGCAAGGTTTTGGAATCCGGTAACACACGTCTTTAGCTTTTGCGGTCAAGAAATGTGCCCCACTTTCGAGGATTTCCAAGCTTTGATGGAATCCCAGCGCAATGAGGAGATCTTGCCCCAACTCCACTTCAACCATGCTCAAGCCTTAAGATGAATGTGTGGGCTCACTATGCACGATGCTCGGTCTCTGATCTGCAACGGAGAATTGGACATCCTCGGCTTGATTCAACGTTTTCCTGATCCCGGTGACCGCGGCGACCATCATTGACAAGGCTTTTGGCGACATGCCCTTTGTTTATGCCTGCTATCTCATTTCTTGCTTGCCTCAGGCTTCGGGGGATCTAGCGTTCGTCTGATTGAAGTTGCCCAAGGCTTGAAGGAGGGTAAGAGCTGTATTGCCATGACATTGGCCGAGACACTGATGGGCTTGGATGCTTTTCATCGCCAAGAGATGACTAGATTTGCGGGGAGTCCACTACTGCTGCAGGTAATGTTTCCCTCCCTATCTCACATATATATTGCTCACATCGCTCGGCCCTCAGGCTCGGTTTTTCTCACAAAGCCCTTTTCTCACTTTTCTCTCAACGTACACCTTTCTATTCTTTAATCTCTCATTTTTCATCCCTCCCCAGGCGTGGTTGATGGACAAGTTACAGGTTGTGGACTCTTGCCCAGCATACTCGGCTCGTGGCTACTTCTTCCGACGACGCCTAGTCGATGCCCTTGATGAGGGATGGTGGTTCGACTGGATGTGCCATTTATCCGCAGACCGCATTGCTTGGCGTTGTCCTTGGCTCAATCTACTGGCAATGAGCTACAGCATGTTCCGGCAGACTGGGATTCAGTTGATTGGTCTGGCGCACTGCGTGTTTTACTTTCCTTTCTGGTTCCAGTGCCAGTTCAGCCATGATCAGACTTGCCCGCCAGAGGGGATAGAGTACCCTACTGCATTCCCGGTCTGAGGCGCACAGTTTGCTCGGTATGCCACAGCGTGGAGGACGAGAGAACTCCTGGCCCCCGCTCCCACTTTCAGTTGCACTTTGTCTGATGAGTGCACAGATTGGCTCAATGAAGAGGCACAGACTGGGCCTACTTTAGCGTCAGAAGCTTCGACCAGCTCTGGGAGGGGGCGCAGGAACACCTGACTCAGCTATGCCCCGGATTTATTGCTTTATTATTACTTTCAAGTTTTCTTTATGAATATAACCAAAAACAACTTCAATTTGTATGCAAGAGCAGGAGGACTCTGTATTGAAATCAATAAAATTGAAGGTTGTGGGTACTGAAAATTTTCGCTTTGGTCCAAAAATGGTCTGAGTTGTAAAAAAATTAATTTGAACAAAATCAACTTTTATTAAAACTTTTCAAAACCATTTTCGATATGGATCAGAACTGGACACGCCTGAGATCTGTCACTGAGACGCACAACCCCAGATCCCAGCAACTGGAAAGTTGCCCCTAGTCTGAAATAGCACTGCACCGGAGATCACAACCGAGGCTCTTGAATGTTGAATATACAAAGATGACCGAGATGATCAAATGGACAGAGTTGATCGGGGAAGAGGTTTATGGCTGAACTTCGAGGTGAAGTTGCCTACGTATCCCAAAGATGGGAATCAAGCCTTACGTAGTTCAGGCTCAAGTTCCCTCGAGTATTTTCACTCTCCTTTTACGCTCTAACTTTTGCCAAGGCCACCCTTTGCAGGTTTTCAACCTTGCGAGCTCAATTTTTGTAATTTCAAATTTTTCATGCTCTAACTTTTGCCTAGGTCGCCCTTTCAGGTTTTCGGCCTAGCGAGCCACTCAGGGGTAATATTTCTTCAACTTGTCCATGTTGATCGGCTGTGAGAACTCTAGGCCATCTAGGTCCATTAAAACGACGGTTCCACCTGACCAAATAGACTTAATGATGTAGGGACCAGTCCAATTAGGTCTGAACTTGCCCCTCGAGTCGTGGATGGGAGCTCAGTTGTCTTTGAGAACCAAATCTCCTTCTTTCAAATTCTTGGACTTGACCTTCTTGTTAAAAGCCCTGGCAATTCTGCGTTGATAACCCTGAACATAGTACAGTGCTTTCAGTCTGCACTCGTCAAAGAGCATGAGTTCTTCGAATCTACTCTGCTACCAATCTGCCTCGGCTATCTAACACTCAGCCAGCACTCTCAATGACAGAACCTCAATCTCGATAGGTAGAACGGCATCCATCCCATAGACTAATGAATACGGAGTCGCCCCAGTAGAAGTTCTAATTGACGTCCGGTAACCCCACAGAGCAAACGGCAGCTTATCTGGCCAGTCCCAGTAGGTTTCCACCATCTTCTGCAAAATGTGTTTGATGTTCTTATTGGCGGCCTCGATTGCTCCATTGGTTTGCGGCCGATATGTGGATGACTTATGAAAAGCCACATTGTATTTCTCTAACAAGTCAATTACTTCCTTCTTGAAGTGGGAACCATTATCTGAAATAATCTCGTTTGGGATCCCATAGCAACAGATGATGTTGTTCCTGATGAACTTTGCAACGTGCGAAGCCTTTAACACCGCATAAGATTGGGCCTCGACCCACTTCGTGAAATAATCTATTGCGACCAGGATGAACTCATGCCCATTACACCCCTTCGAAGTGACGACCCCGATCACATCATTTCCCAAACTGAAAATGGCCATGGCAAAGTCATATTGTACAGCTTCGACGGTGGGATGTTCATGCAGTTTGCATGGATCTGACATTTGTGGCATCGCCAAACAAAGCCGATACAATCCTCCTCCATGGTGGACCAGTAGTAACCTTGTCTGAGAATCTTCCGAGCTAACATTACCCCGTTCATATGCGCTCTGCACTCTCCTCCATGGATGGCCTCCATTAAGCGCTTCGATTCTTCGGTATCAACGCACAACTTATGCATTCCCAAATGACCTCTCTTATACAGTTTACCCCCGCAGATGATGAACTGAGCAGCCATTCTTCTAATCGCCCTTTTATCCTTGGCATTTGCCTCTGGTGGGTACGCTTCTCTCTCCAAGAAGTTCCAGACATCGTGATACCAGGGGTTTTCATCTTGAACCTCTTCTATGGCAGCAATCGACTCGTAGGCTGGCGCAAATTTCTAGTCAATGATGATCGGACGCATCCGGACTCCGAAAGGGATGTCTATCATGGAAGATAGAGTTGCTAGTGAATCTGCGAACCTGTTGTTCTCTCTTAACAGATGAGGAAAGTTTAGTTTCTCAAAGCGAGGAATGAGCAAGTCCAAGGTCTGATAGTACATTATCATCTTTTCTTCTTTGACTTTCCAATCTCCTTTTGCTTGAGATACAACCAGGTTCGAGTCCCCGATGACATCCAACCGTTTTGCCCCTAGTTCCAGGGCTGCTTCTAAACCAGCAATGCACGCTTCATACTCTGCTTCGTTGTTCGAGACTTTGAACCAGAGCTTAAATGCTAGAGGGATACGGGAATTATCAGGTGCTATCAGCAACACCCCTATCCCATACCCATATTGGTTTGACGCTCCATCAAAGTACATCGTCCAAGTTTCATCTTCGATATGCAAAATGGCCTCATCTGGGAATAAGTACTCAACTGCTTCACCTCCTTCCACTAGATGAACGGCTAAGAATTCCGCTACCGCTCTTCCCTTGACTGACTTGCACGTCACATATTTCAGATCGAATTCGAAAAGTAACAGCAACCAACAAGCTAGCCTACCCGTAAGTGTCGGTTTCTCAAAGAGATATTTGATGGGATCTAATCTTGAAACCAACATTACAAAGTGAGCTAACAGGTAGTGCCGCAGCTTTCTGGTAGCCCATACCAAGGCTAAGCAAGCCTTTTCCAACGGTGTGTAGCGGGTTTCATACTCCAGCATCTTCTTACTCAGATAGTAGATAGTCATCTCCACCTTGTCCTCAGACTCTTATGCGAGCATGCAGCCCATTGTAGTCTTAGTCACTGAAAGGTACAAAATCAATAGTTTTCCCGGCTCAGGCAGTGACAATACGGGTGGGTTCTGTAAGTATTCCTTGATCTGTTCAAAGGCAGCTTGGCATCAGCCATCCCATTAGAATTTCTTTTCTTTCTTTAGGAGACCAAAAAGTGGTTCACAAGTCAAGGTTAATTTTGAGATAAATCGTCTTATGAATTGCACTTTACCCAGAAAGCCTCGCACCTTCTTTTCAGTCCTTGGTGGTGGCATTTCTAAGATGGCCTTGATTTTAGAAAGGTCAACTTCGGTACCTCTCTGTGTAATCAGAAACCCTAGCATTTTCCCTGCTGTAACACCGAACGTGCATTTCTGAGGATTCAGCCGCAACCAAAATTCTCTGATCCTTTGGAAGAACTTTTGCAAGGCAGTGTAGTGGCCCTCTCTTTCTTTGGACTTGACAATCATGTCATCCATATACACCTCAACCTCTTTGTGGATCATGTTGTGCAATATTGTGGTCGCGGCCCGTTAATATGTAGCTCCAGCGTTCTTCAACCCAAATGGCATCACCCTGTAATAGTAAGTCCTCTACGGGGTGGTGAAAACAGTCTTCTCTAGGTCTTCAAGTGCCATCACTATCTGATTATAGCCCGAGAATCCATCCATGAACGAAAGCAAAGCATACCCCGCTGTGAAGTCCACTAACTCATCAATATGCGGCAAGGGAAAGTCTTCCTTCGGACTGGCTCTGTTCAAATCCCTGAAATCCACGCATACCCGGATCTTGCCATCCTTCTTCAGCACTGGAACAATGTTGGCCAACCAAGCTAGGTATTCGGATACCAGCAGGAACCCTATATCGATTTGCTTTGTGACCTCTTCTTTAATCTTGAGGGCCCAGTCCGGGCGGATCCTTCTGAGTTTCTGTTTAACGGGTCGAGCATCTGGGTCAAGAGGGATCCGGTGCTGTACAATCTCAGGATCGACTCCAGGCATGTCTTCGTAGGACCATGCGAAAACAACTTTGAAATCTTTTAATAAAGCGACTAAGCGCTCGCGTTCCTCCGAAGACAACGTGGACTCGATCTGGACCAGCCGCGGGTCCTCCTCAGTACCAACATTAATAGTAGTGATTTCATCAATTAAAGGTTTAACAAATCATTCCTGCTTTTGATCAATTAAGCGTTGCAAAATCGAAGGAATTTCTTCCCCATCGTTTTCATCAAATTTTTGAAAGTCCTGATTAATACAATAAATCAAGGGCACAGAAAAGTACTCAGAAACCCCATCAATTCCATTCTCATTAAGCATTTCCAAATCGTCCGATTCTTCTGTTACAGCAGACTCAAAAGAGAAAGAAAAAGACGACCTAGACAAGACTGTGGTATCCGGGTTATCACCCCCAGGAATACCGGACTCAAACTCAGTCGAGCTGGAACCTGATTCAGACTCTACAAACTCGGTGGAATCAGATTCCGGCTCACTACCTGACCTGGTGCTGCTTGATAAAAATCCCTCCTCGTACTGCCAGATGAGAGAGGGTGCGATGGATGCATCCAAAATATTTGACGGTGGGCTCACAGCCATTTTATTCCCGATCATGGATACCGAGAAGTTATCCCCCAAGCACTTCTGTACGATCGGAGGATCTGAAAGTAGACAAGCCAGCGCTACCCCCATTTCAACTTCAACGCTCTCGAAATCCACATTTTTACACTGCTCAACCTCAGCTGATGGGTCTGTCTGCTCTTCGGCAACATCATCCCCGGATAACTGCAGGTCAAAGAAGATCTCAAAACCCGGCAGGCGCCTCTTCTCAACATTCAGCCATGGCTCTGGGAAGCCACAAAATGGAAAGTCCTCCCCCTCCCGGATGAAGCGTCCGTTTAGGGTACCTTGGATAAGTCGATGCATTAACTCAAAAGGCTTCCCCGCCTTCTTTGCTCTGGCTTTCCCAGCCATTTCTTTGCCTTTTCTTACCTAGTCCTCTTTGGTGGGCGAATAACCCAAGCCAAAGATATGCGGATTGTGCGGCACTTCGGCCGATGTTGCAATGCCCTTCCGGCCACTTCTTCCCAGTCCCATCCCAGGGATATGTTGAAGCTTGTTCATGAGATACACTAACTGCACGCTGACATACAACCCCTCACTATCGGCCAAAATGTTTTGCACAACTCGAGCCTCAGCCAAAGTAAACCCTGATAAGAACACATCCTCCGTACCGTGCTCGATTTCTAAGACTGGTGTAGACACCTCCGGCAGCGGATGGATTGATGAATTTCCAAAAACTATAGCTACCCCCTTCCCGTGAGGGTGTTTCAACATCTGGTGCAAGGTGGAAGAAACTGCCTTTACCTGGTGCAACCACGGTCGCCCCAAAAGTGAGTTAAAGGTTGCGGGAACGTCCAAGACATGGAAATCGATCTCGTGTTGTCCTAGACCAACTTGGGTCTGAATTTTGACAGTCCCCATCACCTCCCTACTTGTGTTATCATACACCCGAATCACCTGGGCAGTGGATACGAAGTCCGCAGGCTTCAACCCGATTGCATATGCCGTCCTTGATGGGCACACATTAATGGCGGATCCCGCGTCGACAAGAACCACTGGTACCCATTTTGCCTCTACATTCCACAGAGATATAAAGAGGTTTGTTGTGATTTGCGCCCTCAGGCGGTAGTTCTTTGTCAGAAAAGGTCAACGTCGGGGAACCTCTTCCCAGAAAAACCAATCCAACTAGTTACTCCGGCGTGGTGTCTATCGAGAGTTTGGCCTTGTCCATGGCTGAAAGGACGGCCTGTCTATGTACTCGAGAAGCCATAAGCAGTCCCCAGATGGAGATGTCTGCTTGTATCTTTTTCAACTGTCTCAACACAGCCTCATCTTTGAGTTGCTTTTCTTTCTGTTTCTCTTCCTCCTTGTCCTTCCCGGACGCTTCTGGTTGATCTAGATGTGAGGGCTTGAAATACAGCCCGCTCCTAGTCATATGATCGACTTCGCCGATGTACCAGGTATCATTAGATTGAGTGCTCCCCCAATCCTCATCTGTGTGGATAAGACATAGATCATCGTCTTCCCACCACATTCCATCGGCAGCCGATAGACACCTGTCCGGCTCCGTTTCAAAAATCTCTGTGCCCGCTGCACTTTGCATTCCTGTACTCACAATACGTTCTGTTCTTGTGCACACAGCACTCTCAACCCCCCACAGGAGCTTTAGCCTTTCTGGCTCTTTCGAAATCTTCGATCTTTTCTTATTCTAACTGTTTCAACACAGCCTGTTCAACATTTCCTGGATTCACAATGCCCAAGTCCCGAACGAAATTCTTAGCACCGATGCTCTCTAGCGATGCGAACTGATTCCCGGCCCTTCCGGCCGCAACTAATGTTCTTGCCCCTGCCAGGCCCTGTTCTGGTTAGGATTCTTTCACAACATCCAGTTGATCATCTAGCCACCCAGTAACCTCTGCTGATTTCTCAAAATCAAACCAGTTGACTGTCGCGTCCCCTGGATCTTGGTCGTTGAAAAACTGGAGGTTGGCAAAGTCCTCTTCCACAGCCGCCAAATCATATGTCCTCTGCTCAAATCCATCCCCCTAGATCACACAAAGCTCTGCCCTCTCCGGCAATTCTATATTTGGCCCAACCTGGCCTACTAATAGAATGTAGTCACTTGAACTGTATACCTTCTCAGCAAAACTCCCAGACTGCTCAGACTCTGTTTCAACAACCCCATTCTTCTCTGAAATCTCCCCTGTTCTATCTTTGACAGGCACCACTATTGGCTCGGGTTGGGTTCTGGAGATGTCCAACATGCACAAGTCAGTGCTGTCGGGAAGGAACACCTCCGGCTTGGGTAAGTGAGAAGGAGTAATATAGATGTTGGGGTCGTATGACGTGACCCCGGTCTGGATAAAGTTGATGCGTTTGGAAGGTGGAGCTTGGCTGTGTGGTGGTAGAGGGTTAGTTGTGACGTTGGGTTTTTCTGGAGGCATAATCACTTGTTTGTCAATGAGATCTTAAATCTCATGACACAATCTGAAACAATGGTCGATATTGTGACCATGTTGCTGGTGAAAGGCGCAATACTTTGCCGGGTTATGAGAAGGAGGTAGTGGATTTGGCAATGGCCTCGGTTCCGGGGGCTTCAAATGCCCTTTTCTAATTAAAACCCCCAAAGCCTTGGACAGGGTCATATATAGTAGGGTGAAGGTTCTTTGGCCTTGGGGTGCGAATTTGGTTGTTTGTGGGTTACTTCCAGATGCACCGGTGAATGGGGTAGCCGCAAGGGCTCTTGGGGGATTGGTGGTGACCATGTTTACTTCTGAAGCTTTGGTAGTTGCGACATTGCTTGTGCCGGTATTGGTGTTGCGGTTATAAGTTCTCCTGGGTTGCTCTCTGTCTTGGTCAATCAGACCCTGTTTCATAGCATCCTCAATTTGTACCCCCATCTCGTGCAAATCTGAAAATGTGGGAAAGGGGAGAACAATCATTTTCTGCATGAGCTTAGGCTGGAGATTGTGCACAATCATCCGTATTTGATCTTTATCAGTTGGCCTAAGGGTCATCATTGAGGCCTTGGCCCTCCACCGGGTCACAAAATCAGAGAAGCTCTCCTTAGGCTCCTGCCTTGTCGTCTCGAGATAACGGGTTGTAATCTCGATTTGTGTATTATAGGAGTACTGTGCAATGAAAGCCTCGGCCATCTCATCCCAGTTCCGCTTGACATCGTCTTCCAATTTTGCGTACCAGATGGCCGCCACACCCGACAGGGTCTGGCCAAATAATGAAAGCTTCTGTAGTCTAGTTAGGCCCATCGGCCTCAGTATGTCCGAAAACAAACGTAGATGCACCATGGGATCCCCGGACCCGTCGAAGCGGTCGATTTGTGGCATCTTGAACACATCTGGCAATGTCACAGCCGCGTCGGTATACCCGTCCTCAATGTTTGGGATGGACTTTACCCCTTGGGATTTCTTGAATTACTTCTCAAGCTTACTCAACTTCAACGCTGTGGGGTCCACCTCGAACTCGAAGGGGGAATCCGGTAGATTGATAGGCGTGGGTGCCTTGGATAGTTGAGGTAGAATCGGGGGCAGAGCCGGTCCCATTGGGATATCTGTGTCCTCCTGGACATTCTAAACATTCGCCGTTTCTCCGGGTATTGGGACCCTCGGTGGGGGAGGAACCTGATGTGAAGTTGATGCTCCGACTTGCTGCTGTAGCCGAGTAATTAGCTCGGCCTGCTGGGCCATGACTTCGGCATGTTGTTTGGCGACTTCTACCTGAGGGACAGTGTCCTGCTGCATGACTCTCATACTCTCTTGGAGCTGACGGACCACCTCCTCCATTCCTGCCATACTGTTCTGATTTGACTGAACTACCGGTATATCTGTTTTTGTAATAGACTCAAAAATCTCAGCCTGACTATTCAAAGACCACTGATCTGGCAATCTCGGTACCGATACACTGCGTCTTCTCGACCTCCGCCTGACAACCGGGGGTAAAGAATAGAACACTGGTTGTCCGTCAACCAGATCCTCAGATCGACGGAGTCGGCGACCTCTAATCCAGAGTGCTTGGGGAATATCTGCTTGGTTGGAAGCTATTGTGTTAAACTACCCTAGCAAAAAGATAAATAAAAGCAATAATAAGGAAATAAACAACCAGACAAACGGACAGCATAACAGCGTAAATAAACACACAACACACAGTTGGGCATCACAATACACAGTTGATAAGCTGAATAGACTGTTCTCAAACACTGATCATTGTTCCCACATCACTGCCTCCAAAACTGAATCTGATACCCGCAGATAACTGATTCCCAAAATACTAAACTGGTGCCCGCAGGCCTGATACCCAAACTTGTAAACTGATACATGCATTCCTATAGAGACGCACTCTAAAAGCACATAACAAACAAGTGATAGCCAAAACACCCCTATGGAGGGATAGGGTTTTCCCTATCCTATTTTGTCAGGAGCTAGGGTTTCACTACACACGCAACGGTTTCACACAACCTACAATCGGGTAAGCAACCTGTCCTAGCTTGGAATGGTCACTATGGATTCCGAATATGCACTAGGTCGAATGGTCAAAAGGGTGCCCCGGTAAAACCGGGGTTTGTGTTCCCATCGTGGCAAAGCCCATAACCGGTTAGCCTTATGGCACGCTTCTCGAAGCGAGCCTCCGGCAAACCGTTCAGGAATAGCAGACGGCAAACACTGTGACTTAGGCGCACCACTACAAATGCAATGCAAAGAAACACATAAGTGTAATCAAAACAAGATATCATGAGTTCGAGTCAAGTTCTCTAAATCCCCAGCAGAGTCGCCAGAAACTGTAGACGTCCCCGAACGTCCCGGGAGGGAATCCCGTTTTGTTCATTGGGCTCACTACAGTTCGGACTCAATGTCACGGTCCTGTATCTAATCTCGAGAAGTGCAATGCAAGACCGATGAATCATCAAAGAGTCCAAATCCGGCAAATCGTTTTGAAAAATAGATTTTTAGAAAGAAGTGCCAAACATGGACTGCTTTGCCAGATACAGAGTCGCCACCTAAATATTTTATTTTTGAGGAATTTAGGAAACCCTGACTCGTTGCCTAAGGCCACGTGTCCGTCATCACCAAAGTTGCCTCGGCTCGAGAACTTGGGTACGATTGGGGACGGTCACTTCGTGAGCACCCCCACTCGCCCGATCAAATATCGGCCTCTACTAACTATGATATCGAATTTTGAAAACATTATGTGCCCTTATTCCGGTTATTAGCCTAGATTTACTATGTGATGCGCACAGCATACAAGAATACACTAGATCGTCTAAGTTGGAACAAAACATCTCATGTTTGTTTTTGAAAGCGGTTTGCTACTCGCAAGTAGGCTAAAATGCGGATTTTGCCACCCTCAGGTGGGCTTAGAAAACATGGTGATTTGCCACTCTCAAGTGGGCTTAAAATTCACATTCGAAGAATTGTTCCAATTTAAATAATCCAACCTTCACCCACAGACATTCAGGCAGTTATATCACATAAGCAAATAGCCTCATGGTAAGCATGCTATCATGGCAGTCACTCACACGCATGCAAGGATGCTAAAGTATAAATACTTACCGAGTACTCCAAGCCAAAGAAAGAAGCTAATTAGAAATCATGCATGAATCCTAACTATGCTGAAATGCCTAATGCAACACATGCAAAAATGCAACTAAGATAGGCTCGGCTATTCTAAGATGGCATTTGAGATGCTACAGGTAACATGTGTTCAACTTGGAATTGAAATACGATGCAGTTAGTATGATGCGCCGAGCCCGGTGCATGCAATATAGATGAATGAATGCAAACATGCGAGCATAAGTATGCTAATTGAAACATGCCCTAATCTAACCATCATAAGCTGGTAAATAAAAGGGAGAAAGACGTGGGGTTGAAAGACATACATCACACACACGCACACTTATTACAACATTTCCCTCTCTCGGAGGGTCCGAATAAATAATACAGACCAAATAAATAATTAACTACTCTAGCTAATTAAATATTACAAAACCCTAATTAATTAACAAATTAACTAAGAAACGAAATAAACTAGCATGCAGATCTATGGACCGCCTCAGCTTTGTTCTGAATGATGAAAGATGCATGCATGCTCGAGTCGCCTTGTCGGGAAATTCCTCGCATTGCCCCAATGTGCCTCTGTTCGCAATTGATCCCGGAATATTGTACAAAGCTCTGGAAGGCTGCTGGTTTCTGGTTTGCTGCAACAGAGAGCAAGAAAGGGGCATGGCAAAGAATTTTCAACACATGTGCGCACGACCACTCTCCCCGTCATTGCACAAGCTCTAGGGAGTGTTGTCCTCGATCCTCGTGCCATCAATCACCCATCTCGATGCATGATGGCCGAGGAGTCAAATTGCACGACTCAATGTGAAATGAATGCACCTATAAACACAACAAGGCCTAAACTCCATCATGGGTAATCCGGAGTGTCAGCGACCGGAAATTGAGACACGTTTCGTCACTTTAAGTACGAAACGTCCCTCGTTTCTCGTGTTTGGACTAACCCTACCCCAAACACAATGCAATGAGATGGCATACACAATGTGACTAACATGCAACCCTAAATGCAATGCAACCTAATCATGCTAGCATGCGAGGGATGATATGCACACATGCAATTAGCATATGCAATGCTATGAACTACGAATGGCATACTCAATGCTCATGACATAATATGGCATACGCGATGCACACATGGAAACTAATATGCACATATGAAGACTATCAATGAGATGATCAAGGCACACAACGCAATGGCCAAACATGCAACAGCATGAACTATATGGCATACACGATGCAAGATGGACTTAAACTAAAAGGAGTGGACCTCAGCCACACTCAAATCAGTGGCCATACATGATGAAATTAGGCAACAAAACACATGTGAATATGCACAAATGCAGAGGACCGAACCTAAGGCATCAAATGCCACTCTACCAAAGCATGGCAGGGGATGAAATATGGCATGCAATCATACATTTTCCAGCTCTGAAATATGATACACAATGACCCCAAATCATGCAAACACTTCACACAATGCATGCTAGATGGACCGAATACCGAAACTAGTGAAGCGCATTACACTAGAGGTACTCAGAGCAATGCACAAATGGCAAAACTAGCCCCAAATAGAACCTAGGCAGGTCCAAGATAGTGGGAATATGGTCTAAAATAATGGCTCGAAAGGCATGGAAATGAAGCTCATGCAATGGTCCAAAAACGAGGCATTTATGCACAACTCTCAAACGCATTTAAAGAGTGGAAAACATGGGAGTATGGCATACATATAAGCTCTGAAATATAATGCACAATGGCCCCAAAACATGAAAACACCTCAGTATATGCATGCAATAGGCCTCAAAACTCAAAGCTAGGCATGGATATTGTACTACAAGCATGCAAAACAAGCATCATTCAACCATGAGGCACAAAAACAGAGCTAAGGCAGTCCAAAACATGCACAAAATCAGTTTAAGGCATGGCCAAAAAGTGCTAAAATCAAGGGCCAACAAAGCATGCAACACAAGCTAGTAAAGGAGATTTGCATTACAAGTATGTGAGACAATAAAGAGGCTACCAAACTAGCAAAATTCAGAGGTATGACATGCCAAATAAACCCCAAAAACCCACTGAAACATGGTCAATGCATGCAAGAATGATAGGCTCCTTTGAAAAGCCATGAAGAGGGTCACTCTACACATGCAAGAGGGACACTTAATATGGAAAAACCACCTCTAGACAGAGGTTATGAAGGCCCTAAAACTCACTGAAAATGGCCTAAAATGAGGCTAGGAAGCATGCAAGTAAAGGCTCCTTTGAAATGCTATGAAGAGGGTTAGTCTACACATGCAAGAGGGACACCTAACATGGAAAAAACAGCTCTGGACAGAGGTCATGCAGGTCCTAAAACACACCAAAAATGGCCTGAAACATGCTCAAGAAGTGTGTAAATATAGGCCCCTTTGTTAGGCCAACAATGCTAGTAAACAAGACAAGGGGTGAGAGGGTCACCCCTCTCTGATTTTGGGGCTCAAAATAGTATGCTAGCCACTAAAAATTCATTGTATTTTAGTGGCTAGAAGGCCAAACAAAGCTCACTTCAATGGCCTAGACGCATGGCTCAAAACAAGATGAAGACAAGCATGCAAGGAGGTAGATGACCCCCAACAGAGAAATGACCTTAAACAAACTTCAAGAGGAGCTCAAAATAAGACTTTTTTCAGTTTATGAAAAATCTCAAATATGCTTGAAAACTAGGCTAAAAGATGGAACAAAAAGATGCCAAAAAGAGGGAAAGAAGTGTTACCCTTGAAGCTCAGCAACTGCAGCAGCTTTGCGGCCAAAAACTTAGACCTTAGGACCTCTCATGACCTTCCAAGATGCTTAGGTTGGTGTTGGAGGTGTTAGGCTAAGAGGTGTAGTGTAAATGTGCAAGAACAATGGACCTTTGAGCTTGAATTAGAGACATATAGAGACATGTATATTGTATGCCTTAGAACCAAAATCTGAACCTTAAGCAAGGAAGAGGAGGATCTCTCTTATAGACAAGAGGGTTCAAAACTTCTCCTAGAAGCTTAAAACCAAGCTTGTAGATCCTCCATACACGTGTATGGAGGATCAATTTTGTGCCTTCCAGCTGGCACAGCTAGCAAGCATTTAGGGAGACAAACATGCAGAGAGCTGGCCGACCAGTTCAGGTGGTCGGCCGACCACTTCCCTTGGTCAACCAACCAGTTCAAAATGGTCAAGTTAGCAAAAAGTGGTCGGCAACCCTGATTGGTGGTCTCCAAGCTGAAAGCAAGCTAGTGGTGGTATGAGAGACCAGTAAATGTAGCCCAAAAGTGAGGGAAACCACCTACCTGTCAAGAAAATCGGTTGGAGGAGAGAGAGATGGTCTCCAAAAGAATTGCTGGTCTCCTACCCTTCTACCACCTTCCAAACATGGAAAACAAGGTCCATACCAAAAATGAACCAAGACGGATGCAAAACGATGGTTCGGGGGCCAAAACGCGCAGCCAGGTGCCCCGAAAACTGACTGTTAAGCATTGAAAGTGGCGTGCGACCACGAAGGCGGTCTCTCGGGCCACAGTGTCCCTCTAGAGAAAGGAAACAAGGTGTGTGTCAAAAACCAGAGCAAACGGAGAAAGTTAAGCGGTCCTGAACCGAGGCGCACGGCCGACGGCTCCGAAAATTGAAAACTGGTCTCCAAACGGGAATAGTGGTCTACGGCCACTGAGAGATGGTCTACGAGACCTCTCCCTCCCTTCAGGAAGAGAAAACAGAACCTGGTTCGCAAACCGAGGCAAAGCACAGAAGAGTCCCGAAGTCCGGAGGCAAGGCTCTCAGCTGAGACTCCATAACCTCAGAACGAGCACAACATGCGCAATCACCGAGCGCTCAATCGATGATGTCTGAGTCTTAAGGTCGGTCAAAAATGGGGTGTCTACACCCTCTAATTGGTGATTGATCAAAGTTATGAGGCCTAAGTTAGTGATTTACCAAAGCTATACCTGCTTCTTTCTTCTCTTTTTTTTTTTGATAATATATAATCCCTAATTAAATTGCACCTTATCACATAACATTCACTATTTTATTTTATTCTAATTATATATAATATTTAATTAAATAATTAGGGTGTCGCAGTTTTAACTTGAAGCTTCCCATTTGAGAGTGTGTAGGTCGCACTTAATTACTGCATGGATAACTCATTAATTTCAATTTCAACAACACTACCGAAATTAACAAAATTTTAGTTTGTTATTAAAAAATGGGAAGGTAAAATGAAAAGGATGGACAAGCTGTTCATTTTCGTACAAGAAAGAAAAAAGGAAAGAAGGCAGTAAATATAAGGGGAAAAAAGAAAAAAGGAAAATGAGGAGCATTTATTAAGTTGATAGTCTTTCTTTTTTTTCCCTCTTTTTTTGGTGCTTTCTTTTTTAATTATGCTACGTAGCTCGAAACTGCCGAGCTCAAATTTAGCCCGAATTCAAAACGATGTCGTTTCGTCGTTTTGAATTTTTTTTTTTTTCAATAACTGGCTGAAGAAAAATCAAAAAAGAAGAAGAGAGAAGAAGAAGAGAGTAGCTGAGAGAGAGAGAATCATCATCATCAACCACCCAACAAGCCATTCATCTTCAGATCTTCATCAACATCATCATCAACAACCATTCTTCAGATCCAGAAAAAAATAAAATAAAATCAACCATTCTTCAGATCCTCAACAACAACATCTTCATCAACATCATCATCATCAACACATTTTTAGATCGAGATCCACTATTTTCACATCTTCATCATCATCACCATCATCATCTTCATCATTTCCAGATCCGGGCTGGAAAAAAAAACGGAGGCGGAGGTGGAGGCGACCCTCTCTCTCTCTCCATTCCCTCTTCCTCCCTCTTCTCTTTCTCTCTTTCTCTTTCTCTCCCTCTTCCTCTTCTTCTCTCTTCTCTCTGCTCTCCTCTGTTTCAGACATGAGGGGAAAAAAAAAAAGAAACTGCCCAAAACGACCGTTTTGGGCAGTTGGGGGATTCAGGGAAGAGGGATTCGAGCTACGAATGATTATTCTTTTAATAATTGTTTTGTTGTTGGTTGATATGGTTTTCTGTTATGTTCATTAGTTTTGTCTACAATCATTGCATCATTTTATCAAGTGAATACAATGTCAAGCTTATTCTTCAATCAACATACTCTTAACGCTAAACTATTTTCACCTCATTGCCACAACCAAAAATTAGTTTAACATTGTTCTAATTTATATTGGCGAAACTTTCCTATGGTTCCAAAATTCAGTAAAGAGGAGAGATCACATATAAAGTTGATAAGATATTTGAAAAATTCAACCAGATATCTAAATTCACGTATGCAAACATTTTGTATTCCACAATGAGTCGCTTTGATTGACTTCTACAAATTAAAACTATGCTTTCATTTGGATTGCATCCATTGTGGATTAAAGGGGTGGGATAGCTTTTATATTAGGTCAAATATCAACCTCTCTTGCTTTATTTTGGAATCGATTAGATTTTATTTCTCATGTATATTTATTTCCTCCTAAATTAATGAGAGACACTTTATATGACAAAATCAAAAATCTAAAGGTTTCTAATTCTTAATTCTAATTTTATGTTTTTCGTTTCTATATTTCTCTCAAATTGGTTTCATTTCTTATTTAAATTTTTTTCCGCTTTTTTGGCCATACTTGGTTATTTGCATATGTATATTTCAACTTCAATATTTTTCCCGTGCATCTTAGAACAACAATGACATAAATTTTATATTAAAAAAACATATGGCAACTGTTGCGTGACCTCTACACTCGTAGCGTATGGGGTCCAACTAGTTAAGAGAAAAGAGGGAAGAAAAAAAAAGAGAAGAGAGAATTAAAAGGTAAAATTGTCAATTAATTTCTAAATGACATTGACTAGTAATTATTTTTAAAATTATAACTTTTATTGTAATTTAAAAAAATCTTCCACTAAACTGTAATTAATTTTTCCAAATACCACTAACACATAATTGCCTATAAATATTTGGGGAAAATAAAAAGGGAAAATTATATCTTAGTGATGTTAGGAAAAAAAATTACTAAAAAATAGTAAATATTATAAATATTTAATAATTTCCCCAATTACAAATCAACTCTAGTTTTCAAAAATAATAATTATCTACCCATGAAAAATTTTATTATTATTTTGTATTGTTTTTTTAACCCCTACCATGTTTTGTTATTTTTCCAAATTTGTTTATCCCATTAGTAACATCAACTTATTATATGTAGTCCCTGCTTGACAATTAGTTAATTTACACTGCTGGAAAAATGACTTTTAGCGGCGTTTTAAAAACGCCGCTATATGTGTGAAAAACGTCGCTAATTCCTTTAGTGACGCTTACCACCAAACGTCGAGGACGCGGCCGTCGCTATAAGTTTATGACGCTTTAAAAATGTCGTAAAATTAGTATAGGCGGCGTTTATAAAAACGCCGCTAAATGTCGCAGCAACGGTAACATGACGTCACACAGTATTCAGCGACGCTTCAAAAACGTCGCAATAGCTTTTTTATTATTTTAAAAATATAACTATAATGACGTTTTAAAAAACGCCGCAATAGATTTTTTTCCTTTTTTTTTTTAAACTACTAATTTTGTAAGCTTTAACTTTAAAAATATACTTGTAAAATAGCAATAATGAATAAAATTTTGTACAGACATATTTCTATGAGATTATTATTCCCTCACATCTATAATAGTACCCAATACAACATCCTTCAAGAAAAAAATCCAATAAGTTAAATCCATGCAGTAGCTGATCCATTCCAAAATAAATTAACACTCACTCTACCGTAGTTTTAAGTGTTGATTCTTGATGAATCCATGCCATTTGGAAACAGTGGTGAGGACAGTCCATGATATTGATTACCAAAAAATTATAAAGAAGATAAACATGGACATGGCATTGCACATGCTCACAAAATATACAATGGTGACACAATATTTAAAATTTTAAATAAAAAAAAAAACCCATTTTTTTTTTTTTATTCTATTTTGTGTTTTGGGGGTTCATGGCTCTTGACTGCTGTGAAGTTCCAGCATCTCATGGTTTGGGTCAACAGAGACAGCAACTCGATAGTCTCGCAAGGCACCCATAACATCACCGATATGCTCGTGAAATGCTGCCCTCAAGTGTAGCAGGTTGAGGTCCGCTTTGAATAACACAGAGCACGACATCTCAACCTTTGGATATCAACAGGTAGATCATTATTTGCGAGTCTGGAATCTGAATTTACAACATGAACCACCTGCAAAAAGTGAATTGATAAATGATCCCTCAAGCTCAGACAATGTGATAATCAGATTACTCTGTCTAGGTTAAAATTGGTTTTTTCATTTATTTCAATAAATAACAATATGAACCACCATAATAACAATAGTAATCTTTTTTTTTGGGTGAATAACAATAGTAATCTGCTCTAAGAAATAAAAGAGCAAGCCCATATGTACACATTGACTATGCAAACTCAAAGTTAAACCTGCCTCTCACAGTGCCTAGCGTGACACTTAAACCTCCCTCTCACAAATCACAATTGGCATTCATATCTTTATCATTGCCCAAACTTCTACTAATAGACTCTACTGAATCCATGAGAAAGGTGACGTGTCAGTTACCTTCACAAAGACTAGATAAGTGTCATGTCAGTAAATTCAACGCTAAAGTGACATGGTGCCAAACAACAAGGTGTCGAAATATAATTTTTCCTACTTTTGGAGGGATTGTGGAAAAGTTTGTCAGCTTCTGATAAGCCTAACTCAAAAAGAATAAAAACTCAAATGCAAAGCACTAACCGTGGACCCATGTCATGGATAGATTTTGCAGCAGAACGCATGTCGTCGACTGTTTCCAATTGAACACCACCAAGTAAAGCAGATGCTTCTTTTAAATTTGGAGTTACAATGTCAGCCATGGGAAAAAGATACTCCCTGCAGTCAGAATACAGCAAGAAACGGTTCAGACCTAACAGATTAATCACTCCAATCTCATATCCCTAATCCCCATAATAACATATAATATATACTAAGATCAGAATACAGCAAGAAACGGTTCAGACCTAACAGATTAATCAGGTCGTGCAGGTTGTAAACGGGGCATAAACACAATCCGGGTAGAATATGAAATACCCACAATGATAAATAATCAGGCCGAAAGGATAATTATGTTACATTTGATAATGATGTGTGTCTCATTTTGTGAGACTGCAACTCAATGTTTCAGGTGCCATCTGATTTGCATACTTCTTGCTACTAAGAACAAGAGACTGAGTAATAATGACCAAGTGTTTTATGTGTTTGGGCAAAACTACTATATTTTAAGGATGTTTTTTGGCTAACAAATACTAGAAAATGCTTTGGGTTAATTCATGAGTCCTCTTAACTTAAGGCAACAATCGAAGTTTAAACAATCAAGTAAACAAGGTCCTTCTTCCATTTATGTGCAAGGCATTCCCCAATGCTGGTTCTCATTAATTGCAGGTTAAACCCAAGTTTATGCCTTATTGTCTCATGTTAACATTGTCACCAACACCAACCTGTCCAAACTGTACAAGAAAAAGAAAGTTCGAATTGGTTGATGGAGATAGCAATACCTTCTTCTGTTTGTTATCAAACTAGCAAACTTTTTCATGATATAGAGATGCAGTAGCATTCAATTAAAAAAAATAAAGGAGAATTAAGTCATCAACCTTATTCCAACCCCAACCGTAAAGTTTTCCATCAGATGTCAGTGCCATGGTGTGTCTCCAACCACCTGATATCTGAAAAATTTTAAAGCCAATAAAAGTTTAAAAACACAGGACAATAAAAACATCAGTCATAGTTGCAGACAAGTGAACAAATGTACGTATCTACACTTACTCGCACACATACACATATATAACTGGACAGGCAATATAAATTTGTTTTCAAGGGACAACGGAGACATGCGAACTAGTTTTCTTCCTTCTTTCCTTCAGATGTTAAGTGTTTATTACTTTTTGAACTACAAAAGGTGACCAATTTGTTCATCAAAATAAGCATCTGTTTTGATCAATTAAGTTGGTGAGGCAAAAAAATCCATGAAAGCAAGCAATCACATTGGAAGACATTCATAGGTCATTCTTGGTTAAAGTCTATATACCTTAAAATACAGCCCATGTTTGTTGACACTGTTTGGGTCACCATAACAAATGGCCAGTAATTTTCCCACTTCGAACTCTCCAGAAGGAACCTTAGAGCCATCATCAACATCATCATCACTGTCCAAGCTGTTTTGTTCAGAATTGGAATCTTCTGATTGATGGGAACCCAACAATTGAAATTCTTTACAAAGCTTTTCCCACTCCTTAAGCAAAGATAGGAAATCTTCTGCTACTTCATTTCTCACCTATAATCATTTTGGACTTGTCCTTGATAAATATATATATATATATATATATATATATAAATTACTAATAAAAAAAGTAAAGGAAAGGGAACAAATATACTACCTCAGTTTCAGGATGGTTCAACTTTAGACTTTCGCATGCATTAGAATTTATATCCACAGCCCACCTCTAATAAACAAATACAAATAAAACATATATAAGCCTTTGCATGGAAGAGTGCATAGAAGAACAAGTTTTACAAAAATCACATTTACAATCACTTCATGACTTACAGTAACCAGTTTCAAACCAGATACGGATGCTCCAAGGCAGAGACCAGTTGACATGGCTCCACATCCAGAGTATAAATCTAGTAAAGTCATCCGATACTCTTGACATCTAGAAACTTGGGAAGACTTTGCAGCGTCAGTTGTCTCCTAGTGCACTATTTGAACTAGCTTCACTTATTGAGGATGCATCACTATCCATCTTTAAGTTTTCTGGATTTGCTGAAGCAGACAACATCTATTAGAAGAATTCATTTTAAAAAATGATTGTAGTCCTTGGGTAAACATACTAACCTGTAGCTGTATCTAGAGTTGTAAACGAAAAGTGTGGCAATGAATATGCCATATCATAATACAAGTCTGAAGACAAAAGTATTCTCTTTTTCAGCCAAGTCAGCCTGTTTCACAGAGAAAACATTTCAGAAACTTGGAAAGCAATAAACAGGAACAGAGTTTTAGAAACACACACACACAAACAGAGACAAAAATAATCATAAGAATAAAAACAAACAGACAAAGATATCAGTAGCCAGAAGTAAGTGATGGTCATACTTTTGCCGCAAGTTGCACAATTTTCACTTTTGACACAATGGAATTCAATGGATTGTCATCTCTTATGTCTGAGTAAAACACTCATCTTTTATCAATGAGGTCAGATTGGTTCTTAATTACCTGGAAACAACCAAATAAATAAATAGAATAATGCACATGTATAACATCCATTTCATAATTTCATTTAATAGCATTTAATATTGTGCTGTTAAATTACATGAGAATTTAAAAAGTGAAAAGTAATAGTTAGGGGTTAAATTATAAAAAATAGTTCCTAAGATAAGTAGTGTGAAAAAAACAACAAAAAAAAAATGTTTAATGTGCACTTTTATCATTTGCACCAAAAATAAAACTTCAATTTATATTATTCCAATTTCCCTTGTAATAAAAGACCATCATTCCTTACTTTGATAAGACTATTAGATTTCTTTTTGCTGAATGTAAGTTCTATGATAGAGTTTTTACATATGCTTTACTGGAACTCAATATAGACAATTCCTAAAGTATATAATTTTTGTAGATATAAATATAGAACTTTATTCAGTTATTTCCACACAATATAATTTAATATAATCAATTCAATCATAGAACCTCACACAGATCTAACCTAGACGGTCCTTGTTGGAATATGTGAATCCTGTATATTGTATGAATCCAGTATATTGTGTGATTACAGGATTTTAGGCATATTTCCTTATATTTGATTTTATTGTTATTCTACCTTCCTAAATTGTAACCTCCTCAATTTAGTATATATATATACACACGAGGATAATCATATATTGTGATTAAGCCATTCAATTTATTATCTTCTTATGTCCTTACAAGAAGGTGGATAAATATTATAACATTTAAGAGGTGAACCTCACTGACAAAACTGCTTTACATTATGTAAAGTTCGATTCTGCTGTGACCCATTTTGTTTGGCTTTTGGAAGTATTTGAGGTTGAAGATTGAATGAAAATTTTCTTTCAGTTGATGAGGTGGTTAATGGAAACTCAATCCCACACATTAGATTGACAATATATGTATAAGCATGTTCAATCCCACACGATAGATTGACAATATTGGTATAAGCATGTTCAACAAAAATTAAAACAAAAAATCACAACAGTTTAATCAATTATGTAAATAGTAGTGAAAAATACCAAGTAGAGTTTACTAGACTCAGAGCAGTGCAGAATAAGTGAATTGGCTCTCTCCATGGCAAGGTGTAAAGCGCACAGAACCTTCATTCCTGATTGGCATCCTGGTCGAGAAGATTCAATGGACGAAAATATCTGCGAGATTTTGTCGATGCATTTCTTAAGCTCTAGGCACATCAAACGATGCACCTGTGGCATATTAAAGAAATTTGGGAGGATATGCTTAGTTTATTTCATTCATAAATCTTGAAATACTTAATTTGGTGCAACTAAATTGCGTTAAATCTTGTTCTCAACGGACAAAATAATACTAGAGATGCTAAAATGATAATTACATATCCTAAAACTCAAAGACAAAAACTACTATTTACCTTAACGGTACAATATGGAAGTTCCATAAGGTCAGCACCTCATTCACATTTTTTAATATTTGTGGCCTGCACATTGAAAGTGATAATCATAATGTCTTCAATTAGTGTTCCTGAAAGAATAAATTAATTAATGACTGAGCAATCAAAGTTGATAAAAGTCACATGAACCCAAACAAATAAATAAATAAATCAAATTCAATTTCTAGGTATGACTAGAAAGCTGTATGTGAAATTCAGGAATACATGCTAATTGCAGACATCCAAAAAAGGAGAAAGTCAATTGCTGTTGTGACTCTAAAAGAGTAAGCTATGAAGATATTAAAATAGTTCAAATAATGTGACTTTAAAAGAACATACTTTTCTGAGCCACCAAACATGAACTGAGAAAATAAACTATCAAAACTAGTGTTTCTCATGTAAACGTATAAAAACTGCAAATTGCGAAATTCATCCCGAAACTGAAAGCCATCTAGCAAATAAACACAAAAACATTTATGCACTTGTTTTCAACCTAAAGGGTCCGGAAAATAGTATGAGGTTCGATTATTAGGACCTTCTCAAGTGTCTAGTAAAGAAAATCAGCTCAACCAAAAGTCAATCATATCTGGATTCACCTATAACAATAATGCCATGGGCAAGTATATATCCCATGATAAGTATTATGTCTATGAACACTTTTCTTCCACCAAATCAATCTCCATAACTAACCTCGTATCTATGCCGATGTCGTTCATCCACATACTCTGAATTATGGTACCTAGAAATAAACAGAGAATATAGTATTATGCATGCATGAAGGAAGATGAAAAAATCAAAGAAACTTGATTGGAAAATGTGGACATTCATATCTCGCAGAAAGGGATGTTGGGTTCACTTTTGGAAATTATTAAATGGAGCATTGATATCTCTTACAGTTTTGCAGTGATACAATCAGGAGTCTGAAACGGCGTTTCGCGACACCCCAGTCTCATTGTGCTTCCCATATGTGTTCTTGAACCCTGTATAAAAATAGAAAGATGATGGTTATTAATTTGCTATAACCAGTGTTTCTTGCAAAGGAGTAGCTCAAAAAAATGCAATACAATGCAAGCACCTCTGGCATGAAAATTACAACAGGATTGGGTGTCTCGTTGTCAAATTCTGTACTATTTGCCTTTTCCCAACCCAAAACCTAAAACATGTGATGAAAATAAGGTTAGTACATGGTCTGTCATATGAAACATGTCAATCTATTGGAAGGAACGTCACTTACAGATCTAGCATACTCAATAACAGAAATCTGCATGGTCAAGCAAATCCCAAGATATGGAACTTTATTTTCTCTGGCATACTTTGCAGCTAGCATCATTCCTTTCACACCATGATCTCCAAATCCACCAGGAACTAAGACACATGCTGCATTCTGAAAATGTTTGGGTAACCAAATTTGTATGATTTGGTGAAAATGTTCTAACTAAAAAATTAATGGCAGTCCTACTCAATACTAGCTTAAGAACAATCAAGATGGTCATTGCTTAGGTTTGAACAAATAGTATGCTCAACACTCAACTATCAAAAAGATTAAAAATATAATAAAAATAAAAGGAAGTAAGAAAAACATGCATCTATAGATAAACACGCATCTATAGATAACATGTATCCTGGTATAAAAAATAACATGGCGTGAACGGAAGAAACATGAAACAGTGAAACAATCACAAACCTATTTATACCAAATTCCAAACAAATCAGAAGACTGCTGGGAAAGAGGAAAATCAGAAGATTTGGCCATATAGCCAACAACGAATACAAAGAGGTTAGAAAATTCCCAATAATGTTCTTCTGTAATCATGAAAATAAATAATGTAAATAGAGACAAATTATGTGAGGTGTGTGTATATTCTTTGTTTCTTCTGAAAAGTACTCAACTCAACAAATCAATATCCCAATTATTTGGGGTCAATTATTTCCTCCAATTGATTCTATTTGAAGTTATATCCTCAATTAAATTTAAGTTAATCATGTTATTTCTTATCACCACATCTCAGGTTCTCCTCGGTTTTCCTCTATTTTTTTTTTAATCACCCTCCACATGGATCAAATTACTCCTCAATTCACATGTTCAACTTAATAGGAATCGTGCAATCACACAACCATCTTGATACTTTTCCACTTTTTTGTACAACTGGTCACCTCATCCACATAGAACTAGTTTCCTATTTCAAAATCCATTTCTTCTTAATTATTCTATTCTTAAGGAGAGCTAAAATTTCTTGTCTTTAAAAAAAAATGTATTAGAAAAAAAAAATCAATGGGGATGCCACTCATGTAGACTGTTATGTAAACTATGTTTTAAATAATGTGATTCGCAAAACAAGAGAGTTCCCATTTGAATACAAACAAATTATTGAAGATGTGTGACCTATTGGGAAGAAAAATATAAGAACAAAAAGAAGATGCCACACACCAAAAAACTAAGGCAAAAAAGAAGAAGAGAGAGATTCCATAAAACTTACCTTCAATGCCTCTCATGCAGTAGCATGATCTTTTGGTGCCTGCACAAGGAACAATGAAATAACACATTGTCCTCAAAAACATTTGATAGAATATCCAACATACAACTAGTAAAGGCCCAATGCCAATTTTGCAGTTTCATCTCCAAGGTCTGAAGCTGCAATCCAGTCAACTGATGGCTTCAATGAACATGCAATACAAGCATGTAGATAGAGAAAAACGTGGGGTGCCATTAAAATAATTCATAGCCACATCATTACTTGAAAGGGAAAAATCGTAGATATTTGGTATATTTACATAGCAGATAGCTTTGAAAAGAAAGAGCATTCATGGTAAAAACAAACACTCATCATCCTATTGTCCTAACAGTTGATGAAACAGAGCTTCTTATTCCTAGAGAACAAGTTTATCAGAAATTTCTTGCCACAAGCCTAAGATCCTACAATCAATTTTAACAGCTTTTTCCTTGGGCTATATTTCGATCATTGACTTGTGGTGGGAAAAGTCAAGAAGAAACTGAAGTGAAATAAAATTTTTTTTTTTTTACTTTCCACTTGATAAATCCATGATCTGAACATAACACTAATTTGTGTTGGTGTGATCGTGCAGGTTTGTCACTTCTGAAATCCCAACTAGAGAATAACAGCCATACTGAACAAGCATAAAGGATATCAAAATCATTCAAAAGCAGCATAAAATGAAATATTTTCAGAAACAAAATATGAACCAACAAACAATTAGCACGTTCAGTGAGAAGAAACAACAGGACATCAACATTCAAATATCAAAACCATTCATAGAATTCACAGGATTGATTTCAATAACCAAATCGACATTGCACCATCAGTTCAGCTTGAGAGAGAGACAGAGACAGAAACAGAGAGAGAGACAGAGACAGTGGAGCTCACCGATCTAAATCGCTGAGATGAACTTCGATTTCGATTTCGAGAGAGAACTTTGAAATGGCTCTGATGAATCACCAATCTGTTTCGTTGAGACCATGCTGAATCTCTGAATCACCGAGCTGAATCCCTGAGATTATTAGGGTTTAGACAGCAGTGAAGCTCACCGATCTGAATCGATTCACCGATCTGAATCTTTGAGATCATTAGGGTTTAGACAGCAGTAGAGCTCACCGATCTGAATCGATTTTGAGAGAGAACTTCGAAATGGCTCTGATGAATCACCGATGTAAGATCTTCGAAATGGCTGTGACTTCGATTTTGAAAGATCTTAGACAGCGCAAAGAGAGAGAGCTCCAGATTTTCATTTTCGCTTATCAGATCAAAATAGCTTATTATATTCAAAATAAAGGTTGAAAAGACGGAGATAAAGAGCGCGTGGGACAACACCATTTGAAGGCGTTCAGAAGCGTCTTCTATTCATGAAACGGCGCCGTTTTGATTAAACGAAAAGGTGACGTTTACAAAATGTCATTAAATATTTGAAACAGTGACGTTTTCAAAAACGCCTCCAAAACAGATATTTCTTGTAGTGTTAGTTTAAAAAATATTCATATAAAAAAAATCAAAAATTCATTCTCATTCAACTTACAAAGTTAAAGATTCATTCCTATATACTATAATTTTTATATATTTTTTTTAATTAAAAAATATTTCTCACACATTAATTTTTTAACTCATATATTTGACCCAAGATAGGAGTTGATTTTTTGATTTTTTAATTATTTTAATTTAGAATTAAAAAATCTCGTTTGTGATAAATTTTTAATTTTTATGAGAAAAAAAATAAAATAATTATGAGTTAAATGTGATATTTTGTCTTATTAAATTAAAAAAATTATTTTATTTTTTTTATAACTAAAAAAAAAAAAAAAAAACCTAACATGCCCAAAAAAAAAAAAAAAAATTAAGTTCCGATCGGGGGGTTAGAAATTGGCACCTTCAAGTATAGTTCATAAATTCAGGAAAATTATTATTGGATTATTGGGTATTCATCTCCTGTACCACTTGTTTCAGTTACAAGGAATCCTTTCCATCCCATCTACCACCTCCACCAACCAAACATTGCCACCTATGTAACACTACAAAAAAAAGTCTAGACATCTTCACGAATTGGGTTCGTACAACTACCCGATTGCAAATACTTTGTAATAGATCCAGTTGCCGATGAGCACAATCCCTGTCCATCTCTGACAGCTCTTATCGACTACGACTCACACGTGGCAAAATCTAAGAGGACTGATGTGGCGCGAAACATCTAGAGACGTTTCAACGAATTGAAATCACGCAAAACATCTAGAATACTTTGTAATAGATCCAGTTGAAGTATCGGATACTTAATTTTAAAGTATCAGATACTCGAAGTTATATATTACTTATAATATTTTGTTTAGTTCTTTGATAAGAGGAATATACTGAGAGTTAAAGTAATAGAATTTGTCAAATTGATGTATCCTTGTTGTCTCTCTCACTTCTCTCTCGCTTTTTCACTCTCTCACATTTCTTCTCTCTGCTCTCATTCTTTTTTTGGTGTTGGCATGTAAGGATGATGTTTAATTTGCATTTGCATTTGCATTTGCATTTGCTTTTGCTTTTGCTTTTGCTTTTGCTTTTAGTTTTGGATGTTTTATGAATGTTTGAGCACTTTTAGGTTAATAGGAATCCCTCTACTTATTTATTAATTTACTTTAAGTTTTATTTTCATGCATATTACATTATTAAAATTATATAAAAAAAATAAAAATTATGAATGTATCCCCGCTGTACCCGTATCGTACTTTTTCAAAATTTGACATATCGCCATATCCACATCCCCATATCACCATATTCGTATCCGTGCTTCCTAGGCTATCATTAATGACTTAAAAAAGTATATTTGCTGAAATTTTTATTTAAGAATGATTTTTTGGCTTTAGCTAAGGTCTTGTGATATTCAATGATGAAGGGGAACAAGTTGAAGCTATTGACCTTGAAGACTCTTAGTTTTATAGGAATCTTTCTTCTTTATCAAGTTGTCTTTTGCTTTAGGTTTTATTTCTATGCATACTGCATTACTAAAAATTGTTAAAAAATATTTTTTATGAACGTATCCCCGCCGTACCCGTATCCTAGTTTTTCAAATTTTGTCGTATCGCCGTATCCGTATCGTATCGTATCCATATCCCGTATCCGTATCCGTGCTTCCTAGGTAAACACCATTGTTATGTGGTACGAGGAATTTGAAATATACGAATCTCTATATATCAAGTTTAAATTCTCATCGTATATTCAAATTTTAAACATTATAGCGTACGAGGAATTTGAAACATACGGATCAAGTTTAAATTCACACCATACTAATTGAAATTTTAAATATTAATTTTTTTTTCTTTTTCTGTAATAAATAGCATTTATTTTTTGATTTATTATTATTTTTTATATGATTTGGAAATTTTGAATTTTGTGGGTATTTGAGACGTGAGATTTTTTTTTTTTTTATAAAATTTTATGTGAAATCTATGATGTGCTGCTCCATAAAAATTATTGTAAGAAAGTTTCAATTATTTTTTTTTTTTTTTTGTGCGTGTGTTATGTTAGTTTATGGTTGAAGTTACAAATGGCAAATTCATTGGGTTTGATAAGAGTTATTTGTGGTAAGAAATATTTATCATAGTTGGTTTCAGAAAATTGAAATTATTATTTTTTAGTAAATTTTTTTAATATTTTACATAATTTTTTTATTTTTTAAATACACCTAATTTAAATATACTTCAAAAGTTTGATATTTATTATAAAAAAAATTTAAAAATTTACCAAATATAAAAATTGCACAAAAAAAAAATGAAGATTTAATACATTTTTATATTTTGTTTTCTTTTTGAGTATATTAAAATTAAAAAATTTTAAAAAAAATTGATTACAATATTTTTAAAAATCATTAAAAATATAAAAATACGAATTTAAAACTTATAAACTGTTTTTGAAAGCTAAAAATCAAACTAGGTTGTAAATCATTTTACGGTATTTAGTGGTAGAGTGTGTTCTATTTTCACCTTTTAAAGGTATACATCATAGCTGCTCTCAATTATTTTTTACAAAGAATACTCAATCTATTGATATAGTAATTAATTTTTTTGAAAATTTGTCATATTAATGATCTATGGTATGGTATTTAGTGGTAGAGTGTGTTCTATATGCACCTTTTTAAGGTTTACATCATAGCTGCTCTCAATTTTTTTTTACAAAGAATACTCAATCTATTGATGTAGTAATTAATTTTTTTGAAAATTTGTCATATTAATGGTCCATTTGTTTGAAAGTGGTAAAATCAAGGCTTGTTGCATTGATCTGAATTGTTTATGTAATTTGTTGTTATAGTAATTTGTTGATTTGATATTGGTTTTGGATGTTGTAGGGAGTGTTATTTGATTTCTCTTGTGAATGTGGTATGAAGTACATAGACTGCATGTTCCTAGGTTCTGATTTTTCCTTTTTCATTAGGGGTGAGCATGGTCCGGATTGGACCGGATTGGGGTAAAACCATGACCAATCCGTTATCTACGGTTCTTGAAAAATTGGAACCAATCCAATCCGTTTAAATCATGGAACCAATCCGAACCAATCCATTTAAATACGGATTGGATCGGTTTAGGACCACGGATTCACATAATTAAATAACAAATATATATATATATATAACACTTTAATTTCATAAAAATATAAACATAGCGCTATATCATTTCCATAATAGCAACATGTTTTTCTATAATAGTGACATACTGTTCTTGAATTTAAACAACCATAAGAAAATACAAACAAAAGTAATAAAATAAGATATTATACGGTTTTAGGTTTGAGTTTAGATTTTATATAGAATAAGAGAAGATACTATGGGGGAGGATGTATAATAAAAATATAGACTATTTGTATACGGTTCGGATCGGTTCCAATCCGGAACCGTGGGGTTCAATCCGGAACCAATCCGTGGACTACGGATTTTTAATTTTTCAATCCAGAACCGAACCGCGGATTCAAAAAACCAATCCAAACCTATCGGATTGGACTGGACTGGATCGGATTACGAATTTCACGGATTCCTTGCTCAGCCCTATTTTTCATGGTGGGTTTGTAGTTGGGCTAATTTGTTTTGCATTGTCTTGAAATCATTTCAAGTAACTGAATACAGTTAAAATGATTGGAAAAGTGTTTGGCTAGTGCGATTATGTATTCTGATTTCTGTAACAGCATATTTATGATACAAAGAAAGTGATCAAACATTTGATAAAATATGGGTCATTCTCTATTGTGTATAGAGCAGTATTTATTTTGTAAAAGATCAGATCAGTGCCTATTAATAGCTCCAACCTATGTTACATGGACTCGGAGTATCGGGTGCGGGTGTGGGTGTGTATCCAAGCGTCAGACCTTCATAAATTTAAATCTTAAGATCTTGGGATATGTATCCAAAATTGGATATGGGTACGGGGACACATCATATGCACATATATATTGCATATTATATAATATTTTCGGATGAGATGTTTTAAATTATGCAGAAATATATTAAAATTAAATATGATTGAGAAAAAATATGAAATTTTTATATCTAATTCATCTATTAGTCTAAAAATATTGCTTTACTAACAAATATGAGTTTCTTCTTCTTCATGTATTGTCACAAATTAAAGGATCTGAGTGTCTAAATTGGGTACGAGTGTCGGACACATATCTTACACCCTTACCCTTGTCATATCCGGTGGACACGGGTACTTTGGGGGAAATAGAAGAGTCTGTGTAACATAGGCTCCAACTGGCTCAAATTCTGTTGTGTTTTCAAAGCATCCATCTTGGTCATTTTTTAAATTTAAAGAATTTTTAATGCTTGTTTTATAAGAAGTTGCTGAAAAGGCCAGTTTTTGAAAGCTGCAATTCGGACTAGTCTATGAAGCACGGATACTTCAAAAAGGGAGACGTATCCGTATCGGATATCGATACTCGTTGGATACTCGCGGATACGTATCGAATACTTCTTAAAAGTGTCGGATACTTCTTAATTAATTTTTTATTAATTTTGAAGTATCAGATACTTAATTTTGAAGTATCGGATACTCGAAGTTACATATTACATATAATATTTTGTTTAATTCTTTGATAAGAGGAACATAGTAAGAGTTAAAGTAATAGAATTTGTCAAATTGATGTATCCTTATTGTCTCTCTCACTTCTCTCTCGTTTTCTCGCTCTCTCACGTTTCTTGTCTTTGCTCTCATTCTTTTTTTGGTGTTGGCATGTAAGGATGATGTTTAATTTACATTTGCTTTTGTTTTTAGTTTTGGATGTTTTATGAATGTTTGAACACTTTTAGGTTAATAGGAATCTCTCTCTTTATTTATTAATTTACTTTAAGTTTTATTTTCATACATATTACATTATTAAAATTATAAAAATATTTTTTTTTTTACGAACGTATTCCTGCTGTACCTATATCATACTTTTTCAAATTTTGACGTATCGCCATATCCGTATCCATGCTTTCTAGGTAATCATTGATGACTTAAAAAAGTATATTTGCGGAAATTTTTATTTAATAATGATTTTTTGGCTTTAGCTAAGGTCCTGTGAGATTCACTAATGAGGGGGAACAAGTTGAAGCTATTGACCTTGAAGACTCTTAGTTTTGTAGGAATCTTTCTTCTTTATCAAGTTGTCTTATTTTTATGCATACTGCATTACTAAAAATTGTAAAAATAATATTTTTACGAACGTATCCCTGCCGTATCCGTATTCTAGTTTTTCAAAAATTTTCGTATCGCCGTATCCGTATCGTATCGTATCCGTATCCCGTATCTGTATCTGTGCTTCCTAGGGACTAGTCTGGCTCAAGACTTGAGCTGTTTGCTAGTTTATGTGAAAACACTTCCAGCTCTGATTTTTGTTTACAGTTTCTCTAATTTTGGATTCTTATTGGCTAATGTATTTTATTTTATTGTGTTGTATATGTAAATTTAATGATATGTATATTCCAGCTCTGATTTTTGTTTACGGTTTCTCTAAATTTGGATTCTTATTAGCTAATGTGTTTTATTTTATTGTGTTACATATGTAAATTTAATGATATGTAGATCTATATTTATTTATATGTTTAGTTGATGTACAAAACAACAAAGAACATCATCACATATAGTTGAATCATATTAGTCATCAACTTGGAGAAAGGGATATTTAACACATTGAATATAAGTTATAAGTGGGAAGGGATTGGGTCTATTAATTTGATGCTAAAGAGGGTTTCTTTAGATGATGGTGGGGGTGATGATTGCCTGGTTTATTATTAGAGTGAGTGAAGGGGAGTAGGCAAGTGAATGAGAAATTAGGAGGAAGAAAAAGAAGAGGACAAGATGAGCAGAAATAGAGAGTAAGTGAATTAATGAAATCCAATTTTGTTGGTTTGATTTTGTTCTGTAATTGTGCCAAAGGGCAGTTGGTTAATACATAGGGGATTGGTTAATACATAATTGATTTTCTTATATTATTTTTGTTTTTGGTTCCATGTGAGATTTTATTCTTTTTGTCAATTGAAAACCTATTCGTATTGCTATCATATTCTGTTTACTTCTTGTTGAAAGGAAAATAAGTTAAATAATCTTCTTCTGAAAAATCTGTTGCTCATAAGGATACTTTTACAGGTAGTATGTGTGTATTATTATCTATAAATTAATTTGCCTTTTTTTTTTTCTTCTCTTTGTTCAGTGTGTGAGAAAGATTTTCACTCTTGAAGAAATAAACTAGCAGGCGGTTCCGATTCGAAAAGGTTCATAAGATGTATCCGGCCTACAGATGCATGGACTCGTTTCCCCATCAGAGAAATCAAATGCCATATACACAGCATTATTATCCGAGCTTCGAAGGTATTCCATATCCACCTCAGGTCAATGTGGATCCATCTAAGTCTCCTATAACATATGAAACCTGGCCTTATGGTGGCAGCTATGGTTGTTCAATTCCTGTGGGATGTCATGGTTGTTGCAACCATAACCATTTCCCAAGTTATGGTGGTTTCAGACCTCCTTATCCTCATTTTCCATCGCCATCACCGTTTCAGTGTCACGGAGGTTATCCTTCTTTCCCAGAAACCTATCCTGTTCATTATGTTCCTTTTGCACATTATTCAGTGGATCAGCCATGATTTGAATATGAAAAGAATCACTGTTGTGGATGCCCTAATCACTCGTGCAATAAGAAAGAAGATAAGCATGTAAAGATTGAAGAACATGAACTAGAGGTCAAAAACAAAAGCAATCATTCTTTGGTCCCGTTGAGTTTAAAAATTACCCATATCCAATTGTATGGATTCCTCCAGAAGACATGAAGAATAGAGAGCAAAGAGATAGTACTGCGCCAAAGTTAAAGCACAGGGACGAGTATCCTCCTGATATGAGAGCCCATGAAAATTTGGAACATTTGGAACACGAGCCTAATGTCAGGAGCGGGTGGTTTCCATTTGACATCAACAACATGGGATCTCTGAAGCATGGAGGTGATAGAAACAAAGTTCAAGATCAGCCAAATGGCGATAGAAATAGAGCTCAAGATCAACCAAACGTGGACAAGAATCAATTTCAATTTCTGATATTTTGGTTGCCTTACAAGCATGAAGAAGATGAAACAAGGGGTGATAAAGAGGCAAAAGCGGATCACGAATTTGCTGAAAGATCATCTCCCAATTTGAAAGTTGCGTCGGCACAACTTCCTAGCAACAAGGTTGGTTTGAAGGCGACGGAAAACAATGTCAATGGGAAGACAAATGATGTCAAGCAACAGGAAGAGCTACACAATACGGGGAAGACCGAGGAAGGTGAGGGAAAAGCCAGAGGCATTACTGTGAAGGAGATAGAACATAGTGGAGATAAGAAGCCTTCTGATGATGGTACTAAAAGACAGTCTCCTTCTCCACAAAAGACATCTAAGCTACCTCCGGTTTGTTTGAGAGTTGACCCCTTGCCAAAGAGGAAAAACAGTCATGGTGATTCGAGGTCTCCTAGTCCCAGTCACAAAGAAAAAGCACAGGAAGCATTTGGTGATAGGTCCGAGTCCACCTCATCAATAAAAGAGAGTGAGGAGGTAGAGCCGAATAAAGGGAAGATAAAAGTAGTTAAGGTAGTGGATGGCATAACAAAGCAAGACACTGGTGAAGATTGCAAAGCTCAGACTCCCATTGGAGCTCCAGTGAATTTGTTTCCTAAATCTGGTGAAGATGTTTCAACGAACCAAGACACTAGCAAAGTTGTAGTATGTGATGATGTGAGAGAGGGCAAAGAAGTCAAAGCACCAGATGCAACAGTAGAAAGTCACTTGGGTGATGGTGAATTGCAGACCGAAGATGATGAAGGAGCAAATAAGGCAGAAAATGAGATTCCTAAGGAAGAAGACAGAGCGAAAAGGAAGAATTTGTCAGAGGCTGATGCAACTGTGATTATTCAGTCTGCATATCATGGATTTGAGGTCAGGAAATGGGAACCATTGAAGAAACTGAAGCAAATCGCTGAAGTGAAGGAGCATGCTGCTCAGATAACAAGCCGAATTGAATCTTTAGAGTCTTCATTTGATATCAGGAGTGATGACATGCAAAAGTTGATAATTGGAGAAACCATAATGAGCCTTCTGCTAAAACTAGACACCATTCAGGTATGTATACAATATGTCTTGTACATGCTTAACTTCCACTTGTATGTTTCATTTTGCACATCGTGGAACTATCCAAAATTTGTTTTCACCTTTAATTATAATGAAACTTCGATAGAAAAATTTATAGAAACGAATAAGATTGATGTGAACTTTCTTATTGATGCTGATTACCGAGAATTTAAAGAGAAATATAGTCATTTCTTGACTTTAATTTGTGACCTTGATAAGATATTAAAAATGAATAGGATCTTGAACACTATGCATCCAAGCTTAAACATGCACATGAACACAATTTCCATGCATATATTGGTATCATGTAAAATGATTGTCAAGTCGTTTGCCATCTGTTGTATGTTTGTAATTGATGGACTCTTAAATACATCTAGACAACCAGCTTTGTGGGATTTGTTCAGTGTTTTCGGGAAAATTTATCTTCTCTTTTTCCTATGGCCCTTATTTTTTCTGGTTATGAAATAATCAGAATGATCTTAATCTGCATTTGATTTACCAGGGCTTGCACCCAACTGTCAGGAATTTTAGCAAATCCGTGGCAAAGGAGCTTGTGAGCCTGCAAGAGAAACTTGATTCTCTACCTACCAATAAATCCGAAGTGTCAAATGTGAAACTTGCGGAAGATCTTTCTATGAATGCCAAAGGAGATTCTTCTTTTGAAGAAACGGGAAATGGAAACAGCTTTGCTGAGACTCAGAGTAATCACAGTAACATATCTGATTTAGTAGAGCCTAGTCAATGTCAAATTTCCATTATCACCGAAGCAACATCTGGCTCCCAAATTATGGAAACTTCAGAGATGAAGTTGGTTAAGAAAGAAGCATGCGAGGAATCTGAAGATGTTGAAATTCAATGTATAAAGAGAATTGTATTATTGATTGATATTGTTGTGTTATCTATTACAAATGGCGAGGGGCTCCTTATATAGGAGATGTAGTGGAGTAGGTGGTAGTAGGTGGTAGTGGTAGGTGTGTAGTAGGTGGAAGTAGGTGGTGGTAGGTGTAGTAGGTGGAGTAGGTGATGGTAGGTTTTAACAGCCCCCCGCAAACTCAAGGGGGATAGGAACTAACCAACTTGAGTTTGGAGAGAGTAACAAAACAAGAAAATAATCTGAAAAATAAAAAATGGATAGGAGACACTGTATGGTCGTGTCAGACCGTTGTAGAAGACTGTATGGTAGAAGACACTGAATCGTGTCGGACCGATGTAGAAGACAGTTTATGGGGTCATGTCGGACCGTTGTAGCAGACAATGTTGTGACAGTTTACGGAGTCTTGCTGGACCCTTGTAGAAAGTAACCGGAATCAATGTCGGGACAGTTTACAGAGTCTTGTCGGACCCATGAAGGAGCTAACCGGAATCAATGTCGGGACAGTTTACAGAGTCTTGTCGGACCCATGAAGGAGCTAACCGGAATCAATGTCGGGACAGTTTACAGAGTCTTGTCGGACCCTTGTAAAAGTCACACCCTCAAAAGGTGTGCCCAATTTTTCAAAAGGCGTGCCATCAAAAGGCGTGCCCAATCCATAAAAAGGCGTGCCATCAAAAGGCGAGCCCAAGTCATAAAAAGATGTGCCGGACATGATGGCGAGGCGCGTCACCACATTGGCTTGCGCGCCCGTTTTGTCGTCTGGCGTCAAGTGGCGCGCGATGCGCGTGTCTGCCTTGGCTATTTAACCAAGACGGATGCTGAGGCTGAGGCAGAGGCTAAGACAAAAAAACTGGCTAAAAACTTCTGAGAAACTCTTCGTTGTCTTGAGAGAGATACTCTGTAACACTCTGTAACCAACCCTTCTCTGAAACACTCAGCAACACATAACATGGCCTCTTCGTCCCGTAGTCTGCTCACTCTCTTTCCCGACCTCAACGAGTCCACAAGAGAGGTAACTGGTGCGGTTGCCCGTGAACCTCAACCAAGCGCCCCTGAGTTTGCTCCGTTGACCTTTCCTATGTGGTCTGTGGAGCAAAGAATGGCAGCGCAATCAGATATTGAGGCGAATCAGTATACATTGAAGTCATGTGTTGAAACCATGACTGCGGTCACAAACTTGTCGCACCGGCTGCAGAGTAGGACAAATGAGATGCAGCAGTTAAACGCCCAACTGGCTCTGCTCCAGCGCATGTATAAGGATGCGCGAGCAGAGATAAGTGTGCTAAAGGCAGAAAACAAGGAGCTGAAGTGGAAGGCCACCGTTATGTTCCGATTTGGAGGTCCGCCATATGCTGTAGTGGAGGAGCAGGGTGGAGTGATCGTGCCCAGTGGAGTGGGAAACACGGAGGCAACACCGTCAAGGGCCGCCCAGGACGGAGGCAAGAAGAAAAGACCGGCGGAATAGGCGAAGAAGTAAGGTCGGTGGGTGGCCGTCTGCAGAAAAGAAAAAACAAATCTTTTTGTGTTGTTTTGTTTTGTTGTTGTTGTTTTTTTTTTTTTTTTTTTGTGTGTGTGTAAAATTGTGATCGGGGTGGATCCCTGAGATGAATAAAATATGGTTTTTTGTGCAAATCTATATGGTATGAATGGAATTTGAAAAAGATTAAAAATAATGTGAAAGAAAAACGAAAGAGTGGGAAAATAAGGAAAGTGGGTCACGTGGTTTCGGGGCCCACGGTTTTGTTAAATCCAGGAATGGTGTTTGAAGTATTTGTTTTGTTTTTTTTTTTTTTTTTAAAGAATAAAAATAAAATGAAAGAAAACAAGGGATAAAGAAAATAGATAAAAAATATTTGTAGATGGATTATATGAAAAACATCAGTGTGATTGTTTCAAAATAAAGTTGGGTTAGTGCCCCTACAAAAAAATATATTATTGGAGAGTGGGTATGTAAAAAAGATTAAAAGTGATTTGGAAAAAATAAATAAAAAGAATTGATTTTGAAATCAAACGGAGGAGAGAGAGGGACAAACCCATGTGATAAAGTGGAGAGAGAGAGAAGGTGAGAGTAGAGAGCATAATAAGGAGTATGGGGTCTGTCGGGTGCAGGAGAGGTGGAGTATTATTTTATGAGAGAGTGAGAGGAAGTGATAATAAAATAAAGAGGAGGTGCTGGAGTGGGGTTAAGAAAAAGTAAAGAATATTTTTGGAGAGAGAAGTAGTGTGCATGAGGGGAGATGAAAGATAACACTCAGGAACTAAACAATTCATCTCTCTCTGCACTGCTGTGTGGATTCAACTCTTTCTCAGATATTCATTTTCATATATCATCATGGCTCCAGCAGCAGCAACAGCACCTGCAGATTCAGTAAATCCTAGAGATGTTTGTATTGTGGGTGTTGCACGTACAACAATGGGTGGATTTCTTGGTTCTCTTTCACCTTTACCAGCCACTAAGCTTGGATCCATAGCTATTGGCACGACTCCAGCGATTTCCCATGGAGGTGAAGTTCTGCCATGGTGAGGAAGGTGGTGGCGCCGGCACGGAGCTCCGTTGTGAAGGTGGTTTTGCAGTCGGCGAGTTTGAAGTGCTGTCCAACTTTGCTCTCTGCCCCCACGAGAGAGACAGAACCTGTATGTTTCAAAAAATGGGAGGTTCAAGAACGCAGACCATCAAGCAGTGGTGAACTCAAAGAGCAGCAGATTATCCATAGCCACATTCCAGAACCCAGCTCCAGAGGCAATAGTGTACCCATTAAAGATCAGAGAAGGAGAGAAGTCAATAATGGAGGAACCAATCACCTTCCCAGACATGTACAGAAGGAAGATGAGCAAAGACCTTGAACTTGTTAGGCTCAAGAAGCTTGCCAAAGAGCAGCAGCACTTGGAGAAAACCAAATTGAGAAAAACAAATCGGTGGCTGTCGTGTGGGCCGACGGAGTGAAGGTATGTGTAGAGGTCCGGCGGGCGGCCAAGGCGAGACTGCCGCCCGCCGGTGAAGCAGAATGACTAGGTTGTTAACCTTGCTCTGATACCATGTTGAAATTCAATGTATAAACAGAATTGTATTATTGATTGATATTGTTGTGTTATCTATTACAAATGGCGAGGGGCTCCTTATATACGAGATGTAGTGGAGTAGGTGGTAGTAGGTGGTAGTGGTAGGTGTGTAGTAGGTGGAAGTAGGTGGTGGTAGGTGTAGTAGGTGGAGTAGGTGATGGTAGGTTTTAACAGAAGATAAAATTATAGCATCTCCACTGCAAAGAAGTCGCAAGCTAGTTGATAAACTGAAAGATGATTTGAACAATGAAGTGATTGATGATGGTGAAATGATGATGTTGAAGGCTCAAACTGATGGTTCAGAGCTCAAGTCACTTGTTGAACCAATGCCATCTGCTGCAGAAGAGAATGTAGACTCCGCAGTGGTGGGGACAATGCCTTCTTGTCTGGGTGATCAGTCGGCAGCATCACCAGAGTTTAATCAGGAACTTGTTATCGAACAGTCTCCAAGGCATGAGCTAATTGAAATAGGGAACTGCGAGGTCCTACAAGGCAAAGGCGAAGTTGAGTCTCAATCAGCAATTGGCATAACCACATCAATTGCAGAGGCAAATCAAGTACAGCAGACACTTGATGCTCTTAATGATGCGTCAGTCATTGTAGATCTGAAGCATGAAATTGGAGAAGAGAGCGATTTTGAAGGTCATGAGGATGTAATGGCTGAACTCAGGAAGCACAAAAAGAAGTTGGTCATATTAATGAGAATGTGAAAATCTCCAGGGCAGATGATGAGATTGGTTTAGGGAATGCACCCATTGAGGATGCTAGGCTCAAAATAGAGGAGTTCACAGTACAAAAACATGGAGAAGAAAAAAACAATACCAATGAGCTCTTGGATACTTCCGAACCAGAGAAACCTCAGCCACAACTCGCATTTGCAGAGGATGAAATTCATGATGGAGAAGCTTGTAAACCAGAGGAACCTCATGCTGAGTTTTCACCTCTAGAGAATGAAACCCATTGTGGAGTAGCTTCAAAAACAGAGGAAACTTGGCCAGGTCTTTCACCTGCACTGGGACAAGAAAACGACGACAGTGGGATAACTAATGATGAAGATAATTGTTCCAGGCAAGATATCAAGGAAACCAAGGAATGTAACGAGGAATCAGAAAACCAAGAGATTGTAGGGGACAGGCTTGAATTTTAAAGAGCTTGTATCGGTTGCTGGCAATGATAAAGTCACTGAACAGCTTTGTGGGTCTGAAACCTCTAAAGAAGCCCTGATCGCAACTCAGTTTGTTCCTGCCGATGCAGAGGAGCTACCTCAGGTTGAAGGAGAGCTTTTCCCAATGTCTCCAAATTACAGTCAAGTCTCTTTGGGAAGCAAAATGGGTTCAGAAAGTGATGAAAAGTTGGTTGAAGAGAACAAGAAATGAGGGAGATAATGGAGAAATTGATTGAAACTGGGACAGAACAGTTGACTGCGATATCTAACCTCTCTAGTAGAGGGAAGGATTTGGAAAAGAAATTGGCGAGGAAAAAGAAATCGAGGACAGGGCGGTGCAGAGCTGGAACTGCCCGTGTTAAACATGCAAATGATGCTCTAAAAGGTACAACACATGGAATTGCAGTGTAAGAGTGAAAATTACATATGTGAGTGATTATGTTAAATCTGATATGGGATTGAGTTTTGTTGTATCCTTCCTTGTAATAATATCTACAACTCTTCTTTGTTTCTTTGTTATTTTCATTGATTGTGTTGGTTTGACAGTATCTCTGTACATTAGTCTGCCTTCTTTGAAATAATTATATATTCATCTTGTATGTTTTGGCATGAATGACTTTAACTCACCAGAAAGATCATTTCAAAAATTATTTTTGCTTCCTAGAAAGGTTTTAAAAAAAAATGTGAATAAAGAGTCTATTTTTCATCCCTTGTACCATTTTAGTTTTTAATGATGTGGTAGTGACATTATTACAAATATAAATATCTTTATAAATGTTTTATTTTAAAGTAAAAGGTTATACCATTGAATCGTATTTATATGAATTTTTTATTTGTATGTAATCACTTCAAGAGAAAATACCATTTGGCCATTGACTAGTTTCTACTCTAGATTAATGCTGTGTTTGGTTGGGGGATTTGGGAAGGGATTTGGAAAGGAAAATGGAAAAGGTGTGTGAAACTAGGTGAAATATAGGCATGTTTTATTCACATTTCACCTACCTTTTCCATTTCCCTTTCCAAATCCCTCCCCAAATCCCACAACCAAACACAGCATAAGTAGTACAAGAACATTAATTCAAACAAGGAATTAGATTGGCCATTGACATAGTGATTTACCAAAGGGTTTTGGTACAGAACAAGGAACAACTAAGGACTATCCAAAAAATGCAAAGTAAGCTGCAAACTCACAAAAGGCCAAAGAAAAATTGCCCCGGGCACATAGCCCTCAGCTTCATCTAGACCAACCCAATTGTTCCTTGGGCAGCAATTGTTAAGTCCTCCTTCAGCCACATTGTTTGATCAAATAATCTTTTAGCCATTATTTTTTTGAAGAACCCAAAGCAATCATATGGTCGTATCGAAATAGAAAAAATGAAAAAGTGAGAAGAAATCAAGCAATCTCAAGGCATGATTTGGCAAAAAGTTCAATTCAAGGTTAGAGTGACTATGATATTCTTTGAGAGGAGTATTATCAAGAGCCAAAAGCTGTGCAATAAAATGTGCTCCAAAAGTTGAGCAGCCAATACCAACCAAAAGTACTATGCCTGAAGCAGCACTCTATAGAGTCCGGGGGCTTAGTCTGCAATTTAGTGCTTCAATTTCAGATTTAGCACGCATGGAAAACTGAAAGTTAGATTTTTGTTTATTTTTCTTCGGATTAATTACACCAAGACCCGAAATTATTAGTGAATATAACTTTGACAATGTCATCTATGAACTCGTGCATTTTGACCCTTTTAACTATAAAAATGCATCATTTTCACCCCTCCAGATCACCTTCAAAAGGGGTGTATTTGTACGATTTTTATAACTGAGGGGTCAATAGGTATGGTTCATAGATGAGGTGATTAAAGTGATATTTGCTAATAATTAAAAGGATCTTGGTGTAATTAACTTCTTCTTCTTCTTTTTTTTTTTTTTTTTTTTTTTTTGGACAACTGGAGTTCTACAAAATAAGAATAAGAAAGACAATACAAAAACATTTATCTTGTATGGTTAGAATCTGACGATTTGATTCATATAATTCGATACAAGTTTCAAACAAAAAAATTAAATTGTATAGTTAAACATTGGAAACAGGCTAATTTAGTAACTTTTTTACTATTTGGCTAAAATATGAGCTAAAAAAAATTAGTATGTTTGGGATGACTTTTTGGCTTTTTACGAAAAGATGTGCAAAAAGTAGAGAGAAAAGAGAATCTTTGATTTTTTGGTATGAGTTGTTCGCTTTTTGGCTAATTTAGTAACTTTTTGACTAAAAGAGAGGGTTCCCAAACGAGTCCTAAGTGAATCTTGCAATTCACTATGAATTTGTGATTCAAGCGACTATGTACTCATAATGCATGAAATGGAGTCAAATTCACAAAATAAAGAGATCAACTATATTATATGTATATATATGGGTAGTGTTGTGAAAGGTACGCCTAGGCACAAGACGCAACGAGGTGTAAGGAGTGCACCTGAAGAGACCCAAGGCAAGGCGCATTTAATGAGTCACGCGACTTGGCCACAACTTGGCCAGGTGCTAAAAAGAGTAAGGCGCGGCTTTTTTGTGTGTTTCTGATTCTGATCTAACAGCTTTGATCTGTGTTCGAAAGGCTCCAACCCAATAGGATTACAACTCATATAATACAACTCAACCCAAATCAATTGACTCAAATCCCTAATCTATCGAAGAAATTTGTGTCCTCTCTTCCTCTGGGCTTGTCTCTCTCGACTTCGACTTCGATTGAGGTCAGTTCCTCTTCTTCTTCTTCCTCTTCTTCTTCTTCTTCTTCGTTGGTTGTTGGGTATTTTTTTTTCTCTTCTTTTTCTTTTCCTCCTCCTCATTCCCTTTCTTCTCCATTGCTATACTTGTTTTTTTTCCTACTTCATTGACTTGCTCTTTATTTATTTTTATTTTTTTTGCTTCTTCGACTTCGACTCTCTCTCTTTCTCTTCTTCTTCTTCTTTGCCCTCTGTTTTTTTTTTTTTTCTTTTTCCTCCTTTCGACTCAATTTCTTACTCTCCTTTTTTTTCCCCTCTACATCTTCTTCTTCACTCTATGTTATTATTATTCTCCTTCTTCTACTACTTCCTCTTCCCTGTTACATGGAATAATGCAAAAATGAGAATAGTAGCAGTAGAAGCAAGCACATGTCTTCTTTTTCTTCTTCTTTTTATTCTCTATTTTTTTAGTGTTTATTAGGGGTGCTCAGCAGATATTATGATCTACTCAAACCGACCGAACTGAACCGATCCATCGCATTTTGGATGGATGCGTGATGACGAACAAACGGTTGCGGATTGATTTTTCCAATCGGCCTAATTTTGGACGGATGACGGATTTGAGATTCTTTTGGCCGCAACCAAACCACCAAATCACCAAACCGCAAGCACCCCTAGTAATTTGTAAGACTTTATATTTTCAATTTGTTTAGATATTTTGTTTATGTTTTTAATTGAAAAATAGTTTAGATATTCTATCGTATTTTTAATTTAGAAATTCTTTTATCAAATGGCAAGTGTTAATATTTGGTATTTTTGTGTGGAAAATTTAAGGCTTAATTTTGTCATTTTAAAAAAAAAAAATCAAACTAAATAGTTTTTTAATTAAAAAAAAGTAATGAAATAATTTTGATAATGCGTGATTTTCTTATATGTATTTATTATTGATATTTGACAATTTACTTGATAACCTTTTGGTTATATTGAGTTGGATTGGTATTAAAATAAAATAAAATAAAAAGAGATTATTTCATTTTTACCCCTATACTTTGTTACGATTTTCAATGACTCCCCAGACTACTCTTATTTTCACGCGTAGCCCTATACTATTTAAGTTACTATCAATTTTGCCCCTGCCGTCAGATTTGAAACGGAAAAGGTTTAAAAAAAATACATTTTGGCTCCAAATTTCAAAAGAAAGACACAGACCCACCCTTTTCCACCAGCAAATCACCACTATCAACCACCACTTCAAGCCCTTCTATCTCCTTCGTCATAACTCTGTTTCGCCTCATTTTTACATTATTGGATTCAACTCACGGTCTAGTTTTCGTATCACATCACACACATCTCGTTCTTCCTCTTTTTGCATGTTATCGGAACTCCAAAAGTTGATAAAAAAAAAAAAAGGCTTTTCTTCGAGCCATCTTTCGGACTTCATATCTTTCTTAATTCTTGACAGTTCTACTTCATTCTTTTGTCATTCTCTTCAACTCACTTCCTACTTCGCCTTACACTTCCTCGCTTTCTCACTTCTTTGTATAATGGGCAGTTTTGATATGCCGAAAGTTGTTTGAAAACTAATTTCGAAATTTCAAAACATTCATCATTTGTTTCTTTCTTTTCTATCTTCCTCATTCTTCTTCTTCTTCTTCTTCTTCTTCTTCACTTGTAACATGATGTGGAACATGGTTCTAGGTGGTAACAGAACTAGTGATGGTAGTGGAGACGATAATGGAGTTCGGTGGCGGTAAAGTTGGTGGTTCAGGTAGTGATCTTCTTCTTCTTCTTCAATTATATACATACATATCATCTTTCCTACTAGAATTTTCTTAGTCCATTTGAATGGAACATCGTGCCCATTTAAACTTGGATCGTAAATGAGATGCAAACCTCAACTGTTTTGCCAAGAACAAAAGAAATTTGTATTGTTAAGAAAAATCCCATAGCAAATAGCTGATTTTGTATTAGAAGAAAGGTTTTGTTGTTATAGCCATTGATGTTGAATTACAAATTAATGAGCACCTATTAATTTCTTTATTTGTTATGGCTGCTCTATCATAATATGAATTTAAACATGTCAAATAAGAGTTTTTTTCTCAGTTGAATATCCTCTAGGCTCTCTCTCCGAAATTACACCTATTTTCAACACAGCACCATACACATTATAAGCACTCAACAACCTGCCTTGTCGATTGAACTCACTAATCAAAATGTTGAGAGAAATCTTTGTGAGGACTGAACTTTCTCGACGCATGAGGACTAATATCGACAATGCCTCCTCCTCTTTTCCCACGACACAAAGTGCTTGAATGACATTGTTGAAAGTGATATTCTTCAGGGCATATACAATCTCAACCATCAACTTCACCAACATCACCACCCGAACCACTAACTTCATTGCCATCAAGCTCCATTACCACCACCATGAGCATTACCATCACTACCACCTTACAACACCAAACCCACTGCCATTGCTAGACCACCACTACCACCATCACCAATTTCGTTACCACTTAGAACCATGTTCCACATCATGTTATAAGTGAAGAAAAAAAAGAAGAATAAGGAAGATGGATAAGAAAGAAACAAAAGATGAATATTTTGAAATTAGTTTTCGGACAACTTTCAGCATATCAAAACCGCCCATTACACGAAGAAGTGAGAAACCGGGATAGTGTAGGGCGAAGTAGGAAGTGAGGTGAAGAGAATGGCGAAAGAATGAAGTAGAACTGTCAAGAATCGAGAAAGATATGAAGTTTGAAAGATGGCTCGAAGAAAAGTCAAAAACGAAAAGAAAAGTCTTCTTTTTTTTTTATCAACTTTCGGAGCTCCGATAGCATGCAAAAAGAGGAAGAACGAGACGTGTGAGATGTGATATGAAAACTAGACCTTGAGTTGAATCCAATGACGTAAAAATGAGGCGAAACAGAATTATAACGAATGAGATAGAGGGGCTTGAAGTGGTGGTTGCTGGTGGTGGTTTGCTGTGGGTTTACATCTTTCTTTTGAAATTTGAGGCCAAAATGGAATTTTTTTAACTTTTTCCGTTTCAAATCTGACGGCAGGGGCAAAATTGATAGTAACTTAAATAGTATAAGGGTACGCTTGAAAATAAGAGTAATCTGTGAGATCATTGAAAATCGTGACAAAATATAGGGGTAAAAATGAAATAATCTAAAAAAAAAACAGTGTTCACAAGTTGTATTATGTTCAAAATTTGTAAAAATTTAAACTGTTAAACCGATTCGCATCCATCCGCCAATCCGTTAATCTGCTCAATCCGTATACGCCAATCCGGCGAACGGATAGTGGATTGGAGATTCTCCGACCGCAGCCGAACTGCGAGCACCCCTAGTGTTTATGTTTGTTAATTTATTTATTTTTTGGTTTTTGTTGAATGTGGAATACTATGTAATTTGCACTTTCATGACTTTGAGAATTATTCTATAATTTGCCTTGGTTAATTTTTTTTTATTTTAATTGTCTTAGTACTAGTATGAATCATTAGTCTTTGTTAATTTATCTATTTTTTACTAGGACTGTGCGCCTTACTTTAATAAAGCCAGCGTCTCGCCTTACATTTTGCTCGTAGGCCCCGAGAGACCTTTAGTGCCTTGGTGTGCCTTGAGCTTTTAAAAACACTATATATGGATAAATTATAAATACATTCTTTGAGGTTTGTTTAAAATATAAATTGCCCTGTAGTTTGAAAAATTACAAATAACTTATTGTTAGAATTTTTTATTTAATATAATTAATTAAAAAAATAAAATTCTTAACTGTTCTTGAATAAAATAATAAAATTACCTGAAGTATTAATTGAAATAAATTTATGATATTATTAAAAACAGTTAATTGACTTAATGATTTATTAATAAAATGAATTATTTGTTATGAAATTAGAAATTTCAAGAGGCGTGATGTAATTTTCAAAATCATAGAAGAAAAATTGTATTTTAAGCAAACCTCAAGGGTGTATTTATAATTTATCCAATATATAATTTAATTATATTAATATTTATTTTATTTTAAATACTATATATACATAAAGTGATATATTTTATTATGTTAAATAACGTGATTCTTAGGCTTTACAATCCGATAGGATTCAATAATTTCGCAAAATAATTCACCATTTGAATAATAACAATCATCCAAAGCATGAATATATAGTAAATCTGATACACAGAGAGTGTGACTCCATGAATGAGAAATTTTATGTGACAATAAGCAAAGGGACAAAAGAGCAGATTAATCACATTCTTTTGGTGGATGGACCAACCTGTCACTGGGATTTGGAATAAGTTTTGAACAACGCTGTGATAGAGGGAAAGCTACGATTAGTTTGATCGTGAGTGATTCTGAAGTAGGAAATATTGGGTGGAGGAGGGTGGTGGAGAGAGGTGGGGAACAGGTTGACGGTGATGGAAAGGGGTTTGCGCCGGTGGTGGCTGGAGAGAGGCTGACATATTTTGACTCATTTAATTATATAACCAAACCAAATCAAAGTAGGTGTTAAGCCTATCAAATGGGATTAGTTACATGAATCTTTCTTTTTTTACTTTATTCTATCAACGGTCATTTGATTAGTCAAATTAAAAATATTCATATTTCTATTTACTATACTAATTATATATATATAAATAAATAAATAAAATTGGATGAAGTACCAGTGTGTTTGGTTTGAGTTTTTTTAATTAAGTTTTTTGAAAATTGAGTTTTTTGGTTTTCGTGTTTTTTTGTTTTTAATGAATATTTTTAAAATTTTAAACATTTTTTTACTTTTTTAGATGCATCTTACTCAGATGTATCTAAAAAGTAAAAAAATTTGTGAAAAAATAGTTTTAAAAATTAATAAATACATAAAAATACAAAAAATATACTGAATTCTTGTATTTTTTTATATTTTTGCAATTTAGTGAATTTTTAAAAGGTTTTTTTCAATTTTTTTTTACTTTTTAGGTATATTTATGTTATGTATGTCTAAAAATAAATAAAAAAAATTGCTCAAAATATTAAAAAAATTTAGTAAAAACAAAAAAAAACACGGAAAATAAGAAAGTAGAATTTTCTGAAAAGTGTTTTTAAAAAATGATAACCAAGCATGCTATAAATCCAAAAATGTAATCTTGTGCACTATCCCATATCGCTCTGTGAGAGATCATAACTCCACTACATAAGTGGACTAACTCCCTTAGACTAGTATGAGGTCTTTTAAAGTCGGGAGAGGTTAGACCCCGTTTGTTTGGGGTTATAGGGAGGGGATTGAGATTGATAGTGAGGTGGGACTACTATATGGGTGTTTGTTTTGAGAGATGGGGAGGGGACTCCTAATCCCTTGGTATTAGTAAAGGCCTTGAAAGGGGATTGGGAAAGGAGATGGTGAGGGGACTCCTAATCCCTTGGTATTAGTAAAGGCCTTGAAAGGGGGATTGGGAAGGAAGAGGTAGAGATGGTATTAGAAAAATAGTGAGAGGATTAGAAATTTTTTTATTATTTTTTTATTTTTTATATATTGGGAATTTTTTTAAAAATATTAATGTTTACTTTTTTATATTTTCTTATTTGTTTTATTATTTTATATAAAAATAATTTAACAATTCCTACACTAACAACTATCATCAAAACAAACACAATTTTACTTAATCCCCTCACTATGAATCCTCTCACTAACAATCCCCTCACTATTAATCCCTTCACTATGAATCCCCTCCATTCTACATCTGAAAATAAACGGGGCCTTAGTTGCTAGTTTTCATCTAACTTTAAAGCGGACAATATCATGCTAGTCGGGGAGGGTTAGTTGATTCATTTGGCATCGTCTGTGGGAACTCCATGCTCAAGCTCTCTGTGAGAAATCACAGCTCCACTACATAAGTAGACTAACTAACTCCATCACAACTCCACTACATAAGTAGACTAACTAACTCTCTTATATTAATATGAGGCCTTTTAAAGCCGTGAGGATTAATTGCTAGTTTTCACCTAACTCCAAAACGAACAATATCGTGCTAAGCGGGGAGAGTTAACTATTTCATTTGGCGCCGGCCTTTTAAAGTCGTGAGGGGTTAACTGTTGGTTTTCGCTTAACTCCAAAGCGGATAATATCGTGCTAGTCAAGGAGGGTTAGTTGCTTCAATTACAAATATTTTAAGTTTACGACATTATAAATATTTTAAGTTTTTGGAACAAAAAACTTAACTTTTAGACAAATTATCTTTACCCCCTCTCTATACCCACCTCTAGTTAAACTAATTTCCCACATTTCCACCAAACATTGAGCCAAATTTAATAAAATATATATACTTTAATTTCTAATTGGATAAAAAGGGTTGAATGGCAATGGCATGTAAATTTTTTATCATTAGCTTTGTCATCCGCACATTCTTCAACACCTAACCCCTCATTGCTAACTTCTTTCATCCTTAATTTTTCAAAACACAAGATGATTTGATATGTACAAATCTCACTCATTGTCACGTGAAATTTTTTGTTCTCACTTTTTTCTATCCTCCTACTATTTCTAATTCTTTCCTAACCCCACGATATACTAATTTCTAATTTAAAAATGATTATTTTGGCATGTCAATTGGTGGAGAAAGGATTTAGAATAGCAAATAGAGAGGGGGAAAAAATGTTTCTACTGCATTCAATGTGGCACGGGAGCCTTTGTTCCAAAATTTATTTTATTTATTTATTTATTTTTTTCATTTCAAAGTATCCTTAACCACACGCTATGCATCATATAGTGGAGAGAGAATTTGGAGAGAGAAAAAAATAGAGAAAATGTGAACAGATATTTCCACTTCATTCATTATTGCCCCTATATTTTGTCATGTACCCACACACCATGCAATAAATAAGAGGCCACATTCTCCACAATGTAGGACTAAATTCTTTGCATCCTCAATTTTTCACAAGACTACAAACCTCATTCATTGTTTTTCCCTAATTTGTATGAGGCAGGGTTTTGCAACAATTCTCTTTTGTTTTGAACCATAAATTTGTTCTCTCACCCTATTACTAGTCCTATACTTATGATATTTTCACCTCTACTATCATGTTTTAGATGTTAAAAGTCAAATTAAAATTATTAAAAAAAAAATTAAAATTTGGCTATTTAGAGTGATATGAAGCAACTTAAAATGACACACACACAAAAGAAAAGAAAAGAAAAGAAAAGAAAAGAATAAATGTCTCAAATTATTTTCTCAATTCGGTTTAAAGTGGTTGATTATTATTATTTTTTGGATAAATCACAGTTTGCCTCCTTTATATTTAGCCACTTTTTCACTTTAATCATTAAAGTTTATTTTTTTTCACTTTATCCCTTTATGTTACAAGTTTTTTCCACTTTATTCCAAAATCTAATTTCTATTAGAAGTTAGACAGAAAATGACACATTAATAGTCACGTAGTATAAAAATATTTTATTATATATAACTCACACCTTTCACATAAACTTAAATTTTAATATAATAATATATTTTTTATGTTACGTGACAATTATTGTAATATTTTTTTCTAATTTTTAATAGAAATTAACTTTAGAAATAAAGTGGAAAAAACTTAAAACATGAATGGCTAAAGTGAGGGAAAAAAAAAACAACAACAACTTTACGAGCAAAAATGAAGAAGGGGCCAAGTATAAAGGAGGTAAAGTATTGTTAGGTTTTTGTAATTAACAATCCCGTTTGATAAAACTCATTTCAGTTATAATTTTATTCGATCTTTTATTTCAGTAAGGTTATGAGTATTTAGATGCAAATCCAACTCGAATTGTGCATATGTAGAGGAGTTTGTGATCTTAATCTATCATGTTTGCCACTTCGCTGACTATGTCGGGGTTCGAGATGCCCGGTCAGCTCGCGAAGGTCCAGGGGATAGTGCCCCCGAAGCAAAAATAAAAATTGCAATCAAAATTGTTCGACTGCTCAAGCAATCGATTGTGCGCTCGAACGAAAATACAATTCTTTCAGAAGTTTCACTCGCTTGCAAAAGTATTGAGAGTTGTATTTTTACGCTCAAGCGGCCTTTCCTGCACTCAAGCGTAGATCCTTATTCTGAAACACGCGTTTTAATCAGTCCGCTTGAGCTGTCATTCTTGCGCTCGAGTGGAGATCGCGATTATGTTTTCTATAAATCTGTGATTAATTCAGTTTTTAGGGTACGACTTCCAAATCTTCTTCTTGGGTATTAAGGTTTTCTTCTGGAACTTTTTTGTTTATTTCCTTTAATATCTGTGAGAGTTTATATCATGAATTGAGTGGATTATATCAAAGGAGTTTGTTTATTTTGTTTTATTCACAAAAGAGAGAGTTGTTCTTCAGTGAATTTCGTGAAATTTGGGCCTAAAGCTTTGGTGGATTCCGGAGTAATTCATCGTCATGGATTCAACATCGGCATTATGGATTCAACGTCAGACAAGACAATTCCAAGGTGAAGACGGTGATGGAAGAGGCACATTGGGGTCGGTTCAATTTGGGTGTAGATTCGCTAGGTAATTGAGAGTACACTTGTATAATTTTTTTTTTTTTGTTTTCTTAGTAAACTGTTTTGTGGCTTTAACCCGTGATTTTTTATCACAGTTGGAGGCGCTCCAATTTTGATTTTTTCGCGTTAAAATCGTTGTGTCAATTTGTCTTTAATTGCTTAATTGAGATTGTTATTTACTAGTTAAAATTGATACATAATCACAAATAAATGTCTTGAGAATTTTTAAAATTTTCAAGTATAATTTATTTTTATTTTTTAAATAAGTGGAAATACATCTGTATCCGTGCTCACACAATAACAAAAAAAAAACATATAGCCAACAAAAATTGTGTAAAGGCCAACCCACCACACTCTCCGAAGAATGTACCTAAGAGCATCTCCAACCATGCTCTCTAAAATGCCTCTTCAAAGTATACAAAAAATTACCTTCTTTATTTTGCCTAACTAGTTTAGCTAGTGTACACTCCAACCATACTCTTTATTTTAGCTAACCATTCAAACTAACTTAACTAATTTTTAAAAGAAAACTATAATAAACATTAATAAATAAATAAATAAATAATCTTTTTATAACATTCTGTATATATTGACGTGGCATTTGTAAATATTTATTTATTTAATATATATAATTAAATTATTTATAAAAAAAATATTTTCAAACAATCATATTATCTCAACAGTCATATTTTCAAACGGTAATATTCTCTCAACGGTCATATTTTCAAACGGTAATATTCTCTAACGGTAATATTCTGTAACGGACATATTCCTAACGGTCATATATTTTTGTTTATAAAAAAGATTTGCTCTTTCATTTTTACCAATTTGAACTATATTTCTCAACTTGAATTCAAAGTCAAAGCACTAAAATCCAACAAGAATTCAAACCAGCAAAATTCAAAGCACTGTCTCCATTTCATATTTCAACCAGCAAAATTTGAAACAAACCCAACTCTAAATTCAAGTCAAAGCACTAAAATTCTGAATATCAAAAACATATGTGCCGGCAAACCCAAAAATAAAATCCAGTCAAACTTAAATTAAATAAAAACATAGCTTCAAAGCTAAATAAAAATAATTAATTCCCTTTTTCAAGGATTTGCATCTGGCGTTGGCGAATATATTGTGCTTGCAATGGAGGCATAATGCTCGTATCCATTGACATGATTCTCTCTTCCTCTCTCCTTTCCTCCAATGCAAGCCTTCGTTCCTCTCTCTTTTCCTCATTTTCAATCCTCCGTTCCTCTTGAAGATAAGATTTCTCAAATATCTCTATTTTCTTCTCATTTGTTATGTCATTCTTTACCTTTATCTCTTCTAAGAGCTTCACAAAAGGCGACTCTGTAACATTATTTCCAAGATCTTTAGCTTTGTTTTTCTTTGCGGCCTTCCTTCCTATTGGTCTTTCCACAACATCATAGTTATCATTGTTCTCTAAGTTTACTGAATCTGGTGTACAAGGGGTTGACGTTGCCGGAGATGCATTTTTTGTGCTTTTTTGCTTCTTTGTTGTTGTATCTTCCATCCACTTTGGTTGGGATCTCAATTCATTCCAACAATGCTCAAAGGGAAAGTTCGAGTGATACAAGTCTTTGTACAATTTTTTCGCATCCTGAATCTGAAAAATAGATTAAAGAATAATCACTATCACGCAATGAATAATATATATTCATTATAGGAACAAAATTAAATTGTAGTAATACCTTGTCTTTTCAGTCGAACCACTTCGATTTAACCGTTCAACTTGAGCAAAACATCCACAAAATTTATTTGTGGCAAGTTGAATCGTCGACCACCGATTCATTAGAGAAGTTTGAGTTCTTTCAGAATCGAAGGTTTTGTACTTGTTGTAGTTCTCCCACACTCTTAGCCAATATGCCTTTGACTTTTGCTCATTTCCTCTAATTGGATCTAAGCTAATATTAAGCCATGAAGAAATGAGCATCATGTCTTCCTCTTCGGTGAAATTCCCTTTGCGTTGTGATATCTTTGTAGTTTGAGTAATACTTTCAGGAGAGAATGATAAAGATTGACTCTCTTGTTGAGGAGATTCAGTGGTAAAATCATGGTCAACGTCAAACTCGTTCATTAGGTTGCTAAAATACGCATTTCCTTGATATTCCATCTAAATCACAATTGTTCATACCACACAAAAAGAAAAGAAAAAAAAAAGTATCAATTCATTTCATAATGGACATAAACATCTTTCAAAGTAATTTAAAATTGGACATAATTGGACATTAATGGACAAAGCATGATACAAACCATATTTTATTCATTTCAGGGATCAACCCCGATCACAATTTTACACAAAAAAAATAAATAAAAAAAAAAAAAAAAAACCAAACAAACAAACAAACACCAGCGGGATTTTTCTTCTCTACTCTGCCGCCGGTCTCTTCTTTTTGCCTCTGTCCTGGGTGGCTCTTGACGGTGTTGCCTCCGTGCTTCCTCCACCGAGTACGTTCACTCCCCCATACTCCTCCACTGCAACATATGGCGGACCTCCAAATCGGAACATCACGGTGGCCTTCCGCTTCAGCTCCTTATTTTCCGCCTTTAGCACACTTATCTCTGCTCGCGCATCCTTATACATGCGTTGGAGCAGAGCCAGCTGGGAGTTTAATTGCTGCACCTCATTTGTCCTACTCTGCAGCCGGTTCGACAAATTTGTAACCGCAGTCATAGTTTCAACACAGGACTTCAATGTATACTGATTAGCTTCAATATCCGTTTGCACTGCCATTTTTTGCTCCACCGACCGCATCGGAAAGTTCAACGGAGCAAAACCAGAGGTGTTTGGTTGAGGTTCACAGGCCACCGCACCAGTTATCTCTCTTGTTGACTCGTTGAGGTCGGGAAAGAGAGTGAGCAGACCACGGGAAGAAGAGGCTATGTTCTGGGTAGCTGAACGGGAAGAAGAAGCCATGTTTTTGGGTTGCTGAGTGTTTCAGAGAAGGGTTGGTTACAGAATGTTACAGAGAACGAAGAGGTTTCAACTGGTTTGTTATGCTTCCAAGCCTCAGACTTCGCTTTGGTTTATAAAGACAGAGACGACGAGGCCGACACGCGCTCTGTCAATCACGTGCATCGCCGCGTGTCAGGCACCCCTTTTGATGGCACGCGTTTTGATGGCACGCCTTTTTATGGATTGGGCACGCCTTTTGAACCCTATATTGAATGCTATGGTATGAATTTATCAAGAACCCTATTTTGTGGTGGGTCACGGGTGGGGTGTATAGAGAAATTAACTAGAGTGTGTTTTGAGACGCACAAGCAAATTATTTTTCTTTTGTTTTCAACCTTGACAACCTTATTATTTGATCTTCTATAGTATCAAATAGTTAGTAACAGACAACCTCATCATCTTTATCAAGAGAAAATAATCTATTCTTTTTTCCCTTAGTCAAGACTTAATTCATACTCTTGACGCTACCTATATCACCACCTCTCATGCCTTTGACAGCCACATTATTATCTTCCAATTGTTTTCTAGAACATTCATTTGACCAGATGATTGATGGTCTAAATATCTTAGTAGTGTTATGAGGAAAAGCAACCAACTTAATATATCCTCATTCTTGTTTAGTACATGATCCTTATTCAGTTTACAACAAAGATCTTTCCCAGCCGGTCCAGTTTTGGTACTTGGAAGTGTTTACGGCCATGATTTTAGCAAAATGCAGCCCTTGCAATATTGACCATACTGATTTTTGGCTACATTTACTTTGCCCCTTTCTATGAAAAATTATACTATATGTTCCAAGGACAAGCTATTAAGTCAAGACAGTGCTTAACCATCTTTGAATCAGTAAAACTTTTAATAAGCAATTCATCCTTGTTTTTTCTATCAACTAGAGTACATACATGATTCTAATTTATTCATATTGAAAAACAATCCAGCATATTAGTCACAGATTGAGATATAAACCAGAACCAGCAATTCATCCTTTTTTTTTTTTTTTTTGCAGAATCAGAGACAGAATTGAAGCAACTAACTAAATCCAGTTGATGAAGAACGTAATGAACAAACTATCAAAGAAACTACAAAACCCACTACTTGAATTACATATAAAATGACAGAAACATGTAATACAATCCAAATTACAATTCAACTCATGCATCACATGGGTTCACAATTCAACTCATGCCTCCCAAATTCTAGTCTGTCTTTTCTTCGAACACCTTGAGTGCATTTCGAAAATCTACCTCATCCACCTAACCAAACGAAGATCAAGGAAGCATAAAACAAAAAATTTGCCAAGGAAAGACAATAGAAATGAAAAACAAAAAAACACATAAAAAAAGTCCTACAAATGAATAAAATCAAGTTTCCATGAACAAAGACAAGTCCTAAACAATCATATTTTGAGAACCTAATTTATGATCGGTCTTTTCTACCTCTGTAACTTTAACCAAACGAAGATTGAGGAAGCATAAAACAAAAAAAATTAAACAGAACAAAAAAAAAAAAAAACTAAATTTCCATGAACAAGGGCACCAATTTCAGTACACAAACCCAATTTTTGCAAATGGATTGTCCTAAATCATGTATTCCTTTGCAGATAGATGATGGGGAAGAACAGGGAAGTGGAGAAAGAGAAAGAGAAAGAGAGCCATACCTGTGATCATCAATGGGCTGGAACAGAGATGGAACAAGCAGCGATGGAGGCCAACACAATGGCGGGAAGAGTGCTTTGCCTAGCAATGGATGCTGGCTACCTGTGGAGAGCCAAAACGAGAATTGGCAAAATGCCTCCTCAGATGCAGAGCGCGTTGGAGCTTCGAAATCTGACTTCAATAGGCAAAATGCCTAATTCTCCCCTTTTGGCTCTTGCGTTGGAGATGCTCTAACATTTGGAGATGGAGACTTCATGTACTCCTGACCTAAAGAACTCACAATCGATGTGAGATGAATGGTTGGGAGGTTAGGTTTAAAACATTACTTTTGATGTTTGGTTGACATTTCTCTTTCTCTCTCTTCCATTACCCAATAGCTTAATATTTAAAATGCATGTGGTGATTTTTCCATTAACACAAACTAAACTTAACATGACAAAGCATACACGTTTTTTTTTAAAGTGCTTAGTGTGGCTCTATTTGCTTTTTGTTACAAAAATTACTTTTTAGCTATTTAAACAAAAAAAAAATGATAATAATTATTTAGTTTCAGTCGATTCAGTTGATAATAATTAAACTTTTTTGTTTTAGTGCATTTTTTTATTTATAATTCACTAAAAAAAATTCAAACCATACCTGAATTTTCTGAATAACAAAAATATTTTTTTTGACATTTTTCGAACTCATTTTAAACTTTTTTTAGCAATAACTTTAATCTAAAAAGCATATATATATATATATATATATATTACTAACACTTTATTTACCAAACTAGCCCAAAATATCAACAAACTATTAGACGTGAGACATGACTTGAATATGCACCAAGATGACTTGGGTGGAAAGAGGTATTGCATAGTGGGGTTGCCACTACTTGTTCTCTTTTTTTTAGTTCTCTTCGGTACATTCATTCACTTTGATTGATACCAAATATTATAGGGAGTAATTCTTAAATGTACAAGTGTATAATATATGTATTTTTATAAATATATATATAATTTATTTTATAAAATCGTATAAGTTTTCATAAATATATGTAAGTAAATTCATAAAAATTTAAGGAATTATAATTTATGTACAATTGTGAGAATTTATGTGATTTTGTGAGATAACTTATGTATATTTTTTAGAACTTATGCAAGAGCCTTGCATATACCAAAAAAAAAAATTATAAGAATGATGTGATAATATCATTATTGTAAATAAATTAATTTTCAATGATATTTTATTTTGAAATAAAAAATTTACAATAAAGTATATTATTATATATAAATTTTTTATTTGCATAACATTTCTCAATATTATATGTTCAATGCCCATTTACTTGATCCAAATTTCCTCTGTTTTTAAGTCATCTAATGATGGGGCACCACATTTTGTGCATTATTGAAAAAATAAAAATAAAAATTCTATTTCATGTGCATGATGCTTGAGAAAAAGGTAAGAGAATATATTTCATTTAAGACTAAAGTATTATGACTCTCATACCAAAAAAAAAAAAAAACACTATAGATTTCAACTTGGAATAATGGTTAAAATTTTTATTTTTCACTTCTCTTTGAGGCTTGTTTATTTTGGCAGAAAATATATTCTAACAAAAAATATTTTGTACAATTTTTCTTTTCAACAAAACGTTTTTCTATAATTAATTGTCTTTTAAATTAATGTACGAACTGATGTATCAGTAACAGTGCGATGTTGGAGGCACTAGAACTGGCGGTGGTGGTGTGATGGTTGGGTTGCTGCAGTGGCTGTAGTGATAGTATGGAGGTATTAATAAGATTTTAATCTAAAAAAGTGTTGTCTACCTTTAAAAAATGCAAAACATTTCCTAGTCAATATGTTTGTTTTCTACCAATCACAGAAGTTATTTTTTATTGACTTATATTTTTTGTTATACAAAATGTCAAAATATATAGAAAATATTTTACGCTTGAACAAACAAAATGTTAGACTTAGACTTGATAATTACTTAATATATGTGAGATAAGAGACTAAAATGTACTTTAAAAAAAATTAATTATAACAAAATTCCAAACACCCTCATCAACATAATTATGATAATATTAATCTACAAACACTGTTACACAACAGTTTTTCAAAAACTGGTGAACTAATTCTGTTGCAAATCTAATTCTACATCCAAAGCATTCAATGCCCTAAGATATTGCAACTTAAATTTTGATAGCAAAAGCTGATGAGACGATAAGAGTTTTAAGTTTACTTAGCATACAATAACAATAATTTTGTAAGCCAATTTGCATATTTAGTGAAAAATCTTAAAAATTCCTGAGATATTGATTTGTGATTATGTATCAATTTTAAACAGTAAATAACAATCTCAATCAAACAATTAAGACAAATCGACACAATAATTGTAGGCTTATTTTGAGCCAACTTTGAGCCCAAAATTGTGTAGCGTCCACACGTCTTTTGAGATGGGTCCGAAGAGATAACGTGTTCCCTGCCGCATGGCAAATCATACGGTGAAGACGGTTCGTCAAAACTATTTATGAGTAAATGGGAAGTTGACGTCATTTTCGGATTCATGGAATAGACAATTAAAGAAGTAAATGTAGGTTTCCTTGAAATGGGTTATCCCACATTGAAACTTTAAGAGAGCTTTTGTGAGTATATAAACTCTTAAGGTGTGTTTGATTGGACGGATTGGATAAGGGAGGATTAGAATCCATCGGACTTGAGTCCTGGAATTGTGAATCCCCCGGACTATTTGATTGGATTGGATATATAACATGTGTTTGTTTTTTCATGGGAATAAATGTCTGGAAAAAACTATTTTTAGTGAATCCAACGTTTGGTTGGACGGACTGGATAGGATAAATGAACAAAAGACTATTTTACCCTTTTTCAATTGTTTACTAAGTAATAGTAATATTAAACATATCTTTAATATTTTAATTATTTTTAGCTAGATTAAATAAAAATTTATTTTATTTTATTTTTTACACAATTAAATAAATTTATTTTTTTAAAAATAAATAAATAAAATATCAATAAAAATATATATTATTTTTTTTAATTAAAATTTTAAATAAATTTGTTTTTAAAAATAATAATAATCAAACAATGAAATTAAATAAAACATCTATTAAATTTAAATAATGAAATTAAATAAAATATAAACAAAATTTTAAAATAAAACATCAATAAAATATCTATAAAAAATTATTTTAAAAAATTAAATAAATATAACATCAATAAAAAGTTAAATAAAATTATTTTATTTTTAAATTGAGATATTTAAATTTTATTGAATTTTATTAAATATAATACATAATTAAATAGTAAATTGTCAAAATGGTCATTTTGACCACCTAATCCCAACAGTGGATAGTCCCCCAAAAACTATCTCATACCCCCCGTAGGACACAATAGTCCCCCATATGGGGGATAAGGAGTCCAGCCAGACATGGAGTCCGGCGGACTAAAAAAAAATCAAACGGCGGATAAGGAGCACTATTTGAATTACAATCCAAATAGTGGATAGTCCCCCCCTAATCCGGCGAATTAAACACGCCCTCAGTGTACTAACTTGGGTTGGGCCCCAAGGGGCACCCCAAGTTTGTAGAAGGGAGGAGTTATGGACAAAGTGAACCTTATTCCAAACCACCACGGGCACCGCTGTAGACACCCCATTTTTGACCGACCTTAAGACTTAGACGTCACCAGTTGAGCGCTTGGTGATGTTGCATGTTGTGCTCGTTCAGAAGTTTCAGAGTCGCGGCGGTGAGCCCTGCCTCCGGACTTCCGAACCCTCTTCTGTGCCTTGTCTCGGTTTGCGAACCAGACTCGATTTTCTCTGTTTCTTTTCCTGAGGGAAGGGAGAGGTCCCGTAGACCATCTCTCAATGTCCATAGGCTACATTTGGTGGCCGTAGGCCATTTTGCCCATTTCGGAGTCCGGTTCCCGGTTTTCGGAGCCGTCAGGCTGTGTGCCTCGGTTCGGGACCGCTTAACCATCTCCGTTTGCTCTAATTTTTGGCATACATCTTATTTCATCCCTTTTGAGGGACACTGGGGGTTGAGAAACCCACTTCGAGGTCGAATACCATTTTCGGTGCTTAACAGCCCATTTTCGGGACCCCGAACTGCGTGTTTTGGCCCCGGAACATTCGTTTTGCAACGGTTTTCGTTCATTTTTGGCAGGTACCTCTGTTTTATCACAGGGAAGGTCACTGAAGGGTGGGAGGCCAGCAATTGTTGCAACAACCAGTTATCTCTCTTCCGGAGCCTCCCGGCGCCTGTTTTTCGCACTTCCGGGCTAATGTTGAATACCTTGGAGCTAGTGTTGCCAACTTTCAACCACATATCTGTGATCTACACATCTGAGAGGCCCCTAAAAGTTAGTGGCCGGCCATTAAGGTCACCTGACCCTTTTGACCCCTTTCTTCCGGGCTAATGTTGAACCCCTTGGACCCTTTTTCTTGAACTTTGAACCACATATCTGTGATCTACACATCTGAGAGGCCTCTAAAAGTTCATGGCCGGCCAGTAAGTCAACTTGACCCTTTTGACCCCCTCTTTCCGAGCCATTGTTGAACCCCTTGGGCACACTTTCTTGGAATTTCAACTACATGGTTGTGTTGTACACACATAGGACTACCTCCCCAATAGCTGGCCGGCCAGAAAATCACCTTGACCCTTTTGACCCCTAGCCGGCCGGCTAGGGGGTGTGGCCGGCCGGCCACCTCCAGCAAAAGTGTGAGGCCGGCCTGCTTCCTTGCACTGTGCCCTTTCCAGCTGTGGGGCAATATCCCCCAGATATTTTCTGTATCCGGGGGATATTTTGTGGGGGAGTTTTGCCCTCCTTCTCCCCCACCTTTACACCCCATTTTGAACCTTTATAACCAGCTGGTGGCCTTCTTTGTAAGGGTTAGAAAAATTATTCATCAAAGCTCCATAGCCAACTCCATCTTCTTCCCTCTCAATTCTTCAAAAAACCCTAAGTCCCTAACCTTCATTCCTTCTACACCACCAAGCTCTACCACCACCACCTCACCTCCAGCAGCAAGGAAGGTTTCTAGAAGGCAAAAGAAGCTGCAAATCCATCCAAGAAGCAACAAAAGCTTGAATCTTCAAGGGTAAGTTACACTTTTAACCTTTTGACCCTTTTCCTTGATCTATTTCTAAGCCCCGCTTCTTTTTGGTTTCAAGCTCCGGCCCTAACTGAAAAGAGCCATATTTTGAGCTCATCTTCACTTCTCATTAAGGGCTCAACCTTGTTTGAGCCCTCCATAATATACTTGCTTCATTGATCATCTTGTATGTCATGATTTTGCATGCTATCTTTGGCCCATGAGCAATCTGTTTTTGAGCATGTTATAAACTGATATAAGGCTTATTTTGAGCCCCTCTTCAACATTGGAGAAGGGCTCAACATTGTTTGGTGTTTCCATGTGTCACTTGTAGTTATATCCCCTATTTGGCCCCATTTTTGCATAAATTGATAGCCCTCTTTGCTTCTGTTTTTGGCTCTTGGTCCGAACTAAAAGTGGCCTTATTTTGGCCTATACTTCATGTTTCATTCACACTTTTTTTCTGTTTGGTGATTATTTTATATACTTCATGTTATAGCACCTTTTGAGCCTTGTTTTGCATCACATTTTTAGCATGTTTGTATACTGATTTGAGGTCTGCCATATACTGTAAATGTTCATATTTTTGGTCCATCTTCAGTGTTGTAGAAGGAAATTTTTCAGTTTGAGTTTTTCTTATACCACTTGCCTCATTACCCCTCTTTTGGCCCCTATTCTTGCATGCTATTTTTCCCTTACTTATACTTGCTGTTCGGCCATGTTTATAACTGTGAAAGTACATCTTTTGGGACTGCCTTGCTTCTGTCTTTGCATTGCATGTCCATATTGTACATGTTTGGCATAGCTATAGGCCATTTCGGGTGCCTAATGTCGCATTTCGGGACATTTCCTTGCATTTCATGTCATTTCGCTTCATTTCGGGACTATTTTCCCCCATATTTTAGTGCTGAAATTCCATTAGTATGCTTGCATATCACTTTTGCCATATTTCATCACATTTTAGCATCACCTCGGTTTGCGTGCCAGTGTGCACGCATTTCGAGGCACTTCATTTTCTGCCATCGGCATCTTATGTGAGTGTGGCTGAGGCTCTCTCATGTTGGTATAAGCCCATTTGTCATTTTCATGTCATTTTCATATCATTCTGCCATCGCCTCGGTTTGCGTGCCCGTGTGCACGCATTTCGAGGCACTTCATTTTCTGCCATCGGCATCTTATGTGAGTGTGGCTGAGGCTCTCTCATGTTAGTATAAGTCCATGTTGCATTTTTCATGTCATTCGCATCGCTTTCGCATCACCTCGGTTTGCGTGCCAGTGTGCACGCATTTCGAGGCACTTCATTTTCTGCCATCGGCATCTTATGTGAGTGTGGCTGAGGCTCTCTCATGTTGGTATAAGCCCATTTGTCATTTTCATGTCATTTTCATATCATTCTGCCATCGCCTCGGTTTGCGTACCCGTGTGCACGCATTTCGAGGCACTTCACTTTCTGCCATCGGCATCTTATGTGAGTGTGGCTGAGGCTCTCTCATGTTAGTATAAGTCCATGTTGCATTTTTCATGTCATTCGCATCGCTTTCGCATCACCTCGGTTTGCGTGCCAATGTGCACGCATTTCGAGGCACTTCATTTTCTGCCATCGGCATCTTATGTGAGTGTGGCTGAGGCTCTCTCATGTTAGTATAAGCCCATTTGTCATTTTCATGTCATTTTCATATCATTCTGTCACCGCCTCGGTTTGCGTGCCCGTGTGCACGCATTTCGAGGCACTTCATTTTCTGCCATCAGCATCTCATGTGAGTACGGCTGAGGCTCTCTCATGTTAGTATAAGTCCATGTTGCATTTTCCATGTCATTTCATCGCATTTTATCATTGCCTCGGTTTGCGTGCCCGTGTGCACGCATTTCGAGGCACTTCATTTTTATCGGTCGGCATCCGATGTGAGTGTGGCTGAGGCTCACTCATGTTGGTATAAGCCCATTTGTCTTTTCATCACATCATATCATCGCCTCGGTTTGCGTGCCCGCGTGCACGCATTTCGAGACACATATCATCGCCTCGGTTTGCGTGCCCGCGTGCACGCATTTCGAGACACATATCATCGCCTCGGTTTGCGTGCCCGCGTGCACGCATTTCGAGGCATATCATTTTCATAGCATTGTGTGTGTTAGGATTGCATCTTAGTTGCATTTCATGCATATCATGCATATTGCATCGTGCTCGGAATAGGAGTTAGCCCGGGCGCGGGAAACGAGGTACATTTCGTACTCCGAGTGACGGAATGTGTCTCAATTCCCCAGTCACCGACACTCCAGATTACCCATGATGGAGTTAGGTTTTAGCTGTAGTTTCATGTGCATTCATCCTATATTGAGTTGTGCATTTTGACTCCTCGGCCATCATGCCTCGGTATGCGTGATTGGTGGCACGAGGATCGAGACATGCATATATTTGTGCAAATACATTGCTATGCCCCTTTTCTGCTCTCTGTTGCAGCAAAACGAGGAATCAGCAACTTTTTGGAACTTGGCACGCATTTCAAGAACAGGTGTAAACAGAGGCTAATCGGGGCATTCCGGTGGATTTCCGCGCAAGACAATCTGGACATGCATCATCCATCAGAAGCAAGGCAGTGCCTGGCTTGCACGCCAGTTTTACTTGTTTTCTTAGTTAATTCATTAATTAATTAAGAATCTTGTAATATTTTCGGGACTGTAATATTTGGACTGTATTATTTATTTGGACCCTCCGAGTGAGAGCACAACTGTAATAAGTGTGGGTGAGTGTGATGTATGTCTTCCAACCCCACGTCTTTCTCCCTTTTATTTATCCGCTTTTGATGGTTAGATTAGGGCATATTTCAATTAGCATACAGTATGACAGCATGTTTGCATCATTCATCTGTATTGCATGCATCGGGCTCGGCGCATCATACTAACTGCATTGTACTTTCAATTCCAAATTGCATACATGGTAGTTATAGCATTCCATATGCCATCTTAGAATAACCGAGCCTGCTATAGTTGCATTTTGCATGTGTTGCATTAGGCATTTCTGTACACTTAGGATCATGCATGATTTCTAATGTAGTTTCTGTTTTTGGCTTGGAGTACTCGGTAAGCTTTATGCTTTAGCATCCTTGCATGCGTGTGAGTGAATGCCATGATAGCATGCTTACCATGAGGCTATGTGCTTATCTGATATATCTGCCTGAATGCCTGTGGGTGAAGGTTGGGTTATCTGAATTGGAATGAATCATCAAAATGTTTCAAGCCTACCTGCGGGTAGCAAACCATTTTCAAAAACAAGCATGAAATGTTTTGTTCCAATTCAGGCGATCCAGTCTATACTTGTATGCTGTGAGTATCACATAGTAACCTAGGCTAATAATCGGAATAAGAACTCACAATGTTTTCAAAAATTGATATCATGGTTAGTAGAGGCCGGTCTATGACCGGGCGAGCGGGGGTGCTCACGAAGTGACCTTCCCCAATCGTACCCAAGTTCCCGAGCCGAGGCAACTTTGGTGATGACGGACACGTGGCCTTTTGGCACCGAGTCAGGGTTTCCTAAATTTCCCAAAATAAAATATTTAGGTGGCGACTCTGTATCTGGCAAAGCAGTCCATGTTTGGCACTTCTTTCAAAAATCTGTTTTCTCAAAACGATTTGCCGGATTTGGACTCTTTGGTTCAGACTTAGAACCGTGACTGAAAAAAGTCAAGTCCGAGCTGTAGCGAGGTCCCCCCGCGGGCTTGTTACAACCGCCGCCACCGTCTATCCGGGCGCAAGTGTGGGACAGGTCGGTTCTAACATTAATTTTTTGGACAAAATTTATTTGAATTTTTTCAAAAATTCTTATAGGAAATTATTTGTATTTCAAATTAAATTTGAATTCAAATTTTGTGTCCAAAAATTGTGCCTCTTTCAGATCAATTCCACAACAGATTAAACTGTAACAACCCTCATTTTGACTTGGTCATGCTGGCATATATTTATGGACGATCTTGTGTTAATATTTACATTTGCAAATCTTGTCTTGTTTTGCTTGAATGATTGCTTGCATACTTTGTTCTTGCCTGGTGTGTTGTCGAGGTCGTCTTAAGCCTAAGCACCTTTAAAACCTTTGTCACTTAGAACTATCTCGGAACCCCTTTGGTTGACCCCCACCTTCACCCTGGCATATTGGCCGAGATGTCATCATCTGGGCCGAGGTGTGAATCACCAAGGCCGAGATGTGTATTATCTAGGCCGAGATGTTACCTTTGCACCTGAGTGACCTTGTCCTGGAGTGGTATGACCTAGACCGAGGTGTGGCACACCTAGGCCAGGGTGTGGCACAGTTTAGTCAAGTGTTGTCCTTTCAAGCCGAGGTCCTTGCCTCTTGATTGCCGGAGTCTTGTTGCTAGCCGATATCGTTACTTGCCGGTGTGTTCGTGCCGCCTAGCTTGCTGAGTACGCTTTGCCTTGGTCTTGTCTTGTCAAGTCAGTCACCTTTTTGAGTTGAGCGAATCAGTCGATGCCACGTGTCCCGGCAGAGGGATTAAGTTAGTGATTGTCCTGTGAGGCATATCATTTTTGTATCAACCTTGCCTTTTTAGAGAGAGAAGCTCTAGTTAGAAGAAGGAGAAGTCTGAGCTAGAGAAGGCGACTTCCAAGCTTGATCGTTAGAGCTTGAGCCGTTAGATTTGAGTTTTGAGGTTAGAATCTTAACCTATTCTTGTTGTTCTTATTCATCATCTAGCTGCATTGTGCGATCAAACCTGTTCTACACACCATTCATCGATTTAAATTTAGTTTTAGAAAGAGAAAACGGTTTTCATGTGTTTTTGAAGAAAAGCCTCGTTTGATCCAAAAGTTTGCATCGGAGCTCATGCATTTGTGTTTGTTTTGATAAGATCCTTGAGTGTGGGTACCCAGGTCCACGTTTTTGTAGTTATAAGCATGAAATCTCAACTTTTGTATAGCAAGTTTAGATCTTTGCATTTATCTTCCTCATGTTCATGTCCTTCAAGTTCTTCATGCTCGTGTTCTTCATGTTCATCAAGAGGGAAACCCAGATTTTTCCCGACTTCACTCTTGAACGTGGCCATCGAGGCTACACCTCGGCAAGAAGGTATGGGACCTCGGCCCAGACCTGGTAACTGCCCAGCGTGTTTTCCAGAATGAGAAACTGTGTTTTGATTCGATTTGACTTAGTTTTTGAAGAATGCCGAGTCATTTGCACGTGTGCTAGATTTGTTTTGAGTAGTGCATTCAATAGACCTTGCCATGTGTTTGTTAGGACTTGGACTTGCCCTGACCCCGACGTTTGAAGAACAAGGTGAGTGGTATTAGTGATAAAGCTATGTTATACGTTTTGATAAAGATTTTGCTTTGCTTTGCTTTGAAAGTATTTGTTAAGCATGAATGATTGTCCTTAGTTTTGTATCTCGTATTACACTTGCTTGGATGACCACCTCGTTTGAAAGTCCCTCGTGCTGGAGGACTCTAAACTTTCGCAGCATATCTCGTCTTGAAAGTCCCTCATGCTAGAGGACTCTAAACTTTCGCAGCACATCTCGTCTTGAAAGTCCCTCGTGCTGGAGGACTCTAAACTTTCGCAGCACTCTTGATTTGTACTCTAGTGTTGAAGGGCTACGGGCCTTTGTAACATAGGTCCCTCGTGCTGGAGGACTCTAAACTTTCGCAGCACATCTTGCCTTGAAAGTCCCTTGTGCTAGAGAACTCTAAACTTTCGTAGCACCCTTGTTTGAGATGCCTATCTTGTTTTGTCTTGTTTTGCCACGGACTGTCCACCACGTGGATATGCTGCCGAAATGTTATTATTTGTAATATGTGATGCTAATACGTATCCCTGGAAACTGTGAAGATTTGTTAGATAAACGAGGTCCATTCCTTGTTATATATATATAGAGTTTTGTCTTGTACTGTTTTGAAAGGATTTCGGCTATTATTCATGCAAACCCCTTTATTATTTATGCCATTCACTAAGTATCCAAGCTCACCCTCTCTATATATATGTAGGTGATGAACAAGAAGGCGGTGACGCCTAGATGTGACTTCTGGAGCTTGTTTTGGGTCTTGTTTATGTTGGCTTAACCTGCATTTATGTCGACAGTCTTGAAAATCATGCTTCTCGGCTTGTAATATTTGTATTTCGAACACGTCGGCTGTGAAGCCTTTTGATCAAGATACATGTTTTTGTATGATTGTTATGTCGGCAAATAAGATGTCGACAACCTGGCAGACTGTGTACTTAAACCTGTAATTCGTACAATTTGTCTATGTCGGCTTATAGAGCCCTTTGCTAATACGAAAAATATAACTTGCACTTTGCTTGTTTGTTATTAAGTTATAACCCATATGTGAATGGTTGCTATCTCATTTGACTTATGCACAGCTCTTATGGACCACTTGTATTCTAAATTTTGCTTCCGCACTTGAGAGCCCCATGTATCTATACTCTGTCTGTGTGTGAATTTTGTAAGATTGGCCTTCAGTAATCTAGGATTACTGGCTATCATGGCACCAAACTACTAGGGGCGGTTTGGGGTCGTGACAGAATGGTATCAGAGCACAAGTTCCTTAGTATACGTTGTTCACACACTTTGAGTCCTAAAGAGCATAGGATTTCCCCTTAGAAGGAGGTTAGAATTGCATCTTATTGCTTGCTATGTGAAAAAGGTGTACGTTGTTCCGGCATACTTAACTGTTACTTGCCTACGTGATTACTTGCTCATTTTGTTTTAAAGTCACATTTTGCATACTCATAGCATCATGAGGAGAGGAAGACCTCCAGTTGGACGAGATCAGTCGGAGGACAGAATAGACAGGCTAAAAAGGCTAGCTGAAGGTTTGGCCCGCGAGTTAAGGCAAACAAGGCAACAGTACGCCAGTGCTACATCGACTCAGGCCGAGCAGACGAACGGCCGGAATGCAGTTCCACCTCCACCCCCTCCAGTACCGCAAGTGCCCCCACAGCCAGCTTTATATGGGGACGGCACGATAGCTTTGATTAGAGAGTTTAAGAAAATGAAACCACCAAGATTTCAAGGAGGCATAGAGCCAATGAAAGCCGAAGCCTGGGTCTTGGAAATGGAAAAGCTATTCGAGATCTTTCCCAGCACCGACACCCAGAAGGTGACATTAGCAACTTTTACACTAGACGACGACGCCCGCAGATGGTGGATGATGGTTCGAGAAAGCAATCTAGACTTGACCTGGACCCGATTTTTAGAGTTGTTCTACACCAAGCATTTTCCCTTAAGTGTTCGAAATCGCAAGGCTACCAAGTTTCAGACTTTGATGCAAGGTAGTAGAACTGTAGCTGAATATGACCGTGCCTTTACAAAGTTGGCAAGGTACGCACCCCAGATGGTCAATGATGAATATATGAAGGCTAGAAAGTTCGAAAGTGGACTCCTTGGGCCGATACAAACCGGGTCAACATGCTCAACATGCCGACTTATGCCGAAGTGTTGGACAAAGCTATTCTGGGCGAAGCCAACTTGAACAGATACCAGGATTCGGGAGAGAACCAGAGGAAGAGACAGAGTTATGACAATCGCCGAGCGCAGTTTGGTGCCAAGAAGAAGGCGAACGTCAGCAGTTCAAGCAACCCGAGACAAGAGAGTGGTACTAAGCCGATATGTTCCAGTTGTGGGAAGCCACATTTCGGGGTCTGTCGTCAAGCGTCTGGGGCTTGCTACGAATGTGGTGAAGTAGGTCATTTTGTGAGGGACTGTCCAAAAACGAAGGCTGGGGAAAGTAAGAAAGATGAGAATACTTCGGGCTCCGTACAGAAAGGTAACACTGGGAAAGAACCGATAAGACAAGGTAAAGTTTTTGCGCTAGTACCAGGGGACACTCAAAATGCTGAGACAGTGGTGTCAGGTATGCTTTCGATTTGCTCTCAAAGTGCATATGTATTGATTGATTCGGGTTCTACGCATTCATTCATTTATGCTAAGTTTGCCGAGAAGATTAATAGAAAACTAGAACCCCTTGATTATGTATTATCTGTGTCTACTCCATCTGGGACATCTATGAATGTTGCATCCATCTATCGAGCATGTGTTGTTGTGATTGGGAATGTTGAACTGTTAGCCGACTTAATGCCATTGGACATAACCCATTTTGATGTTATTTTGGGGATGGATTGGTTAGTGGCAAATCACGCATCCATAGATTGTGTTTCTAAGAGTGTCACGTTAAAACCCCCAAACTTAGCCGAGGTCACGTTTCAGGGAAAAGGAGTAGTGTCCCCACCTTACTTAATTTCATCCATGAAAGCCTATAGATTGATCCAAAAAGGGTGTCAAGGTTATCTGTGTAGCATATTAAGTAATTTGAATGGAAGCGTTGAGTTAGCCGATGTCCCAGTGGTTAGTGAATTCCGCGACGTCTTTCCAAATGATCTGCCTGGTCACTTAGTTGATAGAGAGGTAGAGTTTGCTGTTGATATCATGCCGGGTACCCAGCCCATCTCTAAAACACCCTATAGGATGGCCCCCGCCGAGCTTAAGGAATTGAAACTTCAACTACAAGAGTTGCTCGATAAGGGTTTTATTAGGCCGAGCACTTCACCCTGGGGGGCACCCGTCTTGTTTGTTAAGAAAAAGGATGGCACACTCCGTCTTTGTATTGATTACCGGGAACTGAATAAGGTAACCATTAAGAATAAGTACCCGTTGCCAAGAATAGACGATTTATTCAATCAGTTGTAAGGAGCACGAGTCTTTTCCAAAATTGACCTTAGATCGGGCTACCATCAGCTTAAAGTCAAAGCCGAGGATGTTGAGAAGACCGCTTTCCGGACGAGGTATGGCCACTACGAGTTTTTAGTGATGCCTTTTAGAGTGACCAATGCCCTTGCGGCCTTTATGGATTTGATGAATAGAGTCTTTAAGCCATACCTAGATGAGTTTGTGGTTGTCTTCATCGATGACATATTGATCTACTCTAAGAGTAAAGCCGAACACGAGAAGCATTTGAGACTTCCCTTACAAACTTTGAGGGATCGGAAACTGTATGCTAAATTTAACAAGTGTGAGTTTTGGCTTTCCACTGTTTCATTTTTGGGTCATGTAATTGATGAAGGGGGTATTTCGGTCAATCCTAGTAAAATTGAAGCCGTGGTGAATTGGCCGAGGCCAACTAATGTGTCCGAGGTTCGTAGTTTTCTGGGACTGGCTGGTTACTACAGAAAATTCGTAAAGGATTTTTCAAGGATTGCAATTCCGTTGACACAACTGACTAAGAAGGGAGTAGCTTATGAATGGACTAAGGATAGGGAAGCAGCCTTCCAAGAGTTGAAGACGAGACTAGTCGCAGCACCAATTCTTGTACTACTATCAGGTAAGGAAGAGTTTCATGTCTATAGTGATGCATCGCATAAGGGTCTGGGTTGTGTATTAATGCAAAAAGGTAGGGTTATAGCATATGCCTCTCGTCAATTGAAGCCACATGAAAAGAACTATCCCACCCATGATTTGGAGTTAGCAGCCGTGGTATTTGCTTTGAAGATTTGGCGCCACTATTTGTATGGAGCCTCTTGTCAGGTTTTCACAGATCATAAAAGCTTGAAGTACTTGTTCACTCAGAAGGAATTGAATATGAGGCAGAGAAGAAGGCTTGAGTTGTTGAAAGACTACGATATGCAGATCCAATATCATCCAGGTAAAGCTAACACAGTGGCCGACGCTTTGAGCAGAAAGATGGTTGGAAATTTGGCGTGTCTAACCGCAATCTTAGTGGAGCCGACTATTGTTGAGGAAGTAAAGACAAGACAAATGGAGGATGAATTCTTGAAGAAAGTAGCCGATGAGATTATCACAAGGCCGAGATCAGGGTACACCATAGAAAATCAAATGCTTAAGTTTGAAGGAAGATTGTGTGTGGCCGACATCCCAGATTTGAAGAGGAAAATTTTACAGGAAGCTCATGGCTCTAAGTTTGTCGTCCACCCCGGGAACACCAAGATGTATCAGGACGTGAAGCAGACGTTTTGGTGGCCGAACATGAAGGGAGAGATAGCCGAGTTCGTGTCGCAGTGCCTGTATTGTCAACAAGTGAAAGCAGAACATCAAAGGCCAGCAGGACTTCTTCAGCCTTTACCAATTTCTGAGTGAAAATGGGAGCACATCTCCATGGACTTTATGGTTGGTTTGCCGAAGACACAAAAGGGTATGGATTCGATTTGGGTTATCATGGATAGACTAACTAAGTCAGCGCACTTCTTGCCTGTTAAGACCACCTTCAATGCCGATAAACTTGCTCTATTGTATGTGAATGAGATTGTTAGACTTCATGGAGTACCAATGTCAATTGTGTCAGACCGAGAGCCGATGTTGGTTTCCAGATTTTGGCAGAGCCTACAAAGAGCTTTCGGAGCCGAGTTGAGGTTTAGTACAGCTTTCCATCCCCAGACTGATGGACAAACAGAGAGGACGATTCAGACACTTGAAGATATGCTTAGACTATGTGTATTGGACCTCCAAGGAAGTTGGGGAGTACATTTGCCTTTGGTGGAATTTACCTACAACAACAGCTATCAAGCTAGCATTGGCATGGCGCCGTATGAGGCACTGTATGGAAGAAAGTGCAGGTCGCCGATATATTGGACCGAGGTAGGAGACAAAGCTCTGCTTGGTCCCGAGTTGATTCAAGTAACAACCGAGAAGATTAAGCTCGTTCAACAAAGAATCAAAACCGCACAGAGTCGACAAAAGAGTTATGCCGACCAGAGAAGAAAAGAGTTGGAATTTGAAGTTGGGGACCATGTGTTCCTAAAAATTTCGCCGATGAAAGGAGTCACAAGATTTGGGAGGAAGGGTAAATTAGCACCCCGTTACATCGGACCTTTTGAAATTCTTGAGAAGATTAACCTCGCTGCCTACACACTTGCTTTGCCGCCAGGATTGAGCCAAGTCCATAATGTATTTCATGTTTCCATGCTGAGGAAGTATATTCGAGTTCCACTACATGTGATCGACTATTTCGGAATTGTAATTAATGAAGATTTAGGCTACGAAGAGAAGCTAATACGGATTATCGATAGGCAAGTGAAGCAGTTGAGAAGCAAGTCGATACCAATGGTGAAAGTTGAGTGGAAGGAGCATTACGGAGAGGATGCTACATGGGAAATGGAAGAGGAAATGAAAGTTCGACATTCAGAATTGTTTTTGGAACAATGTAACTCAAGTTTGGGGGCCAAACTTCTTTAAGGGGGGTAGGATGTAACAACCCTCATTTTGACTTGGTCATGCTGGCATATATTTATGGACGATCTTGTGTTAATATTTACATTTACAAATCTTGTCTTGTTTTGCTTGAATGATTGCTTGCATACTTTGTTCTTGCCTGGTGTGTTGTCGAGGTCGTCTTAAGCCTAGGCACCTTTAAAACCTTTGTCACTTAGAACTATCTCGGAACCCCTTTGGTTGACCCCCACCTTCACCCTGGCATATTGGCCGAGATGTCATCATCTGGGCCGAGGTGTGAATCACCAAGGCCGAGATGTGTATTATCTAGGCCGAGATGTTACCTTTGCACCTGAGTGACCTTGTCCTGGAGTGGTATGACCTAGACCGAGGTGTGGCACACCTAGGCCAGGGTGTGGCACGGTTTAGTCAAGTGTTGTCCTTCCAAGCCGAGGTCCTTACCCCTTGATTGCCGGAGTCTTGTTGCTAGCCGATATCGTTACTTGCCGGTGTGTTCGTGCCGCCTAGCTTGCTGAGTACGCTTTGCCTTGGTCTTGTCTTGTCAAGTCAGTCACCTTTTTGAGTTGAGCGAATCAGTCGATGCCACGTGTCCCGGCAGAGGGATTAAGTCAGTGATTGTCGTGTGAGGCATATCATTTTTGTATCAACCTTGCCTTTTTAGAGAGAGAAGCTCTAGTTAGAAGAAGGAGAAGTCTGAGCTAGAGAAGGCGACTTCCAAGCTTGATCGTTAGAGCTTGAGCCGTTAGATTCGAGTTTTGAGGTTAGAATCTTAACCTATTCTTGTTGTTCTTATTCATCATCTAGCTGCATTGTGCGATCAAACCTGTTCTACACACCATTCATCGATTTAAATTTAGTTTTAGAAAGAGAAAACGGTTTTCATGTGTTTTTGAAGAAAAGCCTCGTTTGATCCAAAAGTTTGCATCGGAGCTCATGCATTTGTGTTTGTTTTGATAAGATCCTTGAGTGTGGGTACCCAGGTCCACGTTTTTGTAGTTATAAGCATGAAATCTCAGCTTTTGTATAGCAAGTTTAGATCTTTGCATTCATCTTCCTCATGTTCATGTCCTTCAAGTTCTTCATGCTCGTGTTCTTCATGTTCATCAAGAGGGAAACCTAGATTTTTTCCGACTTCACTCTTGAACGTGGCCATCGAGGCTTCACCTCGGCAAGAAGGTATGGGACCTCGGCCCAGACCTGGTAACTGCCCAGCGTGTTTTCCAGAATGAGAAACTGTGTTTTGATTCGATTTGACTTAGTTTTTGAAGAATGCCGAGTCATTTGCACGTGTGCTAGATTTGTTTTGAGTAGTGCATTCAATAGACCTTGCCATGTGTTTGTCAGGACTTGGACTTGCCCTGACCCCGACGTTTGAAGAACAAGGTGAGTGGTATTTTTGATAAAGCTATGTTATACGTTTTGATAAAGATTTTGCTTTGCTTTGCTTTGAAAGTATTTGTTAAGCATGAATGATTGTCCTTAGTTTTGTATCTCGTATTACACTTGCTTGGATGACCACCTCGTTTGAAAGTCCCTCATGCTGGAGGACTCTAAACTTTCGCAGCACATCTCGTCTTGAAAGTCCCTCGTGCTGGAGGACTCTAAACTTTCGCAGCACCCTTGATTTGTACTCTAGTGTTGAAGGGTTACGGGCCTTTGTAACATAGGTCCCTCGTGCTGGAGGACTCTAAACTTTCGCAGCACATCTTGCCTTGAAAGTCCCTTGTGCTAGAGAACTCTAAACTTTCGTAGCACCCTTGTTTGAGATGTCTATCTTGTTTTGTCTTGTTTTGCCACGGACTGTCCACCGCGTGGATATGCCGCCGAAATGTTATTATTTGTAATATGTGATGCTAATACGTATCCCTGGAAACTGTGAAGATTTGTTAGATGGACGAGGTCCATTCCTTGTTATATATATATAGAGTTTTGTCTTGTACTGTTTTGAAAGGATTTCGGCTATTATTCATGCAAACCCCTTTATTATTTATGCCATTCACTGAGTATCCAAGCTCACCCTCTCTATATATATGTAGGTGATGAACAAGAAGGCGGTGACGCCTAGATGTGACTTCTGGAGCTTGTTTTGGGTCTTGTTTATGTCAGCTTAACCTGCATTTATGTCGGCAGTCTTGAAAATCATGCTTCTCGGCTTGTAATATTTGTATTTCGAACACGTCGGCTGAGAAGCCTTTTGGTCAAGATACATGTTTTTGTATGATTGTTATGTCGGCAAATAAGATGTCGTCAACCTGGCAGACTGTGTACTTAAACCTGTAATTCGTACAATTTGTCTATGTCGGCTTATAGAGCCCTTTGCTAATACGAAAAATATAACTTGCACTTTGCTTGTTTGTTATTAAGTTATAACCCATATGTGAATGGTTGCTATCTCATTTGACTTATGCACAGCTCTTATGGACCACTTGTATTCTAAATTTTGCTTCCATACTTGAGAGCCCTATGTATCTATACTCTGTCTGTGTGTGAATTTTGTAAGATTGGCCTTCGGTAATCTAGGATTACTGGCCATCACGGCACCAAACTACTAGGGGCGGTTTGGGGTCGTGACATAAACAGTCCAAACAAGTCTTAAATCTATTGATACAATTTCGGACAGATTCAAATTCAAAACTGCCCAGATAGTTTCAGCAGTTTCTAGACAGATTCAGTTATCTGTCCAGTTTGAATCCAGCACCTTTTCACTTCAAATTTCTACCATTTCGGGTAGTTTGAAAGGTCACCTTGTTGCCTAGAGATTCAGATTCATTTCCTGCATTTGGGAGATCCGCAATTCTTCATTTTCCTTCTAATTTTGCTCTCTTGCATGATATAATCTTCATATTATTTTAGGAAAAATTCAGAGAGTAAGAACACAGGTTTTTATTCGCCGTACAAATTGTTTGGAGTGCTACTACAATTTGTGAAGACCATTGTATCCTGGGAGATAGACACATTTTATCCGTAAACACCGTAACGGGACGAATCTGTCTTAAGGACAGAGTGTCACACACTCGACTTAATCTTTAAATATTTATTCAGTTCAGTAAAATAAATTCGGTGCGTAATTTATTTTATTTGTTTGATTTATTTCAATTTATTTATTTTACACAGAAGGTTGTTTCAGAATACTTTGCATACGATAATAATAATTTTCTAAGTCAATTTGCATATTTAGTGAAAAATCTTTAAAATCCCCTAGATATTGATTTGTGATTATGCATCAATTTTAAGCAGTAAATAACAATCTCAATCAAACAATCAAGACAAATCGACAAAACGATTTTACGTGAAAAAATCGCAATTGAAGCGCCTTCAATTGTGATAAAAAAATCACAGGCAAAAATCACAAAACAATCCACGAAGAAGACATGAAGGAATTACACAAGTATACTCTCAATTACCTAGTGAATCTACGCCCGAATCGAGCCGACCCCTATGTACCTCTTCCAGCCCCGTCTTCACCTCGGAATTGTCTTATATAACATTGAATCTACAACGCTGATTTCGAATCCACGATGATGAGTCACTCAAGAATCCATCAAAACTTCAGGCTCAAATTCCCCGAAATCCACTGAAGAACAAAACTCTCTTTTGTATTGAATAAATAAAACAAACAAACCCTTTGATATAATCCACTCAATTCATGATTGAAACTCTCACAAATATCAAAGAAAACAAGCAAAGAAGCTCCAGAAGAAAACCCTAATACCCAATAAAAAGATCTGGAAGTCGTACCCTAAAATCGGACTGAAACACATATTTATAGAAAAACAGATCTGCAATCTCCGCTCGAGTGCAAGAATGGCCGCTCTAGCAGATCTATGCTCGAGTGCAGGAATGGCCACTCGAGCAGAAAAATACAACTCCTAATACTTTTGCAGGCGAGTGAAACTTCTGAAAGGTCGCGATCTCCGCTCGAGCGCAGGAATGGCCGCTCGAGCGAAAAAATAACTTCGACTGCAATTTAGCTTTTTGCTTCAGGGGTGTTGCCCCTCGACCCTACTGGGGCGCTACCCTGGACCCGCCAAAGGGCGCTGACCCCTCGACCCCTGCGAGTTGATCAGGCAACTCGATCCCCGACATAGTCAGCAAAGTGGCAAACACGATAGGATTAAGATCACAAACTCCTCTTCATAGGTATAATTCGGGTTGGATTCGAATCTAAAACTCATAGTCTCACTGAAATAAAAGATCGAATACAATTACAACTAAAAAGAGTTTTGTCAAACGGGATTGTTAAGAATAAAAACCCAACATTTAGTGTAAAAAAATTTCAAGGACACAAAAAGGTGTAAAATTTAAAATCTTTGGCTAATTTGAAAGAAATCCCAACAAATAATATGTTCAATATGGCATATATTTAAAAAAAAAAAATTGGTTAATTTGGTAAAACAAGGGAAGGTTTTAGGGTTTTTTTTTGGGGGGGGGAGGGGGGAATATTCTAAAAAAAAAAAATTAGAGAATTGACCCACTTTTCAAACTATTTGGGAAACTAACCCACTTTTAAATTCACATTTTGAACATGCAATTTCAAGAAATCGCATATTGAAAATGCGATTTCAAGTTGACATGACTTCAATTGCGATGACGCGATAAGTTGAAGTTGCATTTTCAACATGTGATTTCAATATAAACTCGCATATTGAAAATGAGATTTTAAGTTTCACAATTACAAAACTCATTCTAAAAATGATATTTGAAATTGAAATTCAGCAAATCCTTGGCAGATTGAAATTCCTTTCACTTCAACATTTTTTAACATATATAGCCAAACTATTCATATTATTTTAGTACATATAAATTTTTATTCATGTCAAATCATCATTCCTTATATGTCTTTTTTTTTCCCTTCCTATATATTAAAGTAAATTTTGAGAAAAGATAAGAACTCCCTTAACGTAATATAATAAACACTACAGTATAATTTTAACATAATTACATTGAGTTCCCTTATTTTAATTTGTATACTTAATTTATTAATGTAAAATATACAATTTTGTTTAAAAATGATGACAATATTATTTTTTTCATCCATATAAATAAAAAAATTATTGATGAAAATTAAGTATTATACAAATTAAAATAAGAAAACTCAATGTAATTATATTAAAATTATAACGTTTACTATATTACGCTAAGGAGTCCCTAAAAATTTACTTTAATATATAGGAAGGGCAAAAAAAAAAAAAAAAAAAAAGTGATGATTTGACATGAATAAAAATTTATATGTATTAATAATATGAATATTTTGGCTATGTATGTTAAGAAATGTTGAAGTGAAAGGAATTTTAATCTGTCAAGGATTTGCTAAATTTCAATTTCAAATGTCATTTTCAGGATAGATTTTGTAATTGTGCAATTTAAAATTGCGTTTTCAAAATGCAAGTTTATGTTAAAATCGCATGTTAAAAATGCAATTTCAACTTGTCACATCATCGCAACAAAAGTCATGTCAACTTAAAATCTCATTTTCAATCTACAATTTTAACTTGTCACATCAGCGTATCGCTATTCATGTCGACTTGAAAATGCATTTTGAACATACAATTTTTAATTGAAAGTAGATGTTCAAAATATAATTTTAAAAGTGGGCTAATTTTTCAAATAACTTGAAAAGTTGGTCAATTCTTTCATATATTTATTTATTTAGAATATTCCAAAAAAAAAGTCAAGGTTTTAGTACATGGTTATGAAATTTGAAAAGAAAAAAAAAAAAAGTTATGTCAAAATTAACTCATTCTAGGACAACCAATAAAATTGAAATGAGTCAATCAAGAGCTTTCTAATCATGTTTGGTAATTGATAATTTTAAAAGTGGGTTAATTTTTTAAATAGTTTGAAAAGTGGGTCAATTTTTTAATTAATTTATTTATTTAGAATATTCTATTCTCTAATTTATTTATTTTTTTAGAATATTCCCAAAAAAAAAAACTCAAGGTTTTAGTACATGGTTATGAAATTTGAAAAGGAAAAAAAGTTATGTCAAAATTAACTCATTCCAGGACAACCAATAAAATTGAAATGAGTCAAATCAAGAGCTTTCTAGTCATGTTTGGTAATTGATATTCCTCGTTTAGCATGAGATTTTTTTTTTTTTTTTTTAAGTTATGAGATAATTTAGTTATAAAAAGATAAAATAAGTTAAAAAGTTAATAAGATAAAAATTTCACATTTAAATTATAATTATTTCTCTTTTTCTCTCATAACAGTTAAAAAAATTAAAAAGTCTAATTCAAATAAATTTTATAACCCCAAGCTAAATTAAAAAATCAACCCACTCTATAAACGAAGCCTTAGACGATCATGTGATGATGCATTGAGAAAGATATATTTGGAGTACCTTTTTGTAACTGAAAATTCATTATTAAAAGAACAAAATTAAAATCATCATTTTCTTAGCTAAAAATTTGATATTTTTTTCAAATTTATTTTTGTCTTTAGTAAATTATTTAAAAAATTTATGTTAAGATTTTTTACTTTTTGTATCTATCAAGACTAAAAGACTCTAAAAATTAAAAATAATAATAACTAAAGACCAAAATAAATCAAACTAAATAAGTTAAAAGAATCAACACCCCAAGTAGGGGTGCAACTCGGGCGGGTTCGGTCGGGTTGGGGGTTTGCCCAAGCCCAGCCCGAATTGTATTTGGCAGTGCCCAAGCCCGCCCAAGCCCGACCATCAACCCAAGCATTTCTGCCCAAGCCCGAACCAAGCTTTATATTTTGAACTCGGGTTAGCCCGAATTGTCCAAAATTCACAAGTCCAGCAATCTAAAATAACATGAGCACTGTTTAGCTAATAGCTATACTAAAGATCAACAATAACTTTTCTTTTACAATAAATAGTTTAAGTTTAAAAATAAAATAAAATAATATTGAAATACCATAAATTATATAAAATGACTTTAATCCAAACTTTAAACATAACCAGGGCTCAAACACAAGCAAGCAGAGCACAGGCTTGGTCGGCTCTGTTTTTTTTATATAAATATATATATATATATATATTTAATGTGAATCAAACACAAGATTATATATATATATATATATAGAAGTCACAATCTTGCAAGAGCTAATTATATATATTTATTAGCCTAAATTATATATATATATATATATAATTATTATTGGCCCAGATTATATATATATAAATCAGTTACATATTCCTAATGCAAGAACAAAGAAGAAGGAAGCTTGCCCAAGGCGGATCTACTAGAGTTGAAGAAGGAGGAAGTGAAGGTGGAGATTGAGGACGATAGGGTTTTGCAGATTAGCGGAGAGAGGAAGGTTGAGAAGGAGGAGAAGAACGATACTTGGCACCGTGTGGAGCGCAGTAGCGGGAAGTTCGTGAGGTGGTTTAGGCTGCCGGAGAATGCGAAGATGGATGGGGTGAAGGCATCTATGGAGATTTACCTCCGCCGTTCTTCAAAGTTCAACTCTCCTGAACAAAAAAATGAAATGAGTCTGAGAGAGAGATAAGGTAGGTAGGGTTTTCTTTAGATTTAATCTAATGACACACATAAAAGATGCTAATCTAACGGTGAAAGACTACCAAAAAATAAATAAATAAATAAAAATTAAGAATAGCTCTTTTATTTAATTTATATATATTATATAATTTATATAATATATTAAATTCAATTCGGGTTCGGGTTCGGGTTCGGGTTGCTCGGGTTGGCCATTGATTCTGCCCAGGCCCGGCCCGAATTACAATTTGGGCATCAAAAATCTGCCCAGGCCCGTCCAGATTACAAGATATAATTGTCCAAACCCTAAAATAATTTAGATTGGGCTCGAATTGCTCGGGTTGAGTCCGCCTGAGTTGCACCCCTAACCCCAAGGGATGCATCTTGAAGGTAATTTATGGGTGAGAGATAGGCCTACCCTCTATCCTACAATCTAGCCTTTGGACCAAAAGGTTGAAGAAAATAATAATAATAAATATTGCTATCAATGTTCTGAATTAAATGGGGGTGAATTTGAGTTGAGATTAAATGAAATGAGAATTTGATGACCCAACAACAAAATTATAATGGGACTTCGTTAGGTAAAGAAGGCCTTTTGCCTTGGTGCCTCTAACCAACAATAAATGGAGCCACAATTTTCTCCCACTATTATATTTATTTATTTTTTGAACAAAATTTAGTGTTAGTAAAGTATATACCAAATTGTTAATGGAAGAAAAAAATTGAAATGTTAAAATTTGAAAGTGAAAGAAAAAAAAAATGATAGAAGGTGCAGTGAAAGAAAAAAATATCTTCTTGTAGTTATTTAATAGAATGAAAACTTTTGATTATAGTTAACTCATTGCATAGATTCTTACATTTTTCTGTTTTTTTTTTTTTTTTTTTTTTTTTTTTTTTTTTTTTTTTCTTGCAAGAAATTAAACACCTGGTTATCATGTTAGTATGGGTTGTACAGGAAAATTAATTTTTTTATTATGACAACTTTTATGCTAAAAAAACTCATAAATAGTTTATATATATATATATATATATATATTTTTTCTTTCTTTCACATTCCACTAAATAAACTCCTGGTTATCATGTTAGTATAACCTATAAAACAAGAGGAAAATCAAAAGAGTAAAAAAAAATGAAAGTTGTGATGAGTAAGGCAACATTATTTGGCTTTTGTTGTTGGAAAAATACCAAATGGACCTATTGTTAGAAAAATGGTTTGAAAATCATTAATAAGTAAATGAGAATTAATTTCTAAAGTGCACCATTTCAGTATGATTTTTAAAACAAAATTTATTTAGTTTAAAATTTGATTTTTATTTAAATAAATTCATTTTTTTTTTTTGGTCAAAATTAAATCAGATTCAATAGAATTATAACAGTCATATCTGTTATGGTTGCATCTTTTCCATGGAAAGGATGTGACTCCTTTGAAAAACCACCATGACTATTAGAAGAGTCATCAATTCACCTATATAAAAAGGCTTTCCTTGCATTCATTAAATAGTTGAATTCATCTTGTATTTCTTTCCTTTTGACAGTTTGTCCTTTTTGTCAGAGAATTATGCATAGTAAAATTTGCCAGGCTTGCAGTAGTAGTGCTACTTCTGTAAAGTTCAATCATTATATTTTGAAAGACAAACATCTAATAAAACTCATAAGCAGCGTAGCGGGGGTCGAATTTGTCTTAAGAACATTTTATCTAACATAAGCCACGATCAATCTATTCTCAATTCCAAAATTAAACAATCTATTAGTTAGTTTACTATTTCTCTGAGTATGGTTTGTTGTATATGGATTGGTTTGATTTTACCTAAATAATTTTTTGTTGTTTTCAAGTATATATATATATATAATACAATTTGATAACATAATTGGTACAATTACTATGTGCTTCACACAATACATATAAGGAATTGTTCCAACACCTATTTGATAGTATTTTTATTTTATTTTTTTCAAAGAAAATTCTAAATTTATTTGAGGACCAATTTTGAAAAAATATTTTCAAGAAAAAGGTAAAAACAACCCATTTTCAAAAAAACATCAAAAAAAATATTTTCAAAATTTTATTTTTATTTTTATTGCACAAAAATAAAAACAATAACTTGATCATAAAAATTGGACCTATTTAGTGGGATTTTTGTTTCTTATGTTTTAAAATTATTTCTAAAATTGTTTTTCAACTTGTTTTTGAAACCATTTTGAGGGAGGGGGGGGGGGGGGAATTTTAAAATCCACTTAAAAAAAAAAAAAACTAAAGATCATTCTCAAATTTTTTAAAGTTATTTGGTATAAAAATTAAAATGATGTAAAAAGATGAATGCTTATTGTCTTTGAATATCTTATAAAAACATAAGCAAACAGTAAAATCCATCAATTCCAACCCTGAAAAGAATTGTGATCTTTTCCATTATATTTGTAATGAAAATGTTTCATGATATTATTTAATGTTAAATGTAATGATCTTTTTTAATTTAAAATAATTATAAATTTACATTCGTATTTCATAACCATTAGATATGAAATGAAAAAATTTCGATTATATATATAAAATAAAGATAATCAAAATCCCCTTGTGAAAAGCATTAAAAACCCCTCCACATTCTTAGTGAAAATTAACCGCGATACCAATAATATGTTTTCGTCAATTAATAATAAACTTATAAGTGGAGGATGAATCTTATTTTTCACTTCTGTTCAAAAAAAACAAAGAAGTCTTATTTTTCACATACAGCAACCTTTTCACAGAATTGGAGGTATTGCTCTGCCTAAAGGTTGCTGTGACTTCCAATTTAAACAAAAAAATAAGAAAGAAACAAAAAAAAAAAAAAAAAAAAAAAAAAAAAAAGAGGCTGTTGTGACTTTTCGCAAGGGTTGGTATTGGGCAATTTCAATGATCAGTTTATATCATAGCATTGGTTGAGTAAGTTATTCATATGAAAAAAAAAAATTAAATACATTTATAACACATAACAGCGTTACATAATTTTATATTTAGAGAAATCCAATTTTATTCTTAAAAAATTAAACTTAAACATGTAAATGACTACTTTTTTATGTAATTTTTATTTTAATGAGACCTTTGAATTTATAAGAAAAAAAATGAGAATTAAACAGTTCAAAAGATCATATTTTGAAATTTATTGATACTTCACCCAAAATTAAATACACATCATTTTTATATAATTTTATCTTTTGAGAGGGTGAAAATAATTTTTTTATATTTATTTTTGTTCAATTAGTTTCTATTTTTTCAAAAGTCAAATATGATGATAATTTTGATGTCATTATTAAACCAATCCATTAAATTTAAAAATTCAAAACTAAAAACATTTCATATATTAAACATATCAATTTTATATCTAATAACAATCCATTACATGATAACCATCCAAAAATATCAACAAAAATAACTGCCCATTACATGATCATCATCAAAACATATACTAAAAATTAAGGATAAATTACACTGACGCGTCCTAAGGTTTGGTCCAATGACATCCCATCCCCTGACGTCCTGGAAATTACATTTCTACCCCTGTGGTTAATAGTCTCATTTTACAAACCCTCCTACTTATATAAAAGGCAACAACATTTAGTAGAAAAATAGAGAAAATTACATTGAAAAAAAAGTAAAGTAAAGGAAAGGGGGAAAAAAAATATAGAAAGTAAAGCAAAACAAGAAAAGAGAGAGTACATTAGTTCAATATTTTCATTTCGTCTGAATAATTACAATGACATGGGGTTAGTGTAATTTCTTAAACGTCAGGGAGTGATATGTATTAAATCCAAACCTCAAGGGGTGTAAGTGTAATTCACTCAAAAATTAATTTGGTAAAAAAAAGAAAAAAATATAAATGCAAAATATTTATCATTTTTATATAATTTTATCTTTAGTGAATAGAAATAATTTTTTAAAATTTAAAAATAAATTTTTTCGACATTTAATTTTGTCAAATTAGTTTGTATTTTATCAAATTGACAATTTTGCTCTTGAAATAGAACAACGGTGTCTTCAATTGTCTTTATTTGGAACGAGATTCAAAATTTAGAATCAAATGTATCATAATTAAAAAGTTAAAAACCAAAATAACACAACTCTTAAACTAACCTCTAAACTATAGGGACTATTAATATAATTATTATTATTATTTTTCTTTTCATTATATCATATCTCTCCCTGCATTCTCACTCTATATAGTAGTAGCGTAAATTACACTTACAAGTTTTGATTTAATACATACTCCATCACTTTTGACATTTGAAAAATTACACTAATCTCTTTGTTATTATAATTATTTAGACAAGATAAAAACATTAAATTTATACACTTTTTTTTTATTATTATTATTTTGCTTTACTTCTCTTCTTCTATTTTTTTTAATTTTTTTTCCTTTACTTTTATTTTTTTCAATATAATTTTCTCTATTTTTTTACTAAGGTTGTTTGGGATGATCTAAATAAGTACACTTTTTGACTTTTTATAAAATATGGATTGAGTTTGAGTTGGGTTTGAAGTGATGTTTTAAAGAGGTAATATAACTTAAATAAGATGATGTGACTTAAATAGAATAGTGACTTTTTGACTTTTTAATTTTTTTTCAAATATGCCAATTCAGCCCTAAGAATTGTTATTTTTTTATATAAATAAAGAGTTTATAAAACGAAGCTATTAATCACAAAAATATAAGTATAAATTTTAAAATATTAAAATATAAATTATAATCAGACAAAATCTTAGAAAGTGTCAGTGTAATATACTTACAGCCCAATGGAAAGCCGCCTTCCTATTCCATTCCACTGGCTGTCGTTTTTGTGTTTTTGTGTTTTTTTTTTTTTTTTTTTTCTCGATAGACCCCTGTCGTTTTTGTTAAAACCGAACCAATAGAAAAGGAACAAGAGATTTCACATATTCTCTCTCTCTCTCTCTCTCTCTCTCTCCGTGTAGTATAGGCATGTTCATCTGCTAAATCCAAACCGACTCATTTCAGGACCTTTCATTATCTGTCTCGAGGAACAATCTTTGTAACCCCATTTCTTGTCTATAATGTTGATCTGTATGAAAAGGGCTATTCACTATTCACTTATATCTTAGAAATCTAGCAGTACCCATTTGGTCAGTATAGCCCGAAAAGGGTTTTCTTGAAGGTATATATTCTTGATTTGATTTTCACTTCCTGAGATGTTCTTTCTGAAAAAGGTTTCCTTTGCTTTCTTATGATCTGTTTGTGTTTCTATTTGTTGGGTTCTTTAGGTATTATTACTGTTGTCTTTACTGTTTGAATTGGGGTTTTTGATCTGTGATTGGTCGCTGTGTAGGGTCTAATCTCTTACCTAACATTGTTTTACTGGTTTTTTTTTTTTTCACAGACCCATTTAGGGTTTGATGTCCAAAGTTATGGAGGTGTTTGTTTTCTGTGAAAAAGGTGTATTGGGTGTTTTGGATTAGCTTAGTTACATTGTTGTATTAAATCTGGCGAAAAGAGTCAATTTCTCACCTTTTTTGTTTTGTTTGTTTGAAATGTCATTTATTCCTTTCTATAATTTCTTCAAGAAACCACTGGTTGCATATTCTTTTCTCTTCTTTTCTTTTTTGAATGTGGCTTGTATCTACAAATAATCTTTAAATCCACAAATATTATTGGTCATATGGAATTATCTTCATCTGGGTATTCAGCTAATCTCATTTGAGGTTAGAGTCTGTTCCTTTAAATCATTGTACACTTTTCTTACCTGAGATTGAAAGTTTTTTTATGTATTTGTTCTTCTAACTGTTAAACTGGTGATATCAGAAGTTCTTTCTGAATGGCACGATTCATTTTCATTTTGTTAAATAGAATAGTTGAAGGTAGTTTTATTAGGTTTTTTCACCTGCTCTGAAATTTGGCCATTGAATTACAGCTCTATTGTTTTAATGTTAGTGATTATGGATTATATATCCATGTATGTATATAACTGAGACTGATTTTACTATAGCATCCATACATGATATTCTCATTGGATGAATTCTTGGTTTATTTCATTTATTATTTTCAATTTTCTTTGGCCTTTCAATGGCAGGGGAGGCAGCAGGACAGTGTTCTTGCTTTGATAATATCTGTAATTTTGTGGTTATGATACATTTTTAGGCATATATTGAGAAACAGGAGTCAATTTGCCTGTTTGCTATCATTTTAGTTTTCATGTTTTTAGATACAAAATAATGAAACGTTTGAAAACATCCATCATTTTCATTTTTGTGCAAAAACAATTTTTGAAATTTTGAAAACAACTTTTTGGTGTCTCCTAAAAATGAGTTGTTATTCTAAAAAAATCTTGAAAACGACTCCAAAGAAGTTTTCTGTAAAATCAAAACAGAAAACAAAAACAAACAAAAACGGTACAAAGTAGGCCCAATGTTGTCTGATTTTATTTCCTTGAATTGATCTGCAATGCACAAATCATCCATTTCCTCAAATTTAATATCTTGCCAGGTTATTTGAATTCAACTGGTCAAGCCCTGTGATATTTCCTCATGATTTAAGAGAGTTTCAGGCGATTTCATTGCCACGTTGTGTTTCTTACTTGATGATAGATTTGCCTTGAATTGAATGTATAATCTGGTTTGCTTTTCTTTCTCATGTTCAGGTTTTCTTCGCTCTTCTTGATCATGGAGGGGGAAACATCATGGGTCATTCATTGCTTTGATGACACTGCGAGAGATGTTGGAGAGTTCGATACATTCTCAGAGCTTAGTGATGAAGGCAATAAAGACACTATGGTGGTTTCCCTTGATTTAATACTCCCTGATGACTTATTGGAGCGAATCCTAGCCTATCTCCCCATCGCAAGCATTTTTAGAGCGGGTTGTGTCTGTAAAAGATGGAGTGAGATAATTAGTTCAAGGCGGTTTTTATGGAACCGCTCTCACGTCTCATCACAAAAACCTTGGTATTTCATGTTTACTAGCTCGGATGAACCAATCGGTTATGCCTGTGATCCCATCCTTCGAAAGTGGTACGGCATTGAACTTCCCCGCATTCAGACATCAAGTTGGTTCATTGCTTCATCTCGTGGCCTAGTTTGCTTCATGGACAATGATAGCCGAAGCGAGCTACACATCTGTAACCCAATCACCAAATGCTGCAAGAGGCTTGAGGATCCTCCTGGTTTGAAATTTTCCGAGTACAGCGCGTTGGCTATCTCAGTGAATAGTATGTCTCACAATTACAATGTCTCGGTTGTGAAATCTAAACAAGTCCCTGGGAATTTTTTTCAGTGGGACCTCTCAATTCATGTTTATGACTCAGAGACAATGACATGGGGGACTCCTCTAAAAGAGGTTCTGGTCGGGTGGAGAGGGGGCGATGAGAGCATGATCTGTGATGGTGTATTGTATTTCTTGATTTACTCAACCGGAGGGGGAGCTCCAGAGAATCGACATGGCCTAGTCGCCTATAACCTCTCAAACCAATCAACCCATGGTTTATTGGCTCAGAATTATATCCCCGTGCCATGTTCTCTCACATGTGGGCGTCTAATGAACCTGAATGAGAAGTTGGCTATGGTGGGAGGGATCGGGAAACAAGATCGCCCCGACATAATCAAAGGGATCGGGATATGGGTTCTGAATGGGAAGGAGTGGCAAGAGATTGCACGTATGCCACATAAGTTTTTCCAAGGGTTTGGGGAGTTTGATGAGGTTTTCGCTAGCAGCGGGGCGAATGAGCTTGTGTACATTCAGAGCTATGGAGCTCCGGCTCTTCTGATGTTCGACATGAGCCAGAAGCAATGGAAATGGTCACAGAAATGCCCCGTGACAAAGAAGTTCCCTCTTCAGCTCTTTACCGGTTTTTGCTTTGAACCCAGGCTTGAAATTACTCCCTAAATTTTTGTTTTGAATTGGATTTGTTGGGGTGCCACTGAAATAGTTTGTCTGAAAATCCAACTTCGTTTTTGTTATTTACTCTTCTTTTCTTTTTCAATTATTATGAAATATGTGGTACTATATAGTTCTATAGTAAATGTATGAGCCAAGAAGGCTGCTGCTACTTCATGAAAATGGGAATTATTATTATTATTCTTTTGCATTTAGAAATACAGTGGGAATGGAAACACTCTCAATATTATTTTTACTATGTGCTTTACAAGTTTTGCAATTTCTTGCTTAATATCTGTTAGGTCTCTGTCTCACAGCTTCTATTTTCTGTACTTCCTGGAGATTTTATTTGATTTTATTTATTTATTTATTTTTAATTTATTGAAGTTAGGAGATGAAGTGAATAGTGCTTTGCCGTAAGACTTTCATTCAAATATCACACATGATAAATGAGTATTGTTTCTGTTCTGTTTTGTATACCCACATTTGATCCTTGTATAAAAGAATGTACACATCTTAAAACTTTTTTGAGTATCAATTCAGAATGTTGACATAACTCCCAAACTAATAAGAGAAACGAGATATGTAAAGCTGACTTGACTCACGGTAATAGACAAAGATTAGCTTCATTTATCTCATTCATGCAGCCTCATTAGTTTGGAGCACTATGCAATCCATGACATGATGTCCGGTGCAAAGCTAACGTCATCACTAAGAGCAGTAGTCACAAGATAAGAAGAGTTGACCCGATCTACTTTGATTAGTTCAGTGAGATGGAATCTGAGGAAGAGAGGAATCAATATAGATTCAGTGTGCTCTAGGTGTGGGAATTATATTGAAATATAGAGCATGCTTTGCTTGAATGTCCTGAATCTCAGCAAGTCTGGAGGGGATCGGTTCTGGGTCTGGACTTCTCTAGGGGGAACCCAATTGGTTTTAGATAATGGTTCTGACAATGGATAGAGTGTTGCGGACAATGACATAATCATCCAATCCATTATTACACTATGGGTAATTTGGAGATTCAGGAACAGTATTGAGTTTAACAATGATTCTGTCTCCTAGGCAAGCTATCCATTTGGGAGGTGAAATTTTCGGAATCATAAGTAGGAAGAAATTCGTGTACAACTCGATTAACACAGCTCGGGATGTTAGTTTGGATGTTCACACAGGTGAATCAAATCAATCCTCTGTTATTCTTATGAATTCTGCAGTAGATAATTCTTTTGATTCACAGATGACCAACATTCTCATAGATGGAGCATGGAAAAGAAGCTTGGGTGGAAAGGCGGCAGCAGCATGTATTGCTTTTTTGGATGAGGAGCTTCAGATAATCATTTGCCATGCACGGCAATTGTATCTCCCTTCCCCATTGGCTGCGGAGACAAAAGCTTGCGTGGAGGCAATTAAATGGGCAAAGGCTGCTAAGCTGAAAAGAATCACCATACAGACTGACTGCCAAGTTTTGATAAGGGTTTGTAATGGTAGTTTACGATCTGACTGGAATATAAGTACTATAATAGATGATATTATATGCTTATCTACTTTTTTCTTTTATTTCCTTAACATCAGGAAGGTCTCGCACGATGTAATTAAACCATGGTTATTGTTCCTTGTTGCTTCCTTTAAAAAATAAATAAATAAATAAATAAAGTAGAGTAAGATAAGATCAGTTCTATTAATATTGTTTTATGCAGTTTGATTATGATAGTCGTAGCATGAATAACATGATTTTGATGATTTCGTTTTGATTATGTTTTGATTTATTTTGAAGAGTGGATTATAATTGAAAACTAATTGTTTGATTTAATCATTATAATCTATCTCTCTGTGTTGACTACGTTATTTGAAGGCCAAAATGATGTTAAATCATGCATAGAACCAAGCCCATAACAAAGCAGAACAACAGCAGCAGAGCAATAGAATACAGTAGCCAAGCCCACATTGGGTCAGACGTCTGGGCAGACGACCAACTATGGCATTTTGGCCCAGTTTCGCTTCAGTTCAGTTCAGCTTCGCTCCAGCTGTCAGGCCAGCAGTATGCTCATCGACCACGGCAGTCATCCTTGATGACCGGACTTGACGACCGGGACTTGACCAGACGTCTAGGAGGACATCCGGGTGGATGACCACTCTGTATGAATCAATTCTGCAACGTCTATTTTTCAGAGTTCAACTTCGCAACAGCTAGTTGATTTACATCCATCTTCCAACGGGCAAAACTCATATGGGCCAGGGGCAAAACTCACATGGGCTAGAGACAAAGGCTGATATTGATTATATGTATATTATCTCATCATTACCAATGGGAAGAAACCAATGGGGAAAAAATGAAAGCACTCAACTCTATATATAACAGAACTTTGAAGTGAAGAAAAAGATAGAGAGAAGAGTACAAAGAACCAAGAAATTTCTTATCATTTATCACTCACATATTCCATATTCTTGGAGTTATTTGAAGAGGTTTAAATCTTTGTTTCATTCATCCTTCAAAAAACATACAGTGAGCTTTAGCCTTAAGCTTATTTACCTTTGAGAGGTTTTATAAAAAAATCTGAGAGCTTTATTATTTTGTATCTACTTATGAGAGGTTATTCATTGTAGCTTTCTTTGAAACACTCATCACTAACTTGTAAGAAGTCACCGGCTCTCCTGTAAAGTTAGGAGATCTGGAGAGAATTATTCCATGTGTATGAGGTTACTAGCATTCTTGTGAAGCTAGAAAATCTGTGGAGGATTTGTTGAATATAGAAATTACAGTACATAAAATTTTTTTATTTTTAGTATTATGTATATAATTTGTGATTGTGTCAGTCACTAATTTAGTATTGTTTCCTGATTTATATCATTTCCTTATTTATATCATTTCCTAAATTATATCATGAATCTATTATATATGCATAGCCTCTATCACATTCATAGGTAAGCCAAATATTTTTTTCATTCTTTTTGGTATCAAAGCTAGGTTAAGCACCTAGTAATTTTGCTTAATCGGCAGGTAGTAGCCTTGCCTTGGCTGCCTGCCGGACCTCAACCCATTCCACTACTATATTTTCTTTCAGTATTGCTTTGTGATGATCTCTTTTTTTATCCACTATTTTATTCATATCCCAAATATCCCTATCATATTTTTTTTTTTACTTGTAATCCATTTCTTTTTTGTGTGTTTTTATTCTGCTTTGTCTTTTCCTGTATTTCAACCTCAAATAGGTTTCTATCTTCAAACCTATTTGCGTTTGATGAGGGGTATTATACCTATATCATGGTAAGCATGGTGATATACCATGTGTACCACCTAAGCTGCCCTCATCTGGCGCACAACCCAAGTTATTCCCTTAGCGCACCACCTAAGCTGCCCCCCTGGCGCACTTCCTAATAAGCCGCCCCTTGGCGCACTCAGTTATCTGTTGCCATCATTGTTCAGCACCACGTCATAATTTATGTGTGTGTCACGCTTGCTGGTTCAAGATCCAGTTCTCTACATCGATTCGACATGACCCCTTTAAACTGTCTCGACATTGATTCTGGTTAGTCTCTACAACGGTCCAACATGACCCTTTAAATTGTCCCGACATTGATTCCAGTTAGTTCTTACAAAGGTCTGGCATGACCCCGTAAACTATCCCGACATTAATTCGATCAGTTCCTACAACGATCCAACATGACCTTAAACTGTCCCGACATTAGTTCCGACTAGTTTTTACAACGGTTGACATAACCATAAACTATCTCTCGGCATTAGCTCTAGCCTCTGATGCCGACCAGGGCCTTGTTGGCTGCTGACCAAGGTGTTTCCTGACCATAGATGCTTCGGCAACTCTTCTAGAACAGTTCAATCTCTATTTTTTTCCCCTTTCTAGGGTGAAGTGCTGATGTGCACTTTTTGGCCTTTTTTTATTTAGTAGACTATCAGATTTATTCGATAGCATTTATTTGGACTAGCCGTTGAGTTTTTTCCGACTTCTTCCAATCATTTATTGGCAAGTTGCGATTGTTGAATAACTTCACACCAACTTGAGAGGAAGTGTTGAATATAGAAATTAGAATAAATAGAATCTTTTTGTTTTTAGTATTACGTATATAATCTGTGATTGTATCAATCACTGATTTAGTACTGTTTCGTTATTTATATCGTTTCCTAAATTGTATCATGAATCTATTATATATACATGGCCTCTATCTCATGCATGGGTAAATCAAATAATTATTTTCATTATTTTGGATTGCTCCATGTATATGAGATTGCTAGCACCCCTGTGAAGTTAGAAGCATAGTAAAAATCTCAAGTGAAGCTTAAGAAGTGGACGTAGGCTTGGTTGAAACCGAACCACTACAAATCGTGTTTGTATTCTCTTCCCTTATCTCTTTAAATTGCTTTAACTGTGATATTCATTTGATATAATTGTGATTATTATCTGTTATACCTATTGTACTAGTTGTCAAGTTTTTATTGAGTAATTATTAGTTTTAATTTGTAGAAACATAATTCACCCCTCTCTTGAGTTGCCTTTTAGATAACAGATTAATTTAAAATGCGGCACATTTAGAACATTGAAATAAACTTTCCCGCATTTTCCATGGCTTTAAAATCTTTTTCAATCATTGGGAATTTCTTTTGGAGATGATGTTTCTCCTGTTTCTTTCTTGATCTGGTAACCCTTCCATCTTAAATTTCACAAGCATGGAAATTGGTGTTTTTTTTTCTTTCCCTAGACAATGGACTTTCTTTTACAATCCCAAACTCAAAATTTTGGATATGGATTTCCAAGTTGATAACTTCTTGTATTCCTCTTTTTTCTACAATTACCTCTTCTTCCTTCTTCCTCTTTCGCTATAGAAAATATCAAACACAGAATCTACATATACGAATATTATTCACAATGATAGATATGAATATTATGAATTATATCTATATGAAATTATGTGTGCCTTTGTTCAGATTAGGTAGAACATGATGAGACTTGATAAAGTTTCAAGGCTTGGACTACTCCATGCATTCCACATGGGACTGAGTCAGTGAACTGTCAAAATAAAAAGAATACCACATGGCATATACCATTGTTTGATCTCATTCACTTTGACATATGATGCAAAGCTAAGCATCATAGCAATGTGTCCAATCTTCATTGAGACTCACAAATTTATCACTTTGCCAAATTATTTCTGAAATCTGTTTTTGGAAATATTTTTTAGAACAACCTATTTTGGGGGGAAAATTGCACAAGAAATAGAAATGATATGAGCAATGGGTATATTCAAACTCCTTATTTATTTTATTTCTAAAAACTATACACACACACACACACATATATATATATATATATGAAAACAAAGAACAAAAATATCGAAAATGAAAATGGAGTCATCTTAAGCTGATTTGAATGGAATGAGAATGACATGAAAATCTTATTACTGAAATCGTAATATGGATCAGTTTCTTTTCGGTTTGGGAGTCCAAATTGTAGAGTTCGCTCCAAGTATTACTTCTCACACAATATATTTTTACAAATTAAAGGCTTAAATATAATTGTCACACAAAATCCTAAATTTGAATCCGACTAAAAAATTCAACCCAATATTGGATCTATCAATGAATTACGTGAGTGAATGAACAAATTTAAATATTTAATTTGCAAAATATATTAACATAACATAGTCTGATGTTTAGACACCAAACTGAAAAGAAGTCATTCTCCTCCTAATAATAGAATTCTCAAATCTTATCATTCATTACTTCCATCAAAACATGATGTTTAGTTTAATGGTTTTGGTGTTTTAATAAAGTAATGTACAAAACTACATCTTAAAGAGGCCCTATTTCAAAATTGTATGAAGTTTTTGAAGATGTTAAAAATTAACAACTGTGCTATATGTACAGAAATTATTAATTTATTGACACAACCATTCTTTAAATGATTTGTGTTGGGATCTGGGATCCCGCCCAAGACCTTATAAAAATTATTCCATACAGAAAAACACACCCACACTCAAGGAGACACAATATTTAACGTGGTTTGGCCTCAATGCCTACGTCCACGGGAGAGTAGCCGGTTATTACGATAACAATGGAGATATTACAGAAAGATTACAATAGAGGAGGAGCTCACACTCTCCTCACTCACCCACTCACCCGTCTCCCATGCTCACACCGAGGAAGACGGTCTCTCCGCCTCAGATATCTCACTCTCTGTGGCTTGCTCTACTCTCTCTACCTGTTCTCCTCTCACCCATCTTCATTTATACACTTCAGAATGGTGGATGGAGGGGGCTGGCCAGCACATGGCCAGCTTGTGCCAACTCCTTCTTCACATGGCTAAAGGTTCTTCTTGCGTTGGCTTCCTAACATGGCCAGCTCATGTGTGTTGGCTTTGCACATTGCCAATTCTTGCAGCACATGGAGAATCACCCCTCACATGGGGTGATGATATCCCACATTTTGTACAAATAATTTTATTCAAAGAAAAAATCATGATTCTTGTGTGTTTTTGAGATTAATGACAATTTAACAGGGAGATCAAAATGCTACCACATTTGTTATTAATGACACCAAATTTCCTAACTTTTTCTTGAGCAAGTGTTGAAAAACTTTCCATTTCCTCTTAATAAAATTTTTCTTGGGAAAAGTGGGGAAAGAAAAATTGGAAAGCATTGAAGAAGCATGTGATTGAAGGATTTGTTTTCTTGGGCAAAGCTCACAAAGGGAATTTCTTCTCACACTTGTCTTCTTCATCATCTTTTTCTTGCATGCCAAACACGCATTGAAATTCTCTACATAGAATTATAGAAATAGACATTCTTAATACTAGCATATAATATATTTATATATATTTGTATCATATGAAGAGATACATAGGCATTAAAATTTGTAAGTATACATATAGTTATTGGAGTAGGGTGCACACATAATACACGTGCAAAGATTTGTAGTTTATAAAAATAGAAGATGAATAGAAACCACTCATACTTTTATCTATGTTTGAGAAATTTAAATATCTAAATTAGTTTAATTTTTTTCGCATGACAATTTTTAGCTCATCAATTGTTGTGGGTATTTTTAGAAAATAAAATAAAAAAGTGTGATGAAGAAAGTGTTTATAGCAATTGACATGCTCATTTTATATAGTATTTTAGCGATACGTGCAAACGAGATATATTTACAGTTTATGTTTAAATTTATAAATCGCTTTATGATTGAAGAGAACTGATAGTAATTTTGGACGGTCTGATGAAAGAAAAAAAAAATATTCTAACAATTATTGAAACCATTACTAGTAAGAAAGGTATTTTTAAAAAATAAAAACCGTAACAATGCTCATACCAACTCTAACTATACATTTTATGTAGCACAATAAACATAATATAGATATCTATTAGCTGTGAAATGATTGTCATTGGATTTTGAAATTTGTAAAGTGATTGAAAAAAAAAAAAAGGCCAAATAGAGAGAAATTTTTTACTTCTTTTTCAGTTCTTCTTTTCTTCCCTCACTACAAAGTCCTATCTAAATTCAACATCTAAGGCCCATTTGTCTTTCCGAGTTATGGCTCCAGACTGAACTAACATTACAAAAAAATCAAGATTTTAAAGATTAAAATTTGGAAAAAAAATTATTTTTTAAGGATCAAATATTTTTGTTGCGAAAAATATCGTTTTTATATTTTTAGTAACAAATATTGGACATTAGTGATGAATTATTATCCTTTTGGAATCAAATTTTTTGTCTCAAAAAATAAACCATTTTGGGACTGGTGGTTTTGGATGCTCTAAATAAGTGTACATTTTGACTTTTTATATATAAAAACTTCAGAGTTTGACACATCAACATCCTCAATTTTCCTTGCTCGGAGCTTATTTCTGAACAATCAGCCTTTGCTTTCTGCACTTCAGAACAACTTCCCAGCGATCTCATACGCCCGTTGTCTGTGCTGCAATCCCTGATGTTCGGTTCTGTCTCACTTGTACCTCCGTACTGATGTTTGACAGTTAGCCCTTCTGCCAAGACAACTTCCACCGGTCTGTACAAGTTACCACTATGCAACTCAGTGCATAGTGCTTGCACCCCCTTATTGGAGTGCATTGCAAAGCTCACTTTGCGACTCGAGATTGCATCCCTCCCTTCCATGCATCTTTTGAGAGGTTGCAAAATGTTTCTAACACGGAAGCAAAAGAAACTCTCTTCTTCACTGGCATAGTCTCTACAGACTTGGTTTCTTTTCTCTGAACTTTCTTCAAGATTGGCTTCACTGGCTCAGATCTGTGCACCTTTGAACTGCCTCCTTGCGTTCCCGTGCACCGTTTTCGCCATTCCTGATGAAAGCCTTGCTCAATCATACGCATTGGTTGCGTATGTTCTCTCTTTGTACCCTTCGACTGGCATTTGACAACACTCATCTTTGTCAAAACTTCTCCTTCCAGTCTGTACAGTTTGTTGCACAATTTGCCTTGCAACATTTCTCTATCACCTCTGTGTACATGAAGAACCCCGCCACTAGATGAGAAACAATTTCCTTTTAGATCTAGCATACTCAGGGAGATTAGATTCCTCCGTACTCCTGGCACATGTCGGACCTCAGATAAAATTACTTTTCTTCCAGCCTTAGTAAGGAACCGCACTGTCCCTATGCCGACAACTCTGTTCACTGTGTTGTTGGCCATCCGGATAATGCTACCGCTGACTCTTTGATAAGTGGAGAAAAGCTTCTTATCCGCACATATGTGAAACGTACACCCTGAATCCAAAATCCAGCCGGGTGTCTCCAACTCTGACGAGATTGTAAGCATCACCTCTTCATCGTCAGAGGAATTCACTGCAACTGCTGTAGTTGAGGGACCTCCGTGTCCCTTAGCCTTCTCTTTGGCTTGTCTGTCCGCCTTTTTCTCTGGGCAATCTCTTATTACGTGATCCTCTTGATCACAGTAAAAACACCTCCTCATGTTGTCCTGTCTGGACTGTGAACGCCCTCTGCTTTTACTTCTTCCTCTACCTCTGCCCCTTTCTCTATCTCTGCCTCTACTTTCTGTGACAAGGGCATGGGACTGCTCTCCTTCCATCTCTTTCTTCCTTGCCTCCTCGTTGAATAAGGCGTCTGTGACCATCCCCGTGGTCAGCTTCCCATCGGGTGCAGAATTACTGAGAGAAACCACCAACGTCTCCCAGCTGTCTGGTAAGGAACTGAGTAATAATAATGCTTGCATCTCATCCTCCAACTCCATTTTGATTTATGCAAGTTGGGTCACAAGGCTGTGGAATTCACTGGTGTGTTCAGCAACAGACACACCATTCTTCAGCTTCAGGTTTATAAGCCTTCTCATTATCAAGGCTTTGTTCCGTGCGGTCTTGGACTGGTACATGCCCTCCAATTTCATCCATAGGGCATAGGTGTCTGTCTCTTGGGCAACATGGTGGAACACACTGTGGTCAATCCACTGTCTGATTTGACCGACAGTCTTCCGGTTGGTTTTTATCCAGTCCCCATCCTTGTCTCCATCTGGTTTGACCCCCTTTAGCGCTATAGGGTCAAACAAATCTCTACAATACAGGATGTCCTCCATCCGCGGCTTCCATATCGCATACTTAGAAGCGTTCAACCGAATCATCGGCCCTAAAACTGATGTGGATTCCTCCATCATCCAGAAAGTAATCTCTGTTTGAAAAACAGGCTTTGTTGTGAAGTCCGGACTGCTCAAATTAGCCGGAAAAGTACTTCGGATTGCCAAAATAAAAACCGCAAATTTTTGAAAACTTATTTGCAAAATCTGACCGTACGGATGTGTCCGGAATATTCCAAATAGTTGGAAAGCACTATTGGATCACCCAAATCGGACCTCAAATGGCTTAGATCAAGCCAAAAACAGATTGAATGGTTCAGATCGGCAGAATCTGGTGCGGCTGAGAAGCACCAGATTATTTCTCCGGTTCGGCTGGCGTCGGGCTGACGTCAGCGGCTCAGTCAACGGCTCGGTCAGCGGTTTGCAGGCTTGGTCAACGACTCAGATTCGGCTCGGCTGAAGACTCGGCTCGGCTGAAGACGCCGGCTGGCGCGCGCGCGTGCGGCGCGTGTATGCGCGTGAAATCACGCGTCTTCTTCCTCTGGAAGAGCGTGAGGGGCGTGTGAGAGTGGGGGCCACGCGCCGGGTGCCTGCACGGCGCGTGTTGGCGCGTGACGCGACTAGGACTCATGCTCCAACTTCCAGAGGCGCGTGAGAGCGCGTCCAGCCTCCGTTGGGTGTCTGCTTTATATTTCTGGACTCCTCTCGTCGAGCCCTTGCTCCTAGTATGCTCCAAAACTGATTTCGAGCAATACGATTTCTGGGCAGTTTCGGAACAACACTCTGTTTTTCCGAAAAACGTACAACACCGACTCTGATACCACTTGTTGGGATCTGGGATCCCGCCCAAGACCTTATAGAATTATTCCATGCAGAAAAACACACCCACACTCAAGGAGACACAATATTTAACGTGGTTCGACCTCAATGCCTACGTCCACGGGAGAGTAGCCGGTTATCACTATAACAATGGAGATATTACAGAAAGATTACAATAGAGGAGGAGCTCACACTCTCCTCACTCACCCACTCACCCGTCTCCCATGCTCACATCGAGGAAGACGGTCTCTCCGCCTCAGATATCTCACTCTCTGTGGCTTGCTCTACTCTCTCTACCTGTTCTCCTCTCACCCATCTTCATTTATACACTTCAGAATGGTGGATGGAGGGGGCTGGCCAGCACATGGCCAGCTTGTGCCAACTCCTTCTTCACATGGCTAAAGGTTCTTCTTGCGTTGGCTTCCTAACATGGCCAGCTCATGTGTGTTGGCTTTGCACATTGCCAATTCTTGCAGCACATGGAGAATCACCCCTCACATGGGGTGATGATATCCCATATTTTGTACAAATAATTTTATTCAAAGAAAAAATCATGATTCTTGTGTGTTTTTGAGATTAATGACAATTTAACAGGGAGATCAAAATGCTACCACATTTGTTATTAATGACACCAAATTTCCTAACTTTTTCTTGAGCAAGTGTTGAAAAACTTTCCATTTCCTCTTAATAAAATTTTTCTTGGGAAAAGTGGGGAAAGAAAAATTGGAAAGCATTGAAGAAGCATGTGATTGAAGGATTTGTTTCAAAGCTCACAAAGGGAATTTCGTCTCACAGTTGTCTTCTTCATCATCTTTTTCTTGCATGCCAAACACGCATTGAAATTCTCTACATAGAATTATAGAAATAGACATTCTTAATACTAGCATATAATATATTTATATATATTTGTATCATATGAAGAGATACATAGGCATTAAAATTTGTAAGTATACATATAGTTATTGGAGTAGGGTGCACACATAATACACGTGCAAAGATTTGTAGTTTAGAAAAATAGAAGATGAATAGAAACCGCTCATACTTTTATCTATGTTTGAGAAATTTAAATATCAAAATTAGTTTAATTTTTTTCGCATGACAATTTTTAGCTCATCAATTGTTGTGGGTATTTTTAGAAAATAAAATAAAAAAGTGTGATGAAGAAAGTGTTTATAGCAATTGACATGCTCATTTTATATAGTATTTTAGCGATGCGTGCAAACGAGATATATTTACAGTTTATGTTTAAATTTATAAATCGCTTTATGATTGAAGAGAACTGATAGTAATTTTGGACGGTCTGATGAAAGAAAAAAAAAATATTCTAACAATTATTGAAACCATTACTAGTAAGAAAGGTATTTTTAAAAAATAAAAACCGTAACAATGTTCATACCAACTCTAACTATACATTTTATGTAGCACAATAAACATAATATAGATATCTATTAGCTGTGAAATGATTGTCATTGGATTTTGAAATTTGTAAAGTGATTGAAAAAAAAAAGCCAAATAGAGAGAAATTTTATACTTCTTTTTCAGTTCTTCTTTTCTTCCCTCACTACAAAGTCCTATCTAAATTCAACATCTAAGGCCCATTTGTCTTTCCGAGTTATGGCTCCAGACTGAACTAACATTACAAAAAAATCAAAATTTTAATGATTAAAATTTGGAAAAGAAATTATTTTTTAAGGATCAAATATTTTTGTTGCGAAAAATATCGTTTTTATATTTTTAGTAACAAATATTGGACATTAGTGATGAATTATTATCCTTTTGGAATCAAATTTTTTGTCTCAAAAAATAAACCATTTTGGGACTGGTGGTTTTGGATGCTCTAAATAAGTGTACATTTTGACTTTTTATATATAAAAACTTCAGAGTTTGACACATCAACATCCTCAATTTTCCTTGCTCGGAGTTTATTTATGAACAACCAGCCTTTGCTTTCTGCACTTCAGAACAACTTCCCAGCGATCTCATACGCCCGTTGTCTGTGCTGCAATCCCTGATGTTCGGTTCTGTCTCACTTGTACGTCTGTACTGATGTTTGACAGTTAGCCCTTCTGCCAAGACAACTTCCATCGGTCTGTACAAGTTACCACTATGCAACTCAGTGCATAGTGCTTGCACCCCCTTATTGGAGTGCATTGCAAAGCTCACTTTGCGACTCGAGATTGCATCCCTCCCTTCCATGCATCTTTTGAGAGGTTGCAAAATGTCTCTAACACGGAAGCAAAAGAAACTCTCTTCTTCATTGGCATAGTCTCTACAGACTTGGTTTCTTTGCTCTGAACTTTCTTCAAGATTGGCTTCACTGGCTCAGATCTGTGCACCTTTGAACTGGCTCCTTGCGTTCCCGTGCACCGTTTTCGCCATTCCTGATGAAAGCCTTTCTCAATCATATGCATTGGTTGCGTATGTTCTCTCTTTGTACCCTTCGACTGGCATTTGACAACACTCATCTTTGTCAAAACTTCTCCTTCTAGTCTGTACAGTTTGTTGCACAATTTGCCTTGCAACATTTCTCTATCACCTCTGTGTACATGAAGAACCCCGCCACTAGATGAGAAACAATTTCCTTTTAGATCTAGCATACTCAGGGAGATTAGATTCCTCCGTACTCCTGGCACATGTCGGACCTCAGATAAAATTACTTTTCTTCCAGCCTTAGTAAGGAACCGCACTGTCCCTATGCCGACAACTCTGTTCACTGTGTTGTTGGCCATCTGGATAATGCTACCGCTGACTCTTCGATAAGTGGAGAAATGCTTCTTATCCGCACATATGTGAAACGTACACCCTGAATCCAAAATCCAGCCGGGTGTCTCCAACTCTGACGAGATTGTAAGCATCACCTCTTCATTGTCAGAGGAATTCACTGCAACTGCTGTAGTTGAGGGACCTCCGTGTCCCTTAGCCTTCTCTTTGGCTTGTCTGTCCGCCTTTTTCTCTGGGCAATCTCTTATTACGTGATCCTCTTGATCACAGTAAAAACACCTCCTCATGTTGTCCTGTCTGGACTGTGAACGCCCTCTGCTTTTACTTCTTCCTCTACCTCTGCCCCTTTCTCTATCTCTGCCTCTACTTTCAGTGACAAGGGCATGGGACTGCTCTCCTTCCATCTCTTTCTTCCTTGCCTCCTCGTTGAATAAGGCGTCTGTGACCATCCCCCTGGTCAGCTTCCCTTCGGGTGCAGAATTACTGAGAGAAACCACCAACGTCTCCCAGCTGTCTGGTAAGGAACTGAGTAATAATAATGCTTGCATCTCATCCTCCAACTCCATTTTGATTTATGCAAGTTGGTTCAAAAGGCTGTGGAATTCACTGGTGTGTTCAGCAACAGACACACCATTCTTCAGCTTCAGGTTTATAAGCCTTCTCATTATCAAGGCTTTGTTCCGTGCGGTCTTGGACTGGTACATGCCCTCCAATTTCATCCATAGGGCATAGGCGCCTGTATCTTGGGCAACATGGTGGAACACACTGTGGTCAATCCATTGTCTGATTTGACCGACAGTTGCCGGTTGGTTTTTATCCAGTCCCCATCCTTGTCTCCATCTGGTTTGACCCCCTTTAGCGCTATAGGGTCAAACAAATCTCTACAATACAGGAAGTCCGCCATCCGCGGCTTCCATATCGCATACTTAGAAGCGTTCAACCGAATCATCGGCCCTGAAACTGATGTGGATTCCTCCATCATCCAGAAAGTAATCTCTGTTTGAAAAACAGGCTTTACTGTGAAGTCCGGACTGCTCAAATTAGCCGGAAAAATACTTTGGATTGCCAAAATAAAAATTGCAAATTTTTGAAAACTTATTTGCAAAATCTGACCGGACAGGTGTGTTTGGAATATTCCAAATAGTTGGAAATCACTATTGGATCACCCAAATCGGACCTCAAATGGCTTAGATCAAGCCAAAAATAGATTGAATGGTTCAGATCGGCAGAATCTGGTGCGGCTGAGAAGCACCAGATTATTTCTCCGGTTCGGCTGGCGTCGGGCTGACGTCAGCGGCTCAGTCAACGGCTCGATCAGCGGTTTGCAGGCTTGGTCAACGGCTCAGATTCGGCTCGGCTGAAGACTCGGCTCGGCTGAAGACGCCGGCTGGCGCGCGCGCGTGCGGCGCGTGTATGCGCATGAAATCACGCGTCTTCTTCCTCTGGAAGAGCGTGAGGCGCGTGTGAGAGTGGGGGCCACACGCCGAGTGCCTGCACGGCGCGGGTTGGCGCTTGACGCGACTGGGACTCACGCTCCAACTTCCAGAGGCGCGTGAGAGCGCGTCCAGCCTCCATTGGGTGTCTGCTTTATATTTCTGGACTCCTCTCGTCGAGCCCTTGCTCCTAGTATGCTCAAAAACTGATTTCGAGCAATACGATTTCTGGGCAGTTTCGGAACAACACTCTGTTTTTCCGAAAAACGTACAACACCGGCTCTGATACCACTTGTTGGGATCTGCGATCCCGCCCAAGACCATATAGAAATTATTCCATGCAGAAAAACACACCCACACTCAAGGAGACACAATATTTAACGTGGTTCGGCCTCAATGCCTACGTCCACGGGAGAGTAGCCGGTTATCACTATAACAATGGAGATATTACAGAAAGATTACAATAGAGGAGGAGCTCACACTCTCCTCACTCACCCACTCACCCGTCTCCCTTGCGCACACCAAGGAAGACGGTCTCTCTGCCTCAGATATCTCACTCTCTATGGCTTGCTCTACTCTCTCTACCTGTTCTCCTCTCACCCATCTTCATTTATACACTTCAGAATGGTGGATGGAGGGGCTGGCCAGCACAAGGCCAGCTTGTGCCAACTCCTTCTTCACATGGCTAAAGGTTCTTCTTGCGTTGGCTTCCTAACATGGCCAGCTCATGTGTGTTGGCTTTGCACATTGCCAACTCTTGCAGCACATGGAGAATCACCCCTCACATGGGGTGATGATATCCCACATTTTGTACAAATAATTTTATTCAAAGAAAAAATCATGATTCTTGTGTGTTTTTTAGATTAATGACAATTTAACAGGGAGATCAAAATGCCACCACATTTGTTATTAATGACACCAAATTTCCTAACTTTTTCTTGAGCAAGTGTTGAAAAACTTTCCATTTCCTCTTAATAAAATTTTCTTGGGAAAAGTGGGGAAAGAAAAATTGGGAAGCATTGAAGAAGCATGTGATTGAAGGATTTGTTTTCTTGGGCAAAGCTCACAAAGGGAATTTCGTCTCACACTTGTCTTCTTCATCATCTTTTTCTTGCATGCCAAACACGCATTGAAATTCTCTACATAGAATTATAGAAATAGACATTCTTAATACTAGCATATAATATATTTATATATATTTGTATCATATGAAGAGATACATAGGCATTAAAATTTGTAAGTATACATATAGTTATTGGAGTAGGGTGCACACATAATACACGTGCAAAGATTTGTAGTTTATAAAAATAGAAGATGAATAGAAACCGCTCATACTTTTATCTATGTTTGAGAAATTTAAACATCTAAATTAGTTTAATTTTTTCGCATGACAATTTTTAGCTCATCAATTGTTGTGGGTATTTTTAGAAAATAAAATAAAAAAGTGTGATGAAGAAAGTGTTTATAGCAATTGACATGCTCATTTTATATAGTATTTTAGCGATGCGTGCAAACGAGGTATATTTACAGTTTATGTTTAAATTTATAAATCGCTTTATGATTGAAGAGAACTGATAGTAATTTTGGACGGTCTGATGAAAGAAAAAAAAATATTCTAACAATTATTGAAACCATTACTAGTAAGAAAGGTATTTTTAAAAAATAAAAACCGTAACAATGTTCATACCAACTCTAACTATACATTTTATGTAGCACAATAAACATAATATAGATATCTATTAGCTGTGAAATGATTGTCATTGGATTTTGAAATTTGTAAAGTGATTGAAAAAAAAAAAAGGCCAAATAGAGAGAAATTTTTTACTTCTTTTTCAGTTCTTCTTTTCTTCCCTCACTACAAAGTCCTATCTAAATTCAACATCTAAGGCCCATTTGTCTTTCCGAGTTATGGCACCAGTCTGAACTAACATTACAAAAAAATCAAGATTTTAAAGATTAAAATTTGGAAAAGAAATTATTTTTTAAGGATCAAATATTTTTGTTGCGAAAAATATCATTTTTATATTTTTAGTAACAAATATTGGACATTAGTGATGAATTATTATCCTTTTGGAATCAAATTTTTTGTCTCAAAAAATAAACCATTTTGGGACTGGGGTTTTGGATGTTCTAAATAAGTGTACTTTTTGACTTTTTATATATAAAAACTTCAGAGTTTGACACATCAACATCCTCAATTTTCTTTGCTCGGAGCTTATTTCTGAACAACCAGCCTTTGCTTTCTGCACTTCAGAACAACTTCCCAGCGATCTCATACGCCCGTTGTCTGTGCTGCAATCCCTGATGTTCAGTTCTGTCTCACTTGTACGTCCGTACTGATGTTTGACAGTTAGCCCTTCTGCCAAGACAACTTCCACCGGTCTGTACAAGTTACCACTATGCAACTCAGTGCATAGTGCTTGCACCCCCTTATTGGAGTGCATTGCAAAGCTCACTTTGCGACTCGAGATTGCATCCCTCCCTTCCATGCATCTTTTGAGAGGTTGCAAAATGTCTCTAACACGGAGCAAAAGAAACTCTCTTCTTCACTGGCATAGTCTCTACAGACTTGGTTTCTTTTCTCTGAACTTTCTTCAAGATTGGCTTCACTGGCTCAGATCTGTGCACCTTTGAACTGCCTCCTTGCGTTCCCGTGCACCGTTTTCGCCATTCCTGATGAAAGCCTTGCTCAATCATACGCATTGGTTGCGTATGTTCTCTCTTTGTACCCTTCGACTGGCATTTGACAACACTCATCTTTGTCAAAACTTCTCCTTCTAGTCTGTACAGTTTGTTGCACAATTTGCCTTGCAACATTTCTCTATCACCTCTGTGTACATGAAGAACCCCGCCACTAGATGAGAAACAATTTCCTTTTAGATCTAGCATACTCAGGGAGATTAGATTCCTCCGTACTCCTGGCACATGTCGGACCTCAGATAAAATTACTTTTCTTCAGCCTTAGTAAGGAACCGCACTGTCCCTATGCCGACAACTCTGTTCACTGTGTTGTTGGCCATACGGATAATGGTACCACTGACTCTTCGATAAGTGGAGAAAAGCTTCTTATCCGCACATATGTGAAACGTACACCCTGAATCCAAAATCCAGCCGGGTGTCTCCAACTCTGACGAGATTGTAAGCATCACCTCTTCATCGTCAGAGGAATTCACTGCAACTGCTGTAGTTGAGGGACCTCCGTGTCCCTTAGCCTTCTCTTTGGCTTGTCTGTCCGCCTTTTTCTCTGGCAATCTCTTATTACGTGATCCTCTTGATCACAGTAAAAACACCTCCTCATGTTGTCCTGTCTGGACTGTAAACGCCCTCTGCTTTTACTTCTTCCTCTACCTCTGCCCCTTTCTCTATCTCTGCCTCTACTTTCTGTGACAAGGGCATGGGACTGCTCTCCTTCTATCTCTTTCTTCCTTGCCTCCTCGTTGAATAAGGCGTCTGTGACCATCCCCATGGTCAGCTTCCCTTCGGGTGCAGAATTACTGAGAGAAACCACCAACGTCTCCCAGCTGTCTGGTAAGGAACTGAGTAATAATAATGCTTGCATCTCATCCTCCAACTCCATTTTGATTTATGCAAGCTGGTTCACAAGGCTGTGGAATTCACTGGTGTGTTCAGCAACAGACACACCATTCTTCAGCTTCAGGTTTATAAGCCTTCTCATTATCAAGGCTTTGTTCCGTGCGGTCTTGGACTAGTACATGCCCTCCAATTTCATCCATAGGGCATAGGCGTCTATCTCTTGGGCAACATGGTGGAACACACTGTGGTCAATCCACTGTCTAATTTGACCGACAGTCTTCCGATTGGTTTTTATCCAGTCCCCATCCTTGTCTCCATCTGGTTTGACCCCCTTTAGCGTTATATGGTCAAACAAATCTCTACAATACAGGATGTCCTCCATCCGCGGCTTCCATATCGCATAATTAGAAGCGTTCAACCGAATCATCGGCCCTGAAACTGATGTGGATTCCTCCATCATCCAGAAAGTAATCTCTGTTTGAAAAACAGGCTTTGCTGTGAAGTCCGGACTGCTCAAATTAGCCGAAAAAGTACTTCGGATTGCCAAAATAAAAACTGCAAATTTTTGAAAATTTATTTGGAAAATCTAACCGTACGGATGTGTCCGGAATATTCAAATAGTTGGAAAGCACTATTGGATCACCCAAATCGGACCTCAAATGGCTTAGATCAAGCCAAAAACAGATTGAATGGTTCAGATCGGCAGAATCTGGTGCGGCTGAGAAGCACCAGATTATTTCTCTGGTTCGGCTGGCGTCGGGTTGACGTCAGCGCCTCAGTCAACGGCTCGGTCAGCGATTTGCAGGCTTGGTCAACGGTTCAGATTCGGCTCGGCTGATGACTCGGCTCGGCTGAAGATGCCGGCTGGCGCGCGCGCGTGCGGCGCGTGTATGCGCGTGAAATCACGTGTCTTCTTCCTCTGGAAGAGCGTGAGGCACGTGTGAGAGTGGGGGCCACGCGCCGGGTGCCTGCACGGCGCGTGTTGGCGCGTGACGCGACTGGGATTCCCGCACCAACTTCCAGAGGCGCGTGAGAGCGCGTCCAGCTTCCGTTGGGTGTCTGCTTTATATTTCTGGACTCCTCTCGTCGAGCCCTTGCTCCTAGTATGCTCCAAAACTGATTTCGAGCAATACGATTTCTGGGCAGTTTCGGAACAACACTCTATTTTTCCGAAAAACGTACAACACCGGCTCTGATACCACTTGTTGGGATCTGCGATCCCGCCCAAGACCTTATAGAAATTATTCCATGCAGAAAAACACACCCACACTCAAGGAGACACAATATTTAACGTGGTTCGGCCTCAATGCCTACGTCCACGGGAGAGTAGCCGGTTATCACTATAACAATGGAGATATTACAGAAAGATTACAATAGAGGAGGAGCTCACACTCTCCTCACTCACCCACTCACCCGTCTCCCTTGCTCACACTGAGGAAGACGGTCTCTCCGCCTCAGATATCTCACTCTCTGTGACTTGCTCTACTCTCTCTACCTGTTCTCCTCTCACCCATCTTCATTTATACACTTCAGAATGGTGGATGGAGAGGCTGGCCAGCACATGGCCAGCTTGTGCCAACTCCTTCTTCACATGGCTAAAGGTTCTTCTTGCGTTGGCTTCCTAACATGGCCAGCTCATATGTGTTGGCTTTGCACATTGCCAACTCTTGCAGCACATGGAGAATCACCCCTCACATGGGGTGATGATATCCCACATTTTGTACAAATAATTTTATTCAAAGAAAAAATCACGATTCTTGTGTGTTTTTTAGATTAATGACAATTTAACAGGGAGATCAAAATGCCACCACATTTGTTATTAATGACACCAAATTTCCTAACTTTTTCTTGGGCAAGTGTTGAAAAACTTTCCATTTCCTCTTAATAAAATTTTTCTTGGGAAAAGTGGGGAAAGAAAAATTGGAAAGCATTGAAGAAGCATGTGATTGAAGGATTTGTTTTCTTGGGCAAAGCTCACAAAGGGAATTTCGTCTCACACTTGTCTTCTTCATCATCTTTTTCTTGCATGCCAAACACGCATTGAAATTCTCTACATAGAATTATAGAAATTGGCATTCTTAATACTAGCATATATTATATTTATATATATTTGTATCGTATGAAGAGTTACATAGGCATTAAAATTTGTAAGTATACATATAGTTATTGGAGTAGGGTGCACACATAATACACGTGCAAAGATTTGTAGTTTATAAAAATAGAAGATGAATAGAAACCGCTCATACTTTTATCTATGTTTGAGAAATTTAAATATCTAAATTAGTTTAATTTTTTTCGCATGACAATTTTTAGCTCATCAATTGTTGTGGGTATTTTTAGAAAATAAAATAAAAAAGTGTGATGAAGAAAGTGTTTATAGCAATTGACATGCTCATTTTATATAGTATTTTAGCGATGCGTGCAAACGAGGTATATTTACAGTTTATGTTTAAATTTATAAATCGCTTTATGATTGAAGAGAACTGATAGTAATTTTGGACGGTCTAATGAAAGAAAAAAAATATATTCTAACAATTATTGAAACCATTACTAGTAAGAAAGGTATTTTTAAAAAATAAAAACCGTAACAATGTTCATACCAACTCTAACTATACATTTTATGTAGCACAATAAACATAATATAGATATCTATTAGCTGTGAAATGATTGTCATTGGATTTTGAAATTTGTAAAGTGATTGAAAAAAAAAATGGCCAAATAGAGAGAAATTTTTTACTTCCTTTTCAGTTCTTCTTTTCTTCCCTCACTACAAAGTCCTATCTAAATTCAACATCTAAGGCCCATTTGTCTTTCCGAGTTATGTCTCCAGACTGAACTAACATTACAAAAAAATCAAGATTTTAAAGATTAAAATTTGGAAAAAAAATTATTTTTTAAGGATCAAATATTTTTGTTGCGAAAAATATCGTTTTTATATTTTTAGTAACAAATATTGGACATTAGTGATGAATTATTATCCTTTTGGAATCAAATTTTTTGTCTCAAAAAATAAACCATTTTGGGACTGGTGGTTTTGGATGTTCTAAATAAGTGTACTTTTTGACTTTTTATATATAAAAACTTCAGAGTTTGACACATCAACATCCTCAATTTTCCTTGCTCGGAGCTTATTTCTGAACAACCAGCCTTTGCTTTCTGCACTTCAGAACAACTTCCCAGCGATCTCATACGCCCGTTGTCTGTGCTGCAATCCCTGATGTTCAGTTCTGTCTCACTTGTACGTCCGTACTGATGTTTGACAGTTAGCCCTTCTGCCAAGACAACTTCCACCGGTCTGTACAAGTTACCACTATGTAACTCAGTGCATAGTGCTTGCACCCCCTTCTTGGAGTGCATTGCAAAGCTCACTTTGCGACTCGAGATTGCATCCCTCCCTTCCATGCATCTTTTGAGAGGTTGCAAAATGTCTCTAACACGGAAGCAAAAGAAACTCTCTTCTTCACTGGCATAGTCTCTACAGACTTGGTTTCTTTGCTCTGAACTTTCTTCAAGATTGGCTTCACTGGCTCAGATCTGTGCACCTTTGAACTGCCTCCTTGTGTTCCCGTGCACTGTTTTCGCCATTCCTGATGAAGGCCTTGCTCAATCATACGCATTGGTTGCCTATGTTCTCTCTTTGTACCCTTTAACCGGCATTTGACAACACTCATCTTTGTCAAAACTTCTCATTCCAGTCTGTACAGTTTGTTGCACAATTTGCCTTGCAACATTTCTCTATCACCTCTGTGTACATGAAGAACCCCGCCACTAGATGAGAAACAATTTCCTTTTAGATCTAGCATACTCAGGGACATTAGATTCCTCCGTACTCCTGGCACATGTCGGACCTCAGATAAAATTACTTTTCTTCCAGCCTTAGTAAGGAACCGCACTGTCCCTATGCCGACAACTCTGTTCACTGTGTTGTTGGCCATCCGGATAATGCTACCGCTGACTCTTCTATAAGTGGAGAAAAGCTTCTTATCCGCACATATGTGAAACGTACACCCTGAATCCAAAATCCAGCCGGGTGTCTCCAACTCTGACGAGATTGTAAGCATCACCTCTTCATCGTCAGAGGAATTCACTGCAACTGCTGTAGTTGAGGGACCTCCGTGTCCCTTAGCCTTCTCTTTGGCTTTTCTGTCCGCCTTTTTCTCTGGGCAATCTCTTATTACGTGATCCTCTTGATCACAGTAAAAACACTCCTCATGTTGTCCTGTCTGGACTGTGAACGTCCTCTGCTTTTACTTCTTCCTCTACCTCTGCCCCTTTCTCTATCTTTGCCTCTACTTTCTGTGACAAGGGCATGGGACTGCTCTCCTTCCATCTCTTTCTTCCTTGCCTCCTCGTTGAATAAGGCGTCTGTGACCATCCCCATGGTCAGCTTCCCTTCGGGTGCAGAATTACTGAGAGAAACCACCAACGTCTCCCAGCTGTCTGGTAAGGAACTGAGTAATAATAATGCTTGCATCTCATCCTCCAACTCCATTTTGATTTATGCAAGCTGGTTCACAAGGCTGTGGAATTCACTGGTGTGTTCAGCAACAGACACACCATTCTTCAGCTTCAGGTTTATAAGCCTTCTCATTATCAAGGCTTTGTTCCGTGCAGTCTTGGACTGGTACATGCCCTCCAATTTCATCCATAGGGCATAGGCGTCTGTGTCTTGGGCAACATGGTGGAACACACTATGGTCAATCCACTGTCTGATTTGACCGACAGTCTTCCAGTTGGTTTTTATCCAGTCCGCATCCTTGTCTCCATCTGGTTTGACCCCCTTTAGCGCTATAGGGTCAAACAAATCTCTACAATACAGGATGTCCTCCATCCGCGGCTTCCATATCGCATAATTAGAAGCGTTCAACCGAATCATCGGCCTTGAAACTGATGTGGATTCCTCCATCATCCAGAAAGTAATCTCTGTTTGAAAAACAGGCTTTGCTGTGAAGTCCGGACTGCTCAAATTAGCCGAAAAAGTGCTTCGGATTGCCAAAATAAAAACTGCAAATTTTTTAAAACTTATTTGCAAAATCTGATCGTACGGATGTGTCCGGAATATTCCAAATAGTTGGAAAGCACTATTGGATCACCCAAATCGGACCTCAAATGGCTTAGATCAAGCCAAAAACAGATTGAATGGTTCAGATCGGCAGAATCTGGTGCGGCTGAGAAGCACCAGATTATTTCTCCGGTTCGGCTGGCGTCGGGCTGACGTCAGCGGCTCAGTCAACGGCTCGGTCAGCGGTTTGCAGGCTTGGTCAACGGCTCAGATTCGGCTCGGCTGAAGACTCGGCTCGGCTGAAGACGCCGGCTGGCGCGCGCGCGTGCGGCGCGTTTATGCGCGTGAAATCACGCGTCTTCTTCCTCTGGAAGAGCGTGAGGCGCGTGTGAGAGTGGGGGCCACGCGCCGGGTGCCTACACGGCGCGTGGTGGCGCGTGACGCGACTAGGACTCACGCTCCAACTTCCAGAGGCGCGTGAGAGCGCGTCCAGCCTCCGTTGGGTGTCTGCTTTATATTTCTGGACTCCTCTCGTCGAGCCCTTGCTCCTAGTATGATCAAAAACTGATTTCGAGCAATACGATTTCTGGGCAGTTTCAGAACAACACTCTGTTTTTCCGAGAAACGTACAACACCGGCTCTGATACCACTTGTTGGGATCTGGGATCCCGCCCAAGACCTTATAGAAATTATTCCATGCAGAAAAACACACCCACACTCAAGGAGACACAATATTTAACGTGGTTCGGCCTCAATGCCAATCATTGAGCTGAATGGCAGACATTCAACTTCCATTTACAAAGTAAAATGATTTAGTGTGTGACAGGGTGTGCCATTTTATTTGAACCAACAAATTGTACAAATATGAACTAAACAATTGGGTGACCCATTTTTACATGAGAAATATTATTGGAGAAATTGTGAATTTCAGTGTAAATTAAAAAATATATATATAAATGAATGAAAATTTTTATCAATTTTAATAATTAAAATTATAAATTTTTTTCGTGAATTTATAAATATTTTATAAAAATATCACTGATTTATAATATTCTCAAAATTATTCACTACGGTTGCATTGTGCCACAAAACATCTTAGCCGTTGATTACTGTGATTCCACATGAAGACCACGCCAATTAACTCTACAAATGAATCAAGTAATATCGAGCTGAACTAGGCTTTGGGTGTTAGAACTCAACTTGTTAAGAATTAATTGAGTTCCAACTTAGCTCGAATTAATTCAATTACATAATGAGTTGAACTTGAAAAGAAAATGTAAATTTAAATTAATTTGTATATTAAGAGAAAATAAGAAAATTGTGAACAAAACGTAAAAAAATGCTCATACTAATAATCAATTTCATCAATCATATATATAAATTTACATAAACACCAAACATAAAAATATATACACTAAATTAATACAAACACATTTTATATATAATTTGAAATAAATTCTCTTTTTTTCTTTTCTTTTTTTGTAATCATAAAGCTCATTTATTTTGTAAATGAACCGAAAACTGGTTCATGAATAACTTGGCCAACCCTTTTTATTTTTTATTTTTAGGTCTTGACATTAAGGAAGCCCAATTTCATGTACTAGCCCAACTAGCCCAAATTCAATGATCTTTGGGCTTTTCTCCATTTTTTTAGCTATGAAATCCGGTGGGCTAAAGTGCACTTGAAGCCTCCACATTTCCCTCTTAAAAAGGCTTCAACGACTAATTATTTCACGTGTTGCTTTTCAAAACTAATGATGTGCTAAAAATTTTATGGATATGACAATTTGGCCCATCTTTGTTAATTAATTAGGAAATAAGGAATGATTCACTTAATATATTTTGTGATTTTTTATTTATAAAAATACTTAGATAAGCAATGTCACATGTTATTTTTGCACTACTATTTGGAAACAACCTACAACAATCACATATTTAAAAAAAATAGTAAAGGGAGTTTTTTTTTAGTAAATCACATTCTTAAAACTTATATTCTTTTTGAATGTTTTATTAGGTCTTATTTAGTGTAATAAAACCAAATCACCCTTCCAATTCTTGTTTATATTTTAAAATTAATACACAATAAAAAATAATAACAATTACTTATTCCATAGATAAAATCTATCCCTTATTCTACATAGAAAATTTCTCATCATTTTAGGAAAAATCTCATCATTCGAGGGAGAAAATCTTTCTCTTATTTTTCATGGAGAAAATTTTTCCCTCATTCTAGGAAAAAAAATATCTCTTTTTCTTCATAGAAAAATCTCTCACATTCTCAAAATCCTAAATCGTCTATCTTTTGAAAATCTCTCACTAAATGTTGATGTGAACTTTCACATTACAAATGCATGTTGATAAATAATATCTCCTTATCGAAACATACATACACTTAATATTACATGAGTGTATGAACATTAACATTGGGTACGACTACCTATTTGTATTACAAAATTAATGTGAATATTCACATCTTTATGTACTCACTATGTTTGTGCCAGTATGACTATTAATATACAACTAACCTTCAAAAAAACAAAACACATACCAAAATACTATCTGAATGTTTACAACAAATAACAAACATACAACTAATTTTGAAAAAAATAAAAATCATATTAAAATATAATATGAATATTCACAGTTTACAATTAACATATAACTATCCTTAAAAAACTACACTTATACTAATGTAAACATTCACACTGCAATGTGAAAACATAACATAAAATTGCAAAAAAGTAAAAATCGAATATTTCAATTGTTTAATGGTAAAAAAAAAATGATTGTTCAACTAACAAGGATAGTAACAAAAATAACACATATATAACTAACCATCGAAAAAATAAAATTCATATCAAAATATAATGTGAATGTTCATAGTTTATAATTAACATACAATTAGTCTTAAAAAAAACTAAAATCATACCAATGTGAACATTCACATTGCAATGTAAAAACACAAACAAAATTAAAAAAGTAAAAATCAACCATTTCGATTGTTCGATGGCAATAAAAATGATTGCTCAACCAAAAAGTATAGTAACAATCAATATATAAAAAATCATCAAACAATGTATAAAAAATCATCAAATAGTTCATATATGTTGACGCACATTTTTAAAAAAATCTGTATATAATCATTTCTGGCATAACCGACAAATATCGTTGACTACACAAATCGAAGAAGAGATTATGGTTTATTTATAACAATGGCAAAAAAATAATTGTTCATCACCGGTTTACCATCATCTGTGTTGCGAGTCCATCATCATCTCTATTATTGGTGTACACGTATAACTAACATTCTTTTTCAAATGTTCTTCCACGACAGAATTTTATTGTAAAATAATGGTGAAGAAAGATCTTTGATCATATGAATCTTCACATTGAGACAAAGAAAATACTAAAAACAATAATCTTCTATATTTATATACAATATTATATATATATATATATATATCATAAATGAAATATATGTAATAATAATTTTATCTCTCCTAAATATATGGTCTAATATAGATATATATTATAATAAAAGTTCATGTGGAGAAGTGGTTTGGAAATACTCTTATGATCTTGGGGAACGCTCGTGATCCTCTTCTAGTCACCTGAAAAGGAATAAACACTCCGGTCGGGAGTGCCGAAATTAACACTCCGACGGACAAGTCACTCTCAACGCTCAAGAACGCTTGTATTCTAAGTTTAGCACAACAATTCTCACATACCTCTTTCTGGCTGATGTTTCTTCTATTTATATCTTTTCTTCTTTGGGCCTCGAGATTAGATCCATTTCCCACTGCATATTCGGCACATTTTATAATAGACCAATCTTCACTCGGCCCCTTGCTTAATCGGTTATTTGGCCGAGTAGCGTTGGATTTGAGCTTTCGAGCCAATTGCCGAGTGCTTCGAATCTCGACTCTCCCAGATTCGACTATCCGGAATCTTTACGACTCCCAATTCTCGGCCCCCACAACTGCCCCCCAAGCACTCCACTAACGACAGTTGGCTGGAGTGTTTGGCTTCGAACTCGAAGAGTCAGAGCCGAAATTCGGCAGCTGACCGTATTCCAACGCAAATGTATGTACACACATTTCTCGGTTATCATTTCAACTTTCCGCCTCTTCGTACACTTCTATTTATTGTGATTTAAAATTTCGACGTCTTTTCAAATGCATACACGCTTTTAGACGCCCGTCGCTGGATTGCCTTCCGGACTACCCCTGTAACTTCCTACTCTTCTTTATCTCCTTCGCCTCTTGTAAGTTCTCTCCTTCTCTGTTTTGTTTTTTGGCTTAGCATAATCCTATTGGCTGGAGGGAATGGCAAAACATTTAAAAGATCTCCTCTCACCGGATCGAATTTCTGGCTTCCGATGCCATTTTTCCATTCCTGATGACGTCTGTCTGTCATTTGTAGCAGACGGCACCCTCGATATGGAGAGGGTTAATGAAACCACGATCGTCTTCCCTCTTCTATCAATTGCAGAGGGTGGGGTCTGTTTCCCCCTTCACCCACTCCTAAGGGCTGTGCTTTGCCACTGGGGGTTAATCCCTTCCCAACCCAATGTCAACTTCTTTAGGATCGTGATGAGGATTATCGCACTAAACCGCCGCCTTGGGCTTAACCTTGGCATTCCCGCTATTCGGCATTGCTACGCCTTGACCAAGTCTTTTGGTCGGCACGGGCGTTATTTCCTTAAGGCCAAAGACACCGACCATCAACTAGTGACTATGCTTTCCAGCTCTAGGAAGCAAGTCGATGATGTTATGGTCGTCGTCCAAGGAAATTGGGAATTTGGCAAATGCGAGGATCACCTTGATCGTATTCCTAGACGGAGGGGCGAACCAGGTGGCCGATTATCTTCTTTTATTTATTTACTTGTTATATTTATAAAACTTTATTTTCGGGACCTCATGGTTTTGCTTTTGTAGGAAACGATTTGAAGAAAGTCTTGACCTCGACCGACGACGTCGTCCTTTCGGAAATCAAGACTGCGCTCAAGTATTTCGGTCGATCGAGTCTTCAGAAGCAAGGGAGGGCGGCCCACGTTCTGCTCCACTACGAGCCGACTTATACAACCTTTTCGGTGGCGAAAAATATCCCAATTCCGAAGGTGAAGAGTTTCTTATCGCCCTTATCTTGACTGATTTCAGAAATTTTAGGCAAGTCGGTTGCGAGGGATCAGATTCGGAGCGACCGAAAGTAGCTGAGGCCGCCGAGTCAGACCAATCTGAAACTGAGGTTGACGAGGCTTTGAAGTTAGCATTTGAAGAAGCCGGCCTCAATTCGGCTAATCCTCCGTTCACTTCGGGTCGAGGGGACCGTCTACTTGACGATATTTTTCACGGTCTGAAGGACCTTCCCGTCGTGTTCCCAGAAGATATGGCTGGGTTGAGCCTCACTAAACTTGCCAAGAAGGCGAACACGGAAAGGATGGCCGCGGGTCGAAGGGCGGAGGAGATCCGGGCTGCCGAATCTCAGTCCTAGTCCTCCTTGCCTGTTATTGAGGAGACGGCAAAGAACAAAAGTACTGAGGTGGAACCTTTTGTGCAAGCGAGTGTGGAAGCTGAGCAAAGGGTGGAGAAGCGCCCTACCGATGTTGAAGCCGGCTCAGAAGAAGACCGTGCCTACAAACGACCTCATTTGGAGGAGTCGGATGTGATTGTACCTTTTGTTATTCAGCCCAAGATAAAAAAAATACGCTGATATCCTCCGATGCTTCGATAATCAAAGATCTAGCGGTTGCACTCAGCTTGGCGACGTCCGTTTCACTGCCTGCTGAGAAAGCGGCTTTTCGGGCAAAGCCTGATCTAGTTGCAATTGGGTTGGTCGCACAATCGGCTCTTTTGGTATATATTTGGACTTTGTCTTTTCTCTTTACGCAAATATTATTTTGTTCTTAACTTCCTGTTTTGCAGGCCGTCGGAAGGATAGCCGACATGGGCCGTCGCTATCACGATGCCGTCGAGCTAATTGGTCATTTACAAGCGGAGGTTGAGGGCCAAAGGAGTAGGGCGCAGACGGAGGGCGCCTGTGCCGAGGTCGAGATGGAGAGAGCCCGCAATGCTGAAGAATTGAGATCAGTCGCCGAGAAGAGGGCGGATGCGAGCGACGACGCGCTTAAATTGGCCCAGGAAGCGATCTCTAAATTGGAGGTTGGGTTGGAAGAGATGAAGGCGGCGAAGGAAACAGCCGACCTAAAGGCTTCCAGCGCATTCAATGTTGGGAAAAAATCTATTTTTGATGAATATGTAGACGAAGTCCCCAAATTTGAGAATCGGAGATTTAAACACGGCTGGCTCAAAGCCCTTGCTGCTGTTGATGTGACATTGGCTACGCCAATTGTGATACCCCTGTTCCGTAGTATGCTAATTGGTCCTTAATTTGAGTATGATTATGTATTTAATATGATTTTGTGTGCCATTATGTGAATATATGTGGTTTTGAATTTCTATCTGTTCACCGTAGGAATATCTGTTGGATTATCTGCTTTGGAAATTAAATTGAGGGCCTTATCGGCCACCGAAACCAAAATTGATTGCGCCATTGTAATTGGCATAATTTTTAGAGCCTACAGTGACATTTAATTGAAAATTGATTCGGACCAGATTAAATTGATTAAACTGATGAATTAGTGTCCAATTATTATTAATATTATTATTATTATATTGTGTTGAGTGGGGGCCTTAATACACTCTCCCTTACTTCTATTGAACTCAAAACAATCTGAGTTATACAATTGTGAGAGAGAGAGGGCCGGCCATAGAGAGAGAGAGGGAGAGACTTGTGCAATTTTTGGCTCAAACTTGGGAATTTGAAGATTGAACTCAAGAATTGGCTAGAACTTGGGTGTTTGAAGCTCCTAGGTGAGTAAATCCATGAGTTTAATGTGTAATTTTGTGTATTCAAAGTTGATTAATAATCAAGAGTAAGGATTGAAGTGTAATTGAATTGGTTTTGTTGAATTGAGAGTCAATATGTGCATGTATGTAAGAAATTGTTTTGAATTTGCATGTTTGAGCTTGAAATACATGATTCATGTAGAGTTTTGGTTAAAGCTCATGTTATGATCACCATTTGTATCATCTAAGTTGAAGATGAGAGTAATACATCACATGCATGTACAATTTATGAGGATAGGAGCTTTGAATACATGAATGTGTTATGATGAAAATGAGTTTGGTGTAATTTGAGCCATGCATGTGATTATTTTGTGAAATTGAGCTCCATTGTGTTGTAATTTGGTGTTGGTACCATGTTAGTACAAGCATATGTGAGATTCGAACCATAATATGCAAGGAATGTGGTTGGAATGTCGAATTTGAGCTCAAGAACACATTCTGAAAAACCCAGAAATTTGATGTCCGCTCGAGCGGGGAAACCTCCGCTCAAGCGTGAATTTTGTGCTCCCAGTATTTTCTGCAGACCATGATATCCACTCGAGCGGGGAAGTTCACACTCAAGCAGGGAGCTATGTGGAATGAACTTCCGCTCGAGCGTCCAAGTTCACTCTCGAGCGTAAAATTGATACATCCAGTCCTTTTTGCAGACATGGTGTCCGCTCGAGCGGGGAAGTTCACGCTCGAGTGGGAAGCCATGTAGAGAGGCCTTCTGCTCGAGCGCCAGAATGAACGCTCAAGCGTAATTTTCACCTATCCAGTACTTTTGTAGGCCTTAAGGGTCCGCTCGAGCGGAGAAGTACACGCTCGAGCGGCGACCCTGTTTTCTGAAATTCTGAAAATGCATTGTGTTTTGTTTTCTGTTCTCTTTCACTTCTAAGTACTCTTAGGCATGCATTGAGCATTGTAATTGAGTTAAAGAGATAAGAATAAAGTCTAAAGAGGAAAATGTGAATTTGAGAACGGATTGAATCGGTTGTGACCCATATATGTTATGTGATGTGTAGGGTCAAGCTCCAGGGCAAATCAATCAGCCGATCACTGTGAGTAATATCTGATATCTGAAATATGTTGTTGTCCAAATTACTTGCTTCTATGTAAGTTTTATAAGTTCGTTGATTCGTTTGGTAGACAATGGTTGTTATACTAAATGAATGGGCCAGAGCCCGTTTTGATAAGAATAAATGAATGAGCCAGAGGCCGTTTTGATATGAATGAATGAATGGGCCGAAGGCCGTTTTGACATTAATGAATGGGCCAAAGGCCGTTTTGACAAGAGTAAATGATTGGGCCGAAGGCCGATTGACATGAATGGTTGGGCCAAAGGCCGTTTTGACACAAATGAAAGTTTGACATGCATGAATGGGCCAGGGGCCAGTTTGGCATGCATGAATGGGCCAGAGGCCAGTTTGACATGCATGAATGGGCCAAAGGCCAGTTTGATATGAAAGTTTGAAAGGCCTAAAAGGCCAGTTTGATATGAAAGTTTGAAAGGCCTAAAGGCCAGTTTGATATGGAAGTTTGAAAAGGCCAAAGGCCAGTTTGACACGAATAACAGTTTGACGCGAATAACAATTTGACACTAATGAATTGGGCCCAAGGCCGTATGATGTGTTTGGAACCGCAATTACTTAACTTACATATGTCTATGTATGTATGTATTAGTAGAAATATAAATTGGGCCCAAGGCCGTTTGGTGTATATTGTTCCAATGTGTATTCTTCATTTGATATTATTCACTGGGCTTTCGCTCACGCTCATTCATGTGTTTGTGGGTGAGCCAAGAAAAGTCCAAACCCAGCCCCAGTGAAGTCTGTATGGAACAACTAAGGTTTCGAAGAGTCAGCCCTTGCGTCTCACGCACGAGACACGTCTTCGCCCTTCTGCCATTCTATGTTATTTTGTCATGTTGGCGAGGACTTTGGTGTACGTTTGTATATAGCTTTGTTTTGGTTGACTTAGATTTGAATGATCCTATCAGTATAGAACTTCATGTTACTATACTTTCTGTTGTGAGTTATTAACATATGTAAACGTGGAATGTTATGATGTACATATAAGCACGGCTCTATAGACAAAGTTTTAAATTTGCTTCCGTTTGGCCCCTTTACTCTGATGAGTTTTGTCTTATTTGGTTTGAGGCCGTAGGTAATCTCATGATTACTGGCCGGTTATGGCCTTAACCCATAGGGGCGGGTTCGGGTCATGACACCAATTCCATATGAGCAAGTGGATGTTGAGCCGCTGGAGTCTGACTCCGAGGGCTAATTTGGGCGGCTCTTGTTTTTGTTTTAGGATTTGCATGTAATTTTCAGCTTTTTACAGCTTTTTGTTTAGTGATTTTCATATGTAAAATGGTTACAATTTGTGCCCAATTTACTTAATGAAAATTCAATTTGTACTTTGCTGTTACTAATGAACAGAATTGCTTAGTTACTGTTTTGGATAAAATGTTTTGTATACTTGCCGACTAGATGATTAGGCCGTTTAGATAGTTAGGTCGTTTAAAAAGCCAAAAATCAGTACATGAAGTGGCTGTGGCACATATCAATCGGCATGGGGCTAAGATGCTTGGCCGATTTGATTAATAAATCTGCCATTGCCCCAACCAGTGCATGGACTTCAAGGCATTCTCCCATAATTGCCATTTAGATAATTAGGTCGTTTTAACAAGCCAAAAATTTGTGCATGAAGTGGCTGTGGCACATATCAATCGGCATGGGGCCAAGATGCTCGACCGGTTAGACTAATAAATCTGCCCTTGCCCCAGCCAGTGCATGGACTTTAAGGCATTCTCCCATAATTGCCGTTTAGATAATTAGGCCGTTTTAACAAGCCAAAAATTAGTGCATAAAGTGGCTGTGGCACATATCAATCGGCATAGGGCCAAGATGCTCGGCCGGTTAGATTAATAAATATGTCCTTACCCCAGCCAGTGCATAAACTTCAAGGCATTCTCCCATAATTGCCGTTTAGATAATTAGGCCGTTTTAACAAGCCAAAAATTAGTGCATGAAGTGGCTGTGGCACATATCAATCGGCATGGGGCCAAGATGCTCGGCTGGTTAGATTAATAAATCTGCCCTTGCCCCAGCCAGTGCATGGACTTCAAGGCATTCTCTCATAATTGCCGTTTAGATAATTAGGCCGTTTTAACAAGCCAAAGATTAGTGCATGAAGTGGTTGTGGCACATATCAATCGGCATGGGGCCAAGATGCTCGGCTAGTTAGATTAATAAATCTGCCCTTGCCCCAGCCAGTGCATGGACTTCAAGGCATTCTCTCATATTGCTCGTTTAGATAATTAGGCCATTTTAACAAGCCAAAGATTAGTGCATGAAGTGGTTGTGGCACATATCAATCGGCATCCGTTGTTTGGAGACTGCCAAAAGTGTTAATGAAATTGCCTCGGGGTCGCTGCATACCTACGAATAAATTGGGTAAGTTCACGCTAGTGGGTCCACTTATTCTTAATCAAACTCGATTTGAACTAGCTTAGGGCGAGGGCGAATGTCAAACAGACTGTTCTTCAACAGCAGAGGAGAGGGACGAACGCTGGCTGAGCTAGATACTGCAATGAATCGCAGCAGCGAGCCTGCGCGTGTGGGAGGAAGGACGTCCAAGGAAAGCGAAAAATGTCAACCTTCAAGCCGTCGAAGCAGATCACCCCGAAGAGAGAAGCATCAACAGAGAAGCTTCCCGGGACCACGACCGATGAATGAGTCAAATGCGACGCCACGACCATTGAGTTTTGCGGTGTTCGTGGGGAATAAACCGATGACTAAGGCAAATTCCATCGTCAATGATCTGGGTGTAGCGGTCGAGTTCGCTCGACAGATCTTTCCACCGAAAGTCCAACAATCGATGGTTGGACGATGAGATTTCGAAGTGTTTCGAGAAGGTATTCATAGGGTGGTGAAGGGGCTGTACACCGTCTACGAAGTCGGCATGTGTCTGCGCGCCGCACGGCGGGAGATGGAGAAAATAGACGAACGGGTCCGCAGTTCGGAGGCTCGTGCGGAGAAAGCCGAGGGCGAGCTTAGGGAGCTTAGGAAGGTTAAAGTCACCAATCCGCATGTGGCCGGTCAATCTAACACGATTGTGGACAAGAAGGTGACTCAACGGCTATTGAGTCATGCCATCGCCGACCGAGATACGGCAAGCATGTTTGCCATAAAAAATGCGAGGGCCAAGGGTTACGAGCAGGGCTTCCATGCTGGTCGGAAGGTTGGGATCGACAAAACGAAAGAGACACTTGCTGAGGAGGTCTGCCGATGCGAGAATCGAGATTTTAAGCGTGGTTGGATCGCGACTCTTCAGGCCGCAGAGGTTCTCCGAGCAAAGGGTGTCGATTCCAACTTATGTGGCCTGGATCATCGTGATCATTTGCCCTTTTCTGCCTTTGAAGTTGAAAAGAGCGATGATGAGGGCGACGTAGAAATAAAAATATTTGTTGTAATGTTCAAACGTGGATCACATCTAGAATTATGTAATTATTAGTTGGTCGAATAAAAAGAAGAATTTTATTTTTAATGTTTTGTTATAATTTTTGTCCAGCACACACGTGCTTGCATGTGTTTTATTATATACATGTTTGAATAAACGTATTTCAGACGAGTAAATGGACATTGATCGGCCTGATTTAATCGACATCATTGTGTTACACACGGCCCGAAGGCTTAATCGGCCCAATGACGTCATACGCCGATGGGGCTCCGAATTCGGAGGTTTTAACGGCCCAAAGACGTCATTCGCCGATGGGGCTCCGAATCCGGAGGCTTTAATCGACCCAAATATGTCATTTGTCGATGAGGCTCCGGATCCGGAGACTTTATTTGGCCAATCGTAATATCCACGAAGGGCGCTCCGAATCCGGAGGTTTTAACGGCCCAAAGACATCATTTGCCGATGGGGCTCCGAATCCAGAGAATTTATTCGGCCCAAAGACGTCATTCGCCTATGGGGCTCCGAATCCGGAGACTTTATTTGGCCAATCGTGATATCCACGAATGGCGCTCTGAATTCGGAGGCTTTAATCGGCCCAAAGACGTCATTCGCCGATGGGCTCCAAATCCGGAGGCTTTAACGGCCCAAAGACGTCATTCACCGATGGGGCTCCAATCCGAAGGCTTAATCGGCCCAAAGATGTCATTCGCCGATGGGGCTCCGAATCCGGAGGCTTTAACAACCCAGAGACGTCATTCGCCGATGGGGCTTCGAATCTGGAGACTTTATTTGGCCAATCGTGATATCCACGAAGGGCGCTCCGAATCCGGAGGCTTTAATCGGCCCAAAGATGTGATTCGCCGATGGGGCTCTGAATCCGGAGGCTTTAACGGCCTAAAGACGTCATTCGCCGATGGGGCTCCGAATCCGGAGACTTTATTTGACCAATCGTGATATCCATGAAGGGCGCTCCGAATCCAGAGGCTTAATCGGCCCAAAGACGTCATTCTCCGATGGGGCTCCGAATCCGAAGACTTTATTTGGCCAATCGTGATATCCACGAAGGGCGCTCCGAATCTGGAGGCTTTATTCGGAACATCTTTGAACTAGATTCTGTAGTAGGTGAATGAGAATCTTTGTATTACAGAAAAAGAGATGTACATGGCAAACAGTTCGGAACAAGCATCATGTCCCATAAGTCGGGTTAATGATAAAATTTGCGTAAATGCGTAGAATTCCAAGGTCGTGGCAGACTCCTTCCTGACATGTCATTGAGCCGATATGCCCCTACTCCAGCGATCAAATAGATCTGATAGGGGCCGTCCCAGTTAGGACCCAATTTTCCATCGACCGATTTTCTGTTAGCTGGGAGCACCTTCTTCAGGACCAACTCTCCTGGTGTGTAGCGGCGCAGCTAAACGCATTGATTATACGACTTTGCTAGCTGCTGCTGGTACCGTGCCATGGACGCGAGGGCTCAGTCTCTTCGTTCTTCGATTAGAATCAAATCCAAAGCCAGCATCATGTTGTTTCGGCCCATATCAAAAACTTGCGACTTGAGTGTCGGGTGGCCGATCTCCAGGGGTAAGATTGCCTAGGCTCCAAAGCATAAGGCAAACGGCGTTTCTCCAGTCGATCTTCTCGGTGTAGTTTGATGAGCCCACAGTACACTCGACAATTCTTTGACCCATTTGCCTTTGGCTTTCTCCAGCCTCTTCTTGATGCCATCCAAGATGGATTTATTAAAGGCTTCGACTTGGCCATTGCTTTGGGGGTGAGTCAGCGTAGAAAAGTAAGGCCGAATACCATATTTGTTGCACAACTCTCGATATACGCTACAATCAAACTGGGTGTCGTTGTCTGAGATAAGAGCTTTGGAAATGCCGAATCGTGTTATCATGTTTCTCCACACAAAGCGCTTAACGTCAGCATCTCGAATGTGTGTTAATGCCTCTGCTTCGACCCATTTCGTGAAGTAATCTATTAGGATGATCAGGTATCGCTTGTTCTTTGGGGCCCTCGGCAATGGTCCTACGATATCAAGCCCCTACTGGGCGAACGGCCAAGGACTGGTGATAGAGTTCAACTCTTCAGCAGGCAGATGGTTTAACGGGGAGAATTTCTGGCATTGTTCACACTTTTTTGCATAACACTCGGCATTCGCTCTCATTGTCGGCCAATAATACCCCTACGTTATAGCTCGATGGACCAAAGAGCGTCAGCCAGAATGGGCACCACAACTGCCTTCGTGTATCTCAGTCAGAAGCTTCCCGACTTTGTCCGGGTGCACACATTCTAAATATGGGCCAGAGAGTGACTTTTTATAAAGCCTTCCTTGCGGATCCAAGTAGTAGTGCATGGCTTTGTTTCGCAGCTTGTGTGCTTCTTTCTTGTCCTCTGGGAGTTGTTCAGAAGATAGGAATACGACAATGGGATCCATCCAACTTGGTGCAGATTTTATAACATTGATTTGGACTTCCTCCGAAAGGCCAATGCTTGGATCTGGGATAAATCCTACTTCGATGGTCCGTTTAATCTCTGAGTTGATTGCGGAGGCTAGGCAAGCCAAGGCATCTGCATGGGTGTTCTGATCACGTGTTATCTAGTTCAACTCATGATGGTCAAATTTTGCCAACAGGGAATTGATCATTTTCATGTAGGCCACCATACGGTCGTTTCTTGCTGCGTACTCCCCCTTTAGCTGATTGATCACCAGTTTTGAGTCGCAAAACACAAGCAGACGCCAAGCACCTAGAATATGAGCATTCCGCAAACCGGCTAAAAGGGCTTCGTATTCGGCTTCGTTATTTGATGCTTCGAAGCCGAGCTTGACGACCTGCTCAATTATTGCGCCGTCGGGGGTCATGATTACAACTCCAGCTCCACGGCCCCGCTAATTAGACGATCCATCACAATACAGCTGCCAGATGTCCCTAACATAAATCCTCCAGTTCAGCTTCGGTCGAATTTTGTCTGACTTGAAGTCGGTGACGTCAGACTTGAAGTCGGCAAGGTCCCTAGTGAATTCGGCGATAAAGTCAGCAAGCACCTGTCCTTTGATTGAGATTCTGGGTAGAAATTGAATATCGTACTGGCCAAGTTCTAAAGCCCACTTTGAAACACGTCCAGATGCTTCCGCACTGCGTAGTACTGATCGGAAGGGATAATCTGTTAGCACCCTAATGCTATGCCCCTGGAAGTAATGCATGAGCTTCCTTGCCGCTATAACTAGGGCTAGAATGAGCTTTTCCAGCGGAAGGTAGCGTGTTTCGGTGTCAACCATTGCCTTGCTCACGTAATACACTGGCCGTTGTTCCCCCAGCTCTTCCTTTATTAATACAGCGCTGACGGCTCGATCAGAAACTGCCAGGTACAAAATGAGCGGGTCGCCAGCAGAGGGTGTTGTCAGGAGTGGTACTGAGCGGAGGTAGGTCTTCAGGCCGTTGAAAGCGGCTTCGCACTCAGCGGACCATTCAAAGGCCTTGCCCTGCCGTAGTGTATGAAAGAATTGTCGGCAGCGATCTGTGGACCGGCTAATAAACCTGTTGAGTACGGCAGCCATCCCCATCAACTTTTGAACCTCCTTTACTGAACGAGGGGAGCCGAGCTCCAGGATTGTTGTGATTTGCCTTTGGTTGGCTTCGATTCCTCTATGGTTGACAATGTAGCCCAAGAATTTGCCAGAGCCGATACCAAACGCACATTTGGAAGCGTTCAACTTCATTCCATATTTGCGTAGGATGCCGAATGTCTCTTTCAGATCGGCTATATGATTCTGCTCTTCTTTGGACTTGACCACCATATCGTCAATGTACACTTCCATAGTTTTGCCGAGTTTCTCCTTGAACATGGTGGTGACCAGTCTCTGGTAGGTTGCCCCTGCATTTTTCAACCCAAAAGACATTACCTTATAGCAATAGGTTCCTCTTGGGGTGAGGAATGCAATTTTCTCTTGGTCCTCCGGATGCATAGCGATTTGATGATAACCTCTATAGGCATCAAGGAAGCTCATACGCTGATGGCGCGCCGTAGCATCTACAAGTTGGTCTATCATGGGAAGAGGAAAACAATCCTTTGGGCAGGCTTTGTTTAGGTCCATGAAGTCGACGCACACTCGCCAAGTTCTATTTTTCTTCTTCACCACCACTGTATTAGAGAGCCATGTAGGGTAGGTCACCTCCTTAATTGCCCCGGCGTCAAGCAGCCTGTCAACCTCCTCAACAACGGCGGCAGTGTGCTCGCGGCTGACCGCCGATTTTTCTGAATGATCGGCTTGCACTTAGGATCGACATTCAAATGGTGCTGTGAAACTGACGGATCTATACCCGGCATCTCGTACGGAGTCCATGCAAAGACATCGAGGTTGCTGAGTAGGAAAGATATTAGCTGCTGTCTGTTGGCCTGATTCAAAGAGGCGCCGACCATAAAGAACTTGTCTGGGCTTCCATCGATTTGAACTCGTTCTAAGTCTTCCGTTGCCTTTTCATTTGGGAGCCGCCCAACATCGTCGAGGCTTTCTCAATCCGGCAACTCAATGGAATTCACATGCAGTTCCTTTGGCATTTTCTCAACAAGGAGATAACATGCTTGTGCCGATTTCTAGGAGCCACGAATTTGTTCAATACCACGTTCTGTCAGGAAACGGAGCAGCTGATGATAGGTACTAGGCACGTCTCGCATAGTATGCAACCAGGATCGCCCCATGATGAGATTATATGGCAACGGCAGCTTGACGACTAAGAATCCCACATCCACTATTCGGGAACCTGCTCGAACGGGAAGTCTGATTTTTCCCAACGGGTACTCTGAATTGGCATTGAAGCTGAATAGTGGATAAGGGGCCGGAGAAAGATTCGATTCGGAGAAGCCAAGTTTGGTGAATGTCTTGTAGTACATAATCTCCGAGGTGCTCCCCAAATCAATGAGTACGCACTCAACTGTGAATCGGTTTACACGTAACTCAATTACCAAGGGATCAATGTGGGGCAGTGTTACTCCGGCCAAATCCTAATCATCAAAAGTGATAACCTTGGCTTCATGAGGCCGTTTAGCCGGAGTGAGTTGCTCTTGAGGGTCAGACTTCGACTGAATCGCGTGCACCGCCGATGACATTGGCAGGCTGTATATCATGTGGATCACGCGGGGTGAATGTAAATCCTGTGTCAAGGTTATTGCTTTGGTTGGGTTGCCTTTTCGGGCATGCTGTTGTAGCCGGCCATCTTGTACCAATTTACCGTTGTACAAGGTGAATGACGGTGCTTTGAATTTCTTGGGTAGCCCTGCCTTTGCAAGCCGTCGTACAAAAGGATCATATTAATTGTCATCCGAGCTGTTTCTTCTTCGTATACGCCTTGTACGGGGACTCTCTTCAGAAGAACTGGAAATTTCAGATCGTCCTTTCTTCTTGTGCTCCGAGGATAATGAGTCGGAGTTGCTATCAGTATCTTGTTGTCGGGCTCTAGATCATCGACCAGCTACCCTCATGGGTCGTTCCGGGCCTTGGTATGCAGCTTGTTTGGACTTCGCCACCTCCAAGGCCAAATCCTGACGGAGATGTTCGTTCTCTGCGATCATGTTCTCCAATCTTTGTTCGTTTTGCTTTGCTTGTTCCAGGATTGCTTGCATTGCTTCGTGCTCCGAAATCGAGGGTGAGGCGAAATTCAAGGCACGTCTTGCGACGATAGTCTCTGTTCCAAGCATGTTTATTAGAGTGGTTTCATCTTGCGGTATATGGTCGATAGTGACTGTCGGAGGATCTTCCGTCACGCTCGCCATAGATGTGTTTGAGTATTCCCACAGACGGCGTCAGTTGTGGAGAAATGGTTTGGAAATACTCTTCTGATCCTGGGGAACGCTCGTGATCCTCTTCTAGTCACCTGAAAATGAATAAACACTCCGGTCGGGGGTGCCAGAATTATCACTCCGACGGACAAGTCAGTCTCAACGCTCAAGAACGCTTGTATTCTAAGTTTAACACAACAATTTTCACATACCTCTTTCTGGCTGATGTTTCTTCTATTTATATCTTTTCTTCTTTGGGCCTCGGGATTAGATCCATTTCCCACCTCATATTCGGCACATTTTATAATAGACCGATCTTCACTCGGCCCTTGCTTAATCGGTTATTTGGCCGAGTAGGGTTGGATTTGAGCTTTCGAGCCAATTGCCGAGTGCTTTGAATCTCAACGACTCCCAATTCTCGGCCCCCACAGTTCATAAGGGTAAAATAGTCTACATAATACTTTTAATATGAAAAAAATGACCTGTTGAAATATAAATTTAAATGGATTTGCTGGGTACCTGGAAAAACTCATTGTCCTGAATGGCTCGATTGTCAGAAACGACGTCATTTGACCTTCTTTTTCTTTCTTTTTTTTTTTTCCCTCTTTACTTCATCTTCTTCCTTCCCCTTGGGCAATCTAAAAAATTAGAAGAAGAAAAAAAAGAAGAAGAAGAGCCCAAAAAAATAAATAGCCCCAAAATCTAATCTGAGAAAAAAAAAATCCAAATCAAAATCAAAATCAAAATCTAAAATCAAAACCAATTTCAGCAGTTTTTTTTTTCCCTCTCTACTTTCTTTTTTTCCTTCCCCTGGGCAATCTGAAAAATTAGAGGAAGAAGAAGAAGAAGATGAAGAAAAAAAGCCTTAAAAAATCAAACAGCCTCAAAATCTAATCTGAGGAAAAAAAAAATCAAAACCCAAAATCAAAATTAAAATCTAAAATTAAAACCAATTTTAGCAGCAAATTCAACACCAAAAAAAAAGAAAAAAAAAGAAAAAGAGAGAGAAGAAAAAGAAGAATGAGAAGAAAAACAACCCCAATTCCAGCAAAAAAAACCCCAATTTCAGCACCAAAACAGAAGCAAAACAACACCAAAATAGTAGCAATTTCAACACCAAAACAACACCAAAACAGTAGCAATTTGAGCAAAAACAAGACCAAAACAACATTTTTTTTTTTGAGCTAATCTAAGATGTGATTTTTTAAAGAAAAATCAAACCCATTCTCCTTCTCTGTCCCCGATATGGCTAGATCATGGCTCTCCATTCGGTAAGCAAAGTTATCTTTGGTATCCTCTCTTCCTCTTCCTCTTCCTCCTTCTCTATTTCTCTCTGTTTGTTTGGGTTTGGTTCAACCTTTAAGAGAGAAACGAGAAGTGGAAGGGAAAGAAGAAAAAAAAAAGTTAAAACGACTTCATTTCCGAAAATCGACCCATTCGAGGCAATGAGTTTCGAGCTACAAAATATTTTCCAAATTTAAATGTATGAGACTATAAATCTTCTAAATAGGATTTATAAATAAATCTCTCTAACTTATGTTGGAAAAATAATATTTACCAATAAATCTCATCTCACAAACAAATATTTCAATTAGTCCCAAGTTTTTCTATTAATCTGTTAAGTCCTATTAGTGAAGAGTTTCTTTCCGTGTGGTTTTATTTTTTAATTTTAGTAGAGTTTTGGTGGACAACTATACCATTTTATTAATGTGACAGATATGATGTGATACTCTAATGTGGCAGATATTAATGCGACACTCCAAAAAAATTAAAAATTCCTTAGTGTACTTTTCTTAAATGTGATAACATGACGGGTATGATATAACACTCCAAAACTTTTACTAAAAAAAAAATAAAAACTCTTTAGTGTAATTTTTTTAAATGTGACAACAAGGGGAGTATGATGTGACATTTCAAAAAAAATAAAATTTCTTAGTGTAGTTTTTACAAATATAACAACGTGACGGTTATGATGTGACACTTTAAAAAAAATTAAAAACTTCTCAGTATACTTTTCCCAAAATATGACATGTGACACTCCAACGTGACGGGTATGATGTGATACTTCAGAAAAATTAAAAACTCTTTAATGTACTTTTCTCAAATGTGACACTCTAACGTGACAGGTTTGATGTGACACTAAAAAACTCTGTAGTGTAATTTTTCTAAATTTGACACTTCAATGTGGTGGATATATGAGTCATTACACATCCAAAAAGACTAAATGGATTACAAGAAAAAATATGAGGCTATGGGTTGGTTTGGCATAAACTTAAAAAGTTAAAAAGTCAAAAAATTACAACGAAAGTTAAAAAGTCCACACTAGTTAGGAAAAGTTTGTGAGGAAAGCCTATAGGTTTTAAAGAGTATTATTTTTGAAAACTTGTCGGGGAAGCTATAGGGCAAATATTTTGCCTTTTGCATTTAATAATTCAAAAGTCAAAAAGTCAATAAGAGTAGAATAATCATTTCAATTTTACTACAATATTTTATTACATATTTTTTTTAAAAAGTCAAAAAATTATTCTAAACATATACATTTATTTCTCTACTTTTTTAGCTAAAAAAATTAAAAAATACACTTATTTAAAATATTCCAAACACCCACTATATGAATTATAAATTCAAAATAGTCCCAATAACTTAACCCACTTTTCAAAATTAAAAAATGTAATGAATTCCACATAGACATTTTCCCTAACGGTTTTGGTTGGTAGCTCGAAATTTAGGGGCCCGAATGCCCCTAAATTTCCATATAAAGCAACAAAAAAAAAAACAAGGCAAAAAAAAAAAAGAAAAAAAAAACAAACTTATCCAGAAAAGGAAATTAAGGCCATTAGGGTCACTGTTTTTAGGGTCACAATTCATTTTCCTTTCCCCAAAAACCCTAACCAATTATGGCGCGAAAAGTTCATGTGTCTGTCCAACTGCCAATTTGAGGGTAGCCGTCAAATCTTCCACTCGTAAATGACAATAAAAAAAAATAAAAATAAAAAAAAGCAACAAAAACAGTCGATGTTTTTCACAGCACCTGATAGAGGTATTCATTCTTTGAATGTTAGGTCTTGGTTTTTGTTGTTCTTTATGTTGTTGTTTGTTTGATGTTTCCGTCATCGTATTCATTGTATATGCCTGTTTTCTTTTGATGGGTGGGCAGACTTTTACTGTTGCTTTGAATCTTAAATAGTAATCTCCCATTTTTATTGACCTTTGAAAATTATTGTTTGTGTTGGCATTTTCTTGATGTGGGTAGTTAATCTTCTGATTTGATTGATACTCACTTGGGTTTTCTTTATAATTTTGGGAGAAATTATTTCGTGGGTAATCTCTCTTTAGTATTTAAGATTTAGATTTCTTTTGGGATTTTAAAATTTTGATTTCTAATTTGAATTTGTAACTGATTATGCCCTATGAAGCACTGACCCTTCAAAATAAGTGTCGTAGCTATTTGGTGGCGAGGACACTTGGGGACGTCAACTAGTTTCTTTTTTCCTCTTTCTTTATGCTGTGTTTGGTTGGGGGATTTGGGAAGGGATTTGGAAAGGGAAATGGAAAAGGTAGGTGAAATGTGAATAAATCATGCCTATATTTCACATAGTTTCACACACCTTTTCCCTTTCCCTTTCCAAATCCCTCTCCAAATCTCCCAACCAAACACAGCATTAGTGTTTTTTATGGATGTTGGATGTTGAATGTTTATTATTTTTTGCTTAGATTTAAATAGTGATCATCCATAAAAATGATATAAATGATATGTGTTAATTTAAAATTGAGTGTTTTTTTTTTTTTTAAATGTCAAATTCATGCAAGTTTTTGTTAATTTTGATTGTTTATGGATGTAATCTACTTAGCAAATAAAAATATATCAAACAATATTTTATTTTTGTGTCCCTGCTGTGTCTATGCCCCCCTGTTTTTAAAATCATCATATCCCTTGTCTATGTTTGCATCTGTGTTCACACTCGTGCTACTTAGATTATGCCACTGCAGCCACTCGATTCCAAATGTGTAATGATATATATAAATGTTCAGTTCTCACATTTTATAAGCATCCCTAGCACTGGTTTCAAGTCACAAAAACAGTTTCTCAAAAAATGGGGTGAGGTTGCATACATTTTACCCTCTCCAAATCCCTCTTAAGCAGCAGCCTCAGGCATTAGGTTGCCATAGTTGTATAATCTAATCTTGTCATGATTGTATATGAAGAAACCCTTGCATGGGTCAAATAAGTGATTTTATTTTATTTTTAATTGGATTGCCTTGACAATGGAATCCAAGTCTAGTTTGATCACATGTGATGTGACTGCGTAGTCCTGATAAAGATGAGGAGGAATATATCTTACAAATTGAATGTAGTATTTGTTTTCCTTTGACTAGCAACTGTTCAATATGCAATTTGAGAGTACATTAATTCAAAAATTATGATTTTAATTAATTAATTAACATGCTAATCCAGGCCTTTAACTAGTTTTTACACTTTTTGCTATAGACATGGAACTTTATTAGATAGATAAGTTGTTAAAGTTAGCTAGAGAGACAGTGAAGGGGATTCTTAATAGTTGCTTTCATTAGATATTTATAGATTTGGGAAACTGTGTAGAAACTAAAGCATATTAGGGAAGAACTCTTAAAATAAAAGAGTTGGAATATAAGGGTTTATAATGAATCCAATTATATGGTTACATATCAAGAAAAATCCAAATTACCTTGTGATTTAGGTACAGAGAGGAAAGTGCCCTTATCCATGTGGCATTCTCTCATTGTTACTTTTAGGATCCATAACTTAGGTAAAAAGGGTCATTATTTTAACTTTATATAGCTAGAGGTATCCATCTATGATTATAACTATGTTGTGCTTTTATGTCAGAAGTTAATTTCAGGTTGTCATGGTTTGCATACACGTCATGAATGTAGGAAGAATTTTTTGTTGTACCATGTTGGCCATTTAGGCGTAGCCAACGTTTGTTCCAAGGTAATTGTTGGGGAGTTAGGTATGTACATGCTTTCCAATGTGACTTGTTAGTTGATTTCCTTGGGAACTTACATACTCGAATTTGGCAGTCTTACTTGGAGATTGAGATGGTTTTGAGTGGGGTGGATGACTAGAAACACAAAATTCAGTGGAGAAAAGATTATGCAAGCATATGCCAGTATATATAAAGACTTTGGAGAAGTGTTTTCTTATGTTTGATTTTGAAGAAAAGCGAAAATTGAGTTCTAGAGATAGGAATAATATGGACTCATAGGTTGGGAATTAGTGAATTCTACTTAGAAAGGTGCGAGGCTAGTTCGAAAATGTTTTTTCTGGATGAGTTGTGTTGCAAGTTTGACGTTATTGATAAGACATATAACGGACACCAGAATACTGTAGGTAGAGTTGAAAATGTTGATCATGGGCATTTTGTATCAAGTCCTTCTGGATTTAAGTTATTGCTTTTACAAAACTGGGGTTGGTGTTAAACAAAGAGAGGTCTGGATGATAAGCCAAATATTCTTGAAGTATTAATCTGCAGAAAGCACATGAATTATGAAATACTACAGGCACTGCAGCTTGGAATCAGGTTATTGTCTACCCTCGCCACTGATGGATAAATTAAAAGAAATGTCTCTTTCAAAATCTTGTATTTATGGATTTGAGTCATTGACAATGGCTCACTTTTAACAGTTTTTCAAGCTCTTGGTCATGAATGTTTGTGGAATATTAATTATAAACTTAAGTTATAGTTTATCCAAATAGCTGAATAATTGTTTATTAATTGAGTGCTTCCTCTATTTTTTAATTTTTTTTGTTTGTTGAATATCATCTTTTAAATCATTATACCTTTTTACTTTGTAGGCATTTCGTTGGGCAGTACATGGTATTGCCAAAGAAGGAGCTCTCACCTAATGACTTCAAACTGACCCAAAGTACCTGGATTCAATATTCTAAACAGAACCCTAAAAGTCTTCCTCCAGGCACCGTTACTGACTTTCAGTGGAAAGATTACTGTCCTGCAGTGTTCAGGTTTTTATTTACATTTCATTTTATTTTGATTTCATTTTTTAGGAATTTTTTTTTAATTGACGAAGTTTTTCCTTTTCATTTTGGTTTGGGCATTCCTATTCAGTTTTATCTAATTATTTCACATAACACTATGGGAACGTTTAATCTAATATAGGCTTACCATGATTTGAGCGTTCCCTATTCAGTTTTCTGGTCAGTGCTCGTGCTCGTTTGTATCTTTCTGTAAGTTATGAATTTAGGATATGAATTCACATCTTTATATTTACACTGAAACATTAACTTTGGAGAATCCACTGGATACTTGTTCTTATGAAGCTCAATTGTTTCATGTCTGTTGAAACTATCAACTTTGAAATTTTAAGAAGAAAGAGCTGATTTAGCCTCTATTCCTCAGACATCTACAAGAGCTTGGAAATATTGATTATTCTGATTATGTGCTGTCAGTCTGTGGCCACGAGACTTTAATGGAGATTTCTTCACCTGGGAAAAGCGGTTCCCTGCTTTTTAGGTCCAAGGATGATCGATTTGTGATCAAGACCTTGAGGCAATCTGAAGTGAAGGTAATAAAAACACGAAAGTTTGCGACTCCGCGTATTGCTTTAGTGATCTCTGTTTGGTTTGGTTTGGAATTTTCAAAAACAATTTTAAAAGTTCTCAATCCATATATATATAGTGAATTTTTTTAATATTTTAATAATTTTTTTTTATATTCATTTAATCTAGATATGCATAAAAAGTACGAAATTGGAGCAAAAATCTTTCAAAAATTCAAAAAATATATATAAATTCACTACATTTTTGTATTTTGCTGTATTCAATGAATTTTTAAAAATTTTTGTACAAATTTTGTACTTTCTAAGTGCATCTAGATTAAATGGATCTAAAAGTTATAAAAAAAATAAAAAAATTATTAAAATATTTAAAAAATTCACTAAAATAAAAAAATACAAATTGAAAACTCTGGAAACTATTTTTGAAAACTCCAAACCAAACATCTCTCTCTCATGCACACTGATAAATCCAGAATTATTGTGGAATTACATGCTAAATGAAATGCCTATTTATTAGCATGTGACTTATGAAGTTTATAACTACGATATTTATTCAAGAAAGAGTTTATTTTATTTTATTTTTTTTGAGAATGATATTATTGTTGACACATCTTAAAACAACATTCTCTAACGATACATTTCTATGCTGGTCAAGAGTTTTTTTTTATTTAAGATATTCATTAATGGATTTGTAGGTGTCATTTTTTATTTAAGATATTCACTAATGGATTTGTAGGTGTCATGTTTAGTTACTCTACATCAAAATCGCCAAAAAATAACAAAATAAGAGGAAGTTAATATGCATTGAGAGTGTTCATTTGCTTCTTAATCTTGGGTTATAATTTTGGGAGAATTCCAAAATAATTGCAATTTCATGGAGGTGCAAGTGGGCCTGTGTCTTGTGCAAGTGAAAGTACACAACTCTCACCCGCACCCACTTGCACCTCTATGAAAATGCAATTATTTTGAGTACTTGTTTATTTGCAATTCTCTCTATAATTTTTTAGCACTTCAAGTGAGTTTACTTTCTATTTAGGTGCTCTGTGAAATGCTTCCAAACTACTTGCGCCATGTTGAACAATATGGAGCGTCCTTGTTGATCAAGCTGTATGGACTTCATGCTGTGAGGCCAATTGGAGGTCTAAAGGTAAACGTGATGAAATTGAATTTCTTTGATGCTTTTACTGCGAGGGTATATAATTTTTTTTGTTTTTAATCTGATGTAGTAATTAGTTCCCCCCCCCCCCCCCCCCCACCCCTAGGCTGAATTATTTACCGTGCTTCAATTAACCACTTTACATGGCTACAGGTTTACTTTGTTGTCATGGAAAATGTATTACAGTCTGATCTGTACATACATAGGTGCTATGATCTCAAAGGTTCATCACAAGGTCGAACCATCAGCAAAGCAGAAGACCATGAGAGAGCCACATTTAAGGATTTGGATCTTGATTTTCTCTTTTATCTTGAGCCCTTGACCCGTCATAAACTTTTAGCGTTAGTTTATCACTCTATTGGTCTCGCTCATCATTACCCTCATTGCAAAGTAACTAAAAATAAATAATTAAATACATAAAGATTGAAAATTGATAATTTGATTGTGGGTTATAAAGGTAGAGAACCCTTGTTTTTTGCTCTTAGTTAATAACTGGAATTTTGTTTGATCTCAGGAAATAGATTTGTGGAAGCAAAAGGGAACTCAATTTTTATGTTTATTATGACAATGCATTACTCAAGTCATTTGAATATGTTATCATAATGATAAAAAAAAAATCCTTGTGAACTTTCAAATTTTATGTAAACTGTTGGCTAACTTTTGAAGCCCATTTTTCTATAAAAATCTTTTATTTGCATCACATTTTTTTTTGCTGGCATTTTTAACATAGGGAAGGTATGTTACCATTGGACAATTTCCTTGACACGAATAATTTCAGGAATTTTCTTGTAATGTTCTGGATTGATTTGATTCATCTCCTGTCTTGTAAACATGCATTTTAGATACCAACAAGCAATAGGTTTGGAGGATTTATGTCAAAAAAATTTCTTGCCCCCCAAACATGAATTCATGGTTTGAATGATTTTTGTCCAATTTGTTCTATAGGCAAATCAAGAATGATTGCAAGTTTTTGGAAGATCAAGGCATCATGGACTACAGTCTTTTGCTTGGAATGCACATAAAAGCTCAAAGTCAAGGTGATGTCGCCCGCTAAATATCCTTCCTACTTTTAATGTATGGATGCTTGCAAACATATTCTCTGATGTCCCCTAACATTGACTTATATGATAAAAATGAAAATGGAAGTACTATTTTATGTAACTTCCCGTAGTTGAAACATATCAGAAGAGAATTAATACAATAATTAGTTTACCTCAGAAGAACTGCATCAGTATGTTCTTTAACCTGATTTTGTGTTCCTTGTCAACTTTAGGGAGCTTTGGTCAGTAAGATTTGGGCAACTCTTTTGTACAGTTCATTGGAGATACACGCCTCCTGATTTATTATAGTTCTAGCTTGATTTTGTAAGGGTTGGCTGGCCCCTTACAGTGGTTTTTGGTCAATAATTAATTTAATTATTAAAAAAAATATTTGGCTTCTATTTGCTGCAATGACTCCTGCACATGGTGTTTGTTTTCTTTTGTTGCTCTCCTATTGCATCTTCTTTATATTCTTCCCCTTGGCCCAACAATTCAGATGTTTCTCATCTACTATTTGTTCAATCGTTAGACATGTTTAGCATTATGGAGCATGACATCTTGATCAGTGCCTAGTTTTCTTCTTGTACAGGCCTCTCTCTCTCTCTCTCTCTCTCTCTCTCTCTGTAACGTCCCCAAAATAATACAATAAATACAACCCATACATATATTAAAAGCAGCATGAATCAGAGTAAATAGTCCTTTCATTACATGAAGTTAATAATACAAAAGAGTCTAACATAATTAAATGCCCTATTGACTTACATCCTTTCAAGCCTTGACTTGGTTACACAAAAGGAGACTAGTTCATATACATTTAGCCCTAGGCTTTACAAAAATATACAATTCAGATTAAAGAAGCTCTTGCCCCCAAAATATTCCTCCAAGCTATTGCTTGGTGGAGGTAAGTCACCAACACTTGAAAATGTTACTTCCAAATAGGGTGAGCCACAACCCAATAGAAATCATCTAGCACAATATATAAAACTTAGCAAAGGTATAAGTACACTATGCATACACAACGTCAGTGATAGAGACATCCACAGTTTATATAATCATAAGGTGCCAATTTTCATTCATTTCATTGCATGAACCAGTTTCATTATCTCTTTAACAATCCAAATGCGACTTCAACTCATTAGTTCTACCATCACATCAATAATGCATGAACACTTTAAACTTCTCTTTCACGGAAATTTTGTCCGCAGGCAGCCATCAAACAGGACCCATGTAAACGTAGGCTATACAAGCACTACAATTGCCATTTTAAAGATATTTCGTCCGCAGGCTAGGCACCCATGTATAATTTCGGGACTTTTACCCAGGACACTCCGGCTAACTTAATTATAATGGAGTCTATCCCCTTTCTCCTCCCAAATAATAATTCATACATATGCAATGTATTTAAACACAACATCAAACAATGGAGCATATCTCCCTTCCACTCCCACATAATCATACATATACAATGTATATAAACACAGTCATATTCAATGATGGACAACAAGAGATTAGTTTCAATTCACCTAATCCTCATACAATTTCTACAACAATCATAGTTATCTTCTACCGATAGCCCAATACAGTTATTTCTAAACAGATATTCAATCTCATGACAGATAATTTATTCAAATTTTCATAGAATGAGTTAATACATAACTTATCCCACCATTCATATCAATACTCTCTCAATTTTACATTCTCAATGACAATTTCAATTATCTCTATAAAATAATCATGATAGTCATTTTAGGGCAAAACTTCCCCTTTTCTAATTATCAATCCAAATATCATTTCCAACCATTGTGACCCAACACCATTTCATTTTCAAAACCCTCATTCATGTATTTCATGTTTAACAACAATCCCTCTTTCCATACATACTCAAACCCTAGGTTTGCTTACAACACCCTCAACTCACATCATTGTCACGCAAGATACAAATAACTAAGCTAAACAACATATGAAGGTGTAGAAAAGGTCTCTACCCCAAAGGAAGAAGATGCGTCAAACAAGAGAAATTCCAAGAACGCCGAAACCCACTTCTATTCGGATCAAAATGTAGATCTTGACGAGCTCTACCTTTTTCTCAAAGGCACTAGGGTGAAAGATCAACGGATCTAGATGAAATAAGAGAGAAGGTGAATTCTAAAGAGAGAGGCTCAAGAATAAGCTTTTTGAAAAGTTTTAGAGAGAGAGAGATAAAAAAGTAACTCAAAATGTCATCTTCTCGGACTATTATACGCGCAGTCTGCTCGAGCGTGGAAAGCCCCGCTCGAGCGTCAGCCGCAAGGTTCCGCTTGAGCTTGAAAGTTGACGCTCGAGCGTGGAATGCACATTTCCAGAAGTTTTGCAGACGAAGGTCCCCGCTCGAGCGTGGGAATGGACGCTCGAGCGTCTAATGCACTTTCCTAGTATTTCAGAACTACAAAAGAAATGTTGAGAATTAACAAATCCTGCTTGATCGCAAGAATGGCCGCTCGAGCGAAGGAGCAAAATTTGTAAAGCCCGCTCCAGTGCGAGAATACCCGCTGGAGTAGAAGAGCCAAAATCTGGGCAGTAAAAGTTAAAAAAAAACAAGCAACCAACCTGTTCCAAACGTACAACTACAACCCAATAACCAAAATAAAGGGAAAGACAAGGGAAAGAGATATGAATGACCATTCAAAACCAAACCAACCCGAGTCCGGAATGCAATAAGTAATAGGTCAAAACCGGAATCGCTATAACTCTCGCTCTCTCTCTCTCTCTCGCTCTCTCCAGTCACGGTGTCCCCTTAAGGAAGGCGAAGATAAGGCACTTTGATGAGTCGTCAACTCTAGTCTCCAAACACAAGTCCTCTCGCGATCACTAGTGTGGGTGATCAGTTGCTTGAGCATCCCATAATCGAGATATCCCAAGAGCTTTACTAGATCCTGCTTCTGAGCTAGGCTAGCACAACAATGTCAGGGTGCCCTTTGGAGCATACATTATAGGAGAGATGTTTGCTTGGTTGGAGAGCCAATTGGCTTAAACTGAGGAAAGTCGAGCATGAGCCATGAAGGGAGGGCATCCACGACTGGAGGGTGAACATGCCTAACACTTGGACTATTCAACCGCCAGACTGGGGTGGCCAATTGCATCGGGTCTAGGTCAAAGCCTTGGTTTGCTTTTGAATCAACTTGGATGCCCTCCTATTGGGTTCATACCTCTCTACATACATATAAAAATATTATGAACCTCTCTACATAAATATAAACATAGTATAGTTCTCTCTCTATACATAAATCCATGTATTTGAGATGCTAACTTCAACTACGGATTTAGGGATATCATGGGAAAAGTACTATTACTTGTCAAATTTGAGGGAAAAATAATCAGTTCAATCATTCAATTCAATCAACCGCTAAGCCATCTGAACAAATCATAATGTATAGGGGATTTCAGAGCCTCTGGGGAGGTCAGTGCAATTTTCCCTTCTTGTTATGACTCCATTCTAAATGATGGAGTTGCTTGTAAGTGCCTTTGAAAATGAAATGGAAGGACTTCAAATGTAGGTTTGATCTATTTAATCATATAAAGTCATGGGGAAAAAGCTTTACAATGTTACCATGCCATGCTTCGTGTATCTTCTCGAGGGGATGCGTGCATTTTGATAGCATTAAAATCTACATAGTTCACAATTTCTTAACGTCTTGTAGGTCCTTTTTTGTTCTCCTGCAGGTTCCAACAACACAACTCGTAGTGACACCGTACAAGGATGTAACGACTCTGAATGGGCTCCTGCTGATATTTGCCTAATTCGTAACAGGTAAAATGGCCTTTTCGCAGATTAAAATAAGTTCCTTACTAGGAAATTTATTTATATAAATTATTATTATTTTCCTAAAAAATTTTAGAGTCTTTTGCTGGTTCAACTCAACTTGGGTTTCTCTAAACCAAAAAATCAAAATGACACCCTACCTCTGTTCTTTGTCCAATCTAGAAGCGAACCAAAGATGGTATATAATGGACTTAAACCAAGTCAAGTTGGTTGCGTTAAGTACGTGCTTTGGGTCTGACAAATCTGATTAGATGCTATTAAAACCCTCTTATTATCAAATACTAAGAAATCACGCCTGTGTGTATTGGTTATTTTCATACTAAAGACACTTAGAAGTTTTATTATGACATTTTCACTAAACAGAGGAGGTAAAAAAAGGATCAGAATCTGTCTGACATAATAGTTTTAAGAATTGAATAAATTGTAAAATGTAAACCGAATTGTGAATCGATTATAGATTCTATCCCAAAAACTCGTAGATTCATATCTTTTTATGATAAATTGCAAATTGAATCGTAAGATTCTAATAATAGAGGTTTTTGTTTTATGTTCTTCATACTGTGTATATATATATGTATACACATGTTGGTGGTTGGGCAAGCAGGGAGGGATAAAATGCCATTTTGACTTATGTTTCAAATTTTATCAAAACTGAAACAAATGTCATTACGATATTTTTGTTTGAAATGTTATCAGAAGTAAAAAAAAAAAAAAGATCCATCGTTGTTGTTGTTTTTGTCTTTTTTGGTGGCGATAGGTAAACTCCAAATGATCTGTTATACAATGCAGGAGAGTATATAACAGAATAGGCATGTGTTAACGGGTGCCCTTGGGGCATTGTCATAGAGCATCGGGTTAGGGTTGAAAAGTGTTTTGGAAATAGATGGAAAGGTTAAAAAGAATCTAGAAAATCATTGAAAAGTGGATTGCTAACTATGTTCTTTGAAACATGCTATTGGCAATGAATTTCCAACTTATAAAAACATCAATTAAGAATACTGAAACTTAGTCAAATTCAATAAAAGAAAAGTAATTTGGATCAATAAAGATACAATAAAAATAAATGTGTAGACAATCCGATAACCCATTGCTCAATTTTCAACAATTCTCTGCCGCTGTTTGTTGCAGGCCTGATGCTAAATTTGGAGTGAAGATGCCAGCACGTGCCGTCAGAGTACGTAGAAATGGAAAAGACGACATGGCATTGGACCAAGAGGTTGAAGGGGAATGCTGCAATGTTTTGTTGTACTTCGGAATAATAGATATTCTTCAAGGGTACAACATGAGGAAGCGCATCGAGCATGCTTGCAAAGCAATACAGTATGATTCGGTGTCAATCTCAGCCGTAAGTCCCAAAGTATATTCGGCTCGTTTCCAGGATTTTCTTTTCAAAGTATTTCAAGAAGAATTGTGACCTTGGTACCTTTTCACAGAGAGTAAAATCAATATTTTCATCTATGAAGGTTTCATAGAAATGATCAGGTTGTAACACTCAACAAAAAGTTCATTATGTGACCAAAAATCATAATATTGATATCATATTTTTTTCATTGTTGAGGTCTTATATATGCATATCCTTCATTAGTTAATAGACGGTAAAATGTCTTCTTCTTTTTTTTTTTTTCTATTTTTTTATTTGGGTAAATTACACTAACTTCCCTTGAGGTTTAAAAAAATACACCAAACTTTACAAGTATGACATAATTACATTTTACTCCATTAAGATTTTAACTCTCATATAACACTTTTGTGTATTTTTCATCTATCATTCGTTCATCATATAAATAAAAAAAAAAATGATATTATCATACTTTTAACCTAAAATATATATTTTATCATTAATTATTTTTGTATTTACACACTATCTGTATTAGTTTTTTTATTTAGCCTTACTAAAGGGCATGGTTGGTGTAACCGTGGAAAATTTATGGGATTTTTTTTTTTGTTTTGTTTTGTTTTGATATATGGCCATATAGATCATACCATAGATGATGAAATATAACCTAGTAACGGTTGGGCAAGGTTATGCAATACATATATATACATGTGGTCCTGAATTTACTGCAACCTTTCATGTTTGTAATGGATTGTGTGGTCATATGGTTTGTCAATTCATGAACAAAAAGATGTTTGTATGTTTTAGAGGGCAACCATGAAGGGCCTCAATCATGGACCATGCTTATTAGATGTGAACAACAAGATGTTTTGTGACAAGGATGTGGAGTTATGAAAGAATCCAATTTTATTCATTCATTTATTAAGAGGGAGAAAATTATCTTCTTATTTGATTGATTTTTATTATTATTAGAATTTACTATTTTGGACCTCACTTAAAATAGTGAATTTAATAAAAGAATCAATCACATAGGAAGTTAATATTTACCCACATGAATGAATATTATTCTCCCCCATTACTTATAATGGATCCAATAAAATATCAATCTTCTATTAGAATTCATTATTTTGGAGCTCACTTAAAACCATGGATCCAATGAAAAAATCAATCACATAGGAAGGTAATATTTATCTAGATTGGTTCTTTCACTGAAGTCAATTGCTTTATATCTGGATCTAATCAGAATTTTTTTTTTAAAAATCAATAAAAAAAGAAAAGTTTTATGTGATTAATTTTTAAAGAATCAATCATATAAGAAGATAATGTTCACACCTATTTGGTAAGTGACCAAATTTGTGACACTCTGCACTAAATGGATGATTGTGATAGTTCATTGGGAGGTGATGTTTAGATGCACATATAATCAATGGAAGGTAGAGTCTTCACATCAATGTGAGGCCACCCTTGAATGGGCCTCAACAACACTCAATTTGTTGATGCCCACCTTTAGATTAATTAGGTTAGCACAAGTCCATGCTCTTCTTTCCTTCATATATTTATTTTATTTTATTTTGTTTTAACTAAAATCATGATCTAATAAAACTCACTTTAGTTCTAGAGCACTAACTCATCATGTTGATATGATATTCTCTTATTAATAAGAGTAGTAGTTATAGAATGAATAGAGTTGACTTGACTTATTTTGATTGATTAGGTAAAAGACAAAGTTTGTCTTATTGATATCTTTTCACGTTGACTCATTAATTGAGAGTACTACAATCATATCATATTGAACTTCTGAATAATTTTTTGAAAAGTAAGTGTGATGGAAGCTTGTCGTTGGTTGTGTTAAATGGATGAACTATGGGAGTTGAGATGAAAATGTTAAGCTGAGGTGGTCCATTTAGGTACAAAGATAAGTGGTCCTTTCAACAAATTGTATTCCTTTTTGTCCCAAACATAACATGCTCTTGTTTTTTTATATGTATTAAGGTCTTGTTTGTCATAACTTAAAAAAGTTAAAAAATTAAAAAATTAAAAAATTACTATTTTTTAAGTCATATCATCTTATTTAAATCATACTATTTCTCTATCACATCACTTCAAATTCAACCCATATTTCATAAAAAATCAAAAAGTATATTTATTTTGATCATTTCAAATCACCCCGAAGTATAGGTTACAGTGAATAACTAAATTAAGAAATGAAAATTTGTTTAATATTTTGAATAGGGATAGTACACAACTAAATGAAGAAGTGAAAATTTGTTTGTGACCAATTGGTCTAATCGACGAGGATGAGGCACTATTTTACCAGATTTTCCTTACTCTTATTTGCTTTCTACTTATTGTAAATAATTTTATTTAAAAAAAAAAATACTGATGAGATTTAAATGATAAGCTATTTATTTCATATAAGTCCTACCAAACTTTATTATAAGTAGGGGTGGTAAATGAATCAAACAATTTAAGTTCAACTTATGTTTGACTCGTTAAAAGCTCTTTCGATCTCAAATTTAAACTCATTTTAGAATTCGTTAAAATTAGGGATGCAACTTAGACGGATTCAACCTGAACAACCCGAACCCAGCCTGAATTTTTTTAAGTCTTGGACAAGATATTTTTAAATTCGGTACGAGCTTAGGCAAAGACATCAAACAGTTCAAGCAACCCGAAACCCGAATTATACATATATAGATATATAAAAATATTATATATATATATATATATATAAATTATTAGCCATTACATGATATTAAAGTAATTTAGATTATTAAATCATATTGAATATGTATTATATATATAAATAACATAAAATTTTACTTTATTTTTTATTTTTTATTTTTTATTTTCACTCATAAATTGTAAAGACTACTGTAGTGTCATCTCTCTTACATTATATAAATTATTTGTTTTGATAATATTAATGATTTTCTATATATAAAAAAAATGTAAATATAGTCAAATTTTAATAATTTAATAATGTAGCTACAAAAAAAAAATACAATTCGGGCAACTTAGACAATTCAGGTTTAACTCGGGTCGGGTTTAGATATGCAACCTTGGGTTACAATTCGGGCTTGGGCGGACATAGGTAGATCTCAGCACAATTTAGACTGGACTTGGATAACCTCTCAACCAGACAGAACATGTCCGAGTTGCACCCCTAGTTAAAGTTTTTAAACCAAACTTGAATAATTTGTTCAGCTTAGTTTAATAAGTTTAAAACTATATAAAAATATCAAATTACTCAAGCTCAACTTGACAAAAAATTTATTTGTGATTGGTTCAAAAGTTTAACGAACCAAAGTTGAATAAATTTTAAAATTCGTTAAAATTTTCAAATCAAACTTGAACAATTAATTATTTAGCTCGGTTATCATCCCTAACTACAATGCCTAGACAACTACTGCACTTGTTTTATTTTTTGCCAAATGCTTGATAGAAAAAAATTGTAAAAAAAAAAAAAATCAATGCCCCACCAAATGAGAAATAGAGAAATTAATAACAAATTAACAAAATGCAATTAGTTTGTATTGGACACATTTTATTTATTTATTTATTTATTTTGACATTAATTTCCCATTTTTTATTTATCTAATATTGTCACGACCCAAACCCGGCCCTATGGGTTTAGCACCGTAACCGGCCAGTAATCCGAGATTACCGAAGGCCTGCTTAACAGTAATACAGTAAAACAGAGTACAGGGCCTGGCGGAAGCCAATACAGTAATTAAACAATGCCCAACGAGCTGTGACAGTCTGTATGCAAAAGATTTTTCATGCATTCATACATAAACAGTGCAGAACAGTATGTACAATATTCACATCCATTCAAACTAGGGACTCAACCCTACATAACAGTACAGAAAACATTCCGTCTGTACAAAACAGTACGGTCTATACAAAATTTACAGTCACACAGTACAGGGACCTAATCCCTTTATAACAGTACAGTAGTCCAAACAGTATGGAGACAGACGGGGGAAAACAAACAAAACACCCCAAAGCCATAGCATGGCAACTCGGAACCTCACAGTGAGGCGCAAAGGCTGGCTTGACAAAACTGGAGTTACCCTGACGCTCCTAGCTCCGATCTGGTGCCTGTACACCTACATATATATATGAGCAGTGAGCTAAAGCCCAGTGAATAACATAAAGCGTAAAGAGGTTTAGAACGAATGTCCTTACAGTAGTGAAAACAGTTCAATTCAATCAGTATTTCAGTCGTTCAGTACAGTAAACAGTCATATGTGGTACATCCATTAGCCTAACAGTAACAGTAGGTCTTGAAAGACCGAACAGTAATGATGGCCATCAGTCAGTAAACAGTAGTGGTTCCACGAGGGAACCGGCAGAGAATTCTGTCGCAGTAACAGTAACAGTAAACAGTAAGTACTAAGGATGCCACAGTACAGTTCAGAAATAAAGGACATACATTCATTCAGTAAATAATACCAGTTCAGTAAACAGTTCAGTTCAGTATTCGAAAGATAATCAGTTGAACATATCTTTACACAATTGTTACTCACAGAGTTCGGGCTACAGTAAGCTAGAGCGTGTCTCCCCAGTTGCCAACCCTACACAGTTAACAGATTGAACACACTAAGCTACACAGTTGGGAAATCTCATAACTTAATCCCTAATTTGCCTTAGTGTGTTCTACAATGATATCCTCATCTAAATGTCTTAAACTAGGCCTAAGAATGCCTAGGATGGGATGAGGATGCAAAAATACTCTTAGAAAACATTTTGCAAAGTTTGCTGAAAATAGGAGCTTCGCTCGAGCGAGACTTTCTACGCTCGAGCGTAAGTCCAAAATCAAAGGCTTCGCTCGAGCGAGGAATCCTTCGCTCGAGCGGTCTGCAAAAACAGTAAAAGTACTGGATGCTGAAATTCTACGCGCGATGGTCGCTCGAGCGGAGCCCTGGACAAAGGTGCTCGCTCGAGCGGGGAATCCTTCGCTCGAGCGAGGAAGCCAAATCTGGAATTTCCAGATTTGCCTCCCAAGCTCAAACCAAGCATTCAACCACTCCAAACTCGACCTCTTGGGCCCAAATTCTGGAAAACATCATTAAATTCAATGTATAACAAGTTTCAAAGCTCAATTTATGAATTCAAGCCCCAAAGGTGAGTCAATTAGAACCATATTCAAACCCATTTTCAAGAATGTGAAGAACATGCAAACATGCAAGGATTTAAACCAAATCAAAGCTTCAAAGCTTGATCAAATGAGCTCATTCTTTTCAAAACAAGATGAAAACATGGTCTATAACAACAATATGAGCATGCATGCACTAATGTCCATGTAATCAACCTCAAAATGCAACAATACTAACATGCATGCAAGAAATGATCTTCAATCCATCATTAATGGACCAAATCATGACTTAGTTCTACAATGAAGCATGAACCATGCAAGAACTAGTTCAATAGCATCAATAAGAAGATAAGATCCTTACCTAGAGCTTGAATTAGAAGACTAGGAGCTCAAATATGCAATCTATACTTCAATTCCTTCAATTCTCCAAGCAAAACCCAAGGTAGGATTCAATTTCTCTCACTCTCTCTCCTCTCTTCCCTCTTGGTCGGCAATGAGAAGGAAAATGGCTGAGGAAATGTTGTTCTTGGCTCAAGTATGTGTGTGAGATAGTGGCCCACTCAATGGCAAAACGGTAATTAAGTCCAACTCTTCAATTGGCTTATTTTAATCTAATTTAATCACACCTAATCAGTTTTCCGATAATTATACCATAAAATCATATTAATTATGAGGGTCACGGAACATCAATCGGTTTCTAGTTCGGTCGCCGATAAGGCCTTCAATTAGCAGTTTAAACATATAAGCATGAACAGATAATCAGACAATCAAACAGATAGAATGCAATTAACTAACATATACTCAGTCAATTCAGTTTCAATTTCAGTCAGTCGGTTCAGTATTTCATTCAGTTCGATTATCAGTCAGTTATCAGTCATTATCAGTTTCGTTTAACAGTAATCGGTGATTAACGGTAATCAATCGGTCATAAATCAGTAAACAGTACGAGGGTTGTTACAGTCTCCCCTCCTTAAAAAGAGTTTAGTCCTCTAAACTCGAGTTACCTTCATTCTGGAAGAAAACAGGATTCAGTGGAAACAGTTCAGGATATCGTTTAGCTATGTCATCTTCCCTTTCCCAGGTGGCATACACGCCACTATGGTTCTGCCAGTCAACTTTCACTAACGGGATCTCTTTGTTCCTCAGTTTCTTGATTCGTCGGTTTACAATCTGTATAGGCCGTTCCTCGTAAGTGTAGTCATCACTCAACACTACGTGGGTAGGCTCTATTACATGGAACGGATCCCGGAGATAATCTCTCAACATAGAGATGTGGAAGACGTTATGCATGTGCTCCATTTCAGGAGGGAGCACAACTTGATACGCCACCGGATTGATTTTCTCAATAATCTCATACGGTCCGACATATCTCGGCGCTAACTTGCCTTTGGCTCCAAAACGAGTCTGGCCTTTCATTGGTGTCACTTTCACAAAAACGTGATCACCCACTTCATACTCTCTGTCCCGTCTTCTGACATCTGCATAACTTTTCTGTCTGCTCTGTGCAGTTTTCAGTCTTTGCTGTATCAGTTTCACTTTCTCAGTTGTTTCATACACAATCTCGGGCCCAAGCAAAGGCCCATCTCCAACTTCTGCCCAGCAAATTGGAGACCTACATTTCCTGCCATACAATGCCTCGAAAGGCGCCATACCTATACTCGAATGGTAGCTGTTGTTGTAGGCGAATTCAGCTAATGGCAGATGACTTTCCCAGTTTCCCTGAAAATCAAGGACACACATTCTCAGTAAATCCTCCAGAGTTTGGATGGTCCTTTCTGATTGGCCATCTGTCTGAGGATGATAGGCACTACTCAGTCTTAATTCAGTACCCAATGCAGTCTGTAGGCTTTGCCAAAACCTCGATGTAAACTTCGAATCCCTGTCAGAAACAATAGACACAGGCACTCCATGCAGTCTTACAATTTCATCAATATAAATAACAGCCAATTTGTCCGCGTTATAGATTGTCTTGACAGGTAAGAAGTGAGCAGATTTGGTTAATCTATCAACAATAACCCAAATTGAATCCATACCTTTTCTGGAGCGAGGTAACCCAACGATAAAATCCATCGTGATATGCTCCCATTTCCATTCTGGTATGGGTAGGGGTTGCAATAATCCGGCAGGTCGCTGATGTTCAGCTTTGACCTGTTGGCAATGAAGACATTTGGATACAAAATCAGCAATTTCTTTCTTCATTCCCGGCCACCAGAAATTCTGTTTCAGATCTTGGTACATTTTCGTATTCCCCGGATGGATAGACAATCTTGAGTTGTGGCCCTCTTGCAGAACTCTTCTTTTCAGTTCAGTATCATTTGGTACACACAGTCTTTCATGAAATTTCAGTACATTGTTCTCGAATTTGAATCCCGGTCTCGGTTTAGATTCTCTTTCTTCGATGATCTTCTTCAAGAAGTCATCCAGTTGCTGTTTCTCTTTAATCTCTTCAATCAGTGCCGGTCGGGCAGAAATAGCAGCTAACGTTCCACCTTGTTCTCTCAAAACAATTTCTATTTCAGATTTTTCAAGGTCACAAAGCAACTCTTTCTGTCCTGTAAGCAAACAGGCTAAGTTTCCAATCGATTTCCGGCTCAATGCATCGGCAACGGTATTGGCTTTTCCTGGATGGTACAATATCTGTAGGTCATAGTCTTTAATCAGTTCCAGCCATCTCCGCTGTCTCATGTTCAGTTCTTTCTGTGTGAAGAAATATTTTAAACTCTTGTGGTCGGTATATACTTCACATGTCACCCCGTACAGATAGTGACGCCAGATTTTCAGTGCAAATACTACTGCAGCAAGTTCCAGATCATGGGTCGGGTAGTTCTTTTCATGCGGTCTCAGTTGTCGGGAAGCATAGGCAATAACTCTCCCATTCTGCATTAAAACACACCCCAAACCCTTATGAGAAGCATCACTAAATACAGTATAACCATCCGTACCTGAGGGTAAAGTCAAAACTGGTGCAGTCACAAGTCGAGTTTTCAACTCCTGGAAGGCAGATTCTCTTTGGTCAGTCCAGTCAAATGATGTCCCCTTCTGAGTTAACTGAGTCAATGGTAGGGCAAGTTTGGAGAAATCTTTGACAAATCTTCTGTAATATCCAGCCAATCCCAAAAAGCTTCGGACTTCAGTCACATTTGTTGGTCTAGGCCAGTTCACTACAGCTTCAATTTTCTGCGGATCAACAGAAATTCCATCTTTGCTAACAACATGCCCCAAAAACATAACGTGGTCAAGCCAAAATTCACATTTAGACAGTTTAGCATATAGTTTCTGTTCTCTTAAGGTTTGTAGGGCAAGTCTCAGATGATGTTCATGCTGTTCTACACTTTTGGAGTAAATCAATATGTCATCGATAAATACAACAATAAAGTCATCAAGGTACGGTTTAAAAATTCTGTTCATGAGGTCCATAAAAGCAGCTGGTGCATTCGTGACTCCAAAAGCCATAACCAAAAATTCATAATGTCCATACCTCGTTCTAAAAGCAGTTTTATCGATGTCTTCCGGTTTAACCTTCAGTTGATGATACCCCGATCTGAGATCAATCTTAGAAAACACTTGTGCACCCTGTAACTGATCAAATAAATCATCAATGCGTGGCAAAGGGTATTTGTTCTTTACAGTTACCTTATTCAGTTCACGGTAGTCAATGCACAGTCTCAGTGAGCCATCTTTCTTCTTGACAAACAAAACAGGAGCACCCCATGGCGAAGTGCTAGGTCTGATGAACTTTTTATTTAACAGTTCTTGCAATTGCACTTTCAGTTCCTTCAGTTCAGTTGGAGCCATTCTGTAAGGAGCTTTAGAAACTGGTTGTGTTCCGGGAATCACATCAACGGTAAATTCAATCTCCCTATCAGTCAAATCTCCTGGAAGATTATCTGGAAAAACATCTGGAAATTCTCTGACTATAGGAATACAATTCACATCAGTTTTAATACTATCATCAGTAGGCATAGTCAGTACAGAACACAGATATCCTTTACAGCCCTTCCTAATCAGTTTAACAGCCTTCACAGATGAAATCAAATACGGAGGAGGTACTACTCCACTCCCATTAAACACAAATTCAGGCAAACCAGGTGGACGGAAAACAACTTGCTTGGTCACACAGTCAATAGTGGCATGATATTTTTGTAACCAATCCATCCCCAATATTACGTCAAAATGATCAATGTTCAATGGCAGTAAATCAATAAACAGATGCATATCCCCAACAATAATTTCACATGCGGGGTACATATAAGCACATGTCATGGATCCCCCTACGGGTGATGATACGGCTAGCAGATAGTTCATGGGTTCTAAGGGTCTATCCAATTTCCGTGAAAAAGCATGCGATACATATGAATGCGTAGACCCCGAATCAATTAATACATATGCATTTTGTGCACAAATAGAGAGAATACCTGACACAACGGTCTCGGTATTCTGCACATCTCCCGGTACTAGTGCGAACACTCGGCCTTGCCTCATAGGCTCTTTTCCGGTAGCTTTAGGGTTAGGCTTTGGTGCTACAGTTGATGCTACTGCGCTCGGTGCAGCTTTACTACCGGCTTGTGGAGCAGAGGGGCAGTCTTTAACCATGTGGCCCACCTTGCCACACCTGTAACAGGCTCCAGATATTCTGTAACAGACTCCCTTGTGCTTCTTGCCACACTCAGGACAGGGTGGTACGAATCCACTCCCTTGACTGGGGCTAGTTGTCGTCCCCGTATTCTGTTTCTTGTTGGCTGGGTTGTGCTTGCCTTTCTTGAATTTGAAACCCTGCCTTTTTCCATGCCATTCAGTTATTGGTGTTTCAGATTGTTTCACTGCTGCAATGTTCGACTCGGCCATCAATGCCCGATCGAGAACACCCACAAAAGTCAGTAGCTTCAAAACATTTATCCGGTCAAGTATTGCCACATTAAGGCCGCCTTCAAATTTTCTGGCCTTCTTATATTCAGTATCCACCATGTGTGGTGCATAACGGGCAAGTTCAGTGAATTTCGTCTCGTATTCTGCGACGGACATTGTGCCCTGCTTCAGTTGTTCAAATTCAGTCACTTTTCTATCCCTGACACACTGAGGGAAGTACTTTTCAAAGAAGGACTCCTTGAACTGAGCCCAAGTCATAACAGTGTTTGTCTCACGGATTAACATCCACCACCTTCTAGCTTCTTCTTGTAAGGTGAAGGTAGCTAACAGTACTTTATTCGCTTCAGAGCACGGAAACACTTCGAATAATTTTTCTGTTTCCAGAACCCAAGCTTCAGCTTTTAATGGTTCAAGGCCTCCCTGAAAGGATGGCGGTTTCATTTTGCTGAACTTCTGGGTCAAAGCAATTATGTCCCCATCATTCACATTCGCATTAAGTTCCGGCTGTACCGGAGGAGGAGGAGGTGGTTGGTTCTGTTGTTCAAGTCTAGCAGTTATCAGTTCTATCATTCTTTCCATTCTTTCCATTCTTGCCTCGGTAGACGAGGATTCAGGTTCATTTGCATTGTCCATTTCACTATAAGCAGTTATAACAGTTTTAAACATAAGCAGTCATTTGTTTAACAGTTTACCACATTAGCATGCATTCAGTCATAACATAACCACACACTTATCATGCTCATGAGATGCCCTAATCACTTTTCTAGGACACCCTATAGCTCATTTGGACATGTGTGTGCGGTATAACTCGTGGTTAAGTATCGCTCTGATACCACTCTGTCACGACCCAAACCCGGCCCTATGGGTTTAGCACCGTAACCGGCCAGTAATCCGAGATTACCGAAGGCCTGCTTAACAGTAATACAGTAAAACAGAGTACAGGGCCTGGCGGAAGCCAATACAGTAATTAAACAATGCCCAACGAGCTGTGACAGTCTGTATGCAAAAGATTTTTCATGCATTCATACATAAACAGTGCAGAACAGTATGTACAATATTCACATCCATTCAAACTAGGGACTCAACCCTACATAACAGTACAGAAAACATTCCGTCTGTACAAAACAGTACGGTCTATACAAAATTTACAGTCACACAGTACAGGGACCTAATCCCTTTATAACAGTACAGTAGTCCAAACAGTATGGAGACAGACGGGGGAAAACAAACAAAACACCCCAAAGCCATAGCATGGCAACTCGGAACCTCACAGTGAGGCGCAAAGGCTGGCTTGACAAAACTGGAGTTACCCTGACGCTCCTAGCTCCGATCTGGTGCCTGTACACCTACATATATATATGAGCAGTGAGCTAAAGCCCAGTGAATAACATAAAGCGTAAAGAGGTTTAGAACGAATGTCCTTACAGTAGTGAAAACAGTTCAATTCAATCAGTATTTCAGTCGTTCAGTACAGTAAACAGTCATATGTGGTACATCCATTAGCCTAACAGTAACAGTAGGTCTTGAAAGACCGAACAGTAATGATGGCCATCAGTCAGTAAACAGTAGTGGTTCCACGAGGGAACCGACAGAGAATTCTGTCGCAGTAACAGTAACAGTAAACAGTAAGTACTAAGGATGCCACAGTACAGTTCAGAAATAAAGGACATACATTCATTCAGTAAATAATACCAGTTCAGTAAACAGTTCAGTTCAGTATTCGAAAGATAATCAGTTGAACATATCTTTACACAATTGTTACTCACAGAGTTCGGGCTACAGTAAGCTAGAGCGTGTCTCCCCAGTTGCCAACCCTACACAGTTAACAGATTGAACACACTAAGCTACACAGTTGGGAAATCTCATAACTTAATCCCTAATTTGCCTTAGTGTGTTCTACAATGATATCCTCATCTAAATGTCTTAAACTAGGCCTAAGAATGCCTAGGATGGGATGAGGATGCAAAAATACTCTTAGAAAACATTTTGCAAAGTTTGCTGAAAATAGGAGCTTCGCTCGAGCGAGACTTTCTACGCTCGAGCGTAAGTCCAAAATCAAAGGCTTCGCTCGAGCGAGGAATCCTTCGCTCGAGCGGTCTGCAAAAACAGTAAAAGTACTGGATGCTGAAATTCTACGCGCGATGGTCGCTCGAGCGGAGCCCTGGACAAAGGTGCTCGCTCGAGCGGGGAATCCTTCGCTCGAGCGAGGAAGCCAAATCTGGAATTTCCAGATTTGCCTCCCAAGCTCAAACCAAGCATTCAACCACTCCAAACTCGACCTCTTGGGCCCAAATTCTGGAAAACATCATTAAATTCAATGTATAACAAGTTTCAAAGCTCAATTTATGAATTCAAGCCCCAAAGGTGAGTCAATTAGAACCATATTCAAACCCATTTTCAAGAATGTGAAGAACATGCAAACATGCAAGGATTTAAACCAAATCAAAGCTTCAAAGCTTGATCAAATGAGCTCATTCTTTTCAAAACAAGATGAAAACATGGTCTATAACAACAATATGAGCATGCATGCACTAATGTCCATGTAATCAACCTCAAAATGCAACAATACTAACATGCATGCAAGAAATGATCTTCAATCCATCATTAATGGACCAAATCATGACTTAGTTCTACAATGAAGCATGAACCATGCAAGAACTAGTTCAATAGCATCAATAAGAAGATAAGATCCTTACCTAGAGCTTGAATTAGAAGACTAGGAGCTCAAATATGCAATCTATACTTCAATTCCTTCAATTCTCCAAGCAAAACCCAAGGTAGGATTCAATTTCTCTCACTCTCTCTCCTCTCTTCCCTCTTGGTCGGCAATGAGAAGGAAAATGGCTGAGGAAATGTTGTTCTTGGCTCAAGTATGTGTGTGAGATAGTGGCCCACTCAATGGCAAAACGGTAATTAAGTCCAACTCTTCAATTGGCTTATTTTAATCTAATTTAATCACACCTAATCAGTTTTCCGATAATTATACCATAAAATCATATTAATTATGAGGGTCACGGAACATCAATCGGTTTCTAGTTCGGCCGCCGATAAGGCCTTCAATTAGCAGTTTAAACATATAAGCATGAACAGATAATCAGACAATCAAACAGATAGAATGCAATTAACTAACATATACTCAGTCAATTCAGTTTCAATTTCAGTCAGTCGGTTCAGTATTTCATTCAGTTCGATTATCAGTCAGTTATCAGTCATTATCAGTTTCGTTTAACAGTAATCGGTGATTAACGGTAATCAATCGGTCATAAATCAGTAAACAGTACGAGGGTTGTTACAAATATGTCCCCAAGGAATTGAAATGAAATAAAGTTGATTGTGCCTAAAATACTCTAAATTGCCAAATTCAACCGAAAAATTAGTTTCTAAAAAACAACTGGGGGGGGGGTATTACAAATTTATGATAAAACTTATAATTTTAATTTGCTAATATTTATAATGTTTATCATTCATTTGTAATTACTTTTTTCTGATCTCCACTATTAAGTAATTTTCAAAAAAAACAAAAAACAAAAAACAAAAAAAAGATAACAGGTGTGTTTGGTTTGGTTTTGAAAGATAAATTTTCAAAAAAGATTTTGAGGAGCAAGTTTATAAATTTTTTGATTTGTTTGGTTGTATATTTTGAAAATAGTTTTGAAGTATGAGAGTTTGAGATTATTTGATGTTTTGTTGTAATTCAGTAGATGTATGTGAGAAAAAAAGTAATTGAAAATGAGAAATGAGAGAGAAAAAGTAATTAATTGATGTACAAGAGAGAAGTTTTTCCAAAATCACTAAATCAAACAAAATTTGTCAAAAGCAAATCAAACAAGGCCAACAAGTTGGCATTACCATTGAGACTATTTATAGTTTATTTTATTTTATTTTTTTGAGGTGTGGGGGACATAAATGATGTTAATCATATAGTAGCTAACTACTAGATATCATAGCAAAGATGAAGATCAAATATATATATATATATATAGCACCTAAATTGCCAGTCCATGGACCACACACAATTGGTCCCCTTCTTAGCTTCATTGCACTTTTCCGGTATTTATGCACACTTCGGCTTCTGCAAGGGGCTATAGGAAACTGCTATTAGTTCATAGAAATTACAAGTTATATCTGTTACCATTCACAATGTACCTTTTGGACTCTTCACCACATGCATCTTACCATAAAATATAAAATTTTATTATAAAATTTTGTAATATTAATCACAAAATATATAATCTTATCATAAATTAGCATAACAAAATATTTAAAACTTTTGAAATTGATGTTACAAAAGTTTGTCACTTGGTTACAATATTTTTTGTTAAGTCAATTTGTAATGATATTACGTATTTTGTGATTAATATTATAAAATTTTATGATAAAATTACACATTTTGTGATAAGTTGCTTATGATATACATGTTTTAAAGAATGCACAGCATTTCCCTATCAATAGTTATCAAACAACTTAATTGATTATTACTTATTGTATTCAATTTTAAATACGGAATGAAATTATCAAACACCATACTTAATATTTATTGATCATTAGGACTTCAAATGAGCATAACCGTTTGTTAATAGACTCGAGTTCGGCTTGGTAAGGGTTCGTTTGAACTCAGTTCGTTAAATTTTTTTTTGCGTTCAAGCTCCAGCTTGTTAAATTTTTAATAAATAAATCCAAATATTCTAAAACTCTACTTGTAAGTTCGGCTCATTTAATATTTATTATTTATATATTAAATAATGTAAAAATATGTATAAAAAATAAGATAAATATGTAGTTATATATTAAAAAAATATAAATGTAAATAATAGTGATAGTAGATATTATTATTTTGATGAAATATTGGCTTTATTTTATTTTATTTTTATAGAATGTTTATATATATTTTATATATAATTGTATAATCAAAATTTTAATTATAACTGTAATCTCATACGTAAGTATGAATTTATAAATTTTTTAGTTTATTAAGGCTCGTAAACAATCTCGAGTTCGAGTCAAGTCTAAGTCAACTGGGCTCGAGCTCAGTTCGTTAAATTGTTATTGAGCTCGAACTTGTTAAAATTTTAATAAACAAGTCCAAACATACTAACGTTCGATTCGATTCGACTCGTTTACAACCCTATTAATCATACAAACGTACATAAAACTTTATTACCAAATCAAAAATAAATAAAAAATGGAAATTCAAATAGTGTTTGGATTTAGTGGACCTATTTTGAGGTTAATCACAATAATTTAAACTATTTGTTTTTTAAGACTTATTAAATAAAATATTTATATAAAAAATTAAGATGATTGGACATTAGTAACTATATGTTTTTAAATCACATTTGTATTATAAAAAAATTGATTATTCTTAAAATTATAATTTTCTTTATTTTTTTTAAAGATATCCAATCATTTTAATTTTTTACATAAATGTTATATTCAATGAGTCTTAAAAAATAAACAAATAAAAATAGATCCACCAATCCCCAAGTTCTCTAGTACTAGTTCACATCGGATTAATTTTTTTACTCAAATTTTGAATTAAATTAAATGAAAAAATTAGTGAATAATTGAATAGGCTCTGAGAGTGTAAAAGTTGTCATAAAGAAAAAAGAAAAAAAAAAAAAGAAAATGTGATAAAAAGAGTGTAATCAAGGGAGTTTGGAATCTGCTGGGCACTGGGCAGAAAGAATATAGGTGTGTGTATATTTTTGGTGTTGAGAAAGAAAGTTGAGTTTATTTCCGTTGTATCAAAAAAACAAAGAAAGAAAGTAGAGTCAGTGTGAAAGAAAGATGGGGACATAGAAGAACTCCAAGCAGCTCAACCTTTTAGAGAGAGACAGAGAGCAATGGTAGGAAAGACAAATGTTCTTTTCTATCAGGAAAAAAAGAAAAGCAATCAAGAATTTTGAAATTTGAAATCTAGGGAGAGAGAGCAGAAAAAAAAGTAAGAGAGAGAAAAAGGGGAAGAAAAAGGAGGAGGTATTGATGGGGAAAAAGTTGAAACGCGGCATTTTGGTGGGGAAAAGAGTGGGGACTAGTACTCCTCCACCCACATGGAGATTTGGGTTTTCTCAACTTGATGGTTCTCTCAACCAAAAACCCATTTTCTCTACAACCACAATTTCTGCTAGAAAGCTTGGTGCCAACCTCTGGGAGGTCCTGCCCCACCACCACCCCACGGCGGCGAAGATGAGCAAGAGTGGTGGTGCTAGGCTTCCCCACCGCCGCAACAACCACCACAAGGACAAGGGTCTTGAAATTCCTACCCAACTGGATCAAGTAGTACCTCCTCCTCCTCCTGATAGCCCCCTTGAGGAGGTATAACTGGACTACCATTAATGAGAAGTTTTGATGATTGTTTTTTTTTAGAATGTATGCATTGTTTTGTGGGTTTTTGTTTGTTTTGGGTTTTTGGTTTTGACCTAGCATACCTACCTGGTTGTCTTATGTTTTTTTTTGGGCTGTGTTGTATATTTCATTTGGTTAGTGACTATTCTGTGATTTGTTAGCTGTTTCTGGATGATGGGTTTAATTAGGAATCATCACTGCAAGATGTTGAAATTTATTTCTCAAATGTTGGCTGTTAAGAACTTATTTCCCTATTCATTCATGAAGTCTTGTTTTTAAAACTTAACTTTAGAAATACTTCAAAAGTTTTACGATTAATTGAAATTGTAATGTGGGTTTCCAAAATGTGGCCCGGGTGGAATTTTGTTTTGTTTTGTGATTTGATTTATTTGCTTGAGTTTTTCATAATTTTTGCAGTTAGCATTCAAGAGAAAATCATTTATGTTGATTTCCCTTTTATATATATATATATATATATAATGTTTTTATTTAATTCATTTTCTTTATTTTTTAGCTTCATAAATTTTCATTTGTAGTTTTTATAATTTATTGTCTTCATCATGATACTTTGATGGCATTTCCATTGTAATATCTTCCAATTTTGGGGATTACATTTCAGGTCCTATTGAAAAGGTTGCTTCTTCAAATTCATGCGATCTTTATATTGTTTTTTGGGCTGTAAGATTCATATGTCATCTGATAAAAGTGAAGTCTACCCTGTTTTACCATACATTGTTGTAAGATTCACATGTGTTCATATAGGTTACTAGATTGTTGTCTTTGGTTGATTTGAGTTGTTTGCTTCAATGGCCCACTGCTTGGTTGTTATGATGACCTGTCTGTAATCCATATTGTTCATTTCTCTTCGTCTAAAAAATCACTAGGTTTTGACTTGTGAGCTTGTATTCCGATCCAAGAGGTTGCCAATCTAGTGAACACCTGGGAAGAATTTCCACAATTTGTTTGTGATTTTATTCTTTTGGTGCCATGGAACTCTTAAGTCCTCAAAGATGGTCCTTGTCAGTTGGTATTGATCTTTTACCCTTCTGTTGTTCTAGCCATCAAGCTCAAGTAGTTTGCGAAGACATGTTGCAATGTCATTGATTCAACATCATCGCTCAGTTGAAAGAAATGGTCGTGCACTACAGCCCGTGTCGCCTACAAGTTATAGTAGCTCAATGGAGGTAATAAGCCATTCGTTTATGTAAATAATCTCTTTATCTTTTCTAATAAAACGTATCATTTTTAAAGAAAAATTTATTTGCTCAACAATTGCTGAATGACGTGGAGGTCCAAGAGCAAGTAGGATGTGTTCTCGCGTAAACTGGGGCTTTATCCCTGCTCTTAACGCAATTAACCAGTTCACTTGGAAATTTAGGGTTTTTACTGAGATAAATACTAAAAGTGAGTTCCAAGACTTATATAAAGTGCAACTACAATGGAAAAAAGACACATTGTTAAGTCTTCAATGAAAAATCACTGTCACCTGTTTTTTCCACTCTTTGAATTGATTGATTTTCAGAAGAGTGAGACTCCACTGCATGCATATTCTCCTTGCTTTCTTTGAATCGAGCTCCTACTAATTTTGTAAAGTCGAACATAGACATGTCACTCCTTTTTTATCTTAATTTTGATAAACCGGTGTAAAATCTTTTCAACTTACTTTAGAATTCCTTGTAAATTGTAGTAAAAAATCTGTGTCCGTAACTCCTATATGAATTGTGAGGCAGCTGCTGAATTCTACATAGGAATATCTTTTAGTTAAGCTTCAAATATTGATGATTTGAATCGGGTGGGGTCAGCTAGATGAATCATTTTTTGTCATTCCATTCTGTCAAGGGCTATATGGTCACTTAAATTAAATAAATTCATATAATGTTTCAAAATCTCATTTTGTTCCTCACAGGTAGCACCATATAACCCTGCAGTCACTCCCACTAGTTCTCTAGACTTCAAGGGTCAGATTGGAGAGTCAAGTTTCAGTCTTAAAACATCCACAGAGTTACTCAAAGTACTCAATCGAATCTGGAGTCTTGAAGAACAACATGCATCCAATACGTCATTGGTGAATGCGCTGAAAAGAGAACTGGATCATTCCCGAGCGCAAATCAAAGAGTTACTACGAGAGAAGCAAACAAACCGGCAGGCAATGGATGACTTAATGAAGCGAGTTGATGAGGATAAAATTGTTAGGAAGAACAAGGAGCAAGATCGAATAAAAGCTGCAGTTCATTCGGTGAGGGAGGAGATAGAAGACGAGCGGAAATTAAGAAAGCATTCAGAAGCACTTCACAGGAAGCTAGCTCGAGAGCTTTCTGAGTTGAAAACATCCTTCTCTAATGCTACAAAAGAACTTGAAAGAGAGAAAAAAGCGCGAATTTTGTTGGAAGACTTGTGCGATGAGTTTGCTAGGGGAATAACAGATTATGAACAAGAGGTACGGTCCTTGAAACACAAGCCCGATAAGGATCATATTCATAGGGAAAGCCCTGATCGGTTGATTCTCCATCTTTCTGAAGCGTGGCTGGATGAGCGGATGCAAATGAAGCTTGATGAACCCCAATACAATCTTGCAGAAAAAAACACGATTGTGGACAAGTTAAGCTTTGAAATAGAAAACTTCCTCCGAGCCAAAAAGCCAAAGGAAAGTAACTTTCGTAGGCATTCTTTGGAGTCGTTTCACTTGAATGAGGCTACAAGTGCTCCTCATAATGCAGATGAGGAGGAGGATTCCATTAATAGTGACTCACATTGCTTCGAATTGAATGGGGCTTCGAGTGGAAAGCAAAGTGGCAGCTCCAAACAACTTGGGGAAAATGGAGCTGAAGACACAGTTGAAGTGAAAAGTTCTCAGAAGATTGAAATAAGTGAAGTTGCAAAAGGTATGCGGGAAAAAAAGAATAAAAGGGTTGGGAACCCTGGAGTGAATTTGAATCATATGCTGAATAACTCGATTAGAAATCATTCATTGTTGTTGGAAGGTGGGAAACTTCACGCAGTGAATGATCAGTCAGCACATACGGGTCATGCTAGTCCGGTGCAACGGTGGATGTCAAGATTCACAGCTCCAGATATTGAAGTATCTGAAACTTCTTCAAGATGTGCCCACGGTTTGAAACAAAACACCTTGAAGGCAAAGCTACTTGAGGCCAGGTTAGAGGGTCAGCGGTCTCACTCAAAACCATCCAAGAGTTCTTCGTAGGTTGATTCAACTGTTGTTATTTGCTTTCTGACAAATAATTTTCTGGTTTTGTGAATATCGGCCGATATCCTTCTGCCTAAATCGGGTATTGCAGTTCAGTAATTTTCATAATAGGTGACATGTTTATCTTTTCTTTGTAATTTTGGAATTATGTCTGTACATGAGAAATTAATGTATTGTTAGCCACATAGTTACTGAGATCAAGTAGATTTCAAGTACAAGTAGTATTTTGATTTGATACACTTGATATCAGCTCCATTGTGCATTTCTCAAGTTCAATGTCTATGGAATTGTTCAACAACATTACCTTGCATCTTAGAAACATTTTTGTAATTCACTTTTTTATTTTTATTTTTTTTAATAATGCTTGGCTGCGTTGTATGTGTTCAGCTATCTTTGTCTGTTAACTCGCAGAAGTAGCAAATTAGTTTTGAAGCGTTACGTGGTCATATCTCACATTAATTACAATTAACTATGTCTCTTTATATTTTATAATCACTCAATACAAATTTGTAGGTTATAATTTTTTTCACCAATTACAACACCATTGAGATATCACGTGATGGTCCTTCAAAATTAACCAACAAGTTCCCCTCAAGTATTGTTCTTAGCATTATGGCAAAGGTTTGAAAAAATGTGAACGGAATATCATTGTGTTGAAAAAACACAGAATGTTAGTTTGAAGTTTGGCTCATGACTTATTGTCTCACTATGATTTGATGATGTCTGGTTTTGTACCTTGAGGCCTTCCGGCATGATTTGTTTTCTCAAGTAAAATATTTTTTATAAAAATATCTAAACATAATTCAATAAATAAAAAAATAGAAAAATATACTACATTTTTGAATTTTTTTTGGTTGTATTTAGGCCTCGTTTGGCAAGTGGTGATTTTAGTCAAAAAGTCAAAAAGTCGCTAAAAAAATCAAAAAATCAACAACTTATACCAAAATGTCTAATATTTCATTTTCTCTCTATTTTTTGTACATTTTTTCATAAAAAACTAAAAAGTCATTCCAAACATACTAGTTTTGTTTTACATTATATTTTAGCCAAAAAGTTAAAAAGTTACTAAAAAAAATATGTTCCCAAACGAGGCCTTAGTGAACTTTGTGAAGATATTTTTCTTAAATTTGTATTTTATAAAGTATATCTAAAAAATATAAAATTTTAATTAAATTATCAAAATAATAAAAATATAGGAATTAAAAATTAAAAATTATTTTTTGAAAACTCTATCACCAAACGATAAAGCTTGGGAGCTCGAATGAGCTCCCCCCGAATCCCCCGAAAATGGAAACAGAGGGAAACAGAGGGTGAAGACAAGAGAGAGGGAGAAAGAGAGAGGAGAGGAGAGAGGGAAACAGAGAGAGAGAGAGGGAGAGAAGCTCGGCCGATCGTCGCAGCAGCTCGGCCTCCGCTGCGCCTCCGCCCCTGGTTTATGCCCCCTCCTGTCCAGTTCTCCCTTCTCCCTTCTCCCTTCTCCCTTCCCTTCTTCTTCTCCCTTCTTCTTCTTCGTTTCTGATTCAACCAAAAAAAAAATAAATGGAAAAACGACGTTGTTTTTGAAATTAGGGGCATTCGGAAGGGCTGGTTTCGAGCTACGTAGCATTACTCCTCACCAAAACTCAAACTACCATTGCGGTTTTGCTCTTTCATGTACATTAAACCTTTTGTCTGACAAATTATGGGTTAATCCTATGTAATAAACTTAAATATGTATAAATTTGTATATATATTTTTAATAGGAAAAATTATTCATAAATCTCATTTGGAGAAAAGTTATTCCATTTAATCTTAAAAGTTTTCTTTCAAACCAATTAGTTCTTTTTATTTTGGATATATTGTATTTCCTTGATTTGGGATTTGATAGATTACTTGTTTGCCCTTATGTGTGATTTTGTTTGAATTTTTTTCTAATGTTGGGTGTGCGTGGGTAAGATAGGTTTTTACGTTTCTATTTTTTATTTTTATTTTTTTTGTGAGGATTTAGTGGAGTGATTTATAGGTGGATGATCTTACCCCATTTGTGGTGTTATTGGTGTGGTTTTCGTTCCTATTGTAACATTAACATTAATTAACATCTAAACGTAACACTCCAATATAACACTTCAAAAAAACTCCTTAGTATAACACTTCAAAATAACACAAAAAAAAAATTCTTATTGTAACACTCTAATATAACACACAAAAAAACTCATTAGTGTATTTTTTCCAAACGTAACATTCAAATATAACACACAAAAAAACTTATTAATGTAACACTGTAATTTAACACACAAAAATTTTTTAGTGTAACACTCTAATGTAACATACAAAAAAAATATCTTGATGTATTTTTTTCAAATGTAACACTCTAAAAAAATCCTTGGTGTAACATTCTAATATAACACACAAAAACTCCTTAGTGTAGCATTCTAATGTAACACACAAAAAACTTTTTAATGTACTTTTCTAAACATAACACTTCAATATAACACTCCAAAAAAAATTCTTAGTGTAATACTTTAATATAACACACAAAAAAATTCTTTGGTGTACTTTTTTCCAAATGCAACGTTCCAATGTAAAAAACAAAAAAAATTCTTAGTGTAATACTTTAATGTAACACACAAAAAAAATTCTTTGGTGTACTTTTTTCCAAATGCAACGCTCCAATGTAAAAAACAAAAAAGAGTACAAATATTCCTTAGTAAGTTTTAAACAAATGTATAATTTCAAACTGTGAGTGTTACGTTTAAAATGAATTTGTTTAATGTTTTTGTGTGTTACATTGGAGTATTACGTTTGAGATTGAACTGATTAATTGTTACGTTTGGGAAATGTACACTGAGTGTTTTTTTTTTTTTTTTTTTTGAACATTGAAGCGTTACGTTTGGGAAAAATACAGCAAATTTTTTTTTTGAGTGTTACATTGTTACGCTTGAGAAAAGTACACCAATGAGTTTTTTTAGTGTGTTAAATTGCAGTGTTACATTATTGGAGTATTACATTAGAGTGTTAGGTTTTTGTTCGTAATGTGGGATTGTTTTAGAATGAGGAAAAATCCAAAACTTCTATAGTTCAAATTGCCCAATTGTGTAATTTTACATTTTGAGAAAACCACTTTTATTCCTAAAAAATTAAACCCAAACATGTAAGTGACTACCCTTTTATGTAATTTCCACTGTAATGGAAACTTTGGGTTTATAAGAAAAAATAAAGGACTAAATCGTTCACAAAATCATATTTTAGAATTTATTAGTGCTTCACCCTTATTAATATACCAATGAGTTATAAAATACTTATTTTATCCCAACACATTTTAAAGTATTAAGGGTAAATTACACTGACATCCCCTGAAATTTATGTTTATTACAGTTTCCTCTCATCTTTTGGAAATTACATCTCTCTCATTGAGGTTTAAAGTTTTATTATAGATTCTCCCCCTCAGCAATTTAATTTTTTTAAATACCAATTTTTCCCTCATTGAGTAAATTACATTGATATCCCTCACATTTTAGAAATTACAATCCCCTCCCTAAGGTTTAAAGTAGCATTACCAATTGCCCCCTCGGTTAGTATTAGTTGAAAAAAAAAATTCATTGGAAAAAAAATTAATTGAAAACAAAATTAATTGAAAAAAAAAATTATTTGAAAAACAATTGTTAGTAAAACTTTTAAATTTCTATTTAAAAACCAATGTAAACTCATTTTTGAATTTACATTTTTTTCTCAAATTTGCAAACTGAGACAACAATTTATAAATCAAAAAAATTATCAAACAAGTTTTTATGACAGTTTTTTAAAATTTTTGTAAATATAAATTGAAAACTGAAAACGAAATGGTTACCAAACAGGCTTCAGATGGTAAAAATGTCGTAAAATTAACAAATAATTAAATATGTTACTAACGTAAGAAATGACTTATCAAAATATTCTTAAGTTATGTATGGTTTGATTTTTAGAATTTTTTTAAAAAAATTAAAAATTAATTTGGTTAAGAAATAAAAAATAAAAAATAATTATCATTTAAGGGTAAAAAATAATTATCATTTTAACTTTTGGGCAGGTTATATACATGCGTATGGTTTCAATTTAATTTGTAAAAAATTATTTATAACCACTCAAAAGATAAAAATTATATAAAAATGATAATTATTTTTTTTTTATTTCTTAACCAAATTAATTTTTAGTTTTTAAAAAACAATTTCTAAAAATCAAACTATACATAGCCTAAGAATCTTTTGATAAGTCATTTCTTACGTTGGTAACTTATTTAATTATTTGTTAATTTTATGACATTTTTACTATCTGAAGCCTGTTTGATAACTATTTCATTTTCAGTTTTCAATTTATATTTACAAAAATTTTAAAAACTGTTATAAAAACTTGTTTGGTAATTTTTTTTGTTTATAAATGGTTGTCTCAGTTTGTAAATTTGAGGAAAAAACGTAAATTCAAAAAATGAGTTTACGTTGGTTTTAAAATAGAAATTTAAAAATTTTACTAACAAAAATTTTTTTCAATGAATTATTTTTCCAACTAATACTAACTGAGGGGACAATTGGTAATGTTACTTTAAACCTTAGGGAGGGGATTGCAATTTCTAAAATGTGAGGGGTGTCAATGTAATTTACCCAGTGAGGGCAAAATTGGTATTTAAAAAAATTAAATTGCTAAGGGGGAGAATCTGTAATGAAACTTTAAACCTTAGGAAGGAAGATATAATGTTCAAAAGGTGAGGGGAGAAACTGTAATAAATATAAATCTCAGGAGGTGTTAATATAATTTACCCAAATATTAATAAGTCTGCTTCGCGCGTGGGAGTCGTGCTATTGTTGACTAAGAATAAGATACACCACAACATATAGTATTATTAAGGTATTTTTTGATAATTTTAAAATCGTAATATCAATCTACAAATAGATTTGATTAGATACAAAAAATTGAGTTTGGGAGTGTTAAATTTAAATTAAGTATCATCTTTATATAGGAAAAAAAAAAAGGACACTTACCAATCAGACTTATTAACTAAACTTATTTACCCACATGTCTTATTGACAAATTTATCACTGTAAATTTATTCATAAAAATAAAAGAGACTGATAAATTTATCAATATGACTTAATGAATAATAAGTCCCAAAAATAGGACTTATTGGTAATTTATCCTAAAAAAAAAATTGCAAATCAGAAAATCACATATTAGATTGTCTTATTTGACAGATATTTTAACCATAAAAATATGTAACCTTATTTGAGCGTTGTTATTCATTGGTTGCTTGCTTGCATGATTAGGTTGAATAGGTATAACCAAAGTAGTTACTAATTTCTACATTGTGTTAACCACTCAAAAAAATATTAGAACCAAATAAATCCAGCCCATACATATTCACTTTGCCCATGTTTGATCTGATTTTTAAAAGCTTGTTTCAATTTTTTTAAAAATTCATTTTTTTAAAATATTTTTTTTGATATTTATTTTTATCAAATTAATTTCAAAATTTTCAATAATCTTTTTTCCCCTGAAAACAAGCCAAACCACCCCTTGTTTTTTACAAAATATATCAATTAAAAACCAAGCATCTAGACATTTGTGTACTGAACAATGGTAACTTTAGTAGAAAAACATGGTGGCTTTTGGTTGGCTGAGCCAACATATATAGGTGGCTAAGTTTCAAAAAATATATTATTTCAAAAATATTTTTTTTTTTGGAGAGAGTTTAGAAAATTTGAAAATTTGTTTGGTTGCATATTTTGAAAATAGTTTTGGAGTTTTGAAATTTTGGATGATTTGATATTTTTTTTATAATTGAATAGATGGGTATGAGATAATAAGTGATTGAGAATGAGAGATGAGAGAGAAAAAGTGATGATTGATGTATAGTAGAGGGAAAAGTCATTTTGAAATTTTTTTTTCTAAAATTTTCAACTAAACATGTTGAATTTTTTTTTCTTCAAAAACATATTTTGAGAGATAAACCAAACATGCTTATAATTTCTCGCATAAGTATATTTACAAACACATGCATATTCAATTGCTATAAATCTATAACCTGTACCGGAAAGAAATAAACCTTCTCGTATAATCTTGTTGATCAAGATTGCGCTCCTCTGTACGTCGTCGCTTTATTCCTTGAAAACACAAGCGTGAGCTAGCCGGTGGGTGTGTGCCGGATACCTCTCCGATGCGTAAGTCAGCAAAATAGACAAATAGACAAAAAGCTCTGCGTATTCGAAAATCAAAGTTGTGTTACCTCTTCATAGGTGATGTTATGAGCTTTTATAGGTTCTGCGTGGCACAATCCTAATAGGACTCTTACTCCTCCATGTAGAGTCCTCCTAGGAATCTCATTCCTGAAACACCCCCCTCACTGCTTAAACCAAGTGAGATGGTTTTTCCATGGTCGGACTCCAATATGACCAAGGTAAGCATAGCTATGCTAAGCCGTAGATCAGACCGGGATAACTCTACCTCGGTTCCTCCTGTACAAGCCATAGCATGATTGGACCGAGCTAAAAATTAGCATGGTTCCGACCGATCTAATACCACTGCGCCATGACCGGTATAACTTTTAGTATGGTGACCGAGCTAACCGTAGCTCTTTGGGACCGAAATAACTTCAAGCCTCATTTGGACCGAAATAACTTCATGGCCATTTTACTCAGTCCTTCGTACTGTGGCCCATAACGGCCCATTGCCCAGCTCGGCCCAATTTTCTTATAAATTACCCTCTCAATTGCCCCTTAATTCCATCTGCGTAGCATGATTGGGATTATTTGTTTATCGACCGAGCTAACAATTTTAGCCTGACGACCGAGCTAAATCCTTAAGCCTTTCCAGTTGAGCTAAAACTCTTTAGCTTTTCCAACCAAACTAAATCCACACCGGGCTGTACCTGTTCGGTCAAAACGTCTCTTCAATCACAGCAACTGAATCGCTTCTCATTCCAATGGACACGTGGCAGACTCTTATTGGCCCTGCATAGCTGTCACGCCGTTCTTCGTACTTCACAACTTTTGAACAGTCCTGTCAAAAAGCCTTACACAAAGTAGAAACCCTTTTTTTCCCCGAATCGCTTCCTACACTACTCATCTTTTCTTCCTCTTGTTCTCTCTCTTGCCTGCGTCTCCATTGTTTTGCATCTGTGAAGCTTGCGTTTGTAGCTGTTTTCTACTTCCCTTTCCTTCCTCTTACCTTGGTGAGTAACACAAATCTGTTCTATTTTTCTGGTTTTCGCACTTTTTTAGTCCATAACACTTGTTTTATGTGTTTTTGCAAAACATTTTGTACTTCCATTTTCTACCTTGTCTTGCATCTTCTGCAAAAACTTAGTAATAGAACCCCTCTGATTTAAGAAATAACATGAAAAACACTAGTTTTGATCCAAAATCACAATATAACCGAACTAGGAAGTTGTTTGTAGTGGATGTCAGTCTAACCGGACCAACCAACCGAACTAACTCTTTATTGCTATATTTGCAGTTCTAATAAGTCAAACCTTGAAAGCCTTAACTATGACCGAGCTACATCTAGGGGCTAAACCAGCCTTCCAAGTTCAGACCGAACTAAGAAGGCTACCCCTAGAGGCTCAACCGGGCTAACAAATGCCTTGCTGAAACCGAGCTAACAGACCCCTTGCTAAAACCGAGCTAACACCCGTAGTTCCTCACATAACCGAGATAGGATTTCATTTATTTTACCTTGATTTCTTTTTAGCACGGTTCGTCGATTTGTGCATAACCCCTTTCTTTTTTCACTTTGCAGACTTAGGTTGCCAGACACTCCTTCGCACGCTCAACCGAGCTACTCAGCGTCATTTTTTAACCGAGCTAACACAGTTAAATTATACATAAATTAAGAGTAAATGGGTAAATATAGGTTTTTAGTAGAAACACCTGGTGGCTTGGCTGAATTCCGAAGGGAGTATAACATCCCTGATGATGTTCACCTCACGTTAGCCGACCTAGATATCACACCATGGGGAAACCAAGGTTTTGTACCTTTTACCCTCCTGTCCATTATAGAAACCGGACTGAGATTCCCTGTACAACCTTTACTTTGTGAATTCCTGAGGCAAACTAGGATATGCCCCACCCAACTTTCTACAAATTCATACCGCATAATTAATGGTATGGCCGAACTAAACCGCCGAGCTGGCATTAACCTTGGCTTAGCCGAACTCTTCTATCAATATTCCATAGGATCAAAAGAAGATGGCTGGGTTTATTATCTAAGAATACGCCGCCACCGAGAGAAAATAATAAAGGACACACCAGATAAAGACTTGAACGATGATGATTTTTTCTAGGTGTCTGGAAATTTTGAAGACCACCAAGCCCAGATCCCAGGCCACAGTATAAACTGGAAGAAAGGAACCCCCGGTATAATTACCTCGGCTTTTTTGTATGCCTCCCTTTACTTCAGTTTCCTGTTCCTGAACCGAACTGACAGTTGTCTCCTTTATGCAGATTCAGCCCACCTTAAGTCACTGTACAGCTACCCCAATCTAAACATGCTTCGCGCCGCACTACGATATCCTGAAAGAAGTTGGGCCAAGCTACTGAATTTTGAACCGACGTACAGATACAGCAGTCGACGAAAAGCCAGAGTAACAGATTTCTTGCTGGAGGCGTCTCTTGAACCGGATCCAACCTTGCCACAAATTAACCTGGTCCGTACTACTGCTGAACAAGAGATGGCCAAGAGGAATAGAGTAAGGGCCCTGCTAACCGAAACACACCAAGCCGAGGTACCACCACCTAACCAGGCTCAGGAAACCGTGGTGGCCCTTCCATCTCAACAACCCTTCTCATCTCGCCCAAACAAACGTGCCCGGACTACCGTAACCGAGCAACGACTTATTGACGAAGACGAAACCTTGGATCCTCAAACCACTGTCTCAAGCCCTCTACCAAGTCCACAGCCGGAGCGTTCTGACCGGGCTAGTTCTTCCAAATGGGTTCCAAAACTCACTTTCCAGAACCGAGCCATTGAGGACACTGATTCGGTGGTTTCTGTAGAGGACCCCTTAATGGCATTCAACTTGTCCAAAAGTGTCTGCCTTCCAGCCGATATGGCGTATCATGACAACGTTACAGAGTTGCGTGCCATTCGTTCGGCTACAAAATCCATGGTTTTGGTAAGTTCTGTTTCCTACTCCCAAATTGCAACATCTTTCGGTTCGGTTTATCTGAAGACTGTACCACTCCTTTTGCAGGTCCTGCAACAGAATCATGTCGCACACAAGCGTGTGTTGGAACTTCGTAGGACCACTAAGGAGGCCATGGCAGAGGCCAAAGAAAAAACAGCCGAGCTAAAAGAGTCCAAGCGGCAGATGACCGAGCTAGAAGCCAAAGTAACCAGGCTAACCGGCCTAGTCAATTCAGTTAAAGCAGAAAAACAGAAGGCTGCAGCCGAGCTGAAAGACAAGTATCTGCGCCAACTTGCAAAGCTTGAGAAGAAGAAGGATACCGAGATCACCAAGCTAAAGGAGAGTGTGAATGACGCCGAACTCCGGGGCTTCAAGGAGGGAGAGGCAACTTATACTCAACAATGCGAAACTGCCAAAGATCTGTTCTTCAAGTGCGGATGGAGGGCAGCAGTGACACAGCTCGGTCATGGTCCGGAGACTGAGGTCTTCAATCCTCTTGCATATTTTATACCAGGCTCCATGGCGGAGTATGCTGCCGACCTTCAGAAGAAATTTCTTAAGGAAGGTGATGATGAAGACTCTGTTTCTGAGGACAACTCCCAGCTCGGTCGTCGATCTATCTCTCCAATTCCAGTGGTTTCCAACCCCCCAGCACCCGTTTCAACTATTGTGGTGCCTCCAACCGAGCCAAACCAATGGGAGCTTGTTTCAACTGAGCCCATCCCAACCGATCTTCCTGTTGAGACCGGACTCAGAGTTGAGTTGGATGCTGATCTGGATGATCTCTTTGCTTGATTGTGTATTTCTCTTTTTGTTGGACAAAAGTTTGTAACCCGGCTGAGTCCCCAGCTATTGCACCTCTGTTTGTTTTGTTTTTGAATGAATGAGAAACCTTTCATCTTTCTGTTCGGTCTGTGCCATACCTGCATCCATTTTGTATACAGACATGCATTTTCCTGCCGAGATAACTATCTCGGTCCTAAACTTGAAATATTATTATAGCTGCCAACCACTCTTTAGCCGAGATGCCTACCTCGGCCGAAGAGTACTAAGAGTTGGTTTAGTCCAGCCAACTATAATTTAGCCGATATCCTTACTTCGGCTAAAGAGTACTGAGAGTTGGTTTAATCCAGCCAACCACTCTTTAGCCGATATCCTTACTTCGGCTGAAGAGTGCTAAGAGTTTGTAGACACCCCATTTTTGACCGTCCTTAAGACTTGGACGTCACCGTTGGAACACTCGGTGATCTTCCATGTTTGTGTTCGTTTTGAGTTCCCGGAGGTCTCGGCTCCGCGCCCTACCTCAGGATTTCTCAACTCGACCGTGTTGTGTTTGGTTTTGCACCAAACACTTGTGTTTTTGCTTTAGAGGGCAGAGAGTGGCTTGTTAGCTACCCTTGACCCCCACCGGCCTTGGATTGAGGCCACCGGCCGTGCATTATTTCTACCGGCCATTGGTGAAATATACCATTGGCCGGTCGGCACTTTGTGTGGTCGGTCGACCATCTGTTTGGCTGGTGACCTCTTTTGCTGGCCGGTATTACCCTTTTGCACCCTTCATGGTGCATGCCAGCTGTGATAGCTGGAATGCACCAACCCTCTCCCCCGTGCATAAGTGTGGCTGTTTTGCACCTTTGACCCTTTTTTTGCACCCTTTGCTCAAGGCTTCTTGAGGAAGCCTTGACCCCTTGTCTTGGCTTCTTCAAGAAGCTTGCACCTTTGGGGATAGCTTCCTTTGGAAGCTTGGTTCTTTTGACTCTTTTGCAAATGCTTCTCTAAGAAGCTTGGGGCCTTTCCTTTGTCTATATAAGGAGCCTCCCCCTTCATTTGTCTTGGTTCAACAAAAAAACCAGACCTTATATGATATATATCTGACATATATCACTCTCTCTATATATATCTCCATCTCTCTCTCTTCATTTGTGTATGTTTGAGAGCTTAAAAGTGTGATTTGTTCTTACTTTTGCACTAAGGCACACACCATTACACCATACTTCGACTTTGGGAGGTGTTGAGGGTTCATTCTCGAGGTTTTGAGCTGGTTTTGATCAGAAGAAGGTGGCTGGACTTGCTGTTCTTGAGGTGTTCTTTAAGTGTAACATTTTTGCTTTAAATTTCCCAATCTTGTACTAGCTTTTTACCTGCTTTGCATACTGATTTGAGCTTCGTGTATAACTGAAAAAAGTCTTGTATTTTCATGCTTAAGATACTTCATTAAGATCATTTTGTTGTTTGGGGTCGATCTCCCCTTCTTAGGCCTTGTTTGGCCCTTTTTGTGCTCTCTTTGTTAAGCTTTGGAACCTCTTGTGTATTGGCCTTCTCACCACTGAAATCCAATGGATTTTCAGTGGTGAAAAAGGGATTTTGAGGTCTTGCATAGGGGAGGGACACCCCTCTCCCTTGGTCTCTCTTTTGTTTGCATTTTTGACTCATAAGGATAGCATGCATGATTAATTGTTCTTAGCTCCATTTCAGAGGTTTTTCGGTGTTATTTGGGCATATCTTACCTCTGTTTTTGGTCGGATTAAAGGTCCCTTGCATGCATAATATACTTGCTTTGTATTCCCCCATTTTGTCTAGAAGTGCATCATGCATTTAGCCTACCATGCTCTTATGTTTTGGGTTAGCTTTGTGAAGTTCTTAGCCATGTCTTACCATGCTTAAGGTCTATTGGGTGCTGTTTTGATCATATTTTCCATGTTTGGTATAGCCCTTTTGTATTTTGGCTTGTGAGCCTTGAGTGTATGAGTCATTAGCATGCTTTAGTTGGGTTGTTTCAAAGATTTGGAGTCATTTCACATGCCATTTCAGTCCCTAACCCATGCTTGTATGCTTACATTCATCATCACTTTCTTGCCTTGAAAGGTTGTTCTTTTGTGCCTTGGAAAGGGTCATAATGCATGCCTTGTGTTTAAGTCGTTTGGGCTGCCATATCAGTGGGTTTTGGGGCGTATTTTGATGCATGGAAACTCTGTTTTTAGTTGTGTAGCCCATGCCATGAGTGGTTGAGGTGGTGGTGGTACAATGCTCTATTGTTGGTCTTGAATCCACCTTTGTTTTGCATCCATTCCTTAGTATGATTTGGCCATGATCTATGCATACTTTAGTCTTATTTTGGAATGCTAAGGGACTGTTTTAAGCCATTTTGGTCCTTTGGGGTTTGATTGACATAGCCATGGTTTGGACCTTTTTGTTTGACTTCAAGTTTTAGTCATCATGGTGTGTCTTGCTTGCATAACATAGTGGATTTTGGCATTACCTTTTACATATTTTCAGAGCTTGTTATGCTTGTGAGTTGTCCATGCTTGTCTCTCCTTAATGCGCTTGAGAGTTGACTTCTTACATGCTTGAGTGTTGGACTTCCATATGTGTGCATTCGAAGATGTTCAGTCCACCATTTCCATGCACTTTGGCCACTGTTTATGGCAAGGCTGAAGTCTGTCCTTTATGGTTTAAATCCACCATTACATGCTTGTCACATGTCTATTGCATATTTGACTCATTTCATGTTGTCACATGCTAGTCTCATTGCATATTTGTCCATGTTTGCTACATTGCATGTTGCATACTTTAGTATATTGCACATTGGCATGTTTAGTTTGCATTGCATTTGGCATGCCTTGCTTACTTAGTTTCATGTTGCATATTTGACCCATGTTGCATATGTGAGGTACATTGCATACATGCATAGCATTTCGCTTGGTTTGGGGTGTCAAACCAAGCATGAGAGTTGAGGAGTGTTCATACTCAAAGTGATGAAACACGCCTCAACTCTCGGTCGCCAATACCCTTGACCTTAACATGATAGGGCATTGATACTCATTTGTTTTGTTGCATGCATTTACATTGATCGGCAAACTTGGCCTCTTAGGCCATCACGCATCGAAATGCGCAATTGATGGCTCGAGGGTCGAGGGCCATGCTCCCTGGAGTTCATTGCATGATAGGAAGTGTGTCTATGCATACATTTGCTTGAAAATTCCATGCCATACACTGCTTGCCCTCTGCTGCTGTCAACTGTAGGTTTCAGCAGGAAGATTTGGCCGGCCGGCAGTGTTTAGTGCCGACCGGCAAAGAATGTTTGGCCGAGAGCACAATATTTAGCCGATGAGAGTATTACCATGGCCGGTAGCATATTCTTTTGGCCGGTAACATTCCATAACACTCAAGGAGCAGTTCTGGGGACTTTCAGAATTTTCAGAGGCGCAAGGCAGTGTAAACAGAGGCAACAGTGCTATGGCAGCGAGTTTCCGGGCAAGGCGGATCGAGCATACATCATTCACGCATTCCGAGGCAGGGCTGCGGCCACCTTTCTTCTACATTTCATTTGTTAATTAATTAGAAGTTCTGTAATAATTAATTTAGTAGTATTCATTTGATTATGTAATATTTATTCGGACCCTCCGAGCGAGGGCAATTGTGTAATAAGTGTGCGTGAGTGTGCGTATGTCTTCCAACCCCGCATCTTTCTTCCCTTTTATTTACCTGCTTTCAATGGTTTGTATTAGGGCATATTTAAATTAGCATACCTTATGCTATGCATGCGTGCATTCATACATTTGTCTTGCATGCACCGGGCTCGGCTCATCATGCTAACTGCATTGTATTTCAATCCCAAATTGAATACATATTACCTGGTGTATTTCACATGCCATGTTTAGAATAGTCGAGCCTGTCTAGATTGCATCTTTGCATGTGTTACATTAGCCATTTTTAACATGAACTAGGATCATGCATATGATTACTAACTAGTTTCTGTTTTGGCTTGGAGTACTAGGTAAGTTTTTTATGCTTTAGCATGCCACATGTGTGTGAATGTTGCCATGATAGCATAATTACCATGAGGCTAGCTGCTTACGTGATATAACTGCCTGAATGCCTGTGGGTAGAGGTTGGGTTATTTGAATTGGAACAATGCATTAAATGTGAGTTTTAAGCCCACTTGGAAGTGGCAAAACCATATTTTCTAGAGCCCACTTGAGGGTTGCAAAATTCATGTCTTAGCCTACTTGCAGGTAGCACCATCAAACCATTTTCAAACAAACAAACATGAAATGTTTTGTTCCAATTCAAGCGACCCAGTCTATACTTATTTGTTGTGCGCATAACATAGTAAATCTAGGCTAATAATCGGAATAAGAACATGTAATGTTTTCAAAACAAGATATCATGGTTAGTAGAGGCCGATCTTTGATCGGGCGAGCAGGGGTGCTCATAGCTGACCTTTCCCAATCGTACCCAAGTTCCCGAGCCGAGACAACTTTGGTGATGACGGACACGTGGCCTTAGGCAACGAGCCAGGGTTTCCTAAATTTTTTCAAAAAATAAAATATTTAGATGGCGACTCTGTATCTGGCAAAGTAGTCCATGTTTGGCATCTCTTTTCTAAAAAATCTGTTTTTCTCAAAACGATTTGCCGGATTTGGACTCTTTGGTTCAGATTAAGAACTGTGACAATTTGAGTCTGAACTGTGGTAGACCCACAAATAGAACAGAACGGGGACTCATCCTCCCGGGGCGTTCGGGGACGTCTACAGAGTTGGTTTAATCCAGCCAACCACTCTTTAGCCGATATTCTTACTTCGGCTGAAGAGTACTAAGAGTTGGTTTAATCCAGCCAACCACTCTTTAGTCGATATCCTTACTTCGACTGAAGAGTATGGAGAGTTGGTTTAATCTAGCCAACCACTCTTTAGCCGATATCTTTACTTCGGCTGAAGAGTACTAAGAGTTGGTTTAATCCAGCCAACCTCTATATTGGTTATTCCAACCAACTTAGAATAAAGTGTTTGGTTATTCCGACCAAATGTCCTGCAGCCTGGATCCTTATCCTGGGCTTAGGAGGGGTGTTGGTTTTTCTAGCCAACCTTTAGATTGGTTTTTCCAGCCAATCTAAAGTAAAGTGTTTGGTTATTTCGACCAAACGTCCTGCAGCCTGGATCCTTATCCTAGGCTTAAGAAGGGTGTTGGTTTTTCCAGCCAATCTTTAAGTTGGTTTTTTCGGCCAACTACTTTTTCAATGCCCCTAGTCTACTAAAACAACTTTTACAGAATAAAGATACTTATGCTGAAAAGAAAACTACTTGTTTTATTGGGGAAAAGAAAAATTACAGGTATTCTAAAGAAAAGCTAAAAATAAAATAACTTGAGATTGGCAGTATTCCATGGCCTGGGAATTGCCTTGCCGTCCTCATCTTCTAAGTGGTATGCCCCTTTGCTGGCTAACCCAACGACTTTGTAAGGTCCTTCCCAATTGGGCCTTAACTTGCCATCTCCCGAAACCACGGTGTTTCCCATTACTTTGCGCAGTACCCAATCTCCGATCTTGAATTGCCTTGGATGCACTGTTTTGTTGTATTTCCTGGACAACTCTTGTTGGTATGAGGCAATGTGAACCAGTGCTCTTTCTCTTCTTTCTTCGGTGAGGTCGAGTTCCAATGTTATGGCCTCCCCATTCAAGTCTGGATCAAAATTTTCGCTTCTAATTGTGGGGAGGCCAACTTCCAGTGGGATTACCGTTTCCATGCCATATGCTAAAGAGAATGGTGTCTCTCCAGTTGATCGCCGAGGTGTGGTATGGTAAGCCCACAGAACATGAGGCAGTTCCTCAGCCCACTTGCCTTTTGCTCTTTCTAACCTCTTCTTCAATCCATCCAAGACAACCTTGTTTGATGCCTCTGCTTGGCCATTTGCTTGGGGATACGCTGGCGTAGAATTGTAGAACTCTATCTTGTATTCTTCGCAAAAGCCTCTAAAGATTCTGCCATCAAACTGAGTGCCGTTGTCTGATTTAGGGCTTTAGGTATGCCGAACCGAGTGATGATATTCTGCCAGACGAACTTCTTCACATCTTTTTCCTTGATTGATGCCAATGCCTCTACTTCCACCCACTTTGTGAAGTAGTCTATCGTTGCGAGAAAGAACTTCCTGTTTCCGGGTGCTGTTGGAAGTGGTCCTACTATGTCCAAGCCCCACATTGCGAAGGGCCATAGGCTGGTCAATGGTAGGAGCTCTCTAGCTGGCTGATGTATTTGGTGTGCGAACTTTTGACATTTCTCGCACTTCTTCACATACTTCTCCGAGTCTGCCTGCATGTATGGCCACCAGTATCCTTTCGAAATGGCTCTGTAAGCTAAAGATCTTCCTCCTTGGTGGCTTCCGCACACACCTTCGTGTATCTCGAATAAGAATGCTTCCATTTTGCTAGGGTGAACACACTTTAGATAAGGTCCTGAGAATGACTTTTTGTATAATGCCATAGAAGGGGAGAGCCAAAATCGCTGCGACTTTGCTCTAATTTTGTTGGCTTCTTTCTTCTCTTTCGACAGTACGCCGTCTTTTAAGAATGCTATGATGGGATCCATCCAAGAAGGGCCTAGTTCGGCGCAACATACCTCTTCTGCTTCAGGGTCTTCAATGCTTGGTCTTGGTAAGTAGTCAATAAGCAACGGATGAGGGATGGATGTATCTGTCATTGAAGCAAAGCCTGCTAGTTCGTTTGCTCTGCTGTTTTGCTCCCTACCAATCTGTTCTATCCGCACTACTTCAAATTTCTTGATTTCATTGCGGACTAAGTCTTGGTATTTGGCCATCCTGTCATCCTTTGCCTCGTAGTCGCCTAATATTTAGTTTACCACCAGCTGTGAATCGTTGTAGACCATTAGTTCAGTGGCCTTCATGTAGAATGCTGATTTGAGACCTGCAAGAAGCGCTTCATATTCTGCTTCGTTATTTGATGCTGGGAAGCCAAGGTTGACTGCTTGCTCGACAACCAGGCCGTCTGGTGAGATGAGGACTATGCCAAGTCCTGCACCATGCCGGTTGGATGCTCCTTCCACAAAGAGCTTCCACATCTCTCCAACGAACAATTTTCAGCAAGTGGAGGGATCAGATGATGCCGTGGGGTCAAGAATGTTGCTGGTGTTTTCTTCAAGGTTCATGCTTACTGTTTGCCCCTCGCAATCTGATTGAACCAAGTCTTTATTTGGTGGTGAGTCTTGGCTTGGTGTAACATGGTTCGCTTCTTCCTTGCTTGCTTTACTTTGGTCTGCCTTGGGGTCTGACTGAATATCCTGCACCGGGGGTTACGCTATTCCGGCGTCAACTTCTATCCCTAGTTCGGTTGTGTCAGTCAGGTCGACTGGGCAGATATGATGACTTCCTGGGGTAAATTCTACGACAAAGTCTGCTAAAGCTTGGGCCTTTATCGCGGTTCTAGGTTGGAACTTGATGTCGAATTGTCCCAATTCTACTGCCCACTTCAAGATTCGCCCGGAAAAGTTCGCCCTCTCAAACAAAGCTTTTAATGGGAAAGCTATGAGGACAACTATGGTGTGGGCGTGAAAGTAGTGCGACAACTTCCTTGAGGCCATCATCAAGGCCAAGGCCAGTTTTTCCAGTGGCAAGTACCTTGTTTTGGCGCCCAGCAATGTCTTGCTGACATAATAGATGGGTAGATGTTGGATTCCTTCCGCACGGACCAACACTGCGCTAATTGCGTGCTGAGAGACTGCCAGGTACAGGAAGAGTTCTTCTCCAGGTATTGGGGTCACCAGTAGTGGTGGTGAAGACATGTATTCTTTCAAGCTTTCCAGAGCGCGGTCGCATTCTTCGTCCCACTCGAACTTGGCTTTTAATGCTTGAAAAAATGGTCGTAGTCTGTCTGACGACCGGCTAATGAATCGGTTGAGTGCAGCCGCCATGCTGGTGAGATGCTGCACTTCTTTTATTGAGTTAGGCCTTTCCAGATCCTGAATTGCTTTGATCTGGGAGGGGTCTGCCTCAATATCCCGGTTGGTCACTAAGAAGCCTAGGAATTTGCCAGATCCTACACCGAACGCGCACTTGGATGCATTAAGGTGCAGCTTGTGCCTCTTCAGAATCTGGAACATCTCACCTAGGTCCCTTAGATGGTCATTCTCATCCTTGCTCTTGACCACCATGTCATCGATGTAAGCCTCCATTGTTAGGCCTAACAACGGCTCAAACATCTTGGTGACCATTCTCTGGAATGTTGCCCCTGCATTCTTTAGGCCAAAGGGCATGACCTTGTAGCAATACAGTCTTCTTGGAGTTGTAAAGGACGTGACCCCCTGGTCTGGTTCGTACATGGCGATCTGATGGTAGCCTCTGTATGCATCAAGAAAGCTAAGTCGGTTGTGCCCCACCGTTAGGTCTACTAGTTGATCTATCCGTGGTAGGGGAAAGCTGTCCTTTGGGCATGCTTTGTTGATTGTCTTATAGTCGACGCAGACATGCCATTTGCCATTCTTTTTTGGCACCACGACTGTGTTGGAAATCCATCTGGGGTAGTGCACCTCTCTGATAGCTTCTGCCTCTAGTAGATTTCCCACTTCTTCCGCCACTATTTCGGCGTGGTGGAGTGCCGATCCACGAGTGCGCTAAATGATTGGTCTGGCGGATGGGTGGACATTGAGTTGGTGACAGATAAAGTTTGGATCAATGCCTGGCATGTCGTAGGGTGTCCAGGCAAACACTTCGATGTTAGAGGTCAAGAATTCCAAGATCTCTAATCTCTCAGTGCTGGACAACGACGAACTGAGCAAAAAGAACTTGTTAAAACCTATTACCTACTTCACCCACTAAACCTAACCCACTACACCACTACCACCTCACCTACTCCACTAAACCTAACCCACTACACCACTACCACCTCCACTTCACCTACTCCACCTACCACCTCCACTTTACCTACTCCATCTACCACCTACTACCACCTACTCTTCTATATATAGGAATCATTGTAACATTCAATAAATCAATCAATCAATAATACATCAATTTATTTTTTCATGGTATCAGAGCAAGGTTAAAGATCTTGGTGTTCTTCGCCTTCCGGCGGGCGGCAACCTTGCCTTGACCGCCCGCCGGATCTCAACCAATTCAAACCTCCCTCTTGAGTCTTGGCCGAAAGGCGTTTGAGAAACTCGTAGGTAGTGATCATGGTGGTTGCTGACATTGACATGGAAGCCCAGCGAGGTCCAAGTCCTCTGTAACAAGCCATCCATCCACCTTCTCTTACCAAATTCCGACCAGTTTGTCGCATTGTTGGTACCCCTTTACGCCCATTATCATTCTCATCTCCATCCAAAACCTGTAACCTTGTCTTGATTGTATCAAGTGGCATCGTAATCAAAGCCGAAACCCCACCTGCCATGGCTGCACTCACCCCCTGAACTGCCATTACAGTCTTCGAATCTGGTCTAAAACTGTTCCCACCATTCTCATTCCTGCACGAGTCATCGTGTTGCAGTTTTCGCCGTCGTCGACGAGCGTGTCAGCGCAGATCCATCCTCTGGTGGTCTTCAACAGCTGTGACTGCTATGTCCGGCGACCCGACCAGGCCGAGCGAATCATCGGCACTCTTCTCGGCTCCGTCTTGCCTGATGGCACCGTTGATATTCGCAACTCTTACGCCGTTCCTCACAGTCATCAGTCACAAGAAGCAAACCGGACCATGCGACGGCGTCGGAATCCTCGGCATCGCATGGTCCTTCGGCGGCATGATCTTCGTCTCGCGACTCTCATGTCCCTGTTTTGGCACCTCTGCCAATTGGGTTTGCAGTGTTTACGGTTCACTTGGCTACTATTCCTATTACTAGGACTGGGATCAACCCTGCTAGGAGCTTTGGTGCTGCTGTTATCTACAACAATAAAAAAAAAAAAAAGTCTGATCTCTTTATCTGCTGTTATCCGCAGCAACCCCACCAACTAAAAAGAGAATAACCCAAAAGAAAAAGAAAAAAAAAAAAAAGAGTTGCCTGATCTCTTCATCTCTCTCTCTCATCTTTCCACTTTCAAGCCCACGGTTTTGATCCAAACCAGCATATAGTTTCTAAGACACCCATGTGGGCTTGTCCCCTCTCTCCACCGTTTGATTCCCACTTCATTATTTTTATTTATTTTCTCCAAATCATTTTTACTCTCTTTCAAATATCCACTCTACAATAATATCTCTTTCTCAAGAAATCCACCCTTACTCTCTCGTTTTGATTTCACATATATTCTTCTTATTTCTTTCTTTTTATTTTTCTTTCACTTTATTTTTCATTTTTTTTTTCATTATTATTATTTTTTTAAAAAAAAATAAAAATAAAAAAAAGGCAGAAGACGAACTGCAGACCAAACTCATTTTATTCATATCGGGGCTCACCCCGATCACCATTTTACACCAAAAAAAAAAAAAAACCAACACAAATCGGAACAGTGGGATTTTTCTTCTCTACTCTGCCGCCGATCTTTTCTTCTTGCCTCCGTCCTGGGCGGCCCTTGACGGAGTTGCCTCCGTGTTTCCCACTCCACTGGGCACGATCACTCCACCCTGCTCCTCCACTGCAGCATATGGCGGCCCTCCAAATCGGAACATAACGGTGGCCTTCCGCTTCAGCTCCTTATTTTCCGCCTTTAGCACACTTATCTCTGCCCGCGCATCCTTATACATGCGCTGGAGCAGAGCCAGTTGGGCGTTTAACTGCTGCACCTCATCTGTCCTACTCTGCAGCCGGTGCGACAAGTTTGTGACCGCAGTCATGGTCTCCACACATGACTTCAATGTATACTGGTTGGCCTCAATATCCGTTTGCACTGCCATTTTTTGCTCCACCAACCGCATCGGAAAGTTCAACGGAGCAAAACCAGAGGTGTTTGGTTGAGGTTCACGGGCCACCGCACCAGTTCTCTCTCCTGTTGACTCGTTGAGGTCGGGAAAGAGAGTGAGCAGACCACGGGAAGAAGAGGCCATGTTCTGGGTAGCTGAACGGGAAGAAGAGGCCATGTTTTTTGGGTTGCTAAGTGTTTCAGAGAAGCAGCGATTACCGATTGGTACTGTCAGACAGGGTTGGTTACAGAGTGGTTCAAGATTTGCAGCTCTTCGAGACAAGCTCTCTGAGAATGCAGAGGTTTCAACTGGTTTGTTATGCTTCCAAGCCTCCGCTTCGGTTTATAAAGACCCTGACGAAGAGGCCGACACACGTTCTGTCGGTCACGTGCATCGCCGCGTGTCTGGCGCGCCTTTTGATGGCTCGCCGCTCGATGATTTCTGTCGGGCACATCTTTTGATAAAGTGGGTGCGCCTTTTGAGGGCGCGACTTTTGAGGGCTCGATATATATATATCTACATGTATATCTTTTGGGCAGCCTATATACACACTTATACAGTGTCTTCTACATCGGTCCGACATGACCCCATAAACTGTCTTCTACATCGGTCCGACATGACCCCGTAAACTGTCTTCTACAGCGGTCCGACATGACCCCATAAACTGTCTTCTACATGGGTCCGACAAGACTCTGTAAACTGTCCCGACATTGATTCCGGTTAGCTCCTTCATGGGTCCGACAAGACTCTGTAAACTGTCCCGACATTGATTCCGGTTAGCTTCTACATCGGTCCGGTGTGACCTCGTCACCTGTCCAGACTTTATCTGCTACAACGGTATGACACCACCATACAGTGTCCTCTACAACGTTATGACACCACCATACATTGTCCTCTACCACGTTATGACACCACCATACAGTGTCTTCACCAACGGTCTGACACCACCATACAGTGTCTTCACCAACGGTCTGACACAGCCATACAGTGTCTCCTATTCTCTTTTATTTTTATGTATTTTCTTGTTTTGTTACTCTCTCCAAACTCAAGTTGGTTAGTTCCTATCCCCCTTGAGTTTGCGGGGGGCTGTTAAAACCTATTACCTACTTCACCCACTAAACCTAACCCACTACACCACTACCACCTCACCTACTCCACTAAACCTAACCCACTACACCACTACCACCTCCACTTCACCTACTCCACCTATCACCTCCACTTTACCTACTCCATCTACCACCTACTACCACCTACTCTTCTATATATAGGAATCATTGTAACATTCAATAAATCAATCAATCAATAATACATCAATTTATTTTTTCAGAACTTATCCGGGTTCTTTTCATCTATTCTTACCTCTACCAAGTCTTCCACCGCTTTTTGATCAGCTGCTTTGCAGACATCTGCGAACAGTTCATTGCTCTCAGGTTCTTCCACTGAATGAACATATCCCTTGGCAACACGGTTGCCATTAACTGTGACGAAGCATTGTTTGGACATAATTTGATCTCCAAAGACCTCTTCAATCACTCCGGCTTCGTTGGGGAACCGCATTACTTGATGGTAGGATGATGCTACTGATTTCATGGCATGGAGTCATGTTCTTCCCAAGATTATGTTGTAAGTGGAAGGGACCTTTAATACCCGAAATTCCACTTGTTTTGTCACGCTTCCTGCCCTGACTAGAAGGATAATCTTACCGACTGGCCACTCTGGCATTGAGTTAAATACGATCAGGGGGGATACAGCTGGTGCCAAGTTTTTTTCCTCCAATTTCAGTTGTTTGAAGGTGTCGTAGTACATTATCTCACACGAGCTACCTTGGTTTATCAAAATTCGCTTGACGTCGTAGTCCTTAATAAGGAGGGTGACAATTAGTGCATCGTTGTGAGGGCAATATATTCTTTCCAAGTCCTTGTCTGAAAAAGACATGACGTTCGTGGCCTCTGTTCTCCCATTTTTGATGGTAGGTTGGGCACTCAGTACCTCTCTTAAGTGCTCAGCCTTCTTTATCATGCCCTTGAGCTCACATACGCGCTCAGGTTCGAATACTCCATGTATCACATTGATCACGCCTTGAGGTGGGGCTTCGATTGGCATTTCATTGGGGTCATTGTGGTCCTGGGGGGCTGGTTGCGTCCCCCCTTCAATGTATTTATCCAGGTGACCGGCTGCCACCAACTCCTCCAGATGCTGTCTCAATGGCATGCAATTTTCAGTGCGGTGCCCCTTTTCTTTGTAAAAGGTGCATCTCGATCTTTCATCGTAGTCTTTCTGTGCTTCTCCTAGCTTAGCTGGCCATCTGACGAAAGGCTCATCGCGTATTTCGCTCAGAATCCGATAGATCGATTTCTTGAATGCCGTGGTTATGGCAGTGCGGACTCTCAACCATCTTTTATCCTGGTCCTCTCCGTTGTCTCGCCTGCCTTGTCCGTTTCTGCTCGGACGGTCTACCGCGTTGACCTTTGTCGAGGCCTTTTTCTCTGGTACTGCGATGGCGCCAGATTTTGTTTTGGCACGGACGCTATCCTCTTCCACCCTGATGTGCTGATGCACTCTTTCAATCAAGGCCTCCATGGTGAGGGGCAGTGTCATGGTGATTGAGTCCCTTAGTCTGTTCCCAACTAGAAGGCCTCTTTTGTACTATGTAATGGCGAGATTGGTGGGGCAGTCCCCAATCTGGTTGAATGTCTCCCAGTAGCGACTATTGTAGGATCTTAGTGTCTCCTTTTCGCCCATGTCGATGGAGAGTAGCTGGTCAATCTCCGCCGGGGTTTTGGTGTTCGTTCTGAACCTTGTGACGAACGCCTCCGCCAATTGTGCCCAGGAGGCTATGCTGCCTTCTGGAAGTTTTTCGAACCAAGTCAAGCCTAGGTCACCAAGGCTTGATGGGAAGAGGATGCACATCAAAGCCTTATTTCGCCGATATACCGCCATAACCTGGCGGAAGTGGCTTAGGTGTATGTAGGGGTCCGTTTTCCCCTCGTACATGGTGAATTTGGGCTGAAGGAAGCCAGAAGGTAGGGGCGCGTTTTCAATTGCCGGAACGAACGGCGAGGTTTGCAGCCTCGCTAATGCTTTGTCCGTTGGTTCGTAGACAGGGCGTGGTAACGGCATTCCGACCTCGATGTTTCTATGCGACCGAGGAGCCAACCGCTGAAGGGCAGATACCCTGCGAGGGTTGCGCGCCCTAGTATCCTCCTTCCATTGTGCCCTTTCTTCCAGCATGGTCCGCAAGTCGGATGATCTTGGTAACTGCGTCTGCCTGGATGATATCTGGTGTGTGCGTGAGGGCCGATAGGTGCTTCCCTCAGTATACGACCTCTCAGTCCTCATTCTCTCAGATCTAGAGCAACGAGTCCTGGAGGTTCTAGATTGAGTATCGCCTGTCCTAAGGCTTCTATTCTCTGCTTGTGATGGTGTGGAATGCCTGCCACGGTCTTCTGAGCGGCGAGGGGTGTCTTGCTTTTGCGCCCCTCTCCTGTCACCACTCCTTTTCCCTTCAGCTGGCGCTTCATAATCTCCATGTCCGCTGCCATCCGTCGTATCAATTCGTCCTGCTCCTTCACGCGGTCCTCCAGAGCTTGAGGATCAATCCTCCGCTTTTGTCTGTCAGGACTTTGTGAACGAGAGTGACGGGGGCTGTTATTCCGCCTCCCCCTAGCATCCCTCCTGGGATTCTGTCGTTGTGGCTCCAAGTCTGCCATAGGAGGGATAGAAGGTAGGCCTTCACGCCTTGCACCCCCTTTGGTGTTTGTCCGTCGATGGCGGACTGCGGTAAATCTTCATTGTGCGCCATTGCTTCTAAAGAGGTAAAGCTTGATCAAGAGGTTTTGTCCTTGTCTGAATTCCCACAGACGGCGCCAATTGTACGGGAAAGAAATAAACCTTATCGTGTAATCCTGTTGATCAAGATTGCGCTCCTCCGTACGTCGTCGCTTTATTCCCTGAAAACACAAACGTGAGCTAGCCGGCGGGTGTGTGCCGGATACCTCTCCGATGCCTAAGTCAGCAAAATAGACAAATAGATAAAAAGTTCTGCGTATTCGAGAATCAAAGTTGTGTTACCTCTCCATAGGTGATGTTATGAGCTTTTATAGGTTCCGCGTGGCACAATCCTAGTAGGACTCTTACTCATCCATGTAGAGTCCTCCTAGGAATCACATTCCTAAAACACCCCCTCACTGCTTAAACCAAGTGAGATAGTTTTTCCATGGTCGGACTCCAATATGACCGAGGTAAGCATAGCTATGCTAAGCCGCAGATCAGACCGGGATAACTCTCGGTTCCTCCTGTACAAGCCATAGCATGATTGGACCGAGCTAATAATTAGCATGGTTCCGACCGATCTAATACCACTGCGCCATGACCGGTATAACTTTTAGTATGGTGACCGAGCTAACCGTAGCTCTTTGGGACCGGAATAACTTCAAGCCTCATTTGGACCGGAATAACTTCATGGCCATTTTACTCAGTCCTTCGTACTGTGGCCCATAACGGCCCATTGCCCAGCTCGGCCCAATTTTCTTATAAATTACCCTCTCATAACCCATATATAAATCATTATGAAAAAATTATTTTACAAGAAAAATAAATTAATCTAGAAAGTATATTTTTTTTTTCAAAATATATATAACATTTAATTTTTATTTTTATTTTTAAAAAAATGACATATACCTCTTGTATTAATAAAATACTCAATAAAATTGATATATTGAGAGTAGTTTGTTTAATGGGTATGTTATTATTATTTTTAAAATTTATAATAAGTTACTTTTTTTTTGAAAATGTCGGTTTCAAATTAAACCAAGCTGTATTTAAATAGTTTAATTTGATCAATTTCATAATTTTAATGAGTTAATTATATTTTAATTTGTTTAGAATTGTAGCCAATAACTTAATATTGATTTCATGCTAAATCGATCCTAGCCAGACCATATTAACCCCTCGTTGTGAGCTTTGTTAGCCTTCCTCCACCAGCAAAGAAAAATTATTCAAAAGTCATGATAAGCAATCAACCAGTTAAAAATAAATAAAGGGCGAATTACATCAACAGTTCTTATAATTTGAGACTTGTGTCACTTTGATCTCTGACTTTGCGATTGTGACACATTTGATCCTAAATTTGGAATCTTGTTCCAAATAAGGACAACTGAAGATGCCATCGCTCAATTTTAAGGGCAAAGTCGTCAATTTGATAAAATATAAACTAATTTGACAAATCAAAAAGATATTTTTGAATTTTTAAAAATAATTTTACCTACCAAAGATAAAATTACGTAAAATTGATAAATCTTTTAGATATTTATTTTATTTTTTTTACCAAATTAGTCTTTATCATGTGTTTACATGATAATCATGTAATGAGTGGTTGTTAGGCTTTTAATGTGTAATCGATATATTCAATATATGAAATGCTTTTAGTTTTGATTTGTTTAATTTAATGAATTAATTTAATAATGATATCAAAGTTGTCGCTATATTTGACTTTGGAAAAAATAGAAACTAATTTAATGAAAATAAAAACAACTACCTATTACATGATCATCATCCAAACACATAATAAATATTAATTTGGTAAAATAAATAAATAAGAAATTTATCAAATTTATATAATTTTATCTTTAGTGGGTAGAAATAATTTTTAAAAATTCAAAAATATTTTTTAACATTTATTTTTATCAAATTAGTTTATATTTTATTACATTGACGACTTTGCCCTTGAAATTGAGCAATGATATCTTCAATTGTCCTTATTTGAAAAATGTTTTAGTTTTGAATTTTTTAATTTAATGGATTGGTTTAATAATGATATCAAAGTTATTGTCATATTTGACTTTTGAAAAAATAGAAACTAATTTAATGAAAATAAAAATAACTAACCATTACATGATTATCATCCAAACACATAATAAACATTAATTTGGTAAAATAAATAAATAAGTAAATAAATATCTAAAAAATTTATCAATTTTACATAATTTTATCTTTAGTGAGTAGATATAATTTTTAAAAATTCAAAAATATTTTTTGATATTTATTTTTATCAAATTAGTTTATATTTTATTATATTGACAATTTTACTTTTGAAATTAAATAATGGTATCTTCAATTATCTTTATTTAAAACAAAATTTAAAATTTAAGATTAAATGTGTCACAATTAAAAATTTAAAGATTAAAGTATACATACCGTTAGAATAATTTATCTATAAGTAAATAATAAGTAATGAGCAACCAACAACAGGGCAGAAAGGATAATAAACCACAATATGGAGGGCAATTGGGCTTTAGACACGTTTGTCATCTTGTGTTAGATTGATGCTGGTTTCCTTTCTTTATATATGTTATAGACTATGAAGATGTCTGGGCCTTTTCGTAGAGAAGTATGCGGGCCTTGTAAAGACAACTTAATGGGCCATAGGTCCATATAGTCAAATTTTAGAAATTATTATCGTTTATGATGGAGGTTGACGTTTTAATTTTATAAACTTTTAAGTTTGGGATTAAAAAATTTTATTTGTGATAGATTTTTTGACTTTTGTGAGAAAAAAAATAAAATAATTATGATTTGAATATGATATTTTAGAAAAAATTACTCATAAATCCCATTTTAATAAATGCTGCTCAAGTTAGTCCTAAGTGTTTTTTCTTAAACCATTTAGTCTTTTTTATTTTTGGTATGATATATTATATATAAAGTTTACATTTTTACCCACCACTGAACAACATCATCAACATCACCATCCGAATCAATCTCTCTCATCTCGATTTTGAAACCCTAGTTTTCTCTCTCTAGACTCTCTAATGGCACCCAAAGTAGCAGCAGAGGAGAAGCCCGCAAAGAAGAAGCCAGCGGAGGAGAAGAAGTCCACGGTGGCGGAGAAGGCTCCGGCGGAGAAGAAGCCAAAGGCCGGGAAGAAGCTGTCGAAGGAAGGCGGAGCAGCCGCCGAAGACAAGAAGAAGAAGAGGTCGAATAAGAGCGTTGAGACTTGCAAGATCTACATTTTCAAGGTTTTGAAGCAGAGCTTCTTGATGATCCTGGTGAAGTTGGAGATGAAACTGCTTTTGCTTTGTCTAGTTTAATTTCAGAAAAGGAGGACCTACAAAAGTTAGCATTTTAAGCAAATGTTGTTGATAAACTTTGCAACCACTTGCAGAAAGGTTCATTACAAGCCAAGCGTATTCAAGGAATATTGTTGGCATTGGCTGATCTGTGTTTGCAGTTGGAAAGCTGCAGGTCTTGGTTCGATTTTTGATGATGTTTCAAATTAATGAATTTGATGAAACACCCACAAACACCCACAATCTGATGAATCTGATGTTCTAATGAATTTGATGATGGATCTCGAGCAAGGCTATGAGGATCATGAATTATAGTTTCAATTTTTTTTTAAATGAATCTGATGTTTGAAACACCCACAAACATCAATGAATCTGATGTTAGATTAATGAATCTGATGTTGGAATATGATGTTTTGATGATGTTTGCCGATTTTTGATGATGTTTTGATGATGAGAAATTTTTTTAAAATGAATTTGATGTTCTGATGTTACTGTTGTTCACGATGTTTTGATGTTACTGTTGTTCACGATGATGTTTGATGATGATTTGATGATGTTGCCGAGTTTTGATGATGGTAAATTTTTTTAAAATGAATTTGATGTTTGAAACACCCACAAACATCAAAAACATCGGATGTTTGAAAAAGGAAGAAAATCTAAAAAAGGTCTATAATAAGTTTTTTGGACAATTCGGTAAATTACACATAAACACCAATCCAAAATTACCCCTCAATTACTGACCCAGACGCGTAAAAAAATGGATACTAATGTCTTTACACATAAAATAGGACCTATTAGTCTAACAAAAAAACGTCGGGACTAAATGGATTAACATTATCAAATTAGGGATTTAATGGTGCTTTCCCCTTTATCTTATTAGATTAAAAAGTTTATTTCATTTTTTGGGACTAAAATGTCTCATCTATCTATACTATATATTAAGCAAAATGGGGTTTTTAATTCCCAAGGCATGTGGGAACATCAATATCCCAATCTGAATTTTCTAAATTTTTTATTTTAAAAAAAAAACTCAGCATTTATTAATTTGATCAAAATCTCCTTATTAGCATTTATTAATTTTTTTCAATCCACATATCTTTCTATATGTCTACATTTATTGATTTGGTCAAAATCCTTTGATCAGCATTTAAAATCTCCTCATATAAATAATTATAGATACAATCCGTATATAATTACCGCAGTCTCATTTTTAACTTCCCCCATAATTTATATATTACTCCCTCCGTCCAAAAATATTAGTCCCTTATTCCAATTTTCACTGTCCCAAAATATTAGTCCCTCTTCAAAAATCAAGTACAAAAATAATATAAATTTCTTATTTTGCCATTCTTTTAAATTAATAAACAATATAAAAAGTACAATTATGATATTGATATTCTCAAAAAATGTACTATCAAAAGGATAATTTTGAAAAATTAATTTTTTTTAAATGCAATAATTGTACTATAAAAAAAAATTGAATTTCCCAAAAAGGACCATTATTTTGAGATAGAGGGAGTAAAAAAAATCTAAAATAAATAAAAATACCAATAATTATCCGTGCCTGCATAGCAGGGTGATACGCTAGTTTAAGCCAAACGAAGGCTAGAACAACAAAACGAGGGCGTTCTGGAAAACCAGGGTGGTATGATTCCTGTGTGTGTGACTTGTGAAGAAACCCATCAGAGGAGGGAGAGAGAGAGAGAGAGAGAGAGAGAGAAGATGGGAGCTGCTTCGTTCAGGTGGATACTGCAACTACACAAGGACGTTCCAAAAGCAGCGAAGTTGTACTCAGAGGGCTTGGATTTCAGCATTAATGTCTGCACTCTTCGTTGGGCTGAACTCCAATCTGGTTCTCTCAAACTCGCCCTCTTACATTCCCCCAGGTTTCTTTCTTTCTCTCTCCTTCTTTCTTACATGGGTGTCAATCATTTGCTCTGTTACTTGATACCCTTTTCCTATTTTTGATTTTTAGTTCCATTTTTCGTCAATTCAAACCAATACATGAGATTTTTGTGGGTATACAAGTATAAAAATTGTTTTCTTTTATTTATTCTTCACTAGATAATAGTACCCAATTGCCTGTATTTCATGATGATCTGTATTAATTGATTAACAAATTTTCCTTCAGAGGATAAAGAAAGGAGGATTGGGGTGCTTCTATTTACGCACCACATTTTAATCTCAAGGAACACCATTAATTGATTATTCTTTATTACAATAATGACTTTACCTAAAATGACTAAAATGACCACAAAAGAATATCAATACACACCTTAGTTGAATGCACAACATCCAAACCCTAACCCTAGCCACCATTGTTGTAAGTCAATCGGAGAAACCCTCAGTGGTGGTGTCAGGGCTGGCGGCGGAGGATCCGGCAGTGTCTTGAGATGCAATCGGCGGCCAAGAGTTGGTGACGGTAGAGTGGCACGGCGAGTTCACGGCAGTGTGTAAATGGAGCATCTTCAATTTCCCCAAAGTTAAAGCTAGGGCACTGTGGAGCAAGTACTTCAAAGTCGGAGGCTACGATTGTCGCCTCTTGGTTTACCCTAAAGGCAACTCTCAAGCTCTTCCTGGTTACATCTCAATCTACCTCCAAATCATGGACCCTAGAGGCACCTCTTCTTCCAAATAGGACTGCTTCACTAGCTATCGTCTCGCCATTGTCAATCCCCTCGACAAATCCAATTCGATTCATAGGGATTCTTGGCACCGCTTCTCTAGCAAGAAATCTCATGGTTGATGTGATTTCAAACCCTCTGCCTTGATTCTTGACCCTCAATCTGGTTTTTTTGTTGAATAATGATTCAATTCTTATTACTATTGATATACTTGTATTGAATGAATCGGTTAATTTTTCCCGTGATAACATTGAAAGACAATCCAATTCGATGACCTCGTCAGTTGTGAGTGGACCAGTTGGTGATGGTTTGCGATGACAAAAGGAAGGGTTGACAGCGGTGGCCATGGTTGGCGTTGATGGTAGTTGCCGATGATGGCTGCTGCCGCCGGTGGTAAGTGTCTAACAGTTAGGCTTTTTTTTTTTTTTAAATTTTTTTTTTGAATTTGAGGTGTGTACGAAGTGGTGTGGGACTAAGGACAAAAATGGAACGATGTGGTATGTGTTGAGAAAAATTATATTTTTTTAAATTATTAAAGGTATGAACTGAGCAGTGGTGTGCCTTGATACAAAATATGGTGTGTTAAATAGAGGCACTCAGGATTGGGTCCGTTTGCTTGCTTTTTCATTTTTTCCATTTTCCATTATTATTATTATTATTTTGGGTAAACAAAACAATTGAAAATTTAAAAAAAAAAAAAATTTCTTTTTATGCATTTTTTTGTTTCTTTTTTTTGGGTGCAATTTTTGTTAGGTGACTCGGGTTTTTTCATCAAATGTTTGAGTGTGATTATAAACTCAGAAAATGCTATAAGTACCAAATTTTCTACTAAATAAATAACTAAATGTCTCACATGGTGTGGGGTATACAAAATTGTTGATCTCACACTTATGTAAGACATTTGGTCATTTATTTGGTAGAAAATTTAGTATCCTAGCATTACCCTTATAAATTCTCATGCCATTTTTGGGAGCACATAAATAAGTTGCTTATTAGCTTATCTAAGTCATTATTAACTCTCTAATTTTTTTGCACGTGTTTTCATATACCCAAAACAATCAAGTATCTATGCATAGGAATAATCTCAACTTTCATTTAGGATTTATACATTGATAGAGGCTAGAATTGTACTCAAATTATTGCTGTTTGTTGAGGTTGTTCATTGGATCAACAGAAAAGAGAACCGATTTTACCCTGGACCTGTAATACTGAGATTAGGTCAATAGCTAGTTCTTTTGAGGAATGGGTGATAAGGCTGGCTGATCTAATGTTATGACAGAAGGTAGGAACAATTGGTCCTTTAGGGGCAAGGTGAAACTATTACTAGGTCAGTCTGGTTGGTTTTTTGCACCTAGCTTTGACGTTAGTGTCTATATTCCGATTCATCCAATTTTTTCAAGGGTTACATTTCGTATGATGGGAGTTACAGGTGTGTTGAGCATGGCTTTGCTATGTGCAATTCATGGTGCTATTATCATAGAAAATATTTTATTTGAAGAAGTGAAGCTCTAGTTCTTGTTCTGTTCCAAGTATTGCCGCTACTTTCACAGTTACACTCGAACCGCTAACTCATTTAGGAAATTCATGATGATGGTGAGACATCCTTCTCAAATCACTGCTTGCATCACTTTTGTTATTCTCAAATCCATTCTTGGATCATTCCCCGCAATATTTTAAGCAAATCTCAGGGGGTGTATTTGTAATTTACCCTTTATTTATCAATATTCTACATGGAAAACATTGTAATGTTTCTGGCTTGCTTCTCAATGTGATGGTATATTTACTTGGAAATTAATTTTCCTTTGACAGATGTTTAAAACTCATACTAAATTTTATTTCTTTATCTATGGCTGAATTGGAATATAATTTAATTGAATTAGATGCTAATCCAAGCTTTTCAGTGAACATGCCATGCAGAAGGGGTACTCATCACTCTTATCCTTTACAGTGACGGATATTAACAGTACGGTGACAAAGCTAATGGCTTTGGGTGCAGAGCTGGATGGTCCAATCAAACATGAGTTTCATGGAAAGGTTAAAAAAAACCCAACTTTCAAGTTGCATAATTTGTAAAAATGCTATACAAACAAAATTTATATATAAAAACTTCAAACAGAATGAAGTGGCTTATTTATATTCATTTGTTGCAAAACAAAAGGCCCATTACAAGGACTCATAATTGTAAAAATGCGACTCCTACGTCATTCTGTATGAGTTTTCTATATGCATAGCATTTTTCTTTGTGAAACCATCATTCTTCTTCTATCTTGAGCAGCTATAGCTCTTGACACTCAGAACATGCCATTTCACTTAAGTTCCATTACAGCGTTACCTAAAAACGCTAATAGAGATTTGTGTCTTGGAGCACATGTTCAAAAATTGGTACACTTATGTTCCAAAAAGGCGAATTTAGCAATTCAAAGCAATCCCAAAATTTTCGTTTATATTTTCTTAGAAGTTTCCTAGAAGAGGAAACAAAAATCAAATATAATAAACTAAAATCTAGAGAGAATGGAGTTTTGCGTAACCAAATATAAAACAAATAGGCCATAATACTTCAAGAATTGTGTTTTTGCATGATTAATTTGTAACTATTTTATTCGATGTCTAGCTATTAAAATGTAATTGGTATTATATTTAGTAGTCTCTTAAATACTAGTAGTGTGATTTATACAACGTTACCCCTATAGCATCATATTTTAGAGCATATGTCGTATCTCGTTTTCATTCCCATTTCTTGTACTGGAACAATACACGTTCCAAGTAAGATGCTTCCATTATATTTTCTAATTTTAGTTTTTGGAAAGGGCAACACACAAAGGCAATGAGCCTAGGTATGAAAATGAAACCTTTCTCAACCCGAGAGGGATAGGGGTAACTAGGTCACCAAGTCTCTTTTGCCCTTGCTCAGTGTAACAATGTTTGTTACTTGGAGAATTTTGACTAGGCAGTTTTGGCTCACTTGTAACACTCGAAATATTTTCCCACAACATTTTCTTCACATTTGATCATGCCCAGACAATTATTGAGGACACTAAACATGTTAGGGTTCTTGGTTGACGGATCATATATCAAGTTCCCACCTTCTCTCTTTGGTTTTTAGCTGCAAAATCTTCTGATGCCTAACAAATGGTGGCTTTAACAGGTTGCAGCAATCAGGTGTGTCGATGGACACATGGTGGGCCTCTATGAGCCCACCTGAAGGAAGTAATTTTGCTTTTAGGGAATCAGATGAACGGATTGTTGTTTTTTTGAAGAAATTGGAAAACAACAAGAAATAGCATGTTTCCCTTCGCGATTTCGCTTTCATAATGGATAGGTTTTCGTTCAAACAGATCAACCATGGAACAGAGCTTGTTGTGAGCTGGACTTTTGGAAAATTTGTTGCCAATTGGAGAAAGGCGATATCTAACTACTGAATTCAAGGGTGTCAAAGATGATCATCCGGCATTTATTTTTAAATTTCTGAATTCTCTCTAGATTGTTTTGATACTTGCTGCGTTATCTTACCATGTAATAAAAGTTCACCTATTGTAATTTGTGTTTTTTTCTTTCTTTGGGAATAAATATATTGTATATTCATTGACATTAGCTGCCATTACAAGATTAATAATATACTTCATGTGATGAATGCAAAAGTTGTACCCAAGAATTGTTAACAATGATATTCTATTAAAACAAATTAGGAATGAACAAATTCTTGATGTGATAGGTAATACTTATGTTGAAAAACAAAAGCGATTGAAGTAGATGGCTTGAAGTTAATAATAGTTCCAGAGAGTCTCTCTAAGAGATTTCCGGCAATGCTCTGGTGGTTCTTCTGCGATATTCCGGAAATTTTTTTTACACTTCTACAGTTTTAGAGCGTAGATCTGAACTTTTTACGTTTGAAATAGGAGTTTTTGAAAGTTTTTTTCTCTGATTTCGGTATAAATTTTTGGATGTTTAACACCCACAATTGTTTCTTCCTCTGTCAACCTTTTTCCCATACAAGTTCAAAAAAACCTTTTTCTCATACCATTGTGGATGTCCTTCCTTCTTTGGCGGCAACAGTGGCAAAGGTGGGCAGCAGCGACGGGGACGACATCAACAGGAACAACGGGCTTTCAGGCAAATCTTGCTTTACAGACTACATCTTTGAGCTGATTGTTGGTTTTCCTTGGAACAGAGCTGTTTTTTTTGGCGGATTTATTTTTTTGTTGTTTGTTTGTTTTTTGTTTGGTTGGGATAGCTCTTTGGGTCTTGATTATATACTGTTATTATATTTTATTAATATAATGTTTCCCATGTTTAAAAGAAAAAAAGAAAGAAAGTAAATGGCTTGGCTATAGTACAAAGATAATCTACACGATTTCACGAGTTAGGAACTGCATTAGTTAAAAGGAGGACTACAAATGAGTTCAGTTTTTGAATTGTCGAGCTCAAGTTGAGCTTAAATAATTAAGCTTGATCCTTTTTTTTTTTTTTTGTTAAACTAGAATTGAGCTCGATCTTGGCTCATCAAATATTTGATAAACTCGAACTCCCTTGATTACATAAACGAGTCAAGTTCAAGTTTGAAAAAAAATTTAAACTTAAATTAATTTACTTATTAAGATAAAAAAATATAAATAAAAAATTATGAGCAAAATAAATTAATTTAAACTTAAATTAATTTACTTAATAAATTTCATCAATTAAATATATAAATTTACACAAACATAAAATACACATAGAAAAATAAAATAAATTGTTGAAAATTTATTTGAAATATTATTAAAAGTAAATATTAATTCATTTTCTTTATGTTCACGAGCCGTATAGAGCCGAATTTGGGACTACTTGAGCTTTGCTCGATTAATACACGAGCATAAAAATCGAGTTCAAACTCGTTCATTTAATAAATGAGTCGGGCTTAAACGAGCTTTAAACGAGCCGAGCTCGAGTAGTTTAGTTCGTTTTGCAACCTCAGTTAAAGGAATATTATTATCAGTTTGGCTATGGTTAAAAAGTCATTTTTTTTCTTTTTCTGTATTTAGTAAATCTTCAAAAATATGTGTCAATTTATTTTATTTATTTATTTATTTAAGATGGTTCTAGTTTAGAAGGGTCTAAAAAAGTAAAAAAATTATTTATTTTTTAATTACTAAAATTGAAAAATAATAAAAAAAAGTTATTAAACAGGCAATTGTCAAATCCCACAACCATATTGAGAATTTTTGTGCATAAAATTGATGTATAATAATGTGCTAGTAATATTTTATTTTTAAAAGATTTTGTTAATGAATGTCCCAAGGACGCTTGTTAATAAGTTTGAAAGAGTTATAATTCTTTGTAGGAAGATTATCTATCTCCACAAAAATCTCTCACCAAATCACCCTTCACAGACTCTTAAAAGTAAAAGTTTAGCATTACAAAATAAGTGGACAGACTTTTACCAGAAAGAGTTTGTGAAAGGGTGTTTTTGTGGAAGATTTTTGTGAAGATGTAGTACGACTGTTCTTTGAAATAGTGCCAGTAAAGGATAGACAATTATTTTAAGCTTTGTGAATCAATGCCTTTAAAGAAAAATATTTGAGACTCTCTTAAACCTATCACAATTCTATCCACAATGATATTTTAAAATAAGTGTCAACTTTTGATTTGTTATACACCCAATGATTGATGGCTCTATTCTCTTGCCACATCTTTGTGGATGAATTTGTGGGTCAAATCTATAGGTCTCTAATATTAATAGCCTTTAAAATAGGCCACAACTTCTTTCCAATCCAAATCGGACTAGAGATGCTATTGGGCCTCTGTAGGCCCACCACGAAATCCATATCGATAATTCGAACTATTTCAATGTGTAGGGTTCGTCGAGTATTTTATCTTTGCAAAAAATCACGTTAATCAGATATCGATAGCCACTTGATTAGATCACAATTGTATCAATGGTAAGTATGATTTTTAAAATAAATTGTTTATGCAAATGTGATCTAATCAAGTGGCTATCGATATCCATCAATGTGATTTTTTATAAGAATAAAATATTCGACGAGTCCTATATAGTGAACGGTTTAAATTATCAATGCGAGTTCCGTGGTAGGCTCACAGAGGTCCAATAGCACCCTCCAATCCCAATTGGAGAGGAGGCTCTCGCTCAAAATATGCATGAACAACATTTATTTTTAAAATTATGAGTCATAATTGTTGGTACAAAAATTATCAGGATCAGAATTTTGTACAAAATTAATGTTTGTGGAATACTCTAGTTTAAATTGTATTTTTGTTAATAATAGAAATCTCTCCAATCAAACAGTTTCAAAAATATATTAATACTCTAGCCATTCATTTGAAATTCCAAACACTTTTAAATCACTATCTATAGAATTAGAATCCTTTCATACCCTATATTAAATCTAGACCCACTAAGTTATATATGTTTACATATTGATACAACCAATAAACTATATATGTAAAGCAAAGTGAAAGATGCTCATTTATGTCTTTTTCAATCAAATTAATCACATTTAGCCAAGTGGGTATCCAAACCAATGGCATGTAAAATTAAAGCTACAAAGAGAGATTCTTATTAGGGTACTATTATGGTGTGCAACCCCTTAAGGTTGCACACCATATGCAACCAACACAAAAAGTGTAAGTGGAAGGTGTAAATATAAAACAGGACAGCAAACAGAAAGGCGTAAGTGTAAGGTGTAAGTTGCACACTTAAGAAAAGTCCTTCTTATTATATCTCTCTTCCAGATTTTGTATTAATTTCACATCTTTTACATTCAATGGTTCAGATTACATGTTAAAGAATAATCTGAAGGCCTATATAAACCCTCCCAACAAGCATTTCTTGATATGAACATAATTTGATATATATGTTCTCTCTTCAATGTTGTCTCTGTTGGGGGTTTTGTGGGAGGCTATTGGAGCTCTGTCACTCCAACTCAGAAGGAAATGAGGGTACTCAACCACTTCTAGTTCATGAATACCCTTGGCTATGCAAAATATGTATATATATAAATAAAGAGAGAGAATGTGGTGACTATGCAAGCTAAGGGTAGGCATGAACTAGGAGATGGAGGTTACCTTGATCTTTTATGGATTGGAGTGAAGGGAGCTCCTATGGCCCTTCTAACAATCTAACTTGCTTCACATATTGTGTACTCAAAATTTTCTGTCTCAATATAATTAATGTGTACTCAAAATTTTCTGTCTCAATATACTTCCAGATGCACAATATATATAATTGTGCAACTAGAAACATATAAAAATTGTCTGATAGAGAAATTTATAATCTCGGGCCATGTTTGTATATTTATCATGGATGCACAAACAGGCTTGAAATATCATCTATTAGGAATTGCTGATTTTGTTAATATTGGATGTTGGCAAAATTGTTAATAGTCCCTTCCAACAAGGAAAATCAGTTTCATTCTAATTTTTCAAGCCTAATACAATCATATGTTTGACATTAATTAATTATTGCATGATATATATCATTTAGTAGTTAATCAACGCTAAATAAATAATTAACTTAGACTTTAAAAATCATAGTGAAAAGTTGACCTTTTAAAAAGAGAAAAGAGAAATGTGAATGAAATTTCAGTTAATTTTTTTTTTTTTAAATCTCTATTTAAATTAATGATCCAAATACAATAAGAATCCAAATTTAACTCATGAATCAAAGCTCTTATAGTTCAATAAGTTTGGCTCGTCAGTAGGAGGCCTAAGAGTTTAATTTGCTCCATTTGTATGGGATTAGTTTCTTTTTTTTGTTAAGGTCTCTTTCATTCGTTTTAAAAGTTTCAATGTAATTATAATTTATGTTATAACGGCTGATTCATTATATTTTATTGTATTGAAAAATTAAAATAATAGTATTAATAAGATGATTCTTGATGAATTTTAATGGATCTAGTTTCTTGTGAGTTGGATGAAGGTCCGATCTTCTCCAGTTGGGTGTATGGATTCCATCATAAGTCTACTATGATGATTTTAATGATTCATCTTGTAGGTCTTTATGTGGAGATTATCTATTAAAAAAATTCAAATTGTTCAGATAATCAAAATTGTAGGATTTTAGCAAATTAATAAGCAAACATTGTTTCGAAAATAGCCGTCTACTTTTTTGGATGCATCTATAATGAAATTATGTGTTCACTATGATTGTCATATCAATATGATTCTTTTATAGATAATTTACAAAAGGACTTACAAAATGAACAATTTTGAATCATCAAAATGAGACCTATACAATGAGCTCAATTGAACAACATCAAACCTCTTTTCAACTAGAGAGAAGTTAGTTCAAATTTTAATTATCTAATCATGTCTTAGATCACATTAATCTTTTCTCTCAAAGGGGCAAAATATAAATGGAGTGGGTCCATGCCTTGGGCCGGTCCAAGCCAGTAAGCCCAAATCCGAATGACCATCCGATATAGGCCAGCATCCACATGGGCCAAACCATTGAGCCCATCTCCATGTGAATCATCTACCCAAGTCCTCAAGTAGTTGGGCCAAGCACATTAAGGAATAGGCTATCCCAAGCACGGTACTAGCTAGGCCGAACTAGTGGGCCGAACCCATCAACAGAACTGAAGTGGGCTGAGCCTGCATATGGTCATCCAAATGGGCCTACCCATCTCTACGAGTAATCTCATAAAAGGCCGAATCCACATATGTCTTAGGCTTGTGCTGGTAAGAAGAACCCTTATACTTCTTAGGATAAGATTTTCTAGAAGATTTTTTGTAAGGTCTAACTTGTTTGGATCATCTAGACTTAGACAAGTACTGAATTTTGGTGTTGTAAGCGAATTAGTCACAAAATTCACCAAGCTCTTTTTTGTCTATAAAGTTTCATTTTTTCATAAGATACTGGAGTTTAAGATCATTACATAGAGATAGACCTTCTTCAATGATTAGACTAACAAGTTGGCCATGGGTATACTGGTGATAGGGAATAGTCATACCATTGTGACGATCCCTAAGCTTTTTCCTAATTTTTTCGGCAAAGAGATTGGGGAGGCCATCGATGAATTTGGCCTTCCAATGGTCACTTTTGGCATCTACCTGTTGCATAACCTTGAGCAGAAAAACATCTTTATACCATCTGAAATGGGTTAAAGATGGACATTTTAAATTCTAGAGAAGTTCACGACCTCTATCACTATTAGCGACCTTAAGCCCTGTTGGCCAATCTTCACTGTATTTAAAAAGATTAAATTCTGTTGTGTACAAAACAACAACAAGAATAAAAGAAATAGAGAAAATGAGAGAATTTGTTTGATTACAAAAATCAAACTCGAAATAAAAATAAATAAATAAAATCACAGATTTTATTTTGTTACAAAAATAAAAATAAAATCTGATTAAATAAACATAATAAAAAACAGAATAAAATTAAACAACTTACTTGGTTAATTTATTTGAATAACTTTTCTGATCAAGTCCAGTGTTTAACACTGTGTCCTTAAGACAGATTCGTCCTCTCCACGGTGTTTTCAGAATTTGGACGTCTATCTCCCAGGATGAAATGATCTTACCACAAACAATAGCAGCACTACAAATTGTTTGCCTTACGAACACACTAAGTGTTTACACTCTTTCTTTCGGAAATAAAATGCAGCAAGATGAAGAATATAATTTGCAGAGGATAGAGTACAAAAATTTGGAGTAAAATCCAAATGGGAGGCTAGTCTATTTATAGATGTAAAGGTGACTTTTGGTTTTGAATTGAACAGGTATGAAACCTGTTAGATTCAAATTTAAACAAATTTGAATCTGTTTATTCAAACAGATAGAAACGGGAAGGGCTCTGTTTGGATGAGCAATAAATCCAAAACAGTTTAATTCTGTTTGAAAACGGGAAGGGCTCTGTTTGGATGAGCAATAAATCCAAAACAGTTTAATTCTGTTTGAAAACGGGAAGGGCCTTGTTTGGATGAACAAAAAATCCAAACCAGTTTAATTTGAATTATGGATTTTATTTTAATAAAAAATAAAATAAAATTCAAATGTTTTTGGCCCAAAAAGATTAGAAGCCCAACCCAACCACACACCCCGCACCCGCGCCCAGGCCCAGCCCAGCCCGCCCGACCGGACGGACGGCGGCAGCGGCGCGCGCGCGCGTGTGGTGATTTTTGGGTCCAATGGGTCTAGCCCATTTTGCCCATAATCTCTCCCTCTAAAACACTTGGGTACCCCTTGGGGCACATCCCAAGTATCTCACCCTAAGCCTTATAAACCCTTTCAAAACTTCCCACCAAATCAATGTGCGACAAGCCAATTTACAACTTTAAGAAATTTCCACCATAACTCCATTTCCATGGAGCACACTTTGGCTTCAATTTCCCATTCACTCGATAATGGTTTTGAGCAACCAAATATACCACGTGAATCACAACGCGGCATAAAACACGTTACCACTTTGACCCGAGTAAATCGATGCTCAGGGCCCACCTAAAAAATAGACCAAACTTGAGAAAAAATTCTGGTTTTACCCAGAATTTTTCCACCATTTCCAACAATCCCCCACATGAATGGAATTTGATGACAACGGAAATGCAACAATATGCAGACTTTAACGAAAGAGTACAAGTCGAAAATATCTTGCATCAAGATAGGTAGTTTTCGGCCTTGAACCTTCCCTAGTGATAACTTATCAGACTTACTGGCTAACCAATGGACGCGATGCCTTGAATTGTTCAGCCGTTTGTGTAAGCCAAGACAATAGATTTCACACAAAATATCTTCTAACACATCGTGGTTCTCACTGTTGTGTTCATTTTGGCCTTGAACGCGCCTGGTTTTCATAAGTGTGTCTAAAAAATTTAGCCTCTTCATTCTCATAGAACCGGCCCCAGTTCGACACTCATATAGGTGATTCTTATTGTGAGTATCTCCTTATACTCGTCTTGATTTTATACCTTAATCAAGATATAAGTAATCATTAAAAGCAAAGCTTATCCTTATACCCCTGCATACAACATATGTTGCAGATATCACTCTCACCATAGGAATGGGTAGGGAATTTTTAATCCCTTGGTGATTTCTGGTGAGCCATACATAACTTAGTTGTCCCTTTGAACTTAGTTCTTGGGATCTCCAGTCATATAAGTAGGGTTACTATTATGACGACTCTTATGTAATAGGCTTTAATCCCATCCCCTTCGATGAACTATACACTAGCTCTTTTGTCAAACCTTTTGTTAACGGATCCGCAATATTCTCTTTAGATTTTATATAATCTATTGAGATTATTCCATTTGACAACAATTGCCTTACGGTATTATGTCGACGACGAATATGTCGTGACTTACCATTATACATATGATTCTGTGCCCTGCCTATTGCAGATTGACCATCACAATGAATGCAAATAGCTGGCACGGGTTTTGGCCACATTGGAATGTCTTCTAAGAAGTGACGAAGCCATTCTGCTTCTTCTCCTGCTTTGTCCAAAGCAATGAACTCGGATTCCATTGTGGATCGTGTGATGCATGTTTGTTTGGTGGATTTCCAAGAAACAGCAGCGCCTCCTAAAGTAAAGACATATCCACTAGTGGATTTTGAATCTTTAGTATCCGATATCCAATTGGCATCACAATAACCTTCGAGTACTGCTGGATATCGAGTAAAGTTCAAACCATAATCACGAGTAAATCTTAGATATCTAAGAACCCGAATGATCGCTTTCCAATGGTCTTCTCCGGGGTTACTAGTGTACCTACTCAATTTACTGATAGCATAAGCTATATCAGGACGAGTACAATTCATTAGATACATTAGGCTTCCAATGATTTGGGAGTATTTTAACTGAGACACTACATCACCTTTATTTTTCGATAAATAAAGACTGATGTCTACAGGTGTTCTAGCTAAATTCAAATCATCCTTGGTAAATTTATCAAGAATTTTCTCAATATAATGAGATTGAGATAATGCATATCCGTCAGATGTTTTAGTAATTTTCATTCCTAATATAACATCTGCGACCCCCATATCTTTCATATCAAATCTTTTGTTAAGCATTTGCTTAGTTGATTTGATCATGTTTTGACTGCTTCCAATGATAAGCATGTCATCCACATAAAGACAAACTATGACATATCCTTGGTCAGTGTTTTTAACATAGACGCATTTGTCACATTCGTTTATCTTAAACCCATTAGTAAGCATTGCATGATCAAATTTTTCATGCCATTGCTTAGGTGCTTGTTTTAATCCATAAAGGGATTTTACAAGTCGACAAACTTTCTTTTCTTGCCCTGATACTACAAACCCTTCGGGTTGTTCCATATAGATCTCTTCATTTAGATCACTGTTTAAGAAAGCTGTCTTAACATCCATTTGATGTATTTCTAAATTAAACAACGCTGCTATAGAAATAAGCATGCGAATGGATGTTATTCTTGTCACAGGGGAATATGTGTCAAAATAGTCCAGACCTTCCTTTTGTCTGTAACCTTTAACAACAAGTCTTGCTTTATACTTGTCAATTGAACCATCTGCTTTCATTTTTCTCTTGAATATCCATTTATATCCAAGAGGTTTAGAACCTGGTGGAAGATCCACCAATTCCCAAGTATGATTTTGCATAATGGATTCAATTTCATTATTAACAGCCTCTTTCCACAAAGGTGCTTCAGGACCTGTCATTGCTGCCTTAAAGCTTTGAGGTTCATTTTCTAACAAGTATGTCAGAAAATCTGGACCAAAGGATTTTGATGTTCTCGCTCTTTTACTTCATCTTGGTTCATCATTAGTTAAATCCTGTTGGTCGAGACTATTACTAGTCTCTTGTGTTTGATTGTCATTAGTCTCTTGACTTTGTGTACAATCATAAGTTCTTTTCTGTGAACTTAATTCCTGTCCTTTCTTGTAAGGAAAGACATGTTCAAAAAACACAGCATTCCTTGACTCTATAATAGTGTTTACATTTATATCAGGTATTTCTGATTTATAAGTCAGAAACCGATATGCATTACTATTCTGAGCATAACCAATAAACACACAGTCTATTGTTTTTGGTCCAATCTTAGTCTTTTTAGGAACAGGAACTTCAACTTTTGCCAAACACCCCCACACTTTTAAGTATTTGTAGGAAGGCGATAGACCTTTTCACAATTCATAAGGAGTGCTGTTGGTTTTCTTGTGGGGTATTCTATTAAGAACAAAATTAGCAGACAATATTGCTTCCCCTCACAAGTTCTGTGGTAAGCCTGAACTTAGTAACATGGCATTCATAATTTCTTTTAGGGTTCTATTCTTCCTTTCAGCAATTTCATTTTGCTGTGGAGAATAAGGGGCTGTAGTTTGGTGAATAATGCCATGTTGTGCACAAAATTCATTTAATGGTGCATCATATTCACCACCCCTATCACTTCTAACCATTTTAATGGTTTTACCAAGTTGATTTTCAACTTCTGTTTTGTAGAGTTTAAACATTTCAAAGGCTTCATCTTTACTTCTAAGTAAATAAACATAACAATATCTTGTGCAATCATCGATAAATGTTATGAAATACTTTTTGCCTCCTCTAGTTTGAATAAATTTTAAATCACAAACATCAGAATGAATTAATTCTAGAGGTTCGGTTTTTCTTTCAATCGATTTAAATGGAGCCTTAGTTAGTTTCGCTTCTACACAAATTTCACATTTATGATTAGGATTAATTTCAAACTTTGGTATATGATCTAAACCAATTAATCTACACAAAGCATCAAAATTCACATGTCCTAATCTACCATGCCATAAATTTGACTCAAGAATATAAACAAAAGATGTGTTATTCTTATTCATAGCAACTTTCAGTACAACTGTCATTACATTCAACTTAAAGAGACCATCGCTCATGTATCCCTTACCAACATACATACCACTCTTTATTAATACAAATTTATCAGACTCAAATACAAGCCTAAAACCATTTTTACTTAACAAAGACCCAGAAACTAAATTCTTCTGGATGTCAGGTACATGCAGTACGTTATTGAGGGTCAGTTCTTTCCCTGATGTCATCTTCAAGATCACTTTCCCTTGTCCAGCCACAGTAGAAGTAGAAGAATTTCCCATGAAAAGTTGTTCACCATTTGCAGCCTCATTGTAGGTAGTGAACATCTTCTTGTCCGCACAAATGTGACGAGTTGCTCCAGTGTCAACTCACCACTCTTTGGGATTTCCAACCAAGTTAGCCTCAGACATCACAGCAGAGAGGTTGATGTCATTCACTCCGTCAAAGATGTAATCCAATTCTGTTACATTGGCCTGATTGGTGGTCTTCTTACTTGTACTTCCATGATCCTTCTTAGGGCGGCGGCAGTCAGAAGCTCGATGTCCAGTTTTGCCACAGTTATAGCATTTTCCTTTGAACTTCTTGCTACTATCGCCTTGTTTAGGACCATCTCCAGTAAACTTCCTCTTTTTGTTATGTGGTTTATGAACTTGTTCAACCACATTAGCCTTGGACTCAATGGGATTTTTCCCATTCCTCTTTTCATCCTTTCGGTTATCTTCTTCAATTCTTAATCTTATAATCAATTCTTTATGTTTTAAATAATTTTTGAAATCTTTCCAAGCCGGTGGTAACTTTTCCACTAAAGCAGCGACTTGGAATGACTCGCTAAGAGACATACCTTCTGAATGAATATCATGCAAAATTATTTGAAAACTTTGAACTTGAGATATTACCGTTTGGGAGTCTACCATAACAAAGTCCAGAAATTTACCGACGACAAATTTCTTCGTGCCGGCATCTTCTATCTTGTATTTCTTCTCCAAAGAATCCCACAATTCTTTTGCTATTTTCAGAGGACTGTATACATTATACAGCATATTGTCAAGGCCATTTAGGATGTAGTTTCTGCACAAGAAATCTGAATGTTTCCAAGCATCTACAGCAGCAACAACTTGCCGATCACTTTCACCCTCTTTAAGTGCTGGAGCCTCTTCATGAAGAAACCGGGCCAAATTAAGAGTTGTAAGATAGAACAGCATCTTCTGCTGCCATCTCTTAAACTCGGTACCGTTAAATTTTTCCGATTTTTCTCCATGATTGATTGGTACATGAACATGGTTCTGGATAGGGACCGATGTAGGTGTAACAATAGGAGTACCACTGTCAGATGCAGTTTCAGTTGTAGTAGCCATAATCTCTGATTACAAAAATCAGAAAAAATTAAAACACAAATTAATTTTCTAGTTACTAAAACCAGAAAATAAATTATAACAACAAAATAATTTTATTTTCCTTGTTACTAAAACTAGAAAAATAAAATATCACAAGAATTTTCTGTAATACCAAATAATATTCTGAATTGTTAATGACACCAGTATCGTACTACTAGTTGTTGTCAAAGAAAAGAGACAGTATATTACTACTATCTGTCAAATAGCATAAATCACTATTTGTTTTTCCAACCAGAATATTAATTTGAAAACACAGAAAATTAAATACAATGAAGATACCCAAAAAGGAGTCTGTCTTAAGATTGTTGGCCAATCTTCACTGTATTTAAAAAGATTAAATTCTGTTGTGTACAAAACAACAACAATAATAAAAGAAATAGAGAAAATGAGAGAATTTGTTTGATTACAAAAATCAAACTCGAAATAAAAATAAATAAATAAAACCACAGATTTTATTTTGTTACAAAAACAAAAATAAAATCTGATTAAATAAACATAATAAAAAACAGAATAAAATTAAACAACTTACTTGGTTAATTTATTTGAATAACTTTTCTGATCAAGTCCAGTGTTTAACACTGTGTCCTTAAGACAGATTCGTCCTCTCCACGGTGTTTTCAGAATTTGGACGTCTATCTCCCAGGATGAAATGATCTTACCACAAACAATAGCAGCACTACAAATTGTTTGCCTTACAAACACACTAAGTGTTTACACTCTTTCTTTCGGAAATAAAATGCAGCAAGATGAAGAATATAATTTGCAGAGGATAGAGTACGAAAATTTGGAGTAAAATCCAAATGGGAGGCTAGTCTATTTATAGATGTAAAGGTGGCTTTTGGTTTTGAATTGAACAGGTATGAAACCTGTTAGATTCAAATTTAAACAGATTTGAATCTGTTTATTCAAACAGATAGAAACGGGAAGGGCTCTGTTTGGATGAGCAATAAATCCAAAACAGTTTAATTCTGTTTGAAAACGGGAAGGGCTCTGTTTGGATGAGCAATAAATCCAAAACAGTTTAATTTTGTTTGAAAACGGGAAGGGCCCTATTTGGATGAACAAAAAATCCAAACCAGTTTAATTTGAATTATGGATTTTATTTTAATAAAAAATAAAATAAAATTCAAATGTTTTTGGCCCAAAAAGATTAGAAGCCCAACCCAACCACACACCCGCGCCCAGCCCACCCGGACGGCGACAGCGGCGCGCGCGTGTGTGGTGATTTTTGGGTCCAATGGGTCTAGCCCATTTTGCCCATAATCTCTCCCTCTAAAACACTTGGGTACCCCTTGGGGCATACCTCAAGTATCTCACCGTAAGCCTTATAAACCCTTTCAAAACTTCCCACCAAATCAATGTGGGACAAGCCAATTTACAACTTTAAGAAATTTCCACCATAACTCCATTTCCATGGAGCACACTTTGGCTTCAATTTCCCATTCACTCGATAATGGTTTTGAGCAACCAAATATACCACGTGAATCACAACGCGGCATAAAACACGTTACCACTTTGACCCGAGTAAATCGATGCTCGGGACCCACCTAAAAAATAGACCAAACTTGAGAAAAAATTCTGATTTTACCTAAAATTTTTCCACAATTTCCAACAAGTCCAACAAAGTGACGAAGGATAGTTTGGGCTAGGGTGTAGACAACATCTTCCTTATTGCTGGTGGCATCGGTGGTTGGATCGATTTCCATCTTAACAAAGTTAAGAATTTCATTCTGCTGAGTGGGTGTAAGAACATTGTCCCACTATCCTTTTAAGTATGCCGATAAATCCATTCATGATGTACTGTGCTATCTGGGAATGGGAGGCAAAAAGCAGATTCTATTTCAATCTTATGCTCTAGGTGCTATTACATAAAATTATTAATATTATATTAAAAAAATCATAAATGACAATTGGATCGAAATGACTATAGTATAAATTGCATCTTTTTTGTAATTTTAAATTACGAAATTTTTTAGTGTAAACAATTTTAAAAAATTAAATTTTATTAAAATTAAAAAGAGCTACAAAAACAAAATAGTATTGTGACAAATATATATATATATATATATATATCTCAATGCCTAAGATAGTTGATGAATCTTACTCTTATTATTTTTTAGTTTATGAAAATTTATTTAATTTCAATAATTAAAAATGTTTTTATTCTCAAATTTTAAATAAATTAAAATCATTTATGAAATTTTTGGTTCATGTTTTAAATTTTAATGAGAAAGATAAAATTAAAATAAAATATTCTATTATGAATAATTGAAATTTTTTTTATAACAATTTATATAATAAAAAAATAATACTTATTTGTTAGTACTGAAATTTGATAACTCAATAATAATTTTCAAAACAATGAGAAATTTATTGATAATTTTTTCATTGTAATTTATGATATTTTTGAGCTGTGTTTGGTTGAGGGATTTGGAAAAGGAAAAAGAAAAGGCACGTGAAACTATGTGAAATGTAAATATATTTTATTCACATTTTACCTACCTTTTCCATTTTCCTTTCTAAATCATTTCTCAAATCCCCCAATCAAACACGACATTAACGTTGTGTTTAGTTGGGGGATTTAGGAAGGGATTTGAAAACGGAAAGGGAAAAAGTGTGTAAAACTAGATGAAATGTAGGTATATTTTATTCACATTTCACCTACATTTTCCTTTTCCAAATTCCTTTTCAAATTTCCCAACCAAACACAACATAAGGGAATTTTAGCTTAAGGTCTAATATTAAGATTTTATAAGATAAATGATATGCAATATTTTCATAATAGTTGGAGTCCCTTAGCATTTTCATAGAAATTTCAGCATAAAAAAATTTCAACACAACAAAATTTTAGCACAGACAGAAAAATTTCAACTCGTCACAGAGACATTACAAATTTCTTTGTGACCAGTTGAAATTTCTTTAATAATATTATCGAGGGATTTTAACTAATTTGAAAATACATTGGACCTCTCATACTATCAAAAGTTGGAGAGGAATGTCTCACTATTTGTTTTCGATTTTTAATACAATATTATAATAAAAAATATAATTTTATTGGCATAAAAAATATTTATAAAATTATTATTTATATTGAAACTTTTTAATTTTTTTTAAAACTAAAAACTAATAATCACAAAGTAGAAATTAAACCCATCTATCCTTCATCTTTTAAATAATTATTTTTTAAATTTATTTAAGTTATTTTTGCTTAATAATGATACTGAATTTTAAATTAAAACAAGCTGCAACAAAAGTGGCGAAAAAGATGAGGAAGCTTCTATTTAAACACCATCATCAAACTTAGTACACATTTTGGAAAACAGCAATGCTAGATATTATGAAAAACTTTTTACACCACTCCAAAAAATTAATCTCTCTCTCTTTACAATTCTCATAATGTCAAACATACCCTCATCTCTTTCATCCCAACATTCCAAACCCTAAGTCGTCCAACTACCACCTCCAGTAGCTGCTTTATCTCTGGCAGCCACTACTGCAAAATTCGGCCTCTAACTTGTAACTTCTGCTCTACCTCTTCCCCTTCCTTCCGGCAACCCTCTCCATCGCCACCACTTTTCGACCACCGCCAACCATTGCCAGCCTTTCTCCACCTCACCCCGCCACCTCTAACCCTTTTTCAACAAATATCGCCCTGTCGCCACCCACCCCATCCTTTCAAATCTGAAAAACAGAAGTTTTCACTTGTCTCTCTCTTTCTCTCACTCTCTCTAAGATCTAAGGTTACAAAACAACAATGGCAATAATCACAGAGGTTGGAGTAGGGGTTGCGGGGTTGGGAGGTGGCGACATTATAGAAATAGGAGCTGATTATTGGGAAATGACCGTCGGAGATGGTAGTCGGGTTAGAGAAGGTGGTTTAGAGATGGAAGAGATTGTGGTAGACAATGGTGTTGTGGTGGTACGATGAGTGGGGTGGCATCGACGAGGCGTTGTTGTTGTGCTGGTGAGGGGAAATTCTACGTACACCACAATTTTACACCTATTTTCTTATTACACCATTAAGAAAAAATTAAAATTCTCATTATAGCCTTTATAATACCAAAATTAACCCTAACTTAAACCCTTTTCAAAACCCTTACCAATATTTCTCATTAAACCTATTCTTTTTGAATTACTCCAGTGCCATTTTACCGAACAAATTATATTTGTCCAACCACCTATTGCCACAAGTTTAAAGATACATTTTCCTTAAAACATCAATTTTCCTCCAAATTTATGATGGGTCTTGTAAGAACTTGAATTTTTAGACAACTAATTAGTTTGTTAATAATAATATTAAGTCAATTAGTAGTGATTATTAAACTATTAAATTATAATGTTAATAGCATCATGACTAATACCAATATTAAACTCTTTTAAATAAATTTATTTATCTTTCTGTGATTAAATTTCTGTATCTAAATATAGTTGTGGAAACTAAATGAGTTAAACAAATAATAACTAAGTTAGTTAGATGATAGTAGGAAGCAAAACATCTAGTGAATAAGTTATATATACAATGATTTTATTTTGTACACACATACAAAATATATATATATGAAATCAGATTTTGGGCAGGGAAATTTGGCCCTCTCCTTCCCAAGAAGGCTGCTAGAGGCATGCATACAATTACACTATAAGCCTATATATCATGTAGGTAATGTTTCCCAAGTGAAAAAATAAAAAATAAAATAATAATAATAAATAAATAAATTCTACCTCCAAACTCCTACAAATAAGAACACTATTAAGCCATTCTACTACTACGACTGAGCAAAGAAAAGAAAAGAGAGAGAGAGAGAGAGAGAGAGAGAGAGAGAGTAGAAAACAAAAGAAAAAGAGAGGAAGAGGAGAGGGTGCTTGGTGGTCACCATTTCAAAACGAATCTTGAGGATAGTTTGTAAAAAGTCTGGAGGTAGGAATACTCAAGCTCTATCCTCTCTTAGATATTTTTAAACTGAATCTATATACTAAATATATCCAAGCGTATGCATTGTTAATACATACATAGCAAGAATAGCTCAATGCATGCTTATATTTTGATAGAATGAGAATTTCATGATTATATGATTTCTATTCCTTCTTGCAAGCATAGATTAGATGGTTTAGCAATTGATTTTATCTTCTTATGTGTTCAAATATTCTCCATTGTTTGAAATAATCTTGTGTGAGAGTAAAATGTGATAAAGTTGGTTCAATTATACTTGAAACTTATATTTTCTTCACTGTTTCAGATTTTATCGGATGAAAAATGCTCTAATAAATTGAAAATAACTTGTGTTAAAAATATATTTTTACTAGGAGTATATATAGGTGTTAGATATTGTTTAAAAGTTTTATAAAATCATTGGATACCATTTTCCTACCGAAATAAATATTTGTTCTAAGTGTTGCTTACAACACAGTAGGAACAGTGACTTTAAGCAGGTTCCATTTTCTCTAAAAATGTTATTTTTCTGCACGACCACTTGGAATAGTTAGATATAAGAGTTATCTTTCATTTTCCGCCAATTTCGCAAAAAATGGATAAGTCTAAGAGGGGAAATTGCAATTTTACTAAAATGCGACAGAATCTGTCCAAGTTTCTTAGTAAAATTATTTGACCATCTTCCATTGGTTTTCAATCTTCAAGCTCCTCTGTAAATATGTTATAAACTCAAATATATAGCAAAAAATTCTGACCTTACCTCTTTTTGACATCGTTTGAGGCCCCTTTTTATTTTTCAAATACAGAACACCTGTGCTGGAAGTTGCTATAACTCACTGTCCTAGAAACTAGTTTTTTTTTTTCAAATTTTATTTCTCCATTTTAAAGTCATTTTTAGCCTTGGTATTCATCTTGAAATATTTTCCTAACTCAATGAAATAGTACTAGTTAAAATATCGTAATAATTGAATTTCGTTTGGTATGGGTTTCATTATTTTTAGTCCGATCATTTAGTGCTGAAAATAAGAAGTGTGGGAAATTCTAAGAAATTTTGTGATGACTCCTAAGACATTCTGTAACACTTATTTTGATTTCCATACATGGTTGTGTTGTGCTATATGAACCTTATGTCACTGTGATTTTCAAACTAAAACTCGCACATGCATCAAAATGTGATTCGACAAAGTAAAGAAACACAAAATTGAGCCGATGCATTAAAGTTTAAAAGTGGTGGGGTGAGCCGGTTTAGAGTCTTGCGCAAGTGAGTTGCAAACCCTAACATGGCACGAGAAAGTATTTTGGCACTTATCGGTATAGGCGATATAAGGTTGGTGGTGCGGAAATAAGGTCAACCTACTAACTTACAAAAGGCATTGGAAATAAGGCCAACCTAGTAACTTATTTCCCAAACTAAGCCTAGTTTGGCCGAAATTCTCAGAATAAGTTAAAGCGTGTTTCCAAAACATGTTTTTAGCATGTTTCTGGCCCAGGCGCACAAAATAAATAAAATCATAAAAACGTGGTTACAAAACACGCTTTTAATTAAGAAAACACTGTTCCTATTAGCGTTTTCATTTTAAAGAAATTCTATTTTAAAAAGAAAGCGTGCGTAACCACGCTTTTAAAAGTTATATAAAATGGCCCACCCTCCTCATTTGCAACCACACTTTTTATATACTTTGTTTTTATTTTCCCGAACCAGTCTCCCTCTGTTTTCCTTCTGCTCTCACTCTCTCTCTTCATGGGTTCTCTGCTCTCACTCTCTCTCTCTGTGGGTTCTCTGCTCTCTCTCTCTCTCGCTAGTATGTGGATTGTCTATTTCTCTCTCTCTCAGTTTGAATTTTATATGTGTTGATTTTGTTTGTGAAAATGTGAATGTGGGTACAATGTGGATAAAATAGGGTTTGTAAATGTGAAAATGTTATGAATTGATGACAATGTTGGTAGAATAGGGTTTGTGAATGTGAAAATGTTGTGAATTGAAATTGTGATTTTGAATTCACAGATTGAACCGTAGCCCTAGCCCTAGCTCTAACCCAATTCTAGGGTTTCAAATTGAACCCTAGCCTTAACCCAATTCTAAGGTTTTCAATTGAATTTGAATTCACAAATTAGGGTTAGGGTTTTTTTATTTTTTATTTATTTTTTAATTCACAATTGAATTCTAGGGTTTTTATTTTTTGATTGTCAGACAAATGTTCACAAAAATAATAAAAAATAAAAAATTTAAACTCTCTTAAAATAGATAATAAGAATCTTATAAAAATTGTAAATTCTGTATAAAAATGAGTGCAACAGAGAATGAATAATTCTTTTAAACTCTCTTAAAGACTTCTTTTTTTTTAATTATTTTTTTATATTTATTAGTATTGTTTGAACATAATTACTAAAATTTGCTTATACGGATTAAGCTATTAAGGAATCATTTCAAGAACTCAAAAAGATAAAAATAAATAAATAAATGATTTTGTTACTTCATAGTTTACCAAAATTCAGTACACAATTTTTAAAAATATAAAATTATATGAAAACAATAGTTTAAATGCAACAAAATTTCACTTAAATGTTACTCTTCTTATATTTTTAATTGCAAAGTTACTAATTGAATTTGCATAATGAAGCTTATCTATTATATCCTTTTCAATGGATAATATAATAAATTGCAAAATTACTAATTAAACATTACTCTTTTTAACTTTTTTTTTGTTTGGTTGCTAGTTGAATTAAAAAATAATAATTTTGGACCTTTTGATTTGGACTCCATTTGAGTGAGGCTTATTAAGAATATTTTAATTTTGAACTTAGTATAAAATGTATAATTTTTTTGGATCCCAATTTTTACATAATTTTGAATTTAAACTTTTTGTTTTAAAATGATAGACTCAAAATTAAGAATGATAATGGGGCAGGCCAATGTAGGGATCCACTCAAACGGACGATGTAATTTTATAATCTTAAGGATGGCAGTATTAATAAAAATAAGAGACAATATAGTATATTATAGATAATAATTTATAGGTCATGCAAAGGGTTGTTAATAAGTACCCATAACATGATGAAAAAAAATTATAATCCCAATACATTTTTCCATATATTCCAGAATATTTTTACACATTTCTAATATACATGTTTGTTGGCTTTTTGGCTTTTCGAAGGGTATTTTTGTAAATGTGAGCGTGCCAGCAAGGATCAATCAGTCCTTATAGAAATTGTGATTGCCAACCAATTATCAGACGATTGTGTTTTAGTTCTTTTCAGCCTCAATGAAGAGGACTTTTACTGGTGGCTTGACTTAGGAGAAGTTAATAGAAATAACAGTAATATGAAGAACAATTGAAGTATTTCATTAAAATGAACACTTACAGTGGTCCGAACTCAGCCTCGGAGAGGTTTACAACAGCAATCTACTTGAATCTACTTGAAGCTACTCCTATGAATCGAAGTGCAGTGCGGGTATTTAAAGTGCAGGTATTTAAAGAACAGGTATTTAAAGACTGGAAATGTAAAAGACTGGAAAAGAAAATATATGAAGTAAATGACTGATTTGTATGATCTGAGTCCGTCCTTTTTTCTGGGGGTTGCCCTGCTATTTATACTCGTCAGTGATGACCTTCGAACTGCACTTCGAACCGTCGAACTGCTCCTCCATGATCGCTGATCATGCTTCCTTACAAGTAGCTCCATTACGCCATTACTGGCAGTTGAGCTTCCCTCTTGTACTTGAATTTGAGTATGAGTAACCGTTGAAGATATGTCATCTTGCATCCCGTTATTGATCTAGTGTTACTCAGATCATGTGAGGACCAATATTTATTGCCACGTGTACGATCAGGATTAAAGGCTTGAATAACCTTCCTTTATTACCCTTACTCTGCCACGTGTCGAACTGTAACTGGCTTTTACAAAATATGTAGCCAACATTACCCCCCGCACTAATATACCCAATACTTGGTGATATTAGTGGATTACAGTTTTTCCCGCGCCTCTGGAACGTGTATGGAGTCCAAATTCTGGAAACACAACCGTCATCCATTTGGTGATCATTTGCATTAACTCGTCGAACATCCCAATACCTTAGTATTCGAACAGGCTATGGCTGCATCAACTTCCCTTACTACTGATCAAGCATATGAAGAGCCTTTGAGTGATGTTATTCCCCCTCGAAAGAACCTCCACGCATTCATTAGCCACCTTTACCCGCCCTTCTCTATTCAGGTAATGGAGGCTTTTGCAGATTATAAACCTTTGGAGTGCCGATCGACCATATGACAAGAAAACATGGCCGATAAGCACAAGGCTTGGCCGATGGGTTGTAGGGCTGGCCAACAAGCCACCCTCTTCCCTCAGAAACAAAACCACAAGTCCTTGGTCCATAACCAAGCACAAAATAGACAAGTTGATAGGTTCTAAGGCAAGGCACGCAGCCGAGACCTTCAGGAACTCAAAACGAACATGAACATGAATGATCATCGAGTGTTCAGACGATGCCATCGAGGACGGTCAAAAATGGGGTGTCTACAGATAGATACGTCCTGTAATGTGATCGTGGCCTCTCCGATCGAGAAATGGAATGTATGAGTCTCTGTGCGCCATCTCTCGGCCAGAGCAGTGATAAGTGGGTGGTCCAGTCTAATATGACCGATACGGTAGACACCATAGAATCCTGCATGTAGTATATATTGCAGGACTCTATGGTCTAACGGATACTCCCACAGACCAGAATTTGCCCAGCGGTATGTCAACACTGTGCTTGCCTCCTCTTGCATAACAGAATGACTAGTTTAAATAATAGCATTAAGATAAAACAAAACGAAGGGTATTTTAATTGTAAGCGTAGAGTCCAACAAACGTTATCGCATACCGAATGCTCCCATATACTGTCGGCCCGATGTGGATGAATGAGAAGTGGAACCTCCTCAGGTAGATGTGCCATGAAGCCTGTACAAGTGAAATACTAGATCATAACAATAAAACTCTCATTTAATCATAACAAAAAAACTGTAATTATTCCATAAATTACGATTTGTAAAATGAAAGTATGCTCGACTATTTCAAAATTTAAATTTGTGTGATACTATTTATGGAAACAATTCACTAAAATGTAATTAATTTTTATTTCAAAAAACTCTATTGGTTAACTGTAATTTAATTATAACAATTAAACTTTAATTATTCCATACATGACGACTTCTAAAAAAAAAGGTGCTCGGTTATTTTAAAATTAAAAATTTGTGTGCCACTAATATGGAAGAAATTCACTAAAATCTAATTATAATCATAAAAAAAAACTCTAATTATTCCATAATTTATTATTTTTAAATATATATATATATATATTTCTACTTTAAGATTTAAAATTATGTGCTATTAAATATGATAAACAATTCAACAGAACCTACCGTTATCTATGCTATAGCTAACATAGAAATCTTTTTCAAAATAATTTTAGGGCTTCAGTTACATAAGCTTGATAATGACCATGAACAGAGTGCAGTAACATGTGGATAGTTTTCCTACATAAATATTTGCCAAAAAATTGAATGAGAAAATTTTGTTTCAAAAATAAGTTGATGATTACATTTATGGCATATTTGACAAAACTTAATTATTGATTTTGTAATGCTAAAAGTTTCAATAAAGTATAAAAATTTTAATTACATGCTTATATGCTTATCTTTGTGAAGTGTAGATACAGCTTATATGCTTATCTGTGAATGTGGGATATAGTTGTTATACATATCTGTTGAGAATGTAGATATAGCTTATATGCTTATCTGTGAATGTGGGATATAGTTTTTATACATATCTGTTGAGATGATGATAGAGCTAATATGCTTATCTGTTGAAAAAGGGAAAATGAAAAGTAACTTGGACTCATAAGTCGTATGACATAAAATGTGATTTATGTGGATGTATCAGTGTTGGCCATCTATCAATTGCTAATCTTTTAGTCATTGTTCATGGTTGGTTTGTGTATTTCTACTGGGCTGTGGCTCACCCTATATGGGAATATCATTTTCAGGTGCAGGTAGCATGCCACCTCCAAGGACATAGCTTGGGAGGCTAGATGTGAGCAGATTTTTTGCTGTTTAGTTTCTTTTGATGTATTACATGTATATTCAAGCCAAGGGCTTAATGTGTAGATGAGTTAGCACTCTTTTGTTGTAACCAAGTGTTAACTTTGAAAGTTGTAAGCCCGTAGGGCATTTTGCTTTTGTTGTTAACATGTAATACTTTTGTAATGAAACTCTGATGAATAGAAGAATGTGGATATTTTGTATGTCAATGAATATTTTATTTGTTGGGTTTAATGTTATTATTTTGAGGGCATTACAACTTGGTATCAGAGCGTACCGGGTTCGAATACTTTGGGTACGTGGGAAGTGATTAGTATCACAATGGGCTTGTCTCGCTTGGTAGAGACTTAGATGTAGTGTCATATGTTATGTGTTTAATTGATAATATGCTTATGTGTTTATTTGGGTATGGGATTTAATTTCTAGGATGTTGATTGGATCTTTGGGTTTCTAGAACTCTCGTTGGAAAGGCACTTGATCAATGCCGTTTCTGACCGGAACTCTAGTAACGCCTCGGGACTATCATTATCCGGAAATGAAATTCGTAAGTGCTTATATGTTTATGTGCTTACGTGGAGTGAATTATAGTTGTCCATGCATTAGGACGTGAGTGTTTAGTTTCGGCACATTTATGAATGTGCTAATGTTTAGTGTTACCTTTATTAGGATGTCAGGACGAGGAAGAGGTGCTAGGCGTGGTAGACCTGTGAGGCAGGAGGTACCTTTACCGAATGAGAATCCGGCAGTGCAGGAGGGAGTTGGCCAGGCCAATGTGGCCGAGCCAGCGGGTCAGCAGGCCATGGGTGCCTTGGCCAGAGAGATAGCAGGAGCTTTGGGTATTCTTAGAGCTGGGAATCAGGCAGCTGAGGCAGGACCTTCTTTCTTGAAGAGGGAGTTTTTCCGGTCTAATCCGGATGAGTTTATCGGGGATCCGAAGGAGCCACTGAAGGCTGATGAGTGGCTAGAGCAAATGAGTAAGACGTTCGAGATGCTTGGCATCGAGGACGAAGCACTGAAAGTGACCTTGGCATCCTTCCAGCTGAAGGGAGATTCGGGTCAATGGTGGAAGTACGAGAAGGCTCGTGTTGGGGGTACTTGGGAGGCGTTTGTAAATACTTTTCAGGAGAGGTTTTTGTCTGCAGCAGCTAGGGAGAAGCTGAGGGATCAGTTTAGCCGGCTTAAACAGCAGGGCTTGTCAGTGGCCGAGTTTGAGGCTACTTTTACCAGTTTGTCCAGGTTTGCACCTGAACTGGTGGCGTCCGAGGAACGCCGTTGCTATGAGTTTGAGCGGAAGTTGAGGCGGGGCCTCAAGTTGAGAGTTGGCGGGTCTTACATCCGAGAGTATAGACACCTGGTAGATGCTGCTGCTCATATGGAAATTATGATGCAAGAAGAGGAGGAAGAGCAGAGGGCCTCCAAGAGGGGCCAGGATGGCCAGGGTGATGGCAAGAGACAGAGGGGTTATAACCCTCAGCAGCCTCAGGGTGCAGTTTCTAGATTGACCTTTCCAATGCCGAGTGCAGGCTTCGGGAGAGGCAATCAGGGGAAGTTTGCTTGTTACAAGTGTGGCTAGCTGGGTCACAAGGTTTCTGTTTGCCCGCAGAAGGGTGGGGGTCAGAGAGCTGCTTCTTCTTCAGCTAGACCGCAGAGTCAGAGTTTGTGCAGGGGGCAGCCCTTGTCTTGTTATCAGTGTGGACAGCCTGGGCACCTGAAGAGGTTTTGCCCACAGTTGAGTGCCACTTCAGGAGCGTCTGGTTTTAGACAGACGCAGGGATTTCAGCCAGCTCAGTCTGTGCAGGCCTCGAGGGCCAATCCGGGGGCTTCGTTGTCCCAGTCAGTGCAGCAGTTGTATGCTCCTAGAGGTGAGCAGGTAGATCAGGGGCCTACTGGGCGCGTGTATGCTGTTACCGCGCAGGATTTAGTACCGGCTCCATCGGTAGTGAGAGGTACTTTTCTGTTTTCCAACTCGGTTGCTAGTGTGTTGATTGACACGGGTGCATCTCATTCTTTTGTATCTGCTGCATTTGCATCTGTTTTGGAATTGGAGTTAGCACAGTTAGCATCTCCTATTTGTGTAGTGTCACCTCTTGGGGGTGAACTGATCCTGAAACAAGGTGTTAGAGGTTGTGATATAGAGGTCGCCGACCATAGGCTTCCTTTTTCGTTTGTTGTCATGCCCATGAAGGGCTTTGATGTTATTTTGGGTATGGACTGGCTATCGTCATACCGGGCTGTTATCGATTGCTACCGCCAGAGGGTCACGTTATGTACCTTGAGCGGGGAGTGGTTCCATTTCTTGGGAGACCGGGTTGGTAGCGTTTTGCCACCGGGGTATGATTCGCGAGGGCGAAGTGAGCTTAGTGGTCTACTTGCTAGCTTTGAGAGTGGTGAGACCCAGCTTGTATTGCCGAGGGTGGTTTGTGAGTATTCAGATGTCTTTCCCGAAGACCTTGTTAGTTTGCCACCTCACCGAGAGATAGAGTTTTCTATTGATCTAGTGCCCGGCACAGCGCCGATTTCTATGGCACCCTACCGTTTTGCTCCAGCAGAGTTGATTGAGTTGAAAGTTCAGCTCCAGGAATTGCTAGATAAAGGTTTTGTTCGCCCTAGTGTTTCACCGTGGGGAGCACCGGCCCTCTTTGCTAAAAAGAAAGATGGTGCCTTAAGATTGTGTATAGACTACCGGAAGTTGAATCGGGCTACGGTCAAGAATAAGTACCCTATGCCTCGTATAGATGATTCGTTTGACCAGTTGAAGGGTTCCCGTTGTTTCTCTAAGATAGACTTGAGATCGGGTTACCACCAGTTGAGGGTCAGGGAGGAGGATATTCCTAAACCGGCATTCCGTACGCGGTATGGCCATTATGAGTTTCTGGTGATGCCATTTGGGCTTACCAATGCACCGGCAGTCTTTATGGACTTGATGAACTGAATTTTCTGGGAATTCTTGGATCGATTCGTAGTCGTTTTCGTGGACGACATTCTTATCTATTCGCCTTTAGAGGAGGAGCACGAGGAACACTTGAGAGTGGTGCTTGAGTTGCTTAGAGCCCATAGGCTGTATGCCAAGTTTGGGAAGTGTGAGTTCTGGCTAGGAGAGGTGAAATTCTTAGGCCACGTGGTATCCGGGGAAGGAGTGTCTGTTGATACATCCAAGGTAGAGGCAGTGCAAGATTGGGCACAACCTAAGAGTGTGTTTGAGATCCGCAGTTTTCTGGGATTAGCTGGGTATTATCGTCGGTTTGTGAAGGATTTCTCCAGGCTAGCTTCGCCGTTGACTAGATTGACGCGGAAAGGGGTCAAGTTTGTGTGGAGTGAGACTTGTGAAAAGTCGTTCCAAGAGTTGAAGGTTAGATTGACTACCGCTCCGGTTTTGATTATTCCGGAGAGAGGGTTGGGTTATGCGGTTTATTGTGATGCCTCACGAGAGGGTTTGGGTTATGTGTTGATGCAAGATGGAAAAGTGGTAGCTTATGGCTCACGTCAGTTGAAAATTCACGAGAAGAATTACCCCACACACGACCTAAAGTTAGCAGCAGTGATCTTTGCCTTGAAGATTTGGAGGCACTACCTTTATGGTGAGAAGTTCGAGGTGTTCTCGGACCACAAGAGTTTGAAGTATCTGTTTACACAGAGAGACTTGAATTTGAGGCAGAGGAGATGGATGGAGTTCATTGAGGACTACGACTTTGAGTTGCATTATCACCTGGGAAAGGCCAATGTTGTGGTCGATGCCCTTAGTAGGAAATCCATTAGTGATGTAGCTTGTATTGCCATCCGAGAATGGGAGATGTTGGGAGCTCTTGGCGAGTTTGATTTGCTACTGGGCGAATCTGTTGAGGCTGCGGCCTTGTTTTCTGTTGTTGCGCAGCCTACACTTGTGACTAGGGTGTTAGAGGCACAGAGAGGTGAACTTGAAGTAGAATCCTTCCGAGAGAAGATCTCAGGTGGGAAGGTTGAGAAGGATTTGACGGTGTATCCCGACCAGATTGTGAGATACGGAGACCGTTTGTTTGTGCCGGAGTCTTGTCGAGAGGAAGTACTCCGAGAGTTTCACCATTCACGTCTTGCGGTGCATCCGGGAGGCACTAAGATGTATCGGGATTTGGGTCGCCAGTTTTGGTGGCGGGGTATGAAGAGAGATGTGGCTGTTTTCGTATCGAAGTGCCTTACTTGCCAGCAAGTGAAGGTAGAGCATCAGAGGCCAGCGGGTTTGTTGCAACCCTTGCCTATTGCCGAGTGGAAGTGGGAGCATGTCACTATGGACTTCGTTGTAGGTCTTTCGAGGACTCAGCGGGGTAGTGACGCCATTTGGGTGGTTGTAGACCGGTTGACTAAGTCGGCGCACTTCATTCCTATGCGCGTGAGAGATTCGGTAGACCATCTTGCCGACTTGTATATTCGGGACATAGTGAGATTGCACGGGGTCCCAGTGACAATCGTCTCGGATAGAGATTCTTGTTTTACTGCTAGGTTGTGGCAGAGTTTGTAGAGTGCCTTGGGCACTAAGTTGACCTTTAGTACGGCTTATCATCTGCAGACTGACGGGCAGTCCGAGCGTACTATTCAGATCCTTGAGGATATGCTTCGGGGTTGTGTCCTTGACTTTAGTGGGATGTGGGAGAGGCACTTACCATTGGTGGAGTTTGCCTACAACAACAGCTTTCAGTCTAGTATCGGTATGGCACCGTTTGAGGCCTTGTATGGCCGACCGTGTAGGTCTCCAGTTTGTTGGGCCGAGGTGGGTGATGCACCTTTGTTGGGTCTGGAGTTGGTTAGGGAGACGATGGAGAAAGTTGAACTTATCCGTAGGAGGCTTGTTACAGCCCAGAGTCATCAGAAATCTTATGCTGACCATAGGAGGAGGCCTTTGGTGTTTGAGGTAGGTGATCATGTTTTCTTGAAAATATCACCTAGGCGAGGTTTGATGAGGTTCGGGAAGAGTGGGAAGTTATCCCCTCGGTTTATTGGCCCTTTTGAGATCCTTGAGAGGATTGGGGAAGTTGCTTACCGTTTGGCTTTACCGCCGCAGTTGTTCGGGGTGCATGACGTCTTTCATGTTAGTATGCTTCGGAAGTATGAGCCGGATCCATCGCATGTATTAGATTGGACCGACTTAGAAGTAGATGAGGATGCCTCGTATGAGGAGAGACCAGTTCGGGTCTTGGATAGACGGGATCAAGTCTTGCGTGGCAAGACCATCCCTTTAGTGAAGGTTTTGTGGAAACATCACGGAGTGGAGGAGGCCACTTGGGAACGTGAGTTGGAGGTCCGCGAGAAATATCCGGACTTGTTTGTTGTTGTATAATCTTGTATTTACATTTTGGACTATTGTTGAACTTAAGAGCTTTTGTATATGTCTTAAGTTGTGAAACATTGAAAATGTTTTGATTTATTGAAAGTATGTTTTAGAACTTGCCTCATATGGAAGTTGAATGTAACATTATATATGTTGAAATATATTGTTGAAATTGGAAAGGAAATGCGTAATGTTGATGCATGTTGAATGTACATATGTTGTTTACATATTGTGAAATGCCTCCTGATAAGAGATGGGATGACCGGTAATGGGTCGAGTTTTTGAATGTTAAAATGTAACATTGTTAAAAATGGAGAAAAACCTGTTTTTGAAAACTTGTGCTTAATTTCGGGGACGAAATTCTTTAAGGGGGGGGAGGTTATAGCGATCCCGGATTTACCCTTGTTGTATAGTGATCCGGACATGTGTCCGTGGATGTTGGTAGTTGATCATTATCTTGTTTACATCCTTTTTTTTTTCTTTGTATTTGAGTTATAGGATGTGTTGGCCAGGTTTGTTACAGGTTGGTTGAGTTTAGAAACCAAAACTAGTTGCCCAGATTTTGGCTTGTCCGCTCTAGCGGGGAGTTTGACGCTCGAGCGGCGAAAACACCCATCCAATATTTCCTGTGCAGTGTTGGACGCTCGAGTGGGAGGTTGTGAGTGATGCTCGAGCGGGGCTTCGAGCGCTCGAGCGGGGACCTGTTGTGTCGAGATGCTGGGAGAGTGCATCCGGCGCTCGAACGGGAGTTTGGCCGCTCGAGCGGGAGTCTGTGAGTGCCGCTCGAGCGGGGCGACTGTGTTTAAGTTCCGAGTTTTGACTTTTCAAATCACTTTTTCACTTTCTCTTCTCTCTCCTACTTTTCCAAAAACACCATTGTTGAGCCTCTTACTCTAGAACTCTACCTTCTCTCTAGGTTTTGATCTAGTAGGAGTGATTTGTTCATCTTTGGCCTTTACAAAAAAGTTGTTGATCGTCGAGGGCTACATTTTAATCTGAAAATTTCGGGATTTGGAGCACGTTGGGTTTTGTCATCTTCTCCCTTGGGGCTCCGGATTTGAGGTAGGGATATCCTACTCCTCTCTATGGATTTTGTCTTTAAATTTTAGTATTTTGAGATGTTGGGGTTGGTTTGATAATTTTGTGAAAGTTTGGGGCTTTTGTGTAATTTTACAAAAGTTGGGGTTTTATTTATAATAAACCTAGATGCATGTTTGGCATAGAGAAATGGAATAAATGTTGAATCATTGATGAAAATGGGACCTTAAGGGGTGTAATGTTAATTATGGAAAATGCCCTAATTACATTATTTGATTAATTGGGTTAATTAATCGTAAGAAATGAGGTTATGAAATAGGAATGTTGAGATTAGGAATGTATGGGGTTAAAAGGTGTAGTTGAATTATTTATCACTCACCGAAATGAAATGTTGATTGAATATCCATTTGTGCATTTATTTTCTGTTTAGAAATAACTGCTTTGGGCTATCGGTGGAGGATAGTCGTGATTGTTGTAGACAATGCATGATGATTAGGCAAACGAAAACTAATCAATGGAACGTGTCATAGAATTTGACGGTTGATAGAATACATTAACTGTATGTATTGAATGATGGCATATAGAACCAATGTGTTTGTATACGTTATGTGTAAAGAAGGAGATGTGGGATGTACTCCGCGGTTTAGGGGAAGATGGGGGATGTACCTCTAAACCGGATAGTATTGGGAGAAGATAGGGGATGAACTCCGTAGATACAGCTCATATGCTTGTCTAGAGAAGTGAAGATAGAGCTCATATGCTTATCTTTGTGAAGTGTAGATACAGCTTATATGCTTATCTGTGAATGTGGGATATAGTTGTTATACATATCTGTTGAGAATGTGGATATAGCTTATATGCTTATTTGTGAATGTAGGATATAGTTTTTATACATATCTGTTGAGATGATGATAGAGCTAATATGCTTATCTGTTGAAAAAGGGAAAACGAAAAGTAACTTGGACTCATAAGTCGTATGACATAAAATGTGATTTATGTGGATGTATCAGTGTTGGCCATCTATCAATTGCTAATCTTTTAGTCATTGTTCATGGTTGGTTTAGTGTATTTCTACTGGGCTGTGGCTCACCTTATATGGGAATATCATTTTCAGGTGCAGGTAGCATGCCACCTCCAAGGACATAGCTTGGGAGGCTAGATGCGAGCAAATTTTTTGTTGTTTAGTTTCTTTTGATGTATTACATGTATATTCAAGCCAAGGGCTTAATGTGTAGATGAGTTAGCACTCTTTTGTTGTAACCAAGTGTTAACTTGGAAAGCTGTAAGCCCACAGGGCATTTTGCTTTTGTTGTTAACATGTAATACTTTTGTAATGAAACTCTGATGAATAGAAGAATGTGGATATTTCGTATGTCAATGAATGTTTTATTCGTTGGGTTTAATGTTATTATTTTGAGGGCGTTACAGTGCCAGTTGATGGGCACTTGGTGTATCATCCATACACCTGTATGAATGGATTTCAACAAGTTCCTAGCTTGTTTAACAAGCTTGGGACTTGATTTTCTATAAGAAGGGAGGCCCCTCTCTCTTTCCAGAGGTTCTGAAATTTGATATACAAAACATATATCTCTCATCTCTCTATATTTGCCTCTCTCTCTCTCTCTCTCTCTCTCTCTCTCTATATTGCTTAAAAATGTGTTTTGTCTTCACTTTTGCACTACAACACCTTGTAAAGCACCATTACCTTGTTGCTAAGGTACTAGAGGACCTTGTTTGGACTCTCAAAGTTTGTTTTCTTTGGCTCAGAAGTGCTGGTTTATAGTGGTTCTTCAAGGGTGAGTTATTATCTCTTTTAAGCCTTGTTTTGCTTAAGTGTTTGGCCCCCTTTGCATGTTGTTTTAGGCCTTGCTTTCAACTAAAAAAAGCCTTGTTTTGAAGTTCTTAATATGTTTGTTTAAGGGTTTGTTGGTGTTAGGGGTGGTCTACCCCCATTTGTGCCTTGTTTGGCCTTGTTTTGAGCCATTTCTTTTAGGCCTTTGGATCACCTTTGTTTGGCCTCTTCACCACTGAATTCCAGAGGAATTTCAGTGGTGGAAATGTGGTTTTGAGGCCTCAAATAGAGAGGGGGGGGTTGTCCCCCCTCTTCTGCTCTTGTATGCTTGTGTTGATGGCTCACCAAGTTGGCATGTTTTTATATCTCTTTGTGGCTCCATTTCGGCATGCCTTAGGCCTTGTTTTGCCATGATGTAGCACTATGTTTTCTTGATTTGAGCACATCATGCATGCTCTATGCACTTGTAGTGCAATTCCATTCATTGGCCTAATATGCATCTTACTTTTGATCATCATTCTAGTATGATTTTGGCTTAACTCCAGGAATCTTTTGGCCATGTTTTAGCATGCTTAAGCTCTGATTCATGTTGTCTTGGTCATGCATTCATTGCTTTGTATAGCCACAATGCATTCTTGCTTACTAGCTTTGTGAATTGAGTCCACTAGCATGCATTGCTTGGGCTATTTGCATGATCTAGCATCTTTTCTACCATGATTTCAGTGCATGTTCCATGGCCATACACTCACATTTGTCACTCTTTCAATGCCTTTGGAAGGTTGTTCTTTATGTCTTAAATATGAGCCATTATGCATGCCCTTTTGCCTAAGTTTTTGGGCTGCCATATCAGTACATTTTTGGTGTTATTTTGACATGCCATAACTCTAATTTTAGTTGGTGAAGTCATCCCATGCTTGGTTTTGGTAGGTGTAATGTAATTATCCTTATTGGCCTTGTATGCATCATGTTTTGTGCCTTCCATTCTAGCATGAGTTAGCCCTGTTCAAGCATGTTTCTAGCCTTGTTTTGGCCTACCTTGGGACTATTTTGAGTCACCTTGGCCCTTTGGGGCTTGCTTGTTATGGCCATGGTGTGAGTCCCTTGGCTAGCTTTAAGCTTTGAGCCCACTAGCATGCTTTATTTGTCATATGTGCATGGTTTAGTCTCATTTGGAATGTGATTTCAGAGCCTACTTCACTGCCACACTCTCACATTTTATACTCCTTCTATGTGCTTGAGAGTTGGTGCCTTCATGCCTTGCTTGTGAACCAATTGGCATGCATGCTTGTATTTATTTTCGGACTTCATTTTCAGCATGCTTTGGCCATTGTCTTGGCATGCATGAAGCTTATTTGTGGTTGGTTTGGTCCTTTTAAGTGTTGCATTACATAGGCCTTGCCATCGCATGTTGTTGCATGCTCATGTTGCTTGCATATTGTTGTTGCAAATTCATGTTGTTTGCATGTTGCATTACCCTTGCATGTTTGTTGCATTGCATTGTGTTTGGATCGGATGTTGATCCAAACACGGGGAACGAGGGGCGTTTCATACTTGAAGTGATGAAACGCACCTCATTCCTTAGGTCACCGGCACCTTTGATCATGCATGATAAGGTGGAGGTTCATGAAGTCCTATGTGGTATTTGTGTGCATTCATTGACATTGATTTGTGTAACTCGGCCCCTTTGGCTATCATGCATTGAGATGCATGATTGATGGCTCGAGAGTCGAGCACTACACTCCTTTAAGCTTTAGACATGATAAGGAGTGTGGTTGCACACACATTTTCTTGTAAATACACTGTCATGCCTCTGTTAGTGCTCTGTTGCAGCAAAATGAGGAAATTGCAGGAAGCAGTGGCCGATCGACCATCTAATATGCCGATCGGCAATCAAAATTGGCCGATGACCATTATCTTTGGCCGATGGCCTTTCCTCTTGGCCGGCCACCTCTCAGCATGGTCCTAAGGTGGATCAAAATCATCTTGGAAGTTGACACAATTTTCAGAAGTCCAAAACAGTGCAAACAGAGGCAACATGAGGCACGGTAGTGGATTTCCGAGCGAAGCCGACCAAGCATGCATACACCCCTCCTCGCGAGGCCATTTTTACTGCTTTACTAGCTAGTCGTAGTTAATTACTTGTTTTGTAATTAATTAGTTGAATTTGTGTTGTAATAACTAATTAGTTAATTTGTTAGTTAATTAGTTTTGTTTTGTAATAATTAGTTTAATTAGCTTAGATTAGCTAGTTAACTTATAATTCAGACCCTCCGTCGAGAGGGCAAATTTTGTAATAAGTGTGCGTGTGTGTGATGCATGTCTTCCATCCCCATTTCTTTCTCCCTTTTACTTATCAACTTTCGATGGTTAGTTTAAGGCATGTTTCAATTAGCATACTTATGTTTGCATGCGTGCATCCATTCATCTGTTTTGCATGCACCGGGTTCAGCGCATCATTCAAACTGCATCGTATTTCAATACCAATTTGAATACATGTTATCAAGTTGCATTCACATGACATCTTAGAATAGCTGAGCCTATATTAGTTGCATTTTTGCATGTGTTGCATTAGGCATTCTTGACATAGCTAGGATCATGCATTGATTACTAACTAGCTTCTTTTTTTGGCTCGGAGTACTAGGTAAGCTTTTACGCTTTAGCATACTGCATGAGATGTGTACGTTGCCATGTTAGCATGCTTGCCATGAGGCTAACTGCTTAATTGATTAACTGCATGAATGCCTGTTGATGAAAGCTTCATTGCTTGAATTGGAACAATTCATCAAATGTGAGTTTTAAGTCCACTTGAAGTGGCAAATCATCATGTTTTCTAAGCCCACTTGAGCGTGGCAAACCCACGACTTAGTTTTCTTGCGAGTAGCAACTTCAAACCATTTTTCAAACAAACAAACATGAGATGTTTTGTTCCAAATTGAGCGATTTAGTCTATACTTGTATGCTGTGCGCATCACATAGTAAGTTAGCTAATAAATTAGAATAAGAACGCATGTGTTTTCAAAAACAACATATCTTGTTAGTAGAGGCTGATCCTTTGATCGGGCTAGCGGGGGTGCTCATTTCATGACCTTTCCCCTTCGTACCCAAGTTCCCGAGCCGAAGTAACTTTGGTGATAACGGACACGTGGCCTTCGGCACGAGTCAGGGTTTCCTAAATTTTCTAAAATAAAATATTTAGGTGGCGACTCTGAAATCTAGCAAAGTAGTCTATGTTTGGCACTTCTTGATCAAAATCGATTTTCCAAAACGATTTGCCGGATTTGGACTCTTTGGTGATTGATCAGTCTTACATTGCACTTTATGAGATTAGATTCAGAACCGTGACATGAGTCTGAACTATAGTAGCTAAGAACCACGATTCGGGCCCTCGTGTGCGGAGTGGTGTTCAGGGCGGTCTACAGTTTCTGGCGACTCTGCTAGGGATTTAGAGAACTTGACTCGAACTCATGATATGTTGTTTTATCTACACTTATTTGTTTCTTTGCGTTGCATTTGCATTGGTGCGCCTAGGACACCGTGTTTGCCGTCTGCTATTCCAGAACGGTTTGCCGGAGGCTGCATGCCATAAGGCTGACCGGTTACGGGCTCTGCCACGATGGGAACACAAACCCTGGTTGTTACTGGGACACCCTTTTGACCATTCAACCTAGTGCATATCGGAATCCATAGTGACTATTCCAAACTAGGACAGGTTGCTTACCCGATTGTAGGTTGTTTGAAACTACTGTGTACGTAGTGAAACCCTAGTTCTTGACGAAACTAGGACAGGGAAACCGTACCCCTCCATAGGGGTGTTTTGGCACTCACTTGCTTGCTATGTGCTTTTAAAGTGTGTCTCTACAGGAATACACGTATCAGTTTGCAAGTCTGGGTATCAGGTCTGCCGCCATCAGTATTTGGGGAATCAGTTTTACCTGAGGGTATCAGATTTGGGGCAGTGATTTGGGAACAGTGATCAGTATCGAGAACAGTGTATTCAGCTTACAAATGCCAACTGTGTGTTGTCTTAATTTAAGCTGTTATGCTGTCCGTTTTTCTGCTTATTGTTTCCTTATTATGCTTTATTTATCTTTTTGCAAGGTAGTTTAGCACAATTGCTTCCGACCAGGCATATATTCCCCAAGCACTTTGGATCAGAGGTCGAAGACTTCATCGATCCGAGGATCTGGTAGACGGACAACCTGTGTTTGTGTCATTACCCCCGGTTACTAGACGGAGGGCAGTTAGGCAGAGGATATCAGTGCAACAGTCAGTTCAGAGGTCTTTGTCTACCCCACTTGAGCACAGTAGGGATCAGAGTTCTGTTCCTCCCGTAGAGAGGGAACATACACCGGTTCAGATAAATCCACACTTTACAGTCGAAATGGAGAAGATGATGCGTCAGCTCCAAGAGACTATGCAAGCCATGCAGCGGGATGCTGCCTACTAGGCAGAGGCTGCCACACGTCAGGCAGAGATTGTGGCTCAACAGGCAGAGTTGATTGCCAGACTTCAGCAACAACAGCAACTGCAACCACAGCAAGCCGGAGCATCTGCTTCGCATCCATCCCCACCCCCACCTAGAATTCCAATACTTGGGGATATTGCAAACGTCCAGGAAGATACGGACATTCCAATAGGACAAGCCTCGCCACCAGTTCTACCGCAGATTTCAAAGACACTGACTTTCTCGACAGATACACCGTTTGAATCTGAGATGGACCCAACCGCTCTGAAGATGAGTAAGCTTGAGAAGCTGTTCAAACGGGCCCAGGGAGTCAATTCCATATTGGACTTAGATGATGGATACACCGACTCGGCCGTGACTTTGCCGGACCAATTCAAGATGCCCCATATCGACCGATTTGACGGTTCTGGGGATCCCATGGTGCACCTGCGGCTGTTCTCAGATATCTTAAGGCCAATGGGCCTCTCTAGACTGCAAAAACTTTCACTCTTCGGCTGGACCCTGTCGGGTATCGCGGCCATCTGGTACGCGAAGTTAGAAAACTCTGTCAAGAGAAGTTGGGAGGAGATGGCTGAGGCCTTTGTAGCTCAATACTCCTACAACATGCAGATTGAGATCATAACTCGTGATCTTGAGACAACTAGACAGGAGCCAAAAGAGAGCTTCTCCGACTTTGTAACCCGTTGGAGGGCCAAAGCTTCTATGATGACCATCAGGCCGGTCAACAAGGATCAAATTCGGATGGTTGTGCGTAACCTCCAACCTAAGCTGATGTAAAAGATGATCGTCTTACCCCTTCCCACCTTTGCGGATTTACACAAGATCGGGGTACAGATCGAGGACGCCATGAAGGAGGGTCTAATTGACCATGAGAGAGAGCAGCCCAAGAGGGCATTTTCCCGCAGTACGAATGCAGGCACGAGTAATGCTGCAGCTACCAGAACTTTAGATGTGGGCATTGTCACGACCCAAACCCGCCCCGAGAAGGTTGGCATCGTAGCCGGCCAGTAATCCTAGATTACCACATGCCTTTCTGTACAAAACATACATAACCGGGGCTTGCGGAAGCGAAAACAAAACACTAATAGTCCAAAGAGCTGTGCATTTATATGAACATACATTACATGCCAAAAATGTTAATTTACCCACTACATTACATCACATATAATCAAAATTCATGTACAAAACATAGGCTCACGCCACATGTACAACCAAAACCAAGCTTCCTAACGGCCTTCTAGGTCTAGCCCCAACTCGGAGGCACCAAAACACCGGGTAGGCTTCAAAACGGCGGCTCGACTCGAACTCCGCCTAGGCTTGATTCCCAGAGTGCTCACCTATAAATACATATATACAAACAATGAGCTAAAGCTCAGCAAGTAACATTAAAGTAAAGGGGTAGTGAACGAATTCCACATTTCATATATCCATAAAATAAATCATTCATAAACATAATCATCTCATATCAGAACATACATAATGGCATACTCCATAGAACATAACATTTGTCGTCCAACGACTAGAGTAACCGGTCCCGGACACCGATTAAACACATACCGAGATCTCGTAAACTGGTCCACTTAGGACTATCTATGGATGCCATACTAGATTCGCAAACTGGACATTCGTTCACAGAAAACATTTATCATTTCAAAACCATAGCATAACGTAGCACTTTTAAACATAGATCATACTAACATATCTTTACAGAAATGTTACTCACAGTGGGTTTCCAAAACCGGTTGCACGGTCTTCGCCTCTTGACTTGCAATTATCAACATTATAACACATTTCTTCAATACACATTATCATTAAATCACTTAATTCATGCCATTCTATTCTTCCCTTATTAAATTCCATGTTCATGAGGTGCCAAATGATGCCATTAACATGATAAAATCAAGTAATTCATGCCATATATGAACTGAATACAACCTTCAAAATTTTCCTGAAAATAAGTCCCCTCGCTCGAGCGCCACTTTGTCCGCTCGAGCGGACTGCACAATTTTCCAAAACTGCTGGGAGGCCGATTTTCACGCTCGAGCGGGAATCCCTCCGCTCGAGCGGACTGCGCGAAAATCTGAAATTCTAAGCTCTTCCAAAGCTTTAACCTTTCCTTTAACAAACAACTTCAACATGATGAAACCCAAATCCCAAAATACTTGACCAACAACTTAGATTAAACATCAAATCTCTCAAAATAACCCACATGAATCCTTTACAAGAGCAAACTTTGAATTAAAATAGGAAACCATGAACATGTGCATACAAGCTCCATTTCTTACATCCATGGAGGTTCTTCCCCAATATGCCAAATATAAACATGAATCATGAATTTATGCCTTGCATGCTCAAATTAAACATATTTCTTCTTCAATCCACTTATTTACCATGAGGTCATGCATGAATCAACCTTATTTCAAGAAATTAGAGAGGAATTCTTACCTTGATTGTTTAAATGAAGAAGATAGCTTGATTTCCCCTTTCTTTACTCTTCTTCCTCCTTTGGTTCTCCCCTCCACGAATTCTTCTCTCTCTCTCTCTCTCTCTCTCTCTCTCTCTCTCCTTCTAGATTTTTCTTTCTTTTGTTTTGAGTCAAAACATGGTCAACATCCTTATATATATATATACCATAAAAAATAGAATTGTGCCATAATCTTGAGCCAAACATGACTTAGCGATTCAGATGAAATTCAGTCCTCAATTTATTTTCCCAAATGGTTCTAATAATTCCCGGTATCTCATAGACGCGCTCAATTTTGTTTTCTGAACCCATTACGGTCATCAATTTCGGTCCCGAAGTTATAGTTCCAACAGATATTTTTCCAATTCAAGCAGATATTCTTCAATTAATTCGCATAAACACATAATTACTTACTGATAAATATGACACATGTTTTGGGGTCATTACAGGCATGGTCACCACCACCACCACCACTCGAAGAACACTTACAGCTACCCCCTTTACCGGTGCGTCCGGAAGTAGCTCACAAATAGCCAGATATCCACCCCGAGGCCAAAGAACCTTCACTCCACTATACATGTCCCTGTCCAAAGCTCAGGGGGTTTTAATCAGGAAAGGGTATTTGAAGCACCTGGAGCCGCGACCATTACCAGAAAAACTTCTCGCTTCCCATAACCCAGTTAAATACTGTGCCTTTCACCAACAGCATGATCACGATACCAACCAGTGCTATGGACTGCGTCATGAGATCTAGGATCTCGTTGACAATAGGGTGATCGTGACTCCAGGGAAGCCGAACGTCACCACCAACCCTCTCCCACCACATAACCAAGCTCCACCACCTAAACGCATTAACCTGATCCAAACTAGGGTTGTGTCATATGACCCTAGTATATATATCACACCTTCCCACCTATGCAAGCCGGAGGTGTTCATTCCAGACAGCATGGATTTGTGCATGTTAAGCACCTCTCAAACCCAACTTGAACCGGTGGTGGTGACTACCGAACACAGAACATAGACGACTTTGGGGGCAGATGGGAATGATGATTCAGAGCCTGAGGGGTCTGCGAGCGTTGAGTACAACCCGAGTGGTTATATCACATCAATAGATCAGCTTAAGCCGAGGGTAGAGTTTCCGATTGGAGCAGAAATCAGTGTAGTTCGGGAGGACGGACCTAGTTAGGGGTTAGATGACCTAGCAGAGATGGAGGAGGATATCGCGAATCTACAATTCTTCAATGAACAGGATCCGGGGGACATGACTGTCAATTGGTTCGATTTGGATGGGTTAGCAGAGAATACTGGGTGGCTTGACGACCAACTAGATGTTGTTGAAGAACTTCAGCCAGAACAGGGGCAATTAGAAACCAGAATATCATCAGTGGCCGGAATGGCCGAGAATCAGGGGAGATCGCCGGAGAGCACCAGTGTTAAGAATTTTACTCGGGATTCGGGTAGTTTGAATACAGAAGTGTGGAGAAGTGGTTTGGGAAAATACTCTTCTGATCCTGGGGGACGCTCGTGATCCGCTGATAATCACCTGAAAAGAAATAAACACTCCGGTCGGGGGTGCCGGAATTGGCACTCCGACGGACAAGTCAGCCTCAACACTCAAGATTACTTGTATTCTAAGTTAAACACCACAATTCTCATATACCTCTTTCTGGCTGATGTCTCTTCTATTTATACTCATTTCCTGGGCCTCAGGGCCAAGCCCTCTTTCCACTCATTATCCTCTTCTTTACTCGGCTCTTTAGTTCAATGACTATTCGCCCTATCAATCTATTTTATTCGGCACCCCTGTCGTGCCGAATAGAGCCTAGTAATGTCTTCTAGAGTACGCTTTCAATTCTTTCAATAATTCGGCTCCCACAAGTGTCCCCCAAACACCCCGCTAGCATCAGCTAGTTGGCGTGTTTGGCCTCTAGTCTGGGAAAACAAAAATTTGGCGATTAATCCTCTTCGCGATATGTGTCAGGACGCGTACATACTTTTTGGTTACTGTAACACTTTCCCGCCTCATTCGTGCTTTTCTCACATTTATTACAATTTGAAGCTTAAGTCTCTTCAAATATATACTTTTTCAAATATTTGAACCTTCTGGACTACCGGTCGGTATTTATTCTTCGACGCGTTTTCTGCAACTTCTCTCCGTCTTCTCCTCATTTCCTTTGCCTTTCGTAAGTTTTCTTCTCTTTTGTTTGCAATCCTATTTTTTGTATTCATTTTTGATATAGAGTACCTCTGAGTCCTCACTAAAAATGGCTAAGCATTTGAAAGACCTCCTCTCCGAGGGTCGAATTTCTGGGTTCCGAAAACATTTCACTATTCCTGATGATGTTCATCTACCTCTAGTAACGGACAGTTCCCTCGATATGGAGAGGGACGACCAAAATACAATCGTCTTTCCTCTCCTATCCATTGCGGACGGCGAAGTTCGTTTTCCCCTATACCCATTTCTTAGGGTCGTCCTCCGCCATTGGGGTCTGATTCCCTCGCAACCCAATGTGAATTTCTTTTGAATCATAATGGGAGTTATAGAGTTGAATCGGCGTCTCAGGATCAACCTTGGCATTCCGGCGATTTGGCACTGCTACGCTCTGGCCAAATCTTCTGGTCGGCTCGGGCGTTACTTTCTAAGGGCCAAGGACACTGACCATCACTTGGTAACAATGCTTGCCAGCTCTGGCAAACGAGTTGACGACGTAATGGTCAATGTCCAAGGCAACTGGGAATTTGGTGAAGGCAAAGATCGCCTAGACCCTATTCCCAGACGGAGGGGTGAACCAGGTTGCTGTGTAATCTCCTTGTTTGTTGACCTTTATTTTATTTGGCCTTTTCCCCAAATCTAATCCTCTGTTTTTGCAGGCAGTAAGTTGAAAAGGTTTCTGACCTCGGCTGACGACATAGTCCTTGGAGAAATTAAGACTGCACTAAAGTATTTTGGGCGGCCAAACGTCCAGAAACAAGGCAGAGCCGCCCATATCCTCCTGCGGTACGAGCCTACCTCTACTACGTTCTCGGCTGCAGACAATATTCCGATCCCAACCGGCGAACAACACCATACAACTCTTATCTTCCCTAGCTTCAAGACCCTTAGACAAATTGGTCTCGAAATTTCCAGTTCGGAGCAAGTCTTAGAGCCGGTGATCGAGGTAGTCGCCGAATCAACCAAGGATTTTGCTGCCGAGGCCGAAGAGGTCGACGAAGCTCTGAAATCAGCGTTTGAAGCTGCCGGTCTTAATCAGCCTGACCCACCGTCCACTTCGGGTCGGGTAGAGGTTTCCTTTGGAGATATTTTTACAGACTTGGGGGACCTACTCGGCGATTTTTCTGAAGGCATGGCTGGGGAAAATCTCACGCAGATGGCGAGAAAGAGAAATGCCGAACGAATGGCCGCCCGAAAGAAGGCGGAGGCTGCTCGTTCTGAGCCTGCTACGATTGAATCTTTACAACCCGTTACCGCAGAGGAAACGGCTCAAGTTGTTTTGGATGAGACAGAGAAGGAGGCTGAACAACTGAATACGAAAGAATGACTGGTTCCAGAAGAGCGGGGAGAAAAACGTAACGTCGAGGGAGAGGCCGGCTCAGAGGATAGCCCTACTAGTAAATGGCCTCGTTTAGAGAAGTCCGATGTGGTTCCTTTTGTTGTTCAGCCAAAGATAAATAACACGCCAATCTCTACTGACGCATCCGTCATGAAGGATCCATCCGTGGCGTTGAGCTTGGCTGCCTCAGTTTCACTACCGGCTGATAAGGCCTTCTTTCGAGAAGAACTGGATTTGGAGGCTATAGCGTTTGTTGCCCAGTCGGCCCTTCTGGTATGCATAAGATACTTTTTTTCATTCGTTTGGTTTGGATTGCAGACGATATTGCTTGGTGTGATGATCCTGACGTATTTTGTAGACGGTTAGAAGGGTAGCCGAACTAGGCCGACGGCAGCATGATACCATTGAAAGAATTGGCCGCTTAAAGTCTGAAGCTGAAGGTGAGAGGAGCAGGGCCGAGTTCGAGGCGATGAGAGACGCAATGGAAAATGCTCGAATAGAAGTGAAAAATGAGAGGACTCAGACTACGGATCAGCTCAGATCCGAAGCCGAGAATAGGGTGAACGCGAGCGACGAATCGCTCGAGTTAGCCAAAGAGGCGCTTGCCAAGGCAAAGGCCGAGTTAAATGAGTTGAAGGCGGCGAAGGAAAAAGCCAAATCCGAAATTTCTACGGCGCTTGAGGCTAGAAAGAGTGCCGCCTTCAAGGAATACCTAGACGAAGTCCCCAAATTTGAGAATCGGGGATTCAAGCATGGGTGGCTCAAAGCCCTTGCTGCCGTTGGAGTTACATTTGCAGTGCCAATTCCATACGAGCAAGTGGACGTCAAGCCACTTGAGTCTGATCCCGAGGATTGATCTGAGAGACACTCTAGTTTTATTAAGTATATTCAGTTTCAATTTAAATGTACGCTTTTTGGATTTTCATATGTAAAATGTCCGCTGCTAGCGCCCAGTTTATGAATGAAAATTTTATATGTTCTCAAATTATTTCTCGTGTTGTTTGCTGTATGAGTGTATAGTTAGAAGAATCAGACTTAACAGCCGATTAAAATTAGGGATCTGATTTAACCATAAACAAAATGAATTCATGACTACTGTTCGGATAAATCGATTTGTGGAACGGCTGGGGTACTCAAGCCGTATAGATTGTTGTATCTGCCCTTGCCCTAGCTAGTTCGCGAACGTCGAACGCCGAACATGACATAATGAGTTGTACTGAAGAATCGATTTGTGGAACGGCTGGGGCATTTGAGCCGTATAGATTGATGAATCTGCCCTTGCCCCAGCTGGTTCACAAACATGACAAAATGAAATTTGTACGAAAGAGTCGATTCGTGGAACGGCTGGGGCACTCGAGCCGTATAGATTGATGAATCTGCCTTTGCCCCAGCTGGTTTGCGAACTGTTCGGATAAATCGATTCGTGGAACGGCTGGGGTACTCGAGCTGTATAGATTGATGAATCTGCCCTTGCCCCAGCTGGTTCGCGAACGTCGAACGTCGAACATGACATAATGAATCTTGTATGTTGAACGCCGAATATCGGTGTAGGTTAATGAGAAAACCTCGGTAATGCTGCCCTTGTAGGGAATAAATGAGCGTGTACTTCGTGAACAAGGGTTCTATTTATGTACTCAGTGAGCATCTCAGTCCCGCTCTTTAAGGAAGACTAAACAAGTGCAAATGTCAAATAAACTTTTCTTCAACAGCAGAGGCGAAGCGAAGACGCTAGCTAAGCTGGGAGGTGCCATGAATCGAAGCGGTGAACTTTCACGTACGGGCGGTAGGACTTCGAGGGATCGGGAGAGACACCAATCTCGTCATCGTCGAAGTAGGTCGCCTAGGAGGGACAATCAGCCATAGCGTAAGTCTCCTCAATTCGACGTGACTCCTCGCCCGTTGAGCTTCGCGGTCTTCGTGGGTAATAGACCAATGGCAAAGGCGGATTCGATCATTCGAGATCCAAACGTGGCAGTCGAGTTTACTCGACAGATTTTTCCACCCGAAGTTCAGCAGTCGATGGTAGGTCGGCCAGACTTCGAGGTGTTTTGTGAAGGCGTTCATGGGGCGGTGAGGGGACTGTATACGGCTTATGAGATCGGCATGCTTCTCTGCGTCGCTCCCCGCGACATAGAACAGAGAGGTGAACGCATTCGGGGGAGTTTAGAAAAATCAAATCTGCCGGGTCCCAATTTCCAAGCCACCCCAATTCGGTTGTCGAAGAAAGGGTTACTCAAAGGCTGATTAGCGATGCGATCGCCGATCGTAATACGACTAGTATGTTCGCAATCGAGATCGCCAGAGTCGCGGCCAATGAAAAAGGCTTCCATGACGGCTGAATGGTCGGAATTCAGAAGACCAAAGAGAAACTCGTCGAGGAAGTTTGCCGATGCGAAAATCGCGGCTTTAAGCATGGTTGGATCAAGGCGAATCAAGCCGCGGAAGCTCTCTGAGTGTCGGGAATCGAATCGGTGATGCAATTCTACCGACGTGAGCATTTTCCCTTTTCCGCTTTCGAAGTCGAGAAGAGAGAGGATGAGGGTGACGCCGTATAGAAATTCTATGTAATTATGTAACTATTGCCTGATTGAATAAAACATCCTATTTTAAATGTTTTATTATAATTTTCATTCAGTACACACGTGTTTGCATGTGTTTTAATTGGACACTGAACGGCTCGAGTCGATTAGGCATTTAATTCCAGATGGTTATATACCGGGTCGCCATGAGCAGTTTTCGTTAAAGATATACTACGCACGGTGAATGCGCGGATAAAGCTCCGGATCCGGAGGCTTTTATCGGCAAAAATGCGTCAAGCAGCCGATTTATATTTGCCGTTTATTTAATTAGGCCATTTTAATCCCAAAAAACTAGATATTTGGAAATAGATGGCCAACATTGATCGGCGTCCGCCCTTTGGAGCTTAGCGTCAATGAAATTGCCACGGGCTCATTGCAAGGATTAGAAATAAATGACCTTGGACTATTCGTACTAGCGAAATAAATGGCCTCGGACTTTTTGCGCCAGTGACTTTAAACGACTTCGATGCAAGCGATTAGATAAGTGTTAATGTCGAATGGAGTCTTCTTCAATTGACAGAAGAGAAACTCAAACTTTAGCTGAGCTTGATACTGCGATGAATCTCAGCAGAAAATCCACCCATGCGAGCGGTAGGGCATTTAAAGGACGGAAAGAATATCAGCTTCCAAGTCGTCGAAGCAGATTACCCACAAGGGGGGAACAACAACGGGGTAGTTCTTCGCAACCGCGACCGAGAAATGAGGCTGACGTGACGCCGCGACTATCGAGTTTTACCATTTTTCGTCGGAATTCCTCTCTTGTCTTGGATCTTGGATGGTGTCGAAGCTCCCCACCTCAAGGGTGATTATCTTGTTGGTTATGAGCATTGTGGATTCAAGCGTGGTTAGATCGAAACATTTCGACCCACATATTGAAGCGGGCGTTCATTCCGTGCTGTCGTTGTACCAATGTGACTATTTTTTAGTTGAGAATAGATATTGTAATGCTCGAACGCGGATTGTGTTTTTGTAATGATCGTTTAATCGAATAAAAATGTTGTATTTTTAATTTCTATATGTTTGATTTCTAAATTTTTATATGCTCGATTAAAAATTCGTGACATGGGCGTTGTTGGCCTAAAGGCGTCATGCTCCGATAGGGCTCCGAATTCGGAGACTTTAGTTGGCTAATCGTTATTGACGAAAGGCGCTCCGAATCCGGAGGCTTTTTGGCCAATCATGATATCTACGAAGGGCGAAGGGCGCTCAAATTCCAGAGGCTTTATCGGCTCAAAGGCGTCATATGCTGATGAGGATTCAGAGACTTTAGTTGGCCAATCGTTATATCGACGAAGGGCGCTCCGAATCCGGAGACTTTTTCGGCCCAAAGACATCATGCGTCGATGAGGCTCCAAATCTGGAGGCTTTGTCGGTCCGAAGGCGTCATGCGCTGATGAGGCTCCGAATCGGGAGGCTTTGTTGGCCCAAAGACGTTGTGCGTCGATGGGGCTCCGAATTTGGAGGCTTTTTGGCCAATCGTGATATCCATAAAGAGCGAAGGGCACTCCGAATCCGGAGGTTTTTTCAGCTCAAAGGCGTCATGCGCCGATGCGGCTTCGAATTCAGAGACTTTTTGGCTAATCGCGATATCCATGAAGGGCGCTCTGAATGCGGAGGATTTTTCGGCCCAAAGGCGTCATGCGCTGATGGGGCTACGAATCCGGAGACTTCTTGGCCAATCGTGATATCCACAAAGGGCGCTCCGAATCTGGAGGCTTTTTCAGCCCAAAGGCGTCATGCGCCGATGGGGCTCCGAATCTGGTGACTTTAGTTGGCCAATCGTTATATCGACGAAGGGCACTTCGAATCCGAAGACTTTTTTGGCCCAAAGACGTCATGCGCCGATGAGGCTCCGAATCCGGAGACTTTAGTTGGCCAATTGCTATATCAACGAAGGGCGCTCCGAATCCGGAGACTTTTTCGGTGCAAAGACGTCATGCGCCGATGAGGCTTCGAATCGGGAGGCTTTGTCAGCCCAAAGACATTGTGCGTTGATGGGGCTCTGAATCCGGAGGCTTTTTGGCAAATTGTGATATCCACGAAGGGCGAAGGGCACTCCGAATCCGGAGGATTTTTTGACTCAAAGGCGTCATACGCCGATGCGGCTCCGAATTCAGAGACTTTTTGGCCAATCGTGATATCCACGAAGGGCGCTCCGAATGCGGAGGCTTTTTCAGCCCAAAGACATCATGCGTCGATGGGGCTCCGAATCCGGAGGCTTTGTCGGCCCGATGGCGTCATGCGCCGATGGGGCTTCGAATCCGGAGACTTTTTGGCCAATCGTGATATCCACGAAGGGTGCTCCGAATCCGGAGACTTTTTCGGCTCAAAGGCGTCATGCGCCGATGGGGCTCCGAATCCGGAGACTTCTTGGGCAATCGTGATATCCACGAAAGGCGCTTCGAATCTGGAGGCTTTTTCGACCCAAAGGCGTCATGCGCCGATGGGGCTCCGAATCCGAAGACTTTTTCGGCCCAAAGGCGTCAAGCGCCGATGGGGCTCCGAATCCGGTGACTTTTTCGGCCCAAAGGCGTCATGCGCCGATGGGGCTCCGAATCCAGAGGCTTTTTGGCCAATCGTGATATCCACGAAGGGCGCTCTGAATGCAGAGGCTTTTTGGCCAATCATGATATCCACAAAGGGCGCTCCGAATCTGGAGGCTTTTTCGGCCCAAAGGCGTCATGCGCCGATGGAGCTCCGAATCCGGAGGCTTGTTAACTATATATCGCGGTAGTCGGGATTTCAACTTTTTGACAGGAATCCTGGCATTATAATGGTGGAATATGTACATGGCGAATTACTTAGAACTAGGATCATTCCCCACAGGTCGGGTTTAATGACAAACGGTCTCCGATCATTTGGAAGTACCTTCAAGAAAAGCTGCTGCTGGTATCACTTAGGGCTACCATGGCTTTTTGTCGAGGCTGTTTTGATTCGGCTTTTTAGTGGAGTTTGCTTGCGATTCTGTAAGTGTCCTAGAAAGTGGCAATTGTGTTTATGCGGATTGCCGGGAACCACGGATTTGCTCGATGCCATGTTTGGTCGGAAAACGTAGTAGCTGATGATAGGTGCTTGGCACGGCCTGAATAGTATGCAGTCAAGTTCACCCCATGATAAGATTATACGGCGAAGGAAGCTTGACGACCAAGAATTCCACATCCACTGTTTGGGAGCCAGCTCGAACGGGTAGTACAATCTTTCCCAACGGGTACTCGAGATTTGCGTTGAAGTCGAATGAGGGATGAGGGACCGGAGACAGGTCTGATTTGTTGAAGCTAAGTTTGATGAGGGTTTCGTAGTACATAACATCCGAAGTGCTCCCTTGGTCTTTGAGGACGCGTTCAACGGTGAACTGGTTTATGTGTAGCTTAATGACAAGTGGATCAATATGGGAGTGTGTTAACTGTTGAAGATAATACTCGGAGTTTCCCTGGGCCGTTTCGTTGTTGTGCGTTGCTTCTGGGGGGATGACTGAATTGCGTGTACGGTAAGGGGCGTTGGAAGGCTGTATATCATATGAATGACGCTGAGCGGAGGTGAATCTAGCCGAAGGGCAACTGTTTTGATTGCACTCTTTCGGACATGTTGCTAGAGCCGACGATCTTGCACCAATTCCTCAAGGTGGTCTTTCAAAGCATAGCAACTGTTTGTATCATGACCGTGATCTTTGTGATATTCACATCTCTTGTCCTGCCTTCTCGTGTCAGGAGGTCCCACTATTTTGGACGGCTATTTGAAGAAGGGAAGATGTTGGATTTTGGGCATAACCGAGCTGATTGGCTCTGACAGCTCTGTATATTTCTTGTCGGCGTGCCTCGTGCGCCTACTATCAACTTGCAGTTGCTCATTTGCGCGATGTGAGCATTGATCGCTCGATCGGCGAGAATCCTGTTTCTTGTCTCGTTTACCCCATTGTCGTGGTTTCGGGCTCTGAGGTGGCACGGAACTTATTGCCTGAGAAACTTCAGGAGGGGCCGTTTTGTTGGCCATGTGTCCGGTTTTAACCCTCAAGGCGTCATCTTTCACTTTGTAGTATTCCTCTACCTTTTTCATCAACCCCCATACTGTTTTGGGGGGTCTTCTAGTCAAGGAGCTGCGGAGGGCACTTTCTAGATGTAATCCCATTTTGAAGGCGGTGATGGCCATGGAGTCGTTGCAAGTGTCATCAACAATATTAAAGCATTCCCAATATCGCACCGAATATGCTTTCAGTGTTTCTCCCGGTAGGATTTGTATTACCCAGAGAGAGTCGGCTTGTTTTGACTGGGCTGGACCTCATTGGTGATGAATCTAGCCCTAAAAGACTTCTGTAATTGGTGGAAGGTTTTGATCGAGGCCGGCTCTAGTTTGTAATACCACCTGACAGCCAATGGTCCCAAACTGTTGGGAAATATTCGGCACATGAGGGCCTCGTCGTCTGTATGCAATGTCATGGCTTGCTTGTAGTGGCGGATGTGATCAGTGGGGTCTGATTTTCCATCATAGAGGGTGAATGACGGAGCTTTAAACTTTTTGGGCAGGATCACCCTTGCGATCCGTCGCACGAAGGGATCATGCTGGTCCTCGTCGTCAGAACTGTTTCTTTTGCGCTTGTGCCTTATACGCGGGCCCTCTTCAGAAGAGCTGGAGGTTTCAGGTCGACCATTCCTTTTGGGTTCCGGGGATAGTGAGTCGAAGTCGCTATCGGTGTCTTGTTGCCAGGTTCGAGGTCGTCGATCACCTGCTTTCAGAGGTCGTTCCGGATTTTTGTGCACGGCTTATTTGGACTTTGCTACCTCCAAAGCCAAGGTGCTCGTTCTCAGCGATCATGTTTTCCAACCTCTGCTCATTTTGATTTGCCTGCTCCACGATCGCTTGCATTGCTTCATGTTCTGGAGTCGAAGGTGAACCGAAGTTCAAAGCGCGTCTTGCTGGGATAAGCTCCGGTCCGTGCGTGTTTGTTAGAGTGAAGTCTTCTAACTGTGTGGTGTCATCAGTGACTATTGGAGGGTCCTCCGTCACGTCCGCCATGGATATGCTTGAGTTTTCCCACAGACGGCCCCAATTGTGGAGAAGTGGTTTGGGAAAATACTCTTCTAATCCTGGGGGACGCTCGTGATCCACTGATAGTCACCTGAAAAGAAATAAACACACCGGTCAGGGGTGCCGGAATTAGCACTCCGACGGACAAGTCAGCCTCAACACTCAAGATTACTTGTATTCTAAGTTAAACACCACAATTCTCACATACCTCTTTCTGGCTAATGTCTCTTCTATTTGTACTCATTCCCTGGGCCTCGGGGCCAGGCCCTCTTTCCACTCATTATCCTCTTCTTTACTCGGCTCTTTAGTTCAATGACTATTCGGCCTATCAATCTATTTTATTTGGCACCCCTGTCGTGTCAAATAGAGCCTAGTAATGTCTTCTAGAGTACGCTTTCAATTCTTTCAATAATTCAGCTCCCACAAGAAGATACCGAACAACAGATGTGGGCATGGTCACCACCACCACCACTCTAAGAACACTTACAGCTACCACCTTTACCGGTGCATCTGGAAGTAGCTCACAAACAGCCAGATATCCACCCTGAGGCGAAAGAACCTTCACTCCACTATACATGCCCCTGTCCAAAGCTCTGGGGGTTTTAATCAGGAAAGGGCATTTGAAGCTCCTGAAGCCGCGACCATTACCAGAAAAACTTCCCGCTTCCCATAACCTAGCTAAATACTGTGCCTTTCACCAACAGCATGGTCACGATACTGACCAGTGTTATAGACTACATCACGAGATCCAGGATCTCGTTGACAATAAGGTGATCTTGCCTCCAAAGAAGCCGAACGTCACCACCAACCCTCTCCCACCACATAACCAAGCTCCATCACCTGAATGCATTAACTTGACCCAAACTGGGGTTGTGTCATATGACCCTAGTATATATATCACACCTTCCCATCTCTCCAAGCCGAAGGTGTTCATCCCAGACAGTATGGATTTGTGCATGTTGAGCACCTCTCAAACCCAACTTGAACCGGTGGTGGTGACTACTGAACACAGAACATAGACGACTTTGGGGGCAGATGAAAATGATGATTCAGAGCCTGAGGGGTCTGTGATCATTGAGTACAACCCGAGTGGTTATATCACATCAACAGATCAGCTTAAGCCGAGGGTAGAGTTGCCGGTTGGAGTAGAAATCAGTGTAGTTCGGGAGAATGGACCTAGTCAGGGGTTAGATGACCTACAGAGCTGGAGGAGGAGGATATCGCAAATCTGCAATTCTTCAATGAACAGGATCCGGGGGATGTGACTGTCAACTGGTTCGATTTGGGTGGGTCAGCAGAGAATACTGGGTGGCTTGATGACCAACTAGATGTTGTTGAAGAACTTCAGCCAGAACAAAGGCAATCAGAAACCAGAACATCATCAGTGGCCGGAATGGCCGAGAATCAGGGGAGATCGCCATAGAGCACCGGTCTTAAGAATTTTGCTCGGGATCTGGGCAGTTTGAATACAGAAGATACAGAATAACAGGCTGCACTGAAACAGTTTGAGCAGGAAAAGATCGAAGATTTGGAAAGGGCTAGAAAGGCCAAAGCACTTGCGGGGACGGAACGTGCTGTGCACACCGAATGTGCTGTGAGCATAGGAACAGTTACAACGGGACTGGACAGCTGTCTCTCTGTTGCCGACAGAATGTGGTGGGAAGACAATGACTTATGTCTTGCCCACACCGACGAAGATTGGGGACGGAACCAACCAGACGATACCTGGTATGTGGAAGAGGTGGACCATATGACTAGAAGTGGGAAGTGTTTCAAGCCCCAACATTTGGATCAACCAGAGGCGTCCGGGAAGGACAAAGAGGCAGAAAGGAAGAAGGAAAAACTGCTCAAGGAGGAGGCTGTGCTGAAACAGCTCAAGAAAATCCAAGCAGACATCTCCATCTGGGGACTGCTTATGGCCTCAAGAGTTCACAGACAAGCTGTCCTTTCTGCAATGGACAGGGCGAAACTTTCAATCGATACCACGCCCAAACAGCTGGTAGGGATGGTTTTTTCGGGAGGAGCTTCCCCGATGTTGACCTTCACTGACAAGGAACTACCGCCTGAGGGCTCAGATCACAACAAACCGCTCTATATCTCTGTCGAGTGTAGAGACAAATGGATACCTGTGGTCCTTGTTGACACAGGATCTGCTATCAACGTGTGCCCGTCAAGGACGACATATGCTATCGGGTTGAAGCCCGCGGATTTTGTGCCTACGGCCCAAGTAATACGGGCGTATGACAATACTAGCAGAGAGGTGATAGGGACTGCACAGATTCAAACTCAAGTTGGTCCAGGACAACAGGATATTGACTTTCATGTCTTGGATGTCTCGGCAACCTTCAATGTACTTCTGGGGCGACCGTGGCTACACCAGGTAAAGGCAGTCTCTTCCACCCTCCACCAAATGCTGAAGTACCCCCACGGGAGGGGGGTGGCCATCATTTTTGGGAATTCTTCAATCCATCCACCGCCAGAGGTTTCTACGCCAGTTCTGGAGATTGAGCATGGCACAGAGGATGTGTTTTTGTTAGGGTTCACCCTAGCTGAGGCCCGGGTTGTACAAAATATCCTAGTTGTTGATGATGGGTTATATGTCAGCGCACAGTCTTTCTACCTTATGAACAAGCTTCATCACATCCTCGGGATGGGATTAGGGCGAAGTGGCCGGAAAGACGTTGCAGCATCGGCCGAAGTGCCGCACAACCCATATACCTTTGGCTTAGGTTATCTGCCTACCAAAGAGGATTGGGTAAGGAAGGGAAAAGAGATGGCCGGAAGAGCCAGAGCCAAGCAGGCCGGGAAGCATTATGAGTTAATGCACCGACCTATCCAGGGCACCCTGAACGGACGCTTTGTCCAGGAGGGGGAGGACTTTCCGTTTTGCGGCTTCCCAGAGCCATGGCTAAATGTAGAAAGGTGCCGCTTGCCAGGGTTTGAGATTTTCTTTGACTTGCAATTGTCCAGGGATGATGTTGCCGAAGGGCAGGCAGACCCACGAGCTGAGGCCGAGCAGTTCAAGAAGGATTTTGAGAATACAGAGATTGAAATGGGGGTAGCACTGGCTTGTCTACTTTTAGTTCCTCAGATCATGTAGGAGTGCTTGGGGGATAACTTCTCGGTCTCCATGATAGGGAATGAAGAGGCTGTGGGCCCATCTTCAAACATTCTGGATGCATCCATCGCACCCTCCCTCGTCTGGCAATACGAGGAAGGCTTTTTATCGGGCAGCACCGGGTCAGGTAGTGAGCCAGAATCTGATTCCACCGAGTTTGTGGAGTCGGAATTAGGTTCCAGCTCGTCTGAGTCTGAGTTCGGTATTCTTGGGGGTGACAACCTGGATGCCACAGTCCTGTCTAGGTCATCTTTTTCTTTTTCCTTTGAGTCTGTTGTAATAGAGGAATCAGACGGACTGGATGTTATTAATGAGAATGGTACGGCTGTGGCTTCTGAGTACTTTTCTATGCCTTTAATTTATTGCATTAATCACGACTTTCAAAATTTTGATGAAAACGATGAGGAAGAAATTCCTCCAGTTTTACAATGTTTGATTGATCAAGAGCAGGAGAGGTTTGTTAAACCCTTGGTTGATGAAATCACCCCAATTAATGTTGGTACTGAGAAGGACCCGCGGTTGGTCCAGATCGGGTCCACGTTGTCTTCGGAGGAGCGCGAGCGCTTAGTAGCTTTATTAAAAGATTTCAAAGATGTTTTCGCATGGTCCTACAAAGACATGCCTGGAATTGATCCTGAGATTGTACAGCACCGGATCCCTCTTGACCTAGAGGCCCGACCTATTAAGCAGCAACTCCGAAGGATCCACCCGGACTGGGCTCTGAAGATCAAAGAAGAGGTCACTAAGCAAAATGATGTAGGGTTCCTGCTGGTATAATACCCAACTTGGTTGGCCAATATAGTTCTGGTGCCGAAGAAGGACGACAGAATTTGGGTATGTGTGGACTTCAGGAATTTGAACAAAGCTAGTCCGAAGGACGACTTTCCTCTGCCGCATATCGACGAATTAGTGGACTTCACTGCTGGGTATGCGTTGCACTTGTTCATGGATGGGTTTTCAGGCTATAATCAAATTTTGATGGCACCCGAAGACCGGGAGAAGACTGCTTTCACCACCCCGTGGGGAACCTATTGTTATAGGCTGATGCCGTTTGGATTGAAGAATGCTGGAGCTACGTATCAACGGACTGCGACCACAATTTTACATGATATGATCCATAAAGATGTTGAGGTGTACATGGATGACATGATTGTCAAGTCCAAGGAAAGAGAGGGCCACTACACCGCCTTGCAGAAATTCTTTCACTGGATCAGAGAGTATCGGTTGCGGCTGAATCCTCAAAAATGTACATTTGGTGTTGCAACAGGGAAAATGCTGGGGTTCTTGATCACACAGAGAGGTATCGAGGTCGACCCTTCTAAAATCAAGGCCATCTTAGAAATGCCACCACCGAGGGCTGAAAAGGAGGTGCGATGCTTTCTGGATAAAGTGCAATTCATAAGACGGTTTATTGCAAAATTAACTTTGACTTGTGAACCACTGTTTGGTCTCCTGAAGAAAGGAAAAAAGTTCCAATGGGACGACTGATGCCAGGTTGCTTTCGAGTAGATCAAACAATATTTACAGAACCCACTTGTGTTGTCACCGCCTGAGCCGGGGAAACCGTTGATTTTGTACCTATCAGTGACTAAAACTATAATGGGCTGCATGCTTGCACAGGAGTCTGAGGACAAAGTGGAGAAGGCTATCTACTACTTGAGCAAGAAAATGCTGAATTACAAGACCCGCTACACCCCACTGGAGAAGGCTTGTCTGGCCTTAGTATGGGCTACCAGGAAGCTGAGGCACTACCTGTTAGCTCACTCTGTAATACTGGTTTTGAGATTAGATCCCATCAAATATCTCTTCGAGAAACTGGCACTTACGGGTAGGCTAGCCCGTTGGTTGCTTCTGCTTTCCAAATTTGATCTGAAGTACATGATGCGCAAGTTAGTAAAAGGGAGAGTGGTAGTGGAGTTCCTAGCCGATCACCCAGTTGAAGGGGATGAAGCAGTTGAGTATCTATTTCCAGACGAGGCCATTCTGCACGTCGAAGAAGAGACTTGGACGATGTACTTTGACGGAGCGTCAAACCAATACGGGTATGGGATAGGGGTGTTGCTGATAGCACCCGATAATTCCCTCATACTCTTAGCATTCAAACTCCAGTTCAAAGTGTCGGACAACGAGGCAGAATGTGAGGCATGTATTGCTGGACTAGAAACAGCTCTGGAACTAGGGGCGAAACGGTTGGATGTCATCGGGGACTCGAACCTTGTTGTATCTCAAGCTAAAGGAGATTAGAAAGTTAAAGAAGAAAAAATGAGAATCTATCACCAGACCTTGGACGTTCTGATTCCTCGGTTTGAGAAACTAAATTTTGCCCATCTGTTAAGAGAAAACAACAGGTTCGCTGATCCATTAGCAACTCTATCTTCTATGATAGACATCCCTTTCGGAGTCCGGATGCGTCCGATCATCATTGAACAGAAATTCGTGCCGGTCTCCGAGCTGATTGCTTCCATAGATGAGGTACAAGATGAGAACCCCTGGTATTACGACATCTGGAACTTCTTGGAAAAGGAAGCGTACCCACCAGGGGCAAATACCAAAGATAAGAGGGCAATTCGAAGAATGGCTGCTCAGTTCGTCGTCTGTGGGGGTAAACTGTACAAGAGGGGTCATCTGGGGATGCACAAACTGTGTGTTGATGCTGAAGAGTCCAAGCGCCTAATGGAGGCCATCCACGGAGGAGAGTGCGGAGCGCACATGAACGGGGTGATGCTAGCCCAGAAGATCCTTAGACAGGGTTATTACTAGTCAACCATGGAGGAGGATTGTATTGGCTATATTCGACGATGCCATAAATGTCAGATCCATGCAAACCGCATGAAAATTCCGTCGTCAAAGTTGTACAACATGACTTCACCGTGGCCGTTTTCAGTCTGGGGGATTAATGTAATTGGGGCTGTCACTCCGAAGGGGTCCAATGGGCATGAGTACATTTTGGTGGCAATAGAGTACTTCACGAAGTGGGTTGAGGCCCAATCTTACGTTGTGTTGAAGGCATCGCATGTTGCTAAGTTCATCAAGAACAACATCATTTGTCGCTACGGGGTCCCGAATAATCTCCCGAATGAGATTATTTCGGATAATGGTTCCCACTTCAAGAAGGAGGTGATCGATTTGTTGGAGAAATACAACGTGGCTTTTCATAAGTCATCTACATATCGGCCGCAAACCAACGGAGCTGTTGAGGCCGCCAACAAGAACATCAAGAACATTCTACAGAAGATGGTGGAAACTTACAGGGACTGGCCAGATAAGTTGTCATTTGCTCTTTAGGGCTACCGGACTTCAATTCGAACTTCTATTGGGGCAACTCCGTATTCCTTGGTCTATGGGATGGAGTTTGTTCTACCTATCGAAGTTGAGGTTCCATCATTACGGGTATTGGCTGAGTGTCAGATAGCTGAGGCAGATTGGCAGCAAAGCAGGTTCGAAGAACTCATGCTCTTTGATGAGAGAAGGCTGAAAGCACTGTATCACATCCAGGGTTATCAACGAAGAATTGCCGGGGCTTTCAGCAAGCAGGTTAAGTCCAGGAATTTGAAAGAAGGGGACCTAGTGCTCAAAGACAACCGAGCTCCCATCCACGACCCTAGGGGCAAGTTCAGACCCAATTAGACTGGCCCTTACATCATCAAGTCTATTTGGTCAGGTGGAGTTGTTGTTCTGATAGACCTAGATGGCCTAGAGTTCTCCTAGCCGATCAACATGGACAAGTTGAAGAAATACTTTCCCTGAGTGGCTCGCTAGGTTGAAAACTTGAAAGGGTGACCTAGGCAAAAGTTAGAGCATGAAAATTTTGAAATAATAAAAACTGAGCTCGCAAGGTTGAAAACCCAGAAAGGGTGGCCTTGGCAAAAGTTAGAGCGCAAAAGAAGAGTGTTAATACACGAGTGAACCCGAGCTGAACTACGTAAGGCCTGATTCCCATCTTTGGGATACGTAGGTAACTTCATTTTGAAGTCTAGCCATAAACACTTTCCCGATCAACTTTGTCCATGTGATCATATTGGTCATCTTTGTCTATTCTGCATTCAAGAGCTCAGTTGTGATCTCCAGTGCAGTGCTATTCAGACTAGGGGCAACTTTGCAGTTGCTGGGATCCGGGGTTGTACATCTCAGTGATAGATCTCAGGCATGTCCAGTTTTGATCCATATCGAAAATGGTTTTGAAAAGTTTTAATAAAAGTTAATTTTGCTCAAATTAATCTTTTTACGATTTAGACCATTTTTGGACCAAACGGAAAATTTTCAGTACCCACAACCTTCAATTACATTGATTTCAGTACAGAGTTCTCCTACTCTTGAATACAAATTGAAGTTGCTTTTTATTACATTCATAAAGAAAACTTAAAAGTATTGAGTAAAGCAAATAAACTCAGGGCATAGTCAGGTGTTCCTGAGTCCCCTCCCAAAGCTTGTGGAAGCCTCTGCTGCCAAAGTAGGCCTAATCTGTGCCTCTTCATCAAGCCAAGCTATGCACTCATTAGAGAGGATGCAACTGAAAATGGGAGAGGGGGCTAGAATCTCTCTCGTTGTCCATGCTGTGGCATACCGAGCTAGTTGTATGCCTTGGACCGGAAATACGGCAGGGTACTCTATCTCTTTTTCCAGAGAAGTCTGATCATGCCCAAATTGGTGCCGGAATCAGAACAGGAAGTAAAAGACACAGTGTGTCAGGTCGATCAATTGAATGCCTGGCTGGCGAGACATGCTGTAACTCATCGCCGGAAGATTGAGCTAGGGGCAGCACCAAGCAATACTGGCAGCAGATAGACTGCACATCCATTCGCACCACCATCCTTCATCTGGGGCATCGACTAGACGTCGCCGGAAGAAATAACCGCGAGCTGAATATGCTGGGCATGAGTCCACAACCTTCAATTTATCCATCAACCATATCTGGGGAGGGATGAAAAATGAGCGATTAAAGAATAGAGAGGTGTACGTGGAGCGAAAAGTGAGAAAAGGGTTTTGAGAGAAAAACCGAGCCTGAGGGCCGTGTGATGTGAGAAATATATTTGAGATAGGGTGGGAAACATTACCTGCAGCAATAGTGGACTCCCTGCGAATCTAGTCATCTCTCGGCGATGGAAAGCATACAAGCCCATCAATGTTTCAGCTAGTGTCATGGTGATGCAGCTCTTTCCCTCTTTCAAGCCCTGGGCAATCTCAATCAAACGGACGCTAGACCCTCCGGAGCCTGGGGCAAGCAAGAAATGAGACAGCATGCACAAACAGAGGGCGTGTCGTCGAAAACCCTGCCAATGATGATCGCCGCGGTCACCGGTATCAGAAAACTGACGAATCAAGCTGGGGATGTCCAATTCCCCATCGTGGATCAAAGACCGAGCGTCATGCATAGTGAGCCCGCGCATCCGTCCTAAGGCTTGAATGTGGCCAAAGCGGAATTGTGGCAAAACCTCTTCATCGTGCTCGGACTCCATCAAAGCTTGAAAGTCTTCGAAAGTGGGACACATTTCTTGTCCTCCAAAGCTAAAAATGTGTGTAATCGGATTCCAATACCTTGCTGCGGCATAAAGGATCGGAAAACGCAGCGTAGTGCAGCTGTAGACGTCCCCGAACGCCCGGGAGGAACGAGCTCCCGTTCTGTTCATTTTGGGGTCACTACAGCTCAGGACTCTCGAATTTGTCACGGTTCTAAGTCTGAACCAAAGAGTCCAAATCCGGCAAATCGTTTTGAGAAAACAGATTTTTGAAAGAAGTGCCAAACATGGACTGCTTTGCCAGATACAGAGTCGCCACCTAAATATTTTATTTTTGGAAAATTTAGGAAACCCTGACTCGTTGCCTAAGGCCACGTGTCCGTCATCACCAAAGTTACCTCGGCTCGGGAACTTGGGTACGATTGGGGAAGGTCACTTCGTGAGCACCCCCGCTCGCCCGATCAAAGATCGGCCTCTACTAATCATGATATCTATTTTTGAAAACTTTGTGTATCCTTATTCCGGTTATTAGCCTAGGTTACTATGTGATGCGCACAGCATACAAGTATAGACTGGATCGCCTGAATTGGAACAAAACATTTCATGTTCGTTTATTTGAGAGATGGTTTGCTACTCGCAAGTAGGCTTAAAATCCAGATTTTGCCACCCGCAGGTGGGCTTGGAAAAGATGGTTTTGCCACTATCTAGTGGGCTTGAAACAAACAGTTGATGATTTATTCCAATCCAAGTAACCCAACCTTCACCCATAGGCATTCAGGCAGTTATATCACATAAGCATATTGCCTCATGGTAAGCATGCTATTCATGGCAGCACTCACACGCATGCAAGGATGCTAAAGCATAAAACTCACCAAGTACTCCAAGCCAAAAAAGAGACTACATTAGAAATCATGCATGATCCTAAGTATACAGAAATGCCTAATGCAACACATGCAAGAAGGCAAACTATAGCAGGCTCGACTATTCTAAACATGGCATATGGAATGCTACAGCTAACACGTATTCAACTTTGAAATTGAAATACAATGCAGTTAGTATGATGCGCCGAGCCCGGTGTATGCAAAACAGATGAATGACGCAAACAGGCTGTCATACTGTATGCTAATTGAAATATGCCCTAATCTAACCATCATAAGCAGGTAAATAAAAGGGAAGAAAGATGTGGGTTGGAAGACATACATCACACTCACGCACACTTATTACAATTATGCCCTCGCGCAGAGGGTCTGAATAAATATACAGTCCCGAATAAAAGAATATTACAGTCCAAATGTTACAGTCCAAATAATATACAAATTCCTAATTAATTAACAAATTAAATTAAGAAAATAAATAAAACTGGCATGCAAGCCAGGGACTGCCTTGCTTCTGATGGATGATGCATGTTTGGGCTGCCTTACGCGGAAATCCACTGGGATGCCCCAATTAGCCTCTGTTTACACCTTTTCTTGAAATGCACGCCAAATTCCAAAAAGTTGCTGATTCTTCATTTTGCTGCAACAGAGAGCAGGAAAAGGGCATGGCAATGTATTTTCACAGATATATGCATGCCTCGATCCTCGTGCCACCAATCACGCATACCGAGGCATGATGGCCGAGGAGTCGAATTGCATAACTCAATATAGAATGAATGCACGTATAAATACAACAAGAACCTAACTCCATCATGGATGATCCGGAGTGTCGGTGACTAGGGAATTGAGACACGTTCCGTCACTCGGAGTACGAAACGCACCTCGTTTCCCGTGCCCGGGCTAACTTCTATCCCGAACACGATGCAATATGCATGATATGCATGAATGCAACTAAGATACAGCCTAGTATGCACAATGCTATGAAAAAGAGATGTCTCGAAATGCGTGCACACAGGCACGCAAATCGAGAAAATGACAGAATGCCATCTAAGATACAACCTAGTATGCACTATGCTGTAAAAAAGAGATGCCTCGAAATGCGTGTACACGGGCACGCAAATCGAGAAAATGACATACGCAATGCAAATGACATGGAAATGTGATATGGGCTTACACTAACATGAGAGAGCCTCAGCCACACTCACATAAGAGGCCGATGGATGAAAATGAAGTGCCTCGAAATGCATGCACACGGGCACGCAAACCGAGGCAATGGTATATGCAATGCAATGGCATGGAAATGGCATATAGAATGCAACATGGACTTATACTAACATGAGAGAGCCTCAGCCACACTCACATAAGAGGCCGATAGATGAAAATGAAGTGCCTCGAAATGCGTGCACACGGGCACGTAAACCGAGGCAATGGTATATGCAATGCAATATGGCTAGAATGGCACATAGAATGTAATATGGACTTATAATAACATGAGAGAGCCTCAGCCACACTCACATAAGAGGCTGATAGATGAAAATGAAGTGCCTCGAAATGCGTGCACACAGGCACGCAAACCGAGGCAATGGTATATGCAATGCAATGGCATGGAAATGGCATATAGAATGCAATATGGACTTATACTAACATGAGAGAGCCTCAGCCACACTCACATAAGAGGCCGATAGATGAAAATGAAGTGCCTCGAAATGCGTGCACACGGGCACGTAAACCGAGGCAATGGTATATGCAATGCAATATGGCTAGAATGGCACATAGAATGCAACATGGACTTATACTAACATGAGAGAGCCTCAGCCACACTCACATAAGAGGCCGATAGATGAAAATGAAGTGCCTCGAAATGCGTGCACACGGGCATGCAAACCGAGGCAATGGCATACGCAATGCAATGGCATGGAAAATGATATGCAAAAATGCTAATGGATTTTCAGCAATGAAATGTGGGGGAAAACAGCCCCGAAATGAGGCGAAAACACACCCGATGCATGGAATCTCTCCCGAAATGCAAATTAGGCGCATAGAATGAACTACAGCTATACAAAGCATGCATAATTGGTACATGAGATGAAAAGATAGAAGCAAGGCAGCCTCAAAATAAGCATTTTTACAGTACGAATCATGGCCAAACAGCAAGCAAAGATAGGGCAACAATGGCATGCAAAAATGGCCCTAAACATGAGATTATGAAGCAACTCACAGCTGCTAACTCCAAATAGGTTAGGGCCCTTCAACAACATTGAAGAGGGGCCAAAAATAAGCCACTTTACAGAACTGTAAAAACCCAAAAAACAAACATAGATATGGCTAAACTCTTATGCAAGAAAAAGGGCCAAAAGGTGGCCAAAGAGGCAAGTGGTATATGCAAAGCCCAAACTGAAAAATTCCCTTCTACAACATTGAATAGGGACCAAAAATATGCATATTTACAGAACTGTAAAAACCCCAAAACAGTATAAAAACATGCTAGAAATGCAATGCAAAATGAGGCTCAAAAGTGGCTATAACACAAAGTCTACAAAATATTCATCAAACAGCCAAAGACCCTTGATGAAAAATGAATAATGGGCCAAAATAAGACTATTTTTAGTTCTGTAAAAAGGCCAAAAACCGAAGCACAATAGGCTACCAAAACATGCAAGAAATGGGGACCAAAGAGGGATATAAAGGCAAGTATAGCATGGAGGTCCCAAACAGTGTTGAGCCCTTCTTCAATATTGAAGAGGGGCTCAAAATAATCCTATTTTTAGTTCTGTAAAACGCCCAAAAATGGAAGCGTAATGGGCTGCCAAAGCATGCAAGAAAATGGCATTCAAGGGAGATATTGAAGCAAGTGCAAGATGGGGGGCTTAAACAGGGTTGAGCCCTTAATGAAACAAGAAAATGAGCTCAAAATAAGGCCACTTTCAGTTAGGGCCGGAGCTCAAAACAATAAGCATGTATGGCTAAGAAATGTTGCAAAATTAAGCTCAAAAGAGGGGAAATAGGACTTACCTTTGAAGACAAGTCTTGGATGCTCCTTGGCTTGAGTTTGCAGCACCCTTAGGCCTTGGAGAACACCTTCAAACTTCTGGAATGGAGGATGGAAGGGTGGGGGTTGGTGGTGTAGAAGAAATGGTGGTGTTGGACTTGGAGGTTTTCAAGGAAATGAGAGAGATGGAGGAGGATTTGTGTATCAAGGCTTGAAGACTAATTTTTCTAACCCCTAAAACCAATGCTTGCAGCTGGTTATAAGGACCAAAAGGAGAGGGAGTATGGAAGGAAAGGGTGGGGGAAAAAGGACCAAGGCTTTCCCCCACAAAATATCCCCCGGATTGAGATATTTTCTGGGGGAAACAGCTATACAGCTGTAAAGTCCCTTTTGAGAGGATCATGGCCGGCCACCTTTTGGGCTTGCAGGTGGCCGGCCAGCCACCCCCCCTAGTCGGCCGGCTAGGGGTCAAAAGGGTCAACTTGGTTTAGTGGCCGGCCACCACAAAAAGGTGGCCTCCCAGGTCTCCTCTTCACAACCCTGTGGTTCGAATTTGGAAACTCTAAAACAGGAGAGAGAACAAGCCATTTTTAGGAGGGGTTCAAAAGGTTCAATTGGATTTTCTGGTCGGCCATATAATATTAGGATCCTCCCATGTGTGTACAACACAAATATGTGGTTTGGGGTTGAAGAAAGTGGCCCCAAGGTGTTCAACATTGGCTCGGAAGTGCAAAAAACGGGTGTCGGAGGGCGAAAATGGAATATAACTGGTTGCCAAGATAATTTCTTGCCTCCCACCCTCCAGTGACCTTCCTGGTGATGAAACAGAGGCACCTGCCAAAAATGAACGAAAATCGATGCAAAACGAATGCTCGGGGGCCAAAACACGCAGTTTGGGGTCCCGAAAACGGGCTGTTAAGCACCGAAAGTGGCATTCGGCCACGAAGTGGGTTTCTCCGACCCCAGTGTCCCTTGAAAGGGAGTAAAAATGAAGTATGCCAAAAATCAGAACAAACGAGGATGGTTAGGCAGTCCCGAACCGAGGCACACGGCCAACGGTCCCGAAAAACCGGAAACCGGACTCCGAAATGGGCAAAATGGCCTATGGCCACAAAATGTAACCCACGGCCACTGAGAGATGGTCTACGGGACCTCTCCCTCCCCTTGGGAAAAGAAACAGAGAAAATCGAGTCTGGTTCGCAAACCGAGGCAAGGCACAAAAGAGGGTTCGGAAGTCCGGAGGCAGGGCTCACGGCCGCGACTCTGAAACTTCTGAACGAGCACATTATGCAACATCACCAAGCGCTCAATCGGTGACGTCTGAGTCTTAAGGTCGGTCAAAAATGGGGTGTCTACAGCAGCTTAGCGTGAATAGTGCATTTATGCTGAAGCCTCGAAAATTCAACTTTTCCGAGCCATCCAAGTTAGCAATCCAATTTGTGAGAGTTTGGACAAGAAATGTCTCCATTTGGTGCAAAAACTGAGTTGAAATGGAAAAACTACGAAGCTGGGGCTTTTGTAGAAGAGAAGGTGTTGAGTGGAAGACAAGTGGCAACATTCTGGAGGTTCTTGCCATCTTTGGCCGATCAACCAATTTTATGGTCGACCGACCATCTTTTTAGCCGATCGGCTAGTTCTTTTGACCGATGGTCATTTCTTGTGGCCGATGGCCTTTTACTCTGGCCGATGGCCTCTCCTTTTGTTCTCTGAGCTGTTCATGTGTTAGAGGTGTTGAGAACTTGTGACTTGCTCCACTTCGAATGCTTTTTGTGACGATTTCGCGAAGTCGTGCCTGTGTTACTTGAATTTGTTTATCGAGTTGTTGTATTTTGTTTATCGAGTTGTATTTTGAGTTGATTGTTAAGCTCTTGTCTTGCTTATCGAGTTGCATTTACATTTGGTTAGCATGTCAAATCCTTGTTTTGCTTATCGAGTTGTTTTGTTCTTTCAGTTGTTAGTTGGTTCACTACCTGATTAAGGCGATGCAATTCGAGTGTGCAATTTTCAAACAAATCTCAATCTCATTTACATGTTGTGTGATGCAATGCGATGCGATGCGATGCTTAGAACGTACAAATGTAATACTTTTTTAATAAAAAAGCTATTTTTCATTCCATCATGTTTTCTTTTGCAAAAGTACAGAGTTTTAAAGAACATAAATCTGCCTGACGCAGTATAATGTGCAAAAACTACTAGCAAAAAGGAAAATAAAGCAAAAAAAAAAACAAAACATCTGGAATCGGTGCCAGTCGCCTCAAGTGCGGGAATCTCTCCTCGTCCTCTTCCTGGACGAAGGTCTAGGATCATCGCCGTCAGCTCCACTGCCAGAGTTTGAACTCGAGCCGTCTCCAGCCTCATCTCCATCCTGAGACGACTCTGACTGTGGGCTCAATGCCTCCCCCTTGGACTCATCGTCATCTCGGGCAGGCTCCCGCGAACTGCTCTCGGTACGAGTACGCCTATGTCTGCCTCGGCTGTGTATAGACATCCCTCGTTCGGCTCCCCCTGCTGCTCTAGGAGGCACTGATGGTCCCGCTGGGGCTGGAATCTGGAATGGGGCCTGAAAAAGAACAATTTGGAAAATACATCAGTTATGCTATGCGAAGCTGGGTATGATATCAAATGCAGTGTATGAATGCTGTGAGCAGTGTATGAATGCTGTGAGCAGTGTATGAATTGCTGTGACCAGTGAATGATTGCAGTGTATGAATGCTGTGAGCAGTGTATGAATGCTGTGACCGGTGAATGATTGCAGTGTATGAATGCTGTGAGCAGTATATGAGATACAGTGTGTCAATGCTGTGAGTGGTATGTGAGTGCAGTGTATCAAATGCCGTGTTGATAATGTAATGCATTAGATCAATATGGAACAGATTATGCAAGGTTTTGGGACTAAAGTTGAAAGAACTTACCGGGATACTGTAAATACCGAGCATTTCCATACTCCTCTGTAGCATCCCCATCACCGAAGCCGTCAGCTGTAGGGCCTGCCCAGTGTACTCGATGGAAGCCTGCAAAGGTGTTGAAGTCATTAGTAATCTGCGGGATATCAACTGAAATGAAATGACTATACAGAATGTAAAGTATAGCACATATCGGGGTTGAGCCTCAAACTCTGACGAGCTCATGATCAACTGGGAGAGGAGCGATCGGAATCTAGTAAGTCTCTCTAGCCTGCCCGCGGCATGTTATAGTGGTGGGCAAGTCTGGCCACTCTGCTCTCCGTCCCCTCCGGAAACCCCTCCTGCTATGCACCTGAGTCACCCTCGATGCTCCCGCTCCTCCTACTAGGGCTGTAGGCCTCCCTCTCTCAGCTCGGTGAGCACTGGTCAGAGGTCGCATGAGTTAAGTCTGGATGAAGTCGGTGTAGTCGCCATCATCTCTGAAAAAGTCGGCATCCCAACCTATCGTGAAATCGATCATCTCCTGTGGCGTGTACCTCTCTGTATGCCTCATATGGGTGGGAGATGGCCTCGAAACTATCTGCTCAGGTAAACCAAGGGTCTGACATAGGAAGCGCTCTCCCAAATACCATGCTCGATAGATCGAACCCTCGAGAAAAACCCAGAACCGGGCAGTCTCCTGAGCGCCCATGTATTGGTTTCTCACTACATCAGGCAATACCGCCCAGGGCTGCCAGGTGATCTGCAAATGACAGAATATACAGTTTGTTATCTACTATCGGAAGTGCAATGTAGAGCAAAACTCAAATGAACTGTAAGCTTTGAAATACCTCTGCTGCGGCTATGGTGTCAAAATATCTGCGGAAGAACAAGAAAGACTCTCGTGGTCTCCGCTCGCACCTCACATCATATCTGTGAGAATAGGGAACAACAAGGGGCATCTCCACCTCCGGCTCTAGAGCAAGCCTCGGAAAGTAGGCATATACCCACAACTATAGAATGTAAAAGGGTAACCATGAATGTTTACCAGTAAAACAAAATACAGATGAAGCAGAAATCAGAGAATGATATGCAATGTATCGTGCAATGTGTGAAGTGTCGTGTGCAGTGTGTGCAGTGTACAGTCAGTGTAAAGCAGATTGTGTGTGTGCAACGTACAGTCAATGTAAAGCAGATTGCGTGTGTGCAGTATGTGTAGTGTACGGATAATGTAAAGCAGAACTGTAAAAACAGAAAGGAAAAATGTACCTCCCAGGCTCGCCAGTAGCCTCCTAGCAAATGCTCGCTTCGGCGAGATGAGGAGCTCATGTATCCGTACAGTGTGGCCAATTCTGCACCACCCCAGTCATAGCGCCGGATCTGGGTCACGTCCACCAACGCGCTCAATAGATAGGGCCAACGGTGTTCACCCGGTTGGCGAAGAGAGTAGTGCCCAGCGTGAACATGAGGAACCCCCGGGCATAGCACTCGACCTCCTCTCGGGTCATCAGTATCTGTATCTTGAATTGGTCCTCGAACCATGAATATCTCACGAACCCTGGTCAGGAGAGAAGTGGGTGAACGTCGAGCAAGAAGATCTGGGCAGCATCCTACTCACCCATATCGGTGTCGAACGGGATCGGATCATCCCCTACTCCGATACTGGTAACCATGTTGAAGTCGAAGGGAGTCATCGTTATCTCCCCTGTCGTGGAAAGGTAGAAGGAATCAGTGGTGTCCCACCACCTCTCCACTAGCGCGCCTAGGAGAAGCCGACTCACAGTGAGGCGCGAGAGTCCCATGCAGAATGTGCCAAAACCGACCTGATCAACAATGTGGCGGACCTCATCTGGTAGCTCCATGTACCAGTCACGTGCAATGGTATTCCCATACCCCCGAAAGGCATGGGAATCTCCCTATGTTCAAAGACAAACAGATGTGAAGCAGTGTCAGAAATACAGTGTTTGAAGGTGTCCAGAATTGATAAAAATACAGTGTGTGTGCATATGTTCGAGTTGACATGGATATCATGCATGAATGTGCTCAGGATGAACTAGGCATGCGATGTACAAGTGTGTTTGGGTTAATCAAATGCAGAGTGATACTGGCTATCTGAAGCGTATAACCTACATTGCGGAAAGTAGATGGGAAGAGTATACCTCAGCAGCGCCATGAGACAAGTGTAACTCCGGCTCGCGTAGCAGGAGCTCCAATGGCGCACCTCGCGCGAAGCTCCTGAACTGGCGAATACTGTCGGGGGGCAACACATTTACCTCGGGCTGGTACGTTGCCGGGTCGAATGGCCGAACACTGAACGACAAGAGCTCGAACTCGGGATCCATCTCTATCCCTGGAGAAGCCCCACCCTGTGGAATATCATCCGCCATCTCGAGAAGAGGGAGAAAATGGTCGGGGGTATGGAAAATGGGCAGGAATGCCAAAAGTCAATCAAAAGTCAACCTCGAGGGGTGAAAAATGGAAGAAAAGGTCGAAGTGTGGAAGAAGGCACGGAAACCAAGGGTAACTCGGGGAAAACAAACCCCAAGTGATGGAAATCAAGAAAGGAGCACCGAACTCACGTTTCAATCGGTTCAAAATGTTGAGAATAACGAAGGTTTTGCGAATCGAACGTTGTGGGAGGCTTGAAAATGGGGGAAAAGCTCGGATCGAAGGATGGAAAACAACCTAGAGAGAGAGAAGAATGAATTTCGGCTAGGGAGAAGTGAGGAAATATGGTTTGGAACCTTATACTTAAAAGCCCAAGGCAAATGGACAAAATTGCCCCGAATCTGCCACTTTTGGCCAATCGGCTAAATTGTTGGCCGATAATCTCTTTTGATGGCCGATGGATGGTCGATGGCCCCCCCTTGTGGCCGATGGACCTGTAATGCCCTTGTTTGGGGTAGTTCCGTTGTTTGGTACCCTCATCTCTCAAGAAAGTGCAAGAAAATACACTTTTGAAGCTTAAGCGGTCTTCGTGGTGACCTTGAACCGTGTCTTCCGTGTGCGACACTCGATACGCGCGAGGTGTGTCCTTTTGTTCATTACGAGAGTCGAAAATTGCTTTGAATATATTGCATTACAATGTTTTGTCATGTTTGCAAGGTGCGCATTTGTTATACGCCTTTTCACTCTTACATTGAGTATGCCTCATCTCGTTTTAAGTTTGTATCTCAACATTGCGGAGAACATGTCTTTACCATGTTTACATTGAATATGTGCATCCCTATGTCATTGCATGGAGCATACATTGCACTCCACCCGCGTTGTCACGCACACTTAGGTTCATTGTTATACACCCCTTCCACCCGCGTTGTCACGCACTCTTAGGTTGCATTATCATGCACCCTTTCCACCTGTGTTGTCACGCACTCTTAGGTTGTATTGTCATGCACCCCTCCATCCGCGCTGTCGTGCACACTTAGGTTGCATTGTTATGCACCCCTCCACCCGCGTTGTCGCACACTCTTAGGTTGCATTGTCATGCACCCCTCCATCCTCGTTGTCACACACTCTTAGGTTACGTTGTCACTACAAGAATTCGCACTTTTGCCGACTAAAAATTTGGTCGGCAAAAGTCCATTTTTAGTTGGCAAAAGTTATCCGCGACTAATTTTTTTAGTCGCCACTTTGGTCGCCATTTGAGGGTCGCGGAAAGTAATTAGCGACTAAAAAATTTTTTAGTCGCAAAAAAGTTATATTTGCCGACTAAATTTTTGGTCGCTAAATATATAATTACTGCGACTAATCCATTTAGTAGCTAAAACACTTTAGTCGCGAAAAGTCATATTTTCCCGACCAAACATGTTAGTCGCCAATTCGCACATTCAACGACCAAATAGTTTGGTCGGCATTTGTCGCCCATTTCCACGACCAACTAATTTGGTCGCAAATTGTCACATTCCACGACCAAAAGATTGGTCGACAATATTCACTACAAAAAAATTACACTTTTGCTGACTAAAAATTTGGTCGGCAAAAGTCCATTTTTAGTCGGCAAAAGTCATTTGCAACCAATTTTTTTGGTCGCCACTTTGGTCGCCAATTGAGGGTCGGCAAAAGTAATTGGCGACCAAAACTTTTGTTAGTCGGGAAAAAGTTAGATTTGCCGACTAAATTTTTGGTCGCTAAATATATCATTACCACGACTAATTCATTTAGTCGCTAAAACACTTTGGTCGCGAAAAGTGATATTTTCCCAACCAAATATGTTTGTCGCCAAAAGTTGAGGAATCGCCAACTAATAATTTAGTCGCCAAAAGGTAAGGAATTGCTGACCGATGATTTTAGTCGCAAAAGTGTAGAATTTGGCGACCAATTATTTAGTCGCCAAAACTTTTCTCAACCAAATATTTTGTCGCCAAAAGACATTAAACAATCAACGACTAATTAGTTAGTCGCTGAATCTCCTTTTTTTTTTTTTTTTGAACAATCAATTTTTGTTTATAAACATTCAATCTAATATTGAACAAACTTCATTCAACCCAAACTTTACTGCTCAATCCCAGCCTTGTGCTTAATCGTTTTTGGAAGTCACCTATAAATAAAATAAGAAAAGTTAGAATCTAGAAAAACATCCAAAATGAAGTATTCTCATAAAAAAAAAATTAACCATATGGAAAAAATTTATATGATTACATTACAAACATTTGATGATGACTAAACCATAATTAAGTATGGGCATACCTGAACAATGAGACAAAGCAGCTCAGCAAGTCTCGCCAAGGTAATCCTTCAGTAATACTTTGAGACAACAAGGATGTTCTGCAAGAAACAATAATGTCTTGTAGATGAACCATTGCAGCATATAATTGAAATATATAATTGAACATGAGTGAAAGATTACATGTTCTATTACTCTCTGTCTCAAATCTTCAGCTGCTCTGTTACCTAAAAAACCACCATGCATGTTCTTTTCATTCTCAAATTCATCCTTGAATGTATTCCATAAAGTCATCCACTGAATAACCTCCATTGTAACAAGCTGTTTTGAAGAGCAACCTATGACAGAACAGAAAGGCAAGCATCCAATAGTGTTAACAGAACAAAACTATGCTCTCTGTTTTTTTTTTTTTTTTGGTCATTACTATTGGTTTCAGATTAATTGGATAGACATACCTAAATTAGGAATTTACTATTGGATCTTTATCTTCCAATGTGGAATTAAGAAGGCTTGACTGCATAGGATCATGCGGTGACAAAACTAAATACCAGCATATTTTCCGCAGGACCTGCATTAAATAATTGTTAGACAAGCTGAAAAACAGTGGAGAAAGCTTATTTTCTATTTTTTTTCCCTCCTTCAGACAAAGAAAAAAAAAAGAGCACAAGTTTAGCTTTGATACTGGTATCCACTGAGCAGGGCCTTCTTTGACAGAGGGAATCTCATATATTGCCTTGTGATAGTGACATATTTCAAGGTAATCATTGCTGTGTGAGTAGAACCACAGATATTGAAATTCAACAAAGAGAAAGACACACAAATCAATTAGTGAAACAAAATCTTCATAGAAACAATGTGGAAGAAGTTCAAGCTTGATAAGACATCAAGCAAGTTATCCCATTGTAGACTTATATGTTTGTGCAACACATTGAGGAATTAGTTTGTAAGCACTTGTTGCCTCCGATGGTCATGTGGTTACGAGTGTAGGTGGTTGGTGCTAAATCACAATGTGGAAAGAAAATCAAAATGAAAATTAATTGCTGATGTTGGTGATTAAACTCAAGATGGAGAAGGAGATTTGTTTAGCGAGCAAAGAAACGTTAGACCTTGCAACACAGCAGACATACAAGAACAGCCAAAGTTACGACAGTGGATTATGTTACTTTTTTGCTTTTAAATTGGTGATCTTAAGGTGGAAACCACTTAATCACCTATGATGTGTATCACAGAACCAAGGTACTATGTGAGAGAAAACGTGACACCCAAGAACTATGCATGCTGCTACAGGTTTCAATGTGGTGGTAGTTTATAGAGCCATGAAAATCTAGCCAAGCTTTCTGTTGGGGTATGTGAGCACAGCTACATTCTATAGCTGTTTTTGTTTGAGGTCTTGGTCCTATATGCTTTCTTTTTACCCTGTTCTTGAAGTTACCTTGTAGATATGCATGTAATTTTTGTCGGTAAGAACTTAATTATGTTGTTGCTTAGTAGAATTGTTCAATAAAGTTTCTAGTCATGTAATTGTTTCTATTTTCCCTTGTCAAAAGTGATGTAATTTATTTTGAGGTCAGATTAGCACATATAAAGCATGTATTCACAACTTAAGTTTAGATGTTTGTATGGTATTTATTTATTCCTACAATGCAGTGGCTTTATTGTCGTAGCCCTCTCTTTTTGATGCAAAAATTGTAGGAATTCTTGACTAATTAGTATTCAATATTCATGCACTAATGTTTTTGCATCTGTTTGGAGGACCATTGCTGTGTGAGTAGAACCACAGATATTGAAATTCAACAAAGAGAAAGACACACAAATCAATTAGTGAAACAGATAAGATAAGATACTCAATTTTCCAGAGCTATCTATGTAGAATATTAATAAATTTGTAGAATATTACTAAATATGTAGTTCAAAAGCTATCTAGTTCAAAACCTTATAATTGACAAGCATTGAGTGAAGTTAACTAAACATCAGCCAAAAAACATCCGTCTGTTATAACAAAATGTATTAAGTTAATTTGGACCATTATGTCAGATAGATGCTACAATAGGATTCTCAATGTTACTATGTTAATAACTTTTCCAAAGAAAAATCTTTATTTTTAGCTCAAGCAGCAAAATTCTCAGAGACATAAGCCAAAACCCCAATTCTTGTCTGCTGTCAACTTCATTTTCTCTTACCACTGATGTAAGATAAACATGTGATAACAAAAAAAATCACTCACTCGGTATGCCCAAGGCAAACACTCTGTATCTCATAAGCTCCATCCAAAGGATTCTTGGGAAACACAGTAACCTGTCATAAGATTAACATTATTGGATGAAGAAATAAAATGGAATTGACTAAATAATTATTTATTTCAATGGGGAGGAAAATGAGTTACACGAATTTTAAAATCCCGATCAGCACGAACAATGAATCGTCCATCTGGTGAGTATTCCTGTAAGAAGATACAACTGTTTAGAATAATATCCATCCCATTTTTTTCTGTCATGAATGGGAGAAATGACCATTGATTCACAAAAATAAAAAAAACTTTGAATGGTAGAAATGTCTATGATAATATACTGAAACAAATTACCCATAATTGCTAAGCATAAATCTACATTGCCAAGTCTTAGATGTATTATTAATGTTATGATCTATTTTTTGATATAATTATGATGGAAATAGGTAGGCATTAACAAATGCCTATATATAGAACAGAGCAATGAAGAAGAGAAAAGATACAAAGATAACAAACGACAAACCAGGCTAGTAATGATGCTACAGTAGTGGGCAAGAATTGGCACTGCCTTCTTCTTACTGGGTGAAGCTTGATTTTCATGTAATCCATCCAAATCCACAACCCAAACAACCCCAAATTTGTCAGCAAAACAAACAAAGAGACCATCATTGCTTATGGCAACAACACTTACTCTCTTCTTTGATGACCTGTTACATTTACAACAATCACGCAATTTGAATTTGAAGTTAAACCCATCAGTCTAGAATATCTTAACAATGCCATTAAAAAAAATTGGATCTTACCAAATGAAACAAGTGCTAAAACCCAATTCAAAACAATGGAAGACTTACACAGTACATATACAGCGCCAAGAATCAGCATTCCAAATCTTAACTAGTTTGCCATCACCGACTGATACGAAAAAGGTTGCCTTTTTTTGCACCATAACGGATTCTGTAATTGAATCCTTATGAAGAGGCTCACTAGTATCATCCACCAATGAAACTGGATAACCGCTCCTGCAAAACAAACAACACCGTGTGCAGAATATTGTGTTCAAAATTCATAATTGAAGATGGAGATAGATATTTTTAAGTAATGAAAATAATGACTTCAACTTCTAGGATGAGTTAAGTGAAAATTTTCCTTTTATTTTCCAGAATTTCCTTAGAAACAATCAGAGACTAGTCGGAGCGACCTAATTAGAAGTTGAAACTTGATTACATGCTCAGAAGAAGAAGAAGAAGTTACTGGAGATCATTTCCATTAGCAAAGTGAATGCACGAGCGCAAGGCAACTTAGCAAAGTGAATGCACGAGCGCGCACAAAAAAAAAAAGTAAAAAAAAGAAGCAAAATGCAGGAAAATAATAATTTTGAAGTTTATAATTAATAAACAGACCCAATAAAACATTTCCATTACCATGACTACTGTATGATCAAAGGATCCACTAAGTAGAACTTGTGGCACATGATGATTCCATGCGACGGCTTGAACCTGAAAATCAATTATAGCAAGGTCATAAAAATTATAAACAAATGAAGTTTTGCCACAGTAAAACAGATGACTTGAATCCTGAAAAAAAGAATTGTTACCCTATAATTTGTGGATACAGATACAAGTGCCGAAACAGATACAAGGTGTCAGACTGTGAACACCTTCGGATTCCAAAACATATTTGTCTACACTCTCAACAGAAAGAATAAGGTAAAGCATTAAAAACTTAATCTTATTAAGAATGAAGGATGACATAACTTTTCTTTCTGTCACTCTTTAATTACAAATATTCTTCCCCATCCTAAGCTCCTTACAAATCCATTGCCATTCACATTCTTCACCACTATGCACAACTGTTAAGCCCCAAAAATACCCTCATCTCCAGCACTAGCACTGATCGCGGATTTTACTTAATCAATCACTGGCTCAGGAACCACCACCAGAGACTTCAGATGTTCTTTTTTATTTTATGTTATTCGCATTGGCATTTATAATGCATGGAGTTTGATTCGAACCCTCTTTTTATGGACCCAACTATGAATCAACAAATATTTGATAGACTGAAGAGGGATTTTGCGTAAAGTATTGATTTCGAACAAGAAATTAATATTTTAATTATATATATTGAATTGACTAACCAAAGCCACGCACTATGATTTGAGGCCATCCCTTCAAACATTCACTCATTAGGGTTTTGAAAATTAGGGAAAACAAAAAAATTGGTTTTGAAAATTAGGGAAAACAAAGGAAAATAGAGAAATTGAGCGACAGAGAAAGAGAGGACCCATGCTTGATCTCGGGGTTATTTGAAGCTAGGCGAACTGGTAGTAGCAGAAAAATGGTGATTGTGGTGCTATTAGGTGTGAAAATAGAGAGCAACCATGTGAGTAATACAAAGATTGAGAGAGAGAGAGAGAGAGAGAGAGAGAGAGAGAGAGAAACAGAGATCACATACATACCTAACAATGGAGGCCCAAGTACTTCTCGAAGCGCCATTGATGCTTGGTCGAAGAAGCCACGCACGCGACTGCGATGATGGAGGAGGGGTGACTTTGGTGACTGCAATGGAGCAGGAGAATCGACAATGAGGTACCTGTGAGGAGTGGTTCGCGGTATATACTGTATAAAAGAGTTTGAAAATTTCACTTGGTTGTTATAGGGCATTTTTTCCTTACCAATCTGTTTGGTCGGCACTGCGCTTCACTTAAATTTAAATAACATTCAAAAATGACCAAATTACTTTGGTCGGTAATTATTTTTTTTTGAATTTTCCCTCTTTTTTTTGCTCTTTCATATTCAACCTTTGCCGAGCAAATTTCAATTTTGGTCCCACGAAATTTTATTTTGGCAACATTATATAGTACTCTAATAAATTTTATAATAATTTGTGCTATAAATGGTTTGTTTTTATTTTCTAAAATTAGGAATCAACTGAATCATAATTTTTTGTGCTAAAATTACAAACTTACATCAACATCCCGCACCGAGCTATTATACATTATTATAGAATTTTGCTTTGTTTTTATTAATAATGTTTTGTAACAATTCTTATGCTTAAATTTAGCCTATAAAATTAGAATTATCTTAATGTTGATCATGTTTTTTTTTAAAATAAAAAATTGTAATTAATAAGTGCCTCATCTCTAAATAAGTTTTTCATTCGGTGACTAAATAAGTTTGGTAGCCAAACCTAACCAAAAAAAACATGCGTTTGGTTTGAACAAAATGGTTTAAAAAAATTTAAAATATAAACTTAAAAACATGTTTGTCTAAAATATTTATATTTATTTATTTTTTAATTTATGACGATGGGATCATACACATTATAATTGAAAAAAAAAATAATTGGAAAAAAAAATAATTGAAAAAAAAATAATTGAAAAAAAATATTTGAAAAGAGATGAGAGAGATAGAGAAGAGAGATGAATGAAAGCGAGAGAGAAGAGAAATGAGCGAGAGATAGAGAGAGAGATAGGGCTGAGCAAGGAATCCGTGAAATCCATAATCCGATCCAGTCCAGTCCAATCCGATAGGTTTGGATTGGTTTTTTGAATCCGCGGTTCGGTTCCGGATTGAATAATTAAAAATCCGTAGTTCACGGATTGGTTCCGGATTGAATCCCACGGTTCCGGATTGGAACCGATCCGGACCGTATACAAATAGTCTATATTTTTATTATACATCCTCCCCCATAGTATCTTTTCTTATTCTATGCAAAATCTAAACTCAAACCTAAAACCGTATAATATCTTCTTTTATTACTTTTGTTTGTTAGTTTTAAGTTTTAATTTGCAATGGTCTAAATACTTATGGTGAAACCAGTTTTCTTATGGTTGTTTAAATTCTAGAACAGTATGTCGTTATTATAGAAAAACATGTTGCTATTATGGAACTAATATAGCGCTATGTTTATATTTTTATGAAATTCAAATGTTATATATATATTTTTGTTATTAAATTATGTGAATCCGTGGTCCTAAACCGATCCAATCCGCATTTAAATGGATTGGTTCGGATTGGTTCCATGATTTAAATGGATTGGATTGGTTCCAATTTCTTAGGAACCGTAAATAACGGATTGATCCTGGTTTTACCCCAATCCGATCCAATCCGGACCATGCTCACCCCTAGAGAGAGAGACAGAGAGAAAGAGAGACCCATTTCATTTTTTGACTTTTTCCTCTTTCAACAACAATGGGCTCAGAGAAAGAGAAGAGTGTGATTGAGAGAAATGAACGATTGAGAGAGAAGAGAGATGAGTGAGAGAGAGAGAGAGACAGAGAGAAAGAAAAAAAGAGAGAGATAAACAAGATGAACGAGAGATAGACAAAGAGAGAGAGAGAGAGAGAGAGAGAGAGAAAGACATCAAAAAGAGATGAACAAGAGATATAGAGAGAGTAAGAGGGAGAAAAAATATAAGGAAGAGAGATAGAGAGAGCCAGAGACAAGAGTGATGAGTGACTGAAAGAGAGGAAAAAAAAAAAGAGAAAAAACAAGATGAGCGAGAGATAGACACATACAGAGAGAGAGAGAGAGAGAGAGAACAAAAAGCAATGAACAAGAGATAGAGAAAGAGACATAGAGAGAGAGAAGAGTGATGAGTGGGAGAGAGACAGAGAGAGAAAGAGAGAGACAAAGAGAGAAAGAGATAGAGAGAGAGAGATAGAGACATAGATAGAGAGAAACAAGAGATGAGTGAGAGATAAACAAAAAGAGAGAGAAAGAGAACGAAAAAAAGATGATCGAGAGAAAGACATAGAAAAAAGAGAGATAGAGAGAGAATAAAGATGAATAGGAAAACAGAGAGAGAGATAGAGAGAAGAGAGATGAGTGAGAGAGATAGATAAAGAAAAAAGATAAGAGAGATGAGCGAGAGACAAAGAGAAAAAGAGACAGAGACAAAAACAGACAGACAGAGAAGAGTGATAAGTGAGAGAGACAAAGAGAGACAGAAAAAGAGATAGAGAGTGAGTGACAGAAAAAGCGACAGAGAGAGAGGAGAGAGAGAAATGAGAAATGAACGAGATAGACAGAGAGAGAGAGACAGAGACAGAGAAGAGAGATGAGCAAGAGAGACATAGAGAGAAGAGAGATGAATGAGAAAGACAGAGAGAGAGATAGAGATAAGAGAGATGAGTGAGAGAGACAGAGAGAGAAGAGAGATGAGCAAGAGAGATAGAGAGAAGAGAGATGAACGAGAGACACACAGAAAGAGATAGACAGACATAGAAGAGTGATGAGTGAGAGAGAGAAAGAGAAGAGAGACAGAGACAAAAATAGAGACATAGAGAGAAAGAGAGAGACAGACAGACAGACAGACAAAGAAGAGTGATGAGTGAGAGAGAGAGAAAGAGAAGAGAGACAGAGATAGAGACACAGAGAGAAAGAGATAGACAAACAGATAGAAAGAGAGAGAAAGAGTGATGAGTGAAAGTAAATTTAAATTTGTCTTTCAGCGACTAAATTATTTTAGTTGCCAAAACTATCTATATAGCGACTAAAATATTTTTTAGTCGCTGAAATTAAATTTTTACCGACCAAAATTTTGGTCGCCAAAGATAAAAAGTGAATTTTTATTTTTCATTCAGCGACTAAATTATTTTAGTTGTCAAAACTATCTATACCGCGACTAAAATATTTTTTGGTCGCTGAAATTAAATTTTTGCCGGCCAAAATTTTGATCGCCAAAGATAAAAAGTGAATTTTTATTTTTCATTCAGCGACTAAATTATTTTAGTTGCCAAAACTATATATACAGCGACCAAAATATTTTTTAGTCGCTGAAATTAAATTTTTGCCGACCAAACTTTTGGTTGCTAAAGATAAAAAGTAAATTTTTATTTTTCTTTTAGCGACTAAAATGTTTTAGTTGCCAAAACTATATATACAACGACCAAAATATTTTTTAGTCGCTGAAATTAAATTTTTGCCGACCACACTTTTGGTCACCAAAGATAAAAAATAAATTTTTATTTTTATTTAGAGACTAAATTATTTTAGTTGCCAAAACTATCTATACCGCGACTAAAATATTTTTTAGTCGCTGAAATTAATTTTTTGCCGACCAAACTTTTGGTCGCGAAAGATAAAAAATAAAATTTTATTTTTCTTTTAGCGACTAAATTATTTTAGTTGCCAAAACTATATATACGGCGACCAAAATATTTTTTAGTCGCTGAAATTAAATTTTTGCCGACCAAACTTTTGGTCGCCAATGATAAAAAGTAAATTTTTATTTTTCTTTCAGCGACTAAAATATTTTAGTTGCCAAAACTGTATATACAGCGACCAAAATATTTTTTAGTCGCTAAAATTAAATTTTTGCCGACCAAACTTTTGGTCGCCAAAGATAAAAAATAAATTTTTATTTTTCTTTCAGCGACTAAATTATTTTAGCTGCCAAAACTATATATACAACGACCAAAATATTTTTTTAGTCGCCAATTGTGGCAAATTTAGCGACTAAATTTTTTTTAGTCACCAATTGTGAGATTTTTAGCGACTAAAATTTTTTTTTAGTCGCCAAAAATTAATATACCCTGACTAAAAAAATTAAGTAGCTAAATATTGTACTTTTACCGACTAACATAATTTTTAGTCGCCAATTCCACAACTTTTGGCAACCAAAATATTTTTAGTCGGCAAAAGTGGTCGCCAATTGTGTATTTTCTTGTAGTCTGTCATATACCCCTCCATCCGCGTTGTCACGCACTCTTAGGTTGCATTGTCATGTACCTTTCCACCCTCATTGTCACGCACACATAGGTTGCTTTGTTATGCACCCCTTCCACCCGCGTTGCCACGCACTCTTAGGTTGCATTGTCATGCACTCCTTCCACCCGCGTTGTCACGCACTCTTAGGTTGCATTGTCATGCACCCTTTCCATCCGCATTGTCACGCACTCTTAGGTTGCATTGTCATGCACCTCTTTACCCGCGTTGTCATGCACACTTAGGTTGCATTGTCATGTATCCCCTTACTTGCATTGTCACGCACGTTTTGCTTTCATTGTTATGCGCGCTTCACTTGCACTATTATGCACCTCACTACTTGCGTTGTCATGCATGTTCAGTATCATTGTTATACACTTTTCACTTGCATTGCTATGCATATTTCCATCGATATCATATGTGCGTGCGTTTATCTCGTATTGATATTGTATCTTGATATAGCGTTGAATATGCTTCTACAATATTGTACCTGTTGAATCTCTCTCTTATGTAGGCACGATATTATATGTACGGTTTATTTGAAGTTGGTGAAACCGGACGACATTGTATGTACTCCGCGTGAGACGCAGTGAGAATTGCATAATTTTCTTACATCCTTTCTGCATGAGATGTAGTTTGGTTCGTATTTACTTGCTTGCATAGCATTCGCTTAAAATGTTGCATTTATTGCTTCATCACAGCTCTCTTTGCATGATCATAAGTTATGTTCGGCATTGTGCATGTCATTTGCATTTTGCCCCTGCCTACGGGCGCATCTCTTTGTTATCTTGCCTGTTTGTCTAAGTCTTCGGCCTTGTCAAAAATGGGTCATCTCTTGGCTTTGACATTCACTCCCATCATCTTATGACTTTCGAGTTCTGTCAAAGAGGGGCAACTGTAGACACCCCATTTTTGACCGTCCTTAAGACTTAGACGTTATCGTCTGAACACTCGATGATTATCCATGTTCGTGTTCGTTTTGAGTTCCTGAAGGTCTCGGCTGCGTGCCTTGCCTTAGAACCTATCAACTTGTCTTTTTATGCTTAGTTGTGGACCAAGGACTTGTGGTTTTGTTTTTGAGGGAAGAGGGTGGCTTGTTGGCTAGCCCTACAACCCATCGGCCAAGCCTTGTGCTTATCGGCCATGTTTTCTTGTCATCGGCCATCAGTGATGGTCGATCGGCACTCTTTTTGGTCGATTGGCCATTTTTTTGGCCGAGACCCCTTTTTTTTGCTTTTGCATATATTTTTCTTCTAGCTGGTGCCAGCTGTTGGGCACTTGGTGTATCCTCCATACACGTGTATGGATGGATTTCAACAAGTTCCTAGCTTGGGACTTGATTTTCTATAAGAAGGGAGGCCCCTCTCCCTTTCCAGAGGTTCTGAAATTTGATATACAAAACATATATCTCTCATCTCTCTATATTTGCATCTCTCTCTCTCTATATTGCTTAAAAGTGTGTTTTGTCTTCACTTTTGCACTACAACATCTTATAAAGCACCATTGCCTTGTTGCTGAGGTACTAGAGGACCTTGTTTGGACTCTCAAAGTTTGTTTTCTTTGGCTCAGAAGTGCTGGTTTATAGTGGTTCTTCAAGGGTGAGTTGTTATCTCTTTTAAGCCTTGTTTTGCTTAAGTGTTTGGCCCCCTTTGCATGTTATTTTAGGCCTTGCTTTCAACCGAAAAAAGCCTTGTTTTGAAGTTCTTAATATGTTTGTTTAAGGCTTTGTTGGTGTTAGGGATGGTCTACCCCCATTTGTGCCTTGTTTGGCCTTGTTTTGAGCCATTTCTTTTAGGCCTTTGGATCACCTTTGTTTGGCCTCTTCACCACTGAATTCCAGAGGAATTTCAGTGGTGGAAATGTGGTTTTGAGGCCTCAAATAGGGGGAGGGGGTTGTCCCCCCTCTTCTTCTCTTGTATGCTTGTGTTGATGGCTCACCAAGTTGGCATGTTTTTATATCTCTTTGTGGCTCCATTTCGGCATGCCTTAGGCCTTGTTTTGCCATGATATAGCACTATTTTGTCTTGGTTTGAGCACATCATGCATGCTCCATGCACTTGTAGTGCAATTCCATTCATTGGCCTAACATGCATCTTGCTTTTGATCATTATTCTAGTATGATTTTGGCTTAACTCCAGCAATCTTTTGGCCATGTTTTAGCATGCTTAAGCTTTGATTCATGTTGTCTTGGTCATGCATGCATTGCTTTGTATAGCCACAATGCATTCTTGCTTACTAACTTTGTGTATTGAGTCCACTAGCATGCATTGCTTGGGCTATTTGCATGATCTAGCATCTTTTCTACCATGATTTCAGTGCATGTTCCATGGCCATACACTCACATGTGTCACTCTTTCAATGCCTTTGGAAGGTTGTTCTTTATGTCTTAAATATGAGACATTATGCATGCCTTTTTGCCTAAGCTTTTGGGCTGCCATATCAGTACATTTTTGGTGTTATTTTGACATGCCATAACTCTGATTTTAGTTGGTGAAGTCATCCCATGCTTGGTTTTGGTAGGTGTAATGCAATCATCCTTATTGGCCTTGTATGCGTCATGTTTTGTGCCTTCCATTCTAGCATGAGTTAGCCCTGTTCAAGCATGTTTCTAGCCTTGTTTTGGCTTGCCTTGGGACTATTTTGAGTCACCTTGGCCCTTTGGGGCTTGCTTGTTATGGCCATAGTGTGAGTCCCTTGGCTAGCTTTAAGCTTTGAGCCCACTAGCATGCTTTATTTGTCATATGTGCATGGTTTAGTCTCATTTGGAATGTGATTTCAGAGCCTACTTCACTGCCACAGTCTCACATTTTATACTCCTTCTATGTGCTTGAGAGTTGGTGCCTTCATGCCTTGCTTGTGAACCGATTGGCATGCATGCTTGTATTTATTTTCAGACTTCATTTTCAGCATGCTTTAGCCATTGTCTTGGCATGCATGAAGCTTATTTGTGGTTGGTTTGGTCCTTTAAGTGTTGCATTACATAGCCCTTGCCATCGCATGTTGTTGCATGCTCATGTTGCTTGCATACTGTTGTTGCATGTTCATGTTGTTTGCATGTTGCATGTTGCATTACCCTTACATGTTTGTTGCATTGCATTGTGTTTGGATCGGATGTTGATCCAAACACGGGGAACGAGGGGTGTTTCATACTTGAAGTGATGAAACACACCTCATTCCTTAGGTCATCGACACCTTTGATCATGCATGATAAGGTGGAGGTTCATGAAGTCCTATATGGTATTTGTGTGCATTTATTGACATTGATTTGTGCAACTCGGCCCCTTTGACCATCATGCATTGAGATGCGTGATTGATGGCTCGAGAGCCGAGCACTACACTCCTTTAAGCTTTAGACATGATAAGGAGTGTGGTTGCACACACATTTTCTTGTAAATACACTGCCATACCTCTGTTAGTACTCTGTTGCAGCAAAAGGAGGAAATTGCAGGAAGTAGTGGCCGATCGACCATCTAATCTGCCGATCGGCAATCAAAATTGGCCGATGACCATTATCTTTGGCCGATGGCCTTTCCTCTTGGCCGACTACCTCTCAGCATGGTCCTAAGGTGGATCAGAATCATCTTGGAAGTTGGGACAATTTTCAGAAGTCCAAAACAGTGCAAATAGAGGCAACATGAGGCACGATAGTGGATTTCCGAGCGAAGCCGACCGAGCATGCATACACCCCTCCCTGCAAGGCCATTTTTACTGTTTTACTAGCTAGTTGTAGTTAATTACTTGTTTTGTAATTAATTAGTTTAATTTGTGTTGTAATAACTAATTAGTTAACTTGTTAGTTAATTAGTTTCGTTTTGAAATAATTAGTTTAATTAGCTTAGATTAGCTAGTTAGGTTATTATTCGGACCCTCCGTCGAGAGGGCAAATTTTGTAATATGTGTGCATGTGTGTGATGCATGTCTTCCAACCCCATTTCTTTCTCCATTTTACTTATCAGCTTTCGATGGTTAGTTTAAGGCATGTTTCAATTAGCATACTTATGTTTGCATGCGTGCATCCATTTATCTGTTTTGCATGCACCAGGCTCGGTGCATCATTCGAACTGCATCGTATTTCAATACCAAATTGAATACATGTTATCAAGTTGCATTCACATGATATCTTAGAATAGCCGAGCCTATATTAGTTGCATTTTTGCATGTGTTGCATTAGGCATTCTTAACATAGCTAGGATCATGCATTGATTACTAACTAGCTTCTTTTTTGGCTCGGAGTACTAGGTAAGCTTTTATGCTTTAGCATACTACATGAGATGTGTACATTTCCATGTTAGCATGCTTGCCACGAGGCTAACTGCTTAATTGATTAACTGCATGAATGCCTGTCTGTGGATGAAGGTTTCATTGCTTGAATTGGAACAATTCATCAAATGTGAGTTTTAAGCCTACTTGAAATGGCAAATCATCATGTTTTCTAAGCCCACTTGAGGGTGGCAAACCCACGACTTAGCCTACTTGCGAGTAACAACTTCAAACCATTTTTCAAACAAACAAACATGAGATGTTTTGTTCCAAATCAAGCGATTTAGTCTATACTTGTATGATGTGCGCATCACATAGTAAGTTAGCTAATAAACCGGAATAAGAACACATGTGTTTTCAAAAACAACATATCTTGTTAGTAGAGGCCGATCCTTTGATCGGGCGAGCGAGGGTGCTCATTTCATGACCTTCCCCCTTCGTATCTAAGTTCCTGAGCCGAAGCAACTTTGGTGATGACGGACACGTGGCCTTTGGCACGAGTCAGGGTTTCTTAAATTTCCCAAAATAAAATATTTAGGTGGCGACTCTAAAATCTGGCAAAGCAGTCCATGTTTGGCACTTCTTGATCAAAATCGATTTTCCAAAACGATTTGCCAGATTTGGACTCTTTGGTGATTGATCAGTCTTACATTGCACTTTATGAGATTAGATTCAAAACCATGACATGAGTCCGAACTGCAGTAGCTAAGAACCACGATTCGTGTCCTCGTGCGCGGAGCGGAGTTCCGGGTGGTCTACACTATCCTATATGGTCTACGGATTGACGGCTGAGCAGTTACTGGTATTGACCCATCATTGACGAGGGACTAGTGGATAGCTCTATGTGGTGAGCTATTGGGAGTAGCATCTACACCTGCAGACTTACAGGCAGGTAGACTGAAGGTGAGGTGGCTGGCTAAGCATTGTGGCTGGCTAAGCATTTTGGTCCTCTTATAGAGCAGGCTCCAGATGAGTTGGTATAGCAGCATGCCCGAGCTTATATTCTATGGCTTATTGGGGGGGTGCTTCTCCTTGATAAGTCACAGAACCTACTCAAGCTTATGTACTTGCCACTGTTGAGAGACATCGATGAGATCGGCGAGTACAACTGGGGTGGCGCAACTTTGGCATGCTTGTGTAGGATGCTGTGTCGAGCGGCTCAAGTGGGTGCGAAGGAGATCAGAGGACCACTTGTCTTGCTACAGGTTAGTAAGAATTTTAGTACATGTCAATTCATGTTGTATGACATATATCAATATTGTAATTGGGTTCAAGCTATTGCAGATTTGGGCGTGGGAGAGATTCATTCGCATTGCCCCATCTAGGCGGCAAGTGGTTGCTCCTGGTGAGCTTCCCATGGGTCAGAGAGACATGCAATTGCCACCCGGACCTCTAGGCAGCCGGTGGAGGGTTGACTTTGGCCACGAGGTCGTATCGACCCATGTAGTCATCGTTTACAGAGACCAGTTCTATCGGATGATCGAGGGCGAGGTATGAAATTTAGTGCATTTTAGTTGTCTTGTTCATTGTATATGTTTTGAGTTCACGAGCAAATTTTAATATACTTGTCGTTGTTGTAGTTTATATGACAGCCTTATACTGGGGTCCTCAGTACGCTCCCAGACTACTGCCGACTAGGTCGGGAGATATGGATGGCGAGAGTGCCACTTATTTGTTTTGACGTGGTTGAGTGGCATCTCCTCGATTGGTCCTCCAACAGTTTGGTCGGGTCCAGTCCGTGCCGAACCAGTTCGATACCTAGTGACGGTTGCATGCGGCTGATAGGCGTGGCCGAGCTGGCACTGACTGGAGTCTGTTTTATATGCGGTATATATAGCAGTGGGATGCCTATCGGGACACTATCGTACAGGCTAACTGGAGCGATGAGGTACTCTCGTCGTCTGACCTTTACATGTTGTGGTATCGGCGACATACACGTCTACTAGTCGGTAATCCAAGCCACCTGTCTGAGTCTGGATATCAGGGAGTTGGGCCTTCTCTTGAGGCATTAGTGAGTATCATAGTATGTGTCAGATAATTATTAAGATCATAATTGATTTACTTTCAGTCAACTGTAGCCTAATACGTCCGAATTTTTGTTCAGGTGGTTGGAGCTGGGAGGTCATATCACTTGGCTAAGGATGCCTTATTGAGACGTGATGGATAGCATGCCTTGTAGGCCTCTGGAGAGATCTAAGACTTATTGTACAAGGCGGTCCAGCATGCCCATCGAGGGGATCATCTACATTTTGGCCACTACGATGTACAGAGTGCAGCAGCGACTCTAGACACATCAATGTCGTCCACGTCAGTGCCTTCCACTTCAGCGTTGGCCACATCAGGTCCTTGGACATCAGTGACCCCACCTCATGCTACCCCATACATATCTCCAGATTCCCTCCATGTACATCCTACCCAGCATACTCGCATACCTTATGTAGCTGACGCTGATTGGAAACCTCCCCGATACATGTATGAGGTTGTTACCCTACCCACCCAGTTACCACCACCAAACAGTTCAGGTGTCTATAGTGTTGGAGTTGATACATGTACATCACATATTCCTACACTACATAGACGTTATGGGGACTAGTTTGACCGCGACCACGACTACACATGATGCAGTTCTCACTGACATCTCCCACGTTCAGGATAAGGTCCATATTGAGGCCCCCCTTAGAGTGTGAGGGAGAGGTCGAGGTTATGGTCGTGGCGGATGTTACGGCTAAGGTCAGGGTGCGGGTAGAGGCAGAGGTCGAGGTCCAGCTACAAATCGTGATACAGTTGCACCAGATGGGGGAGTTTCATAGCTCACAACAATATCCGATGTTGGGCTAGAGGGAGGATCAGAGGCAGCACAGGCAGGAGAGGGAGGGTCAAAGTCACAGGCTCCACAGGCAGTCGCTGGAGAGCAACATGCAGGGGAGGGAGCGCCACAGGATCCGCATTTGCAATTAGGAGAGCCACATATTCAGAGAGTCTATGGTAGGAGACCGAGGAGGGAGGTCCACGGTCGGGGTTGTGGGACTGGGGGCAAGGTAGGGCATTAGAGGGTGTGATATGGAGTGTATAGTATTTTTTATTTATAGTTTTTGTAAATCAAACTTGTACAGAGGATGTAAATGTGCTATATTTATTTATTCCAAAATAGAATTTGACAATTTTTTATTCTTACTTATTTCGAGGCTTTCCTAAATACTTCAAATATTCAAATCATGATGTCACAATGGGTTTAAACAGGGTGATTATATACATAAGATATTGAAATTGTGCTGCATTTGGTACCATATAGATTTTCGTTTTACAATAATAAACTATATAACTTTTTAAACAGTTTTTTTTTAAATTTTTTTTTTAAGAACAATGAATTATTTCTTTACAAAAAAACAATAAATAAATAAATTTTATTTCTTATTCTGTACTTTTTTTTCCCAAAAAATTTGATAATATAATAGAAAATTTAAGAACACTTTTTTTTTTTTGAAACACACACGCACAAAAATTTAAGATTAAAGAAAACTCCCCAAAAAAAAAAGGTACAGAACCTGATAATATAATAGAAATTTTAAGAACATTGATTTTTTTAAACAACACGTGCGCACACACACATACAACATTAAGAAAGCAAACACACAATTTTTTTATACTTTGCTTTTTTTCCCCCAAAAAACCTGATTACATAATGAAACTTTTTAATGAAGAAGATAAAAATTATAATTAACAATATTACACTTACCTTGCAAGATGAGCAGTAGCTATATATTTTGAACAACCACTTTATCAACTTGCAACAAAACAATAAGATTGCAATGTTCTTCAATAGTCTTTCTCCACACCAATATATATATATATATATATATATATATAAAGAAAGACAGAAAGAAAGAAAGAAAAAAGTTCTTGAATACTTGAATAGTCTTTCTCCAAAAAAAAAAAAAAAAAGAAACAAATTTTAGTTTTTGAATAGAGTGAAGATGATGAACTGTGGAACTTACACAACAATTTATTATAAATTTAAAATATAAAAAAGAAAAGAAAAAAGAGAAGGTGGTGAAACGTGGAAATGCACAGTAGTTTCTAAAATGTGGGAAGTAGAAAAGTGGAAGTTATTTACTGAGTTAGTAACTTACGATTTGACTCTTAATTACAAATTGATATAAGTTTTAAAATAATAGATTATTTAACAAGTTATGGTCATTTTATGAAGAAAAAAAAAAAAAATTGTAAGCCAGGCTTTATGACACCAAAATTGGTGTTCTCCCTTTAATAATGGAATATATTAACCCCCCAACTGGACCAACAACTTGCAAATGAGGTTGTTTCTATAACTCTCAAATTTTGTAATTTGCCAACCCCACATTCCTTCCTTCCCGTCATCATTGTGGCCCTTTTCACTTGAAGAACCCCAACCCCCTCTACTGGACCCTCAGCCATTTGCCTTTGACGTTGTGTCGTTCCCCAAAATCTATTTTTTGTCAACAGCCCACTCGTTGCCACCATTGGACTCGCTATTTTTATTACAACTCCAGATATTAGTGGGTGACTCATTCTCATGCCTGGTTTGAGATTGTATTTCAACTTTACTTCCCTCAGTATTCGAAGAACCCCAACCAACAGAAGTTTTTGACTAAGGTACATGATGTGTACATCTTCTTACTTGACTGTGGGTGACTCATTCTCATGCTCGGTTTGAGATTGTATTTCAACTTTACTCCCCTCAGTATTCGAAGAACCCCAATAAATAGAAGTTTTTGATTGAGGTACATGTTCTACATCTAGGTACTTAACTGCGGATGTGTTTCATAGTGTTGTCTGCGACTAAGAAAATAATTTCGATTTTATCTCATGTAACTTAGCTCATGGGCATTTCAAGGCACTTGAGGGTATTATGGGCATTTAATATTTATTTTTGATGACATCAGCAACTTTGATTAGTTGGGTGGACAACAGTACAAAAATGAGAGAATTTTGATATTGTCAGTTAAAGTAGGGTAGACTTCTGTAATTATTAAAATTACACGAGAGATTTCCGTTTTTGTCAAAAATCTCAAGGGGGGTAAGTGTAATTTACTGAATATAAAAAGAAGCAGAAAATGCAAAGAGGAGAAAAGGGGATGACTGTGAAGTTTCGTAAAGTGAAAATAAGATAAAATATAGGTTGCAGTGCCAATCTTCTTTACATATCAGATGGCTATTTTATTATTTTGTTTTGTTTTGTTTTGAACATTGTTTTGGTGAAAAAATCAACGATAGTTTTGTAGGTCAAAGTGAGTTGGAAAGTTGTGTATTTAGTTACACTTTGTTTCATAATTGTTTATGAACAGTATTGCTTAAAACAAAGAAAATTAAAGCCTCTGTTTCATTTTATGATTTAATTTATAATTTTTTTGCAAACACTAATTTGTATTGAAATCGTCAGTTCGAAGTGACTACTTACTGTATTAAAAAGAAAGCATCAGAAAATAGTTTATTGTGGCGATGTGACAACTCACTGCATTACTGATTAATTTGACAACTCACTGCTCGAATTTGAAGGGATTGCATTGTGAAAAAGACGACCCACAATTATTATTTTATCTGACAACCACGTCCGTTCATTTTCTGCTTTCGTTTCTAACTTTACAAAATTGTAATTTTGGTCTGCAAGTGCATGTCCGATGCGACTACTCACTGCGACACCAAAACAAGCCATGTTACTTGAGCTTGTCATAGTGGGATGAGGGGTGTCAGAAAAGCAACTATAATGAATTGAATGGCGATTAAGTCTTCCAAAACACAAAGTCACGGACAACATATTACTCAGGATTGCATGAAATGAATAAGATAAAATAATATCACGGGTATCACTTCTTCCACGATGCCCCCAACATCTCAATTATCGTCACCATGTCATCTCTTTTGCATGTCTATAAATAGTGCTACCCTCAATATGATGTTTGTTCAAGTCATAACAATAATAATATATCTACAATTATTATTATTATTATTATTATTATTTTATGAACAATGTCTTCAAGAGGTGTAGGAAGTTCACGCCGTCAAAGAAATCCAAAAGTGTGGCTACTACCTCCATTTACTTATAACTATAAGAGCGAAAAGTACTTGAGTCCAAAGGATTATTATGCTGGTATTCGAGCAGAATGGGCGTTCAGGGTAGCGGAGCAAGAAGGATTGTTTAATGATCTACGTAACTTTGGGACACCGGTACCTCATCGTCGTTCATTCACCATGGCTAGATGAAATGTGAGTGACTATGAAAAAGCAGTTACCAGAATTAAAAAGGAGAACAACAGAATATTGATGCGGAGATGTCGACATTTCATGCTTCAGCTAGCCACCGAAATGGCAGAAGCAAGTAACAGAGAATTAATAGTGATTGAGCGAAATAATGTCTTAAATAATGAAAAAATCTCTCTGACTACTACATGTCAGATGAGGAATGAGAAATCAAACACCTTTATCTTTCATATATGTTTGTATGTTGTGTCGTGTCTTCGTTATTGGGGTGTAAGACAATGTTGTTGTTCATCTAGCTTACGGATGTATTTCAACTATTTGTTATATGAAACTAAAGTTTATGAAATCACTACATTTATAAGTACACATGTTAAGATTCGTTACGAATTTCTCTTCCTATTGATAACTCATGTATAAGCATTGCAAAGCCATTACAATGAATGAAAATGTTTGGTCATACATGCAACTAAGTTCATTCAGTATCATCATTATATTCCACTTCAATAATACATAAAATCATGAAAGCCTAGTTCAAGTAGCGTTCTTCAAAATAACAATAATGGAGAGAAAGCAAAGGTAATTGTTATTTGTAGAATTACAAGAACTATTTAAAAACTATTGAAATTTCTCCCTTCATTGATAAGTCATAGATAAGCATTACAAATCCATTACAAGATAAATGGTTTGGTCATTCATCCAAATAATTTCATTCATTATCATTATCATCTGACATCTCAATATCAGATTCACACATAGCATCCATGCTCTAGGTGAAGTACTGGTGCGCAATTTCCATTAACCCATTTTCGACATGCTCATTTGCGGTCTTTATTAGTTCGGACTTTTGCAAACGTTGGGTCATGCGATTAACTTCGTCGCGGATACGATGCAATGCTCTTTGCAACAACTGTAGAGTGTTAATTGGCATACGCATGGCTAACCGGCGAGGAAATTTAATATTAACTTCACGACTTAGCTCAACGAGAACGTTTGCTCGAGTTATACGAAATTCCCACTCAGCTCTCATGGTATTGACGACGACATGTGAGTAACACAAATTTGGATTTAATGAGTATTGAAATTCATTTTCATCTGTAACCTAATGGCGACCCATTACTGAATATAGATCAACCACCGTATATCTCACGATGATATCGCTCGATATATCTATAAAACTTTTGTTGTGGTATGATGCGATATTTATACCACATATACACAGTTGTTGTAACATGCACAAATTCAAAATGGAGATGGACACAAGTATTCATGTCTTATAAACTCTAAACTCACATGCTGACAATGAAGTACTGATACTTCAGGAAGTTCATATGGTAGCTGTATGTTTCAAATTATTGTAAAAGAGTTGTCACGTCAACCTTTATGACCTGAACAACTATGCATCAACTTTATAGGAGTTGTCACTTCAACTTTTATTGACTACTCAGTGCATATCTGAAGGTTTTAAGCAAAGTTGAAATCTGCTTAGAAATTTAATTTCACTTTTCTGCTTACAAATATAATTCAATTTATTTTTCATTATACAATAGTTTAATTTCACTTTTTACCTTACATATTTAATTTAATTTAATTGGAGAAATTTAACCAATTTAATTTCATGTTAACTATGTGTTGATTTAAGTTGGTGTTATTTTTGTCTGCATACTAGGCTAGCATTTATCTGTAACACTTTCAAGTTCTATACATCGAAAAACCCATCTATAAGTACTCTATTACAAATTAATCTTCAATACATTCCAACTCTATAATATTTTCTCTTCAAGGTTTATGAATCTATTTGAAGCCGCATAGGGTGGCTTTTTAAACACAAAGGGTTTAATTGCTTTATTGTTTTGTTCTGACACCCCCTTATCCCATTATGAATTGCTGAAGTTCACATGGGCATAGTAGCTATGGTACGACGTCTTGCTTTTTTCATACAGTGAGTAGTCTCGTCAAAGTCGTCGCAGTGATACGTCCAACATTTCTCAGCCATGCAGTGATAGAGTGACTTTAACAGACGTAATAAATTAAAGGACTCAATGAAATGGCCAAGTTCACATGGCCACATGGGCACAGTATATAGCGATCCCGGTTTCCCTTTTTTTTAATTGTTGTACCCGGACTTAGGTTCCGTGGAGTTGGTTGTTGTATATGTCTTGTTTACATCACTTACTCCTTGCATTCGAGTCTTGAGTTCTGTTGGGCGAGTTTGAAACAGGTTGGTTGAACTTAGAAACCAAGAGTAGTTGCCCAGATTTTGGCCTTCACGCTCGAGCGGGGATTTTGACGCTCGAGCGGGCCCTTCGTTGTTGTCTGTCCGCTCGAGCGGGGTTTTCGATGCTCGAGCGTAGTTTTCCATCTTCCAGTATCTCCTCTGCAGTGTTGTACGCTCGAGCGGGAGTTTTGACGCTCGAGCGGGTTGTTGTGTGTGACGCTCGAGCGGGAGGGTTGACGCTCGAGCGGAGACCTGGTTCTGTAAAAGTTCTGGAAGTGTGTATTCGCCGCTCGAGCGGGATTGTTGACGCTCGAGCAGGAGTCTGTGAGTGACGCTCGAGCGGGGCATTGGACGCTCGAGCGGGGCGATTGGGTTAAAGCTCCGTGTTTTGACTTTTCAAATCACTTTTTCCATTTCTCTTCTCTCTCTTACTTTTCCAAAAACCCCATTGTTGAGCTTTTCACTCTAGAGCTCTACCTTCTCTCTAGGTATTGATCTAGTAGGAGTGATTTGCTCACCTTTGGCCTTTACAAAAGAGTTGTTGATCGTCGAGGGCTACCTTTTGATCCGAAAAGTTTGTGGTTTGGAGCACTTCCGTTTTCTTCGTCTTCTCGGTTGGGAGTTATCTTTGGAGGTAGGGATAACCTACTCATTACTATGGGTTTTGTCTTTAAATTTTAGTAGTTTGAGATGTTGGAGTTAGTTTGGTAATTTTGTGAAAGTTTGAGACTTTTGTGCAAATTTACAAAGTGGGGGTTTTAACTATATAAAAGCCCAGATGCATGTTTGGCATGGAAAAGTGGAATTAATGTTAAAACATTAATGAAAATGGAACCTAAGGGTTGAAATATTAATTATGGAAAATGCCCTAATTACATTGGTTAATTAATTTGTAAAATTAATTGTGAGAAATGAGGAATTGAATTGGAAATGTTGAGATTGGGAATACATGGGATTAAAGGGTGTAGTTGGATTTTATGTCACTCACCTAATTGGAAATGTCGATTTTATATCCATTTGTTGCATTTATTTTCTGTATAGAAATAATTGCTTTGGGCTATCGGTGGAGGATAGTCTTGGTTGTTGTAGACAATGCATGATGATTAGGCAAACTAAAACTAATCACCGGAATGTGTCATTGAGTATGACGGTTGAATGAATACATTAAATGTTATGTATTGGTTGATGATGTGTATAATTATTGTTTATATGCATTGTGTTGTGTTGGAGGAGATAGGGGATGTACTCCGCGGTTTAGGGGAAGATAGGGGATGGACCTCTAAACCGGATGTTGTTGGGAGGAGATAGGGGATGGACTCCGTAGATAGAGCTCATATGCTTATCTAGTGATGTATTGACAGAGCTCATATGCTTGTCATTGGAAGTGTGATAGTGTTTATATGCATATCTGTGGAATTGATGATATAGCTTGTATGCTTAACTGTTGGTATGTGATATAGCTAGTATGCTTATCTATTATGAAATGGGGAAGTGCTTGATATGAGTTACTGTCTCATATGAGTTGTCTGGCCAGGTTCTGAGCCATGGTTATAAAATGAGAATTGAAAGGAACTGGAAAATGAATTGTAACATGGAATTGTATGTCATGAAACTGTAAAGTGTGATAAGAGAAAGTATCACTGTTGGCCATCTATCAACTGCTAATCTTTTAGTCATTGTTCATATTTGGTTTAGTGTATTTCTACTGGGCTGTGGCTCACCCTATATGGAAATATCATTTTCAGGTATAGGTAGCATGCCACCTCCAAGGACATAGCTTGGGAGGCTAGAGGCGGACACACTTTTGTTGTCTTATTTCTTTTTGATGTATTACATGTAAATTCAAGCCAAGGGCTTAATGTGTAAATGAGTTAGTACTCTTTTATTGTAACCAAGTGTTAACTTGGAAAGCTGTAAGCCCGTAGGGCATTTGCTTTTGTCGTTAACATGTAATACTTTTTGTAATGGAACTCTGATGAATAGAGGAATGTGGAGTTTTTATGTATCAATGCATGTCTTTATTGATGGGTTTAATGTTATTATTTTGAGGGCGTTACACAGTAGCTTTTTTGTTTTGTTTTGACACGCCCTCATCCCATTATGAATTGCTGAAGTTCACATGGGCATAGTAGCTATGGTACGACCTCTTGCTTTTTTCATATAGTGAGTAGTCTTGTCAAAGTCGTCGCAGTGATACATCCAACATTTCTCAGTCATGTAGTGATGCAGTGACTTTAACATACATAATAAATTAAAGGACTCAACGAAATGGCCAAGTTCACATGGCCACAGTAAACAGCGTACGGATGATTGGTCTTTCTTGAAAAAGTGAGTAGTCACCTTTGAGTGATGATTGAAGTACTGATTGTGTGGAGCGTGTTTAGCATTGATTGTTTATTAGTCATAAATATGTGGGCTTTTAATGGCATGTGACTTTGTACAACGCGACTTAGATGCTTTGTTTTTTCCTCACATTTCAGATTTGAATTATTAATCACATTAATATGACTACATGGCAATAGTGTTGACAAACAACTATATAAAGGACTAAAGGAGTGATGGTAAACACACAACCTTTCCACTCGGTTCTCCCTAGGAAACTATCATTCATTTATTGAGTAAAAATCAAATAGAGTATACATTCACGGCAGGGGTAGGAATCACAGAGGTGAGAGTTCACAACGAGGAAGAGAAACGAGAAGGGGACTTGCAGGAGGTAGGAACTTCGAAAGAGGTGAGAGTTCACGTTGAGGAAGAGGAACGGGAAGGGGAAGTGGCGATGCTGAAGTTGAAACACCATTTGCTTTGTTAGATGCCTCTTGTGCTTATCATGATAGGTTTGGAAAGCGACATTTTGTCATGCCCAAGTACTATCGAGATCTATGTGGTTTCGTGGAGGATCCATCTGTTAATCAAATAGGATATGGTTTAGTAGACCCTACACTTCTGAAGTGGCCCGCACTGTTTATAGAGCGCGTGCAAATGGAAAGTTATGTCAGGAAAATCGACTGAAGGTGTCGAAAGCACGTTCAGTTAAGATCCAAAACGAAGATCCTGATAATTTTGATCGACTATGTGAAAGACTTCGACGTGAGATTTCTCAAATGCGTCGTAGGTCAGCCCGCGATATGAAATTATCTATACTTAAGTCGGATGCCAAGAAGAACGGAACAACACCAAATAGTGAGGCTATCAAGGCTGTCAGGGAGGATCCTGCACTTCTCTCTGACCCTGAGCTCTCAGATTGTTCGGACTCTGAGATTGTCGATTTGAGCGAGGATCAGGCGTCTATCTGTCTACTAAATTATATTAGGTTATCCATAGTTATGTATTGTGTGTGTTAAAATAACTCTTTCGACAATGAGTTTGTGAAATGTTTGTCTAATATTTGTCTATGTAACTGTTAAGTATTGTACTCGTCGCTGTATTTTATGTATTGTGTTATGTTGAATGTTTCCACAAATTATTTTTGTGGGATACTTATGTTTGAACTAGCTATGTCGTTCTGAAGTGTTATAAGTGCTATAGTCATACCTTTATTTTGTTTTCCTGTTTGTAGTTGTAATTAGCAAATTAAATACTTTGTATATGCTATGTGAAGTTTTATTTAAATATTTCTTGGCAACAAATATTTAAGGGAACAACAAATATTTAGTTTCGAAAATTCCGTGAAAGTACACTTAGTTTGGGAAATAAATTAGTATGGGGCTTAGTTTGGGAAAAGCCCCAACAGAATCTCTCCAAAACTGCACAAAATGTTCTCTGGGGAGGGTGTGTGTCTCGAGGCCATTATTTTCTTCTTCTTTTTTAATTTTTAATTTTTTGTTTTTATTTTTGTCCATCATCGATCTTTTTTAAATTATATTTGAATAAAAAAAATTTAAAAAAATAATCAGGTAAATTAAGCAAATATTTAATTTATATTTTTTCATATTTTTTTTTTACTTTTATATTTTTAAAGGCATAAGCGGTGATTATTGATTCAATAGTAAAATCTTAGTCTAATAATCTTTGATATGATGTTTATGCTTGCTTGTTTATGATTTTCTTTTTATTTTTTTATGCCACATCATTACAGCTTAAATCAGAACTCTTGTTTTAGAGTTCTTAATCACTACTCTTTAGACAATTCATACTGTTTATTTTTAAAAAAATTTATGTATAAATTATTTATGTAAATATCAAATTGATCTGATAATCGTATATATAATTTTATCATTTAAAAAAATGGATGATAAACATAATTTCAAAATTACATAATTTATTTTTAAATATTAAAATAATAAAATTTGGTAGCTAAGATTGTTTTTCAATACGATATTTTATATGAATAATTTATATATAGAGATCTAAAAGATGACTGAGTGAATTATAAAATGTGGATTGAAGAAAAATCAATCAAAATAATAATAATAATAATAATAATAATAATAATAATAATAATAATAATAATAAAAAACTGTTTTTTACTAATTTCAGGGTCTTTTAAAAGTGTGGTTACGAATCACGCTTTCTTTTAAAAACAGATTTCTTTAAAATCGTGGTTTCTAACCACGCTTTCTTTTAAAAATAGATTTCTTTAAAAGCGTGGTTCGTAACAACGATTTCTTTTAAAAACAGAATTTCTTTAAAAGATGAAAACACTAATAGAAACAACGTTTTCTTAATTAAAAGCGTGTTTTGTAACCACGCTTTTATGATTTTATTCATTTTATGTGCCTGGGCCAGAATCATGCTGAAAGCGTGCTTTGTAAACACGCTTCAGCTTATTCTGGGAATTTTTGCCAAACTAGACTTAGTTTGGGAAATAAGTTAGTAGGTTGGCCTATTTTGGGAAAAGGCCATAGGGCAAAAGACTGAAGGGTTGTTTTGTTTTGTTTTGTTTTTTTTTTTTTTTTTGCCTCACAATGTTTGAGAAAAGCAAGATAGAGGGAAGGACGGGGGCGAATTTAAGGATTACGATTTGGGACGATGCTGGGGGTGTTTGGTGTAATTTATTATAAGTTAAAAGTTGATAATCAGAAAGAAAAAATTAGAAGTATTTCTTCTTTAGCTTTTAAATAATAAGTTTTTTTAGCTTATTTAAATTATTTCTACCTAAAAAACTGTAAGCAAAAGTTACACCAAACAGTCTGGCACAGATTCTCAAATTAAAATAAGGTATAATCATTCTCTATAATCCACACCAAACATTCCCGTTAAGTACCGTTGTGAATGAATGAGCAAAAATAAAATATTTCACGACGGATTAACAAAGAGTGTTGCAAAAAAAAAAAAAAAAAAAAGAATCACAAAATGAACAAAAAAAATTGCGGCATGTAACGTATTGTCGCGTATAATCTTACTTTTTGCCACGGTCTTAGATTTTCTATCGCAAAAAAATTAATTTTACGCCAGTTTTTGCAACGATTTTTAAACTATCGCAAAAGGTTCCATGTCTTATACCCCTTGTCCTAGTAGTGACCATCAAGTAACTTCTTGAATAAAGAAGCATAAATATATAATGGGTTATTTATACAAAAATCTTCTAAACTATTGAGAAGTATCACTTTAACCCTTAAATTATGAAAGAGTATAAATAAACTCTCTAAATTATTGAGAAATTATCACTTTATCCTCTAAACTATAAAAGCGTACAAATAGATTCCCAAACTATAAAAACTTATGAATTGGATCCTTTAACGGAGAGGTTAATAATTTAGGGATTTATTTGTATATTTTTATAGTTTATGAGGTAAAGCGATACTTCTCAATAATTTAGATAATTTATTTGTATATTTTTATAATATAAGGAATCAAAATAATATTTTTCAATAGTTGAAGAGATTCTCATATAAATAATCCAAATATAATTTAAGATGCCACATTTTAATAGGTTATTTAAATCTCAAAAGTGGTAGGATTTGGTTGCCTAATCCAATGATAATAATTATTGAGGTATAAATTCCTATGGGGTGCTTGAGGGGCCAATCAACCCATTAGGAGTCATGTTTTGACAATTTAAATCGTTTATTTTGTAAATTTTTAATTTATATTATTTATAAAAAAAAAATAAATTAGATTGATCTAATAGTCATAATATTGTCATTTTATCTCATTTGTTTATGAAAAGATAAACAACAATTATATTTTTAAAAATAAATTATTTATTTTTTAGAGACAAATATGAAAATATAAAAGATGTTGGTCCTGTTTGGTGTACCTGTTAAAACAGATTATAGATTATAACTTAATAAATTATAGATTATGACTTTAATCAGAAGCTGTTAATCTGTTTGGTATAACTGTTGGATTATAGATTTAAGTTGCTGTGTAGTGTTTGTTAAATAAGCTGTGAAATACCTTTTTCAATTAACTTTTATTTTTTATTATTCCCTATTTGTCTACATTTCTCATAAAAAATAATAATAATATTTTATAATCCATTTGTGTCTTTTTCTATTTTTAAAAAAATAAAAAATAAAAAATCTAAGAGTATAACCGTGAATTAATATGTCCACAGGAGAAGCTGATAATCAGAAGTAAGGGGTGAGCAGTTTCTCAGAATCAGCTTTTTTGACTTAAAATAAATTATTATAATCAGAAGTTGTTTGAAATAAGTTTAACCAAACAGTTCAAAATAACTTTTTAAAAGCCAAAAGTCATAAGTTGGCTAAAAAAAGCCCCTCCGAACACCCCTGTTAAAATACTAGATAGACCTATCTTCTATTTTTTTTTTTGTTTTTGAATAATATACATAATTTTTTTAAGTGAATAAATAATATATATAAAATACCTTACAAAATAAAATATTCCAATTATCAAAACAAAACTAATAATAAATCTCACGGAGCCTCAAAATCTCTCAAATTCAACATGAACTATCATAATAACTCTTGTATTCTATGTTTTAGCCGACACGAGCATTATAGCCATCCATCATTTATTTCCTTCTTTTTGGGTGGTCATAGTCAAAAGCAATACATATTGTGAAACACTTGTTTGAATTTGTCAACTAATTGTGTGAAATCAATAGTTTGAAAAGTTGATTTTAAGATTGTGGTTGAATTATAAATTTAGATAAAAAAAATTGTAAAAAGAAAAAAAAAATATGAATAAAATTTTAAATAAATTTTTATCAAAATTTATAATTCAAATACAATTTAATAGTTCAAATCTAACATATGAGTTAAAACTATTATAGTTTAATAAAAGTAAGTTTTTCTCGTCAAAATTGATCAAGAGTTTAATTTGTTTCAGTTGTACGGGATTGGTTTCTTCTTGCATTTGTTTAAGGTCTTTTTCTTTCATTTTAAGAATTTTAATGTAATTATAATTTATGTTATAATTATTGATTCATTATACTTTATTGTATTGCCATACATTGTAATATAGCACCCCCCCCCCCCCCCAAAAAAAATAAAAATAAAAATAAAAATTAAAAAAAATAAATAAATAGCAAGATGATTTTTTGATGAATTTATTGGATCTAGTTTCTTGCGAGTTGAATGAAGACCCAATCTTGTCCAGTTGGGTGTGTGGATTCCATCATAAGTTTACTATGATGATTTTAATAATTCATCTTGTAAGTCTTTATGTGTAATTTATCTATTTAAAAAAAATTAAATTGTTCTGATAATCACAATTGCAAGATTTTCTCAAATTTGTCTTTAAAAAATATAGACAAACACTATTTTGAAAATAGCTATCTACATTTTTGGATGCAACTATAAAAAAATTGATCATATCAATATAGGGGCGGGTGTCGTGTTGTGTTCCCTCGTGTCCGTGTCGTGTCATCTCGAGTTCGTGTTAGAATTACCTCAATACTAACCCGATCCATTTATTTGTTCGTATTATCGCATCGTGTCATTTTCGATTCGTATTCAGTTTGTGTCGTGTTAAAAAATTTCACTATTAATTAAAAATATCAAATGTATGGGAAAAAAAAATTTGAAAATTTCTTTAATAGTTAAATTTAATGAAAAAAACTCTATTAAATGAAATTATTAATAAAAATATTTGATTTCAACTTAATTTTATTTTCTTAATTTATAAAAATTATATTTTATTATTATATTTTTTACTATATTAACTCAAAAAAATAGACAAAAACCTATATTAAATTTAAAATCGTATTTTATATATTTTTTAATAAATTGAATGTAATTACGTAAGAGATTAAAAAATGTCATGGTACTGTTTGTTGGACAATCTTCACTGTATTTAAATAGATTAAATTCTGTTGTGTACAAAACAACAACAAGAATAAAAGAAATAGATAAAAAGGAGAGAATTTGTTTGATTACAAAAATCAAACTCGAAATAAAAATAAGTAAATAAAACCACAGATTTTATTTTGTTACAAAAACAAAATTAAAATCTGATTAAATAAACAAATAAAAAACAGAATAAAATTAAACAATTTACTTGGTTAATTTATTTGAATAACTTTTCTGATCAAGTCTAGTGTTTAACACTGTGTCCTTAAGACAGATTCGTCCTCTCCACGGTGCTTTCAGAATTCGGACGTCTATCTCCCAGGATGAAATGATCTACCACAAACAATAGCAGCACTACTAATTGTTTGCCTTACGAACACACTAAGTGTTTACACTCTTTCTTTCGGAAATAAAATGCAGCAAGATGAAGAATATAAATAGCAGAAGTGAAATACGAAATTTCTGAATGAAAAACATCAAATGAGGGTGGTCCTATTTATAGATGTGAAGGTGGCTCTTGGTTTTGAATTAAACAGGTATGTAGCTCTTGGTTTTGAATTGAACAGGTATCATACCTGTTGGGTTTTGAATTCAAACAGATAGTAAAACGGGAAGGGCCCTGTTTGGGTGTGCACTAATTCCAAAACAGTTTATTTCTGTTTGAAACCGGGAAGGGCCCTGTTTGGATGAACAAAAAATCCAAACCAATTTAATTTGAATTATGGATTTTATTTTAATAAAAAATAAAATTAAATTCAAATGTTTTTGGCCCAAAAAGATTAGAAGCCCAACCACACACCACGCACCCGCGCCCAAGCCCAGGCCAGCCCACCCGATTGACCGGACGGACGGCGCGCGTGTGTTGATTTTTGGGTCCAATGGGTCTAGCCCATTTTGCCCATAACCTCTCCCTCTAAAACACATGGGTACCCCTTGGGGCACACCCCAAGTATCTCACCCTAAGCCTTATAAACCCTTTCAAAACTTCCCACCAAATCAATGTGGAACAAGCCAATTTACAACCTTAAGGAATTTCCACCAAAACTCCATTTCCATGGAGCACACTTTGGCTTCAATTTCCCATTCACTCGGTAATGGTTTTGAGCAACCAAATATACCACGTGAATCACAACGCGGCATAGAACGCGTTACCACTTTGACCCGAGTAAATCGACACTCGGGGCCCACCTAAAAAATAGACCGAACTTAGGAAAAAATTCTGGTTTTATCCAGAATTTTATAACCATTTCCAACACTGTTTAGTAGAAATAATATTAAAATGTGTAACTAATTCTTCATTATACGGGTTATCCATATCAATTTCGTGTTATACAGATTTGATATTAACTCGACTTGTTTAATATTCGTGTTATCGGATTTTGTTATATACATGTTCGTATTAGAAAATATCCAACCCTAACCTGCTAATTTCGTGTACAGTTAGAGTCGTGTTATCGTGTTGTGTCGCAAATTCTCACTCCTATATCAATATGATTTTTTTCTTGAATAATCTATACTTACAAAATGAACAACTATAACAAAATTATGTATTTACTGTGATTATCATATCAATATGATTTTTTCTTGAATAATCTACACAAAGATTTTTACAAAATGAATAACTTAAATTATCAAAATGAATAACTTAAATTATCAAAATGAGACATATGATAAGACAATAAGTACAATTGAACGACACAAAACCTTTCTCCAACTAGAGAGAAGAAGTTAGTTCAAATTTTAATTATCTAATCACGTCTTAGATTGTATCAATCTTTTTCCTTAAGCTTGCAATTAAATAAAGTTTTTACAAGTTAAAAAAAAAAAAAAAACAAACAAACAAACAAACAAACAAATAAAAAGAGGTAATATTATGTAAAATATAAAAAATTTATAAATTATTTCTACTTGTAGATGTGACAATTGAGTTGGTCATTCCATTCTAGTGAATTTCATTCAAATAGATAAAACTTTATCATTGTGTGTCATAAACGGTATAAAACTCTACTTATTACCTAAATACTTTTTGAGTAAAATTTGATCCACAACCTTCGACTCTTCTAATGTGTGGCAATAAAATTTATGCAAGAATTGCTTCTCATCATTGTGGTATAAAATGTGAAAAGGGCACATTTGGAAATTTTTGCTGTTCACCATTGAGGAACCTAATTATCAAAAGTAATTCCATGGCATGGAGAGAATGTTTCAAACGATTCTAGGATCTTCGTCCTGAGTAATTATTGGATAATTCTAAAGTATATATAGTAGTATTTTGAAAAGTCAATAAAAAGTTGATTTTTTGATTTTTTTTTGTGATTTTTTAACTTTTTTTAATACTAAAAAAGCTAACTTTTTATGGTTTTTTTTGTTATTTTTTTGATTAAAAAAATTAAAAAATTGACTTTTTTAGAATGTTCCCAAAACAATCCCATAGTATTATTTCACTTTATGTTAGGGCAATGGCCTCGTTTGGGAAGTGGCTATTTTAGTTGGCTATTTTAGTTTTTGACTATTTTAGTAGGTTAAAATTTTTGTGTTTGGGAAGATGATTTAATTTTTTTGTGGTTAGATGTGATGTTTGTGAGAGAAAAAGTGAAATAATTATGTGTTTGATGTGATATTTTTTCTTATTAACTATTTTAACATATTTTATCTTTTTGTAATTTTTAACCTATACTAAGCTATTTTTTTTCTTCCCAAACACTTTATAGAAAATAACTCGTGTTGCAACTCATTGCAAACAATCATTCCTCAACTTTCGAGGCAAATGCATGCTTTATTTTTTGAATTGTATAAAACTTAGTAGAATAAGATTGGTATTTTAGATTATCTTTTCTCTTGATATGTCTAATTCGTATAATTGACAAATAACTATATGTATTTAAGTTTATAAAGAAAAAATAAATTTAAAGTGATTCTCACTTTAAAGAGACTTCTCAATAGCAAAATGGAAAAATTTACTTATATAAGTTACATTATATAAATATCATATAGATCAAAGCATTAAAGTTGGAAATTCCAACCTAGTTTAGCACTCATTTTTATCTTCTTTTTTTTGTATGTATCTAAAAATATATAATTGCATTAACATTTTAATTATTTTAATACTATTCTAATTTTAACAACACTTTCCATACATCTCACAACGATGCATCTTTTATTATTTGCCTAGCTTAATTTAGAAATAGTATCAAAATATATGAAAAATATTATAAAAGACTTACAAGCCACCTATTTTTACAATATATATAAACATACATAATATACAAAAGTATATAATTACATTGAGAACTCTAATAATAATTATTTTTTGGTATTTTATTCTTTATCTTTTAAAAATACTATTATCCAACATTTATCCAACCTGTTATTTGCATGTTTATTTGAATATCCAATTTATAAATAGCCTAAAAAAGCATATATGAATAGCCTAAAAAAACATATATGCAAATAATTTAATTAAAAAATATCAAAAAAAACACTTCAGAGCCACCTCTCTCTCTCTCTCGTTACAATACAGCCAAGTGATCAAAGTAGGGTTTTCAAAATCTTCAACAATCTCTTCTGCGTCGTCATCATCTTCTTCTAGAGAGAGAAAGTGTTTTAGAGAGAGAAAGTATGAGGGATACGAGCTTGGATCTTTTCGATCCGAGGACGGTGATGGACTCCGACTACTCCCCCAACGGCGGTCGCGACGGCGATTTCGGCTTTGCTTTCAACGATAGTAACTTCTCCGACAGAGTGCTCCGAATCGAGATCATGGCCGATTCGCCGGAGACTCGGTCGGACGGCGAGGGATGTCACAGTCTCGCCGATTGGGCTAGGTATCGGAAGCGCAGAAGAGAAGATGTCAAGAAAGATAACGGTTAGTTCTTCTTGTTATTGTTGTTTTTTTTGGTTGTATATGTATCTCTCTGTGTTTTTGTGTTGTGAATTTTGCTTGAATCTGCAGGATTTGAGTCTTGTTTTGATTATTTTTTTTTTTTAATGATAAAGCAAGTTTGTGTATTTAGACGTTTTTATGTGTGTATAATTCAGTTTGGTTGCTGAGAAAATCTGAGAGTTATAATTCAGTTTGGTTTTCTTTCCCCTTCTAACAATATCATACATATTGTGTACACTTCCCATACTTTTTTTGCAATCCTTGTGTAATTCAACTAATGTTAACCGACATTGTTTGTTGGCAGCTGTGGATACTGTTGGATGCCCTGAGGAGCAGATTTTGAGTTGTAACCAGCCTGATACTGATGATTGTGTGGGCTGTGAAAATCAAGATGAGGAAGCAGTTGCAATGATTGAAGAATCACCATCAGGTATTGGAATAGTTTTTAAGTCAAGTTATTGCATTTTTTCTTTCAAGTTTCAACTTTTATTTGCTTCAGAAATCAGTCCAAATTTATTTGATTTCATCCATTCATATTCTGCCCCACAAGCCATCTGCAATTATTACTAGTATTTTAAGTTTAAAATTTGAAAATTTGGAGAAGAAAAAATTACGATGAGTTAGCTATTCTGGGTCAGCTATACAAATTATTGTTCTGTTATGTAACTCTATGTACTGCTGTATTTGCCTTTGAATTATTGATTTGTAGGAGATGATGAAGCTGGAAATAGTAATGATTCAAACTGGAGCATGGATTGTTCTACAGTTTTGAGAGTGAAAACTTTGCACATCAGTTCTCCAATTTTGGCAGCAAAAAGTCCATTTTTCTATAAGGTAAAGATCATTATTTTCCTTTTGAAGTTTTTTTTTTATTTTTTTTATTTTGAACTTTCTAAAATTGCTGGATGATGTTTATTTCCATTTTATTTAATCATTTGTGTAGCTCTTCTCAAATGGGATGAGGGAGTCAGAGCAGCGACATGTAGCACTACGAATCAATGCTTCTGGTATGGATTAAATTTTAAGCATCCTACATTTGATATGACTAGCTTCTTCAATCTAGTCGCATTTGGAATAGATAACGTATATGTGTTCTATTGTTCTGCAATATGGTTGAGTATGTTTTAGGTCATGCTAATTCCGTTAGAACAGTTCCTCTTGTTTAAGTGATTTGTGAGAATGGAATAGACTCTGTTATGCTACCTTAAATAACAGCCCCTTTTTTTTTCTCTCATGGGCCAGAGGAAGCTGCCCTCATGGAGCTCCTAAATTTTATGTATAGCAATACCTTATCTACAACTAGTGCTCCTGCTTTGCTGGATGTGCTGATGGCAGCAGACAAGTTTGAGGTTGCTTCATGCATGAGGTATTGCAGCAGACTATTGCGCAATTTGCCCATGACACCCGAGTCTGCGCTGCTATATCTGGAGCTTCCTTCCAGTGTCTTAATGGCTGAAGCGGTTCAGCCTTTGACAGACGCGGCAAAGCAGTTCCTTGCTGCCCGTTACAAAGACATAACCAAGTGAGCCCTTCTTTTTGTTAGAAGATATTTTTGAAGTTTTTTTTTTTTTGAATTTCCAATAATTGTTTTCTTGCAGAAATAAAATCAATATGAAAACAATAGGTGTTTTTAAACTTCTCATTATTTTTGCTTCACTACAACCTGAAAAAAACATCGAAAATGAACATTATCAACAGGCCCTAACTTTTCTCAAGCCATTCTTCCTTTGAACATGTGAACATTGTTTGATTACTACTACTGTTAGATCCTGTTTGAGATCTCTGATTTACTAGTTTTGCACCTTTGGCCAGGTTCCATGATGAGGTTATGAGCTTGCCCCTTGCCGGAATTGAAGCAGTTTTGTCTAGTGATGATCTCCAGGTGGCATCAGAAGATGCTGTATATGATTTCGTGTTGAAGTGGTCCAGAGCCCAGTACCCAAAACTTGAGGAGCGGAGAGAAATCCTAGGTTCTCGCCTTGGTCGCTACATCCGCTATCCTTACATGACTCCCCGTAAGCTAAAGAAGGTTTTAACATGCAATGACTTTGATCACGACCTTGCATCCAAGGTTGTGCTAGAGGCTCTATTTTTCAAAGCCGAGGCCCCGCACCGACAGAGAACCCTTGCTGCAGAAGAGTCCGCCACCATAAACCGACGCTTCATTGAACGAGCCTACAAATATCGGCCTGTAAAGGTGGTCGAGTTCGAACTCCCGCGACAGCAATGTGTGGTTTACCTGGATCTGAAGCGAGAGGAGTGTGCAAATTTGTTCCCATCTGGGCGAGTGTATTCCCAAGCGTTCCACCTAGGTGGACAAGGTTTCTTCTTATCAGCACACTGCAACATGGACCAACAGAGCTCGTTCCATTGTTTCGGGCTGTTTCTCGGAATGCAGGAAAAAGGGTCTGTCACTTTTGCGGTCGACTACGAGTTTGCAGCACGGTCAAAGCCAACAGAGGAGTACATTAGCAAATACAAAGGCAATTACACTTTTACAGGCGGCAAAGCTGTTGGCTACCGCAACTTATTTGCCATACAATGGACTTCATTCATGGCCGAGGATAGTCTTTATTTCCTCAATGGCATACTCCATCTCAGGGCCGAGCTTACTATCAGGCACTGATAAACTCAGACTACTCTTTTGACTTTGCTTCTCAGGTAGGCTAACCTTCGCAGTAAAGGTAAGGAGTTATGTTTCAAGTTAAGATGTCATTTGTTCGTCTTGAGTCCACAGGCCAAATCATGCTCTAGAAGACGGTAAAAAATGTAATTGTGTTGCTTGTTGGAGAGAGAGGAAGAATTTCCCTTCCCATCTCGTTAGCCTTTTTAAAAAAAATGCAAATACAGAGGATGTTGTTGATTTGGTGTTTGTGTGCGCCTTTTATTAGACTTTTGTTTGGTAGGGAAAAATTACATGCTGCATCAAATTAGTCTTAGGATTTTCTTCTACAAGCCATGCTTTTGACAAAATCTGTTGCTTGTATTTTGGGTGACCCTCTTTTTTTGGAAGATTGAAAAGTCTAGACCCCCTCAATCCCACGATTTCCTGCGGCTTTACAACAATTTGTTTGGTTGGATAGAAAAATAGTGTGTAGAGAAGGGGAGAGTAGCAGAAACGCCGCAGTTTTACAGTTGACTGTTTGGTTGGACAGAAAAATGGAGGGGTGTAGGAAGGCAGAAATAGCTCAACTCGCTTGCCTTTTACAATTGGCCTTGGTTTAAAAAGTTGGTTATGATTATTTATTTTATTTTATTTTTTTTGATTAGCCAAGGATTTTCTTGGAATATATATATATATATATATTTCATTTTTGGGAGAAAAAATCATAAAATATCATACCTACTCGTCGGCTTTCTTTTCTTACCCTTTTTTCAAATTTCCTTTCCTAGGGATATGAATATGATGGTTGGGAACCTTGAAGGCCAGTCCCAACTTAGAGTGACATTAGCTTGAGCATAAATTCATTTACTGTATTCTTAGGCCTCGGTTGGCAAGTTTTTATTTTAGTCTAAAAGATAAAAAGTTCTTAAAAAAAATCAAAAGGCTTATATAACCTATACTAAAAAAATCAATTTTTTTTTTTTTTTACTTTTTGCATATTTTTTCGTAAAAAATTAAAAAATTATCTAAACATGTTAGTTTTTTTTATTTTATATTTTAGTTAAAATCGTAAAAAATTATTAAAATAATTTGATTTTAAATGAAGCCTTAGTACTAATATTTATGCTTCTCAAATTTTTATCTTTATTATTTATTTTTTATACAACTTGTTATTCGGCTCAAAGAATCGACTAATTTGGGGCCATCTTACTGTCTACCAGAGGATTTCATTTAAGGTTAGGGCAAGTACCGTACGAATTGGTTCGAAAAAATTATTTACATTTATGAGGTTTTGAATTTTAGACCATGAAGAGAGGACACTGTAGGCCCAAGCTTTGACCCCCAGAAGTTTATGCCTCTCAAGTTGTTGGCCAAGTAACATCTTGTTGAATTTGAATTTGATTTGTAACACTTGTTATCGTGTTATTATATTATATTATTTAAAAATGAATATTGTAAATGAATTGTGCAAATTCAAAAAAATAACTTTTTTAACAATGAATTTGTTTTTTAGGTTGCTGTACCTAATCCTCCCAATTCGTCTCTAGACCGACTTGACAATATTATGTAGCGTTTGATTTACTTTTCAAAATGTAACTCTATTTTAAAATCATGATTTAGATGTAATATGTTGATCAGATATTTTTAAAACATAACTTAAAATTATTTTCAAAACTCCTCTCTTCTTTTTTTATTTTTATTTTTGATTATTTTTATTAATCAATCAATCAATCATATTTTCTTTCTCCTTTCAGTCTCTCATTTTTTTATACATTAATCAAAAAATAAAATAAAATGTTACAAATTATTTTCAAGATTCATAATGAAACAGATTTTCTTTTTTCAAACCATAATGTAAAAATTTAAAACTTAAAATTAACTCCACACTCAAATTATAATTTTAAAATTAAACCAAACGGATTAGGGCGTTTGGTAACGTTTACGTTTTTTGTTTATGTTTATAAAAATTTTATAAACTGGTTTTATTTATTTTTAGAAAAACATAAATTATAAACGCGTTTGGTTTGAACAAAATGTTTAAAAAAATTTAAAAACATAAACTAAAAAATATGTTTGTTCAGAGTTAAATATTTATATTTATTTTTATTATTTATGACAATGGGATCACACACATTATAATTGAAAAAAAAAATTAAATAATTGAAAAAAAATTTAATTGGAAAAAATTAATTGAAAAAAAAATAATTGAAAAAAATGAAGAAAAATTAATTAAAAGAATAATTGAAAAAAAATTTAATTGGGAAAAAAAATATTTGAAAAAAAAATTATTCGAAAAAGAATTAATTGAAAAAAAAAAGATTAATTGAAAAAAAATAATTGAAAAAAAATTGTTTGGAAAAAAAGTTAATTGAAAAAAAAATTGAAAACTGAAAACGTAAACTCATTTTTTGAGTTTACGTTTTTTCCTCAAATTTATAAACTGAGAAAACCATTTATAAACCAAAAATATTATCAAACAAGTTTTTATGACAATTTTTAAAATTTTTATAAATATAAACTAAAAACTGAAAACGGAATGGTTACCAAACAGACTCGCATTTGGTAACGTTTACGTTTTTTTTATACATGTTTATAAAAATTTTATAAACTGATTTTTGTTTATTTTTAGAAAAACATAAATTATAAACTGGTTTTTGTATATTTAAAAACATAAAATAAACAACACGTTTGTTAAGGCTTAAAATATTTATATTTATTAATTAACTAATAAAAGAATATATATATATATAAATAAAAGTTAACCTACAATCACATGGATTAGTTAATGGAAATAAATATCTCATAATAATAATAATAATAATAATAATAATAAGGGGATTAGGGAAGTCAAAAAGAGGAGAAGTTGCTGGAACAATTGAGAAAGACAAAAAGAGAGAAAAATCGAGAGAGAGAGAGCCGAAGGGAAAGAAGAAAACAGGGAGAGTGAGAGACCAAGAGAGTGAGGGTTCAATTTCCTTGATGAAGAAGGTCCTCTTTGCTGGAAGTTATAAGAAAATTCAAGAGTTGTTATACAGAGAGAGAGAGAGATAGAGAGGGGAGAGAGTTGTTCGTAGAGAGAGAGAGAGAGAGAGAGCTGTCCGGTGTCGATCGTGACTCTTCCAGCATCGATACTTCTCCTCCGGCCTTGATCCTTCTCCTCCAGCCTTGATTGTAACTCCCCCGGCCTCGATTGACGATACCCCTCTCCATTTCTCTCTCTTTTGGATTCTTTGAACAACAAAGTGAGGGAAGAAGATGAGTAGAGTTAGAGATAATGTATATATTATCGTTGTAGTTGGGAAATTGAAAAATGCTCCTCCGTAGATTCGAACCATGGTCTATGTTATTGTAGCTCCGCGTTTTTGGGCTTCCATTTTGTGTTTAAAAATCAACGGAAACTCATTTTTTGAGTTTACAATTTTTTCTCAAATTTAAAAATTGAGACAATCATTTATAAATCTAAAAACATTATCAAACAAGTTTTTTATGATAAATTTTTAAATTTTTATAAATATAAATTGAAAACAAAAACATTACCAAACAGCCTCTAATGTTTTTTTGTATTATTTTAATTTTGATGTTGTGGCCATACCCTCCCCAAATTCTTCTGCATATCTCACAACAATAATTTTTAAGAGGTTGATATTTGACCAGACTGAGGTCCCGTTTGGTAGAGTTGTGAGAAACTAATTCTAGATTATGGCTTAACAGATTATAACTTATAGCTTTAAACGTAAATTGTTAACTTGTTTTGTGCAATTGTGGGATTATGAATTTAATCAGCAAAGTAATGTTTGGTTGAATAAGCTATAAATAACTTTTTGCTGTGTAATGTCATTTTTGCTCCCTTCTTTTTTCTTTTCCTTAATTTAATTTAATTTTATTTTTTCTTCTCTTCTTTTCTTCTCTTAATTGTTTTTTATTATCTTCTTTCCTTATTTCTTTTTTTTTTCTTTTCTTTTCTGCTCTTAATTTTTTTTTCTTTTTCTTTTTCTTCATTTTATTTTATTTTCTTTAGTTTATAGTTTATTTTTTCAAATTAGAAGTGGTGCATGCATGGTGAGAATAATCATGAGAAAATTTTGAAAAATGTTGAAATACCAATTAAATTTTTTAAATTATATTCATTTTAGTTTATAAATACATGACTATTAATTGATATTTTTAAAATTTGTTAAAAATTGTTACAAATACCAATTAATATTTTTTTAATTTATTATTACAAAATTGTTACAAAATATACCAATTTATTAATATTTTTTAAATTTAATATATTATCAATTAATGGCTTAATTAGTATCAATTAATACTAAAATTATTAATTAGTATCAATTAATATAAAATTTATTTCATTAATGGCTTAAAATGCTTTATTATTATTGTTATTATTTTTTAATTAAAAAATATTGAAAATCCTAGCTCCGGCGGAAGGTCGTGGTGCTGGAGGATGGGATCGCGATGGCATGGAAGGGTTTCAGATCGAACAGCCTCTATCGTCAGATCGTATCGGCAGAAGGTCGATCGCGACGGCGGAAGGTCGATTACTATGGTTTGAGATCGTGTTGGCAGAAGGTCGATTGCGACGGCATAGAAGGGTTTCAGATTGAATAACCTCCATCGTCAGATCATGTCGGCAGAAGGTCGATCACGGAAGTTCGAACACCTTTCGATCGCGACGGCATAGAAGGGTTTCAAAACCTTAGCCGGCAGCATCCATCGTCAGATCGTGAGAGAGAGAGCTCACAGAGCTAGCTCTAGTTCACACCGGAGAGAGAGAGAGAGAGAGAGAGAGAGAGAGAGCGAGCGAGCTAGTTTTGGTTCATGCCACCGGAAATCGTCGTCGGAATTCGCCACTGGAAATCGCCTATCAAGCTTTACTCTCTCTGAAGAAGTGAACAGTGGCTAGTTCTGGGTTTTATATATTGGTTTTTTGGTAATAGTTGAAGTTAATGAAGGGCATTTAAGTAATTTTGTCGCTCCCTTCCCAGCTTGCCACTTAAGCTACAAAATTAAGCACCCTCACAACTACTTCAAGAAATAGCTGATTTTTCACTTATAAAAAACTGTAATCTGTATTATTAAGCTAAAAATAAGCTTTACCAAATAGGTCCATTAAGCTACACCAAACACAATGAAACGGCTTAAATTAAGGTAAAAGCTGAAATAAGCTAAAAATAAACTCTACCATATATGGTTGTTAAGTTTATATTCATGAGATTAAAGTACTAAGAGTAAATTTTTATGATATCAAAAAGCTTATAGATGTATTCACGAGCAAATCAAACACAATTGACATATTATTAAAGAGAAAGGTAGAATGTTGATACTTCAACATCTAACATGCTTAAGTTGATCTCTAATAATGGGATTTCAATTCTTTATCAACATCCTTTTAAAATTCAACCAACTGAATGTTATAATGTGAACATTTATTTAAAATATGATTTAGAATATGTCTTGCAATTTGTTCTTTTCAATTTTTACTTTCCAACCCCTTCCCTTCCTTAGGTTCCACCCTAACCCCTCATTTCACTCAGATGTCAGGTTTATTCCCCCATCATGCCCCCACAACTACCATGACTACAACCACTTTCCAACCCCATCACTAACATACCCCTATATCTACCATGGTCACTTCCTTATTATCGTACAGAGCCATCATTATTTCTATCATTTTCTCTAATTAAATTCCTAGTTACAACCACCACCAATCACTGTAACCAATACCATAGCCATCTCCTCCAGCTTCTTCTTACTTGATTTTAAGATGAGTCAAAAGAAAAATAATTATATAATCCCCATGCAATTATATTTAACTGTTGGCTAGTATGGTTCCCTAAGCAATTTGATTGCATTGTTACAGTAAAAATTGGTATTTTAATTTATTTTTTTTACATCATTATATTTTTGTTAGATAACCTAAAAAAAAAAAAAACACTAAATAATTTTTCTTTTTAAAAATGTGAGGATATATTTGTAATTTTAAAAATAAAAAATAAACAAAAATAAAAATGTGAGAACCGTGACTTGGAGGGAAATTTCCACACTCCAAGTTTCCTTACTTCACACACTTACGATGTGTTTGGTTGGAGGATTTGAGGAGGGATTTGAAAAGGGAAAGGAAAAAGTTTAGTGAAATATGAATAAAATATACTTACATTTCACCTAGTTTCACACACATTTTCCCTTTCCCTTTCCCTTTCCAAATCCCTCCTCAAATCCCTCAACCAAACATAGCATTAATGAATTTTTTCAGAATCATAATTTTATCCTTTAATAAAATTACCATCTTATCCACCACCATCTCACACATACATTTCACAATTTCTCCATACACATCTCACCCACCACCATTTCACCAGCCACTTAGGCACAAGCATTTAGTCGGACTACATGGTCTTTGTGTCAATGGAAATGAGAGGCTTTTGGTTTACGAGTACATGGCTCAAGGGACATTGGCACAACATCTGTTTGGTTATAGAGAAATGGGGGTTTCTCCGCTGACTTGGAAACAAAGAGTCACAATAGTGTTGGATGTTGCCAGAGGGGTTGAATATTTGCACAGCTTAGCACAACAGAGTTTCATCCATAGAGATTTGAAACCCTCTAACATACTTCTTGGAGATGATATGAGAGTAAGGTTTCTGATTTTGGCTTGGTTAAGGATGCCCTTGATGGGAAGAATTCAATGTAGACAAGGTTGGCCTGACACATTTGGATATTTAGCACCTGAGTATGCTGGTAAGCAAAACTTCTTTCATATGAATTAATTAGACATTTATCAATCTGTGAACAAGCCAATTCAAATTTTTCTTAAGCATTGAATAGAACATATTTTATCTTTTAATGTATGGTTTAGAAAGAAAATGGTTAAGTTTATATTTTTATTTTAAAAAAAAAAGAAAAGAAAAAGAAGAAGCAATATTTCATAGACTTTCTTAGGATTTTCATTTTACAGTCATACATTAAAAACCTAATTCATGGATCAATTAATTCTAAAATTGCCAAATTTACATCTTAATTTGAATGTTGATCCATCATCTTTTGCTTCCTAACAGCCACCGGGAAAGTGACCACAAACGTGGATGTATTTGCATTTGGAGTGATCTTGTTAGAGATAATCACTGGAATGAGAGAATGTGTATGAAGAAGGTGAGGGTATATTTGGAATGTGAAGTGTGTGGACTGAGATAAAGAAGTAAAAATCAAATTACTAAATGTGTGGATTGAGAAAAGATGTACACAGAAATAATTTGGTGTGTGAAAATAGAATTTCCCTGACTTGGATGGTAGAGAGAATTTCCCTGACTTGGACGGTAGAGAGAGCTTTAGAAAAAGAACGCTAAGAGACTCCCATGAAGCTGAGTTGAGTTGAGTTCTCTCTCTCTCTCTCTCTCTCTCTCACTCTTTCTCTCTCTCTCTCTCTCACTCTCACTCTTTCTCTGTCTCTCCAGAACAATAGAGGGGGAGAGGACTAATTGAACGAGAAACGTCCGATCTAGGGTTTTGAGACATGCCAAAGAACAAAGGAAAGAGAGGCAAGAATCGAAAGAGAGGCAAGAATGAAGCAGGTGACAAGAAACATGAACTCGTCTTCAAAAAAGACAGCCAAGAATATGGTCAAGTGTTTCACATGCTCGAAAATGGGCGTTACGAAGCCATGTGCATCGACCGAACGAAGCGTCTCTGCCACATCCGAGGCAAGATGCACAAGAAGGTCTGGATCGTCGTCGGAAACATCATCCTTGTCAGATTTCGAGATTACTAGGATGACAAGGCTGATGTGATCCTCAAGTACATGCCTGACGAGGCTAGGTTGTTGAAGGCTTATGGTGAGTTGCCCAAGAATATGAGGCTCAATGAGGGGATAGCTGTTGGACTTGATGAAGAGGATGATGCTGCTTATATTGAGTTTGACGATGAAGACATCGACAAAATCTAGGGTTTGTCATGTTTCTTTCTCTCTCTCTCTCTCTACATTTTGTTTTGGTTTTATAAGTATACATATATTTATAACTTGTAAGGTTTGTATTTACATACCGCCGTGATTGGGATGTGATACTTAATGAATTTGATGCAATAATATTACACTGCTTCTTAATTATTATACCTTTTGAATGATCTGATTATCAATTATAATATTTGATGGGGCTTTTGTTCATAAGTTTGTGAACAATTTGTTGTGGATTTGATTTAATACCTTGTTTGCTAGGCAACGATGAGAACTATTTACTTGATTTTAGCATGGTGGCTTGGTTTTAGACAGGATTGTAAATGAGCAGAGTTGAGCTAGGTAATAGGTTAGTTTGGCTTGAAAATTTAGCAAATTTCAAATTATGTTCGAGCTTGGTTGGATTACCTTTTGAGCCAATCTTAAACAAGTTTCAATCTAGTTGATCACAAGCTGAGTTCAAGTACCTTGATTTTATTATGTTGCATATAATTAAGTCGTGTCGATCTCAAACTAACTTTTAACGAAATGAACAATAGCTTGGTTCATCTTACAATTCTAATTTTAGATAGATGGAGTTTATATTTATATTTATATTTTTTGATTTGGAAGATGTGTCAGTAAGTACCCATTCACCTTCTTTCTCTACTTCTCTAGTTGGCATGCAACGCCCTCAAAATAATAACATTAAACCCATCAAATAAGACATGCATTGATATGTAAAAGTTCCACATTCTTCCATTTATCAGAATTCCATTACATAAGTATTACATGTTAACAACAAAAGCAAATGCCCTATGGGCTTACAGCTTTCCAAGTTAACACTTGGTTACAACAAAAGAGTACTAACTCATTTACACATTAAGCCCTTGGCTTGAATTTACATGTAATACATCAAAAAGTAAAACGACAAAAGTATGTCCGCCTCTAGCCTCCCAAGCTACGTTCTTGGAGGTGGCATGCTACCTGTACCTGAAAATGATATTCCCATATAGGGTGAGCCACAGCCCAGTAGAAATACACTAAACCAACCATGAACAATGACTAAAAGATTAGCAATTGATAGATGGCCAACACTGATACATTCACATAAATCTCATATTTATGTCATCCGACTTATGAGTCCAAGTTACTCTTCATTTTCCCTTTTTCAACAGATAAGCATGTTAGCTCTATCATTATTTCAACAGATATGTATAAAAACTATATCCCACATTCACAGATAAGCATATAAGCTATACCCACATTCTCAACAGATATGTATAACAACAATATCCACATTCACAGATAAGCATATAAGCTATATCCACATTTCACAAAGATAAGCATATGAGCTCTATCTTCACTTCTCTAGACAAGCATATGAGCTGTATCTACGGAGTTCATCCCCTATCTTCTCCCAACACTATCCGGTTTAGAGGTACATCCCCCATCTTCCCCTAAACCGCAGAGTACATCCTCCATCTCCTCCTCTACGCATAACGTATACAAACACATTGGTTCTATATACAATCAGTCAACACATACAGTTAATGTATTCTATCAACCGTCAAATTCCATGACACATTCCATTGATTAGTTTCCGTTTGCCTAATCATCATGCATTGTCTACAACAATCACGACTATCCTCCACCGATAGCCCAAAACAGTTATCTCTAAACAGAAAATAAATGCACAATGGATATTCAATCAACATTTCATTTCCTCATTTTTCACAATTAATTATCCCAATTAATCAAACAATGTAATTAGGTCATTTTCCATAATTAACATTTCAACCCTTAGGTCCCTTTTTCATCAATGATTCAACATTTATTCCATTTCTCTATGCCAAACATGCATCTAGGTTTATTATGAATAAAACCCCAACTTTTGTAAAATAACACAAAAGCCCCAAACTTTTACCAAATTACCAAACCAACCCCAACATCTCAAAATACTAAAATTTAAAGACAAAATCCATAGAGAGGAGTAGGATATCCCTACCTCGAAGTTTGAGCCAAAAAGGAGATGAAGACTCGAAGATCAACGTGCTCCAAATCCAAACTTTTTCAGATTAAGTCGAAGCTCTCAACGCCCTCTATCTTTTTAACAAAGGCCCTAGGCTAGATTCACACTCTAGGGAGATCAAATCTTAGAGAGAGTGTAGGTTTAGAGAGAGAGAGTCTCGGATCTAGGGTTTGAAAGAAAAAGAAAGTGAAAAACTGATGTTCAAAAACGCTATTGTCCGCTGATATAAAACACGCTCGCTCGAGCGAAGCCTTTGTCGCTCGAGCGACCAGACACAGAAACTCTCGCTCGAGCCAAGAAGTTCTCGCTCGAGCCGAAAACTCAGAAGTGCGCTCGAGCGAAAGAATGCTCGCTCGAGCTAACAACTCAAACCCTCAGGTCTGCAACCAGAAACACGCTCGAGCGACTGACTTCTCGCTCGAGCGAAGAACAAGCCAGACCGCTCGAGCGAAGAAAACTCGCTCGAGCCAAGAAATGCAACTCTCAGGTCCAGAACCAGACACAATCGCTCGCTCGAGCGAAGCCACTCTGGCTCGATCCACCAGACACGAACTCAACTCTCGCTCGAGCGACCAACTCCTCGCTCGAGCGAAGGTCCAAAAATCTGGGCAGCAGCACTAGGCTCCCAAACACAACCAACCTGTAACAAACCTGCCCAACACATCCTATAACTCAAATACGAAGTAAAAAGGATGCAAACAAGATAATAAACAACTACCAACATCCACGGACACATGTCCGGATCACTGTACAACAAGGGTAAACCCGGGATCGCTATAACCTCCTCCTCTTAAAGAATTTCGTCCCCGAAATTAAGCACAAGTTTTCAAAAACAAGTTTTTTTTTTTCCATTTTAAACAATGTTACATTTTAACATTCAACAATTCGACCCATTACCGGTCATCCCATCCCTTTAACAAGGGGCATTTCACAACATGTAAACAACATATGTACTTTCAACATGCATCAACATTACGCATTATCTTTCCAATTTCAACAATATATTCAACATATATAGTGTTACATTCAACTTCCATATGAGGCAAGTTCCAAAACATACTTCCAATAAACCAAAGCATTTTCAATGTTTCACAACTTAAGACATATATAAAAGCTCTTAAGTTCAACAATAGTTCAAAATTTAAATACAAGATTACATATCAACAAACAAGTCCAGATATTTCTCACGGACTTCCAACTCACGTTCCCAAGTGGCTTCCTCCACTCCGTGATGTTTCCACAAGACTTTCACCAAAGGAATGGTCTTGCCACGCAGGACCTGATCCCGTCTATCCAAGACCCGAACCGGTCTCTCCTCATACGAGGCATCCTCATCTACCTCTAAATCGGTCTAATCCAACACATGTGATGGATCTGGCTCATACTTCCGAAGCATACTCACATGAAACACGTCATGAACTCCGGACAACTGCGGCGGTAAGGCTAACCGATAAGTAACCTCGCCAATCCTCTCAAGGATCTCAAAAGGACCAATAAACCGAGGGGATAACTTCCCACTCTTCCCAAACCTCATCAGGCCTCGCCTAGGTGATATCTTCAGAAAGACATGATCACCTACCTCAAACGCCAAAGGCCTCCTTCTACGGTCGGCATAACTCTTTTGTCGACTCTGGGCTGTAACAAGCCTCCTACGGATAAGCTCAACTTTCTCCGTCGTCTCCCTAACCAATTCTAGACCCAACAAAGGTGCATCACCCACCTCGGCCCAACAAACTGGAGACCTACACGGTCGGCCATACAAGGCCTCAAACGGTGCCATACCGATGCTAGACTGAAAACTGTTGTTGTAGGCAAACTCTACCAAGGGTAAGTGCCTCTCCCACGTCCCACTGAAGTCCAGGACACAACCCCGAAGCATATCCTCGAGGATCTGAATAGTACGCTCGGACTGCCCGTCAGTCTGAGGATAATAGGCCGTACTAAAGGTCAACTTAGTGCCCAAGGCACTCTGCAAACTCTGCCACAACCTAGCAGTAAAACGAGGATCTCTATCTGAGACGATCGTCACTGGGACCCCGTGCAATCTCACTATGTCCCGAATATACAAGTCGGCAAGATGATCTACCGAATCTCTCACGCGCATAGGAATAAAGTGCGCCGACTTAGTCAACCGGTCTACAACCACCCAAATAGCATCACTACCCCGCTGAGTCCTCGGAAGACCTACAACGAAGTCCATAGTGACATGCTCCCACTTCCACTCGGCAATAGGCAAGGGTTGCAACAAACCCGCTAGCCTCTGATGCTTGGCCTTCACTTGCTGGCAAGTAAGGCACTTCGATACGAAAATAGCCACATCTCTCTTCATACCCCGCCACCAAAACTGGCGACCCAAATCCTGATACATCTTAGTACCTCTCGGATGCACCGCAAGGCGCGAATGATGGAACTCTCGGAGTACTTCCTCACGGTAAGACTCCGGCACAAACAAACGGTCTCGGTATCTCACACTTAGGTCGGGATACACCGTCAAACCCTTCTCAACTTTCCCACTGGAGATCTTCTCTCGGAGGGATTCTACCTCAAGGTCACCTCTCTGTGCCTTTAACACTCTAGTCACAAGTGTAGGCTGCGCAACAACAGAAAACAAGGCCGCAGCCTCAACGGATTCACTCAGAAGTAAATCAAACTCCCCAAGTGCTCCCAACATCTCCCATTCTCGGATGGCTATACTAGCTACATCACTAATGGATTTCCTACTAAGGGCATCGGCCACAACATTGGCCTTTCCCGGATGATAGTGCAACTCAAAATCATAATCCTCGATGGACTCCATCCATCTCCTCTGCCTCAGATTCAAGTCTCTCTGGGTAAACAGATACTTCAAACTCTTGTGGTCCGAGAATACCTCGAACCTCTCACCATAAAGGTAGTGCCTCCAAATTTTCAAGGCAAAGATCACTGCTGCTAACTCTAGGTCGTGCGTAGGGTAATTCTTCTCGTGTATTTTCAACTGATGTGAGCCATAAGCTACCACTTTCCCCTCTTGCATCAACACACAACCCAAACTCTCTCGTGAGGCATCACAATAAACCGCATAACCCAACCCTCTCTCCGGAATAATCAACACCGGAGCGGTGGTCAATCTAACCTTCAGCTCTTGGAACGACTTTTCACAAGTCTCACTCCACACAAACTTGACTCCCTTCCGAGTCAGTCTAGTCAACGGTGACGCTAACCTGGAGAAATCTTTCACAAACCGACGATAATACCCAGCTAATCCCAGAAAACTGCGGATCTCAAACACACTCTTAGGCTGTGCCCAATCTTGCACTGCATCAACCTTGGATGTATCAACAGAAACCCCTTCCCCGGATACCACGTGGCCTAAGAATTTGACTTCCCTCAGCCAGAACTCACACTTCCCAAACTTGGCATACAGCCTATGGGCTCTAAGTAACTCAAGCACCACTCTCAAGTGTGCCTCGTGCTCCTCCTCAGAAGGCGAATAGATAAGGATGTCGTTCACAAAAACGACTACAAACCGATCCAAGAATTCCTGGAAGATCCGGTTCATCAAGTCCATAAAGACTGCCGCTGCATTGGTAAGCCCGAATGGCATCACCAGAAACTCGTAATGGCCATACCGCGTACGGAATGCCGTCTTAGGAATATCCTCCTCCCTAACCCTCAACTGGTGGTAACCCGATCTCAAGTCTATCTTAGAGAAACAACGGGAACCCTTCAACTGGTCAAACAGGTCACCTATACAGGGCATAGGATACTTATTCTTAACCGTAGCCTGATTCAACTTCCGGTAGTCAATACACAATCTCAAGGCACCATCTTTCTTTTTAACAAAGAGGGCCGGTGCTCCCCACGGCGAAACACTAGGGCAAACAAAACCCTTATCTAGCAATTCCTGGAGCTGAACTTTCAACTCAACCAACTCTGCTGGAGCAAAACGGTAAGGTGCCATAGAAATCGGCGCCGTGCCGGGCACTAAATCAATAGAGAACTCTATCTCTCGGTGAGGTGGCAAATTAACAAGGTCTTCGGGAAAGACATCCGAATACTCACAAACCACCCTCGGCAACACAAGCTGGGTCTCACCACTCTCACCACTCTCAAAGCTGGCAAGTAGACTACTAAGCTCACTTCGCCCTCGCGAATCATACCCCGGTGGCAAAACACTACCAACCCGGTCTCCCAAGAAATGGAACCACTCCCCGCTCAAGGTACATAACGTGACCCTCTGGCGGTAGCAATCGATAATAGCCCGGTATGACGATAGCCAGTCCATACCCAAAATAACATCAAAGCCCTTCATGGGCATGACAACAAACGGAAAAGGAAGCCTATAGTCGGCGACCTCTATATTACATCCTCTAACACCCTGTTTCAGAATCAACTCACCACCCAAAGGCGATACCACACAAATAGGAGATGCTAACTGTGCTAACTCCAATTCCAAAACAGATGCAAATGCAGCAGATACAAAAGAATGAGATGCACCCGTGTCAATCAACACACTAGCAACCAAGTTGCAAAACAGAAAAGTACCTCTCACTACCGATGGAGCCGGTACTAAATCCTGCGCGGTAACAGCATACACGCGCCCCGTAGGCCCCTAGTCTACCTGCTCACCCCTCGGAGCAAAAGACTGCTGCATAGACTGGGATAACGAAGCTCCCGGATTGGCTCTCGAGGCCTGCACAGACTGAGCTGGCTGAAATCCCTGCGTCTGCCTAGAACCAGACGCTCCCGAAGTGGCACTCAACTGCGGGCAAAACCTCTTCAGGTGCCCAGGCAGTCCACACTGATAACAAGACAAGGGCTGCCCCCTGCCCAAACTCTGACTCTGCGGTCTAGCTGAAGAAGAAGCAGCTCTCTGACCCCCACCCTTCTGCGGGAAAATAGAAACCTTGTGACCCAGCTGGCCACACTTGTAACAAGCAAACTCCCCCTGATTACCTCTCCCCGAGCCTGCACTCGGCACTGGAAAGGTCGATCTAGAAACTGCTCCCTGAGACTGCTGAGGGTTATAACCCCTCTGTCTCCTGCCATCACCCTGACCATCTTGGCTCCTCTTGGAGCCCCTCTGTTCTTCCTCCTCTTCCTGCATCATAATTTCCATATGAGCAGCAGCATCTACCAGGTGTCTATACTCTCGGATGTAAGACCCACCAATTCTCAACTTGAGGCCTCGCCTCAACTTCCGCTCAAACTCATAGCAACGGCGTTCCTCGGACGCCACTAGTTCCGGTGCAAACCTGGACAGACTGGTAAAAGTAGCCTCAAACTCGGCCACTGACAAGCCCTGCTGTTTAAGCCGGCTGAACTGGTCCCTCAGCTTCTCCCTAGCTGCTGCAAACAAAAACCTCTCCTGAAAAGCATTCACAAACGCCTTCCAAGTACCACCAACACGAGCCTTCTCGTACTTCCACCATTGACCCGCATCCCCCTTCAGTTGGAAGGATGCCAAGGTCACTTTCAGTGCTCCGTCCTCGATGCCAAACATCTCGAACGCCTTACTCATTTGCTCTAGCCACTCATCAGCCTTCAGTGCCTTCTTCGGATCCCCGATAAACTCATCCGGATTAGACCGGAACAACTCCCTCTTCAAGAAAGAAGGCCCTGCTTCAGCTGCCTGATTCCCAGCTCTAAGAATACCCAAAGCTCCTGCTATCTCTCTGGCCAAGGCACCCATGGCCTGCTGACCCACTGGCTCGGCCACATTGGCCTGACCAACTCCCTCTTGCACTGCCGGAATCTCACCCTGTAACGGTACTTCCTGCCTCGCAGGTCTACCACGCCTAGCACCTCTTCCTCGTCCTGACATCCTAATAAAGGTAATACAGAACGTTAGCACATTCACAAATGTGCCAAAACTAAACACTCACATCCTAATGCATGGACAACTGTAATTCACTCCACGTAAGCATATAAACACATAAGCACTTACGAATTTCATTTCCGGATAATGATAGTCCCGAGGCGTTACTAGAGTTCCGGTTAGAAATAGCATTGATCAAGTGCTTTTCCAACAAGACTCCCAGAAACCCAAGGATCCAATCAACATCCTAGAAATTAAATCCCACACCCACATAGTCATATAAGCATGTTATCAATTAAGCACATAGCATATGATACTATATCTAAGTCTCTATCAAGCGAGACAAACCCATTGTGATACTAATCACTTCCCACGTACCCAAAGTATTCGAACCCGGTACGCTTTGATACCAAGTTGTAACGCCCTCAAAATAATAACATTAAACCCATCAAATAAGACATGCATTGATATGTAAAAGTTCCACATTCTTCCATTTATCAGAATTCCATTACTTAAGTATTACATGTTAACAACAAAAGCAAATGCCCTATGGGCTTACAGCTTTCCAAGTTAACACTTGGTTACAACAAAAGAGTACTAACTCATTTACACATTAAGCCCTTGACTTGAATTTACATGTAATACATCAAAAAGTAAAACGACAAAAGTATGTCCGCCTCTAGCCTCCCAAGCTACGTTCTTGGAGGTGGCATGCTACCTGTACCTGAAAATGATATTCCCATATAGGGTGAGCCACAGCCCAGTAGAAATACACTAAACCAACCATGAACAATGACTAAAAGATTAGCAATTGATAGATGGCCAACACTGATACATTCACATAAATCTCATATTTATGTCATCCGACTTATGAGTCCAAGTTACTCTTCATTTTCCCTTTTTCAACAGATAAGCATGTTAGCTCTATCATTATTTCAACAGATATGTATAAAAACTATATCCCACATTCACAGATAAGCATATAAGCTATACCCACATTCTCAACAGATATGTATAACAACAATATCCACATTCACAGATAAGCATATAAGCTATATCCACATTTCACAAAGATAAGCATATGAGCTCTATCTTCACTTCTCTAGACAAGCATATGAGCTGTATCTACGGAGTTCATCCCCTATCTTCTCCCAACACTATCCGGTTTAGAGGTACATCCCCCATCTTCCCCTAAACCGCAGAGTACATCCCCCATCTCCTCCTCTACGCATAACGTATACAAACACATTGGTTCTATATACAATCACTCAATACATACAGTTAATGTATTCTATCAACCGTCAAATTCCATGACACATTCCATTGATTAGTTTCCGTTTGCCTAATCATCATGCATTGTCTACAACAATCACGACTATCCTCCACCGATAGCCCAAAGCAGTTATCTCTAAACAGAAAATAAATGCACAATGGATATTCAATCAACATTTCATTTCCTCATTTCTCACAATTAATTATCCCAATTAATCAAACAATGTAATTAGGTCATTTTCCATAATTAACATTTCAACCCTTAGGTCCCTTTTTCATCAATGATTCAACATTTATTCCATTTCTCTATGCCAAACATGCATCTAGGTTTATTATGAATAAAACCCCAACTTTTGTAAAATAACACAAAAGCCCCAAACTTTCACCAAATTACCAAACCAACCCCAACATCTCAAAATACTAAAATTTAAAGACAAATCCATAGAGAGGAGTAGGATATCCCTACCTCAAAGTTTGAGCCAAAAAGGAGATGAAGACTCGAAGATCAACGTGCTCCAAATCCAAACTTTTTCAGATTAAGTCGAAGCTCTCAACGCCCTCTATCTTTTTAACAAAGGCCCTAGGCTAGATTCACACTCTAGGGAGATCAAATCTTAGAGAGAGTGTAGGTTTAGAGAGAGAGAGAGTCTCGGATCTAGGGTTTGAAAGAAAAAGAAAGTGAAAAACTGATGTTCAAAAACGCTACTGTCCGCTGATATAAAACACGCTCGCTCGAGCGAAGCCTTTGTCGCTCGAGCGACCAGACACAGAAACTCTCGCTCGAGCCAAGAAGTTCTCGCTCGAGCCGAAAACTCAGAAGTGCGCTCGAGCGAAAGAATGCTCGCTCGAGCTAACAACTCAAACCCTCAGGTCTACAACCAGAAGCACGCTCGAGCGACAGACTTCTCGCTCGAGCGAAGAACAAACCAGACCGCTCGAGCGAAGAAAACTCGCTCGAGCCAAGAAATGCAACTCTCAGGTCCAGAACTAGACACAATCGCTAGCTCGAGCGAAGCCACTCTGGCTCGATCCACCAGACACGAACTCAACTCTCGCTCGAGCGACCAACTCCTCGCTCGAGCGAAGGTCCAAAAATCTGGGCAGCAGCACTAGGCTCCCAAACACAACCAACCTGTAACAAACCTGCCCAACACATCCTATAACTCAAATACGAAGTAAAAAGGATGCAAACAAGATAATAAACAACTACCAACATCCACGGACACATGTCCAGATCACTGTACAACAAGGGTAAACCCGGGATCGCTATATGGCATGTTCCAAGTTATAGCTTTAGGTAGAGCTAATTGTGAAGAAAAGGGTCATCTTTCTTTACTTTTCCCTAGTGTATCTCTTAATCCACATTGTAGCCCTTACCTGACTTATTGCTGCTTAACCCTTACTGGGGTTGGTGAAGGTGTGGGTTCATCTTCTTTCAAAGATTTTAATTGTTTTGAACCGTCCTGGTCCATGGCAATCCATGTTGATTCTTTTAAGGCCTCGTTTGGCAACCTTCAGTTTTAATCAAAGAGTCATTATAAGTTATCACATCACTCTCTCTACTTTTTTGTGTATCTTTTCATAAAGAGTCAAAAATTACTAAAATAGCCTGTTTCCAAATGAGGCCTAAGTTGTAGCAAATGTTGGTTTATCATAGTTTTATTGTATATACTACTCAGAGCATGTGGATTACTAGTTTTAAGATGCGTGGTGGAAGAGATGTCTCAATCTAAAGGATCCCAACAACCTAGATGGAAGGCAGAGGGGGGAGGGTGGTTGTATTAGATTGTGGGGGAAGGTTTTAAGCCCCTAAAGCTCTAGCAATCTGATAGGTTGATTGGAATTACAAAACGTGAAACAACAAAACCACATTCGATAGCTAAGAATAAGATTCTTGGAAGCCCTGCCTATTAGTAAGAAGCATTTAGTAAGAAGTCGTGGCCTGACATCGAGAAGTATCAAGTTGTAGTTTAGTACCTCCCTACTACACTAGAATGCATCAACTACTATGACATACATGTTGTTATTGGACTTACCTCATGGCCTTTGCCAACTTGGTAAGTTGGCATTTGCTGCGTATGATTTTAAATAGATGGTGCGCGACATTTCTTCAGTGATCTTCAAAGTACTTGCATCTAGTTGTTTGTAGCCATGGAAGTTTGGCCATTTACTATCTATTAATGAGATTTTCTTTTGTGTTGGTCAGATTTGTCTTAATCTCTTTAATGAACGTCTTCAACATTGTTTTTGGGTGAATAGTCTTAAACATTGTTAAATGCGTCATTTGTTAAAATTCAATATGGTTGCAGTGGAGAAGATGAACTATATTTGCTCTTAAAATAAATTTCATAGTTGTGATTGTCTCTCTCATTCTTTGAAGGTCATTCGTTTCTTTGTTGGAATTTTGGATGAGCATTGTTTGAGAGAGATATTTCCGATATGTGTTGGACACAGACACTCTACCTAACATGTCCCCCTCCCTCCCTTTTTTTTTTGATTTTTTGCAGCCAGACACTCTCGGACGTGTTATGGGCACGTTGGAGATAGAAACCCTACCCCATTGGAAATAGAGAAAGAAACCCTAACCATTGAAGACAAAGACAAAGAAACAGAAAGAGAAAGAGAAAGGGTGAAGAACCTATTGAAGCCCTAGATCAAGGCTAGATCAAGGTGTGTTCTTCCAATCTATGTGTTTGACTCTCTCTCTCCCTCTATTCGGCACTCTCTGTTTATCTTCTTCGAATCTTCGTTTCTTTCGTCTCTTTCTCTCTTCGTTTGTCTCTCTCTCTGTGTTCAATACTCCTCTTGCTTCTTTGTTCGACTCTCTCTCTCTTTCTCTCTCTCTCTCTCTGCTTGGTGTTTGACTGTCCGTCTCTCTCATATCCACCCAAATAAAGACTGTCATATCTCTTTCTCTCTCCTTTTCTTTATTGTTTTTTTTACCTATTTTATTTTTGGTAACAAAAAATCTTTTTTTTCCTCTCTTTTACTTTTACTTTTTTATTTTTATTTATTTTTAATATTCTTGTTTGTTAAACATTATTTTTATTTGTAAAAAATAATAATTTATGAATGATATTTGATATTAAAATAACTAAATAAATAATAAAAATAAAAATAATATATATATTTTTAATTTTACATATAATAAATTTAAAAAATTATGTATATTGAGAGTATTCCCAATGTGTTGTGTCCCTCATTTTAAAAAAATTTACGTGTCAATGTATCTATGTCCATATCGTGTCACGTATCTGTGTCTGTGCTTCATAGGTTGAAATATTATTTTCACTTGACTTCACAAAACAACATAAGTTTAGGAAATAAGTTCATAACAACATGTATCTAGGAAATATGATATGAAAGAACTCGACTTTGGAGGAAAAAAAAAAAAAACTGTCATGGTAACAGTTTAGCTCTTCATCACTCACTTCATGGAGGTAATTCTACAACCTAAGTCTACTATTAAGATCTATGTTTAGTAGAAAAAAAAAAAAAAAAAAATTTGCTTTGCTTGGGTTTGGAGATGAATTTGAACACTTTGGTTTGATGGTAGCAAATGATTGCATTAATGGCTTCTAGTTTCTCTCTCATACCAACCATAAGCATAGTTGAATCACACATCCTTCTTAGGTTTTTTTGGGATTATATACAGCTTCTCAATGAGCTTTTCTACTATCAACAAAAATCAACTACTTCTCATGTCCTTATGAATAAAGTGTTTCATTACTGGACCTTTGACAAATAAAATCTAAAATTAGATTTATCACCCAAGCGCCATTTATTTAAGTTATTTTTGCTTAATAATGATATAGAATTTCAAATTAAAATAGGCTACAACAAACGTGTTGAAAAAGATGAGGGAGCATCTATTTACACACCACCGTCAAACTTAGTACACCATTTTCCTATTTTTTTTATTACACTTATGCCCCTTAGTGAAATTATTGTCTTGCATACCTACACAAGAGATCCCACCGGCCATCGTAATTGTTATTTCGCCGGCTACTCCCCAACTACGGGCGTCGTCCACCAGGACCCTCATGCCCACAACCATAGCCACCACCATTACCTCCCTGCCCTTCTTTGGCTTCATCCACTCTTCCCAACCTTTGCAACCTTCGTTTTATCCTTTTTTCCCCTTTCCAACCCAGTCGCACCGCCATCGCACAACACGGAGAGAAGATCGCAAGTGAGTGAAAGAGTGGGTAGAGATGGGCTGAAGGGCATTTTTATATAATTTTATCATTGGTTGGTAGAAATAATTTTTAAAAATTCAAAAAAAATTGACATTTATTTTTGTCAAACTAGTTTAGATTTTATCAAATTGACGACTTTGCCATTGAAATGGAACAACGATGTCTTCAATTGTCTTTATTTGAAACGAGATTCAAAATCCAGGGTAAAATGTATCACAATTGAAAAGTCAAAAACTAAAATGGCACAAGTTTCAAACTACAAGGACCATTAGTGTAATTCACCCATGAATAAAGGTGCTTGCGGATCGGTTTTTGACGGTTCAATTTGCAGTTTGGACCTGCCCGCATGTCTGCAGTTTGAGAAAAATTGAACCCGCAACTGCCCGCAATGTGGGTTGCGGTTTGTGCGGATAAGGTTCGTGGATGCACTGGTGGTTATGGACGGTTTGCGGATTGAACTTTTTCCTTTAAAAATTTAGTTTTTTGCTTGTTTTTTCCCATTTTTTAAATATCTTTTATTGCAGGAGATTCACCACTATTCTCCATTAAAATTGGATTACAAAAAATTAGAATGAAAATAAAATAAAAACTAACATAGAAAAAAAAATACATAACTAGATTTGCAAAAAATTGAAAAAATTCCAATTGAATAATAAATATTTTACACAAGACAGTGTGTGATATTATTATAATATTATAATGTTAGAGTCTACGGGTTTGATAATCAGATTAAAGTGAGTGAGAAAAGAGAAGAGAATATTATAATTAGTTATTTCAAGACTATTTCAACGTTTTGAACAATAATTTCCAAAATGAATAACAATCCTCATATTCCCTGAAATTCATCATTTATATAAATATAAATAAGAAATTTTCCAAACATCCATTTATTTTGACACACAAAATAAATATAATAATATCATTCATGGATTTTCAGTCTCTTTTAAAAAATCTCCAAATTCTAGGTTTTCTCACCAAAACTATACAACACAAATCTTTTGAAAGAAAACTTTCCAAAATCATCTTTTTTTCAATCAGCAAAGATCAAAACCATAAGATCATTTTAAAAGAATAAGAGACAAACCCACTTTCAAAATCGCTCAACTTCTTGAATCAACAATCAATTTTTAAAGCTATCAAAAGATGATTTCGAAAATCAACTAGATCTTGCAAAAATATATATATATAACTCTAAGAAAATCCCTACCTCAAGTTTTGAAGAAGAAATGAGATGAAACTCCCAAAATCAACGGTGTCGAAACTCGATCTTCACCGCACACAACGAAGCCCTCAAGAAGTTAACCAACTTTGATGAAGAACCTATGGCAAAACTCTAATGGATCTTGAGAAATCAAAGTTTTGATCCAATTTGGCGTAGGGAAATGTAGAGAGAAGGGAGAGGAAATGGTTTTTAGAGAGAGAGATATACAAAAGTGATATGAATTATCAGATTCATGAACTGATATAACATGGTCCGCTGGAGCATCAAATACACTTTCCCAGTACTTTTGTAGACAAGTCAAACTTCTGGAACCAAACATTCTCCGCTCGAGCGCATAAACGGCCGCTCGAGCAGACAAGCAACTTCTAATGCATTTTGCAGCTCGGTCCCTGACATACTCAGCGAAGTGGCAAAAATGAGATCACTACAACCTTCCCCCCTTAAAAGAATTTCGTCCCTGAAATTTCAAATCAAACTACCCAAACAAAGGGTTTCTAGCAATCAAAACCACGCTATTTCATTTTCAAATCACAATACTAACTCTCAACCAAATTCCACCATTTCCACCATGGTTATCTCATTAACAACAACCTCCAAAATATGCATAAACTTGAAATTTCCCAAAAAGTAATGGTAACTCTCAACAACCTTATGCTTAAAACAATAACGCACATATCAACATGTGGTTAACAACTTTAAATACGTTTCCCTCAACACTAGGAAATATTACAAAGAAAAGCAACTTAAGCATTTTCAAACAAATCCGGATATTTGGAGCGGACTTCCGCCTCCCATTCCCACGTCGCTTCTTCTGTCCCATGGTGTCTCCACAACATCTTTACCAACGGTATAGTTTTGTCCCGTAGCACTTGCTCCCAGGCATCTAATATTTGAACCAGTCGTTCTTCGTAAGAGGCATCCTCATCTACCTCTAAGTTAGTGCAATCAAGCACATGTGAAGGGTCGGGTTCATACTTCTTAAGCATAGCTACATGAAATACGTTGTGAACTCCCGAAAGTTGTGGCGGTAAAGCTAACCGGTATACCACTTCCCCAATTCACTCTAAGATCTCAAAAGGCCCAATGAACCTTGGAGATAATTTACCACTCTTACCAAATCTCATCAAACCCCACCTTGGTGAGATTTTTAGAAACACATGGTCACCAACTTCAAAAAATAAAGGCCATCTCCTCTTATCGGCATAACTCTTTTGTCAGCTTTGGGCCGTAGCTAACCTCTTCCGAATGAGAACAACTTTTTCGGTTGTCTCTCTAACAATTTCCGGACCTAATAACGGTGCATCACCCACTTCGGCCCAACAAACCGGTGATCTACAAGGTCAGCAATACAAGGCCTCAAATGGTGCCATCCCAATACTAGCTTGGTAACTATTGTTGTAAGCAAACTCAATCAATGGTAAGTGCCTTTCCCAAGGCCCCTTAAAATCAAAGACACAAGCTTTAAGCATGTCCTCCAAAATCTGAATAGTACGTTCTGACTGTCCATTGGTTTGAGGATGATAACCGAGGCTAAGAGTCAACTTAGTTTCCAATGCCTCTTGAAGGCTTTGTCATAATCGGGTAGTAAAACGAGGATCCCTATCCGACACAATAGTCACAGGGACTCCATGAAGTCGAACTATCTCTCTAATGTACAAATCTGCCAAGCGTTCAACTGAGTCGCTAGTGCACATCAGAATGAAATAGATAAATTTAGTCAACCTATCAATAATCACCCAGACGGCGTCATTGCCTCGTTGTGTTCTAGGAAGCCCAACTACAAAATCCATGGTAACACGTTCCCATTTCCACTCGGCTATCGGTAAGGGTTGTAACAAACCCGTTGGTCTTTGGTGTTCGGCCTTCACTTGTTGACAAGTAAGGCACTTCAATACAAATAAAGCGACATCCCGTTTCATACCCATCCACCAAAACTGACGACTAAGATCATGACACATTTTAGTGCCTCCCGGGTGTACCACAAGGCGTGAGTGATAGAACTCCCGAAGTACTTCCTTTCTACAAGATTCTGGTACAAACAAACAGTCTAGGTAACGTACACTCAGATCCGAGTGAACGTTCAAACCTTTCTCTTCCTTTCCATTGAAAATCTTAACATGGATTGATTCCACATCACGGTCTCCTCATTATGCCTCTATGACCTTACCAACCAAGGTAGGTTGAGCATTCAAAGTAAACAAGGTAGCACTCTCTCCGGACTCACCCAAGTGCAAATCAAACTTGCCAATAACATCTAGCATATCCCATTCCTGAATGGCCACACTTGCCAAACTACTCACAGATTTTCGACTCAAAGCATCGGCCACCACATTGGCCTTCCCTGGATGATAGTGTAACTCAAAGTCATAATCCTCCATAAATTCCATCCACCTCTATTGTCGTAAATTCAAGTCTTTTTGAGAAAACAAATACTTTAGACTCTTATAATCGGAAAAGACTTCAAACTTCTCAGCGTACAAGTATTGCCTCCAAATTTTCAAAGCAAAAATCACCGTTGGTAATTCTAGATCATGGATGGGGTAATTTTTCTCATGAGTTTTCAATTGTCGTGAACCGTAGGCCATAACTTTTCCCTTTTGCATCAAGACACAACCAAGTCCATCCCTAGACGCATCACAATAGACAGTGTAATTCAAACCTTTTTCCGGAATTATCAAAACTGGTGCGGTAGTCAATCTAGTCTTAAGCTCTTGCAATGACTTTTCACAAGTCTCACTCCCCGCAAATTTGATACCCTTTCTAGTCAACCTAGTCAAATTGTAGCTAGTCTAGAGAGGTTCCTTACAAAACGTCGATAATACCCTGCTAATCCCAAGAAACTCCAAATTTCAAAAACATTCTTGGGTTGTTCCCAATCCTGTACGGCATCTATCTTTGAGGAGTCCACAGTTACTCCCTCTCTAGACACTACATGCCCTAAAACTTCACCTCTGTTAACCAAAACTCGCATTTCTCAAATTTGACATACAATTGGTGCTCACTAAGTAAACCCAGCACTACCTATAAGTGAGGCTCGTGTTCCTCTTCAGAGGTTGAATAAATCAAGATGTCGTTCACAAAGACGACCACAAAACGGTCCAAGTATTCCCGAAAAATTCTATTCATCAAATCCATAAAGGAAGGCGGTGCATTGGTCAACCCAAAAGGCATTACAACGAATTCATAGTGGCCATAATGAGTGCGAAAGGCCGTCTTTTGAATGTCCTCCTCCTGGACTCTCAACTGATGGTACCCCGACCTCAAATCTATTTTTGAGAAGCAACGAGACCCTCTAAATTAATCAAACAAATCATCTATTCTGGGTAGAGGATACTTGTTCTTAACTGTAACTCTGTTCAACTTACGGTAATCAATACACAACCGCAATGACCCATCATTCTTCTTCGTAAAGAGAGTCGGCGCTCCCCAAGGCGATGTACTAGGGCGAATGAAGCCCTTATTTAAAAGTTCTTGACGTTGAATCTTCAATTCATGTAATTTAGCGGGTGCAAATCTATATGGTGACATGGAAATCGGTGCTGTGCCAGACACTAATTCAATGGAGAACTCGATCTCCCAATGAGGTGGTAAACTAGTAAGATCTTTTGGAAAGACATTCGGGTATTTACAACCTACCCTTGGTAACTCAACATGAGCCCTGTCACTCTCACTATCCAAAGAGTTGTAAGAAGGCCACTAAGCTTCCTCCTACTACGAGGGTCAATAACTGGCGACAAGGCTCTACCAACTCGGTTCCCCAGAAAATAGAAACGATCACCACCCGAAGTGCACACTATAATTCTCTAACGGTAACAATCAATCATAGCTTGATAAGAACACAACCAGCCCATGCCTAAAATGACATCAAAACTCAACATATCTAGCAACACAAAAGCAAACGAAAGTCGATGCCCGACAACTTCTATTTCACAATTACGACAACCCCGGTCTAAATCAACTGTACCCCCAATAGGTGACTCTACTCTGAGTGGAGGCACTAACCGTGCTACCTCTAATCCCAATGCAGAAGCAAATGCAGTAGATATAAATGAATGAGACGTACCTGTGTCTATCAATACATTAGCCAAAGAATTACACACAACAAAAATACCTCTCACAACAGAGGATTCTGGCAACTGCTCTGGCACGGTAACAGCATACACGCGCCCCTGTGGCCCTTGATTAACTTGCTCCCCTCTCGGAGCATAGGCCTGTTGTACTGACTGAGCCGAAGTGGCTCCCTGATTAACTTGTGAAGCTTGGATTGATTGAGCCTGCTGGTGGCTTTGAGTTTGCCTCGACCCTGATACGCCAGATATGCCTCCCAACTGTGGGCAAGTTCACTTCATATGCCCCAGCTAATCACACTGATAACAATTAAACCCTTGACCTTTATTCTGAGTCTGAAACTGACTTTGAGATCGATTAGGTGGTGGTACTATTAATTGCCCTCCTCCTTTTTGTGGGCATGAGAAGGCTTTGTGACCCGATTGGCCACACTTGAAACATGAGAAGCTACTCGATGCACTTTTTCCCGAACCCGCACTAGGCAAAGGAAAAGTGGGTCTAGACTGCTGTGGTTGAGACTGGGATGGATAGGTGTTCCTGCTCTTCTTGTTCTGCCTATAGTCTCCTTGAGACTCTTGCCCCTAGACTGCGAACTCCAAAGCCTTTTCTCCTCGGCTTATATGGAAATTTCTACATGTGTCGCCGTCTCCACAAGACGGTCATATTCCCGAATCATATTTCCAACAAGCTTGAACATGATTTTTGTTTTCAATTTCTTTTCAAATTCAATGCAACGACACTCTTTCGTTGCCACCAACTCTGGTGCAAATATGGACAAACTAGAGAAAACCGCCTCAAACTCGGCCACAGGCATGTTGAGTTGTTTAAGGTCTTAAAACTCTTGCCTCAATCTCTCCCTAGCAGTGGGAGGTATGTACTTATCTTGGAAAGCAACCGCAAAGGCTTCCCATGTCGGCTCCACTCTACCATTGGCATATTTTCACCATTGACCCGCGTCTCCCTTAAGGTAGTAACTCGCTAAAGTCACTTTTAGTTCACTATCTTCGATGTGAAGCATCTCAAATGTCTTCACAGTTTGTTTGAGCCACTCATCCGCTTATCCGGTTTGGCCCGCAAGAACTCTCTAGTAAGGAAACTCGCCCTTGACTCTGTGGTGTTCTCTCGGGCTTGATTCTCCACCCTTAACAAGTTCATAGAATCTCTTAAAGCCCCTGCCATTTCTCGAGCTAGGGCCTCCATTACGGTTTGACTCGCTTGTCCCACCTGCTCGGCCACATTAGCTTGGCCTACTTGCTCGGCCATTTTAGCTTGGCCGAACCCTTCTTCTTGCACTGGAACCCTATGGACCGGTACCTCATGCACACCTCAGCGAGCCCTACCACGCCTCCCGCCTCTACCACCACGGACTTGACCCCTTCCTGACATCCTAATAAAGGACACAAGAGAAATAATTTAGCACATTAACTCATATGTGCTCTTAACTTGACTCACACGTTCGACTACAACAATTCCATATATTTCTCTACCATATATACAATTCAATTTCACTCCACGTAAGCACTTAGTCATGTAAACACATACGGATTATACTCTTATGATGAGATTTGTCCCACGAAAAATCAAGAATTCTTAGTAGAATGAGTATTTGATCAAGTACCCTTCTAATAAGACCTCAAGGAATTTAACAGTTTCAAACAACATCCCAAAAGTCCAATCCCATACCCATTTAGTCACATAAACATGTTATCACATAGTCACAAAATGCATAACACTTCCTAAGCATGCTAAATGAACCCATTGTGGTTAAACAACCACTTCCCACGAGCTCCAAGTATTCAAACTCGATAGCTTTGATACCAAGTTGTAACGCCCCAAATTTCTATCCCAAATGATAATACAATAATCATGGCTCTTTCAAGAAAAATCGAATATAAATCTCCAAACTTATATTACATGATACAATAGTTCTTCATGCAACAATACATTAATCCAACAACAAGTAAATAAAAAAATAAATACCCCCAAGGGTTTACAAATTTCCAAGGCTAGAGTCTGGTTACACAAAACGGTTATTCAAACCCACACAAACACAGCCCTTGGCTTATACATAGAGTCGCAGCAAAATGAGAGCATTGTACTCCCAACACATATACTTCTATGCCCCTAGTTGGGTGGGATCACCACATCTTTTCCTGCACAAAAATCCGTAGGGTGAACATAAAACCCAGTAGGAAATTCTTAACAAAGTATATACATTTTATACAAGTCTCAAGAGATGAAATGCACATGCCATGTTATGCCCTTTTTGAAGATCAATCACATTTTCATCTTTTGAAAACCATCACGCTCAATGATATCATGCAATTTCAATTGTTCAAAACTTAACAATTTATTTCAAGGGCGGTAAATACGACTCTGGTAATCCTTAGGTCGGTATCTGTAAGTAGACTATACAAGTACTACCAAATTGTCATTTTTACCGGTATTAACCAAAAGGCTCGACACCTATCCGCACAGGTTTTCAGTCTTTCACCCCGGAATTTCAGACCAACTTATTCAATATCATCTACACCACCTATCAAGACATACCAACGTATTTACCCCAAAATCATTATATGAAAACTTGATCTCAACATTCTTTTCTCAATGCAAGTTTTCAAATCAACTTTCAAAGTTTAATCTAATCAAATGAATTGATATGCCAATTTCACAAGATTAATACAAATACTTTTATTCCAATTTATCATCCAAGGAATAATACAATTTTCTCTTCTCAAGTATCCTCAACAATTAGTTATTTCAAGACTATTTCAACGTTTTGAACAATAATTTCCAAAATGAACAACAATCCTCATATTCCCTGAAATTCGTCATTTATATAAATATAAATAAAAAACTTTCCAAACATCTATTTATTTTGACACACAAAATAAATATAACAATATCATTCATGGATTTTCAGTATCTTTTAAAAAAATCCCAAATTCTAGGTTTTCTCGCCAAAACTATACAACTCAAATATTTTGAAAGAAAACTTTCCAAAATTATCTTTTCTTCAATCAACAAAGATCAAAACTCATAAGATCATTTTAAAGAACAAGAGACAAACCCACTTTCAAAATCACTCAACTTCTGGAATCAACAATCAATTTTCAAAGCTATCGAAAGATGATTTCAAAAATCATCTAGATCTTGCAAATATATATATATATATATAACTCTAAGAAAATCTCTACCTTAAGTTTTGAAGAAGAAATAAGATGAAACCCCCAAAATCAACAGTGTCGAAACTCGTTCTTCACTGCACACAACGAAGCCCTCGAAAAGTTAACTAACTTTGATGAAGAACCTATGGCAGAACTCTAATGAATATTGAGAAATCAAGGTTTTGATCCAATTTGGCATAGGGAAATTTGGAGAGAAGAGAGAGGAAAGGGTTTTTAGAGAGAGAGATATACATAAGTGATCTGAAATATTAGATTCACGAACTGATATAACATGGTCCGCTCGAGCGTGGAAAGCCCGGCTCGAGTGTCAAATACACTTTCCCAGTACTTTTGTAGACAGGTCAAACTTCTGGAACCAAACATTCTTCGCTCGAGCGCATAAACGGCCGTTCGAGCGGATAAGCAACTTCTAATGCATTTTGAATTTTTGCTTCGGGGGCGCTGCCCCTCAACGCTGTCAGGGCGCTGCCCTAGGACCCGCCAATGGGATCTGCACCCTGGACCCCCGCAAGCTGACCGGGCAGCTCGATCCCTAACATACTCAGCGAAGTGGCAAAATTGAGATCGCTACATGATACGTCGATGGAATTTCCATAGTAAATCTCTTCCAATTTTGGATATCTCATCTCAAGTCATATTGAAAAAGGTTGTCTCTTCAAATTCATGCCATCTTCATATTGTTTTTTGGGTTATAAGATTCATATGTCATCTAATAAGAGTGAAATCTACGTATACCCTGTTTTCCCACATACTTGGTTCCCATACATTGTTGTTGCTTGATATATGGGTTCATTAGGTTACTAGATTATTGATTTTGGCTGATTTGAGTTCTTTGCTTCAATGGTCTACTAATTGGTTGTTATGTTGACTTGTCTGTAATCCAAAATATTGTTCATTTCTCCCTGTCTGTAAAATCACTAGGTTTTGATTTGTGATCTTATGTTCCAATCTAGGAGATTTGTGATTTTATTATTTTTGTGCCATGGAACTCTTTAAGTCCTTAATGATGGTCCTTCTCAGTTGGTATTGATCTTTTACCCTTTTGCTTGTTCCAGCTATTGAGTTCAAGTAGTTTGATAAGACATGTTGCAATGTCATTGATTCAACACCATTACTCAATTGAAAAAAATGGTCGTGCACTACAGCCTGTGTCACCTAAAGTTATAGTATCTCAATAGAGGTAATACGCCATTCATTTTTGTAAATAATCTCTTTTCTTTTCTAATAAAACGTATCGTTTTAAATGAAAATTTTATTTGCTCAACAATTGCTGAATGACATGGATGTCCAAGAGCAAGTAGGATATGTATTCGTGTAAATTGGAGCTTTTTGCTTGCTCTTAAAGCAATTAGACAGCTCGCTTGGAAATGTACGGTTTTTTACCAAGACAAATACCAAAAGAAAATTCCAAGACTTATATATAAAGTGCAACTACAATGTAAAAAAGACACATTATTAAGTCTTCTATAAAAAATCACTGCCACTTGTTTTTTCCACTCTTTGAATTATCCAATTTCAAGAGAGTGGCAGTCCACTGCCTGCATGTTCTCTTATCTTTCTTTGAGTCGAGCACCTACTAATTTTGTAAAGTCGATCATAGACATGTCACTCCTTTAACTTAATTTTGATAAACCAGGGATAGATAAAAAAAAAAATGGTGCATTGTAAAATATTTATGACTTACTCAAGACATCCTTGTAAATTGTAGTTAGAGCTACTTTCGACATCCCCCAATTTAAAAATCTTTCATTAACAAATATATGAATTATGAGACAGCTGCTGGAATTCTACATATGGAATATCTTTTAGTTAAGCTTCAAATATTGGTGATTTGAATCAGGTGTGATTGGCTATATGAATCAATTATTCTCATTCTGCTCTATCAAGTGCTATTTGGTTCACTTAAATTAAATAAATTGATATCATTTTTTTTAAATATAATTTTGTTCCTCACAGATAGCACCATATAACCTTGTAATCACTCCAACTAGTTCTCTAGACTTCAAGGTCGGATTGGAGAGTCAAGTTTCAGTCTTAAAACATCCACAGAGTTACTCGAAGTACTCAATCGAATCTGGAGTCTCAAAGAACGACACACATTCAATACGTCATTGGTAAATGCACTGAAAAGAGAACTAGATCATTCCCAAGCGCAAATCAAAGAGTTACTACGAGAGAAGGAAACACACCGGCAAGCAATAAATGACTTAATGAAGTGAGTTGATGAGGATAAAATTGTTAGGAAGAACAAAGAGCAAGATCAAATAAAAGTTGCAGTTTATTCAGTGAGGAAGGAGATAGAAGACGAGAGAAAATTAAGAGAGCATTCAGAAACCCTTCACAGAAGCTAGCTCCAAAACTTTATGAGTTGAAAACATCCTTCTCTAATGCTACAAAAATTAAGAGAGCATTCAGAAACCCTTCACAGAAGCTAGCTCTAGAACTTTTTGAGTTAAAACATCCTTCTCTAATGCTACAAAAGAACTTGAAAGGGAGAAAAAAGAGCGAATTTTGTTAAAAGACTTGTGATGAGTTTGCTATGGGAACAATAGATTATGAATAAGAGGTACGATCCTTGAAACACAAGCCCAAGAAGGATCGTATTCATAGGGAAAGCCCTGATCTATTGATTCTCCATATTTCTGAAGCGTGGCTAGATGAGTGGCAAATAAAGCTCGATGAACCCCAATATGATCTTGCAGAAGGAAAAAAAAAAAAAAAAACACGATTGTGGACAAGTTAAGCTTTGAAATAGAAAACATCCTTCGAGACAAAAAAAACTAAAGGAAAGTAACTTTTGTAAGCATTTTTTGGAGTCATTTCACTTGAATGAGGCTACTGATAACAGAGAAAAAAACTTGTCTGTCGATTAACCAAAAATGAGTACAAATATATAAGCTAATAGAATAAAACCCTAACAACCTAAAGGACTAAACTATCCTTAATGAAGAATATAAACTACAATAATTCATAATTCGCACCCCCCCTCAAACTGAGGATGCGAGCACCAAAAGTATCGAAAGTTTGCCAAGAAGAAAACGAAAATGAGCAATAGTGTGACTCTTCGTAAAAAAATGGCCAACTGAAGAAAGGAGGGAGCAAAGGAGAGAGTAATAGTGCCAACCAGAAGATGTTGTTTGACAAAGTGACAATCTATTTCAACATGCTTGGTCCGTTCATGGAAGACTAAATTATGGGCAATCTGGACAGCACTCTAATTGTCACAATACAATGAAATTGGATCAGAAAGAGAGACACCCATATCAAAAAAAAGCCATCGAAGCCAAATGATCTCGGAAGTTGCATGAGCCATGGCACGATACTCAGCCTCAGCGGTGGAACGAGCAACAACAGACTGTTTCTTACTCTTCCAAGATATAAGAGAATCACCGAGGAAAACACAAAGACCAGAAGTGGATTTGCGATCAGAGATGTCACCTGCCCAATCAACGTCAGCATAGGCACGAAGAGTCAAGTCTGAAGAGGCAGATAATAGTAAACATTAAAACAAAATGCCATGAAGGTAACGCAAAGTACGGAGTAAGGCAGCCCAGTGTGTGGAACGAGGAACAGAAACAAACTGGCCGAGAATGTGCATAGCATAGGAGATATCTAGACAAGTAACGGTGATATAAAAAGGCACCTCACTAACTCGCAATACAAAGTGGGATTTTCAAGAGGAACGCCATCAAAAGCAGAAAACTTAGCATGCAACTCAAGAGGAGTGTCGACAATTTTCTCATCAGTGAGATTGGCACGAGGAAGAATATCACCGGCATATTTAGTTTGAGAGAGAAGATACCCAGTAGGAGAAGTGGCAACCTCAATACCAAGAACATACCAAAGAGACCCCAAATCTTTCATGTCGAACTCTTGAAACAACCGATGCTTAACTTCCTCAATAGTACTATAATCAGAGTTAGTGATGATCATATCATCCATATGTAAGAGAATGTGAACAAGGCCAACAGAAGTGCGCCGAACAAAAAGAGCACAATCATGATGACTAGAGCGAAAACCAAGCAGAAGTGCAACAGAGTGAAATCGCTCATACTAAGCATGAGGAGACTACTTGAGACCATATAGAGCACGACGAAGGGTGAGAGAGACCCAGTGGAGGGTACATATACACTTCTTCAGCAAGATGCCCATTCAGAAAAACATTTTTGACATCTAGTTGAAACAAAGGCCAGTGATGGCCAATAGTAATAGAGATAAGAGTGCAAACAGTAGTCATCTTGGCAACGAGGGAAAAAATCTCATCGTAATCAATCACATACTCCTAAGAAAAGCCTTGGGCAACCAAACGAGCTTTGTACCGTTTCAAAGACCCATCAGAAAGGGTTTTGACCTTATAGACCCATTTACAGCCTACAACATTCTTGTCAGCAAGTAATGTAACCAAATCCTAACTTTGAGTGTTAGCCAAAGCAGTTAACTCATCATTCATAGCAACAATCCAATTAGGATCATGACAAGCTTCCTTGTAGGACCTGGGCTCAAAATAAGTATGAAGACAATGAAGAAAAAACTGATAGGAAAGGGAAAAACATGTATTACCAAAACCATACCAGTTCAGAGGATAACGGTTTCGCTTTGGAAAGCGATGTGTAGGAGGAGCGAGATCTAAAAAAATAGCTGGAGGAACAGTAGAGCTAGAGACAGGCAAGCTCAGAAGTGCTTTACGGTGTTGATAAACAAGAAGAGGAGTAGAGGAAGTAGGAGCTGGAGAGGAAGTAGCTGGAGAGATATCAGAAGTGCTAGTAAATGGCAAAGTATAGACCTCAATATCATAAACAAACTCATCGGGAGAAACATCAGGAGAAAATGGGTCAGTGTGAACCAATTTATCTTTGGTAATAGGGACAGGGGTGGAAGGTATAGTATTGTAGGGTAGTTTTTCTAAAAAGGTGACATGCCTAGATACATATAGCTTTTTAGTGGCAGGATTGTAGCACCGATAACCTTTTTGATTAATGCCATACCCTAAAAAAACACATAGGACACAACAAGAACTAAGGTTAGAGCACACCCATTTAGGAAGGAGCACAAAGCATGCAGAACTGAAAATACGAAGAAGAAAATAATTGGGAGTAACACCAAAAAGACGTTCATATGGAGATGAGCCTGAGAGAAGAGGAGTAGGCATCTGATTGAGAAAATATGTAGCAGTAAGCACAGTTTCTCCCCAAAAAACAGAATGGACAAAAGACAAGAGCAACAAAGAGCGAGCTGTATCAAGGAGATGGCGATGTTTGCGCTTAACTCGACCATTTTATGCAGGAGTGTTAGAACACGAAGACTAATGAATAGTGCCATGAGTAGCTAAAAACTCCTCAAACTCAGACAAGTAATGCTCACCCTCCAAATCAAAACGGAGAACTTTAGTGGTGGTGGAAAACTGAGTGCGAATCATGGAGTGAAAATTAGAATATATTTTGTAAAAATTAGATTTCTAGTCATCAAACAAACCCAGGTAAACCGACTGTAATCTTCCATAAAAGACACATAATATTGTGAACCACTCTTGGTAACTATAGAGGAAGGACTCCAAACATCAGTATGAACCAATTGAAAATGAGAAGATAAAATAGAACTACTTTTATTAAAAGGAAGAGCAAACATTTTAGCCACCGTACAACCACGACACTCAAAAATATCATAAATGGGAAAATTGCCTAAATGTCCAGATCGAACTAACATCCACAAACGATCACTCGACAGATGACCTAACCTAGAATGCCAAATATAAAATAAAGAAGACTTATTGTTTAAACAAAAAGAATACAATGCAGTAGAAGACACTTTTGGAGGAACATGCAAGTTGTCCAAGATATATAGTTCTCTAACTCTACGCTCGATCCTAATCTGCCTCTTGGATACCTGATCCTATACAACACAATGAAAAGAAGAGAAAACAACATCAAAATCGAAATCAGATAATTGACTAATAGAAATAAGACTGAGTGAGCAGTGAGGCACATAAAATACATGAGAAAGAGACAAATAGGAAAAGGAAATAGAACTAATAGAGTGTACAAGCATAGAAGAACCATTAGCAGTAGCAATAGTGATAGAAGAAGAAGGGGAAACACAATTACTGAGGAGACATGCAACAAGGGTTACATGATGTGAACAACCAGAATAAAAAATCCATGAAGTGTGGATATTACCTAAAGATGATGAACCAGACAAACATAACTGAGTGATAGTCATAGTGGAGGCCTAGGACGAAAGATTTGGATTGGCCATCATGAAAGACTTGAACTGCTCAAACATAGATTGCATATTGGAAGACGGACCATTCTTAGAAACTGGTGTAGAGAAGGCAAGAAAGGAGCAAGATCCCGAAAATGTCGGCTTAAAGGATAGTGGACAAGATGAACAACCCTTGGGCTGCAAAAGTTTAGGACAAGCATGTTTCCAATGGCCTTTCTGATAACAGAAGCTGCACTTATTCATGAAGACCCGAGGCTTGGGCTTACCAATAACCTGAAATAAAGGAGAATGTGGGGTGGACAAGAGCAGAGGAGTGGCAAAAATTGACTAAGAAATAGGAGCACCATAAGCCACCTTAAACCGAGTTTCTTCAACAATAAGCTCACGAACAGCACCATCTACAGAAGGCAAGGGAGACTGATGCTCAAATGGATCACGAAGGGCCACAAGAAATTGAAAAAGATGTTGTTTCTCCCGATACTTGGTATAACTATCAAGTAACTGAAAATCTGATGGTTCCATCAAAGCAAGCTGATCCCAATAAGTAGTCATCTCATTGTAGAACTCCCGAATAGACTTATCTCTCGGACTAGCACTACGAATAGACATCTTAAGTTCATACTGTTTTGCAAAGTTAGACTCAAGGTACATAATTTTCAAATAGTCCCAAACTTGTTTAAAAGTAGAATACTTGGAAAAATTCATACCAATGGTAGTTTGAATTGAATTATGAAACCAAGTAAGAATTTGTGCATTTTCCTTATCCTATTTAGCAACATCGGCCTCAGTTTCTTGGGATTCCTTAGGTCTAATAGTCACACCAATAACATAGTTCCACATGTCTTTACCCATTATAAAATTTTTCATTACATGAGACCAATACGAGTAATTGGTACCATTTAACTTAGTGGTGATAGCTTGCAATTTATCATCAGCCATAGTGCTATAATTAGATTGGTCGTTTCACACACCAAAAATAAACACTAAATTATACCAAATTATTTAGAATAACGGTAAGTCCAGGTGTCGATCCATAAGGACAAACGGGAAATTAAATTAATTTAATTATTAAATTCCTAATTTTATTTTGATGAAAAAGGTGGTTGTTCATAACCTAAAAATAATTAATTTAAACAAAGCGATTAAACTAGCGATTAAAAATGAAATTGAAATTACTGATTGTGGAAAAACCTAGGGTAATGAATTCTCCACTAGTTACATAAATAAGGTTTCAATTTGAAAATCAATTATGTTACGGTTCAAACGAAATAATACTTCGCAACTAAAAGCTCGAAGCATTGATCAAGAAAATTATCACGTTCAATGTATAGGCACGAACCATCTCAAGTAATACGAGTCGTTCACTCTAAACTAGGGTAGCAACATGACTCGTCCCTTGTAGTATGGCTCGTCTCATACCTTAAATATGAAAGAATAGAAAATCATTGTACGGAATGCATTCAACAATTACAGAAAGTAGAATACTTAAAGAGATAATAGAAAATATATATTTGAAACTTATTAAACACCATACAATTTTTTCGAATCTTTATATAATCAAAAAGCAAAGAGAAAACCCTATTTACTTGGCTAGGGTTTCATCAAAACCCTAGAAAGAGGAGCCTAGCCACTCATGGAGGAGTGTAAAGAAGTAAAAGAAGAAGAACCCTCCATGGAAATTGCCTTAGAAGCTTGAGAATCCATTTTTTCAAACCCTAGCCTCTTCACCTCTTGGAATTTTCATAACCCTAATCCAACATTTTTTCTGTCTTTTTATACCTCTATAATTTGTCCCCACATTCAAAATATCAAGCATGCTTCCCGAGGTAGGGCTGCAAGTGTGAGAATTTCCACCGTACATGCGGCAAGGGTTCCGCATGTGCGGGAATGGGCTTCCGCATGTGCCATTTCTTTAGGGCATGTTTGGCTGTGATGGATGGGCCGCACATGCGAGAATAGGCCTCCGTACGTGTTGGAAGAATTTTTCTCCACACTTTCTGCATTTTTGCTCATTTTATGTGTCTAACCTGATTGACATTAAACATGCATAAAATATATAATTTGACAGTCAAGTAGGGTTAAGAGATCCTAATTATCAACCTCAGTATTAGACGATTCAGCCTCAATCAAGCAACACAGTAAAATCAAAGCAGAGTGACTATTAGATAACCAGAGTTGTTATTGTTATAATTAAAGAACCAGTTAGGTCAAACTTATAATAGCCAGAGTTATGACCCAATCACCCTCAAATATCAATCAGAGAGAGAACCAAGGCAAAGAAGAGAGAGAGAGAGAGAGAGAGAGAGAGAAGAAAAAAAAACTGAACCTAGAACCATAAGGTGAAGTCGATTTTAGATACTAGGTTTGGAGTGAGGTCGAGCATCAAGGTTAGACCTTACTTTGATCGTGTGAACTAGAGGGAGAGACAAAGAGATCACCAATAAGAGTCACACAGAGGAATTGATCGAACCAGAGGTAGAGAGCTTTGATCGAACCGGATGAACCAGTTAAGGGGTCAAAATAGGTTGAAGAGCACTCGGTTGTGTGAAACACTCAACCAAGAGACCAAAACCAGCAACCAAGAAGGGCGTAGTGCTTCGAAGTGCGACAAAGAGAACAAAGAACCCTAGCGAAGGCCTTGCGAAGAGAGAGAAAGGGATTGCGATGATCGATGATGATCTGCGAAAGGTATGCTAACGTCTGTAACCTTGCTCTAATACCATGATAACAGAGAAGAGAGCTTGTATGTCGATTAATCAAAAATGAGTACAAATATATAAGCTAATAGAATAAAATCCTAACAACCTAAAGGACTAAACTATCTTTAATGAAGAATATAAACTACAATAATTCATAATTCACAGCTACAAGTGCTCCTCATAATGCAAATGATGAGAAGAATTCCATCAATAGTGACTCACATTGCTTTGAATTAAATAGGGCTTCGAGTGGAAAGCAAATTGGCAGCTCCAAACAACTTGGAGAAAATGGAGTTAAAGACACAATTGAAGTGAATAGTTTTCAGAAGATTGAAATAAGTGAAGTTGCAAGAGGTATGCGGGAAAAGAAGAATAAACAGGTTGGGAACAATAGAGTGAACTGAAATCATATGCTGAATAACTCAATTAGAAATCATTCATTGTTATTAGAAGGGGGGAAAGTTCACGCGGAGAATGATCAGTCAGCACATACAGGTAGGGCATGCTAGTCCGACGCAACGGTGGATGTCAAGATTCACAGCTCCAGATATTGAAGTATCCAAAACTTCTTCAAGATGTGCTCACAGTTTGAAACAAAACACCTTCAAGGAGAAGCTACTTGAGGCAAGGTTAGAGGGTCAGTGGTCTCACTCAAAACCATCCAAGAGTTCTTCGAAGGTTGATCTGACTATTGTTATTTGCTTTCTGATGAAGAATTCTCTAGTTTTGCGAATATTGGCTGATATACTTCTGCCTAAATCGGGTATTGCAATTTAGTAATTTTTATAATAGGTGACATATTAATCTTTTCTTTGTAATTTTGGAATTATATTAATGCATTGTTGGCCACATAGTTACTGAGATCAAGTAGATTTCAAGTACAACTACTATTTTGATTTGATACACTTGACATCAGCTCCATTATGCATTTCTCAAGTTCAATGTGTGTTGGATTGTTCAACAACATTACCTTACATCTTAGAAACATTTTGTAATTCACTTTTTAATTTTTTTTAATAATCCTTGGTTGTTTTGTATGTGTTCAGCTATCTTTATCAACTAACTTACAGAATTAGAAAAATATGGCAACGGGTCGATTTCGTGCACGAATTCTTGATTTGAAGCTCAATTATTTAAGTAATAATATTTTATAGTTTATCCTAATTTTTATAGTTTTGCCCTACCTACTAATGTTCTCCCAAACTATTACACTTATACTTATCATATCCTATTAATGCGCTCTCAATATATATATATTTATCAAAATCAAATTAAAACAAATACAATTGAATTGAGTAATTTTATCATCTCTTATTTTATATGTTCTTAACATTTGCAAAGGTCTGAAAAAAATGTGAATGGAATAATATCGTTGTGTTGAAAAAAACATGATGTTTAAAATTTGGCTCACGGCTTGTTTTGTCATTATGATTTGGTTCTATATGGCTCTTTGATGATGTCTAGTTTTAGGACTTGGGGTGGCTGCTGTATGGGGTGCACAATGGCCACTGTTGTACAACCAAATAGGCCCATTTCAGGGCCCATTTCAATCATCCGAACCGTTCACATTTAAGCCCCGTTTGGTAGAGCTGTGAGAAAGTGATTATAGATTATAGCTTATAGTTGTAAACATAAGCTGGTAACTTGTTTGGTGCAGCTGTGGGATTATGGATTTAAGCAGCAAAGTAGTGTTTGGTAAATAAGCTATAAAATAGCTTTTTGTTGTGTAATTGTCATTTTTGCCCTTATGAACATAAAAATTGTAATTTTTTCATTTTCTTCACTTTAAATTTTGAAAAAGTTATTTCATTAATGAAAGTTAATATAATTAGTACCTATATTGGTACATTTTTACATTACCTCTTTTTTTTATTTTTTTATTTTTAAGATTGAGTTCACAAGGGAACAACAAAATGTTATTGCAATAAAAATACAATAAATTACTATTAAGGAAATAAAAATAAAACTCCCTAGTTATTAGATAACTCCTAATTTCTTCTGCAAATTGACATACAAATATTATGTCTCCTCACTTCCATCTCATTGTCATCACCTTCAACATGATTTTCATGGCATGCTTGTTGAGACAGTGATCCTTCCTCATCATTAGGCACATAATCCGAGAATTTATCATAAGAGTCAAATGCAATATCATGAAACTCACTTCGTCAGATGAAATTGTGAATTGCCATTGTTACACAAACAAGTTTGACTTGGGTCGACCACTTGTAGTTTGGTGGGATATCCTTTATCATCGGCCATCTTGCTTTCCAAACCCCAAACGTTCTTTCTATTACACTTCTAAGTGATGAAAGTGCTTGGTTGAATTTTTCTTGTGCATTTGGGAGGGGGTTGACCATGTTCAAATTCAGCTAGATGGTATCTCTCCTTTATAAGTTGCAAGATATCCTTTCGTGTTTGAATACCCAACATCCACAAAGCAAAACTCATCTATTTTAAAATTCCAACAATAAATTAAAGTAAACAATTATAAATGTAAAAATAAATATGAAGATGTGAGTGTGGTGCATTTACTGTAGCAGTCAAATATAAAACAGTTACCTCCCTATGGTTTTGGAAAATTATAACTAGGATTCCTAATTGTATCTAAGAAGATCCGAGTATCGTGTGCACTTCATTCCCATCCTGGCAAACAAAATGTGAAACACATATCAAAGTCACATGCGGCCATTATGTTTTGAGTCTCATACCCCTTTCTACCTATTAAATGAGGTTATTTATCTGGAGATATATATACTTTGATGTATGTTCCGTCAATTGCTCCAATTACAAAATTTAAAATAAAAATATATTTATTGATTATTAGAAATATCCTAACAACATTAATTATATGTAACACCCAAGTTCCACTTGTAGTTAATTATTACCTTGAAATAAGGATAGTATTTGTGGTTGCTTCTAATATATGGATGCATACCAATCTCGGTTAAGGCCTTACCCAATCAATAGACATCAATTTAACACCTTCTTGAAGTATTTTGAAATTGTGTCTCCGGAATGTTGAAATCTTTCTTGGACATTTCTATTTCGAATGTCACCACCAACAATATAAAAAAATATTGTAACCTACTCCTGAACCCCAGCTTTTCGTCCAGTTTGAAGGCCATAGTTCGATTGTAACAAATCACACAATTAATAAAATACCTCTCTTTCCATTCAAAAATTTTCAAATATTCTTGTCTGATTCCCTTCTTGTAATTCTACCATCCACTTCCACCTTGTTAGAGAAGATGTCCTACATGATTCTTTTATCAAATAATTTGCCGCATATGTCATTGCAACTGTTGCCGCCGTTGCTAAGAGCATATTATTGTTTTGTTGGGTTTGCGATGTGCTATCTTCATCTTCAGCATCTTCATCATCATGATCATCATTCCATTCATCGTCACCACTGTTACTCATATCTAAAATACCTACTCATTTAAAGGCTTCTTATTTACTAGTACAAAAATGAAATAAACACACACAATAATATTTATTAAAAACACAATAAGATTTGTTTACCCAAATACCTGGGGTCCAAAATTATTGAAAACATAACTATTGTCTCAACAAAAGACCTACTTGAAGAGAGATGAAACACCGAAATTGAACTCCACCAGAGGCCAACAGATCTACATATATATATATATATATATACTTAAAGCCACCTACTACTCAACCATTCAATTAATAATGAAAGCCACTTAATAAAAAATGCAACTTCCAGTACAACCATTCAAATAGATGCCACCTACCATTCAACTAACAATGACAACCACCTAATAAAAATTGCAACTTCTAGCACAACCATTCAAATAAATGTCACCTACTACTCAACCATTCAACTAACAATGAAAGCCACCTAATAAAACCCCAACATCCAGAAATAATATTAATAAAAGTCCAAATAAAGGTCCAACATAAAATTCCAACATTATTAATAATAAGTCCTAATAAAGGTCTTACATAAACCTGAAATAATAATAAAATTCAGCATGAATAATAAGCCTGCCATACATCCATAAATAATATTAGCGATAACCTGTGCTGATCTTCTCCATCTCAATCTCCAACTTCAGAAACCTCAGCCGAACTTCATCCATAAGAAGTGTCATGAAGCACTCACGCTACTTGTCTCTTAAGAACAATCTGGCAGCCCATACATACATTTCATCATTTGGGGACACACCAGGGATGCTTTCCAGCTTCACCAAACATTCTGCAATTGAATGATATCTTGCTGAGGTTTGTGTTGAAGTTGCTGAAGATGACTCAACCACATTGACTATGCGATCAAGTGTCTTGTTAAGTAGAATTGCACCAAAAAATCTCTTTTTTGCCTTGCCCTTGTTTGATGAACCATCAGTGTTTGATGGATGTTTTTTGTTTGAATCAGAATGATAAACCACCTCCAAATCAACATCATCATCAAATTCAACATCATGTGGGATATGATTTTGCAACACCCGAATTTTTAAATTTAATTCAATACTGCATTACTTAAATAAATAGAATCCCTTATTATATCAAAAAAGTGCATAGTTTAGAAAGTTGGAAATTAACCGATTAAATTGTTAAAGGAATAGATTGTGAGACACCGCATTTTTTGATATTAAATATTTTAGTAAGCAGTAAGTGATGTTTTATAGTTGGGTGATGAGATTTTTAGACATGAACCTTTTAGGAATCATACCTTTTAGAATTGAAATAAAATAATAATAAATAAATAAACCAAGTAAGATTTCTGTGGGCCAAGGGTTAATATGGCTCTTGGTGAATTCATGGGATTAAAGACAAGGGTCAAAACAGGTGGCAAAAAGAGAGGGCATCTACGTGTATATCTCTTGGCTTGGGCCTTACACTTGGGTAAGTATAAATAGAGGGTGTTGATGTAGAATGAAGCAACAAGCTAAGTAGTGTGAAAGGAGGAAGAGCGTAGCACGAGAGGTTTGGGAGCACAGGGATAATATGGGTAAATTTATATTAAAGGTGAGTCATATTATACCTTGAACTACCATAACATGTTTTATATGTCTTGAATTACCATAATATATTTTACAAATGTTTTGAGCTACCACAATTTATTTTATATAATTTATGTTTTATGGTTACATTAATGTTTCAATTATGTGGATTATTTTCTAAACTCTATTTTGTTAAATTGAAACCCATGGATATGTCTGTTTAACTTTTAATAATTATTTGACAATGATTTTGTAAATAATTATTTTCTATAAGTACCACAACGGGAGTCCCACGCCTTAGGGGACTTAAATAAACCACTGGCTTCTGTTTGGCCACTATGTGGTCCTCTGTTTGTTATGGATCCATTGACCTCTGTTCTGTTTGTTACTTTAGTGACGTCTGTTTTATTCTGTACCGTGGTTATGGTTAGTTAATTACATAATCTCAGTTTTGCTACTTATATGATTATTTGTTCAGATTAAGTTATTTTAAATAATTTAGTTTAAATAACTATTCAATTTCTGCTACTTAAATAATTTGTTTATTTAAATTAATTTATGTTAATTTTTAGCTTAAATAGCTATCCATGGCTATTTTGTGCCCCTATACTCACAATATAATATTTCTCACTCTACTATGTGCTTATAACTGTTATCTCTTTCAGGTGACGAGATTTAGCGGGATTACGATGAGTGATAAATCGCAGTGTTTTTTTTCTCTCTTTTTTATCTGTATTTCTGATCGCACTCTTGTAATAAAATAAATAGGCCAAATGACTATTTTTCTTTTTTAATAAACTTTTGGTACCCATTTATTTTACTTTAATTTATTTAATTTATCTGCTTGCGCTACTACTACAGAAATTTTAGAATTATTTTATTTTTATTATCTTGTTGCGACGTCGAACCTTTGGGTACGGAGTTTGGGTCGTGACAAAAATTCCTCCCCAGTCTCATCAGTGTTAGACATAACCCCTGAGCTAAGGGTGCATGCCCATTCTCCAGTAGCAACTGCATTTGACAATAGTATGTCTAGGTCTTCAGAGAATTGCAACGGCATACGCCAAAATTTAGCAGCATCAGGATACTTCTGCAACAATTACAAAGGAAAATTTAACAATATGGCATATTTAAAATTTGGTCTATTTAAACAAAAAAAAAAACAAACAAACAAATGTACATTAATCAATTAACTTACCTCCAATTTCTTGGTCCACTACTCATCAGATGCAGAGATAGCTCCAGTCAATGTATCACAGCCTAAGTTTGTCTCACCCCTTAAAAGATTATTCCATAAAAGCCAATCTTTTTTCAAAACATCTTAATGATTTTTCATTTGTATTCGTTGGTATGTTTTTCCAGTCATAGTTTTAAACTTAGCTATCACATTTTCCCACTCGACCCTATCTAAGTGTGTATCAGGTCTGTGTGCAGCCTTCACTTGCTCAACACAAAGCTTAATGAAAATTTCATTTGATTTTGCATCCCAGTGAGCCTTAACAGATGGTACTTGAAAGGATTTTCCCTTATTCTTTCTATTTTCAGATTGTGTTTCCTCTTGGGTACTCATTCTATGAAAGAAAAAAATTCTTAAAAACATACTCATTCACTCAATATCATTGCTTGCATTAAAACATAAGATTAGTACAGAATAACCATACATTGGCAACTGGGATAGACATATCAACATTCACGAAGTACACAGCTTAGTACAATGATTTGTGGTAAACTACATAGCATGAAAACACCTAATCTAAAAGCCACCTACAATCATTTGAAGAGTAATGCAACTAACATAACAATACAAATTGTAAGCAAACCCACAACAAGCTGCTTCATGAATGTTAAGGATTTCTCAAGCATTTGGTTCTTGACTTTTAGTCCTTTAGTCTCGATATTTTGATTTTGATAAAGCATTCTCTCATTCCTTTGCCTCTCTACAATCGTCACATATTTTGGAGTACACCACCTCTAAAATTGATAATTTCTGTTCTCACAAATGAAACACAATCTCCCTTTAGATGGCTTGTCAGACTTGGTAAACCTTATGGCAGCTCTTAGACCACAATCACATTTCAAAGCCTCGAACCTCAAGTGAAAGGTCTCAACACTTCCAGAATAGTTACTAGAGGATGACATACCTCTACATTAATTGGGAAGACTGCATCTCATGAGCAAGAATACAGACCAACACTCTGTGTATATACATAGCCAACATTGCAACTCCTATAAATGACATCTAATAAAATGCATTATTTTCAATTTGGGGATCACAAATAATTCGTACATCTATCTGGTCTACTCTTAATTAAGCATTCTTTTCATTTGGTTTAATACTGAGATGTGTTGGTCCACATTGCAAAAAGATTCTAACCTCACAAACAAAACTCAATTTCCATAACTAACGCATAAACTTGAAACTACAAACTGAAATGAAATAATCTCCATTGAATGTGATCTTCAATTTCATAAGAATCAAAGCACAAAATTCAAATAATGCTCCACGCTTCTCAAAGTGCAAAGAGACAAATAAAAACAAAAACAAACACCAAGTACCCGTTTGGTTACTGAGAAAATGAAGGAAAAGAAAGCAAAATTTTCAAAATCACAAGCCTCAATCCTGTGAAAATATGAGAATTATTTAATTAAAAAAATTACTAAAATGAGGTAAATCAATTTGTTTGCCTTGTTTGAGGTGAAATTTTTAGCTTTTCGAAAACATAAAAAGAAAATCCTCAAATAAAACAGAGGCACCACTCAATTGCACTTGCAAACAAAACTTGTTGGCAAAAGAAATGCCTAAACTCAACCTAACTAATGAGCAAAAAGACGAACAAAGCAGAAACAAAACAAATGATCCGTTTAATTAGTGAGAAAATGAAGGAAAAGAATGCAAAATTTTCAAAATTTCAAGCTTGAATTATTTGAAAAAATGAAAATTATTTAATATAAAAAATCACTAAAATGAGGCCAAAACCCTAGCCTTTCAGCTAAATTCACACACAAACACTACTTACATAAAAAAATCTAACTACAGATCTTCAAAATCTATCTAGAGAGAGAAAAAAAATGAAATAAAATAGAAAGCACAAACACTTTTAGAGAGAGAAAATAAGAGACTAAACACATAGTTGAAAGAGAGAGAGAGAGAGAGAAGGAAAATCAATGAATGAAGACCAGAATCGAAGCATCAAAGGAGATAACTCTCAGTCCTTGTTGGGTTTTTTAAACATTCAAATAGTGATATGTGTGTGTGTGTGTGTGTGTGTGTGTGTGTGTGTGTGTGAGAAGGGAAATCAATGAATGAAGACCAGAATCGAAGCATCGAAGGAGATAACTCTCAGTCCTTGCTGGGTTTTTTTGAACATTCAAATAGTGATATGTGTGTGTGTGTATGTGTGTGTGTGTGTGTGTGTGTGTGTGTGTGTGTGAGAGAGAGAGAGAGAGAGAGAGAGAGAAAGAGAGAGAGAGAAGAGTGAAGAGAGAGCTTCACAGTAATCGGATGCTCACCATTTCACAGAGCAACCAAAAACAAATACAAACCCTAAATTGATGTGTGTGTGTGTATATATATATATATATAACAAACATAAGGTTTGAAATCTTACTTTTTTTGTGGAGATCAATGGAAAACAGGAGACCTCAAGAACAATTGCCTGCAATCTTGGATGTAGAGGCAATTCGTCGTTTACTAGAGAAAAGAGGAAAAGAGAAAAAAAGAGCACCATGTGAGAAGAGAGGAGAGTGTTAGGTCTGAATAGAGAAAAGGGTTTATATATTGGCATTTTGGTAATTTTTGAAGTTTTGGAGGGGCATTTTAGTCATTACACCCCCTCCATTTCAACAGCGCGCATAAGCTGAAAAATTTAAGCACCCGTTAGCAGCTTTAACTTTTAAGCTGAAAATCAATTAATTTAAGCTATAATCTATCTCTATAAGTTCTACCAAACACACCAAAACAGCTCAATTTAAGCCAAAAGCTTATTTAAGCTGAAAATAAGTGCTACTAAACAGGTACTTAGAATACATCAAATAGAATATACCTGCAAAAAATCAAGTTAATCGGATATCATTTACCCATTCATCCACTCACATTTGTATCTGCAAAAATAAATAACAATTGTGATTTAAAGTATTAAAATGAATACAAATGTGAGTAGATGAATGGGTAAACGATATTTGATTAACTTATTTTTTGCAAGTATGTTCTACTTGATGTATTCTAAAATGTGAACGGTTCGGATTATCGAAATGAGCCCCAAAATGAGTCCATTTGGATGCACAACAGTGGTTGCTATGTAGTCCTGCACAAGAGCCACCCCAAATCCATAGTTGTTTTGTACCTTAGTTTTGAATTTCCAAAAATTGTGTTTGAGTTTTTTTTATTTTTTGTTTTTTTATTATTAGTCGTGATTTTTTTTATTTAAATTATTTTTTTAGATGCACATAATTTTTTTTTAGAGAACAAATGCACATAATTTAAATGTATTTAAAAGTAAAATATTTGTGGAAAAATCTAAAACAATTCAATAAATACAAAAAATAAATATGAAAATATATTTGAGTTTTTGTATTTTTGTATTTTTTTTATTTGTATTAGTGAATTTTGTAGAGTTTTTTTCCCCCCATAAATTTGTACTTTTTAAATATATCCAAATAATCCAAATTAAAGTGAATCTAAAAAGCATAAATTTTTAATTAAAATATAAAAAATACTAAAAATAAATAAAAAGAAAATTTACCTATAAATCCCATCTTGAGGAATAGTGATCCATTTAGTCTTAAGAATTTTTTTATAGACCAATTAGTCTCATTGATTTTGGAAAGATAGATTTAATATATTATTTAGGGTGTGTTTGGTAACGTTTATGTTTTCAGTTTATATTTACAAAAATTTTATAAACTGGTTTTTGTTTATTTTTTGTTTATTTTTAGAAAAACATAAACTACAAACGCGTTTGGTAATTAGCAAAATGTTTAAAAAAATTTAAAAATATAAAAAAAGTGAAAAATGGCAAGTGGTGGCAAGTGGCGGTGGAAGACGGTGGTGGAAAGTGGTGGCGGGTGGGTGGTGGTGGTGGTGGGTGGGTGGATGGGTGACGGTGGCGGGTGGTGGTGGCAGGTGGGTGGCAGATGGCGGGTGTTGGTGGGTGGTGGCGGGTGGGTGATGGTGGCAGTTAGGTGGCGGGTGGGTGATGGTGGGTGGGTGGGTGACGATGGCGGGTGGTAGCGAGTGGGTGGTGGTGGTGGTGATGGTGGCGGGTGGTGGCAGTAGGTGGGTGGGTAGTGGCGGGTGGGTGGTGATGGTGGGTGGGTGGGTGACGGTGGTAGGTGGTGAGTGGTAACGAGTCGGTAGTGGTGGGTAGTGGTGGGTAGTGGTGGCAGGTGGGTGGCAGGTGGTGATGGGTGGTGGTAATGGCGGGTGGGTGGGTGACGGTAGCGGGTGGTAGGTGGTAGTGAGTGGGTGGTGGTGGTGGTAGTGGTGGGTGGTGGATGGTGGTGGCAGGTGGGTGGCGGGTGGGTAGTTGGTGGTGGTTACAGGTGGGTGGCAGGTGGCTGGTGGCTGGCTAGTGGTGGCAGGTGGGTGGTGAGTGGTGGTGGCAAGTAGGTGGCGGGTGGTAGTGGCAGGCGGTGGATGGTAGCGGGTGGATGGCAGGTGGGTGGTGGGTGGTGGTGGTGGTGAGGGGTGGGTGGTGGTGGCGAGTGGGTGATAAGTGAGTGGTGGTAGCCGGTGGTGGGTGGTGGTGGCAGGTGGGTGGTGAGTGGTGGTGGCAGGTGGTGGTGGCGGCGGAAGACGGTGGTGGAAAATGGTGGCGGTTGGTGGCTAGTGTTGGGTGGTAAAAAAAAAAAAACTGAAAACTCAAAATGGAAACACATTTTTTGTGTTTTCATTTTTTGGCCAAATTTGTAAACTGAGATCACTGATTTATAAATCAAAAATTTTACCAAACAAGTTTTTATTTGAGTTTTTAAAATTTTTGTAAATATAAACAAAAAACTGAAAGCGTAATTGTTACCAAACGGCACCTTAAAAATTAGATTTATGGTTATACCCTTATTTCTATTATGTTCCTTTTCTTTTTTTCTTTTGTGCTAGAAAGGTAAGTACACAATATATGGGAATCAAATTCGGGATAAATTTTTATATAAATTTTTTTTTATTTGGAAAACATATCAAAATGAATACAAAAATGACTTAAACTATGGGATTATTCAAGCATTCCAAAAGGATGTGTAATTTTTCAAATATTTCAAAAGGAGTACAAAATCTATTTGGTAAATTTTGGCCAAATGTATAATTTCAAACTATAATACTCTAATATAACACTCAAACGTAACACTCGAATGTAACACTAAAAAAAAGAAGTCTTAGTATAATACCCTAACGTAACAAAAAACTACATATTGTACTTTTTCCAAACGTAACACTCTAATATAATACTCCAAAAAAACTCCTTATTATAATACTCTAATGTAACACACAAAAAAATTTCTTAGTGTATTTTTTCCAAACGTAACGCTCTAAAAAAACTCTTTAGTGTAACACTCTAATGTGACACATACAAAAACTCTTTAGTGTAACACTTTAATGTAACACATACAAAAACTTTTTAGTGTAACACTCTAATGTAACACATACAAAAATTTCTTCGTGTACTTTTCTCAAATGTAACACTCTAATATAATACTCTAACAAAAATCTTTAGTGTAACACTCTAATGTAACACACAAAAACTCATCAGTGTAACATTCTAATGTAACACACAAAAAACTCCTTAGCGTATTTTTTTCCAAACGTAACACTTTAATATAACACTCCAAAAAAATTTCTTACCTTAACACTTTAATGTAACACACAAAAAAACTCTTTGGTGTACTTTTTCCAAATGTAACGCTCAAATGTAACACACACAAAAATAAATAAATAAAAATGAAAATAAAAATAAAAATAAAAAATTCTTCGTGTACTTTTTCTAAACAAAACACTTCAATATAACACTAAAAAAAAATTTTTAAAAATGTGAAATTCTCCAAACCATTCCAAAAGGAGTACAAATATTCCTTAGTAAGTTTTGGACAAATATATAATTTCAAACTGCGAGTGTTACATTTGGAAAAAGTACATTAAGGAGTTTTTTTTAGTGTTTTTGTGTATTACATTGGAGTATGTTACATTTGGGATTACACTTATTGGAATGTTACATTTGGAAAAAGTACACTAAGATTTTATTTTTTTTTGAAGCATTACGTTTGAAAAAAGTATACCAAAAAGTTTTTTTTGAGTGTTACATTGTTATGTTTGGAAAGTACACTAAGGAGTTTTTTAGTGTGTTACATTGAAGTGTTATGTAATTGGAGTGTTATATTAGAGTGTTAGGTTTTTGTTCATAACGTGGGATTTGTTCTAAAATGAGGGAAGATCCAAATCTTCTATAGTGTAAATTACCTAAATGTATAATTTTACATTCTAAGAAACCCACTTTTATCCTTAAAAAATTAAATTCAAACATGAAAGTGGCTATCATTTTATGTAATTTCTATTTTAATGGGATCTTTAGGTTCATAAGAAAAAATGAAAGACTAAATAGTTCATAAGATCATATTTTGAAATTAATTGGTGCTTCACCTTAAAAAAAATACAAATTAAAAACTCAAAAATATTATAAACCCCATAATCAAAACTGAACTATCGTTTTGCTCTTTCATGTATATATACTGTACGAGGACGAAATAATCTTCTCGTATAATCCTGTTGATCAAGTTTGCACTTGTTCAAACGTTGTCGTTTTGCTTCCTGAAAACACAAACGTGAGCTAGCCGGAGGGTGTGTGCCGAATACCTCTCCAATACCTAAGTCAGCAAATAGACAATAGACAAAGAGCTCTGTGTTTTAGAGAGTAAAAATTGTGATACCTGTTCATAGGTCCTGCTATGAGCTTTTATAGTTTTCGCCTGGTACAATCCTAGTAGGACTTCAACTTTCTTTAGTAGAGTCCTCCTAGGAATCACAAAGATAATACTTATCTTTTTACACCCTCCTCACTGCTTAACCAAGTGAGATAGTCCTACCACGGTCTGGTAGCAAAACAACCGAGCTAACACTGACACGCCTTACAACAGATTTAACCGTGCTCATTTAGCTCGGTTCTGCCTTGTCCTGTCATCCAACTCAGTTCTCTTCCACCTATAACTCGGTTCAGAGCACCAAGACCATGCTACTGGCACACAGCCTTGGCCAAACAGACGAGATCAAGGACTGGGCTATGCAAGCCATTACCTCAGTCCATAGCTCGGTCCATTTCCCATTGGGTCCTAGCTCGGCCCATGTTTAAACATAAATTACCCTCTCAATTGCCCTTTAATTCCATCTGCAACGCATGATTGGGATTATTCTTCACCAGTCGAGCTAAAACATCCAAACCAACCAAACTAAAATAAGTAATTCCATCGAGATTAAAATATTCAACCCCATCGAGTTGGGTTAGCTCAGTCTTCAGTTCTATACCTGCCACAACCCGTCGCTTCACGTACCTGACATTATATCATGTTTGTGACACGTGGCACATATCTATTGATTCTTCAAACTGCGACAGCCATCCCACATTTATCAAAAAACGTTTGAAAAGTCCCGCCGTTTTTGTACCCATTCAAAACCCATTTTCTGAATCACACCCTTACTGTTCATCTTCTTCCCTTCTATGCTTCTGAGACCTGCTCCTGCTTCTGTGCTCTAGTTCCTTTCCCTTTACCTACTCTCTTGCTGGCTGGGTTTTGTTCTTACGCTTAAAACTCGTAAGTTGTTCAACACCTTTTTCTAATGTTCTTTTGTACTCATTTCTGCACTTATATTTTTTAATTCATCATATATATGCATGTGTATCCATAACTGAGTATTTAAGAAAATACCACCACCCAAAAAACCTCACGCTTGCGCCCAAAAACTCACAATCCAGATTTCGAATCAATGTCAAACACGATTTTTTATCCAAAAATCGTGTTATAACCGAGCTAGTAACCTGTTTGCTGCCTTCAAGGTTGTATATGACCGAACTAGGACGCACTAATCACCACCCATGCTAAAAAACAATGAGTTTGGCCTTTGCCACGTGGCCGAACTACGAAATGGTCCGCAACCATTCGTAGCCGAGCTAGGTATTCTTTTAAATTGCCCTTTTACTTAGCCCGGTCGAGTTGTCTGGGCATAACGCTTCTTTATTTCCACTTTGCTGACTTGACTAGGTTGGCAAGGCACACCTTTGCACCATGCCCCTAGACGGCTTTGTTCAACTAAACTAACCAAAGCCTCAGCCGCGCCGATCTAGGCCACTGTGAACATACTAACAATTTTATAAGTTAACATGGGCAAATACCAGCTCCTAGTGAATTTGCCTAGAGCCATGGCTGAATTTTGCCGAGATTGCGAAATTCCTGATGACGTCTATCTCACTCTAGCCGAGCTAAACACCACACCTTGGGGTAAACCGAGCTTCGTTCCTTTCACCGTGATATCCATCGTAGAAGCCGGGCTTCGTTTCCCCGTTCAACCCCTCGTATGCGAATTCCTCAGGTAGACAAGACTATGCCCAACCCGGCTCTCCACCAATACCTATAGAATAATAAATGGCATAGCCGAGCTAAACCGCCGACTCAGTCTCAACCTCGGATTGGCCGAGCTATTCCACCAATATTTGCTCGGCCAAAATGACGACGGTTGGGTGTACTATTTAAGGGTAAGAAAAGACCGAGAAAAAATAATAAAAAACACACCGGATAAGGATTTAAATGACGACAACTTCCTTTGGGTTTCTAGAAATTTTGAAGACCAGGAAGCCCAGATACCGGGCTACAATATAAACTGGAATAAAAGAACTGCAAGTAAGAATACTCCAGTTCAATTTTTCTTTGTTGTTCCAGCTTACTCACCGTGCTAACCCTTGTCTTTCTTTTGTGCAGACCTAAACCAGCTTAAATCACATTACCCATACGCTAACCAAGACGCTCTTTGTGCCGCGCTCCGATACCGTCATCGTGGTTGGGCCGAGCTGCTTAACTTCGAACCGACCTACCGGTATAACGGGAGGAGGAAGACCAGGGTGACTGACTTTCTCCTAGAACCATCACCTGAAACAGATCCCACTCTTTGCCAAATCAACCTGATCCCTCTAACAGAAGAACAAGAAATGGCAAATAAGAGAGCCGTGCGAGCGCTTATCACTGAGCAGGCCCCTGGTGAAGTACAAACTGGGTTGGAGCCGTCTGGCCAACACCGCGAAACCGTGGCCGCCCTTCCAACTGCTAGAGCCTCCACATCTCGGCCGAGCAAGCGTACACGAACTGCTTCGACCGAGCCATAACGCCTGGTCGATGAGGAGGACACCGTGCTTCCTGAAACCAAGCTGCCGAGCCCTAAGCCTGTGCACTCTGACCGTGCAAGCCCTTTAGAATGGGCACCAAAAATAACTTACAAGAACCGTGCTATCTCCATCACAGACTCGGTGGTTGCTGAGAAGGACCACATGCTTGCCTTCAACCTTGCCAAAAACATGTGTTTGCCACCAGACATGGAGCACCACAACCACTTGACCAAGCTAAAGGCCATTTGCTCAGCCACTAAGTCAATGGTGCTTGTAAGTGCTCCACTCTATTTGTTTTCCATTTTACACGTTCTGTTTTCTCAGTTTTAACATAATCACTACCTCTCCTTCTGCAGGCCATGCAGAAAAACCACATTGCCCACAAGCGCGTGCTGGAGTTTCGTAAGACAGCGCGGCCAGTTGTGGCGGATGCCAATGCTAAGTTGGCCAAGCTAAACGAAGCCAAGCAAAGAATAACTGAGCTCGAATATGAAAATACACGGCTCACCGAGCTGGTCAACGCGGTGGAAGCGAACAAGTAGAAGGCGCTGGCCAAAAGGAAAGACCACTACCTGCGCAAACTGGCCATGCTTAAAAAGAATAAAGATGCTGAGATCACCGAGCTAAAAAAGAACGCGGAAGACGCTGAAGACCGTGGCTATAAAGAAGGGGAAGCCACCTATGTCTTGTAATGTGAAGCTACGAAGGACATCTTTTTCAAATGTGGATGGAAGGCAGCTGTTCTGAAGCTTGGTCAGGGGCAAGAAACCTAGATCTTCCAGAACCCTCCCCTTCACTTCATTCCAGGTTACATGGCAGACTACGCCAATGCCATACAACAGAAGTTTCTCTACGAAAGGGAGGAGGAGGAAGGATCCCTTGATCCAGACAATGCCCTACCTGCAATTAGTGATCACGGTCTCCAGACAGCTCGGGTGGAGCTACCGGTGTCAAGTACGGCTGAGGAGGCACCTGTGACCGACCTATCCCCTGAAACTGGCCTACCGAGTAACGAAGCTCGGGTTGATCTGGATGCTAACTTGGATGACCTTTTTGCTTGATTTTGTTTTTTCTTTTGATTTAGTGAAAATTTAACCAGGCTCGAGCCCCCTCTATTGTAATGAACGTTTCAAAATGGAATGAAATCTACTGTTTTCCCTAACTTCTTGTTCGGTCGTTATGTTTTTATGTTCTTGCACCATGTGAAGCTAGATTAATTTAGCTAGGCCATACCTAATCCTGCCAACTTTCTTCAGCCTAGATTCTTATCTCGGCTGAAGAGAGCTAAATATTGGTCATACCTACCAACTTTCTTCAGCCTAGATCCTTATCTCGACTGAAGAAGAGCAAAATGTTGGTCATACCTGCCAACCTTCTTCAGCCTAGATCCTTATCTCGGCTGAAGAGAACTATGTGTTGGTCAATCTTGCCAATCTTCTTCAGCCTAGATCCTTATCTCGGCTGAAGAGAGCTAATTGTTAGTCAAACCTGCCAACTTTCTTCAGCCTAGATCTTTATCTCGGCTGAAGAGAGCTAAATATTGGTCAAACCTGCCAACTTTCTTCAACCTAGATCCTTGTCTCGGCTAAAGAAGAGAAAGTGTTTGGTCAATCCTGCCAATCTTCTTCAGCCTAGATCCTTATCTTAGCTGAAGAAGAGGATTGAATGTTTGGTCAGTAGAAAGAACAACTTTTACAGTAGAAAGAATTATGCTGGAAAAACTACTTGCTTTATTTAAAAAAGAAAAATTACAAGTATTTTAAGGAAAAACTAAAAATAAAATAGTTTGAGATTGGTAGTATTCCATGGCCTGGGAATAGCTTTGATGTCTTCATCTTCCAAGTGATATGCCCCTTTTCCTGCTAAACCAACCACTTTGTATGGTCCTTCCCAGTTAGGTCCTAACTTGCCATCTCTAGGTACCAAAGTGCTGCCCATTATTTGGCGCAGTACCCAATCTCCAGTCTTGAATTGCCTCGGATGCACTGTTTTGTTATATTTTCTGGATAACTCTTGCTGGTATGAGGTAATGTGAACTAGTGCTCTTTCCCTTCTCTCTTCTGTAAGGTTGAGTTCCAAGGTTATGGCTTCTTCATTCAAGTTTGGGTCAAAATTTTCAATTCTAATAGTGGGGAGGCCTACTTCCAGTGGGATTACTACCTCCATGCCATAGGCCAAGAAAAAAGGCGTTTCTCCAGTTGACCGTCAAGGTGTGGTACGGTGAGCCCATAAAACATAAGGAAGCTCATCAGCCCACTTGTTTTTTGCTCTCTCTAACCTCTTCCTCAAACCGTCTAAGATGACTTTGTTGGAAGCTCCCGCCTGGCCATTCGCTTGAGGGTATGCTGGTGTAGAGTTGTAGAATTCTATCTTGTATTCTCGCAGAAGCCCTTGAAGATTTTGCCATCGAACTGAGTGCCATTGTCAGATATTAGAGCCTTGGGTATACCAAATTGAGTTATGATATTCTGCCAGACGAACTTCTTAACGTCTTTCTCTTTTATCGATGCGAGTGTTTCTGCCTCCACCCACTTTGTGAAGTAGTCTGTTGCCGCGAGAAAGAACTTTCTGTTTTTGGGTGCAGTTGGAAGTAGTCCCACTATGTCCAGGCCCCACATTGCGAAGGGCCACGGACTAGTCAATGATAGAAGCTCTCTGGCTGGTTGATGTATTTGGTGTGCAAACTTTTAGCATTTCTCGCATTTCTTGACATATTTCTCTGAATTTGCTTACATATATGGCCACCAATATCCTTGTGAAATTGCTTTGTAGGCCAATGATCTTCTCCCTTGGTGGCTTCTGTAGACACCTTTGTGTATTTCGAACAAGAATGCCCTGACCTTGCTGGGATGGACACATTTCAGGTAAGGTCCTGTGGAGGATTTTTTGTACAATGCTAGTGATGGAGAGAGCCAAAATCACTGAGATTTTGCTCTAATTTTGTTGGCTTCTATCTTTTCCTCAGGCAAGATGTCGTCTTTTAAAAATACTATGATGGGGTCCATCCAAGAAGGGCCCAGTTCGTCACAACATGCCTCGACTGCTTCGGGTTCTTCAATACTTGCTCTGGGTAGGAAGTGGATCAACAATGGGTGTGGGATAGATGCATCTATCATTGATGCAAAACTTGCTAGCTCGTCTGCTCTATTGTTTTCCTCTCGGCCGATTTGCTCTATCCGGACTACTTCGAACTTCATGATCTCCTTTTTGACCAACTCTTGTACTTAGCCATCCTATTATCTTTTGCCTCGTAGTCGCCTAAAATCTGATTAACTACCAGCTGGAAGTCACTATACACCATTAGCTCGGTAGCCTTTATGTAGAGTGCTGATTTTAAGCCTGCTAACAGTGCTTCATACTCTGCCTTGTTGTTGGATGCTAGGAAGCCAACGTTGACTGCCTATTCAATTGTTAGGCCATCCAGTGAGATGAGGACTATGCCAAGTCCTGCACCGTGCCTGTTGGATGCTCCATCCATGAAGAGTTTTCACATCTCTCCGACGAATAGCTTCCAGCAAGTAGAGGGATCGGATGATATCTTAGGATCATGGGTGTTGCTGATGTTTTCTTCCAGGTCAATGTCCGCTGTTTGGGTTTGATCTTCACTATCTGACTGCCTCAAGTCTTTACTTTTTGATAATCGCTAGGAATAGTATGGTATGTTCCTTTCTTCCTGTCCTCAAACCTGTATGGCTAGCCATGTAGCTGGGCATCCTATATTGGGTGCTGCGCAGTTCCCCCGACACTTTTCCCCCTCGCTTCGGTTACGTCGGTCAAATTGATTGGGCAAACATAATGACTTCCTGGTGTGAACTCAGTCACAAAGTCTACTAAAACTTGGGCTTTTATTGCGGCTCCTAGTTGAAAATTGATATTGAACTGTCCCAACTCCACTGCCCATTTCAAGATTCGTCCAGAAAAATCCGCCCTCTCAAATAAGGCCTTTAAGGGGAAAGTTGTTAGGACAATCACGGTGTGGGTATGGAAATAGTGTGACAACTTTCTCGAGGCTATCATCAAAGCTAAGCCCAGCTTTTCCAACGGCAGGTACCTTGTTTCAGCGCCCAGCAAGGTCTTGCTAACATAAAAGATAGGCAGGTATTGGATTCCTTCCGCTCTGACCAACAGTGCGTTGACTGCATGCTGTGAAACTGCTAAGTACAAAAAGAGCTCTTCTCCTGCTACCGGGGTTACTAATAACGGAGGAGAGGTCATGTAATCTTTCAGGCTTTCTAGGGCGCGGTCACACTCATCATCCCATTCAAATTTGGCCTTCAATGCCTGGAAGAATGGTCGACATCTGTCTGACGACTGACTTTTGAACTGGTTGAGCGCGGCTGCTAGGCCAGTGAGATGTTGTACTTCTTTGACTGTGTTGGGCCTCTCAAGATCTTGGATGGCATTGATCTGAGAGGGATCAGCTTCTATATCCCGGTTGGTCACTAGAAAGCCCAGGAATTTGCCAAACCCTACGCCGAATGCGCACTTTGATGCGTTTAGATGCAACTTGTGGGACTTCAAAATTTGAAATATTTCATCTAGGTCCCTGAGATGGTCCTTCTCATCTTTGCTTTTGACCACCATGTCATCTATGTAAGCCTTCATTGTTCTGCCTAACAATGGTTCAAACATTTTAGTGACCACTCGTTGGAATGTAGCCCCTGCGTTTTTCAGGCCAAAGGGCGTGACCTTGTAACAGTATAGTCCTCTGGGTGTTGTAAATGACGTGACCTCCTAGTCTGGTTCGTTCATAGCGATCTGATGGTAACCTCGATACGCATTCAGAAAGCTAAGTCGGATATACCCTATTATTATGTTCACCAATTGGTATATCCGTGGCAGGGGAAAATTATCTTTTGGGCATGCCTTGTTGACTGTTTTGTAGTCCACACAAACGCGCCATTTTCCGTTCTTTTTTGGCACTACTACAGTGTTGGAGATCCAACTGGGATAGTGCACTTCTTTGATGGCTCCTGCCTCCATCAAGTTTTCTATTTCTTCTGCCACTATCTCTGCGTGGTGGAGTGCCAATCAACGAGTCTGCTAAATAACTAGTCTAGCAGTTGGGTGGATATTAAGTTGATGGCAGATGAAATTTGGGTCAATGCCAGGCATGTCATATGGTGTCCAGGAAAACACTTCGATGTCAGAGGTCAAGAATTCCATGACCTCTATTCTCTCAGTGCTGCACAAAGACGAGCCAAACAAAAAGAACTTTTATGGGTTCTTTTCATCTATCCTTACCTCAACCAAGTCTTTCACTGCCTTCTATTCTGCTACTTTGCCAACATCTGCAAACAGTTCGTTGTTTTCTGGCTCCTCTACCATCTGTACAAACCCTTTTGCAGCACGACATCCGTTTACCATGATGAAACACTATTTCGACATGATTTGGTCTCCTAAGACTTCTTCAATCACTCCGGTTTCGTTGGAGAACCGTAATGCCTGATGGTAGGTTAATGCCACCGATTGCATGGCGTGCAACCATGCTCTTCCCAAGATTATGTTGTAAGTGGAAGGGACCTTCAATACCCAAAACTCCACCTGTTTTGTCATTGTTCCTGCCTTGACTAGTAGAATTATCTTGCCCACTGGCCATTCTGGCATCGAGTTGAAACCGACCAAGGGAGATGTCGTAGGCGCCAAGTCTTTGCCCTCTAATTTTAGCTGCTTGAAGGTCTTGTAATACATTATCTCGCATGAGCTTCCTTGGTCAGATGTCAAAATTCTTGACTCGCAAAGTGACCACTAGTGCATCATTGTGAGGACAATATAGCCTTGTTAGATCCCTATCAGAGAAGGAGATGACGTTCGTTGCCTCTGTTTTTCCCCTCTTGACGGTGGGTTGTGCACTTAGCACCTCCCTCAAGTGCTCAACCTTTTCTAACATCTCTCTAATCTCACATACCCGCTCAGGTTCTACAATTCCATGTATAACGTTGATTATGCCTTAAGGTGGGCCGTCGACCGACATCCCGCTCGGCCTGCTGTGGTCCTGGGGGGCTAGCTGTGTTCCCCCTTCTGTATACTGGTCCAGGTGACGGGCGGCCACCAACTCCTCCAGATGTTGCCTCAATGGTGTGCAATTTTCAATTCGATGCCCCTTTTCATCATGGAAGGTGCAACGGTACCTTTCATCGTAACCTCTTTACGCTTCTCCCAACTTGGCTGGCCGCCAAACGAAGGGTTCATCGCGCATCTCGCTAAGAATCCGGTAGATAGGTTTGTTGAATACCATGGTAATGGCAGTACAGACTCTCAACTTCCTTGTTTGGGGGTCCTCTCTGTTGGCTCGTCGACCTTGCCCATTCTTGCTTGGTTGTTCTACTGTGTTAACTTTTGTTGTAGTCTTTTTATCCGGCATCGCTGTTGTACTAGATTTTGCTTTGGCATGGTTGCTATCTTCTTCTACCCGGATATGTTGATGCACTCTCTCCATTAGGGACTCTATCGTGAGGGGCAGCGTCATCATTATTGAATCCCTCAACTTGTTACCGACTGGTAAACCTCGTTTATACTGTGCGATGGCGAGGTTCGTAGGGTAATCCCTAATCTGGTTGAAAGTCTCCCAATATCGACTATTGTAAGACCTCAATGTTTCATTCTCGCCCATGTCAATGGAGAGTAGCTAGTCTATCTCCACTGTTGTCTTGGTATTAGTTCTGAATCTAGTCACAAACGCTTTTGCCAACTGCCCCCATGAGGCTATGCTGCCTTCTAGTAGCCTTTCGAACCATGTTAGACCCAGGTCGCCAAGGCTGGAAGGAAACAGGATACACATTAGAGCCTCATTTCGCCAGTATACCGCCATAACCTGGCGAAAGTAGCTTAAGTGCATGTAGGAGTCTGACTTCTCCTCATAAGTGGTGAATTTGGGCTGGTGGAAACTTGAGGGTAATGGTGCATTCTCAATTGCCAAAACGAACGACGAGCTCTGTAACCTTGCTAGTACTTTATCTGCTAGTTCGTACGCAAGACGCAACATTGGCATCCCTACCTCAACAGTCCTATGTGTCCTAGGAGCCAATCGTTGTAGGGCTGAAACCCTATGAGGGTCGCGAGCTTTGGTGTCCTCCTTCCATCGGGCCCTCTCCTCTAGTACTGTTCGCAGGTCTGCCGACCTAGGCAACTCTATGTGCCTGGATGTCGTTTGGTGCGTGTGTAAGGGCCGATAGTTGCTTCCTTCGGTATACAACCTTTCAGTCCTCATTCTCTCAGACCTGGAGTAACGAGTCCTGGTGGTCCTTGATTGAGTGTCACCTATTCTAAGGCTCTCACTTTCTGCTTGTGATGGTGTGACTTGTCTGTCACGATCTTCCAAGTGGTAAGAGAGCATGTTGTCTTTGCACCCCTCTTCCGTCGCCACCCCTTTTTTCCTTTATCTGGCGCTTCATAGTCTCCATGTCGGTCACCATCTTCCTTATTAATTCGTCTTGCTCCCTCACACGATCCTCCAGAACTTGAGGATCCAACCTCTGCCTCTGCCTCTGCCTTTCAAGCCTTAAGAGCGGCAGGGACTGGTGCCCTGTCTCTCCCGTGTGTCCCTCCGGGAGTTTCGTCGCTGGGGTTCTAATTCTGCTATGGGTGGGATAAAAGGTAAACCTTCGCACCTCCCTCCCCCCTTTGGGGTTTGCCCATCAATAGCAGATTGCGGCAAATCTTCATTGTGCGCCATTAGTTTCAACTAAAGAGGAAAACTCGATCAAAAGGTTTTGTTCTTTATGCTTTCCCACAGATGGCGCCTATTGTACGAGGACGAAATAATCTTCTCGTATACTCCTGTTGATCAAGTTTACACTCCTCCAAACGTTGTCGCTTTGCTTCCTGAAAACACAAACGTAAGCTAGCCGGCGGGTGTGTGCCGGATACCTCTCTGATGCCTAAGTCAGCAAATAGACAATAGACAAAAAGCTCCATGTTTTAGACAGTAAAAATTGTGATACCTGTCCATAGGTCCTATTATGAGCTTTTATAGTTTTTTCCTGGCACAGTCCTAGTAGGACTTCGACTCTCTTTAGTAGAGTCCTCTTAGGAATCACAAAAATAATGCTTATCTTTTTACACCCTTCTCACTGCTTAACCAAGTGAGATGGTCCTACCACGGTCTGGTAGCAAAACAACCGAGCTAACACTGCCACGCCTTACAGCAAATTTAACGCGCTCACTTAGCTCGGTTCTACCTTGTCCTGTCATCCAGCTCAGTTCTCTTCCACCTATATCTCGATTCAGAGCACGAAAACCAAGCTACTGGCACACAGCCTTAGCCAAACAGACGGGATCAAGGATCGGGCTATGCAAGCCATTACCTCGACCCATAGGTTGGTGCATTTCCCATCTGGTCTTAGCTCGGCCCATGTTCAAACATAAATTACCCTCTCAATTGCCCCTTAATTCCATCTACAACGCGTGATTTGGGATTATTCTTCACCAGCTGAGCTAAAACATCCAAGCCAACCAAACTAAAATAAGTAATTCCACCGAGATTAAAATATTCAACCCCACCGAGCTGAGTTAGCTCAGTCTTCAGTTCTGTACCTGCTACAACCCGTCGTTTCACGTACCTGACATTATGTCCTATCTGTGACACGTGGCACATGTCTATTGATTCTTCAAACTGCAGCAGGCGTCCCACGTTTATCGAAAAACGTTTGAAAAGTCCCGCCGTTTTTGTACCCATTCAAAACCCATTTTCTGAATCACACCCTCACTGTTCATCTTCTTCCCTTCTGTGCTTCTGAGACCTGCTCCTGCTTCTGTGCTCCAATCCCTTTCCCTTTACTTGCTCTCTTGTTGGCTGGGTTTTGTTCTTACGCTTAAAACTCGTAAGTTGTTCAGCACCTCTTTCTAATGTTCTTTTGTACTCATTTCTACACTTTCATTTTTTAATGCCACTCCTACATCATTCTATATGGTACGGGTATGAGTGCGGAACTTTGTGTATGCATAGCATTTTTCTTTGTGAAACCATCATTCTTCTTCTATCTGAGCAGCTATAGCTCTTGACACTCAGAACATACCATTTCACTTTATTAACTTCCATTACAGTGTTATTGAAAATGCTAATAGCGATTTACGTTTTGGAACACACATTAAAAAAATAGTACACTTTGTTCCAAAATGGAGAATTTAGCAATCAAAAGCAATCCCAAAATTTTCCTTTATATTTTCTTAAAAGTTTCCCAAGAGATGAAATATATATATATATATATAATGAACTAAAATCTTGAGAGAATGGAGTTTTTGCATAACCAAATATAAAACAAATGGGCCATGATGCTTCTAGAATTGCGTTTTTACATGATTAATTTGTAACTATTTTATTCGATGGCCAGCTAATAAAATATACTCTCTTTGTCCTATTTTGTTTATTCACCTTTCCCTTTTAGTCTGTACCAAAATATTTGTCCACTTTCTATTTTGGAATACTAAATTTTGTTAGATTTTCAAAATTATCCGCTATAAATTATTGTAAACACATTTTAAAATTCCAGTAGAAGGGCAATAGTGGAAAAAATATTTCAAATTTTAAATTAAAAAGTAATGATTGCATTTTAAGTTGGGTTTTCTATAATAGACAAACAAATTGGAATGGAGTAATTGGTATTATATTTAGTAGTCTCTTAAATACTAATAGTGTGATTTATAAGACCATACCTGCATCATATTTTAGAGCATGTGGTATACCTCGTTTTCATTCTCATTTCTTACATTGGAATGATACACATTCCAAGTAAGATGCTTCCATTATATTTTCTAATTTTAGTTTTTGAAAAGGGAAACACACACAAAAGCAATGAGCCTAGGTATGAAAATGAAACCTTTCTCAAACCCGAGAGGGATAGGGGTAACTAGGTCACCAAGTTACCTCTTTGCCCTTGCTTGGTGTAACAATGTTTGTTACTTGGAGAATTTTGACTAGGCAGTTTTGGGTCACTTGTAACACTTAAAATATTTTCCCATGAGAGTGACCTTCTATTCTCCTCTCACAAACTTGAAGGGCCTACGACATTATCTTCACATTTGATGATGCACAGACAATTATTGAGGAACATGTTAGGTTCTTGGTTGATGGATCATATATCAAGTTCCCACCTTCTCTCTTCGCTTTTTAGCTGCAAAACCTTAGGATGCCTAACAAATGGTGGCTTTAACAGGTTGCAGCAATGAGGTGTGTCGATGGACACATGGTGGGCCTCCATGAGCCTACCTGAAAGTGCAAAAAGCGCACGAGCAACTGAAGAAAGTAATTTTGCTTTTAGGGGAATCAGATGAACGGATTGCTGTTTGTTTGGAGAAATTGGAAATGGCAAGAATTAGCATGTTTCCCTTCTGGATTCTGCTTTCATAATGGATAGGTTTTCATTCAAACAGCTCAACCACCAGAACAGAGCTTCTTGTGAGTTGGACTTTTGGGAAATTTGCCGCCAATTTGAGAAAGGCCTAATCTAATTACTGAATTTTGAGGGTGTCAAAGATGATCATCCGGGAATTATTTTTAAATTTCTGAATTCTCTCTAGATTGTTTCGATACTTGCTGTGTTGCCGTGTAGTAAAAGTTCATCTATTGTAATTTTTTATTTTGGGGAACAAATATATTGTATATTTATTGACATTAGCTGCCATTACATGATTAATGATATACTTCATGTGATGAATGCAAAAGTTGTACCCAAGAATTGTTGTCCACTTTCTCCATCCCCCTCTATCAAAATGATCAATCAAAATGATCAAAAGGGAAGGTGAGCTTGCTTTTTATTCCCATGTTTGATCAAGGATTAGCCCATTTCAACTTATAGCAAGTATTATCAGAGAGAGGAAACCTCGCTACAGGTTCGCTTTGGTAATCTTATCACTCTTATTATATCTATTAAGACAATTTAGGAATGACTAAATTCTTGATGTGATATGCAATACGTATATTGAAAATAAAGTAAAAGAAAATTGATTGAGAAGATTTCTTGGCTAGTACAATGATGAACTACACAATTGAACTTTGGAACTGAACTAGTGTAGTTTATCATTTTTATTAACCCAAGGCCAAGGGTTTGGTTTAGTGGGAAGAGAAAATAATTAAATGGCTTACCATTTAAAAGATTGTAAGTTCAAATCTCATAAAGGCTAAACATTCTGATCCTTGGAGCTACTTGAGATTTACCGGGTCGTTAATTTCAGGACTCTAGGATTAGTCGTGATGCGCATAAGCTAGTCCGAACATTCGGTTATCAAAAAAAAAAAAAAAAAAAAAAGGAAGAAATATTATCAATTTAAGAAGTCCCTTTTTTTTGTACTTTTTATGTATTTTAAGTCTTGTAAAAATATGTGTCAAATTTTTTTACTTTTGTTTTTAGTAAGTCTTTTAAAAAATATGTCAACTTTTTTTACTTTTAAAATTCTTCTAATTAGAACAATTTAAAAGCAAAAATCCTTCCTCTTTTATATATATATATATATATACTATGGAATAGTAGTCAACAACAAAAAAAAAAATTTGCTTACAAGGCAATTACAAAACCCCACAACCATATTGAGAATTTTTATATATAAAACTCATGTATAATAATGTGATAGTAGTATTTTTAAAGGAAAATTAGTTTCAAGGTCCCTCTCTCATTTTTTATAATAGAAGAGATTCACAATATTTTTTAATGATGTTTAATATCCCTTTCCATTTATCATAGAGAAATTTAACTCTCTCAAATCAAACTCATTTCTCTCTCTTTACCTTCTCTATTTCATCTCTCTCTCTCTCTCTCTCTCTCTCTCTCTCTCTATCTAAATCCTAACCTCACTCCACTCCCTTCAATGGTCACCGCCGTCGCCTCTGCATCCACCACCGTGAGACTGGGTGACCGCAATCGACAACTCAGACATGATCGTCTCATCCTCTCTCTAAATCCCAACCTCACTTCACTCCCTTCAATGGTCATCGCCGTCGCCTCTGCCTCTACCGTCGTGAGACTGGGTGACCGCAATCGACAACTCGGACATGATCGTCTCATCCTCTCACGACAAATCCCTTATAGTCTGGCACCTCACCAAGGAAGACAAAGTCTACGGCCTTCATCGCTGCCGACTCACCGGCCACTCTCACTTCGTCGAAGATGTCGTCCTCTCTTCTGATGGCTAGTTTGCTCTTTCCAGCAGCTGGGATCAGACTGTTGTTTTCTCTGAGATTATGAATCCAAATGAACGGTGAGATCAACTTCAATACATGTGGGGGTTAAGATTTTTGGGCATAACAAAAATTAAGATGGATAGTGCAAGATAGATTTGTGAAAGTTCCTGGTATGATTTAGTTTTTTATTTTTTTAATCTGCAAAAGTTTGATATATTTTGGTTTTAATTCTACTAAATATTGTGCTGCAATGAATAAATTTAGCTACATGGCCTATCAACTGAAATTGATCTCTTGCTAGCTAGTGAATGAGGCATCACTTGCAAAACGAGATTTAAGTATTGTCGTAAATGTAAATTTCCTTTATTTATTTCTCTCCTACCAATTCTTAATTGAAATTACTCCAGCTGTCACAACCCGAACCCGCCCCTATGGGTTAAGGACATAACCGGCCAGTAATCCTGAGATTACCTACGGCCTCAAACCAAAAATAGACATAACTCGACAGAGTAAAGGGGCCAAACGAAAGCAATAATAAAAAACTTTGTCGATAGAGTCGTGCTTATATGCACTACAAAACAAACCACTTACATATACGTTAATAACCCACATCAAAAATACAATACAAAAAAAAATTCTTTATAGACAGGATCATTCAAACTGAGTCAACCCATAACAGAATATATACAAATATACACAAAGTCCTTGCCAACAAGACAAACTATAAATACATAACAAAATGGCAAGGATGGGTCTCGTACGTGAGACATAAGACTGACTCTCCAAAACTCATGTTGTTCCTGGCAGATTTCACTGGGGCTGGGTTTGGACTTCCCTCGGCTCACCTACAAACACATGAATGAGCGTGAGCGATAGCCCAGTGAATAATATCGAATACATAAGTTACATAAGCAATATAAAGAACAACATGCTCCGAACGGCCTTGGGCCCAATGCATATTTCTGCTTAACATATGTACAATTATACAAAATTCAGATCAAATGACTGTAGTTCCAACATATTGGCCTTTGGCCCAATCAGATTTCCATTCATGTCAAAACGGCCTTCGGCCCATTCATTTATGTCAAAACGGCCTTCGGCCCATACATTTGTGTCAAAACGACCTTAGGTCCATTCATTTATGTCAAAACGGCCTTCGGCCCACTCATTCATGTCAAAACGACCTTTGGTCCTTTCATTTCTATCAAAACGACCTTCGGTCCATTCATTTCTATCAAAACAACCTTCGGTCCATTCATTTTTATCAAAACGACCTTTGGTTCATTCATTTCTATCATGTCAAACTTTTGTCCACAATCCCAATTAGCAACTCATAAAGCTTATAAGGGAAATAACAATTGGACATTGACAAGCTTTCAAATATCGATATTACTCACAGTGATCGGCTTGTGGATTCGCCCTGGAGCTTGACCCTACACATTCCACAAACACAAAAGGGTCATTATCAATTCAACCCATTCTTTAATTCACATATTTCTCTTTAGGCTTTATTCTTATCTCATTAACTCATTTACAATGCTTAACACATGCCTAAGAGTGCTTACAAGTGAAAGAGAATGGAAAACAAAACACAGAACGAGCATATAAAATTTCAAAGAACAGGGTCCCCGCTCGAGCGTCAACTTCCCCGCTCGAGTGGACCCTTAAGGCCTGCAAAAATACTGGTTACTTCAAAATTAAGCTCAAGCGTGAGTTAAGGCGCTCGAGCGGAAGGCCTGTTTACAAAAACTCCCCACTCGAGCGTGAGATATCCCGCTCGAGCGTAAATCCAACTCTACAAAAAGTGTTGGGAGCACGATTTCTCCGCTCGAGCGGCCCTTCCCCCGCTCGAGCGGAAGTCAAAATTCTGGAAATTCCAGGTTGTGTTCTCGAGCTCCAAATCGATTTTCCAGCTACATTACTTGCATGCAATGGCTCAAATCTCAAATATAATCATACTAACATGGCACCAATGCAAGATTATAACATTATGAAGCTCAATCTCTTGATTTATCTACATGCATGTCCCAAAATATGTCAAACCCAACACCAACATAGCAAACTCATGTATTCAAGCTCATATCTTCTCAAATTGTACATGCATGTGATGAATTAGCCACATTCTCAACTTAGATAACACAAATGGTGATCAAAACATGAGTTTCCTTTAACATTTCACATGGATTATACACATTTGTGTTCAAACATGCAATTTCAAAGTAAGTCTTTACATGCATGCACATATTAAGCTTCAATTCAACAAATCCAACACAATTTCATTTCAATCTCACTCTTGATCACCAAATTAGCTTGAACACACACAAAATTACAAACTATAATCCAAGAATTACTCACCTAAAAGTTATAATCTTCTAAGCTCTAGTCAATTCTTGAGCTAAATCTTCAAATTCCAAAGATTGGGCCAACAATTACACAATTCTCTCCTCCCCCGTCTCTACAGCCGGCTCTCTCTATGTTTTTGAGTCCCAAGTTCAGTCACATGAGGTGAATAAGAGAGAGTAGGGAGTATAGAGACTTACAACAAAACCCACTAAGGCCAAATAATATTAATAAAGTAATTGGGCTCTAATTTATCAATTAAATTGACTTAATCTGACCTGAATCAATTTTTCAATTAAATTTCACCGTAGGCTCTAAAAATTACGCTAATCACAATGGCGTAATTAATTTCGGGTTCTGTGGCCGATAAGGCCTTCAATTTAATTTCCAAAGCAGATTATTCAAACAGATATTCCTACGGCGAACAGATAAAACTTCAAAATCACATATTTTCATATAATGGCACATAAAATCATGCTAAACACATAATCATACTCAAATTAAGGACCAATTAGCATACTACGGAACAGGGGTATCACACCAGCTAAGAAAATAAACTAGACCAATTTTAAACATTAATTTAAAATTGGAAGATCAAGGATGCTTTTACTTCAAGTTTTGCTCATCTCCTAGGCAAAAAATAAGTTGTAAACAATGAAAAAAAGACATCTAGGGATGATCAAACATGAAATCAATGAGAGAGAGAGAGTTTGAACTCATTTCCTAGTTCCTAGGTCAACAGTTGAATTAATTGATCAAAAATCCAAATGAATGATCTGAGAGGAAGAAGAAGCATAAGGCACAAAAAAACATGTCTTAGGAATGCAGAAACAAAGCAACTCCAAGCCCTCAAAATGCATTCCTGGAGGCTTTGTTCTTTCACTGTTATGTCCTCTTCTCTTTATTACCCTCCTGACAATCATAACCTTCAACCAGAGAGAGATTGAGGTTTATGATTTTCAACCAGAGAAAGATTGTGAGGGGGGATTTCTTTGGGTTGGAGAGGGGGAATTTTCTTTGGGTTTTTGTGAATTTTTGTGAATTTCTCTAGGTTGAAAAGGAATTTTCTCTGAATTTTTGTGAATTTCTCTAGGTTGAAGTGAATTTCTTTGGAAAGTCTACAGAAATTTTGGTAAGATTTTCTCTGTGAAGTCGAATTTGAATTTTCACTAGATCAATTTGAGGGACCTTAGGCATTATTAAAATATTGAATGTCTTTTACGTTATAAAATTTTAATATCAGGGACCTTAAATAAAAAAAATAAAAAAAATAAAAAAAAAACCTATTCTTAAAGGATCTTGTTAATAAATGTCCCAAAGACACTTATTAATAAGGTTGAAACAGTTATAAATTATTTATAAGTGTGCCGCATAAAGAATGGATAATTATTTTAAACTTTGTGAATTAATGCCCATTAACAAAATTTATTTTTAAAATTATGGGTCTTAATTGTCTATACAAAAATTTTGAGTCCGGATCGTCTGTCGTGGTTCCCTGCAGCGGTCCAAAACCACGTTGTTTTGGAATTTTTTTTTTTTTTTTTTTCCTCTTTTGCTTTCTCTCTCATTTGCTGAGAACCTAATCCTCAAAACAGAAAAGAGACGAACCGACCTTTGTGTTTGATTTCATCTTGGGTTTGATTTCTCAGGTGTTTAGCCAATACTCTTCATCACAAATCAAAGCAAAGGTCTCTGTCTTTACTTCCATTTCTGTTTCTTGCTTCTTGATTCTTGGTTGTCTTTATATTCTCACACCCTTTTCATCTTTATATGAAAGAGAGATTATATGATTAGGGAATAACCTTAAACCCCTTCAAATCCAACCTTGTTTTGTAGATTCATTCAAATATAAATATATATATATATATATATAGGGAGAGAGAGAGAGAGGAAGAGGGGGAAATAGAGGAGAGAGATGATGTGTGGGAAAAAGGATGAACAAGGGGAATGTTCTCAAAGTATCCAAAACAACATACAAAGCTACCAACAAGGCTCTGATCGAAGATTTCGGATCTTAACTAACTCGCAATCGACGACGATGAAGCCCCTTTGGTTTTGATCACTTCGGATGACAATGTTCGGTGCATGATCAATGAGTACGATAAGCTTGAATCGCTCGATAAGCCCTCATGGATCTGGATTTTTGTTTGTAATTAATGAATTGGTATGTTTTTAGACATGAAAACTGTATTGAAAATCAAACAAAACAAACCCACAACCACTATGATTTCTTTCCATGGAGAGAGAGAGAGAGGGGAAGAGATTGAGGAACTTCATGGATCTAGAGCATTTGCCCAATATGGCTTGTTGACAAATTTCAAGTCTCTGGTTTCATGGATCAAAGGGCTTGTTAACAGATGTGATTCAAAGGGCCATCGTTGTCGTTCTCTCATTGCGCCTTTGTCGCTAGCACTGGGAGGGGGCCGTGACCGTGACCGTTGCCGTTGTCTCTGATTGGAGAGCTAAGAGAGAAGAAAAAGAGACTCAAAAGCAAAAGAGGGAAAAGGAAAAAAAAATGGAAGAAGAGAGAAAAGGTCCAAAACGACGTCGTTTTAGACTGCCGCAGGAGGCGTCGCAAGAAACCATGGCAGACGATCTGAACTCCAAAAATTATACTCTAGTTTAAATTGCATATTCTAGAATAGAAATCTACCCAATCAAATAGTAATAAGGCCCCGTTTATCAAAAATATATTAGGATGCTATTACCGCTACACTCTGAAATTCCAAATACAACTTTAAATCACAATATGTAGAATTAGAATCCTATCATAACCTATATTAAATTAATACCCACTAAGTTATACCCACTAAGTTATATGAAAGATGCTCATTTATGTCTTTTTCAACCAAATTAATCACATTTAGCCAAGTGGGTATTCCAAACCAATGACATGTAAAATTAAAGCTACAAAGAGAGAATCTTATTATATCACTTCCAGATTTTGTATTAAATTCACATTTTTCACATTCAGTGGTCCAGATTACATGTCAAAAGAGTAATCTCATAGCCTATATAAACTCCCCTGACAAGCATTTCTTGGTATGAACATAATTTGATATGTATGTTCTGCCTTCAAATTGTCTTTGTTGAGGCTTTTGTGGAAGGCTATTGGAGCTCTCTATTTGTCACGACCCGCTCCCCGTATTCAAGATTTAAGCATCGTGATGGCTAGTAACTAAGATTACCTCCAGCCAATTCTTAAACAAATTAATAAACGCGAGCGGAAGAAATATGTAAATGAGGGTACCAAAATAATCATCGGAGCTTCTATTTTTATTACAAAATTATACTGACCAAAAAGGCCGATATTTATATGTGAATAATGCTTGAGACTCCCTTTTGGGGGTCACCCCCTCACCCCCCTTTGCCACATGACGGGTGGTGATTGGAGGAGCAGGAAAAAAAAGAAAAAGAAAAAGAAAATGTAACCAATGAGAGAGGGATGGGGTCAAAGGGGGTGGGAGGAAAAGGGGGGATGAATCATTATTGTTTATATATAAGCACATCGATAAAAGTGTTGTGTGTGTCTATTTCGCAGCCTTGCATCTAAGACTTTCCAAAAGTTATTTCTGAATTGCATTGTTTCCTGAAAATTGGTAAACAGCTAGAAGCACATGGCAGAGTGAGAAATATTATACCAAGAGTATAAGAGACACGAAATAACCATGGATAGTTAGTTAGGCAAAATATTTACATAACTCAATTTGGTGAATAAATCATTTGAGTAGCAGAAACTGAAATACAGAAATTATGTAAATATATAGCCATAACCACGGTATCGAACAGAACAGAATAAAACAGAGGTTATAGAAGTGACAGTCAGAACAGAGGTACGGATTCAAGAGGTGGCTTGTACGGATTCTAGAGGTGGCTCCCACAATAGTATAGCACTTAGCTCCGCATAGCACTTTGCTCCACACAGAACAGAGATCAATGGATCAGAGGGCCACAAAGTAACCAAACAGAGGCCAATGATTATTTAAGTCCCCAAGACGTGGGACTTCTATGGTGGTACTTAGAAAACATAATTGTTTATAAGGTCATCGCCAAATATTCTTTAAAATATAAACAAACATATCCATGGTTTCCTCTTAAGCAAATAGGGTTCAGAAAATAATCCATGTAACTGAAATCTTTATAAAACATAACTTTTATGAATATACTATTAAAACATAACTTGTATAAAATAGATTTTGGTAAGTCAAAACATATGTAAAATATATTATGGTAACTTAAGTTATAATATAACTCACATTAATTTTAATACATTACTCTTTTTTTTCACTACCAATAACCCTTCGTCTTCCACTATTTTTTTCCTTCTTCCTCTCTTTCTTTCTTTCCTTTCTCTCCTTTCTTTCTTCTTTCCTTTCCTTTCTTCTTTCTTTTCTTTCATGCAGGTTGATCACCTCCTTAAATAGGGAGGAGGAAGCCACAGCCGGTGAACACGTGGCAAATCAAAAATTTGCTTGAGATTTAATTCATAATTATATAGATTTATTTTTATCTTTAATAGATATTTAAGATAATTATCCTTTGATCCAATATTTTAATATAATTATATAAATTAATTAATTCCTAATTAAATTACACTCTATTGTGTACTAATAGAAAATTATTTATTTATTTTACTACTACACCCATTATTATTATTATTATTATTATTATTATTATTTTGACCCCTAAACTTTTAATAATTATATTGTTTTGCAAAATTACACATAATAATATATAATAAATTATATATTTTCCTAACTGAGATTAAATAATATTAGTATAAATTTTACAGAATAATTAAAAATCTGGGTTGTTACACTATTACTCCCACTCAGAAGGAAATGACGATACTCCACCGCTTCTAGTTCATGAATACCCTTGGCTATGCAAAATATGTGTGTATATATATATACAAAGAGAGAATGTGGTGGCTATACAGGCTAAGGGTGGCCATGAACTAGGAGATTGAGGTTACCTCGATCTTGAAGGGAGCTCTTATGGCCTTTCTAACAATTTAACCTGCTTTACGTATTCTGCACCCAAATTTTTGTCTCAATATACTTTCAGGCCCATGATATATATATTAAGAATATTAAAATATAATCATGCAACTAGAAGTATATTAAAATAGAGGGTTAGAGAGTCAAATATTACCTCGTGTCATGTTATATATATGTCATGGATTTGGACAGATAGGCTCAGTAGATAATCTATCAAGAATTGTTGATTTTGTTAATATTGTGCTTTCATTTGCATGTTGGCAAAACTGTTAATTAGTGATCCCTTCCAATAAGTAAAATCATTTTTATTTTGATTTTTCAAGGGATAACACAATCATATGTTTAGTGTTGATTAATTATTACATGATATATGTCGTTTAGTAGTTAATCAACGCCAAATATATAGTCATATTCGACTTTAAAAGTCACAGTGAATAGCTAGCACTGCTCTTTTCAATAATTACAATGCATCACCTTAGTATATATAAATGTCTTCACTTATATAAAACTTTTTTATTTTATACGATGGTATTTGATCCAAAACTTTCATTACTGTTGGATTATGTAAGAATTTCAACACAAAGAATCTCTATATGATTCAATAATTATGAGTGATTTAAGAGAACAAAAATTTAAAATTGAAGGTCCTGCCCCGATCGATGCAGGTGCCCTCACATTGCAAACACAATGGAATGCGATAAATTTATATCTTAATAATTATAATCTCTTATTAAGCTTTATTTTATTTTATTTTTCGAAAACGAAATAAAGAAAAAGAAACTTCACATACATCTAATGGTCTTGAGGCAAATGCATGTGATGTTTTTAACTTGATTTTATTAATTTAAATAGTATAAGACTCATCACTTTTATACTGTTTTTTAAAAACCAGTGTCACCGTGTAAAATATTATTTTAAAACCATCAAATAACTTCTTGAATAAAGTAGCATAAAAATATAAAGGGTTATTTATACGAAAATTTTCTAAATTATTGAGAAGTATCAGTTTGACCCCTAAACTGTAAAAGAGTACAAATGGACTCTCTAAACTATTGAGAGGTATTATTTTATCCCCTAAACTATAAAAGCATATAAATAGATCTCAAAACTGTAAAAACTTACGAATTGAACTTCTTAACGGAAGGGGTTAATAATTTAGGAGTCTATGTGCACATTTTTATAATTTATGAGACAAATCGATACTTTTCAATAATTTGGGAGGTCATTTGTACTTTTTTATAATATAAAAAATTAAAGCTATACTTTTCGATAGTTAAAAAGTTTTTCATATAAATAACCTAATTTAAGGTGCCTCATTTTAATAGATTATTTAAATCTCAAGTGGTACGATTTGGTTGCCTAATCCAATGATAATAACTTTTGAGGTATAAATTCCTATGGGGTGCTTGAGGGGCCAATCAACCCATTTGGACAATTTAAGTCATTTATTCTGTAAATTTTTAGTTTATATTATTTATAGAAAAAATTAAATCCATCTAATAATCATAATATTATCATTTTATCTCATTTGTTTATAAAAAAATAAACAAGCATATTTTTAAAAAATAAATTATCTATTTTTCAGAGACAAACACAAAAATATAAAAGATGATAAGATACTAAATTGACTTAATTTTTTTTTTTATAAATAATATACATAGAATATCTTACAAAATGAAATATTCACTACAACAAATAAGAGTTTTAGAGACCAAATGTTTTTATCTCTAAAAGTGAAAATTTTGTTGCAAAAGACATTTACGGACAAATTTCTATTGTCATGAGGACAATCGCTAAAAGGTCGTCCCAAAAAGTTCAAAATAAGGCTTTTAGCGATAAAATTTTGAAAATGTCATTAATAAATAAATTTTTAAGGACAAAATAATTTAAAGTCTCAAAATGGTTTATTTTTTTAGACAAAAAATTTGGTCCCCAAAAAAATAACAATTCGTCACTAATACCTATTTTTTGTTGCTAAAAATATAATAGCGACACTTTTCGCAATAAAAATATTTAATCTCTAAAAAATAATTTTATCCTTAAATTTGGCCAATAAAATCTTAATTTTTTTTTTAGTGATTGGGGTCATCAAAACAAAACAAGGGCGCTCAAAATCAATCAAATTCAACATGAGAGAAGTTTAGAACTACCACAGTAACTCTTCTATTCCTTGTTGTTGCCGACATATGCATTATAGCCACCCATTATTTATTTCCTTCTTTTTGGGTGGTCATAGTCAAAAGCAATACATATTGTGATGCACTTGTTTGAATTTCTCAACTAATTGTGTGAAATCAATAGTTTGAAAAGTTGATTTTAAGATAATGGTTGAATTATAAATTTAGATAATAAAAAAAAAATTATAAAGACAAAGAAAATATGAATAAAATTTGATATATATATATATTTTTTAATTTTTTTATCGAAATTCATAATGCAAATACAATTCAAGAGTCCAAATTTAACTCATGAGTCCAAACTATTATAATTTAATAAAAGTAAGTCTTGCTCATCAAAATTGATCAGGAGTTTAATTTGCCTCAGTAGTACGGGATTAGTTTCTTCTTGTATTTGCTTAAGGTCTTTTTCTTTCATTTAAGAGTTGTAATGTAATTATAATTTATGTTATAATTATTGATTCATTATACTTTATAATATTTCCATACATTGTAATCTACCCCCCTCCCTCCAAAAAAAAAAAAAAAATAGTAAGATGATTTTTTGATGAATTTAAATGGATCTAGTTTCTTGCGAGTTGAACAAAAGTCTGATCTTGTCCAGTTGGGCATATGGATTCCATCATAAGTTCACTATGATGATTTTAATAGTTGATCTTGTAGGTTTTTATATGTAAATTATCTAGTAATAAAAATTCAAATTGAAAATGCAGGATTTAATCAAATTTGTCCTTAAAAGAAATAGACAAACACTGTTTTGAAAATAGCTATCTACTTTTTTGGACGCAACTATAATGAAATTGTGTTTACTACGATCATATCAATATAGAGGTGGGCATTGTGTTGTATTGTGTCGTGTTTGTGTCGTATTATCTCGAGTTTGTTTCAGAATTATTTCAATACTAACCCGATCTATTTATTATTTTATGTTATCGTGTCGTGTCATTTCGGTCTATGTCCAATTCGTGTCATGTTAACGTGTTATGTAAAAAAAAATTCACTATTAACTAAAAATATTAAATGTATAAAAAAAATTAAAAATTCCTGTGCTAGTTAAATTTAATGAAACTAATCTCTATTAAATAAAATTATTTATAAAAATATTTGATTTCAACTTAATTTTATTTTCTTAATTTATAACAATTATATTTTATTACTATATTTTTTTACTAGATTAACTCAAAAAAAAAAAAATAGACAAAAAATACATTACGTTCAATTAAATACAAAAGCAAAACCTATATTAAAAGTTTAAAATTGCATTTCATATACTTTTTAATAAATTGAATGCAATTACGTAGAAGATTAAAAAAATATCATGATACTCTTTAGTATAAATAATATTGAAGTTAATTCTTCATTAGACGGGTTATTCATATCAATTTCGTGTTATACAAATTTGACACTCGGCTTGTTTAATATTCTTGTTATCAGGTCGTGTCACATACTTGTTCGCATTAGAAAATCATCAAATCTAACATGCTAATTTCGTGTACGGTTCGAGTCGTGTAGCAAATTTCCACCCCTATATCGATATGATTTTTTCTTGAATAATCTACATAAAGACTTACAAAATCAACAACTCCAACGAAGTTATGTGTTTACTGCGATTATCATATTAATATCATTTTTTCCTCAATAATCTACACAAAAACTTACAAATTTTTTTCCTCAAATAATTTACACAAAGACTTACAAAATGAACAATTTAAATTATCAAAATGAGACATATGATAAAGCAGTGAGCTCAATTGATCAAAACACACAAAACCTTTCTCCACAACTAGAGAGAAGAAGTTAGTTCAAATTGTAATTATCTAATCACCTCTCAGATTGTATCAATCTTTTTCCCTTAAGCTTGCAATTTTAAAAAGTTCTTACAAGGTTTTTTTTTTTTTTTTTTTTTTTTAAGTAATCTTATGTAAAATATAAAAAATTTATAAATTATTTTTACTTGTAAATGTGACAACTCGTTTTTGAAAATTGACTATTTTCATTGATTTTTTAATTTTTTTATAAAAAATATAAAAAATTAAAAAATAATATAATAATTTTTAATAACCTTTTAATTTTTAAAAATTTGATCCGCAACCTTCCACTCTTCAAATGTGTGGCAATAAAATTTATGCAAGAATTGCTTCTCATAATTGAGGTATAAAAAGTGAAAAGGGCACATTTTTACTAACGGAAATTTTTGCTGTTAACCATTCAGGAACCTAATTATCAAAAGTAATTCCATGGCATGTGTAGTTGAGAATTTTTCAAATGATTCTAGGATCTTCGTCCTGAGTAATTATTAGATAATTCTGAAGTATATGTAGTATTATTTTATTTTATGTTAAGAAGTTATAAAAAATAATTGATGTGTTGTGACTCATCACAGATAACTATTTCTCAGCTTTTGAGGCAAATACATGCTTTAATTTTTGAATTGTTAAATGATAAAGAAGAATAAGGGGCATAAAACTGAGTAGAATAAGACTGATATTTTTGGATTATCTTTTTCTGTTGATGTGACTAATATATTTGATTGACAAATAACTATATATATTTAAGTTTATCTTAGAAAAAATAAATTTAAAATTGTTGAAAATCATGTGCTAAATACATATGATGTGACATGATGTGACCTAACATTGAAGGATACATGGTACACATAGTCTATTTACACTTGATTTAATCAAGAGGGATACGTGATCTTGAAAACTATGAAGGACACATGATCTTGGTGTGACCTAACCATAAAGTATACATAACTTGTTATATATGCCTATATAAAGATTCATACTCAACATGATGTAGACACACTAAAAATAAGTAAGTTCTCTCTATTTATTTATCTTGAGGCTACCATTTTGAAAGTCCAGAAATTTGGAACGTAGATAAATATTGAAAAACTTTAGTAACTTCTCAATTGACAGAGATATTCCAAACAAGACTCGCAATTCAATTATCTGATCCAAACTATTTTCATATCAGCTAATATGATTACCCGTTTCCTTCAAAAGTGATCCGGGCTTAAAGTGACTTCCCAATAACAAAATGAAAAAATTTACTTGTATAAATTATATTACATGATATCATATGGGTCTTTGGGAAGTGAGTTTTTATATAGATTTTTTTAGTTGTAGAATATTATTGGAGAAATTTTTTTTTTTTTTGTGTTTGGGAAGATAGTTGAGTTTTTTTATGATTGGATGTGATATTTGTGAGAGAAAAAGTGAAATGATTATGAGGTTTAATGTGATATTTTGTTTGAATTTATTTTTTTTAATTTTGTAAAAACTGTCTTTTAATAAAAAAAATCAAAAAAAACCCAAAAAAAATTATTGCCAAACCCCGCTAGTTAAAGTTGAAATTTCGAACCTCGTTAAGCACTCATTTTTATTTATTTTTTATTTTTTATTTTTTTACATACGAGGCTTGAGTTCCCTTTGTGACAATTTACGTATGCCTTGTTTGGATAACTTTTCTTTTATCATTTTTTTCCATGAGTTTTTTTTCCCAATTAATATTCAAATCTTTTACTATTTTATAGTGTGAATTTTGTTTTTGATTTTTTCTTTGAAAAATAAAATTTAAAAACTAATGAAAAGATCCATGGTTTTTTTTTAAGGTCCCTCGTATTAAGATTTTATAGCATAAAGAACATCTAATATTTTCATAATGTCTAAGGTCTCTCAAGTTGGTCCAAAGAAAATTGGTCCAGAGATAATTAGTTCAGAGAAAATTGGTCCAGAGAAAATTACTCCAGAGAAAATTCACGTCACAAAGAAAAATGGTCCATTCCAGAGAAAATTGGTCCATTCTTCTCCGGACTTTCCAGAGAAAATCTTCTGTTAAATCAATCGTTGTTTAGCTTCTATAGATTATAGAGTGGTGAGTAACAACAGTTGGAGAAACAGGATCATTTTAGCTTGAAAAGTAACAGAACAGTCAATGAAATTTCTCTGGAGAAACCTCCAGCAGGATCATATATATATAGGTTGCTATTTGTTGCTTATTCACTCAATGAAATGATTTTCTCTCTCTGCTTTGAACTGAAATTTCTCTGGATTGGTGAAGAGAAATTTTCTTGTTTGAACTGAAATTTCTCTGGGTTGGTCCAGAGAAATTCTCGGGTTTAAACTGAATTTTCTCTGGATTGGTCCAGAGAAATTCTATGGTTTGAACTAAAATTTCTCTAGGTTGATCTAGAGAAATTCTCCGGTTTGGATTGAAATAGTCCTTAATGTTGTCCAGAGAAATTTGGCAACCTCTTCTTTTCCAACTTTCTCTGGATTTCCAACAAGAGCAAAGGTTGCTTGAAGAAAGAGTTGCTATATTGTCTGGAGAAATTATAAGCATCAACAACTCTCACTTTCGTTAAACTCCATCCATCTACAAGATACAAGTCCCTACAAGAACAGTTCAGAAATAACAAGCTATTTTTTTAAAGCTCCATCAAAAAGTTCCACCTGAATAAGCAAAAGCAAATCCATGGTAGAATATTGGTTCAATATAATTCTTAGATTTCATCTCCTTGCTGATAATACAAAGAGATCCTACAAATTTTTATTGTAAAAACCCATCTTTTATTTGAAACACAAATATAAAATGCATCATGAAGAGGATGGTAATGATGCAATCTGAAGTGAAATTAAAAACCCAAATAATAAAATTCATTATGCAATGAAAGAAACTAAATAAATTAAAGATTAAACTATAAAATAAATATGAAAAATAAAAAAGTAGTAGAGATCTAATTCAGACTGACCTGCGAGAGTGCCTGAATCAGCAGCACACTTGAGCCCTTTCTTCTTCAGGATGAAACTAGTGCCTATGAACAAGCTCGAACCCACGGCTAGTATCAACCCTTTCGCATTGTCCGAAATCCCCATCTCTCTCTCTCTCTCTCTCTCTCAACACATAGCCTTGTGTGCATCAATTGAATCGTGCGCCAATCGATGACCGAGATGAGGACAAATCTAGATTTCCCGCCAAGAGAACTCGAACTGTTGAGCTTTTTTTAATCTTCCCTGCCTTCCAAGAACGAGTGTTAACAAAGAGTAAAATTTCTCTTATATATATTTAGGGACGTTAGACATTAAAAAATAATTTTGTGAATCTTTTCCATTACAAAAAATAGAAGAGAGATCCTAAATTAATTTTTCCAAAGATCCATGCAAATAGTTTGTAACTAGACACATATATTCCATAGTTTGTAACTAGACCCACATATATGTAACTAGACACATATACCAACAAGACACATTTCCACAATTTGTAACTATCAATCCAAAAATTGGAAGCCACATTTGACCCCACATAAAAGTTCAAGAAAAAATTATATAATGAAAGAAATTGAATTAAATTATTTTATTTTCCTTTCATTTATCTTTTTCTTGATAAATCAAAGATTTAAACACCACATAAAAGTTCAAGAAAAGTAGAAAATCAACATTCTATACACAGTTAAAAACATTTGTTTTCAATTTTTTTTTTTTTTTATAATAAATTTCTTTTAGCTTGTGTAAACTCGGGTTAACTTCACTTTATTAATTTCAATTTCATTTTTAAATGATTAGTTTTATCTATTTAGTCTCTAAAAATTTTAATTTGGCTGATGTGGTTCAATTGAAAACGTAGTTTGAATCAATAACCATAAAATCTTAATTTGGTGAACAAAAAAGATAATTTTAGAATTTAAACAACTTAAACCTTATAAGTTGTAGGGTAATGTAATTTAGCCTGTGTTTGGCAACTTAGGTTTTGGGTTTTTTTGACTATTTTAGTCACAAAAAATAAAATAGACTATTTTAGTCACAAAAAATAAAACATCACATCTAACCTATAATCATTACAATCTTTTCTCTAAAAAAAAAGGCCAAAAAAGTTAAAAAGTCCTTTCCAAATTAAGCTTTTTAGCCCAAGCTAAAATAGTCAAAAAATCAAAAAGCCAACCCACTTCCCAAACCAAGCTTTAGCCTCCGTTTGGCAAGAGCTAAACGGGGCTTTTTTGACTATTTTAGCCACAAAAAATAAAATAGGCTATTTTAGCCACAAAAAACAAAATATCACATCCAACCCATAATCATTACATTCTTCTCTCACAAAAAAAACTAAAAAAGCCAAAAAGCCAAAAAGCCCTTCCCAAACCAAACTTTTTAGCCCAGGCTAAAATAACCAAAAAAGCCAAAAAGCCAAAAAGCCAACCCACTTCCCAAACGGAGGCTAATATATAGGAGTGGTTTGAGATAGTGGTTTGAGATATTCTAAATAAGCCTCTGTTTGGCAACTTAGGTTTTGGGCTTTTTTGGCTATTTTAGTCACAAAAGACAAAATAGGCTATTTTAGCCACAAAAAATAAAACATCAAATAACCAAAAAAGCCAAAAAGCCAACCCACTTCCCAAACCAAGCCTAAGTGTACTTTTTAACTTTTTATAAAAAGATGTGTAGAAAAGTAGGGAGGAAAAGTTGATTGATGTGACTAAAAAAAAAATAAAAAAATAGACTTATTAGCGTGAGTAAGCTTCAAGGATAAATAGATGAAATTAATAATTTAAAGATATAATAGTTGACAAAAGAGGCCTAATTGACTAAAATGTATAGTTGACAAATGAGACCTAATTGTGGGATTAATCTTTTAAACTATTTTTTATCTCATGAACAATAAACACAAAACACACTGACGCAATTTTTTTTAAATGAAGAAAACAGTAATAAGAAGCTTCAATAAAATAAAATCACTAAACATTTTCCTTTTAACTGCATAGTATAAGCTTACCCTTAATAAATAAATAAATAAATAATAATCCCTCTAATTTTGACTTTATATGAAGAAAAAATTAATATAGCAAATAAAAAATAATCCCTCTAATTTTGACTTTATAGGAAGACAAAATTAATACAGCAACCTCCAAATGCGAAGAAGGTTGACTTTTTAAAAAAAAGGATTAATCAAAACATTTTTATTTTTATTTTTTTTAAAGAAGAATTTAGAATTTTAACTATCCAAAGATGTAGAAAGCTTGCTATGGCCTTTTAGCAAAACAAATTAACATTCTAATATCTACAAATACTCACCACCAAGATGCCTTTGCTTTCTAGAATTTATCTAAATTACTAGTCAAATTGATAAAATAAAGCCTATCTAAAACATTTTCTAAAGATTTTAGAGATGTAATTTTATTGTCTTAAATAAAAAATTCAACAAGAATAATGTTATAGTAATCAAATTTGAGTACTAAAATTTGTATCAATAATTAGTGAAAACATTACATGATATTTGATCACCATAGTATCGGTAAATCAACAAAGTTCTCTTAAAATGCAAGAGATGTATGTCAATTTATTCAAAAAAAAAAAAAAAAAAATAGCAATTTGCTATTGCAATTCAGATTAGCAAGCTCCAAACCCTCAACCTCTCACATTCTCTTATAAGATTCTAAAATGAAGAAAAAAAAATTTAAATATATATATATATATAAATATCATTGTGCTCTTTAAATTAGATGCACAATTGAAAAGCAACAAATGTAAACCAAATAAAAGCATTTTTTTTTTTCTTTTGGGGATTTCGCATATTCTCTTTTTTGGCAAATATGTTGTTTTGCTTTGGGATAATATAGATTTTTATAAGGGAATATGCTTTGTATAAAATATATGTAATTACATTGAAATTTTAATTATTTTGATTTTATATTATTCTCATATGAAGAACAATCATGCAAGTTGTTATTTGCATGACTTAAAACAATATCTTGCCTGACCCAATTTATGAATAGCGTCAAAATATATTAAAATATGATCAAATACCTAAGATTAAATATATTTTAGCCATTTTGATATGATTACTCTCTTAACAACACATACAAATTGTATTCGCTGTCTCATTACAATATCAGTTGTTATTTGCATGTTTAATTCAGAATTAGCACCAAAAAAATGTGAGAAATGTTGTAAAACACTTACAAGCCACCTATTTTTTGTAAATTATATATCTAAAAATATATAATTACATTAAAATTTTAATTATTTTAATACTATTCTCATTTTAACAGCACTTCCCATTCCTCATTTTGGTAACAAGCTAAACAAGTTAGCTTTTTTATTTTTAAACTTTTTTAGTCAAAAAAGTTAGCTTTTTTAGCTAAAAGAAGCTAGTTTTTTGTCAAAAAAGTCATCAAAAAAAATCAAAAAACTAAGGTGCTGTTTGATAACGCTTACGTTTTCAGTTTTCTGTTTATATTTACAAAAATTTAAAAAACTCAAATAAAAACTTGTTTGGTAAAATTTTTGATTTATAAATCAGTGGCTTCAGTTTATAAATTTGGCCAAATAATGAAAACACAAAAAATGTGTTTCCATTTTGAGTTTTTAGTTTTTTTTTTTTTTACCACCCAACACTAGCCACCACCCGCCACCATTTTCCACCACCGTCTTCCGCCACCACCACCCGCCACAATTTTCCACCACCACCCACCCCCCACTACCACCCGCCACCATTTTCCACCACCACCCACCCCCATCACCACTTGCCACCACCACTCACCACCCACCTGCCACCACCACCCACCTGCCATCCACCACCCGCCATTACCATCCACCGCCCACCGCCACCACCTACCACCTACCACCTACTTGCCATCACCACTCACCACCCACCTGCCACCACCATCCACCACCTGCCACCACCAGCCACCCACCACCACCAACCACCTGTCACCCACCCACCCGCCACCACCACCACACGCCACCCACCACCACCACCACCCACCCGCCACCTACCTACCACTACTACTCACCACCATCCACTCGCTACCATCTACCATCTGCCACCGTCACCCACCCACCCACCACCACTACCCGCCACCTACCCGCTTGCCACCACCACCCACCACCCGCTGCCGTCACCGCCACCACCACCACCACCCACCACCCGCCACTGTCACCCACCCAACCACCATCACCACCCACCACCCGCCACCGTTACTCACCCACCCACTACCACCACCTGCCACCTACCCGCCACCACCTTCTACCCACCACCACCCGCCATCCGCCACCCACCTACCACCACCACCACCACCACCATCCACTTGCTACCACCCACCACCTGCCACCGTCACCCACCCACCTGCTATCGTCACCCACCACCAGCTACCCACCACCCACTGTCACCACTTTCCACCACCGTCTTTCGCCGCCACTTGCCACCACTTGCCATTTTTCACTATTTTGTATATTTTTAAAATTTTTTAAATATTTTTTCAATTACCAAACGCGTTTGTAGTTTATATTTTTCTAAAAATAAACAAAAAATAAACAAAAACCAGTTTATAAAATTTTTGTAAATATAAACTGAAAACGTAAACGTTACCAAATACACCCTAAAAAGTCAATTTTTTACCGACTTCTTAAAACAGTCCCATATATCTCGCAACAATATATCTTTTGTTGTTTGCATGACTTAGGCCTAATTTGGGAATTTTGTTAAGTCAAAAATTAAATTTGAATCTATTTTAGATCACATCATTTTTAAAATTTTTTTTACATATTTAAAAAAAAAATCAAAAAATCAACTTTTAATTAGCTTTCCAAAACAACTCTTAATTTAGAAATAGTATCAAAATATATGAAAAATATTGTAAAACACTTACAAGCCACCTATTTTTGTAATATATATAAACAAACATAATATCTGAAAATATATAATTACGTTGAGAACTCTAATAATTATTTTTCAGGGAGATTTAAATCCTTTTTCAAGTATTTATATCCCAATTAATTCATAAGATATTTTTGTATTCTAATAAATTCTATTATTTGAATATTTGATCTATCAAATCCTAAGTCTCATATTTAAAATATTTTATGGACATTTCTATCTTTATAAATATTTTTTAAACGGTTAACAATTTAGTAATGTGAACATTCATTTTTTACAATGTAAATATTCACATTGACAGTATGAAAATTCATATTGATGGTGTGAACATTTACATTGGCGATGTGAACATTCACATTGACGGTGTAAATATTCAAATCACAGAACATTCACACTATAAATGTAAATATTATTAGGGGTATTTTGATAACTATGTTACTCATAAGACTTATTAGAATATAAAAAAATAATATAAACTAAATGAAACATAAATAGATAAAAAGGGATTTATAAAAAATATCCCATATTTTTTTGATATTTTATTCTTCATCTTTAAAAAATACTATTATCCAACCTGTTATTTGCATATCCAATATATAAATAGCCTAAAAAATATGCAAATACTCCATTTAAAAAAAAAAATCCAGAAAAACACTTCCGAGCCACCTCTCTCTCTCTCTCTCTCTCTCTCTCTCTCTCTCTCTCTTATTTATTAGTTCTTGTCGGTAAGCTCGTTTCCAGAGGTTCTCTCTCTCTCTCTCTCTCTCGTTACATAATAACAGCCAAGTGATCAAATTAGGGTTTTCAAATCTTCAACACTCCCTTCATTGTCTTCTTCTTCTTCTAGAGAGAGAAAGTGTTTTAGAGAGAGAAAGTATGAGGGATACGAGCTTGGATCTTTTCGATCCGAGGACGGTGATGGACTCCGACTACTCCCCCAACGGCGGTCGCGACGGCGATTTCGGCTTTGCGTTCAACGATAGTAACTTCTCCGACCGAGTGCTCCGAGTCGAGATCATGGCCGATTCGCCGGAGACTCAGTTGGACGGCGAGGGATGTCACAGTCTCGCCGATTGGGCTAGGCATCGGAAGCGCAGAAGAGAAGATGTCAAGAAAGATAAAGGTTAGTTATCTGTGTTTCATGATGGTTTTTGTGTTGTGAATTTTGCTTGAATCTGCGGGATTTGAGTTTTGTTTTGATTATTTTTTTAATGATAAAACAAGTGTGTATTTAGATGTTTTTATGTGTGTATAATTCAGTTTGGTTGCTGAGAAAATCTGGGGAGTTATCATTAGGATAGACTTGAGAAAATGAGAAACTTTAGTCAGCTGAGGATAATTCTTCGGTTTGGTTTGGTTGAGGTGAGTTCATCACTTATAGAAACCAAGCCTTTATATATTATTACGTAGAACCTAATTTAATTTCCATGATTGATTGTTGTGTTGTAAAAATTTTACAGGACAGCTATAAGGCCAGTGATGTTTTACGAGACATGATGTTGGACATGGAAATAAAAACTAACACGCTTATAAAATGAGTGTTCCAAAGTAGAATCAATTGAAGATAGGTTGAGAGAATGGGTTAAGATAGTTTATTCATGTGCAAGACCTGTAGATTGAAGTCAAAGAGATTTTCATAATGGAAATGTTAAGGGGGAGAGAAAGACCTTAATTTACATGGGATGTTGTACTAAAGGGGATATGATTTTGTTTAATTTAATTAAACATATAGCCTTTAATATAATATAATGACGAAAAAGATGACTTGATTAGGACACACGTGTTGTAAACAGTTTATTGCTGTATATGATCAGCCAATTTTGGGAAATTTTATAATATTGGGACTATGTCATTATTTTGATTTTAATTCGTATCTGTCGATCAAATTACAGCTTGAAGTATTATCCTGCAAATTGGAATGTTGATATTTTTTGAAGGCTATGGTTTAAATGGAATCTTTCTCGAAGTTATTGGAAAAATTGATGCTGAAGTTTGTAATTTGAATCGTGAATCAAAATGGCCTTATACCAAATTGCGAATCAAATTGAATCGAGTCGTGAATTGTAAAGATTCAGTCACTTTTTTTAAATTACATAGAAAAATGTATCTGCACATTTGAAATTAATTATATCTTATAAACATGTAATGTTTAGACTTACATAAAAAAGTTTTATTTTGAATGATAATCACGTGGTCTGATAGATTAGCGCCACTTTAGCTTTTCCCTTCTGGATATTTTTTATCAACCATTCTTAATAAAAAAAGTAAACAAAAATAAACTTGCAATTTCCAAGCAAATACAATGTTTTTAATTTTCTACAAAAGTAATAGCAACAATAATCTCAAAAGAGTTAGAAACCCAAATCTCCAAATGTTATCAAAAATCTCACTTAATACCTTTGAAAGATTCCTTTTATAAGTGCAAACACTTAGGGCCCGTTTGTTTGGGGTTATAGAGAGAGGGTTGGGATTAATAATGAGGTGGGACCCACTATTTTTGTGTTTGTTTTGGGAGATGAAGAGAGGATTTGTAATCCCCTTCGGATTGTGAATCCCCTCTCCGGATTGTGAATCCCCTTGGGGAGGGGATTCGGACAGGCTTCCAGCACTTAATATTAGAAAAATAGTCCGCCGGACTATTTTTTTTTTATTTTTACATGTTAGGTATTTTTTTTGAATATTAATGTTTAATTTTTTTTGTATTTTTTGTTAAGTAAAAATCATTGTTTTATTTATTTTATTTTTTTCCTGGAATTTTTTTTATTTTTATTTTTTTTATTTTTAACATGTTGGGCATTTTTTTAAAACATTTTGTAGATTTGGTAAAAAATTTGGTAGATTATTTGGGGTCTCGAATATCACTCATCATCAAAACAAACACAATTTTATTTATTCTCATCACTATCAATCCCCTCATTATGAATGTCCTCCATTCTATCACTGAAAACAAATGGGGCCTTAGATAAAGTTGAATATGTAAGCCTAGAATATTGTGGTGAGAGAAGGCTTTTTTGTTTTTTTTTTTCTTTCTTCCAGGGTTTGAGTCTTTGAGTGTAAATGAGGAGCCAGAAATTTATGGTAACCCTAATGACCTTAAAAAAGTTGTGTGAATCCTTTTCCAACAATAAAAAAGCAAAAAAGGAGGACAAAAATCAATTTCAATGAATCGAAAGTGAATCGATTGATTCACGATTTACTGATTCACCTTTGAGTCACAGTTATTTGCAATTTTTTCAACTTGTTCTTATTTGATTACCCACATAATCGAATTGAATCTAATCATATGATTTGAATAGTGAATTGTACGATTCTAATGCAGAGTTTGTAATCAATTGCCAGTTATGCAAGCAAATATGAAAATGGAAAGGGTTATGCATGTTCATTTACCAGGAAAGAATTGCATGACTTCAAATCTAGATCGTGTGCATGAAGTGGATGAATGAAGATGTGGTTTGGCTTGTGGGATGCCTTTTCAAAATATTATAAGTTTAATTTTTACAACTCATCATTTCTCTGTTTTTTCTTGAAACTGCACGTGGTTTTTGTCCAGTTTGCTTTCTTCGTTATGCTTTTATTCTCCTTGTACATGAATGTAGGTGCTTTGTGCTATGTTCATTTTTTTTTCAAGCTTAATTTGTTTGTGTTACTTGATTGACACTTTAGGCCGATTTCATGAATTTTTTATCCAGGATACATTTTGTATTATTCTAATTTCCCCCCAATGTTTGGCTGGTTGGATCTTAATGAGTTTCAATACAGTTAATTCATTATTGTTTTGTTGTAGATTGGTTTTCTGATTCCTTAATTGAGAGATTTCTCTCAGATGGTTTTTCTCCCCTTGTAATAATGTCATACATATTGTGTACACTTACCATACTTTTTTGCAATCCTTGTGTAATTCCACTAATGTTAACTGACATGGTTTATTGGCAGCGGTGGATACTGTTGGATGCCCTGAGGAGCAGATTTTTAGTTGTAACCAGCCTGATACCGATGATGGTGTGGGCTGTGAAAATCAAGATGAGGAAGCAGTTGCAATGATTGAAGAATCACCATCAGGTATTGGAATAGTTTTTCAGTCAAGTTATTGCAGTTTTTTCTTTCATGTTTCAATTTTTATTTGCTTCAGAAATCAGTTCAAATTTATATGATTTCATCCATTCATATTCTGCCCCACAAGGCATCTTCAATTATTACTAGTATTTTAAGTTTAAAATTTGAAAATTTGGAGAAGAAAAAATTACGATGAGTTAGCTATTCTGGGTCGACTATACAAATTATTGTTCTGTTATGTAACTCTATGTACTGCCGTATTTGCCTTTGAATAATTGATTTGTAGGAGATGATGAAGCTGGAAATAGTAATGATTCAAACTGGAGCATGGATTGTTCTACAGTTCTGAGAGTCAAAACTTTGCACATCAGTTCTCCAATTTTGGCAGCGAAAAGTCCATTTTTCTATAAGGTAAAGATCATTATTTTCCTTTTGCAGTTTTTTTTTTTTAAATTTTAAACTTTCTAAAATTGCTGGATGATGTTTATTTCCATTTTATTTAATTGTTTATGTAGCTCTTCTCAAATGGGATGAGGGAGTCAGAGCAGCGACATGTAACCCTACGAATCAATGCTTCTGGTATGGATTAAATTTTAAGCATCCTACGTTTGATATGACTAGCTTCTTCAATCTAGTTGCATTTGGAATAGATAAATTATGTGTTCTACTGTACTACAATATGGTTGTTGAGTATGTTTTAGGTCATGCTAATTCCGTTAGAACAGTTCCTCTTGTTTAAGTGATTTATGAGAATGGAATAGACTCTGTTATGCTACCTTAAATAACGGCCCCTTTTTTTCTCTCGTGGAACAGAGGAAGCTGCCCTCATGGAGCTCCTAAATTTTATGTATAGCAATACCTTATCTACAACTAGTGCTCCTGCTTTGCTGGATGTGCTGATGGCTGCAGACAAGTTTGAGGTTGCTTCATGCATGAGGTATTGCAGCCGACTATTGCGCAATTTGCCCATGACACCCGAGTCTGCGTTGCTATATCTGGAGCTTCCTTCCAGTGTCTTAATGGCTGAGGCGGTTCAGCCTTTGACAGACGCAGCAAAGCAGTTCCTTGCTGCCCGTTACAAAGACATAACCAAGTGAGCCCATCGTTATGTTAGAAGATATAAGTTTTTTTTTGAATTTCCAATAATTGTTTTCTTGCAGAAATAAAATCAATACGAACACAATAGGTGTTTTTAAACTTCTCGTTATTTTTGCTTCACTACAACATGAAACTAAAAATATCAAAAATGAAAATTATCAACAGGCCCAACTTTTCTCGAGCCATTCTTCCTTCGAATCTGTGAACATTGCTTGATTACTACTACTGTTGGATGCTATTTGAGATCTCTGATTTACTAGTTTTGCACCTTTGGCCAGGTTCCAAGACGAGGTTATGAGCTTGCCCCTTGCCGGAATTGAAGCAGTTTTGTCTAGTGATGATCTCCAGGTGGCATCAGAAGATGCTGTATATGATTTCGTGTTGAAGTGGTCCAGAGCCCAGTACCCAAAACTTGAGGAGCGGAGAGAAATCTTAGGTTCTCGCCTTGGTCGCTACATCCGCTATCCTTACATGTCTCCCCGTAAGCTAAAGAAGGTTTTAACATGCAATGACTTCGATCATGACCTTGCATCCAAGGTTGTGCTAGAGGCTCTATTTTTCAAAGCCGAGGCCCCACACCGACAGAGAACCCTTGCTGCAGAAGAGTCCGCCACCATAAACCGACGCTTCATTGAACGAGCCTACAAATATCGGCCCGTAAAGGTGGTCGAGTTTGAACTCCCACGACAGCAATGTGTGGTTTACCTTGATCTGAAGCGAGAGGAGTGTGCAAATTTGTTCCCATCCGGGCGAGTTTATTCCCAAGCGTTCCACCTAGGTGGACAAGGTTTCTTCTTATCAGCACACTGCAACATGGACCAACAGAGCTCGTTCCATTGTTTTGGGCTGTTTCTCGGAATGCAGGAAAAAGGGTCGGTCACTTTTGCGGTTGACTACGAGTTTGCGGCACGGTCAAAACCAACAGAGGAGTACATTAGCAAATACAAAGGCAATTACACTTTTACAGGCGGCAAAGCTGTTGGCTACCGCAACTTATTTGCCATTCCATGGACTTCATTCATGGCCGAGGATAGTCTTTATTTCCTCAATGGCATACTCCATCTCAGGGCCGAGCTTACTATCAGGCACTGATAAACTCGACTACTCTTTGACTTTGCTTCGGGGGTAGGCTAACCTTTGCAGTAAAGGTAAGGAGTTATGTTTCGAGTTAAGATGTCATTTGTTGGTCTTGAGTCCACAGGCCAAATCGTGCTCTAGAGAACGGGAAAAAATGTAAATATGTTGCTTGTTGGAGAGAGGAAGAATTTCCCTTCCCATCTCGTTAGACCTTTTTAAAAATATACAATTTGAGATATACAGAGGCTGTTGTTGCGAGTTCGGATCATCTGTCAGATCATCTGCCGTGGTCTCTTGGAATGCTTCTTGCGGTGGTTCCAAAATGACGTCGCAACGTCGTTTTGTAAGTTTTTTTTTTTTTGTGTTGGTCCCTTCCCCCCCTTTTCTTCTCTCTCATTTGTCAAGAACCCTAAACCATGAAACGAGAGAGGTGAACAGAGTCAGGCAGGTTGAGGGCAACGGCGATTCTATGGCCGCGAAGCGAGGAGCTTGAAATGTAGTTGGGTGAGATCCCTCATGCAACATCACTCAATCTTCATCACCCACAAAGCAATGTTCATCATGTTCATGGTTTTGTAATCCAATGAATGGCATGATCTATGGTAAATATGATGATGACCCATCAAGTCCTTACAATTATTCATGTCCTTCTCCTCGTAGTCGGTTCTCTCTTCAATCTGATTGGTCGTCCTCAATGGTTCTAGAAATCCATTCACCCAAAAGAAAAAAAGTTCTAGAAACCCAAAATATAAAACCAGAAATTAATCCAGAATTTCAAAGCAAATGACCAAGTTTATTTATGAGGTAATTCAATATAAAAGAGTTTAAACACACCATAGAAATCTGGGCAGTTTCATGGTCCCAAGTTTTGGGACAATAGATTTTTTTGGTTTATTTTCAAGCTTGTCAGGATTGCAGTGTGGTAGATTTTAACCCCACAAAACTCAAGAAATCAAATCCACTTAAACCACACCCGTTTACAAGTAGAAATCAGGCCTCGCCTTGCCGCCATTGTTTTGCCTCACCGATATTACTCCTTCAGCTTCGTCTCTCTCCTCTCCTCTGTTCTGGTTCAATCACGTTAGGGTTCTGATGGATGAGAGAGAAAGGAAAAGAGGGAAAATCGGGTTAGGGTTCTGACGGATGAGAGAGAAAGGCAAAGTGGGAAAGGAGAGAAAGGCAAAGTGGGAAAGGAGAGCGAAAAAAAAAAAAAAAATTCAAAACGATGTTGTTTTGAAATCATTGCAAAGAGTATTGTTCGAGACCACGGCAGATGATCCGGACTCGTTGATTTGGTGTTTGTGTGTGCCTTTTATTAGACTTTTGTTTGGTAGAGAAAAGTTGCATGCTGCATTAAATTAGTCTTGGAATTTTCTTCACTCTTTACTTATTGCTAGTAGTTTTCTACAAGCCAAGCTTTTGACAAAATCTGTTGCTTATTTTGGGTGTCTATATTTTTTGGAAGACTGAAAAGTCTAGACGCCCTCAATCCCACGATTTCTTGCAGCTTTACAATAATTTGTTTGGTTGGATAGAAAAATAGTGTGTAGAGAAAGGGGAGAGTAGCATAAAGGGCCGCAGTTTTACAGTTATCTGTTTGGTTGGACAGAAAAATGGAGGGGTAGGAAGGCAGAAATAGCTCAACTCGCTTGCCTTTTACAATTGGCCTAAAAAGTTGGTTATGATTATTTATTTATTTATTTATTATTATTATTATTATTATTATTATTTGATAAGCCAAGGATTTTCTTGGAATTTCATTTTTTTTTTTCATTTTTGGGGGAAAAAATCATAAAATATCATACCTACTTGTTGGCTTTCTTTTCTTTCCCTTTCTCAAATTTCCTTTTCTAGGGAGATGAATATGATGGTTGGGAACCTTGAAGGCCAGTCCTAAGTAACATTAGCTTGAGCTTGAGCATAAATTCATTTACTGTGGATTGTTTTGAAAAGTTGATAAAAAGTTGACTTTTTAATTTTTTAGTTTATGGAAAATGCATAAGACCTCCAGTGGGGGTGCTGGGGGTCTCTTGTGATTGGTCCAAAAAATTATTTATTTATTTATATTTTTTGCTTTCAGCCAATGGCAGAGCCCCATGTGGCACTGGGGGTCCCCAGCAAAGTCTTTAGTTTATTTTGTCTTTTTGTGAGTAAAAAATGTGAGAGGTAATGTGACCCAAAATGGATAAAAGATTAAAAGTTAGCTTTTTTTTGTGCTTCCCAAAAGACTCCTGTATTCTTGGGACTAATATTTATGCCTCTCAATTTTTTATTTTTTTTATTTTATATGATTTGGTATTCGGCTCAAAGGACAGACTAATTTGCGGGACCATCTCATTGTCCACTAAGGGGGGTTCATTTAAAGCTAAGGCAAAGTCCCGTATGGATGAAAAGAGTACACCGTAGGCCCAAGTCTTGACCATCAGGCCAACCCCCTAAGGTTTATGCCTCTCAAGTTATTGGCTAAATAGCATCTTACTTATCTTGATCTATAACACTTGTTGTACTTATACTATAGTATATTATATTATTTTATTTAAAAATGAATATTTAAACACAATTCATCTCCTACTCGTAGTAGAGATGAATTATGCAAATTCGAAAAATAACTTTTTTCACAATGAAGAAAATCTTTAGGTTGATGTACCCAATCCTCCCAATTCTTCTTCAGACCGAGTTGACAATACTCAATTTTTTTTTTTTAGTTTTGATGTTGTGGCAATATCCTTCCCAAATTCTTCCACATATATCATGGCAATAATTTTTAAGGGGTTGACATTTTACCGGACTCAGACTAGCTCCTAAGTTTTTTTATTTTATTTTTTTTTAAAAAAAAAAAAAAAAACAATAACAACAACAACGAGTGGGCTCGTTTCTAATAACATCTTCAACATAAAAGCTATTTTGAAGCATTTTATCTAACTTGATCCATTTTGCCTAACCGTTCATGTTTGAACAGTTGGATGCTGTTTATTTTACTTGTATATATATATATATATATATGTCCCAATGTTTGCATTGCTAAAAGACCATATGTGGTTGTTAAGCCCTCTTTTGGGAAGTGGGTTATAATTTACTTTCCAGATTATAACTCATTTCCCTCTCTCACAAAAAGCTGATTATAATCATCTTCTCAAAATAGTCCTAAGTTTATATTTATGATATCAAAAAGCTTATAGATGTAATCCCGAGCAAATCAAACACCATTGACATATTATTAAAGAGAAAGATTACTACTAAAAATCGGGCCTTTTGCGATGATCTCAAACGTTGCAAAAAGTCCACATACCGTTGCCACAGATGTTTTGCTACGGAGTAGCAACGGGAAATAGGGGGTGACGGAAGGGGACGTGACAAAAAATATTTGCGACGGTTATAAACCGTCGCTTTCTTATAGCGGCGGCTAATCAATGGTTTTTGCGAGAAAAACTTCACTTTTAGTGACTATGTTGGTTGCCATCGCCAAAACGTTTTTAGCAATGATATTTGATGTCACAAAAAGTATTATTGGCGACGGTCTAAAACGTCGCAAAAAATAGAATTAATTTAATATTGTATTTACGACAGTTTAAGCCGTTGCTAATAATGGTGATTACATTAGCGACAGTTTATTATTGTCGCAACAAAATTATTATCATAAAATCAAAATATATATTTTATTAATTCATTCCCTGTAACGATTATTACTATTTTCTAAAATAAAGTACATCCACATTCACAAAATCATACCAAGAATAATATATATGTAACCATGTAACAATATTGTTAACCAAATATTCTTTACAAAAATATATAAAATATCCTCCAACATTACTAATCTTTTTTTGATATTTAAGAACTCAAATTTTTGCATTTAAAACAAAACAAAAGTATCGATAATACAAATAAAAAAGCATATATATTATATCTTGTTTTGATATCAATAGTAAACTCTAATATCGATATGTGAAGATATCATCACGTACTCAAAAATGTTGCATCTGCAAAAAAAACAAAAAAACAAAAAAAAAAATTCATCATTTACAACATAATTAAAGGAAACTTCTATTTGTTTCAAGCTCTGTTTGCTTTGAATAATTTACAGCAAAAATAATTTCATGTAAAATAATTTACATTTATTTTGTTTTTCAATGTTTGGCTGTAACTCTAAAAACATTTTTTTCCAAACAGTAACATTTTTTGTCCTATGTTGTTTGTTACATCCTCCCACCCACTTCAATAGCCCGCTTTATCTACATCTAGCAGAACTCTAACCATTTTCCCTTAGGCTCATGACACGCTTTTATTTCACCCTATCTGTTTTACATAGTTTCTGCTGTAACTGAAATTTTAGATTTGGAAGTCGGAAAATAACTATTGATTTGGAATCTAAGTTATTTTTAGCCATTTGATGCAAATATTTGGTAGTATAGACACCCATTCATAGGGAAAAAATTGATCTCAAGTACCAAGGTTTTGGCTCTCAAGAAAGTTTTTTCGAATGAAGCCCTCACCATTTGTCACGACCCGAACCCGTCCCCGTGGGTTAAGGACATAACCGGCCAGTAATCATAAGATTACTTACGGCCTCAAACCAAAACAACGTATCTTAACAGAGTTAATAGGGGCCAAACGGAAGCAATTTAAAACTTTGTCCTTAGAGCTGTGCTTACATGGCACATAAAGAAAACAAACCATACACATATACATTAATAACTCACAATAGATACTCAGTACCATAAGGTTCTGTACAGACAGGATCATTCAAAAACTAAGTCAACCCCTGAAAACTATGTACAACATATACAAAGACTTCGCCAATATGACAACATAAAACAAAATGACAAAAGGCGAAGACGAGTCTCATGCGTGAGACACATGGGTTGACTCTCCAAAACTCGATTGTTCTACACGGACTTCACTGGGGCTGAGTTTGGACCTCTCTTGGCTCACCTACAAACACATGAATAAGCGTAAGCGATAGCCCAGTGAATAATATCAAATAAAGAAAATACATTGGAACATTATACATCAGATGGCCTTGGGCCCAATTCATTCATGTCAACTGGCCTTTGGCCTTTTCGAACGTTCATATTAGAATGGCCCTTTGGCCTTATCAAATTTCCGTATCAGACTGGCCTTTCGGCCCTTCCAAACTTGTCATATCAAACTAGCATTTAAGCCTTTCAAAACTTTCATTTCAAACTGGCATTTAAGCCTTTCAGACTTTCATTTCAAACTGGCATTTAAGCCTTTCAAACTTGTCATATCAAACTGGCATTTAAGCCTTTCAGACTTTCATTTCAAACTTTGTCCACCATTCAACATTGATGAACTTTACAAAACTTACGTAGAAGTAAGCAATTGGACAATAACATAATTCAGATATTACTCACAGTGATCGGCTTGTGGATTTGCCCTGGAGCTTGACCCTACACATCACATAACACATATGGGTTACAATTAATTTAATCCGTTCTTTAATTCACATTTTCCTCTTTAGGCTTCATTCTTATCTCTTTAATTCAATTACAATGCTCAAAGTATGCCCAAGAGTGATTAGAAGTGAAAGAGGACGGAAAACGAAACACAGAACGCGTAAACAAAATTTCAGAAAACAGGGTCCCCGCTCGAGCGGACCCTTAAGGCCTGTGAAAGTACTGGTTGCATGAAAAATACGCTCGAGCGTGAAATAGGGCGCTCAAGCGGAAGGCCTGTCTACGAAGCTCCCCTGCTCGAGCGTGAATTACCCCGCTCGAGCGGACACAAAGTCTGCAAAAAGTACTGGGAGCACGTATTTCCCGCTCGAGCGGACATCAAAATTATGGAAATCCCAGATTGTGTTCTTGAGTTTCATTTCGACTTTCAACTAACAATTCATGCATTTTATAGCTCCAATTCCACACATACTTGTACTAACATGGTATAAACATCAAAACACATCATCATGGAGCTCAATTTCAAAGATTTAACACATGCATGACTCAAATTGACACCAAACTCAATTCTAACATACACATTTATGCATTCAAAGCTCTTATCTTCATAGATTGTACATGCATGTGGTGTCTAGCTCCCATTCTCAACTTAGATGATACCAATGGTGACTATACATGAGCTTCAACTACAAATTTACATGGATTTCAACCAAATTGCAACATGAATCATGTAATTCAAGCTCAATCATGCAAATTCCAAACAATTACATACATACATGCATGCATATATGGTCTTCCAATTCAACAAAACAAATTCAAAACATGCTCTTGACCATTGATTAACTTTGAACACACAAGATTACACCTTAAATTTGTGAATTCAAGAATCAATGCTTACCTAGAAGCCCAATTTATGGTTAATTCTTGAACTAGACTTCAAGTCTCCAAGCTTGAGTCCAAATTTATACAATTCTCTCCCTCCCTCTCTCTAACAGCCGGCCCTCTCCTTTTTTTCTTAGAGTTGATCAGCCAAAGTCATGTAAAATGAGGGAATTGAACTTTATAAGGCTTATAGTATAGCCCCACTCATATACATTATTTTAACATAAAATAGTTGAGCATTAAATCATTAATTAAATCTGATTAATTTGAACTGAATCAGTTTTCAATTAAATTTCACCGTAGGTTCTAAAAATTATGCCAAATTCAATGGCGTAATCAATTTCGGGTTCTGTGGCCGATAAGGCCCTCAATTTAATTTCCAAAGCAGATAATCAAGTAGATATTCCTACGGTGAACAGATAGAAATTCAAAACCACATATTTTTACATAATGACGCACACAATCATGTCAAAACACATAATCACATTCATATTAAGGACCAATTAGGACATTACGGAACAGGGGTATCACACCATTACTTATAGAAGTATTTAAAAGTTTGTTAATGTAAATCGCCAAAACACAAGTGAACAACCAAAATCACATTGATCCATAGTAATTGGTATAAAAAAAACGTAAAATCCAAACTGGAGAATATATCAGGGACTACCAAACTTGTCAATATAAATCCTTGAAAGTAGAAAATATAAGTAAAAAGTAAAAGCAAAATACCTAAAAGTGACTCACCAAATACATACCAGATTTAATCATGCCATTGATATTTGCAGGACCAAGGACAAGATAAAAAATCAATTGTAACCATCTAAAATTTACAATTGTCAAAGCACCAAAAGAACTAACCTGGATGCGGGGATTCTGAAAATCATCCAAAGCTGGTAGCAAACATTGATGATATTGAACTTGCAAATCTAGGCCTAAATCTGAAGACAACTGTCCAATTGCATTAATAGTTGCCCATCACACTCGAGGATGAGGATCTTGGAATGAATTCAAAACCACGTTCACTACTTGCTTCAAATTTTTAATCATAACCTTCAACGATGAAAATAGAACGAAAGCATTAAAATGAAAATGCATCCAATCAAAACTGATACTTTGGCTTCATAACAAACATAAACTAATACGCCAGACATAAATACAAATACAAAACTATACAAGTCAATTTGATTAGCATATTACTCTATACTTGTATTTGTGTTTGACCCATCAAGCAAATGATTACAATAATAGAAATGTCAACAAGGAAAAAAATGCTAGAAACTCATTTGATGAAAGCCCACAAATGAAGCCATGAATACCTTGGAGCATCCTTCAGCAAATGTCTACTTATATTACATTCAAACGTAAAAATATAGTTGATTGGTTCTAAGAGTAAATATCAATCTCTCACTATTAAGGGCACACAGTGTATCATCATCAAGCATTGACATCCTTTATCAGCAAAAGAAATTGTTTTGCTGAATTTGTTTCTTGTTAAATAGGTATCTAGATTCCTCAGCTTCATAATTAGTCCTTTAAGAGAATAGACTTTCCCTGTCAAGCTTAACAGAATTAACAAATAAATAAAATTAGAAAATAACCTATCAGGTCATGGGGGGATACACCGTTAGGATCCTTGTTTTCTTCTTCTTTTGTTTATTTCGTTGAGGGTTTATATTCCTACAAGACCTTGTGGAACAAAAAAATGACATTTTCAATGTTTCTATCTGACATTGATACCAACTTAACTTTTTCCCCTTTTGCAATGATAACTTGGCTATTGAAATGGAGATTTGAAGTATGAATAGTGAATAATTAAACATATCATCAGAGTTTTATGGACCTGATTAGCAAGCATTTCTAATTCATTATTACAAAGAAAAAAGAATAATTAAATCAATTTTACGGATATATATGAATATACTCTGTATATATGAGTATTAAAATCAAAGAAATGGTGAAGAGAAATCGGAATGGAATGGGTACCTCGAAATGCTGGGATTTTTAGAAAGACAATCGGAGCGATTGATTGGTTGTCCAGAGTGTGGCGATGATCAAAGAAAACTCCAACTCACCGTTTGCTCTCATCAAAAACATATAGGAAAACAAATACGAAAGGAAAATTAATAAGTAGCTAGACAAAAAGAAAGGAAAAGAAAATGATTGAAAAGAAAGAGAGGAAGATGAGAAAATAACAAAACAACCAAACCTAATCCATGAAAAAGAACTACTACCTCCTAACCCCTCCAACCCAAAAACAAAAATCAGAAGGGAAAAAAAAATGGAAAAAGAGATATGACAGTAGTTTAATGGGTTTTTATTTTTATTTTTATATAAGTAGTTAATGAAATAAGAAAAGGCTTAAGACTTTTTGGGGTGTAGTAGAGAGACATACCTCTCGAGGCATAAGCGTCTTGGGCTTCAGGCTTAAGATTTCACAACATCCAAGTCATACTGAGATTGAGCGGCTAACATCATTTTATCTGGATGATTTTGGCACCTAAGCTGCCCATGAGACCTAGCAAGTGGTAGGTTCCAAACCTTTCTTTCAATTGAATTGTTATATTTATGGCCACATATCACACAAGTTGTCCTACAAAAGCAAGCCTTACAGATTTAAGATTGCATTCACCCCAAGCTCACACTAGAATAATCTGAATCTGTGATCTGAAACCTTGTAATCTAGTCACATGTTGTCACGCAAGTGCCAAAAGACACTCGTAAAATGCACAATAGTTTCAAGAAAGGTCAAATGCCTGATGCAGCACATCTTCTTGCCAATCTTGGGAAATAAGGCCAGCCATGGCTGGAATATGTTTGCAGATTATCTATTTTTAACAGAATAACGACAATTAATTTTAGTTAATTCACGGCTATTGCCAGGTTGTTCTGTGAGTCTGTGTTGGAAGAGAACTAATCCATGGAAAAAAAAATCAAGAACGTAAGAGGTCAGAAGTAAAGCTACAAGATAATAACGTGAGTCGGTTTTTTTTTTTTCTTTTTTTGATAAATATGTAAGTCCTATATAGTTTTGAGCAAGCACAATTCTAAGAACTAAATGCTGAAGGTGACAGTAAATAAATTGAGTTAATAAGGAAAGACTAATCTCTCATAGTATGATGGAAGTGACGTTTTAGATCTGTTGAAATCAATAAACTGATTTATATTTCCAATATTGTTGACCACAAATATTGGGATAAAAAAAGGTCATTAACAATTTGTGCTTGTGGAGATGGGAATGAAACTTGAAAATGAAGTGTGATCGTCTGTTCCATCATGGCAGCAGAAAAATTTCTTTTACACCTCTAGGAAAGTATTTAGATATGGAAGGTCTATACGCTTGTACCCTACACAATCAAATGTCATTGAATTTAAAGATGATGAATAGGCAGAGAAGTGTATACTATAATATTTATATCTAATGCAAACATGTCACTATGCCAGTGCATAAACATAGAAATCAGAGGATTTACACGAGTCATCAAACCAAAAATGCCTTCTACTTTTGCAAGCCAACAACATGTGAATGGAAAAAGATTTAAAGTGTCACATTATTAAATACTTCTTGAAACAATAGCATTATAAACTACAAACTACATAATAAACAAAATGGTCTCCTGGGTATAACTACCAACAGCAAGTGTGAAAGATGAAGACGTGATACAAAAGAAGTTTCAATAGTTGGAGTAGTTAACAAAAGAAAACAAGTTTACCAATGAACTAGATGAATCTGTATTTCAACCTACAGATGTAGTAAAACATTTGCATTCACAGATATTAGATGAATGTTGCTCGACTGTTTCAGCACATACATGTTGTCCAATCAAAAGGTGCACTATGAAGTAAATGTATCCAAAGGATTTCTGTCAAGACCCAAACCCGCCCCTATAGGTTTAGCGTCATGACCAGCCAGTAATCATAGATTACCTACGGCCTCCATACAAAAGAACCTTTAATTGTAAAGTACGGGGCTTAGCGGAAGTCCAATATGACATAGAATTTATCCATTAAGCTGTGCATATGTGAGGAGAACAAATATGTTAAGCAAAGTTCTATTTCAAAGATACATCCATCATAAGCACAAATTCATGTCTTATAAATATACAACCCCAATTATACACATATACAAAAAGAACTTTAAAATACACAAAAAGGGGGTTCTCTAACATGGCTCCCTAAGCCTGATCACTTCACTTGGAAGCTTCCTCAAAAGGGCTGACTCGGGGCGGACTCGGGGCTTCTAATTTTGAAGCTCAGCTTGCCCACCTACATATACATATATAAACAAATAGTCAGCTAGAGCCCAATGAGTAATAACAGAATAAAGAGGTTAAATGAATGAAGCTCGACGATAGTACAAAAACATGCATTACAATTTCGAAACGAATCTTAAATCATTTTCAAAGGGAGACATTCGCCACATTAAATCAAATTCACAGCGAAACATTTTCCATGTCGAATCCCATATCGAAACATATCTTTCATTTTTCTAAGCAATCCATTATAAAAGGTAGAACATTTCGATTAGCAATCATAGCATCTCTTTACAGTAACAAAAGCCATTCATAACATTATATATGGCACATCCATGAAACAATAATATTCCAATGATAACGGACCATAATAGCCATGGCATTGTTACCCCCAGGCAAAGGCCTAGCCATGGTATTGTTACCCCCAGGCAAGGGCCTACATTTAATGGATGCCACAATACCGTTTCAAGACAGAACTTCATTCATTAAAGACATAACATTTCAATAAGCCATGCTATCAGTTATCAAACCATTTTAATAATTCATTTAATCAATCATATATCATATGTCCATTTTGATAGCAGTAACATTTTCGAAAGTAAAGATAATTTGAACATATCTTTATAAGGTTATTACTCACAGTGGTCTGTGTTGTCACTAAGCCACAGATGTCCACCTGAACAAAACACTTAACAAAGGCACAATTGAAACTCCATTTCATTTACTTCAATTCTCTCTTTGTGTTTCTAACATTATAGGAGTCCAAATGGTATCTAAGAATGCTTGGAGTGACATGAGGATGCAAATATGAACTTAAAAGAGTTTCTCAAAATTTGCTGAAAACAGAATCCACTCTCAAGCTGAGGATCAAAAACAGAGGTGGTCGCTCGAGCAGTCTGCAAAAGTACTGGTTGCATGAAATTCCCGCTCGACGGTCGCTCGAGTGGGTACTAAGTAGAAAAGGTTCCTCGCTCGAGCACCACTCTGGTCGCTCGAGCGACCTATAAAATTTCAGAAAACTTCTAAGAGCTCGATTTTCATGCTCAAGCGACGCTTTCCTCGCTCGAGCAGACACGACGAATTCTGGGATTTCTAGAACTGCATTTGAGCCAAAATGTTATTGTTCAAAGGTTCCAAACTCATATTTTAGGCACGAAAACATGGGAAATCTTTATAAAACATGGAAACGTAGTTAATTTGGAACCAATTGTTCAAAATCATGAACCAATTCCCAAAATCCATCTTGACCTGTGAAGTTGAAACCGTGCATGAGACAAACTTTTTAATCTCTTTACAAAACTTGTCCAAATGGTATGAAAAGTGTAAGAACATGAAAACCTCTTCAAATGAATGTGTGAGGATTCCATGCATGTAAAGAATTTCATGGAATTCGAACTCAAATTGGAGATTCATGCATGCATGTATGCAATCATACTCAATTCTTCCACAACCAAGATGATCTTAGCATATACCTTCTAAATTCATGCAGATGGTCTCATAGCTGCGTGAATTCATTTCTTATATGGATTATCTACAAGAATTAAGTGTGGTTTCCATACCTAGAGTTAAATTCAAGTGCAATCCTAGCTCAAATCTTCAAGTCTTCCACAATTCTCTACAAATCTCATTGTTCTCTCTCTAAAAGTTGAGTTTTTCTCCATTCTCTCTCAAATTCTCAGCTCAAAGATGTATTTGAGTCTATTTGAGCTTATGTAGCTCATATATATTTATGTAATTAGCTTAAGTTAATTAAGCTTAGTTAGGACTAATTAATCCCACTTTGTTCTAATAAACTCTAATCAATCATTCTAATTATTTTGATCCGAATCAAATTTCAATTAAAGTTGCCATAAAATTCTAAATATTCTAATTAGCCAATTGAGCCAGTCAATTTCAGTTTCTGAAGCCGTTTAGGCTCTCAATTTCTGACTCTAAGTTGTCAATTTAAACAAATATTTCACATGACAACAGATAATTATAGAATTAAGCATGTAATCACACAATTAAGCACATAATCATGCAATTAAACTTTTTTAAAAAATATAATATACTAATTCGGAGGTCAGGGTCGTCACAACCTCTCCCCCTTAGAAAGTTTGGTCCCCCAAACTTAAGTTACCTTCAGATGGAAAGAAATGCGAATACCATTGCCGCATCTCTTCTTCTTTCTCCCAAGTGGCCTCTTTTCCATAATGTTCTTTCCACTCAACTTTCACCATAGGGATAGTCTTGTATCTTAATTGCTTCTCTTGTCGATCAATGATTTGCACGGGCTATTCTTCATACATCATATCCTCATCTAGAGCAATCCGGTGGTAGTCAGTCACATGGAATGGATCTCTAAGATACCCACGAAGCATGGATACATAGAAAACGTTATGTACTTGTTCCATTCTCGGTGGCAAGACAATACGGTAAGCAACAGGATCCAACCTTTCAAGGATCTAAAACGGTCCAACATAGCGAGGAGTCAGTTTTTCCTTTTTGCCAAATCCCATATGCCCCTTCATTGGGGTCACTTTGATGAATACATGATCTCTCACTTCATACTCTAAGTCCCTTCTCCACTGATCCGTATAGCTTTTTTGTCGGCTCTGTGCAGTTTTAAGCCTCTGCTGAATAATTTTGATCTTTTCAGTCGTCTTTTGCTCAAGTTCAGTCCCATAAATAGCTCTATCACCAACCTCTGTCCAACAAATTGGCGACCTACATTTTCTGCCATATAGTGCGTCATATGGTGCCATACCGATGCTCACGTGGAAACTATTGTTGTAAGCAAATTCAGCCAATGGTAAATAAGCTTCCCAACTGCCCTGAAAATCCAAAACACACATACGAAGCATGTCCTCTAAGGTCTGAATAATCCTTTCAGTTTGCCCATCGGTCTGTGGATGAAATGCTGTACTAAATTTCAATTCTGTTCCCTTGCATCCTGCAGACTATGCCAAATTCTAGAGACAAATTGAGGATCCCTATTTGATACAATAGACACTGGGACTCCATGTCGTCGAATAATCTCATCAATGTAAATAATAGCAAGTCTATATGCAGTAAATGAAGTCTTTACAGCAAGGAAGTGAGCAGATTTAGTCAATTTATCAACTATAACCCAAATAGAGTCCATACCTCTAGGTGTTCGAGGTAGGCCAACAACTAAGTCCATGGTGATGATTTCCCACTTCCATTCCGGAATAGAAAAAGACGGAAGTAAACCTGCTAGTTTCTGATGCTCCACTTTTACTTGTTGGCATTGCAAGCATTTAGAGTTGAAGTCGGCAATCTCCCTTTTCATGTTGGGCCACCAATACACTAACTTCAAATCTTGGTACATTTTAGTATTTCCTGGATGCATAGCAAACATCGACTTGTGAGCTTCCTCCAAAATTTTTCTTTTCACATCTGCATCATTTGGAATACATAATCTCCCTTGATATTTTAACACAGAATCTTCAATTACGAACCCTGGTTTAGGCTTGGTGTCAAGTTCATCACAAATCTTCTTCAAAAACTCATCATTCATTTATTTTGCTTAATTTCCTCGATAATGGCAGCTTGGGCAACCATTGCAGCTATCAAGCTACCTTGTTCAAAAGGCACCATTTCAATTTCAAGTTTTTCAAACTCCAGTAGCAGTTCTCTTTGATCAGTGAGCAAATAAGAAAGATTCCCCACATTCTTTCTGCTAAGTGCATCTGCCACAGTATTGGCTTTTCCCGGGTGATAGTGAATTTGTAAATCATAATCTTTGATTAATTCAAGCCATCGCCTTTGACGCATGTTCAACTCCTTCTGAGTGAAAAAATATTTCAAACTCTTATGATCTGTATACACTTCGCATTTGGTCCCATACAAATAGTGACGCCATATCTTTAATGCAAACACAATTGCAACAAGTTCCAAATCATGTGTAGGGTAGTTCTTTTCGTGTGGCTTTAATTGTCGAGAGGCATGTGCAATCACTTTCCCATTCTACATTAAAACACAACCTAAGCCCTTATGAGATGCATCACTAAAGATCATAAAACCTTCAATACCTGAGGGAATAGCAAGAATCGGAGCTGTAGTCAGTCTTGTCGTCAACTCTTGAAAGGTTGTTTCTCTCTGATTCGTCCACTCAAATGGTTCCCCTTTCCGAGTTAACTGAGTCAATGGCACAGCAATTTTTGAAAAGTCTCTAACAAATCTTCGGTAATATCCTGCCAATCCCATAAAATTATGAACTTCTGATACATTAGTCGAAGTAGGCCAATTAATGATTGCTTCAATTTTATGAGGATCAACAGATATACCATCTTTCTTAATGATATGTCCCAAAAATGCAATTTCAACAAGCCAAAATTCACACTTTTTGAATTTCCCATATAACTGTTTTTCTCTAAGTATTTGGAGAATCTGTCTTAAATGTTGTTCATGTTCATCTCTATTTTTCGAATATATGAGAATATCATCAATAAACACTACGATAAATTCATCCAAGAAGGGTTTGAAAATTCTATTCATCAAATCCATAAATGCTGCAGGCGCATTTGTAACCCCAAAAGGCATGACTAAAAACTCATAATGTCCATACCTGGTTCGGAAGACAGTCTTTTCAACATCTTCAGCCTTAACTTTCAATTGATGATACCCCGATCTCAAGTCAATTTTTGAAAATATATGTGCCCCCTGCAACTAATCAAACAGGTTATCAATATGTGGCAAAGGGTATTTATTTTTCATTGTTACCTTGTTGAGCTCTCGGTAATCAATGCATAGTCGGAGGGTGCCATCTTTCTTCTTTACAAACAACACCAGTGCTCCCTACGGTGAAGTACTTGGATGAATAAATCCCTTATCAAGCAATTCCTGCAACTGAGTTTTCAATTCTTTCATTTCAGTGGTAGATATGCGGTAGGGAGTTTTAGAAATTGGTTGAGTTCTCGGTATTACATCAATTGTGAATTCAATCTCTCTATCAACAAGTTGGCTGGGTAATTCATCTGGAAACACATCAGGAAAATCTCTCACCACTCGTATATTGGCTAGAGTAATATCCATAGTTGGTTCAGTTATCACACTACACAAATACCCTTGACAACCCTTATTTATTAGTTTTTGGGCTTTCATGGCAGATATGAGGTATGGTGGAGAAACTACCCCATTCCCCGCAAAATAAAATTCATCTTGTTCGGGAGGTCGGAATATTACTCATTTCAAAGCACAATCAATAGTTGCATAGTATTTAGCTAACTGATCCATACCCAACACCACATCAAAATGTCTCATGTTTAAAGGTATTAAATCGGCATACAAAGTAGCATTCCCAAGTAATAATTCACATGCAACAAATACAGTTGAACATAGCATGGATTCCCCCGTAGGTAATGTAACACATAGTATATAGGTCAATGTTTCTATAGGTCTATTCAGAGTTTCAGCAAAAATCATAAAAATAAACGAATGCGTAGACCCTGAATCAATTGAAGCATAGGCAGGTTTACCACAAATGGAGATTGTACCTGACACTACGGCCTCAGTATTTTGAGTATCCCCCGGAATCAATGCAAAAACTCTTCCTTGCCTTTGGTCATTTCTTGTGATAGGTGGTGTTGTAGCTGGTTTTGTTGTGGAAGCTGACCCAATTGAACTTGTGGCACCTCGATTGCCACCCTGACGTGATTGTGTACAATCTTTGGCGATATGCCCAAACTTTCCACAATGATAGCAAGCTCCTGACGCACGGTAGCAAATACCTCCATGTTTCTTTCCACACGTAGTACAAGTTGTCGTTGAATTACCACTTTGGCTTAAACCAGTATTGCTAGAACTCCTAGACTTGAATTTCTTGTTCGTTGATGTAGTTCCCTTATTAAAACTCTGTTTTTTGCCCTTTCATTTGAAATTCTGTTTACGGTTAGCCACATTTCTCTCTGCTATCAGTGCCCTATCAAGTATATCCACATATGTCGGCAATTTAAGTACATTGATTTTATCCAGAATTGGGTCACGCAAGCCTCCTTCAAACTGTCTAGCCTTCTTGTAATTCGTGTCTACCATAGGGGGTGCGAAACGAGCTAACTCTGTAAATTGAGCCTCATACTCAGCCACTGATTTACTTCCCTGCTTGAGTTCCATAAATTTAGATACTTTTCTATCCCGCACACATTAGGAAAAGTATTTCTCATAGAAGATTTCCAGAAAATGAGCCTACGTAACATCCTTATTATCATCTCGAACCAACATCCACCAACGTCTGGCATCATCTTCTAGGGTGAATGTAGCTAGCTGTACTTTCTGAGCTTCGGTACACGGGAATACCTCAAACAATTTTTCAATCCCTAAGACCCAAGCTTCGACCTTTAGTGGTTCAATTCCACCATGGAACACTAGTGGCTTCATCTTTTTAAACTCTCTAGTCAAAGCAACAGTACAAGTCTTCGGCTGACACCCTGGAGCTGGAGGTGGCACAGGCATTGGAGGTGGGTGTGGTAGTTGTTGTTGTCGCTGCCATTGCTATTGTTGTCTTATGGCCTCAGCCATGTCGTGCATCATTCGTTCCAGTCTGTCCAGCCTTGAAGAGGATGCCTCCTCCAGCTCATCACCCCTTATCCTCACCATTTCCTATATAAGACTTGTATTATAATAAACACAACAAATAAAATATGTCCACATGTACAAATTCAAAACATGTAATCATACAATTTATCTCACTCTAAAATTCAATTGCACATGCATGCAATCGTGAAGTCTCTTCTAGACTCTCTATAGCTCAATGGACAAGTGAGTGAGATATAACTCGTGCTCTGATACCACTCTGTCAAAACCCAAACCCACCTCTATAAATTTAACGTCATGACCGGCAAGTAATCATAGATTACCTAATGCCTCCATAAAAAAGAACCTTTAATTATAAAGTACGAGGCATAGCGGAAGTCCAATATGACATAGAATTTATCCATTAAGTTGTGCATATGTGATGAGAACAAATATGTTAAGCAAAGTTCTGTTTCAAAGATACATCCATCATAAGCACAAATTCATATCTTACAAGTATACAACCCTAATTATACACACATACAAAAAGAACTTTAAAATACACAAAAAAGGGGTTCTCTAACATGGCTCCCTAAGCCTGATCACTTCACTTGGAAGCTTCCTCAAAAGGGCTAACTCAGGTGGACTCGAGGCTTCTAATTCTGATGCTCAGCTTGCCCACCTACATATACATATATAAACAAATAGTCAGCTAGAGCCCAATGAGTAATAACAGAATAAAGAGGTTAAATGAATGAAGCTCGACGATAGTACAAAAACATGCCTTACAATTTCGAAACGAATCTTAAATCATTTCAAATGGAGGCATTTGCCACATTAAATAAAATTCACAACGAAACATTTTCCATGTCGAATCCCAAATCGAAACATACCTTTCATTTTTCTAAGTAATCCATTATAAAAGGCAGAACATTTCGATTAGCAATCATAGCATCTCTTTACAGTAACAAAAGCCATTCGTAACATTATATGTGGCATATCCACGAAACAATAATATTCCAATGATAACGGACCATACTAGCCATGGTATTGTTACCCCCAAGCAAGGGCCTAGCCATGGTATTATTACCCCCAGACAAGGGCCTAGCCATGGTATTGTTACCCCAGGCGAGGGCCTAGCCATGGTATTGTTACCCCCAATCAAGGGCCTAGCCATGGTATTATTATCCCTAGGCAAGGGCCTAGCCATGGTATTGTTACCCCCAGGCAAGAGTCTACATTTAATGGATGCCACAATATCGTTTCAAGACAGAACTTCATTCATTAAAGATATAACATTTCAATAAGCCATGCTATCAGTTATCAATACATTTTAATAATTCATTCAATCAATCATATATCATATGTCCATTTTGATAGCAGTAACATTTTCGAAAGTAAGGATAATTTGAACATATCTTTATAAGGTTATTACTCATTGTGGTTTGTGTTGTCACTAAGCCACGGACGTCCACCTGAACAAAACACATAACAAAGGCACAATTGAAACTCCATTTCATTTACTTCAATTCTCTTTATGTGTTTCTAACATTATAGGAGTCCGAATGGTGTCTAAGAATGCTTGGAGTGACATGAGGATGCAAATATGCACTTAAAAGAGTTTCTCAAAATTTGCTAAAAACAGAGCCCACGCTCGAGCGGAACTTCCCACGCTTGAGCGGAGAATCAAAAACAGAGGTGGTCGCTCGAGCGTGACTTCCTTCGCTCGAGCAGTCTGCAAAAGTATTGGTTACATGAAATTCCCGCTCGAGAGTCGCTCGAGTGGGTACTAAGTAGAAAAGGTTCCTCGCTCGAGCGCCACTCTAGTCGCTCGAGCGACCTATAAAATTTCAGAAAGCTTCTAGGAGCTCGATTTTTACGCTCAAGAAACGCTTTCTTCGCTCTAGTAGACACGAAAAATTTTGGGATTTCCAGAACTGCATTTGAGCTTCAATGTTATTGTTCAAAGGTTCCAAACTCATATTTTAGGCACAAAAACATGGGAAATCTTTATAAAACATGGAAACGTAGTTAATTTGGAACCAATTGTTCAAAATCATGAACCAATTCCCAAAATCCATCTTGAACTGTGAAGTTGAAACCATGCATCAGACAAACTTTTTAATCTCTTTACAAAACTTGACCAAATGGTATGAAAAGTGTAAGAACATGAAAACCACTTCAAATGAATGTGTGAGGATTCCATGCATGTAAAGAATTTCATGGAATTCGAACTCAAATTGGAGATTCATTCATGCATGTATGCAATCATGCTCAATTCTTCCATAACCAAGATGATCTTAGCATATACCTTCTAAATTCATGCAGATGGTCTCATAGCTGCGTGAATTCATTTCTTATATAGATTATCTACAAGAATTGAGTGTGGTTTCCATACCTAGAGTTAAATTCAAGTGCAATCCTAGCTCAAATCTTCAAGTCTTCCACAATTCTCTACAAATTTCTTTGTTCTCTCTCTAAAAGTTGAGCTCTTCTCCCTTCTCTCTCAAATTCTCAGCTCGAAGATGTATTTGAGTCTATTTGAGCTTATGTAGCTCATATATATGTATGTAATTGGCTTAAGTTAATTAAGCTTAGTTAGGACTAATTAATCCCACTTCGTTCTAATAAAATCTAATCAATCATTTTAATTATTTTGATCCAAATCAAATTTCAATTAAAGTTGCCATAAAATTCTAAATATTCTAATTAGCCTATTGGGCCAGTCAATTTCAGTTTCTGAAGTTGTTTAGGCTCTTAATTTCTGACTCTAAGATGTCAATTTAAACAGATATTTCACATGACAATAGATAATTACATAATTAAACATGTAATCACACAATTAAGCACATAATCATGCAATTAAACTTATTAAAATAATAGAATAGGATTTTTATTTATAAATCCCATTTAGAAGTGTTTTAACCGAAGAAGTCCATAAAGGAATTTTTTAACCCATTTAGTCCCATGTATGTATAGTTTTATTCCATAAAGTCCTTTTTCTTGATTTACACTATTTTCTTGGACACTTATGCCCTTATATTTAATTTTGATACCCTTATAAATATTTTTTGAACGGTTAGCAATTTTATGATGTGAACATTCATATTTTAAAATTCACATTGGTAGGAATGTAACATTGGCCCGTGGGCGGCCTGAAACTCGCCCGCGAGCCGAGGTGAACCCGGCCCGTTGACAATGTAAATATTCACATTGACATGTTAACATTCACATTAATAGAAGTGTAAAATTGGCCCGCATCCCGTGGCGGGGCGAAACCCACCGGCGGCCCGGGGCGGGCCCGAATCGGCCCGTTGACAATGTGAATATTCACATTGACATGTTAACATTCACATTGATAAGAGTATAAAATTGGCACGCCGGCCCATGGGTGGCCAAAAGCCCGCCCGCGGCCCGGCCCGTTGACAATGTGAATATTCACATTAACATGTTAACATTCACATTGATAGGAGTGTAAAATTAGCCCGCGCCCCGTGGCTGCCCGAAACCCGCCCATAGCCCGTGGGCGGCTCGGGGCGGGCCTGGCCCAGCCTGTTAACAATGTGAATATTCACATTGACATGTTAATATTCACATTGATAAGAGTACAAAATTGGCCAGCGGCCCAAGGCGGGCCTGACCCGGCCCGTTAACAGTGTGAATATTCACATTGACATGTTAACATTCACATTGATAAGAGTGTAAAATTGGCCTGCAGCCCGTGGGCGGCCCAAAGCCCGACCACAACCCGAGGCAGGCTTTGCCCGACCCGTGACATTGTGAATATTCACATTGACATGTTAACATTAACATTGATAAGAGTGTAAAATTTGCCCGCTGCCCGAAGCTTACCCGCGGCCTGGGGTAGGCCCGACCCAGCCCGTTGACAATGTGAATATTCACGTTGACATGTTAACATGCACATTGATAGGAATGTAGAATTGGCCCGCAGCCTATGGGCTGCTCGAAGCCTGCCAACGGCCCGGGGCAGGCTCGTTTGGGTCCGGGCTCGAGCTGGTGGGTTGAGCCTCGGGTTGGGCCGATGGGCCTGGGCCTAGCCTTAGGCTTGGGTCGGGCTTGGGCGGGCCTGGCCATTTTCTTTTAATTCTTTTTAATTTTTTCTACCAAAATTTTATTATTTTTCACAAAAAAAGGCACTAGGCCTCGACGCGGGCCGGACCTCGGACCAAGCCTTGAATGGGCCTTAACCGGGCCGATGGGCCAGGCCGGGCTTCAAAGTGATGGCCCAGGCCCTAACCTAGGGTCTCGGACTAGGCTCAAGCCCGGGCTCAAACGAGCCTTTCCCGGGCCGTGGGGGGGCTTCGGGCAGCCTACGTTCTTTTCGACTATTCCATTAAGTCCTATTTGAGGTAAGAAGACCAAAATATCATTTTCATCTACTTATATTCTATTTAGTCCACATTATTTTCTTATGTTTCAATAAGTCCTATGGGAGACATAATTACCAAAATACTCATAATGTGAATGTTCACATCGTCAATGTGAATGTTCATATCATCAATGCGTAGAGGTCCGGGCTGGCCTATATCGAGCCTCGTGGGTGTCCGAAAAAATCTGGGCTGGGCTGGGCTGGCCCATGGGCCAAAAAATTAGGCCCAGGCCCTAGCCCTGGCACAAGGGTTTTCGGGCTTTGGACGGGCTGATGGATCGAGCCTCGGGTCGGGCCGGTGGGCCTGGGCTTAGCCTCGAGCTTAGGTCGAGCTTGGACGGGCCTGGCCATTTTTTTTTAATTCTTTTTAATTTTTTCTACCAAAATTTTATTATTTTTCACAAAAAAGACATTGCGTTTCGGGCGGGCTGGGCCTCGGACCGAGCCTTGAATGGGCCTTAAGCGGGCTGATGGGCTGGGCTGGGCTTCAAAGTGATGGCCTAGGCCCTAGCCTAGGGTCTCGGACATGCTCGAGCCCAGACCCAAACGAGCCTGCCCCGGGCCGTGGGCGGGCTTCGGGCAGCCCACGGGCCGCGGGCCAATTCTACATTCCTATCAATGTGCATGTTAACATGTCAATGTGAATATTCACATTGTCAACAGACCGGGCCAGGCCTACCTTGGTTCGCGGGCAAGCTTCGGGCAGCGGACAAATTTTACACTCCTATCAATGTTAATGTTAACATGTCAATGTGAATATTCACATTGTCACAGGTCGGGCCAAGCCTGCCTCGGGCTGCGGTCGGGCTTCGGGCCGCCCACGGGCTGCAGGCCAATTTTGCACTTTTATCAATGTGGATGTTAACATGTCAATGTGAATATTCACATTGTCAACGGGCCGGGTCGGGCCCGCCCTGGGCCGCTGGCTAATTTTATACTCTTATCATTGTGAATGTTAATATGTCAATGTGAATATTCACATTGTCAACAGGCCGGTCCGGGCCCGCCCTAGGCTGCCCACGGGCCGTGGGCGGGTTTCGGGCAGCCACGAGGCGCATGCTAATTTTACACTCCTATCAATGTGAATGTTAACATGTCAATGTGAATATTCACATTGTCAACGGGCCGGGACGGGCTTTTGGCCGCCCATGGGCTGCGGGCCAATTTTATACTCTTATCAATGTGAATGTTAACATGTCAATGTGAATGTTAACATGTCAATGTGAATATTCACATTGTCAACGGGCCGGACCGGGCCCGCCCCGGGCCGCCCATGGGCCGTGGGCAGGTTTCGCCCCGCCACAGGACGCGGGCCAATTTTACACTTCTATTAATGTGAATGTTAACATGTCAATGTGAATATTCACATTGTCAACGGGCCAGGCCCGCCCCGGCCTGACTCGAATTTTTCCCGGCACCCACGAGGATCGACATGGGCCGGGCCCCTACACATTGACGATATGAACATTCACATTGACGGTGTGAACATTTAAATTAGGGGTATTTTGGTAATTATGTCACCCATAGGACTTATTGAAACATAAGAAAATAATGTGAACTAAATGGAACATAAGTAGATGAAAAGGGTATTTTGGTCTTCTTATCTCAAATAGGACCTAATGGAATAGTCAAAAAGAATATGGGTTGGATGGAATAAAGCTCTTAGAAAGTGGATTTGTCAAAAAAGCTCCCTAATATAATATACTAATTCAGAGGTCGGGGTCGTCACAATTTCCATAGCTGTGCTTGCACATCAGTTCTGTCACTTGCTCAAGTTTATACTTTTGACGACATATTGAGTATGCCTTATACAGTATCCAAAATGTCTTTTTCGTGCGAACCAAATTCAAATTCTCCATTTCATCAAGGACTGTCTCCATTTCTGCAAGGTGCTTCTATGATGCATACATGACCATCTTAGAGTGGTACAAGGACCTACAGATTCTCCACCCACTACACTCTACACGAAATTTGCAACCTTGTCCACTGAAATCCCCACCGTCCTTCACAAACATACAACCAAAAAAGGAAGATAGAGCAGTAGAGAGAGTATAGCCATAGAGACATACATGTGAGGCATAGAAACCGCTACTTGGCGACAAATCTTAGAATGAGCACAATATGGGGCACTAAGGTTTTATTTGAAATCTATGCCAAAATGACGTAGTTTTGGGCTGTATAAAAAATGTCTCTAGCTTATACTAAAACGCCGGGAAAAATAATATTTAGTTCAGCTCAAGTATCGTGTTTTAAAATGACATCATTTTACTTTGATATTTACGGAGTTTTTCAAAAAATACCAAGAATTATGTCATAAATTATGGAGTTTGTTGAAAAATGTCAAGAATAATTTTGTTTTGTAGAGTTTTGCAGAAATGTTGGAAAAAAATGCTGAGAAAAGTCTTTTTTGTTCTAGTGAGTTTGTTGAACCATAAAATTATATTTTGGGCTTTGTTTGTTTTCCAGGAAACATTAAAAGGAAAGAGGGGAAAAGAACCAGTTTGTTGAACCCAAAAAAAATAATTCTTTTGCCCAGCCAAAAAAGAAAAGATAAAAAACAGAAAAGCACATACACATTTTACATAAAAAATACGACGAGTAATGTACAAAAATAAAACCTTTTGCGACGGACTAACAAACAGCGTTGCAAAAAATACAAAAACCGCAAGATGAAAGAAGAAATTTACAATGGGTAATGTACTGTCACGTGTAATATTACTTGTTGGCACGGTTTTGGATTTTCCATCTCTAATATTGGTATTTATTTGGTCCCTTTTTTGCAGCAGTCAATTGGCGTCGCAAAAAAAATCCTTTTGCAATGGTATTTTTTACCATCGCAAAAACTTGCTTTTTACGATGATTTTCAAACCGTCACAAAAAGTTCCATGTCTAAGAGTATCTCTAACGGTACATTAATTTTTTCATCAAATTTGAATAAAAATTTCCTTTGATATCAAGTGCTCCAACGAAAGATTTTGGAGTTTCATCATAACATCGGTCCACCATGCGGATGTCCGCCTGGTCGACCGGCCAGTGTAAATTTTTTTTATTTATTTTTTTGCCTTAAGATGGTCATCCGGGAGGACATCTGGGGGAACATCCGGCAATGACAATGAACAATGATTTGATGAAATGCACATTTGCCCTCAGTTTGATGAAAGAAAAATGAAATTCTCATACCTATTTGATGCCAATTGTTGGAGCAGGAAAAGAACTCATTTTTCATCAAATTCAAATTTGATGAAAGATTTGAGTAATCATTGGAGATAGTCTAACAAGCTTAAGTTGATCTCTAATAATGGGATTTTATTTTTTTATCAACATCTTTCTAAGGCTTCGTTTGGCATAAATGGTTTGGATTAAAATAGTCACAAAAAGACAAAATAGGTTAAAAAGTCAATAAGACAAAATGTCATATCCAAACCATAATCATTTTATTTTTTCTCTTTCAAAAGTCAAAAAAATCAAAAACCTCATCCCAAATGAGACTTTTTAGCCCTAAACTAAAATAGCCGAAAAGTCAAAAAGTCAACCCACATCCCAAACGAAAATTCAACAAGTTAAATGTTATGATGTGAATATTTATTTATACTATGATTCAAAATATGTCTTGCAATTTGTCCCTTTCAATTGTTACTTTCCAACCATTTTCCTTCCTTAGTTGCCACCCTAACCCCTCATTTCACTCAGATGTCACGTTTATTCCCTCGCCATGCCTCCACAACTACTATGACTGCAGCCACTTGTCAACCCCATCACTACAACCTTACCCCATATCTACCACAGCCACTTCCCCACTACCATCATCATTTCTATCATTTTCTCTAATTAAATTCATAGTTACAACCATCACTAATCACTGTAGTAGATACCATATTCATCTCCTCCACCATTCTCTTATCTGATTTTAAGATTTTAACGAGAAAAAGCAGAGACAGAAGAAAAATAATTGTATAATCCACATACATTTATATTTAAGTGTTGGCCAGTATGATTCCCTAATCAATTTGATTGTAATTCATCTCCTCCACCATTGTCTTATTTGATTTTAAGATTTTAACGAGAGAAAAAGAAGAGACAGAAGAAAAATTATTATACAATCCACATACATTTATATTTAAAGAGTTTCTTTCGTTCTTTCTTTCTCTCTCTTTCTTACATGGGTTTCAATTATTTGCTCTGTTACTCGATACCCTTTTCCTATCTTTGATTTTTAGATCCATTTTTGGTCAATTCAAACCAATTTATGAGATTTTTGTGGCTATACAAGTATAGAAATTGTTTTCTTCTATTTGTTCTTCACTAGATAATAGTATCCAATTGCCTGTATTTCATGATGATCTATGTTGGCTGAATAGCAAATTTTGCATCAGAGGATAAAGAAAGAAGAAGGATTGGGTCTGTTTGGTTGGTTTTTCAAATTTTTTTTTTTTTTTTGGGTGTGTGCTTTGGAAACAAAACATTTGAAAATTTAAAATAATAATAATAAAAAATATTTTTATGCATTTTTTTTGGGTGCAATTTTTGTTAGGTGGTCACTCAGGTTTTATCATCAAATGTTTGAGGGTGATTATGAACTCAGCATCTATGCATAGAAATGATCTTATCTTTCATTTAGGATTTATAAATTGGTAGAGGCCAGAATTGTACTAAAATTATTGCTGTTTGTTGAGGTTGTTCATTGGATCAATAGAAAAGAGAACTGATTTTACCCTGGACTTGTAATACTGAGATTAGGCCAATAGCTAGTTCTTTTGAGGTATGCGTGATAAGGCTGACCGATCTAATGTTGTGACAGAAGCTAGGAACAATTGGTCCTTCTGGGCCAAGGTGAAACTACTACTAGGTCAGTCTGGTTGGTTTTTTGCACCTAGCTTTGACGTAAGCATCTGTATTCCGATTCATCCTATTTTTTCAAGGGTTTCATAATTGGGCTTTCAAAACATTTCGTATGATGGGAGTTGCAGGTGTATTGAGCATGGCTTTGCTATGTGCAATTCATGGTGCTATTATCATAGAAAATATTTATTTGAAGCAGCAAAGTTCTTGTTCTATTCCAAGTATTACCACTACTCTCAAAGTTACACTCAAACCATTGAATCATTTAGGAAATTCATGATGGTGAGACATCCTTCTCAAATCACCGCTTACATCACTTTTGTTATTCTCAAATCCATTCTTGGATTATTCCTCGCATTATTCCTGGAGTATTCCTGCTCACTTCTGAAATCTAAGATATGATGTAAAACGCACCCAAAATCCCTAATTGGTGTTTCCGTGACAGTTTGGGATGTTGGTTTGATACTTTCTCTATTTCTCTGTATTTTCTAATTTTCATCCTTTGCAATAACTCAATAATCATGGTCAACTTCATCTTCAATGTCATTCTTGGCAATGGTAAGGATGCCCTATTGTTGTGGTTGTTTTGATGTTCTATTTGGACATAAGCCTTGAAGATGTGGTAAGGAAGTGTACTATATCGGGCGGTTATGTGGGAAGTGTGTGTGCACGCGTACAGGAGTAGTCTTGCTATTTGCTAGTTGTTTAAGATTTTACTTGGCTGGAACCTAAATATCTTACTAGTGGAATATGTTATCTCTTATCAAAATTTTGCAATTCACGATTTGATTCCCAATTTTTGTAAAATTGATACAAATTTATAGGTGAATCTATTTTGGAAGTGAATCGCACGATTCACAATCAATTCACGATTCGATTCACTTTTTATGATTCATGTTATTTTAAAATTATTGTGTCGGACGTATTTTCAATTTTTTTTCTCCATCTTTTTAGTGAAAATGTCATAATATAACTTCTAATAGCATTTAATACAAAGTTAACCAGCACATATACTTGATTTATTGTTATTTTAGTGATCAGGGAGTTTTTAATAGAATCTAATTAAATTTAGTCAGACCCAAATATTTTTAACATTTCTTCTCATTTCCCCCCCTAAAAAACGTAATATATCTTCTAAAGATATTTAAGATTAAAGTTATACTATAAATTATCTATTGCTATTTTATTAAATTGAATATTACATGTGTAAGGTCAGTTATACATTTTTAAATGTTTTAGACTTTAAAATAAAAGATGCTAAATAATTTTTTTTTTATTATTTGCTCATTGTTACTTAGAAAAGTATATATACTTATTATCCAAATATCAATATTATTGTTAATTATTGTTACCTAGAAAATTGATAATTTGTCTATTTGGTTATTATCTTTATTAAGAATGGTTGAAAAGAAATATCTAAAAAAGAAAAAAGGTAAGATAATGATCTTACATAGGAACCTTTGTTAATTTCTTACCTATTAAACTACGTGATTATCATTCAAAATAACATTTTCATTGATTTAAGTCTAATTATTTCATATTTATAAGATATATTTAACATCTAAATGTGTAGATATATGTTTTTAAGTAATTTAAAAAAAGTGACCGAATTTTTACAATTCATGATTCAATTCAATTGGCAATTCGATATGAGACCATTTCGATTCACGATACGAATCCCGATTTGACAACTATGACTAGGAGTACTTAATATATCAACATCACCGTTACTTCCTCTTGATGGAAATTAGGATACCAAAATTGAAGTGTTCGATTCCATATGTACCAATTTTTCTTATATGATGCCTGCAAATTTTGATTCTAAAATGATCATTACATGCTATATGTTAGTGTGAGGACTGTAGGAGAGGGTTGACGACTTCACGGCGAGGCTTTTGATCAAAATATTTTACTGCACTTTTGTAAGTTTGTTTTTACCTCATGTACTTGCCTTGTGAAGGGCTTGTAAAATCCAAGGATGAAAATGTTGGAAAATTGGTTTTATAAAGGCTTATTTTGGGCCAATTTTGAGCCCAAAATTGAGTGGGCCCCAAATACCTTTTGGGGTGGGTCCAAAAAAGGTAACGTGTTCCTTGCCGCATGGTGAGTCACACGATAAAGACGGTTCGCCAAAACCATTTATGAGTGAATGGGGAGTTGACGTCGTTTTCGAATTCGTGGAATGAGAAATTTAAAGAAGTAAATGTGAGTTTCTTGAAATGGGTTGTCCCACATTGAAACTTTAAGAGAGATTTTGTGGGTATATAATCTCTAGAGTACAATACTTGGGTTGGGCCCCAAGGGGCACCCCAAGTTTGTAGAAGGGAGGAGTTATGGACAAATAAAACCTTAGCCCAAACCACCACGCACGCTGCCGGGCGCAGGTATAGGTTGTGGGTCGGATCAGTTCTAAGATTAATTTTTTGGACAAAATTTTTTTGAATTTTTTCAAAAATTATTGTAGGAATTTAATTCCAAATTTGAATTTGAAATTCAAAATTTTGTCTAATATTTGTGCCTCTTTTCATATATGAATTCTACTAAATTTCCCATCTGTTGAACAGTTACAAAACTGCCCAGACAGATTCAAATCTGTCCAGCAGTTCTGCAAATTTGTCCAGTTTTTTGAACTGTATCTGTTCAAAGCAGTTGCATATCTATTAGGCAGATTGAACAGATTCAAACTAAGGTTCATCAGATTCAATTTTTCGGACAGTTTCAAACTGCCAGACAGATTCAAAATGTTTCAGACAGGTTTTTAAACTACTGCAGTTTCAACAGATTTAACTGCCCAGCAGTTATCTGTTGAAACAGTGTTGTATCTATTTAGTTTAAATATTGCACCTGTTGGATTCAAATTCCACACGTTCAGTTTGAATTATTGAACCTGTTTAGGTCTATAAATAGCATGCCATTTTCCAGCAGTCTCTCATTTCGAAAATTCATTTTTCTTGCCTTCATTTTGCTCTCTTGCATCCTTTATTCTTCATATTATTTTAGGAAAAATTTCAGAGAGTTATAGAACACTAGGTTTTAGTTCGCTGAACAAATTTGTTTGGAGTGTTAGTACAAATTTGTGAAGATCATTGTATCTTGGGAGATAGACGCCACATAAACGTAAGTACCGTAGCGGGGCGAATCTGTCTTAAGAATAAAGTGTCACACACTCGACTTGGTCTTTAAATATTCATTCAGCTCGATTAGAATAAATTCGGTACGTTATTCATTTTATTTGTTTGATTTTGTTTAAATTTATTTATTGTACACAGAAAATTGTTCCAACAATCTTAAGACAGATTCAAATTATTCTGTTTACAGAATTTTTCGTTTATTTCCTTTCTGCTTTCTTCTTCTTACAAAAATTATTTTCTGTGATTTTACAAAATAATATTCTGGTTGGAAAACAAATAGTAGTAATATATTGTTTGACAGATAGTAGTAATATATTGTCTATTTTCTTTGACAACTAGTAGTAATATACTGGTGTCATTAACAATTCAGGATATTTATTTGTGAAATTTGTCAGAAATTAATTTTGGTTTTCTTAAATAATTTCTGAGTGTTTATTAATTTAAAATAAATTTGTGTTACATAAATTTAATTTTTTTTGTGGAATTAATTAGGTTAAATAAAATTTTATTTTATTTCTAAATTAATTGAAAAATAAAAGTTATATTCTTGTTTCTTTTATTTTTACAGAATTTAATACTGTGAATTTGGATTAATTTTCTGTGTAGTATAAATTCTAATTCTAATTTTGTTTTATAATTTAGAATTCATAGCTACTGAAACTAATGCCCAAACAAGTACTAGTGTGGTGGTTACAATTGCACCAACCCCCTCTCCTGTTGTAACCGTACCGGCAAATCATGGTGAGAAGCCAAAGAAGTTCTCTGGAACTGATTTTAACAGATGGCAACAGAAAATGTTGTTCTATCTTACTACTCTCAACCTGGCACGCTTTTTCCGTGAGGATGCTCCTATTTTGAAAGAGGATGAAACCAACCGACAAGTGGTTGCTGCGGTCGATGCCTGGAAACATGCTGATTTCCTTTGCTGGAATTACATCTTGAATGGACTTAACAACACATTATACAACGTCTACAGTCCTATCAAGACAGCAAAGGAACTTTGGGAGTCTTTGGAGAAAAAGTACAAAACGGAAGATGCTGGCTCAAAGAAATTTGTGGTTGGCAAATTCTTGGACTTTGTGATGGTTGATTCTAAGATTGTGATTAGCCAAGTTCAAGATCTCCAACTCATTCTGCATGACATTCACGCGGAAGGCATGTCTCTCAGTGAATCCTTTCAAGTTGCAGCCTTAATTGAGAAATTACCACAAGGCTGGAAGGATTTCAAGAACTACCTCAAATACAAGCACAAAGAAATGTCTTTAGAAGAATTAATTGTGCGCTTGAGGATTGAGGAGGACAACCGTAATTCTAAAAAGCGGGTTGGTAAGCATCCTATGGAGCCTAAGGCAAATATGGTGGAACATACTCCAAAAGTAAAGAAACAGAAGTTTTCTGGAGAAAGTTCATCACAAGGCTCTAAAGGGGGCGAGAACTAAAAAGTACAAGTTTAATGGCAAATGTTACATCTGTGACAAAGAGGGACATCAGGCCAAAGATTGCCGTAGCAAAAGCAAAAACAAAAGAAGAATAAGCAAGAAGCCTGCTCAAGCCCATACGACTAAAGTGGACAATATTTCCAATAGTGTAGATGACATCAATCTTTCTGCAGTTGTTTTCCAGGCAAATCTTGTCGAAAATCCTAAAGATGATGGGTGGACACTGGTGCTACTCGCCACATTTGTGATGACAAAAAGATATTCACATCTTATTCTACAGTAGATAACGGTGAACAACTTTTTATGGACAACTCCTCAACTTCCAAAGTTGATGGACAAGGGAAGATTGTTTTGAAGATGACATCTGGAAAGGAACTCACTCTCAACAATGTGTTGCATGTACTGGACATTCACAAGAATCTTGTTTCCGGATCTTTGTTGAGTAAAAATGGGTTTAGGCTAGTGTTTGAGAGTGATAATTTGTACTTACTAAGAATGGGATGTATGTAGGAAAAGTTTACATGTTTGATGGCCTTTTCAAGATGAATGTAATGACCATTGTACCCTCAGTTATTAATAAAAATACATATTCTTCTTACTTGCTTGAGTCTTCAACTTTTTGGCATGGTAGACTAGGACATGTTAATTATGGATCTTTACGTAGATTAATTAATATGCAATGTTTACCTAAATTTGACATTGATTCAAATCATAAATGTGAAACTTGCGTTGAGGCAAAATTATCCAAAACTTCTTTTCATTCAATTGAAAGAAGTACAGAACCACTTGAATTAATTCATAGTGACATTTGTGATTTTAAATCAATTCAAACTAGTGGTGGGAAAAAAATATTTTATCACTTTTATAGATGACTATACTAGATATAGTTATGTTTATTTAATTCGAACCAAGGATGAAGCTTTGAAAACTTTCATTCAATATAAGAATGAAGTTGAAAATCAACTTGGTAAGAAAATCAAAAAACTAAAAAGTGATAGAGGTGGTGAATATGAATGACCTTTTGGTGAGTTTTGTAAAGAACATGGAATAATTCATCAAACCACCGCTCCTTACTCACCTCAGCAAAATGGAATTGCTGAAAGGAAAAATAGGATTTTAAAAGAAATGATGAATGCCATGTTAATAAGTTCTGGATTACTTAGAACTTGTGGAGGGAAGCAATACTTTCTGCTAATTATATTTTAAATAAAGTCCCCCGAAAGAAAGTAAATCAAACACCTTATGAATTGTGGCATGGGAGAGTACCATCCTACAAATACTTAAAAGTGTGGGGATGTTTGGCTAAAGTGGCTATTCTTAGTCCTAAAAAGACTAAGATAGGTCCTAAAACCATTGATTGAATTTTCATTGGTTATGCCAAGAATAGTAGTGCATATCGATTTTTGATTCATAAATCAGAACATACCGAAATGCATGTAAATACTATTATAGAGTCTCGAAATGCACCTTTCTTTGAACATGTATTTCCAAATAAGACTGGACAAGAGACTAGTAACAATAAAAGATCTCATGATGCTATTACTAGTCAGGATCAAGAACATGATCAAGAACAAGAGCAAGAATTAGATCAAAATGAGGAAGAGGAACCTAGGCATAGTAAACATGCTAGAACCTCAAAATCTTTTGGTCCAGATTTCCTAACATTTTTGTTAGAAATGGAGCATTTAACTTTTAAAGAGGCTATGTCCAGTCCTGAGACTTCTTTATGGAAAGAAGCTGTTAACAGTGAAGTTGAATCTGTCTTGCAAAATCACACTTGGGAATTAGTGGACTTGCCACCAGGTTGTAAACCTTTTGGGTACAAGTGGATTTTCAAAATAAAATTGAAAACGGATGGATCAATTGCCAAATACAAGGCAAGACTTGTGGTCAAAGGTTTTAGACAAAAAGAAAGTCTTGATTACTTTGACACATACTTACCGGTTACTAAAATAACATTCATTAGAATACTAATTGCTATTGTGTTTTTGTACGATCTAGAAATTCATCAAATGGATGTGAAAACTGCTTTCTTAAATGGTGAGTTAGATGAAGAAATTTACATGGAACAACCAGAAGGTTTTTTTGTTCCAGGAAAAGAAAAGAAAGTGTGTAAATTGGTTAAATCATTATATGGTTTAAAACAAGCACCAAAGCAGTGGCATGAGCAATTTGACAAGGCAATGATGTCAAATGGATTTAAAATTAATGAGTTTGACAAATGTGGTTATATTAAAAACACAGACAAAGGTTATGTCATTGTAAGTCTTTATGTAGATGATATGCTCATCATAGATAATAATAATGATATGATTAAAACTACTAAGAAAATGTTGAATAAACATTTTGACATGAAGGACATGGGCTTTGCTGATGTAATTCTTGGTATGAAAATTACCAAAACATCAGAAGGTTATGCTTTGTCACAATCTCATTACATTGAGAAAATACTTGACAAATTTAGCAAAGATGATGATCATCTTGCTAGAACACCTGTAGATGTTAATTTGTTTCTATTTAAGAATGTACAAGAAAGTATTTCTCAGTTAGAGTATGCCCAAATTATTGGAAACTTAATGTACTTAATGAACTGCACTCGCCCAGATATAGCTTATGCAGTAAGTAAATTAAGTAGATATACGAGTAATCCATGAGTAGAACACTGGAAAGCTATTATAAGGGTTCTTAGATATTTCTGATTTACTTGTAACATTGGGCTTAATTATACTAGATATTCAGCAGTACTTGAAGGATACTGTGATGCAAATTGGATATCAGATACTAGAGACTCAAAGTCCACCGGTGGGTATGTCTTTACTCTTGGTGGGTGTAGACACCCCATTTTTGACCGTCCTCAAGACTTGGACGTCACCGTTTGAACACTCGGTGATCATCCATGTTTATGTTCGTTTGGAGTTCCCGGAGGTCTCGGTTACGCGCCTTGCCTCAGGATCTCCGAACTTGACCGTTTAGTGTCTGGTTTTGGACCAAACACTTGTGCTTTTCCTTGGAAGGGCAGGGAATGCCTTGTGAGACATCCCCACACACCACCGGCAGTGGCTAGAGGCCACCGGCTGGTTTTTGCTTCCACCGGCAATGTTTATTGCCGGTCGGCACTATTTGTTGCAGGTCGGCACCTTTTGTTGCCAGCCGGTACTCAATTTGGCCAATATGGCATTTTTGGCCGGCCGACTACTGTGCATCTGCTTTTGCAGATATTTTAAGACAACTGTCTTGCTTTTTGCTCCCCTCCATACACATGTATGGAGGGATCTCCCTCTTGTAAAGCTTGTCTTGTAAGCTTTACAAGACATAAGCCTCTATAAGAGAGGGTCTTCTCTCTTGGCTTGAGGGTTAGAGATTTTAGACACTTGAGAGAGCTTAGACAGCCATTGTTAGGGTTTGAGTTCTAGGGTTAGGGTTTGATACACCTTATCTCTCTCTTTTTCCCTCTTGTGTGTGTAAAAGTGTGTTTGTGTCTTACTATTGCACACAAACACATAGTGTTTCACCTTCACTTAGCTACTGAGGTTCTAAGGGGTTTGTTTTGAAGTTTTGGAGCTGATTTCAAGCCAAGGAGGGCCATTGGAGCATCATTTGTGAAGAGGACTACAAGGGTGAGAATCTAGTCCCATTATTCCCCATTTTTGCATCTTGTTTTTACCTATCTTAAACTCATTTTTGAGCTTGGTGTATAATACAAAAAAGTTCTGTTTTTAAGCCCTCTTGGTTGTTTATCAAGGGTGTTTTGTGGTTTGGAGGTGTTTGATCCCTCTTAGGCCTTGAAAGGCCTCATTTTGTGCTATTTTGTGCAAGTTTCGAGACTTTGGTGTTTGGGCCTCTTCACCACTGAAATCTTGAGGGATTTCAGTGGGGAAGATGGTGCCTTGAAGTCTCCAAAAGGGGAGGGCCACCCCCCTCTCCTTGTTGTCCTTGAAAAGGACACATTTTTAGCCTCTAAAGGGAGCCTATGTTTGAGTGTGTGTTGAGCATGTGTAGACTGTTTTTCATGCTTATATTTCCATAATATAACATGATTTTAAATTGGTTTTGGTACTCCATGCATGCTTAGCATAGTTGCCATGCAATGCCTTGTTTGCCTTAACATGTCTTAGGTTGTGTGCCTTTGTTTCTAACATGTTTTAGGCTTACATTTGTGAAGGTTTTGTGCATATTTTGCCATGTTTTAGGACTGTCCATAGTTGTTTGGGTCGGATTTGGCATGCTTAGTATAGCTCCTTTGCATTCGAGCTTGTATGCTTCGAGTATGTGAATGTGTAGTATGTATTGCTCGCATCATTTCGGTGGTTTGGAACCACCCTACATGTTATTTCAGTCCTTTTAGCATGCCTAAATGTTTGCATTTTGTGGCCCTTTTGTTGCTTCAAGAGTTGATGCTCCATGCTTTATATTTGTGCCATGATGTATACCTCTAGGATTAGGTTGCTTAGATGCCATCTAAGTGATTCTTGAGGCTTGTTTTTGCATGATTTGGGACTGTTTTCGTTCAATTTGGTCATTTGCTCCATGAGTCATATGATCATGCTTTAGGTCCTTGGGCCTCGTTGCATGTATAGCTTGCATGAGTAGGTTAATTTCGCATCATTTCCTACATGTTTTCAAGGCTTATAATGCATGCTAGTTAGTCCATGATATCCCCTTTCAAGTGTGCTTGAGGGTTGTCTAATTTGTGCCTAAGTGTTGGCCCTTAATCATATGTATGTGTGCATGTGTTTTGGCCCCTTGTTTTGGTCATTTTAGCCACTGTTTTGGGCCTATTTAGAGCTGCCCAAATCATGTTTAAGACCACCTTTTCATTGGTTGGCATTGCCTCATATTTGCTTGTATGCTTGCATAAATGTCTTGCCATGCCATGTTGCATCCTTAGCTTGCATGCCTAGGTTGCATTGCATCTTGCATGCATGCCTTGTTCCTTGACTTGGTGATAGGAATTGGACCTTAGTTTGTTTGATTGATTTGCATTTCATTTGACATGAAAGCTACATACTTGGTTCTTTGGGCCATCATGCATGGAAATGCGTGATTGGTGGTCCGAGAATCAAGACACATGCCCCTTTGAGTCATTACCATGATAAGGGACATGATTGTTGCACACATGCCTTGAATTGTGCTGCCATGCTTTGCCTTGCCCTTTGTTGCTGTCATTTGCAGATTTTGCAGGAACACTCTGTCGACCGGCAGTTTAAAGTGCCGACCAGCAATCATTTCTCTGCTGACAGCTTCATTTTGTGCCGGTGGCCACATACCACTGCCGGTGGCAATTCCATGCAGCCGGTGATGTCTCCCAGCATCCAAGGAAGTAGTCCTGAGGTTTTGACAACCTCCAGAGGAGTGAAGGAAGGAAAACAGAGGCAGCTCATGCATGGCGGCGCGTTTCCCGAGGCGATTTATTGTTTTCTCAGTTTTAGTTAATTTGCTTAGTTGATTAGGCAATTTGTAATATTTAATTAGCTTGCGTAGTTAATTAATTTGTATTATTTATTTGGTTCCTCCGAGCGAGGGCAGATCTGTAATAAGTGTGTGTGAGTGGTGTGTATGTCTCCCAATCCCCACTTCTTTCTCCCCTTTTACTTACCTGCTTTGATGGTTAGTATTAGGGCACGTTTAATTTAGCATACCTTATGCTATGCATGCGTGCATCCATGCATTTGTATTGCATGCATTGGGCTCGGTACATCACGCTAACTGCATTTGTATTTCAATTCCAAATTGAATACGTGCATCAATTGATCGCATTTCATATGCCATGCTTAGGTTAGCCGAGCCTACTTCAATTGCATCCTGTATGTGTTGCATTAGGCAATTTAACATGAGCTAGGACATGCATGTTTGCTAACTAGTTTATTGTTTTGGCACGGAGTACGATGTAAGTATTTCCGCTTTAGCATATCGCATGAGTGTGAATGTTGCCATGATAGCATGCTTAACATGTGGCTAAGTGTTTATGTGATAAACTGTTTGAATGCCTGTGGGTGAAGGTTGGATTGTTTGAGTTGGAAAAACTCATTGGAATCCGTGTTTTAGCCTACTTGCGAGTAGCAAATTCCAAAGTGTTTTCAAAACAAACGGATATGCAATGTTTATTCCCAAATTAGGCAATCTAGTCTATACTTGTTTGCTGCGCGCATAACATAGTAATTCTAGGTTAATAAATGGAATAAGAACACATAACGTTTTCAAAAACAGATATCACGGTTAGTAGAGGCCGGTCCCACGGCCGCCAAGTGATCTGAAAGTGACAGACAGTTTGTTATCTACTGTTTTTGAAATATGCAGTGGAAAGGCGAAGCTTAAATGAACTATAAGTAAAACATACCTCGGCGGGGGTAATGGTGTCGAAATATCGGCGGAAAAAGCCGAATGTCTCTCGTGGTCGCCGGGTGCATCTCCCGTCAAAGCGCCGTGAAAAGGGGATGACCAGAGGAGTCTCTGTGACTGGTACTGGAGCGAGCCTAGGAAAGTAGGCGTAAACCCATAGCTGCAAGATAAATACCAGTGCATCTATCAGAAAAAGCAGAATATACAGAATAAAGCAGAAATGGCAGACCCGTGTGTTGTGCAGTGTATTGTGTACAGTGTACAGTGTGAGCAGTGTACAGTCAGTGTAAAGCAGAGTATGTGTGTGCCGTGTGTACAGTATACAGCGAGTATGGAGCAGACTACAGTGTGTGCAGTGTACAGAGCACATAAAATATAGGGCAGAAATGAAAAGCGGAGAAGAAATGTACCTCCCAAGCCCGCCAGTAGCCTCCGAGCAACTGGCCGCTGCCGCGAGAAGCCGAGCTCATGTATCCATAGAGGGTGGCTAGAGCGGTGCCACCCTAGTCATAGTGCAAAATGTCCCGGACGTCCACCAGTGCGCTGAGAAGGCAGAGAGGCACGGTGTTCGCCCGGTCGGCGAAGATGGTAGTCCCGAACAAGAACATAAGGAAGCCGCGGGCGTACCTCTCCTCAGCCTCCGGGGTCATCGGAGCTGCGTTAACAAGAGTAGGCTGGACCCTAAACTGTACCTCGAACCAGGAGTACTGCACGAAGCCTGGACGAGCAAGAGGTGGGGCCTCCCCCAGTAGATGGACCTGAGCGGCGGTCCACTTTTCCATGTCGATATCAAAAGGGATCGGATCACCCCCTACCCCGATGCCAGTGAGCATCGAGAAATCGTAAGGGGTCATCGTCATGTCCCCTGCAGTGGAGAAGTGAAACGAATCAGTGGTGTCCCACCACCTCTTCGCCAGAGCGGCAAGGAGAGGTCTGCAGGTAGAAAGCCTGGAGAGTCCTCGGCAAAAGGCGCCGAAGCCCGCTCGATCTACTATACGACGGACTGCGTCAGGGAGCTCGTCGTACCACTCCCGAGCGCCAGTGTTCCCATACCCGCGAATGGTATGGGAATCCTCCTGTGAACAGAAAATAACAATTGCAAGACAACATTCAAAATGCAGTTTTGAGAAGCATACAGATATGGTATGCGTGCAAGTTTAACAGATTTTGACAAATACCGGGTGCCGGTGTGCTTACAGTGAACTACAATGTGTGATGCGTCAGCATGTTCGGGGGGGTTCAGAACAGATATAGCATGCGTGCAAGTTTAACAGGCTCAAGCAAATACTGGGTACCAGTGAAATGTAGTGAAGTACAGTGTGCGCCGTGTGTTTGAGTGATTCGGGGTTAGTGCAGTATGTGTGCATGTGCCAGTCTCAAACAGATATCAGTTGTATGTATGTTTACAGTCAACTACAGTCTACAGTATATCAGATTTCAGCAGTTAAAGAATACAACTAGCTATGACAGTTTTGTATCCTACATTGCGGAAAGTAAAACAGAAGAAAAAAAGTTACCTTGGAAGCGCCGAAGGAAAGGTGGGAGGTAGGCTCGCGCAGTAATAGCTCAGGTGGCACGTGCCTCTCAAAGCTCCGGAACTGGCGCAGGCCGTCGGGGGACAGAACATGGATCGCCGGTCGGTAGGTCGCCGGGTCGAACGGGCGCTCGCTCAACGGTAAGAGCTCGACCCCGGGATCCATCTTGTGGTCCGGGGGAGTCCCGCCACGTGGAATGTCGTCCGCCATGTCAAGAGTAATGAGAAAATGGCCGGAGGAAGGAAAACCGGGCCGGAATACGAAGAGTCAACCGGAAGGTCAACCCCCGAGAAGGTCAAAAATGGCCGGAAAGGCCGGAATGTGAAAAGGCACGGGAATGAAGAGGAAAGCAAGGGGAACAAACCCCGAAAAGACGGGAACGCTAAACGAGGCACCGAAACAAAGATGTGATCGGTCGAAAATGTCCGAAACGCGAAGAAAATCGCGAATCCGACGACGAAACGGGCGTAGAACGCGAAGAAATCCGCGGGCGCGTCTACAGTTTCTGGCGACTCCGCTGGGGATTTTAGAGAGCTTGACTCGAACTCGTGATATCCTGTTTTGATTACACTTATGTGTCTCTTTGCATTGCATGTGCATTGGTGCGCCTAGGAACACGGTGTTTGCCATCTGCCATTCCTGAACGGTTTGCCGGAGGCTTGTCTTGTCAAGGCATGGCCATAAGGCTGACCGGCTATGGGCTCTGACAGTATGGGAACACAAACCCCGGTTTTACCGGGGCACCCTTTTCGACCATTCGACCTAGTGCATATTCGGATCCATAGTGACCATTCCAAGTTAGGACAGGTTGCTCACCCGATGTTAGGTTGTTTGAAACTGCTGCGTGTATAGTGAAACCCTAGCTCCTGACAAAATAGGACAGGGAAACCCTACCCCAACATAGGGGTGTTTTGGCTCTTTTTACTTGCTATGTGCTTTTAGAGTGTATCTCTACAGGAACGCACATATCAGTTTGCAAGTTTGAGTATTAGGCCCGAGGGCACCAGTATCAGTGTTGTCAGAAATCAGTTATCTGTGGGTATCAGTGCAATTTTGGGGACAATGATTCTGGGGAACAGTTATCAGTAGTGGAGTGCAGTTGTTCGGCTACACCTGTGTTTGATCCGTTTGGGGCTGAAATGCTGTTTGTTTTTCCTTTCAGTTCAGAGAGTTCAGAGAGCTGATACAGGATAGCCAGTGTTTCCCCTTGCTGAGGCAGGATTTATGGCGGCACAAAATTTAGAAGAAATTGTGGTTATGACGGCTGCATTGGAGCAGGGGACTGCTCCGCAGAGTGAGGCCAGCATCAATATGTCACATCCACCCAGGTCGCTCGTTGGGCACCCGGTCTGGGCTCCCTAGTTATACCAGGCTCGTAAGCCCACCACCTTTGAATTGATGGGGATGATAGGTGACCTCCAGAGGTCCGTGGCCGATCTGGCCTATGGAATGTCGGCTTCACCGCCAGCGGCGCCGTATGCTGGGAATTTCATACCACAGGCCCCCGCTACTGGAGCGGATTGTGATAGAGCTCAGCCAGCCAGAGGTGGCTTCCAGCTACAGCCACGACATGCCAGCACCAGCCCAGACCCTCGATCAGGTTGATGCCAGAGGAAAAGACAAGGTGAAGGTAGATGCCGATCCTATTGAACAACTGCTGTGCGCAGTCGAGGCTTTGAAAGCCGGGGGGATGAACAAGTAACAGATATCAGCAGTTGTGGCAAAAACTATGGAAGATGCTTTCCCCACTCCACCTGAGGGTAGTTCAAGTCAGTTAGAGAATCGGGTTGGGCCCCGTCATGCCAGAACAGTTCCTCCTATTCCCGCCCCTGCACCCGGGAAAGATCATAAAGCTAAGGTGGCGCCTGCCGACCCTTTCGCCTGTGCGGCTAGTAAGAGTGCCCAGACTCCAAAGTACCTGCCCTGAGGGCGCAGGGCCTTTCAGGCTCTCTACATGCCTCTGTCCAAGGCACTCCAGATCCTTGCCGAGAAGGGGCATCTTAAACCCTTGGAGCCTCGGCCACTCCCGAAGAATCTTCCTGCCACGCATGATGCTACTCAGTACTGCGCGTACCATCAGCAGACAGGCCATCCAACCGACAATTGTTCCCGCCTCCGCCATGAGGTGCAAGATTTGATCGATAACGAGGTTATCCTCCCGCCCACCTCAGCCAAGTCCATTACGACCCAATTATTGGATTTTGAGGACATAGATATTGCGAGTGTGTAATCAGAGAGTGAACCGTCTGCGGGCGGCATTTGGTGTATTTTGGATGTAGCGTCTGGCACGTGTTTTTGAGCATCGGTGAAACTGAGTTTTGTAAATTCTGGCTTGGGTATCGAGTCAGTCTTTTGTTTTGAGTCTGTCTCCTTGTTTTGAGTCTGTCTTTTTTGCTTAAGGGCCTGTCTTGTTGTATCAAGTCGGTCTCCTTCGTATAGAATACCAGGTGATTCTGGGGTTGTTGTCCCGAAAACTGTTTTGTCTTGTAATTACCTGTTTTTGTTTTTGAATTTGTTTCTGCTGAGGAGCCAGTTACACCAACATATCTGAATGAAACAGCCGCGGCCATCTCATTTTCATGCTTGCTTCCAGTATAAGTTAGTTGTGCCAGAGGATTCGAATGGGCTGACAGTACATCTCGCCTGCTCTCCTGCGCGCCAAACTCATTGCATTAGCCTAAGTTTTTCGAAACCCCCTTTTAACACTGCGGTGATAAAAACGAAGGGGAAGGAATTCCTCGGGTTTTGCAAAATTTTGATCATTTTGAGAAAAAGAGAGGCATGCTAAGCCTTTTTATGAATGAGATTATGCTTGTCGGCATGAGTACTGGGAAGGACCCTGGCTTGATCCAGATTGGTTCCATACTATCTTCGGCACGAGCGATTCGTCGCTTTCTTAAAAACTTTCAAAAACAAATGTTTTACACGGCCCTGTGAAGACCTGTGTGGAACCGCTCTTGAGATTGTGCAGCCTAGGATCGCTCTCGGCCTCAAGATTCAACCCGTCCGTTTCAAACCTTGAACCCGTTCAGCAAGTTCAACGGTAAAATGTTATGCAAGGTCTGTATGGCCAGATCTGAAGCAGCCCTCGAGCAAGAGGCACCCAAGCCGAATCAGAAGGAGTAGATCTCGCCGGAAGGAGCTTGTGGAGCAACCGGGATTGATTTTTCTGCAAAACATTGCAACAGCCGTTCTCCTAGATACAGAGAGGCTTCAATTTCAAAAACCATTTGACATGGACTTGCTACACTTTTACCCTTTGAGAGGCTCGCTGGGCCGAAAACCCGGAAGGGCGACCCAGGCAAAAGTTAGAGCAAGAGAAAAATACAAAAAATACAAAAAGAAAAGAAAAGAAAAGAAAAAAATACAAAAAAAAAAAAATAAAAAAATAAAAAGAAAAGAAAAGAAAAAGAAAAAAAGAAAAATGAAAAGAAGCTCGCAAGGTCGAAAACCCGCATCGGGCGCCTTGGCAAAAGTTAGAGCCTGAAAAGTGAAGGTTAAAATACCCGAGTGTACCTTAACCGGAACTACATAAGGCTTGATTCCCATGTTTGGGATACGTAGGCAACTTCATCCTGAAGTCCAGCCCCCAACGCTTTCATAGCGTCCCAGTCCATGCAATGGTCTTGATTTCATCCCAAGGTCCGGTCGCCAACGCCTTCCAAGGCGACTGTGTCCATATATCTGTTATGACCGTCTTCGTCATCTCTGTGTCCAGGAGTTCGGCCACCACCAATAAAGACTGTCTGCGGATTGCTGCGGCACCATCCAAACAAGGGACAACTTTCCGTTGCCACCGGTCGCCGTGGGCCACCATTCAAACCAGGGGCAACTTTCTGTTGCCATCCACCTCCTTCAAGCTAGGGGCAATTTTCCATTGCCTTCGATCCGAGGTTGCGCATCTCAAAAGGGTAAGTTCCATGCTCGTTGAGCATCAGCTGTTTGCAAAAATAGTTTTTGAAAATTTTTACTAAGGTTGACTATTTTCTCGAAAACTATTTCGTTTTCCAAAGCTGGACCATTTTCTTGGACCCAAAAAGGAAAATTTTCAGTGCTTACAGCCTGACTTGCATGATTTTCAAATCAAAAATCGAACAAGTACGTTAATCCAACTCTCATCTTGATCAAAACTGTTTTTAGTGGAAAGCAAAAACAAAAAAATGGTCAAAGTGATGGACTAGGGGCACAGTTGAGTCAAGCATTCTGTCTTTCCCCCGTCACCGACGTACTAGCCAGAAGGGCACTCTACCCATCAGAAGAAATAGCTGTGAGCTAACAGCATCAGGCATGGACCCGCAACTTCCTATTCATCTATTAATCACCCTGGGGAGGGACGAAAAATGAGAGAATAAAGAATAAAGAGGTGTAAGTTGAGAGAAAAAGAGAGCCAGAGGGTTTTGAGAGAAAAACGGAGCCTGAGGGCCGAGTGATGTGAGAATCACAAATGAGAAAAGGGTGGGAAGCAATACCCGGAGAAACTGGCTCCTCGTGATCTGAGGTCCCCCATCGTCGTTGACACGCCTGTGTGTCGTGTCTTTTGTTTTGTTTACCATAACCTTTGCTTTAGGTCTCTCCCGAGCGCGTCTCGTCGTGTTTTAGGTCGAGTACCCCTTTTGTTTGAGTCCTCCCTGCTGTGTTCAGTTGTAGGCTCGATGCCCCGGTTTGAAAAACCCTTATTTAATTTCAAAAATCGTTTATGCTCGGAATGTTGTGCCATTCTCTATATTCGATTGTGTTTCCACTCCAGTTGGTTTCACCTCCGTAGTCCATCTTATCAGATTGGGCTATTTTGTTCAAAGTTCGCTGTGTGCAGAATGAACCAAGTGTTGGGTTACGGGCTGTATGCAGATTAATCCCCAGTAGAGCAAGAGCTGTGTGTCCAGAATCAGGCAGTGGGTTGCTTGGGTTATTTTGTTGTTGGCTGTTTAGTTATCTGATTATTACAGTGCGAGTGTTCAATTTTCAGACAACCAATCGATTTCATTTACATTGAGGTGTAATATGGTGTGATGCGATGCAAAGTTTGAAATGTAAAGACATATGGATGTAAACACTTTTTCAGATAAAAAGTCTGTTTCATTTCATCATCTTTTCAAAAGTACAAGTTTTGGAAACAAAAATCTACCTGCGGCAGTACAAGGTAATCTAACTACCAACAAAAGAGAAAAGTGCAAAAAGAAAAATAAGCAAAAAATCTGTATCCGTGTCGAGCACTCGGGGGGGGGGGGCATCAGTCTGTCCTAGTCCTCTTCTTGGATGAGGGTCCAGGAGCATCATTAGCATCGTCGTCAGAGCCCTAGCTAGTGCCTCCTCCGGTCTCCTCCTCTGATGACTCTGACTCCGCCTCTGCCTCCGCCTCTGACTCCTCGTCGTCATCATCATCCGGGACTGGAGCTCGTGAGCTACTCCCGACATGAGTGCGCCCCGCCTTCGTGCGGGGGAATACTCTACCCTCCTCATCTCTCCCTCGAGCCGGGACGGAAGGTCCAGCCGGAATGCCTCCTACAGCAGGAATCTGGAAAGGAGGCTGAAAAGGTACATAAAAGGGAGATGCATCAGTATGCCGTGAGCAGTTTATCAGTGCAGAATGCAGTGTATGAGTACAGCGTGTGTATACTGTGAACAGTTTATCAGTGCAGAATACAGAGTACAGTGTATGAATGCCGTGAGCAGTTTATCAGTGCAGAGTACAGTGCAGAATGCAGTGTATGTAGTGTATCAGATGCTGTGAGATCAGTGTATCAGGTGTTGTGCCGTGCATCAGATTACGTGAATCAGTGTATGAATGGTTTGAGGCTAGTGTCAGAAGAACATACCGAAATGCTGTAGAGGGCTAGGAGGTCAAATGTCCGCTGAAGCATTCCCATCATCGAGGCATTCATCGCCAACGACTAACGGGTGTACTCAGAAGAAGCCTGCAAAAGTATCAGATGCATCAATATTCTGTGGAATATCAAATAAATTGAAATGAAATGACTGTACAAAATGAAGTAATACATACCGGAGGTAAGTCGGGGACACCGATGAACTCATGATCAGCTGGCGGAGGGGCGAAGGGGATCTGATAGGTCGCCCCACCCTGCCCTCGGAAAGTCAGTGCAGCAGGCAGGGTGGGCCAGCCAACCCCCCGTCCTCCCTGAACTCCGCCTCTGCCACGAACTCGGGCCCTCCTCGAAGCCCCTGCTCCAGCTCCAGCTCTCGCCCCAGCCGCTGGCGCCACCGGCCTGGATCCCTCTGCTCGACGCCCGCTGCTCAGAGGTCGCATGAGGTACATCTGCACATACTCTCGGTAGTCGTCGATGCCCAACGGTGTAATCGTCCATCTGCTCGGTGGTGAGCCTCTCGGTCTCCCTCATGTCCGCAGGAGGGTGAACCGAAACTATCTGCTCAGGTAACCCTAGGGTCTGGCGTAGGAAACGCTCTCCTAGGTACCAAGCCAGACAGACCGGGCCCTCCAGCAAGATCCGGAAACCCGAGGTCTCCTCCGCACCGGCAAACTGATCCCGCGTCACCGCCGGCAACGGAGCCCACGGCCGCCATGTGATCTGAAAGTGACAGACAGTTTGTTATCTACTATTTTTGAAACATGCGGGGGAAAAGCGAAGCTTAAATGGATTGCAAGTAAAACATACCTCGGCAGGGGTAATGGTGTCGAAGTATCGGCGGAAAAAGTCGAATGTCTCTCGTGGTCGCCGGGTGCATCTCCCATCAAAGCGGCGTGAAAAGGGGACGACCAGAGGAGTCTCTGTGACTGGCACGGGAGCGAGCCTAGGAAAGTAGGCGTAAACCCACAACAGCAAGATAAATACCAGTGCATTTATCAGATAAAGCAGAATATAGAATAAAGCAGAAAAGGCAGAGCCGTGTGTTGTGCAGTGTATTGTGTACAGTGTACAGTGTGAGCAGTGTGCAGTCAGTGTAAAGCAGAATGTATGTGTGTGCCGTGTGTACAGTATACATCAAGTATAAAGCAGACTACAGTGTGTGCAGTGTACAGAGTACAGAAGGTATGGGACAGAAATGAAAAGCGGAGAAGAAATGTACCTCCCAAGCCCGCCAATAGCCTCCAAGCAACTGGCCGCTGCCGCGAGAAGCCGAGCTCATGTATCCATAGAGGGTGGCCAGAGCGGCGCCACCCCAATCATAGTGCAAATGTCCCGGACGTCCACCAGTGCGCTGAGAAGGCAGAGAGGCACGGTGTTCGCCCGGTCGGCAAAGATGGTCGTCCCAAACAGGAACATGAGGAAGCCGCGCGCATACCTCTCCACGTCCTCCTGAGTCATCTGCGCCTCCTCCTCCAACGCGGGCTGGACCCTAAACTGTACCTCGAACCTGGAGTATCGGACAAAACCTGGACGAGCAAGAGGTGGGGCCTCCCCCAGTAGATGGACCTGAGCGGCGGTCCACTCATCCATGTCGATATCAAAGGGGATCGGATCACCCCCTACCCCGATGCCTGTGAGCATCGAGAAATCGTAAGGGGTCATCGTCATGTCCCCTGCAGTGGAGAAGTGAAACGAATCAGTGGTGTCCCACCACCTCTCCGCCAGAGCGGCAAGGAGAGGTCTGCAGGTAGAAAGCCTGGAGAGTCCTCGGCAAAGGCGCCGAAGCCCGCTCGATCTATTATACGACGGACTGCGTCAGGGAGCTCGTCGTACCACTCCCGAGCGCCAGTGTTCCCATACCCGCGAATGGTATGGGAATCCTCCTGTGAACAGAAAATAACAATTGCAAGACAACATTCAAAATGCAGTTTTGAGAAGCATACAGATATGGTATGCGTGCAAGTTTAACAGATTTTGACAAATACTGGGTGCCGGTGTGCTTACAGTGAACTACAATGTGTGATGCGTCAGCATGTTTGGGGGGGTTCAGAACAGATATAGCATGCGTGCAAGTTTAACAGGCTCAAGCAAATACTGGGTACCAGTGAAATGCAGTGAAGTACAGTGTGCGCCGTGTGTTTGAGTGATTCGGGGTTAGTGCAGTGTGTGTGCATGTGTCAGTCTCAAGCAGATGTCAGTTGTATGTATGTTTACAGTCAACTACGGTGTATAGCATATCAGATTCAAGCAGTTAAAGAGTACAACTAACTATGACAGTTTTTGTATCCTACATTGCAGAAAGTAAAGTTGAGGAAAGAGAGTTACCACGCAGGCGCCGAAGGACAGGTGGGAGGTAGGCTCGCGCAGCAATAGCTCGGGCGCCACGTGCCTCTCGAAGCTCCGGAACTGACGCAGGCCGTCGGGGGGCAGAACATGGATCGCCGGTCGGTAGGTCGCCGGGTCGAACGGGTGCTCGCTCAATGGTAGGAGCTCGACCCCGGGATCCATCTCGTGGTCCGGGGGAGTCCCACCGCGTGGAATGTCGTCCGCCATGTCAGGAATGCTGTGAAAATGGCCGGAGGAAGGGAAACTGGGCTGGAATACGAAGAGTCAACCGAAAAGTCAACTCCCGAGAGGGTCGGAAATGGCCGGAAAGGCCGGAATGTGAAAAGGCACGGGAATGAAGAGGAAAGCAAGGGGAACAAATCCCGAAAAGGCGGGAATGCCAAACGAGGCACCGAAACAAAGATGTGATCGGTTGAAAATGTCCGAAACGCAAAGAAAATCGCGAATCCGACGACGAAACGGGCATAGAACGCGAAGAAACGGAGAAACGGGGAGAGAAAAACGCTCTAGAGAGAGAGAGTATGGGTTTTCGGCGGTGAAGGAAGTAAGGATTAGGGTTTGGGAACCCTATTTTATAACACCCGTGGTGAATTGTCAAAACTGCCCCGACTCAGCAACTTTTTGCCGGTCGGCAATATTTTGTGCCAGCCGGCAGTATTTTGTGCCGATGGAGTTATTTTTCAGCCGGTGGACAGCCGGTGGCCTCCCCTTCCGGCCGGTGGTGTTCCCACAACCTTGTTTAAGCCATATGAGTAGTTTTTGGTCTTCATAGCTCAAGAAAGTACAAGAAAGTGTACCTCCGATGCTCAACCGGCCTCCGTTTTGACCTCGGACCGCGTCCGCTGTGCGTAGCACTCCAACTCGTGCAACGATTGTATCCTTTGGTATCCTTTTTGCTTCTTACAAGATCCAAAAGTTACCCCGTGTGCGTTGCACATGTTCATTGCACTACTTCGGTGCATTACATCGCGCTGTCATGCGCCTCATAGTTGCATTGTCATGCACATACTACATGCGTTGTAACACGCGCCCCTTGCATTGTCATGCACATCTCTCATGCATTGTCATTGCAAGCTTTGTCTTGCATCCCAATGCATACGTCGCCTCGCGCATCGTTCGCGTCGTAGTGCATTCCCCTTACCATGCATTGTCATGCATCCTGAAACACGTGCGTTGTTACGCATTTAAGTCCATTTACACTCCGTGTGGCATGCGTGTCACACTTAGCATCGTTTCACATTCCGTGTGGCATGCGTGTCACACTTAGCATCATTTTACATTCCGTGTGGCATACGTGTCACACTGGGCATCATTTTGCATCTTATGGGGCATGCGTGTCTCATTTGTGTCATTTTCATCGGCATGTGCGCCTCGTTTGTATAGAACATGCATTCACTCGCACTATCTTGTGCACTTACACTTTGTATCTCACTCGTACTATTTTGTGCATTGCATATCAATCGCGCTGTTTAGTGTATCGCACTGTCTTGTGCATTTCAAAATCACTCGCGCTGTTTAGCGTATCGCACTATTTAGTGCATTTCAAATCACTCGTGCTGTTTTGCGCATCGCGCTGTTTTGCGCATCGCACTGTTTTGTGCAGTTTATCATTCGCGCTATTTTGCGCATCGCACTGTTTTATGCAGTTTACATCCGCGCTATTTTGCGCATCGCACTGTTTTGTGCAGTTTATCATTCGCGCTATTTTGCGCATCGCACTGTTTTGTGCAGTTTATCATTCGCGCTATTTTGCGCATCACACTGTTTTGTGCAGTTTACATCCGCGCTATTTTGCGCATCGCACTGTTTTGTGCAGTTTATCACATCGCACTGTTTTGTACATTTCAAATCCATCGCGCTGTTTTGCGCACCTCTCTACACTTGTTAGTGCATTGCATCGTGCTATCTTGCGCACCTTATCAATCGCACTGTTTTGTACATTTCAAATCAATCGCACTGTTTTGTGCATTTCAAACCAATCGCACTGTTTTGTGCATTTCAAATCAATCGCACTGTTTTGTGCATTTCAAATCAATCGCGCTGTTTTGCGCATCGTACTGTTTTGTGCATTACATATCGATCGCGTTGTTTAGCGCATCGCACTATTTTGTGCATTGTATTCCATCGCGCTATTTTGCGCATCTCATTGCTTTTCGCATTCATTCCATCACACTGTCTTGTGCACTCGCGTTGTCTAAACGCATCGCACTATTTTGTGCATCTGTTTGAGCACTGTTTTGTGCATTCACTCTGCATCGCACTATCTTGTGCACTCCCTGGTCTGGCGAGACCTTAAACACGCACGGTCTAGGAGACCTTAAATCCTCTGAAGGTGCAATTCCTTTGGTGTTTGTCGTGCCTGAACGACTTTCGATGGTCTGGTAAAGCCACTTTCCTATGTTTGCGGTGAGTTCCTAGAAGACCAACTGGGACGGTGGAAACTGGAGTTCGAATGGCTTATGCCTAGAACGCAAAGGTTCGGGAGTTCCGAGACTAAAGTCTGGTTTAAATACCCAGGGGTGTATCCTCGGCTTGAAATCTGTATGGAAGCCCCATAGATTGAGGCAGCATGTCGGTGCCTCAATTCTGGATATTGAACCAACCTAGTATATCGCCCTGTTGGTAAGATAGGGAAAGCTGCAATCATAGCCGTTGCATCATAGTGCATTGTCATGCATTTCCATGGTAGCTTGCATGCATTCATGGCATTTTCCCCAGTAGATTGCATCATACTGCATTGTCGTGCATTTTTGTAAATATCCATTCCATTGCATATTTGTAGATATTGCATTGTAGTTCGCATACATTCATTGCATCACCTCCCATCTATGGCTCGCGTCTTTCCATGATTGAGCTTGGTCTGGTATGTGCCCTTACTTTTCACGTTAAAACACAGTTCTGCATGTGTATCGCGCCTATTCCACGCTGGTATGTTGGTTGAGGGTTGCGGCACCTTTTCTGTGTTACACATGGCTCGTATGCGTACATGCCTTTCCTAGGCAAGATTAGGTTTGGCTTGCGTGCCATATCCATTGTATCCATTTTCATTCCATATATATCGTAGTTGTTATATCCGGCATTAGGATCGTAGTCCTTTCTCCAGCGGGTCGTTTCCCCACTTGTGTCAATTCCACCCAATACTTGTTCTTGCGTCTGTCTATAATGCTCATAGTTCAGTTGACCGTTCTATGGTAGGCAGACTTGTTACCTCCATCAATCTATTTGACATAGGTGTGGTTTCGAACCGCTCGTGATCGGATCATGATTCAATTGCTTTGCATATAGTTTGCATCGTTTCAATTACATTGCATCTTCATCTGCATTGTTTATACATTGTTTTGTATATATTGCATATCATTTTGCTTTCATTTGCATTGTCATGCATGTTGCTAACAATATTGTACCTGTTAAAGTTTGTTTTCTTTGCAGGCATGATATTGTATGTACGGTTCATTTGAGGTTGGTGCAACCAGACGAGCCGCACAGGTATTGTATCCTCCGAGTGAGAAGTATCGAGAATTGCATAATTCTCTTACATCCTTTCTGCATTGTAGTGTAGTTTGGTGTATGCTAGCTTAAAACTGTCGCATGTATGCTTCATTACAGCTTTCTTTGCATGATCATAAGTTATGCTCGGCTTTGTGCATTGTCTTGCATTTTGCCCCTGCCTCCGGGCGCATACCTTATTTGTCTTGCATGTTTGTCTAAGTCTTCGGCCTTGTCAAAAATGGGTCGTCTCTGGGCTTTGACATTTACTCCCGTCATTGTTATGACTTTCGAGTTCTGTCAAAGAGGGGCAACTGTAGACACCCCATTTTTGACCGTCCTCAAGACTTGGACGTCACCGTTTGAACACTCGGTGATCATCCATGTTTGTGTTCGTTTGGAGTTCCCGGAGGTCTCGGTTACGCGCCTTGCCTCAGGATCTCCGAACTTGACCGTTTAGTGTCTGGTTTTGCACCAAACACTTGTGCTTTGCCTTGGAAGGGCAGGGAATGCCTTGTGAGACATCCCCACACACCACCGGCTGGTTTTTGCTTCCACCAGCAATGTTTATTGCCGGTCGGCACTATTTGTTGCCGGTCGGCACCTTTTGTTGCCGGCCGGCACTCAATTTGGCCAAGATGGCATTTTTGGCCGGCCGACTACTGTGCATCTGCTTTTGCAGATATTTTAAGACAGCTGTCTTGCTTTTTGCTCCCCTCCATACACGTGTATGGAGGGATCTCCCTCTTGTAAAGCTTGTCTTGTAAGCTTTACAAGACATAAGCCTCTATAAGAGAGGGTCTTCTCTCTTGGCTTGAGGGTTAGAGATTTTAGACACTTGAGAGAGCTTAGACAGCCATTGTTAGGGTTTGAGTTCTAGGGTTAGGGTTTGATACACCTTATCTCTCTCTTTTTCCCTCTTGTGTGTGTAAAAGTGTGTTTATGTCTTACTATTTCACACAAACACATAGTGTTTCACCTTCACTTAGCTACTGAGGTTCTAAGGGGTTTGTTTTGAAGTTTTGGAGCCGATTTCAAGCCAAGGAGGGCCATTGGAGCATCATTTGTGAAGAGGACTACAAGGGTGAGAATCTAGTCCCATTATTCCCCATTTTTGCATCTTGTTTTTACCTATCTTAAACTCGTTTTTGAGCTTGGTGTATAATACAAAAAAGTTCTGTTTTTAAGCCCTCTTGGTTGTTTATCAAGGGTGTTTTGTGGTTTGGAGGTGTTTGATCCCTCTTAGGCCTTGAAAGGCCTCATTTTGTGCTATTTTGTGCAAGTTTCGAGACTTTGGTGTTTGGGCCTCTTCACCACTAAAATCTTGAGGGATTTTAGTGGAGAAGATGGTGCCTTGAAGTCTCCAAAAGAGGAGGGCCACCCCCCTCTCCTTGTTGTCCTTGAAAAGGACACATTTTTGGCCTTTAAAGGGAGCCTATGTTTGAGTGTGTGTTGAGCATGTGTAGACTATTTTTCATGCTTATATTTCCATAATATAACATGATTTTAAATTGGTTTTGGTACTCCATGCATGCTTAGCATAGTTGCCATGCAATGCCTTGTTTGCCTTAACATGTCTTAGGTTGTGTGCCTTTGTTTCTAACATGTTTTAGGCTTACATTTGTGAAGGTTTTGTGCATATTTTGCCTTGTTTTAGGTCTGTCCATAGTTGTTTGGGTCGGATTTGGCATGCTTAGTATAGCTCCTTTGCATTCGAGCTTGTATGCTTCGAGTATGTGAATGTGTAGTATGTATTGCTCGCATCATTTCGGTGGTTTGGAACCACCCTACATGTTATTTCAGTCCTTTTAGCATGCCTAAATGTTTGCATTTTGTGGCCCTTTTGTTGCTTCAAGAGTTGATGCTCCATGCTTCATATTTGTGCCATGATGTATACCTCTAGGATTAGGTTGCTTAGATGCCATCTAAGTGATTCTTGAGGCTTGTTTTTGCATGATTTGGGACTGTTTTCGTTCAATTTGGTCATTTGCTCCATGAGTCACATGATCATGCTTTAGGTCCTTGGGCCTCGTTGCATGTATAGCTTGCATGAGTAGGTTAATTTCGCATCATTTCCTACATGTTTTCAAGGCTTATAATGCATGCTAGTTAGTCCATGATATCCCCTTTCAAGTGTGCTTGAGGGTTGTCTAATTTGTGCCTAAGTGTTGGCCCTTAATCATATGTATGTGTGCATGTGTTTTGGCCCCTTGTTTTGGTCATTTTAGCCACTGTTTTGGGCCTATTTAGAGCTGCCCAAATCATGTTTAAGACCACCTTTTCATTGGTTGGCATTGCCTCATATTTGCTTGTATGCTTGCATAAATGTCTTGCCATGCCATGTTGCATCCTTAGCTTGCATGCCTAGGTTGCATTGCATCTTGCATGCATGCCTTGTTCCTTGACTTGGTGATAGGAATTGGGCCTTAGTTTGTTTGATTGATTTGCATTTCATTTGACATGAAAGCTACATACTTGGTTCTTTGGGCCGTCATGCATGGAAATGCGTGATTGGTGGTCCGAGAATCAAGACACATGCCCCTTTGAGTCATTACCATGATAAGGGACATGATTGTTGCACACATGCCTTGAATTGTGCTGCCATGCTTTGCCTTGCCCTCTGTTGCTGTCATTTGCAGATTCTGCAGGAACACTCTACCGACCGGCAGTTTAAAGTGCCGACCGGCAATCATTTCTCTGCCAACAGCTTCATTTTGTGCCGGTGGCAATTCCATGCAGCCGGTGATGTCTCCCAGCATCCAAGGAAGTAGTCCTGAGGTTTTGACAACCTCCAGAGGAGTGAAGGAAGGAAAACAGAGGCAGCTCATGCATGGCGGCGCGTTTCCCGAGGCGATTTACTGTTTTCTCAGTTTTAGTTAATTTGCTTAGTTGATTAGGTAATTTGTAATATTTAATTAGCTTGCGTAGTTAATTAATTTGTATTATTTATTTGGTCCCTCCGAGCGAGGGCAGATCTGTAATAAGTGTGTATGAGTGGTGTGTATGTCTCCCAATCCCCACTTCTTTCTCCCCTTTTACTTACCTGCTTTGATGGTTAGTATTAGGGCACGTTTAATTTAGCATACCTTATGCTATGCATGCGTGCATCCATGCATTTGTACTGCATGCATTGGGCTCGGTACATCACGCTAACTGCATTTGTATTTCAATTCCAAATTGAATACGTGCATCAATTGATCGCATTTCATATGCCATGCTTAGGTTAGCCGAGCCTACTTCGATTGCATCCTGTATGTGTTGCATTAGGCAATTTAACATGAGCTAGGACATGCATGTTTGCTAACTAGTTTATTGTTTTGGCACGGAGTACGATGTAAGTATTTCCGCTTTAGCATATTGCATGAGTGTGAATGTTGCCATGATAGCATGCTTAACATGTGGCTAAGTGTTTATGTGATAAACTGTTTGAATGCCTGTGGGTGAAGGTTGGATTGTTTGAGTTGGAAAAACTCATTGGAATCCGTGTTTTAGCCTACTTGCGAGTAGCAAATTCCAAAGTGTTTTCAAAACAAACGGATATGCAATGTTTATTCCCAAATTAGGCAATCTAGTCTATACTTGTTTGCTGCGCGCATAACATAGTAATTCTAGCTTAATAAATGGAATAAGAACACATAACGTTTTCAAAAACAGATATCACGGTTAGTAGAGGCCGGTCTTCGGACCGGGCGAGAGGGGGTGCTCATAGCTGACCTTCCCCGATCGCACCCAAGCTCCCGAGCCGAGACAACTCCGGTGATGACGGACATGTGGCCTTCGTCACCGAGTCAGGGTTTCCTAAATTCTCCCATTTTAAAAATATTTAGGTGGCGACTCTGTATCTGGCAAAGCAGTCCATGTTTGGCACTACTTTTCAAAAATCTGTTTCTCAAAACGATTTGCCGGATTTGGACTCTTTGGTTCAGATTAAGAACCGTGACACAAATCGAGAGTCCGAACTGTAGTAGTGGAGGCCCTCCGCGGGCGCGTCTACAGTGGGGTGGTTGTATCTTGGAAATCTTCCAAACAGACTTGCATTGCTAGGTCTACTATGGAATCGGAATTCATAGCTTTAAACAAAGTAGGGAAAGAAGCAGAATGGCTTCGCCACTTCCTTGAAGATATTCCAATATGGCCAAAACCAGTGCCTGCTATATGCATACATTGTGATAGTCAATCAGTAATAGGTAGAGCAGAGAGTCATATGTATAACAGTAAGTCACGACACATTCGTCGTCGACATAATACCGTAAAACAACTACTCTCTAATGGAATTATTTCCATTGAATATGTGAAGTCTAAAGACAACATAGCGGATCCACTAACCAAAGGGTTAGCAAGAGAGCTAGTTGAGAATTCATCGAGGGGAATGGGACTAAAGCCTATTAAATAAGAGTTATCACAACGGCAACCCAACCTAGTTGACTGGAGATCCTAAGATCTAGGTTCAAAGGGACAACCGAGTTATGAATGACTCATAAGGATCATTGGGGAGTCAAACTCCTGCCCATTTCTATGATGAAATAGTGATGTCTGCAGCGTTTTAGGTTAAGTAAAATTGTAATGATTCTTATATCTAGATAAACCTAGTGGAGTATGGCAGGATACTCTTCATAAGAATCACCTTTATGAGTGTGAACTGGGCCGGTTCTATGAGATTTGTGAAGGGCTACAATTCTCTAGAGCACTCATGAAGAGGACCGATGAGAGTGTGATTGACATGGAGAGGACCGATGAGAGTACAATCATCTTTCCTCTCCTGTCCATTGCCGAGAGCGGAGTCCATTTCTCCCTTCACCCGTTTTTTAGGGCCGTCCTTTGTCACTGGGGTCTAATCCCTTCTCAACCTAACGTAAATTTTTACCGAATCATAATGGGTATTGTAGAACTAAACCGACGCCTTAGGCTCAATCTTGGAATCCCCGCTATTCAGCATTGCTATGCCTTGGCTAATTCCTTTGGCCAGCAGGGGCGCTACTTCCTCAGGGCCAAGGACACTGACCATCATTTGATGACTATGCTTGCCAGCTCTAGCAAACGTGTTGATGATGTCATGGTCGTTGTCTGAGGCAACTAGGAATTCGGCGAGGGCGAAGATCGCCTAGATCCCGTGCCTAAATGAAAAGGCGAACCAGGTGGCCGCATAGTCCTCCATGTGTATTTGTTATATATTTACCCGACTTAGATTCTATGCACTTACCGTTTTATTTATGCAGACAACGATCTGAAGAAAGTTTTGGTCTCGACCGACGACGCTGTACTTGCACAAATCAAAATTGCGCTCCAGTTCTTTGGTCGTCCAAACCTCCAAAAGCAAGGGATGGCGACCCACATACTTCTAAGATACAAGCCGACTTACTCTACATTTTCGGCCGCAGATAACATTCCGATTCTAAGAGGTGAACAGCAGATTACGACGCTTGTTTTCCCGAACTTCAAAAACCTTGGGTAGATTGGTTTGGAAGCTTCAGATTTAGAGCCGGCAGACGAAGAAGTCGCTGAGCAGCCGAATCAGTCCACCTTCGACAGATCCGATAATCTCGAGGAGGAAGTTGACGAGGCTCTGAATTTGGCTTTTGAGAAAGCCGGCCTTAATCCATCCAACCCTCCATCCACTTCAGGCTGAGTGGACGTCTCATTTGAAAATATTTTTACCGACTTAGGGGACCTTCCTGGCGCATATCTTGAGAACATGGCTGGGGAGTCGCTCACGCAAATGGCCAAGACAAAAAACGCCAAGAGGATGGCCGCCCGGAGGAGAGCCGAGACCAACCGATCTGAACCTTTACCTATTGCTGTGATTATCTTCTCCGCCTGCTCTTGTGGAAGAGACGACTCAGATTGATACAGCTAAAACGGAGCACATTGTCGACCAACAGGGCAATCAGGAGGCCGAGCAAAGGGGGGAAAAGCGTCCTGCCGAGCACGAAGCCGACTCTGCAGAAAACCTAACCGATAAACGGCTGCGCATAGAGGATTCAGACTTGGTTGTGCTATTTATCGTTTAACCAAGGATAAAGAACGTGTCGATTGCTTCTGATGCATCAGCTATGAAAGACCCTGCTGTGGCCTTAAGCATGGCCTCTTCAATTTTCCTACCGGTTGACAAAGTAACCTTTCAGGCGGAGCCGGATTTGCTGTCAATAGCATTAGCCGCTCAACTGGCCCTATTGGTACATGACTTGAGCCTTGTCTGCAGTCTTCTGCCTATATATATATATATATATATTTTTTTTATTTAACTCGAATTCCTTATTTTGCAGACGGTGTGCAGGATAGCTGAGATTGGCCACCGTCAACATGATGCTATTAAACAAATCGGCTTTCTCACAGCCGAAGTTAAAAATGAAAAGAGCAAGGCCGTGGAGGCCTCTGTAAGAGCCAAGTCCAAGGCGATGAAAGTGGCGGAAGAACGTGCGAGGGCCGACGTCGAGGCAGAAAAGGCCAAGAATTCCGACCAACTCAGGTTGGCCACCGAAGAGAGGGAAAACGCGAGCAAAGACGCGCTAAAGTTAGCCAAGGAGGTGATTGCCAAACTGGAAGCTAACTTGGAAGCATCGAAGAAGGCAAAGGAAATATCCGACTCTGAGATTTCCAAAGCATTCCAGGCTGGAAAGGAGGCTGCCTTGGAGAACTACGTGGAGGAAGTACCCAAGTTCAAGAATTGGGGATTCAAACACGACTGGCTCAAAGCCCTCACTACCGCTAATGTGACATTGGCACAGCCGATTCCTTACAAGTAGGTGGACATTGAGCCACTGGAATCTGACCCTGAAGATTGACTAGAGTGTGATTTTGATTTTTGTTAGGCATCTTGTGTGCGTAGTTTTTTGTAGATTTTTGTTGATAGATTTTTGTTTATTTGTTTCTGTTAGAAATTAAATGTAGGGTAATTTTCATGTGTAAAATGACTACTATCTATACTCAATTTATTAATGGAAATTTCCTTTGCCTTTTTGTCTGCTGTATGTGCTAGTTAACGATTTCGTAGGGTGTAAGATCATGAAATGAGTAAATTAAACATCTGATAAAATAACTGCGTATCTTTGCGATTTAGCCGAATAAATTAATGAAGTTGCCTTTGCCTAAGCTAATGAATAAACTGGACCGCCGAATATCGGTGGTTCATGGATTGGCTGGGACACAACTTAGCAGCGCAAAGCCTTGAAATTTAGCCGAATAAATTAAAGAATTTGCCCTTGCCTCAGTTAATGAATGAACTGGATCGCCGAATATCGGTGATTCATGGATTGGCTGGGGCACATCAACTTAGCGGCGCAAAGCTTTGAAATTTAGCCGAGTAGATTGATGAATCTGCCCTTGCCCCAGCTAATTAATGAACTGGACCGCCGAATACTGGTGGTTCATGGATTGGCTGGGGCACATCAACTTAGCAGCGTAAAGCTTTGAAATTTAGCTGAGTAGATTAACGAATTTGCCTTTGCCTCAGCTAATGAATGAATTGGACCGCCGAATATCGGTGGTTCATAGATTGGCTGGGGCACAACTTAGTGACACAAAGCTTTGAAATTTAGCCAAGTATATTGATGAATCTACCTTTGCCCTAGCTAATGAATGAACTGGACCGCCAAATACCGGTGGCTCTTGGATGGGCTAGGGCACATCAACTTAGCGGCACAAAGCTTTGAAATTTAGTCGAGAAGATTGATGAATCTGCCCTTACCCCAGCTAATGAATGAACTGGACCGCCGAATATCGGTCACAGAGCATTGAAAAGAACACCTCGGGAGTGCTGCACCCGTAATGAATAAATGGGGTGGGGGCTGCGTGCGCGTAGGTGCCATTTTCGCATTCAAATCCAACAAACTGTGAGAGGGAAAAAAGTAGTGTGTCGAGCCTATTCTTCAATAGTGTGGACGACTGTGGATGGCAAGAAGACTATTCTTCAACAGCAGAGGGGGGTAGGACACTGGCGAAACTAGACGCAAAGATGAATCGAGGTGGCGAGCCTACGCGCACGGGGAGTAGGACGTCGGGGGAGCGTGAGAGGCGCCACTCCCTACGTCGTCGAAGTAAGTCACCCAGGAAGGAGAAACATCAACAAGGTAACTCCCTTTGTTCGAGAGGAGAAACCAGTGGGCCACCGTGCCCGTTGAGTTTATCGGTCTTCATTGGGAACAAAAAGATGACGGAAGCGGATTCAATTATCCGCGACCCAAATGTAACAGTCGAGTTCGCTCGACAGATTTTTCCGCCAGAAGTCCAGCAGTCGATGGTCGGCCAGGCTGATTATGAAGTTTTTCGGGAGGGCGTCCATGGAGCAGTAAAGGGGTTGTTAGACTTATTTATTTTGATGATTTATTTAATTATGTTTTAATTTATTTGGAAGAGAAAAATAGAATCAAAATTTATTTTGATGATTTATTTGAAAGAGAAAAATAGAATCAACATTTATTTTGATGATTTATTTAATTATGTTTTAATTTATTTGAAAGAGAAAAATAGAATCAAAATTTATTTGGTCCCATTATTTCTCACCTAAACATTTATCCTAAATGTTGTTAGAATGTATTTAATATTCGATTAAATCAGGAGTTCAAACATCCCAAAACAAATGTTCAAATAGCCCAAAAACAGAGGTTTAAACAGCCCAGCACAACAGCAGTTCAAAAGGTTCAAGTGGAAGATATTCAAATTTGTAATGATGGAGTGGAAGATATTCAAATTAGTAATGATGGAGTGGAAGATATTCAAATGAATACAACGACTATAAATTGAAATGAATACAGCGGCTATAAATGACTATAAGTTTTGTTATATATACCAAAGTCTCTAATGTAATCAAGTTACAAAAAAAATCAGAAACTATTCTTTGATCTATAATCACTCACATCTATTCTCTGAAAAATTCTCTGAGAAGTGTTCTTCAATTTTTGTTTATATCCTCATTCAGAAATTATACACTGAGACGTATAGTTTTAAGCCCATCTTTCTTGTGTGAGGTTTACAGTAAAACCAAAGCTTCATTTTTATATCTATCTTTGAGAGATAATCAATCACTGCTCGATACGAAGACAACCAATCCATACCTAGAATAACATCAAAACTCGACATGTCTAGAAACACAAAGGCAAACTGGAGTCGACGCTCGGCAACCTCTATCTCATAACCATGACACCTCTGATCTAAGTCAACTGTACCCCCAATCGGTGACTCAACTCTGAGTGGAGACGCTAACCATGCCACCTCTAACCCCAATGCAGATGCAAATACAGCAGATATGAATGAATGAGATGCACCCGTGTCTATCAATACGTTAGCCAAAGAGTTACACAGCACAAAAATAACTCTCACAACTGAGGATCCTAGCAACTGCTCTGGCGCGGTGATAGTATACACGCGCCCTTATGGCCTCTGATCAACCTGCTCATCTCTCAGAGCATAAGCTTGCTACAATGACTGAGCCGAAGCGGCTTCCTGATTAACTCGCAAAGTCTGAACTGAGTGAGCCTATTGCTGGCTCTGAGTTTGGCTCGACCCTGATGTGCCAGATACGCCTCCCAACTGCGGGCAAGCTCTCTTCATGTGCCCTGACTGACCGCACTGATAGCAAGTAGGCCCCTGCCCCCTACTCTGAGATTGACTCTAAGATCGGTTAGGTGGTGGTGGTGGCAACATCTACTGTGCTCCTTCCTTCTGTGGATATGCAAAAGCCTTGTGACCCAGTTGGCCACATTTGAAGCAAGAAAACCCACTCGGTGCACTCTTCCCCAGGCCCGCACTAGGCAAGAGAAAGGTAGATCTAGACTATTGTGGTTGAGATTGGGATGAAAAGGTATTTCTGCTCTTCTTGTTGGGCCTATTGTCCCCTTGTGACCCTTGACCCCTCGACCTTGACCCCCGAATTCTCTCCTCTTCGGCCTCCACAGTAATCTCTATGTGTGCTACCGCTTCCACAAGCCGATCATAGTTCCAGATCATGTTCCTGGCAACCTTGAACAAGATCTTGGTTCTAAGTTTCTTTTCAAACTCAATGCAACGATGCTCTTCTGTCGCTACCTACTTCGGGACAAACTGGAGATGGCCGCTTCAAACTGGGCCACAGACATATTAAGTTGCTTAAGGCCTTGGAACTCCTGCCTTAACCTCTCCCTAGTAGTGGGAGGTAGGTATTTGTCTTGGAAAGCCACTACAAATGCTTCCCATGTCGGTTCTATTCGGCCCTTGGCGTATTTCCACCATTGACCCGCATCCCCCTTGTGGTAGTAACTCACAAGAGTCACTTTAAGCTCATTGTCTTCGATATGGAGCATCTCAAATGTCTTCACTGTTTGTTCGATCCATTCATCCGCTTTCTTAGGCTTGGGGCCACCATGGAACTCATCCGGCTTGGCCTGCAAAAACTCCCTTATGAGGAAACTTGCCCTTGTTGAAGATGAGAGTGAAGAAAACTAGTCGGGGAAGAAGTTGCGCTTGAAACCGTTAAGAGAGAACTGGGCAGCCTCACTAAATTAGGCCTATCTTTTTGTAAACTTAGAATTTAGTTCTGATGCCACCACCATTGGAAAGTGGACCTCCGAGGCTTCATTTTAGACTCAAGAATCTCCTAAAATCGAGTTCGGATGAGGGAGATATGACTGTTTGGAGTTAGGCCTCAATCCGATTAAGACCAAAATTGAGAAACCTTCACTAAAATAGGCATATCTCTTTTCATACTTAGAATTTAGATGTGAGGTTGCCACCATTGGAAACTAGACTTATGGGCTTCAATTTAGACTGAAGAATGACTTGAAAAGGAGTCTGAATGAAGGAGATATGCTCATTTGAAGTCAGGCCTAGAAACAGATTTTTAATGGCCGGCAGGTGGCCGACAGATGGCCGGCCGGCCACCATTGATGGCCAGCAATGCACACTTCTGGCTAGCCGGTCATGTGCCAGCCACTAGTGTAAAACCCATATATTTTCTCCAACTGTTTCCACCAAGTTCTAGCTATCCCTTTTTAGATATTTTCAACCTAAGGCTCATGTTTTCTATATATAGAGGACCTCTCTTCTTTCTTTCAAGGTTAGAAACATTTAGGAATGATGAAATAATTTTGAAAAATATCCTCTCTCTCTACAATTCTCTCTCTCTCTTGCAACTTGCATAGCCTATGCCTAAACACTCTAAACCAAACCTAGAGAACTTCTTGATAAGATAATTTGAGCTTGAATTTGAGCTCTTGAAGCACTTGAGAGTGTGAAATTGGTGGTTTATGACTTAAGGGTTCATTCATCTTTAAGAGGTATACCTTCTCTTGCTTTTGTACCATCTTTACACCACTTGTTTTCCATCTTTTCTACTATTTTTTGAGCTATGTAAAACCTATTTTTATGGGCTAAAACTTGTGGTTTAAAGCTACCAAAGGTGGAGGGGTTAACCACCCTTCCTTGAACCTTATTCTCTAAGCTTTTGCCCTTGTGTTTCTCATTCTTTTCTCAAAATTTTTTGAGCTTTTTACCAGTAATTTTAAGAGGTTTTCAGAGGCTAAAAAAGTGGTTTTAAAGTCCTAAAAATGGAGGGGTTCGTCATCCCTCCTTTGGCTTGTTTACTTGCTTAAATTGCTACATGTTTTAGCTTATTATTTTAGCTACCTTTGTCTTCATTCTAGTACATTTTTATACTATTTTTGGACTGTCTAAACTCTGAAATTTTGGGTTGAAACTTGTGGTTTAAGGCCAATAAGGGTGGAGGGGTGGCTCACCATTTCTTCTACCTAGCTTCCAAGGCCTTTGCCCTTGTGTTTCCCACCTTGTTGTCACCTTTTTTTGAGATTTTAAATATTGAATTTCAGAGTTATTTCATTGGCTAAAAACACTTTTTTAAGTCCAAAATTAGAGAGGTTAACCTCCCATCCTTGTGTCTTGCTTACTAGCCTAGCTTGTGCTATGTTTTAGCTTATTAATCTAGCTTTTTTTAGCTCAATTCCAACATGTTTTAGGACTATTTTTAGACTGTTTTAGGACTATTTTTGGTTGATGGTTGCATTGAGCTTTGCTTTGCATGCTTGTAGTGTAATTGTCCTCATGAGCTTGGTGTTTTGGGCCTTAGATACCATCTTATTTGAGTTGATAGCATTTATTTATGCTTTTCTCACTTATTTTCAGCACTAATAATCTCTACAACCTCCCTCCTTTCTTGGCGTTTTTGCTTTGCTTTGAGAGTTGTTTCAAGCCTCTTGTTCTTTTAAGCATGAGATTGAGGTTGTCATGCTTAATGTTTTAGGGGTTCATTATCAACGGCATGACATCTCTTTCATGTCTTAAGTTAACTCTTGGTTTGGTACTTCACTCCATTAGAGGACTTAAATTCACCCTTTGGACTCAATTTACTAAAGAATGGATGGTAATCTAAAATGAAGTATTAAAATGGGACTAAAATGGTGCAAGATAAGAATCTGGTTGTGCAATCGGACATTAATTGAACACATGGAAGCTTGAAGCATTTCATACTCATTAGTGATGAAATGGTTTAAGTTTCCAAGGTCACCACTTCCCTTGATCAATTCATAAAAGGGAGGAGATATCAGTCTTATTTTGTTGCATTCATTGAGATTGCACACTTTAAATCACAAGCCATCATGCAATGAAATTGCTTGAGTTGGTGGTTTGTGGCTTAAACTCACCAATCCTTTGATTTGCTCATGAAAAGGAGGGATGAGTTATGCAAACAAACCCTTGAAATACCCTGTATATATTCTATTTGTCCTCTGTTGTAGCAAGGAGAACCGGGCAGCAGTGGCCGACCGGCCACTGATGCAAATTTCAGCAGAGTGTTCCTTTGGCCAAGCAGAGTTGTTCTCGAAGTGAGCAGTAGTGTCAGTGTTCTATTGTGCAACAGAGGCATTCCAGAAGCAAAATGGTGGTCTTTTTAGGTGGAAACCGAGCACGTGCGTGATCATCCCTCACATTCTGAGTTTATTTAAAGTTTAAATATTTAGATTAAATATTTGTTGTAATTAATTAGTTGTAGCTAGTTAATTTTGTGCTAGTAAATTTTGATAAGTGTTGTAACTAATTAGTTAGTTAGATTAGTTATTCAATTTCGTTTTGTAATTAATTAGTTAACTAGAATAGTTAATTCATTTGTTGTAATAATTAGTTAAGTAGCCTAGCTAGTTTATTCATTTCGGTTTGTAATAGCCTAATTAGCTTACCTTTAATTAGCCTAGCTTAGCTTAAGTAGCATAGCTAGTTAGTTAGTTTATTCATTCAGACTCTCTTTCATGAGAGCGCAATGTAATAACGTGTATGTCTTCCAACCTCACGTCTTTCTCCTTTTTATTTACTAGCTTATGATGGTTAGTTAGGGACATCTTGTTTCGTTTAGCATACTTCATGTTTGCATCCATCTGTATTGCATGCACCGGGGCTCGGTTCATCATTCTAACTGCATTGTTAGTTTAATACTTCTTTGAATACGTACTTAGACCGCATGCTATTTCATTGATTCATGTACCATGCTTATTAGCCCAGCATATTAATCGCATATTGCATGTGTTGCATTAGTCATATTGCATAGCTAGGAATCATGCATTTTTTTCTAACTCTTTTGTTTGTTTTGGCTTGGAGTACTAGATAAGCTTTTATTTGCTTTAGCATAATCACATGTGTATGATTGTTGCCATATCTAGCATGTTTGCCATGGGGCTAATTGCTTAAGTGCTAAACTGCTTGTATGCCTGTGGATGAAGGCTTATTGCTTGGATTGGGATGATTTGAGTAATGTTCATATGCAATCACTTTTTCAAGTGGTACATATTTTGAAACAATTTTCAAAGCAAACATGACTCAAGATGTTCTAATTCTTGTAATTTAGTCTATACTTGTGTGTGTGCATTACATAGTAAATGCTAGCCTAACAAACCGGAACAAGAGCATATAATGTTGATAAGAATCATATCATGATTAGTAGAGGTCGATCTTTGATCGGGCGAGCGGGGGGGCTCAATTCATGACCTTCCCCTCTCGTACCCAAGTTCTTTAGCCGAGACAATCTTGGTGATGACGGACACGTGGCCTTTGGCATGAGTCATGGGTTTCCTACATTTCCACAAAATAAAATATTTAGGTGGTGACTTTGTATCTGGAAAAGCAGTCCATTTTTGGCAATTTGATTCAAAATCGATTTTTCAAAAGATTTGCCGGATTTAGACTCTTTGGTGATTATCTATTTCACATTGCACTTGTGGAATCAAATTCAGAACCACGAGAGTCTGAACTGTAGGGCTTGTTTCAAACTTCCGAAACGGGGCGCGAAAAAGTTGAACTACACATAGGTACGTAATAGATGGGGTTTGATAAAAGTGAACTTGGCTTTGGTGATGACAAAGTGCAAAAGTTGAATGTATCCACTTCTAGTGATACAAGGACTCAAAGAGAGGGCAAGCAAAAGATGTAACATTAGAAAATGTAAAAAAAAATTTGTTTTTTTTTATTTTGAATATTTTTTTTTATTTTATTATCAATTAGTTAGGCTGCCAAATATTTTATAAATGGTTTCGAACAAGGTGAATGGAATTATTTTGATATTTGAAAGATTCTAATTAAATTCTATGAAGAATATTTACTGATGATTATATATATTGTGATTAGAAAATATTATTTTGTTTATTGAAATTTTCAATTCACAATGCTAGAGCTTGTTTTATTTTAAGAGTCCATTTTGTCTCCTTGGTGGGATTGATTAGACCATCTTCTCACTTCGATAATCTACTTTATTTATTTTTTAGGCACTATTTTTAAAAAATATGAAAGATAAAGATTTGATAAGATAATCACATGATATCATTTATATTTCTTCTCAAATAAATGAATGATACATATGATTTAAAAAACTATTACAACACTAATATGATAAAATTATGTGACTACAATTATTAAATTATTTTTTTGATACGTAACCAATGATGAGAAAATGAAATCTTCAATCTTATTTCACAACAAACCAGTACATGAGTATTTATAATACAAGAGTGCAACCTAACCAACTATTAACAAACATGGAAGTTATCCTCTGTTTTAATTTGTGGGTTCTACTTGCTTGAGCTGGGGATATACTGCTTGAGCTGGGGACATACTCTTATCAGACCCCCGCAAGCGAATGGGTGAGGAATGCACCATAAGCTTGGGAAGAAGATAAGAAAATTGAGCCATGGGAAGGGGTTTGGTGAATAAGTCAACCACCTGATCAGAGGAAGGCACAAGTTTAGCCATAACTTTGTGAGAAAGAACTTGCTCCTGTATGAGATGATAATCCACCTCGATGTTCTTAGTGAGAGCATGGAAAACAGGATTAGAGGCAAGAGAAATAGCGGAAAGGTTGTCACACCATAAAACAAGAGTGGCAAAAGAAAGAGAAAGTTCTTGTAGAAGAATGTGAATCCATTGAAGTTCAGCTGAAGCTTGAGCAAGTGCCCTGTATTCTGCTTCAGTGGAGGACCGAGAAATAGTTGATTGTTTCTTCACAGACCATAAAATCAAGTTAGGGCCGAGAAAGACACAATAGCCAATGGTAGATTTACGATCAAGAACATCGCTGGCCCAATCCGAATCAGAAAAAACATGCAAATCTAAAGAGCCAGAAGTGAAGAGTACACCATTTTTTTTTCTTGGGTGAATAAGTCATAAAATGTAAGGCCCCCACAATACTACGATACAGAGACAGCTGAGAAAAGGTCACCAAAGTATCTGAAAGAGGATTGGATTTAGATGCCATGGGAGAAGAACATGGTTTACAAATTATCATACCAGCCTTGTAGAGAATATCAGTGGGATATTTGGGCAGAGAGAGAAACAAACCAGAGGCAATGCGAGCTATGGATATACTAAGAAAATAAGAAATATCACCCAATTCATTCATGGAGAAGGCTTGTGCATATAATGAATAAGAGAAGTGATATGATCAGCGCTATTCCCAGTAACTAAAATATCATCCATATAGATCAAAAGAAAAGTAATAGTGGTAGAAGTTCTTTGTATGAACAAGAAAGAGTCACAATGACTATTTGTGAAGCCAGAGGAGACAAGATAAGAGGAAAAGTCAAATACCAAGCGCAAAGAGCTTGCTTAAGCCCATAGAGAGCCTTTTTCAATTTGCACACATGATGAGGAGAAGAAGAACTTTCAAAACCTGGAGGTTGCACCATATAAACTTCTTCCTGAAAAAGACCATGAAGAAAAGCATTTGAAATATCCAATTATTTAATGGACCAATTAAAGTGAAGGGCAATGCTAAGGAGAACTCAGACTGTGGGTTGCTTGGTGACAGGGCTAAGCGTTTCATGATAATCAATGCCTTCCTGTTGGAGATAGCCCTTAGCCACAAGATAAGGTTTGTGGCGAACAATGGAGCCATCATAATTTTTCTTCAAGCGAAAAACCTACTTACAGCCAATAGCTTGCTTGTGAGGGGGATGAGGAACAAGAGACCAAGTTCCTTGGGCTTGTAAGGCTTAAAATTCCTCTTGCATGGCTTGAGACCATTCAGGAGTTAGAGCAGCTTCAGAGAAACTAGTAGGTTCAGCAAGAGGAGAAATAGTAGAGAGAAGAGAAGAAGAAGAAGAAGAAGAAGAAGAAGAAGACTTCGACCTGGTAGTCATGGGGTGAATATTTAGAGAAGAGTGAGAAGGAGTAGGGAAAGCATGAATATGATGCACAAAAGGGAGATCAATAGTTAGAGAGGAAATAGGAATAGAGGGAGAGACAACCGAAGATGGAGACAAGGCAGTGGCAAGTAGACCAGGGAAGACAATGGCAGCAGCAGGCAAGCCAAGGGCAGCAGTAGGCTGAACAACATCAAACTGGCCACAAACAAATTGAACTAATGCAGGCAAAGTAGAAACAACAGGAGTAGAAGGCTGAAAGAAAACAACAGATAACTGAATTGATACAACAAATGGCTGAACAGAAGCAGGAGCAGTCTGAAAAGAGGACCAAAAAAAAGAGTGTAGTTGAGGAAGAGTAGGGGTAGAGTTAGAAATATATGGAGTAAGAAAAGGTAAAAGTGATTCATCAAATGCGACATGCCTAAACAAATAAATTTTTCTAGAAATAGGATCAAGGCAACGATATACCTTGATAGAGGGGTGATAACTAATGAAGACACAAGGAATTGACTTAAGGGCTAGCTTATGAGAAGCATAGGGTTGAAGCCAGGGAAAACACCAACAGCCAAAGCTTTTAAGAAAAGCAAAATTAGGGAAATGATGAAATATGACCTCATAAGGAGTTTGATTTTGAACTTTAGAACTGGGCAACCTATTAATGAGAAAGATAGAAGTAGCAAGAACATCAAACCAATAAGCAAGAGGAAGACCTGATTGCTGTAGCAAAGCAATGGTAGTAGTGACAATGTGCCTATGTTTTCTCTAGACAACTCCATTTTGGAGAAGAGTGTGTGGACAACACATTTGATGAATGATGCCATGTGTTCTAAGAAAAATCTCAAACAGAGAACTAGTGTACTTGCCACCACCATCAGTCCGAAAATTTTTAAGAGTAGTCTCAAATTGATTTTCAACAAACACCTTAAATTCCATAAATTTGGTAAACACTTCACTTTTATAGCAAAGAGGATAAACCCAAGTAAATTTGCTAAATTCATCAATGAACAAAGCATAGTATTGAAACCCAGAGAAACAAGTGGGTTCAACAAGAGGAGAAATAGTAGAGAAAAGAGCAGAAGAAGAAAAAGACTTGGACTTGGTAGTCATGGGATGAATATTTAGAGAAGAGTAAGAAGGAGCAAGTAAAACAGGAATAGGATGCACAAAAGGGAGGTCAATAGTTAGAGAGGAAATAGGAATAGAGGGAGAGACAGTAGAAGATGGAGAAGAGGCAGTAACAGACAGACCATGAAAGACAGTGGCAGCAGCAGGTTGGCCAAAAGCAAACTAAACTGCTGTAGGCAAAGCAGAAACAGAAGGAGTAGAAGGCTGAAAGCAAAGAATAGAAGCCGAATTGATACCGCAGATGGCTAAACAGAAGTAGGAGCAGACTAGAAAGAGGACTAGAAAAAGGAGTGTAGTTGAGGAGGAGTAGGGGTAGAGTTATGTGTAGAGGTAGAAATAGATGGAGTAAAAAAAGGAAAATGGCGCACAATGCATGCCGTAAAAACTCTTTTACGACGTGCAGCGCGCGTCATATTATGATTAGTCCTGGAAAGTCATTCACTTTCAACGACATGTTTCGTACGCCGTTAAAAACTATTTAACATCAGATTTTGTGCGTCGTTGTTACTTTTTCTACGACATACTATGGTACGTCGTTAAAAACTATTTAACGGCAGATTTTGTACGTCGTTAATTGGTAAGACAAATAACGACGCTGATTGCGCGCCATAAAATATGTAATACGACTACTTATTATGCCTGCCGTAGAATATGCAGTTTTTTTATTTTTAAATTCAACAGGTTCTATTTGACCAGTTTTGTACAATCTAACAAATATTACAAACAAGCATCACAAAATATCAATCAACCACCAAAATATTGTTTGAAACATCAAAAAGAAACTATATCCATAAATAATAAACAATCAACAATTGTCTATACATTCTAAAGATTCGAAAACTATATCTTTAAGTTCTAAACTGTACAAAAAGTTTAAACCACCCAAAACTATGCATATCTAGCTTTCTAAACATATCGATAACTATTGAGAGATTATCTAAAACTACCGGCAACAGTTTTATAGCAGTTACAGGTGCAGCTGTAGCAAATCCACTTGCTCTTATCATAGGGACGAGGGTGCCCAATGTATATGTTAAGGCACCTATACTCACGGCAATAGCTGGAGCAACTAACCCTGTTGCATTTCTTGTCTGCATGACAAAGGAAACTTCACATAAGTACAAAAACTAACGACTCAGGGACAAAAATATTTCTTGGGGTATTAAGAAATGATCAAGAAATTTTAAAACATCAACAAATTTGAAGATCATCATGGTTGCCTCCACACAAATTTGAAGATTTGATCCGAACAAATATTTTTTTGCTCTTTCCCATAAATATATACAAGAAGCAAACCTTCCCAACACATATGGAACAAACTTCACTGATGTAAGTCCATATAAATAATTTCCAAGAGAGAAAGGAAGCAAAGGCCTCAAACGGAGAAGCGTAACAACTCTAAAACCATTTTCTCCAATTACCTTGTCAATCGCAAGAAATTTCTTGTTTCCTTCCACCAATTTAAGAATACGATCACGGGAAAAATATCTGGCAATTAGAAAGGAAACGCTTGCAGCCACCTGAAAGGGAAAGAAGATACAAGTTCAAGTACACCCCATTTCCTTAAAATTTGTTCTTTCATACTGGCAAAACTTCCAACTTACCGTTCCACTAATAGAGACAATGATAGTGCCAATAATATAACCAAATAGCAGACCGGCTAACATGGTTAACGGGATAGCTGGTATTGCAAGGATCTAGGAAAACATATTAGTCAAAGTGTCAGTAAAGTTGAATTAAAAAAAAAAAAAATTCATACATATATTATAATGGAACTCTGCACATGCTGGATATTGTTTATGATTAAAGGGACTATTTATAGAAATTTAAGATAATTCTCACGTTTAGATCTGCTGAGAATTTGTGACTTGAAATAAAATGATAAATGAAATTCATTCAACTGTTTTTAGCTTGTGATATGAGAAACAAAGACACAACATTTACTATTTTTAACATGAACCTCCTAAAGGATGACATGATGGATGTTAGTGATAGATTAATGAAGCCTTGTAAACATATTATGCTTTAGAGAGAGGGCAAGTTCTTACTTCTAAGCCAGCATACACTGCTACAAATAAAGCATACCCAGCTAGCCCATAACCTGTTCATTAAGAAAACTTTTATGAGGGGGGAAAAAAAGAGCAAATTCACAAAGAAGCAAAACTTGAAGCAAACTATTGCAACTATAAATTCTACTTTAACATGAAGATTCCGACTGGAAGGTCCATGATCTAGTAATAAAATGTAGCATAGAGTTTTATGGCACAATAAATCATACAAGGAGTAGTGTTCTTTGCAAAAGAAGAGTACAAAATAAGCAGAGAGGTACAATTTAGGGGCAAGAGGAAACAAGATTATGTAAGGATGTAAACATGAAGCTTATTTTGCTCAGAAAGCTTTTCCCTTTGAGTTCCTCCAAAAGCTTGGAGAGAGAGAGAGAGAGAGAGAGAGAGAGAGAGAGATGGTTCTTGGTTGACATTATTGATAATTTTTTCTTCGATTTGAGTACTTTTCTCTTTATTGCACATTGGCTTATAAATGGGCCTTGTCTTCCAAATAAATTACTAGTCATACAAAAAAAACAAAAAACTAGATAACTGTTTCACACAACAAGGGACCCTTGTCTTTTTTGGTACTTAGAATGCATCTTAATCCCTTTCATAGGGCACTCGGCTTGGTATCACACATTTTACATGGAAAATAAAAGAATAAAGATTACATCTTTACAAAAGAAAAAGACAAAGACAAAGAAATGAAAGGAAGAACTTCCCAACTGAAATGTTATCTCAAAGGATTTTCCTCTTCCAAAGAGAAACTTACCCTATGGATCATGGATTTTGGTAAGGATTTGGAAGGGGAAAGGAAAATTTGAGGGAAATTGAGAAAAAAAATTAGCTAATATTTCCTTCACATTTTACTCGTCTTTTTCTTTCCATTTCCAAATCCCTAGTCAAATCCTTAATCCAAACACAACCTTAGGGAGTCCAACAACACTTAAAAGAGACGCATGACAAGAAGTTGCAAGCCTAAGCAGTGTGTTTAACCATAAATCATATATGCACTATAACAAGCTACAAGTAACCACCAATTTCTTCCTCAAAGCCACTTTGAGGACATACTAGTAAGCACTTCAATACCCATCTTAATTCATGCCCACCAAACCACATGATTAGAACACTTTGTGAAATATTTCCAAATAACAAACAATATCTATCACTTTCTTCAGGTGAAACAACACAAGAGGGTCTTTGAAAAAGAACATAAATAATGCTCTATTTGGTTCATTGGAATGAAATGGAATGGTGATTCCTTAGACTTTCTTATGGAATGACCATTCCCTTAACATAGTGAAAGACAATTCTATTTGTAATGCATTTGTCATTATATTTTTAGTCTAACCAAACATGAGAATGAATATTTTGAGGAAATGATCATTCCATTCCACTTCATTCCAATAAACCAAACACTACCTAAGAGTATAGAATTTTTGCAAAAACAGTAGCTTCAAGGCTGCAGAAAATCTAATTCATAATTTCTCAGGAAAATGAACCCACATAATACAAATTCTCATTATACGCCCAATTGATTTTCAAGAAAACTAATATGATTTCCAATTCATCATTAGAGGCCTTCTAAAATAGAGAAAAGCTACTCTCCCAGACATAACTTGTGTGTTGTGTAATGAAGATTAAATTTGAAAAGTGTAAGGTTCATGTGTAGAATAAATCTAAACCACAAGTTGATAATTCTGAATAATTTCTGGGTTGATAAGTCTCGGTTCGTAGTATTACTTGCTAAAATATAACCAAAGAAAGCCCAAAATGAAAACATTATCTGTTAACGAATATCACTCAACAACACCCAAACCAAATGCTCGCCAAATCTCAAGTGGATCCCAAACATTAAAAAATGGCTTCCTTGTTAACCCCTATGTCTATATTATTGTATAGCATTTACCACAAATCCCTAAAGAGCTTAAATGCTTAGAGAAATTTAGAAAAATTAAAGTCAGTAACACTTAAACCAATCTATACAATCCACAGCAAGTTCTCAAAAAATCAGAAGTGGGTACAGGATTCATGAAATTACCTTCAATGAAATTAAAAAGTACAATACAAGAATAGCAAAATCAATGACACACTTTTCAGTATATCTCAAAAAAAGTGTTTAACCTTCAATAGAACCAAAATTTTAATAATCCTGAGATGGGTCTTAAATATCAAGAAATTGCGTTCAACATAACCAAATAAAAAAAATTAATTAATTGACAAACAATTCTACAGCAATTTCTCAAAAATGTCTCACATTTAATTTTTCCTACATTCAAACCAAAATACCACCAATACAAAGAAAATCCACACCTAATTCTCAGAAATTCTCAAATGGGTATTTTGAATTCTTCAATGCCATTAAAAATCAATAAAAGAACAACAAAATCAGAGACATACTTTCAGTATATCTCAAAAAATTGCTTCACTTTTAAGAGATCCTAAATTCTAATAATCCTGAGATGGGTGTCAATTATCATGAAATTGCGTTCAACATACCCAATTATAATTAAACAATTTTACACCAATTTCTCAAAGTAGTCTCATTTTTAATTTCCTACCATTGGAACCAAAATACCACCAACACATAAAGAATCTACATCTAATTCTTAGAAATTCTCAAATGGGTATTCTCCAACTAATATGTACATATGCAAGAAAACCCAGACGAACAAATTCAAATTTCAAGTGAAAACAAAAAGTGAATCAAACATCTGCAAAAACTTGAAGAAACCCAGATGCAGAACAGACACAAGAATGATTAAAAGAAAGAAATTTTTTAATTTTGCATACCACATGAAGAGGTAGGGATTGGATGATTGAAGATGAAGATGAAGAACTAGAGGGTTGTTGGTAGAAATCTCGACCCCCTTCTTAGAATACCCGCTGCACCACATTATCGTCAATGGACACAAACCCAATACAATTCCAGAGCTTCTCTCAATTGAAGAAAAGGAAGAGAGAATTTTTTATTGCTGTTTGGGTTCTACTTATATAGAAACATACATGATGATGATAAAAAGGCTCACCGAACCAAACAGGTGAGTCTATTGCTTAACTTCAGAATCTTCCACAAGTGAGTCTTTGATTTGACTGACCTCAATGGTGTGGAGCCGCAACCAGTCCAGAGGTGTTGATGAAGAAGAGAGGAAAGAACGAGTAAAAGAGAGTGAAAGAGTGACGACAACTGTGTCGTAGCTGGAGGTTTTGCCGCAAGTTTGACCACCGGCCTCACCAATTGCCAAAGAGAGAGATGAGAGATCAAAGAACGATCTAGAAGAGAGAGGCTGCTACTGAGAGATTAGGTTTTGGTTTGGGGAAAAAAATATAATATGAATCTGTGATATAAGGAGTTGGGGCTTTTGGTTTGGGGATGAAGAGGGCTTTCGATCGTTTTCTTTTTCTTTTCTTTTTTAAATTTTTTTGGTGTTTGGCACTCAAAATTTTTATTTTGGCGCTATTTTTTTTTCGGTCGTACCTTTCACGACAGCAATTGCAAGTCGTGGAAAGTGTAATATTTTAAACGACTAGCCTTCGTGCATCGTGGAAAGTGTAATTTTTAACGGCTGGCTTTTTGTGCGCCGTGAAATGTTCAATATTTTTAACAGCTGGTATATGCGCGTCGTGTATAGTTAATGTATTAACGACATGCCATATGCACGTCATAAAAAGTTTTATTAGTTACGGCTAACATTGCAAGCCGTAAAAAAATCTTCATTATTAGCATTTACAGCCTACGCAATAGACTTGTCATGGTTGGAAAATTATTTACAACATGCAAAAAAAGTAAGTCGTAAAAGTGAGAAACCACGGCTTGCATTTACTGTATGTCGTTAATGTGGAGCCGTAAAAACTCAGTTTTGTTATAGTCGATTCATCAAATGTGACATGCCTAGACAAATAAATTTTGCTAGAAATTGGATCAAGGCAATGATATCCCTTGATAAAGGGGTGATAACCAATGAAGACACAAGGAATTGACTTAGGGGCTAGCTTATGAGAAGAATAGGGTTAAAGCCAAGGAAAGCACCTACAACCAAAGCTTTTAAGAAATGCAAAATCAGGGAAATGATGAAACAGGACCTCATAAGGAGTTTGATTTTGAAGTTTAGAACTGGGCAACCTATTAATAAGAAAGACAGAAGTAGCAAGAACATCAAACCAATAAGCAAGGAGAAGACCTGATTGCCGTAGCAAAGCAATGGTAGTAGTGACAATATGCCTGTGTAATCTCGGCAACTCCATTTTGGGGAAGAGTGTGTGGACAACACATTTGATAAATGATGTCATGTGTTCTAAGAAAAATCTCAAACTAAGAACTAGTGTACTCGCAAACCACCATTAGTCCGAAAATTTTTAAGAGTAGTCTCAAATTGATTTTCAACAAACACCTTAAATTCCATAAATTTGGCAAACACTTCACTTTTATAGCAACGAGGACAAACCCAAGTAAATTTGCTAAATTCATCAATGAACAAAACATAGTATTTAAACCTAGAGAAACAAGTGGGTTCAACAAGAGGAGAAATAGTAGAGAGAAGAGTAGAAGACGAAGAATTGGACCTGGTAGTCATGGGATGAATATTTAGAGAAGAGTGAGAAGGAGCAGGGAAAACAGCAATAGGATGCACAAAAGGGAGATCAATAGTTAGAGAGGAAATATGAATAGAAGGGGATATAGCCGAAAATAGAATCAAGGCAGTGGTAAGCAGACCAAGGAAGACAGTGGCAATAGCAGGCTGGCCAAGGGGTAGGCTGAATAACTGCAGGTTGGCCACAAGCAAACTGAACCACTACAGGCAAAGCAGAAACAACATGAGTAGAAGGCTGAAGAATGCTATGGTGATGAAATGTGTGAAGAAGATGAAGGCCAGTGATAAAGGCCTTGACTATGAATACCTCTGAAGAGAGGTATCTTGGTAGTCTTGTCCTGAACCACAAATGATTTGTCATCAAAAGTAACAGTGAAATTATTATCTGAAGTCAATTTATGAACTGAGAGAAGATTAGATAAAATATGTGGAACATAAGGAACATTAGTCAATTTGAAAGGAAAAGATGGGGTTGGAAGAATACCATTGTCTGTGTTGTGAATAGGAAGATGACTACCATTTCCAACAATCACATGATCTTGGCTATGATAGGGACTATAGACTTGGACATTATTAAGATCGGGAGTTACATGATTTGTGGCAGTAGAGTCCACATACCAATTAGAGGAAGAAGGAGATGAAGATGTAAGAAAAGCAGGTTTGTCAGGAGATGGATTTGGAGTTGGTGTTTGATAGGAAGTATCTAATCTGTGCCAGCATTCAAGATAAGTATGGTTTGGTTTGCCACAAATCTGACAGACCAAAGAAGAGGAAGATAAATGTGATGGATGATGGAACGATGAAGATCTTCCTCCTCAACCTCGATTGAAAGTATTTTTAGAAAAATATCTACCTCCTCCTCTATGAGAAGAGCCTCTGTATGATGATATATTTCCACGACTCCCAATCTGATAAGAAGATGACCTGTTTGAAGTCTCATTTCTAGTTGCAGTGTAAGCAAAAGTAAGATTTGAAGAAGAGGATTTATGATCGACCTCAATATGCAAGGCCTTTGAACAGAGAAGAGAAGCAAGATCCTCCACAGCGATGGCCTCTGATCGAGCTCGAATAACTACTTTTAAAGCATTATATTCAGATGGAAAGCCATTTAGAGTAATCAAGACTAGATCCTTATCCTCAATAGGAGAGGTAGCAAGTGCTAGCTTATCAGCAAGACTCTTGATCTGAGCAAGATATTCTTCCATGGACTCAGATTTCTTCATGATACTACTGAGTTTGTTCTTGAGTTAGTGTATGTGAGATCTAGAGAGTGACGTGAAGCGCTTATCAAGACACTTCCAGATTTCTTGACAGCTTTTGCAATGAAACACAGATGTAAACACCGTGGGAGTTAGAGTTACTGTAATACAGCTCAGCAAATGTGAATCAATTTGTGTCCAACTCAGAATTCAGTATTGATCACATCTTTACCTTCTGAATCTGTGATCGTTGCAGATGGACAAGCAACAGTACCGTCCACATAGCGGACAACATTCATGGCTCTGAGTATATTTTAGAGATGTGTTTTCCAAACAATGTAATTTGTAGAATCCAATTTGATAGTAACAAAAGAATTGAGACTTGAAATCAGAAGTGTGAGATTAGGAGGAAGAGAAGCCATTGAAACAAATTCAAGAACTCGAACTCAAGAATATAATGTGAGAAAGAAGATGAACAAGGATCGATACTCGTTTGAGTAAATTTGCTCTGATACCATGATGAGAAAATGAAATCTTCAATCTCATTTCACAACAAACCAGTACATAAGTATTTATAATACAAGAGTGCAACCTAACCAACTATTAACAAACATATATATAATCTATACATACACAGACCTCTCTAACTGATTCAGTTAGAAAGGCAAGTTATCCTCTATTTTCATTCGTGGGTTCTACTTGCTTGAGCTGGAGATATACTCTTACCAACCAACACATAGAATCCTAAAAAATGAGTAGGCATAATCATCGTAGATGTAGTTATAATGAAAAAATTAATAGGTACTCTTGGAGTATCACGTGTCATTACAACATATAATTTGGTCTCTAAAAGTAAAAATTTTGTTGCAAAAGACATGTAGGGACCAATTTCTATCGTCGTGAGAATAGTCACTAAAAGGTCGTCCCGAAAAGTAAAAAATAAGGCTGTTAGCAAAAAAATTTTGAAAATGTAACTAATAAATACACTTTTAGGGACAAAATAATTTAGTCTCAAAATAGTTTATTTTTTGACACAAAAAATTTGGTCCAAAAAAGATAATAATTTATCACTAATGTCTAATTTTTGTTGCAAAAAATATAATAACGACACTTTTCGCAACAAAAATATTAGGCCCCTAAAAAATAATTTTGGTCTCGAAAACCTCAATTTTTTATAGTGTCTAAATTATTTCATCATTCACCATGCTTCCTGATTTTTCTCAACCACCTAATGTAAACTTATAATACTATACTTTTTTCACCAATTATAATACCATAAAACACCATATGATCTTGCTCCCAGAGTAATAGGCCACAAACCCAAATTGAATGGTCCATTTAAGTTTGCCAACTAGAAGTGGAACCATTTTCATAAATCTACCTTAAAAATTCAAAATTAAACAACTTTTATACCATTTATTTGGGTTTACAAAATTTGAGTTTCATGTACTTGCCTAGTCTAATTAAGGTCTCATTTGGGAAATAATAGTTTTAGTTTAAAAGCCAAAAAAATTATTGAAAAAAAGAAAAATGTTCCAGACCCCCTTTCCCCCCACCCCCTTTGACCCCCTCTCAACATGATTGGCTAGTTTTTTCTTTTTTCTTTTTCCTTCTTCTCCAATCACCACCCGCCACGTGTGTGTGGCGGTGGTGGGGATGGTGATTGGAGGGGGTCTCTATCAAAGCCCTTAAAAAAAATCAAAAAGCCTATAACCTATGTCAAAAAGTCAAATGTTCTCTTTTCTCTTTACTTTTTACACATCTTTTCGTAAAAAATCAAAATATCATTCCAAACATATAATTTTTTTTACTCCATATTTTAGCTAAAAAGCCAAAAATTTACTAAAATAGCATGTTTCCAAACGAGGTCTAAGTTTATCAAACTCTTCAGTTGTATTTGTTGAACAACAATGTTAGGGATGCTAAATATTTTATCAAAAAAATTACTAAATGCTTAAATTTTTTGGTAAAATATTTAGGGATTCTATCATTTTTCTTTTTTGAAATTAATCAAAGTACAAAATAATAATAATAATAATAATAACATCATTTAATTATGAGATCAATTTGATTTATTTTTCACAAATTAATAACGGTCCAAGGCTCTTTTGAAACTTTAGGCTAATTGTTAAAACTAGACCTTATTTTACAGGGCCATTGAAAATTCAAATCCTTCAACAATAAGAATTTTTTGCAATTTTTTTAGTGACTTTAGACAACATGTTGAGTGACCTAATAGTTGAATGACCTCTATCATAAATGATCCGCGGACAGGGTCAAAACAGGGCCGGTTAAAGCCTAAAGCAATTGAAGCAATGACTTTAGGCCTCAATTGCAAAATGGCCCCAAAATTTTCGTATATAACCATAAGTCAAATAAAATTCAATTGTTTCTCATAAGGACTACTTTGTTGAAGGCCTCCACAAAACTAACACAAGAAAAATGTAAAAAATATATATATTTCCATGAGCATAAATACAAGTTTTAAAATGTTGGTAAAAATGTCCATCGGTGTTGTATATGTTTGTCATATGCACACATTTTTTCGTTTTTGTTTCTTATATATATATATAAAGGTTCATAGTGAAAAGGGCTCCATAAATTTTAAAAAGTATATAATACATAATTTTAAGACAGCTCACTTTAAAAGAAACGCCGCCAATTTAAAATAGGTTCTTCAAACCTTTATTGGTTTTCGTTTTGAATTTTTAAATTTTATTTATTTGATAACTTTTGGCACTTTTAATTGATTAATTTTTTTTTTGGTCATAACTAAATATTTTAAATAACTTCTAAATTTTAGTCATGAGAATGGAAGAGACATGAATTTTACATGATAATTTACTAAAAATAATAAATGTTATTTACATTTAACTTTAAAATATAAAAAGGATTGCAATAAAATTTTGCTTTAAGCCTCGTAGAGGCTTAAGCCGACTCTGGTCTAACAAAATGAATAATCCAAACGTCAAAGTGGCAACTGTGGTGAGTCCCCTGTACAAAATTCTCCCTTTATTTTTCGTTTTAGGAAAAATTACAAATTAATGAAATTGTGAAAAAAAAAATTAAATTATAGATAAAAAAATTTCTAGTGCAACTTTGACATAGAAAAATATTTTGAACCATGCGGACAAAAAATTTACAACCTTCATGAAAATGTAAATATTCTTTTACTATCCCATTAATTTAAAATTTCCCATACTTTTTATGTGTATCTTTCTATAAGTTATACATATTTTTTAACTTTTTACAAAAAGATGTGCAAAAAAGTAGAGAGGTGATGTGATCCAAAAAAAAAATAAAAAGATAAAAAGTGTGTACTTATTAGTTTATGCCAAACCAGGACTCATCATATCATAACATAAGAAACGAAGTGTTTCATTAAAATATTTCGATGATATATAAATTATTAAAAAAAATGGTGCAATTTGGATGTTTGTTTATCCACTTAATCCAAAATTCTGTTATTTATATTCATGATCAATTCATCAATAACATATTTGAAACCCAATAACCCATTAAGTATTAAACTTCCTCAGAGTTTTATGAGATTTACCATTAACAAGATCACACATCCTGTGACTTGTCCTGGTTTTCCATAGTTTTGGCCCAATGAACCCATCAGGGTTGCCCGGATGCTCTCAGCCCAATCATACTCGATCATGTTTTCTAATGGGTCCATGTATGAGTAGAAAGCCCATCCAATTGTTTCTCCGAACGTAGAAAAGAATAGCTTGACGCATGCATACATGCAAACTAATCTTGCGACCTCTTCATTGTCTTGTTTCTTCGTGCCCTTTAATGTTTTGCTCAGATTTTCTCGTATTTTGGTAGCACTTAACCGACTAACATCCTTGCACATTCGGTGTATGATGCCGGTTGTTGGTTTTGCACCATAAGAGAGGTCCATCGACTTGGTGTCGCAGCCTACCCCAAAAATCAGTGATACATCGCTTCTAAAAATCTGGATGTTCTTATCCCCAATGTAAAACCTCCCACTAGATGGCTTGAATGTCTGCACTATACGTACAATGACATCATCATATTTCATGCAGTGGTTGAGGTCAACTTCATTACTGATCAAGCAATCAAATAATGGCCAAAACGATGTTTTTCTAAGGCACTTCAATTGGCTACCTGTAAATTTTGTATCCTTTAACAGTTTGACCAATCCAGTTATATTTGACCGGTAGTTAACTTTTTTCATGTTCACTTCTTCAGGAACAGCTGTTTGATCAGGTTTGGCTTTGGCACGGGATTCCCCTCTCTTTCGCTTGCCATCAAATCTATGGGGAAGACCTGGGTGTTCAAATAAGAACATATAATTGGCTGAAAAACAGAGGATGGAACCAAAAGCACCAAACAACATTCAACAATCAACAGTGACAGTAATGTGAACATTCACATCATTGTACATTGATGCGAATGTTCACATCAGTGTATACTAATGTTAGTTTACCCAATATAGTAATGTGAATGTTCACATCATCTATGTTTGCAAAATCAATTCCGAAAACAACAACAGTTATAGGGCAATGTATATGTTTACATGGGTGATCCCATTATGTTATAATTGGCTAAAAATCAAAGGGTGGAACCAACAGTACCAAACAACACCCAACAACACAAACAAGTCTGACATTGATGTCACAATGTGAATATTTACATCATATTCCATCACATTGTTGAGCGAAGATTGGGGGTTCTATGGACATCAACAATCAACAATATCAACAGTGACAGTAATGTGAACATTCACATCAATGTCTACTAATGTAAGTTTACCCAATAATGAACACTAATGTGAATGTTCACATCATCTATGTTTACAAAAATCAATTCCAAAAATAACAACAGTTACAGGGCAATGTAAATGTTTACATGGGTGATCACATTATGTTATAATTAGCTAAAAATCAAAGGGTGGAACCAACAGCACCAAACAACACCCAACAACAGAAACAAGTCTGACATTGATGTTACAATGTGAATATTTACATCATATTCCATCACATTGTTGAGTGAAGTTTAGGGGTTCTATAGACATCAACAATCAACAATATCAACAGTGACAGTAATGTGAACATTCACATCATTATACACTGATGTGAATGTTCACATTAGCGTCTACTAATGTAAGTTTAGCCAGTAATGAACACTAATGTGAATGTTCACATCATCTATGTTTACAAAATCAATTCCAAAAACATCTATGTTTACAAATTCAAATCCGAAAACAACAACAGTTATAGGGCAATGTAAATGTATACATCGATGATCACATTATGATTGAAAAGCAGAAAGTGGAATGGTATTGCTTACTTTTGTTCCTCATGGTGGGTGGGTATGGACCACACTCAGTGGATGAAATAAACTCAATCCAACGACAGGAATTTTCGAATGACGAAGCACCCTCCTTCCGATGTGAACCTTCGCAGCGATGAGATGAAGAGAAATCTGGGGTCGACGGTGGACGGTGGACGACGACGACGTTGGTGAGGCGATATGAATCTAGGGTTACTGGAGGCAATGTGCATCTGGTTTCGTGGATTCAGTTTTTGTTTTGGAAATTTTGTGGATTGAATAGTTGGAATGGGAATGGGTTTTGCAGAATCGATTACACACGGGAGAGGCAGAGAAAGGTTATTTCGTCCTTTTACAATTAATGGACCTAATGGAATATTCAGAAATAGTTTGGGTCTTATGGAATAAAACAGTTACAAATAGGATTTATCAAAAAAGAGCCCAATTATAAATCAAACCGTGAATGGCAGATTGACAAATAACCAAACCGCAGGTTGAACGATTTAGGCAGTTTCGATTTGCTAATTGATTGAAGAATAAGTTTAAACAATTATCAAGCATTACATATATATAACACTAACTAATTTTACATAATATTTTTTTATGTATATAACATTAATTTATAACAAATTTCATTTCTTAAATCTCTTTCACACTTATTTTTACTTTAATATTTCATTAGAGGTAAAAAAATATATATATATAACAAAATATATGTATGTGGAGAAATGGTTTTGGAGATACTCTTCTGATCCTGGGGGACGCTCTTGATCCTCTTCTAGTCACCTGAAAAGGAATGAACACTCCGGTCGGGGGTGCCGGAATTAGCACTCCGACGGGCAAGTCAGTCTCGCACTCAAGATTGCTTGTATTCTAAGTTAAGCACAACAATTTTTTTTATGTACCTTTCTGAGTCTGCTATTCCTTTATTTATACTCGTTCCCTAGGCCTCGGGGCCAGGGCCACTTTTCACTCATTATCCTCTTATTTGCTCGGCTCCATAGTTCAATAACTATTCGGCCTATCTATCTATTTTATTCGGCATCTTGATTATGTCGGATAGAGCGGAATAATATCTGACTTCTAGAGTACGCTTCTGATTCTTTCAATTATCCAGCTCCCACAAGGTCCATTTCCAACTGATTATTCGGCACATTTTGTAGTAATGACGATCTTTACTCGGCCCCCCTTGCTTAATCGACCATTTGGCGGAGTAAAGTTGGATTCGAGTTTGCAAGCTGATGCCGAGTGCCACGAATTTGGAATCTCCCAGGTTTGAATATCTGGAATCCCTATGAATCCCAATATTCGGCCCCCACAATTGCCCCCCTAAGCACTCCACTAATGACAGTTGGCTGGAGTGTTTGGCTTCGAACTCGAAAAGTCAGAGCCGAAACTCGGCGGCTGACCGTATCCCAATGCAAATGTCTGAACCCACACTTCTCAGTTATCACCTCAACTTCTCGCCTCTTCGTACACTTCTATTTATTGTGATTTAAAATTTCAACGTCTTTTCAAATGCATACACACTTTTAGACGCTTGTCGTTGGACTGCCTTCCGAGTTACCTCTGCAACTTTTCTTCTCTATCTTCTTCACCTCTTGTAAGTTCTCTCCTTCTTTGCTTTGAATTTCTTTTCTTGCTTTGTTTTTGGGCTTAGCATATTCTTGTTGGCTGGGGGAAATGGCGAAACATTTGAAAGATCTCCTCTCACCGGATCGAATTTCTGGCTTCCGACGCCACTTTTTCATTACTGATGACGTCCGCCTGTCATTTGTGACAGACGGCACCCTTGATATGGAGAGGGTTGATGAAACCACGATCTTCTTCCCTCTCCTATCAATCGTAGAAAGTGGAGTCCATTTCCCCCTTCACCCACTCCTTAGGGCTGTTCTTTGCCATTGGGACTTAATCCCTTCCCAGCCCAACGTCAACTTCTTTAGGATCGTGATAGGGATTAACGCACTAAATAGCCGCCTTAGGCTTAACCTTGGCATTCCTACTATTCGGCACTGCTACGCCTTGGCCAAGTCTTCTGGTCGGCACATGCGTTATTTCCTTAGGGCCAGAGACACCGACCATCAACTAGTGACTATGCTTTCCAGCTCTGGGAAGCGAGTCGATGATGTTATGGTCATCGTCCAAGGAAACTAGGAATTCGGCGAAGACGAGGATCGCCTTGATCGTATTCCTAGACGAAGGGGTGAACCAGGTGGCCGAGTGTCTTCTTTTATTTATTTACTTTGTCATACTTATAAAACTTCATTTTCGGGACCTCATGGCTTTGCATTTGCAGGAAACGATTTGAAAAAAATCTTAAACTCAACCGATGACGGCGTCCTTTCAGATATCAAGGCTGCGCTCAAATATTTCGGCCGACCGAGTCTTCAGAAGCAGGGGAGGACGGCCCATGTTCTGCTTCGCTATGAGCTGACTTATACTACCTTTTCGGCGGCGAAAAACATCCCAATTCCAAAAGGTAAGGAGTTTCTTATTGCCTTTATCTTGACTAATTTCAAAAATTTGAGGCAAGTCAGTTTCAAGGGATCAGATTCGGAGCAACCGGAAGTAGCTGAGGCCGCGGAATCAGACCAATCAGAAGTCGAGGTCGACGAGGCTTTAAAGTTAGCATTTGAAAAGGCCGACCTCAATTCGGTTGATCCTCCGTCCACTTCGGGTCGAGGGAACCTTCCACTTGACGATATTTTTCACGGTCTGGAGGATCTTCCTGGCGCGTACTCAGAAGATATGGCTGGGTTGAGCCTCACTAAACTTGCCAAGAAGGCAAACGCGGAAAGGTTGGCCGTGCGGTGAAGGGCGGAGGAGATTCGGGCTGCCGAATCTCAGCCCTCCCAGACTCTTGCCGAATCTCAGTCCCAATTCTCCTTGCCTGTTGTTGAGGAGGGAACGGCGAAAAATGAAAGTACCGAGGCGGAACCTTTTGTGCAGGCAAGTGTAGAAGCTGAGAAGAGGGTGGAGAAGCGCACTGCCGAGTTCGAGGCCGGCTCAGAAGACGACCACGCCGACAAATGACCTCGTTTGGTGGAATCAGACATGAATGTACCTTTTGTTATTCAGCCGAAGATAAAAAATACGTCGATCTCCTCTGATGCTTCGGTAATCAGAGATCCAGCGGTCGCACTCAGCTTGGCCACGTTCGTTTCTTTGCCTGCTGACAAGGCGGCTTTTCGGGCAGAGCCGGATCTGGTTACAATTGCGTTGGCCGCGCAATCAACTCTTTTGGTATATATCTTGACTTTGTTTTTTCACTTTAAGCAAATATTACTTTGGTCTTAACTTCCTGTTTTGCAGGCCGTCGGAAGGATTGCCGAGATGGGCCGTCGCCATCACAATACCATCGAGCAAATTGGCCGTTTACAAGCGGAGGTTGAGGGACAAAAGAGTAGGGCCGAGTCCGAAGTTAAAGGGGCCGAGGCCGAGATAGAGAGAGCCCGTAATGCTAAAGAATTGAGATCGGTCGCCGAGAAGAGGGCGGCTGCGAGCGACGACGCGCTTAAATTGGCCCAGGAGGCGATCTCTAAATTGGAGGCTGAGTTGGAGGAAATAAAGAAGGCGAAGGAAACAACCGACCTGGAGACTTCCAGGGCATTTGACGCCGGGAGAAAATCTACTTTTGATGAATATGTAGACGAAGTCTCCAAATTTGAAAATCGGGGATTCAAACACAGCTGGCTCAAGGCCCTTGCTGCTGCTGATGTGACATTGGCTGTGCCAATTCCATTTGAGCAAGTGGATGTTGAGCCGCTGGAGTCTGACTCCGATGGCTAATTTAGGCAGCTCTTGTTTTTGTTTTAGGATTTGTGCGTGTTTAGAAATTTTGTTTAGAAATGTTCAGCTTTTTACAACTTTTTGTTTAGTAATTTTCATATGTAAAGTGGCTACAATTTGTGCCTAATTTACTTAATGAAAATTTGTTTTGTGCTTTGCTGTTATTAATGAATGGTATTGTTTTGTTGCTGTTTTGGGTAAAATGTTCTGTATATTTGCCAACTAGATGATTAGGCCATTTCACAAACCAAATGAATCTGCCCTTGCCCCAGTCAGTACATGAACTCCAAGGCATTGGTCTATAACTGCCGGATAGATAATTAGGCTACTTATTGTAGACACTCCATTTTTGACCGTCCTCAAGACTTGGACGTCACCGTTTGAACACTCGGTGATCATCTATGTTTGTGTTCGTTTGGAGTTCCCGGAGGTCTCGGCTACGCGCCCTGCCTCAGGATCTCCGAACTCGACCGTATAGTGTTTGGTTTTGCACCAAACACTTGTGTTTTGCCTTGGAAGGGCAGGGAATGCCTTGTAAGGCATCCCCACACACCACCGGCAGTGGCTAGAGGCCACCGGCTGGTTTTTGCTTCCATCGGCACTATAGTTTGCCGGTCGGCATATTATATTGCCGGTCGGCACTATTTAGTGCCGGTCGGCACTCTTTTTTGCCAAGATGGCATCTTTGGCCGTCCGACTACTGTGCATCTGCTTTTGCAGATATTTTAAGACAGTTGTCTTGCTTTTTGCTCCCCTCCATACACGTGTATGGAGGGATCTCCCTCTTATGAAGCTTGTCTTGTAAGCTTTACAAGACAAAAGCTTCCATAAAGAGAAGGGCTCTCTCTTGTTGCTGGGTTAGACACTTGAGACACTTGAGAGAGCTTAGACAGCCATTGTTAGGGTTTGAGTTCTAGGGTTAGGGTTTGATACACATTATCTCTCTCTTTTTCCCTCTTGTGTGTGTAATAGTGTGTTTGTGTCTTACTATTGCACACAAACACATAGTGTTTCACCTTCACTTAGCTACTGAGGTTCTAAGGGGTTTGTTTTGAAGTTTTGGAGTTGATTTCAAGCCAAAGAGGGCCATTGGAGCATCATTGTTGAAGAGGTCTTCAAGGGTGAGAATCTAGTCCCATTTTACCCCAATCTTGCATTGTATTTTTACCTATCTTAAAATCGTTTTTGAGCTTAGTGTATAATACAAAAAAGTTCTGTTTTTAGGCCCTCTTGATTGTTTATTAAGGGTGTTTTGTGGTTTGGAGGTGTTTGACCCCTCTTAGGCCTTAAAAGGCCTCATTTTGTGCTATTTTGTGCAAGTTTCGAGACTTTGGTGTTTGGGCCTCTTCACCACTGAAATCTTGAGGGATTTCAATGGTAAAGATGGTGCCTTGAAGTCTCCAAAAGGGGAGGGCCATCCCCTCCCCTTGTTGTCCTTGAAATGGACCATTTTTGGCCTCTTGAGGGAGCACCATGTTAGAGTGTGTATTGATCATGTCTTGGCTATTTTCCATGCTTAGTATGTCATAATATACCTCTGTTTATTGTTGGTTTTGGTACACCATGCATGCTTGGCATACCTACCTTGTAATGCCATGTTTATGCCTTAATATGCCTTAGGTTGTTAGCCCTTGTTCAAGCATGTTTTGGGCTTAGTCTTGTGAAGATTTTGTGCGTATTTTGCCATGTCTTAGGTCTGTCCATGGTTGTTTGGGTCGGATTTGGCATGCTCAGTATAGCCTCTTTGCATTCCGGCTTGTTGGCCTTAAGTATGTGCATGTATAGCATGACATCTTTGCATTGATTTGGTGATTTGGGGCCACCCTACAAGTTATTTTAGTCCCATTTTCATGCCTATGTGTTTGCCTTGAATGCTTCTTTAATGCTTTGAAAGCATGTGTAGTATGCTCCATGTTTTAGCCATAGTGCATGCTTTGAAATTGAGCTACTTAGATGCCATCTAGGGAGTCCCCTTTGCATGGTCTAGGTTTGTCTTGAACCTATTTTAAGCCCTCTTAGCCTTGTGAGGCTTGGTTGGCTTAGCCATGGTTCAAGTCCCCTTGACTTGCTCCAAGTACTTGGACCATTTGCATGCTAATGTTTAGCCTATCTTGTTGCTTGGTTTGATACCATCTTAGCATGATTTTCAAAGCTTATGTTGCATGCTAATTAGTCCATGTTATGCCTCTTTCAAGTGCACTTGAGAGTTGTCCAATTTGCGCCTAAGTATTGGCCCTTAATTGTGTGCATATGTGTATGTGTTTTGGTCTTTTGTTTTGGTCATTTTGGCTACTGTTTTGGGCTTTATTAGAGTTTCCTAAATCATGCCTAAGTCCATCTTGCCATCCATTAGCATTGCCTCATGTTTGCTTGTATGCTTGCATAAGTGCCTTGCCATGCCATGTTGCATCCTTAGCTTGTATGCCTAGGTTGCATCGCATCTTGCATGCATGCCTTATTCCTTGATTTGGTGATGGGAATTGGGCCTTAGTTTGTTTGTTTGGTTTGCATTTCATTTGACATGAAAGTTGCACATTTGATCACTTGGGCCATCATGCATGGAAATGCGTGATTGGTGGTCCGAGAATCGAGGCACATGCCCCTTTGAGTCATTACCATGGTAAGGGACATGGTTGGTGCATACATGCCTTGAATTGTGCTGCCATGCTTTGCCTTGCCCTCTGTTACTGTCATTTGCAGATTCTGCAAGAACACTCTGCCGACCGGCAGTGTCAAGTGCCGACCGGCAATACCTTCTGTGCCGATAGCTTTACCAATGGCCGGTGGCCACATCCCACTGCCGGTGGCAATTCCATTCAGCCGGTGGTGTTCCCCAATGTCCAAGGGACCAGTCCTGAGATTTTGGCAACCTCCAGAGGAGTGAAGGAAGGAAAACAGAGGCAGCCTATGCATGGCGGTGCATTTCCGAGCGGGATCGAACATGCATTGCATTAGGCTCTCCTCCCGAGGCGGTTTACTATTTTTCTAGCTTTAGTTAATTTGCTTAGTTGATTAGGCAATTTGTAATATTTAATTAGCTTGCGTAGTTAATTAATTTGTATTATTTATTTGGTCCCTCCGAGTGAGGGCAAATCTGTAATAAGTGTGTGTGAGTGGTGTGTATGTCCTCCAATCCCCACTTCTTTCTTCCCTTTTACTTACCTGCTTTGTTGGTTAATATTAGGGCACATTTAATTTAGCATACCTTATGCTATGCATGCGTGCATTCATGCATTTGTATTGCATGCATTAGGCTCGGTACATCACGCTAACTGCATTTGTACTTCAATTCAAAAATTGAATATGTGATAGTTGATCGCATTTCATATACCATGCTTAGGTTAGCCGAGCCTATCTAATTGCATCCTGTATGTGTTGCATTAGTCATTTCAACATGAACTAGGCCATGCATGTTTGCTAACTAGTTTATTGTTTTGGCACGGAGTACGATGTAAGTATTTATGCTTTAGCATCCCGCATGCGTGTGAGTGTTGCCATGACAGTATGCTTGCCATGCAGCTAAATGCTTATGTGTTAAATTATTTGAATGCCTGTGGGTGAAGGTTGGATTGTTTGAGTTGGGAAAACTCGTTGAAATCCGTATTTTAGCCTACTTGCGAGTAGCAAACCCCAAAGCACTTTTCAAAACGAACGGATATGCAATGCTTATTTCCAAATTAGGCAATCTAGTCTATACTTGTTTGCTGCGCGCATAACATAGTAATTCTAGGTTAATAACCGGAATAAGAACACATAACGTTTTCAAAATTGGATATCACGGTTAGTAGAGGCCGGTCTTCGAACTGGGCGAAAGGGGGTGCTCATAGCTGACCTTCCCCGATCGTACCCAAGCTCCCGAGCCGAGACAACTCCGGTGATGATGGACCTGTGGCCTTCGGCACCGAGTCAGGGTTTCCTAAATTTTCCCATTAAAAAAATATTTAGGTGGCGACTCTGTATCTGGCAAAGCAGTCCATGTTTGGCACTTCTTTCAAAAAATCTATTTTCTCAAAACGATTTGCCGGATTTGGACTCTTTGCTTCAGATTTAGAACCGTGACACAAATCGAGTCCGAACTGTAGCATGAGGCCCACGGGCGCTATTACACTTATAAAGCCAAAACTTAGTACATGGAGTGGCTATGGCACATATCAATCGGCATAGGGCCAAGATGGTCGGCCGGTTAAATTAATAAATCTGCCCTTGCCACAGCCAGTGCATGAACTCCAAGGCATTGATCTATAAGTGCCATTTAGATAGTTAGGCCATTTATAAAGCCAAAACTTAGTATATGGAGTGGTTGTGGCACGTATCAATCGACATAGGGCCAAGATGGTCGTCTGGTTAGATTAATAAATCTGCCCTTGCCGCAGCCAGTGCATGAACTTCAAGGCATTGGTCTATAACTGCCGGATAGATAATTAGGCTATTTATAAAGCCAAAACTTAGTACATGGAGTGGCTGTGGCACATATCAATCGGCATGGGGCCAAGATGGTCGGCTGGTTAGATTAATAAATTTGCCCTTGCCCCAGCCAGTGCATTAACTACAAGGCATTGATCTATAACTATCGTTTAGATAATTAGGCCATTTATAAAGCCAAAACTTAGTATATGGAGTGGTTGTGGCACGTATCAATCGGCATAGGGCCAAGATGGTCGGCCGGTTAAATTAATAAATCTGGCGTTGCCCCAGCCAGTGCATGAACTCCAAGGCATTGATCTATAACTGCCGTTTACATAATTAGGCCATTTATAAAGCCAAAACTTAGTACATAGAGTGGTTGTGGCACATATCAATTGGCATTCGTCGTTTGGAGTAGCGTCAATGAAATTACCTCGGGGTTGCTGCAAGCATTAGAAATAAATGGGATGGGCTCTTGGCGCCAGTACCTTCACTTTCTGCGTTCAGACTCAATTCGAAACAACTTGTCCCGAATGTCAAATAGAGTTTTCTTCAACAGCAGAGGCGAAGCTCGAACCTTGGCTGAGCTTGATACTGTAATGAATCGCGGCAAAGAGACCAATCGTGTAAGAAGTTGGGCGTCGAAAGAACAGGAAAAACGTCAGCCTTCAAGTCGTCGAAGCAGATCACCCCGAAAGGAGAAACAGCAATGGGGAAGTTCTCCGCGATCGCGACCCAGGAATGAGACCGACGTAGCGCTGCGGCCATTGAGCTTTGCAGTTTTGTAGGGAATAAACCGATGATGGAGGCAGACTCCATTATCAAGGACCTAGGTGTGGCATTCGAGTTTGCTTGACAGATTTTTCCGCCAGAGGTCCAGCAATCGATGGTTGGTCGACAGGATTTCGACGTATTTTGAAAGGGCGTCCATGGGGCAGTGAAGGGGTTGTACATTGTTTACGAAGTTGGCATGTGCCTGCGCGCCGCGCGGCAGGAGATAGGAAAAATGGATGAACGAATCCGCAGCTCGGAAGCTCGTGCGGAGAAAGCCGAGCGCGAGCTTAAAGAGCTTACGAAAGCTAAGGCCGACGAATTGTATGCGGCGGCCCAATCTAACCCGATCGTAGGGGAGAGGGTGACCCAACAACTATTGAGTCATGCCATCGCCGACCAAGATACGGCAAGCATGTTTGCCGTAGAAAATGCGAGGGCCAAGGGTTATGAGCAAGGCTTCCATGCGGGCCGGAAGGTTGGGATCGAAAAAACGAAAGAGAAACTTGCAGAGGAGGTCTGCTGATGTGAGAATTAGGGCTTTAAGCACGGTTGGATAGCGGCACTTCAGGCCGCGGAGGCTCTCCGAGCAAAGGGTGTCGATTCGGCGTTGCCACTGTTCCAACATGATCACTTGCCCTTTTCCGCTTATGAAGTCGAGAAGAGCGACGATGAGGGAGACGCCGCATAAAGATATTCGTTGTAATGTTCAATCGCGGATTTATGTAATCATTGGTTGTATGAATAAAAATGCTTTATTTTGCTCATTCCTGTTGCTTTATAATTTTGCTTTAGCACACTTACGCTTCCATGTTTTGTGCTTTATTTCATAAATGCTTGAATAAAGTCATTTTTTACATAAATGAGCTTTGTTGGATCAACACTGTTGGAATAAACAATTTTTTGTCGGCTCGTCGTAACGGAGAGCCCTTCATTAAATATACTCAACATACATGTTATACCGCCCTGGCATCATTTCCGGAGGCTTAATCGGCCCAAAAGCGTCTTGCGCCGATGAGGTTCCGAATTCAGAGACTTTTTGGCCAATCGTGATATCCACGAAGGGCGCTCCGAATCTGGAGGCTTTTTCGCCGATCGTGATATCCACGAAGGGCGCTCCGAATCTGGAGGCTTTCTCAGCCCAAAGACGTCATGCACCGATGGGGCTCCAAAATTGGAGGCTTTTTGGCTTATCGTGATATCCACGAAGGGCGCTCCGAATCCGGAGGCTTTTTCGGCCAATCATGATATCCACGAAGGGCGCTCCGAATTCGGAGGCTTTTTCGGCCCAAAGACGTCATGCGCCGATGGGGCTCCGAAATTGGAGGCTTTTTGGCCGATCGTGATATCCACGAAGGGCGCTCCGAATCTGGAGGCTTTTTCGGCCCAAAGATGTCATGCGCCGATGGGGCTCCGAAATCGGAGGCTTTTTGGCCATTCGTGATATCCACGAAGGGCGCTCCAAATCCGGAGGCTTTTTGGCCGATCGTGATATCCATGAAGGGCGCTCTGAATCCGGAGGCTTTCTCATCCCAAAGACGTATGTGCCGATGGGGCTCCGAATTCGGAGGCTTTTTGGCCCATCGTGATATCCACGAAGGGTGCTCCGAATCCGGAGGCTTTTTGGCCGATCGTGATATCCACGAAGGGCGCTCCGAATCCGGAGGCTTTTTCGGCCCAAAGACGTCATGCGCCGATGGGGCTCCAAAATCGGAGGCTTTATGGCCAATCATGATATCCACGAAGGGCGCTCCGAATCCGGAGGCTTTTTGGCCGATCGTGATATCCATGAAGGGCGCTCTGAATCCGGAGGCTTTCTCGGCCCAAAGACATCACACGCCGATGAGGCTCTGAATTCGGAGGCTTTTTGTCCAATTGTGATATCCACGAAGGACGCTCCGAATCCAGAGGCTTTTTGGCCAATCGTGATATCCACGAAGGGCGCTCCAAATCCGAAGGCTTTTTGGCCGATCGTGATATCCACGAAGGGCGCTCCGAGTCCGGAGGCTTTCTCGGCCCCAAAATGTTACGCGCCGATGGGGCTTCGAATTCAGAGGCTTTTTTGGAACATCGTTGAACTGCAATTTGTAACGAGTAAATTGAGGTCTTTGTATTACAGAAAAAGAGATGTACATGGTGGACAGTTCAGAACAAGCATAATGTCCCACAAGTCGGGTTAATGATAAAATTTGCGCAAGTGCGTGGAATTCCAAGGCCGTGGGAGGCTCCTCCCTGACATATCTTTCAGCCGATATGCCCCCGCTCCCGCTATAGAATCAATCTGATAGGGGCCGTCCCAGTTTGGACCCAGTTTTCCATCGGCCGGTTTCCTGTCAGCTGGGAGCAACTTCTTCAGGACCAACTCTCCTAGTGTGTAGCGGCGCAACTAAATGCGTTGATTATACGATTTTTCTAGTTGTTGCTGGTACCGTGCCATGGACGCAAGGGCTCGGTCTCTTCGTTCTTCAATCAGAATCAAATCCAAGGTCAGCATCATGTCGTTTCGGCCCGTATCAAAAACTTGCGACTTGAGGGTCGGGTGGCCGATTTCCAGGGGTAAAATCGCTTGGGTTCCAAAGCAGAGGACAAACGACATTTCTCTAGTTGATCTTCTTGGTGTAGCTCGATGAGCCCACAACACACTCGGTAATTCTTCAACCCATTTGCCTTTGGCTCTCTCCAGCCTCTTCTTTATGCCGTCCAAGATGTATTTGTTAGAGGCCTCGGCTTGACCATTGCTCTGAGGATAAGACGACGTGGAAAAATAAGGCCAGATACCATACTTGCTACATAGCTCTCGGTACACGCCACAGTCAAACTGGGTACCGTTGTCTGAGATAAGAGCTCTTGGAATGCCGAATCGTGTTATGATGTTCCTCCACACAAAGCGCTTAACGTTGGCATCTCGAATGTGTGTTAATGCCTCCGCTTCGACCCATTTCGTGAAGTAATCTGTTGCAACGATCAGGTATCGCTTGTTCCCTGGGGCCCTCGGCAATGGTCCTACAATATCAAGCCCTCACTAGGCGAACGGCCAGGGACTGGTGATAGAGTTCAACTCTTCAGCAGGCAGATGGTTTAACGGGGAGAACTTCTGGCACTGTTCACACTTTTTTGCATAACACTCGGCGTCCGCTCTCATTGTCGGCCAATAATACCCCTGCATTATAGCTCGATGGGCCAGAGAGCATCCGCCAGAATGGGCACCACAATTGCCTTCATGTATCTCAGACAGAAGTTCCTCGACTTTGTCCGGGTGGACACATTCCAAATATGGGCCAGAGAGGGATTTTTTATAAAGCCTTCCTTGCGGATCCAAGTAGTATCGCATGGCTTTGTTTCACAGCTTGTGCGCTTCTTTCTTGTCCTTTTGGAGTTGTTCAGCAGATAGGATTGCAACAATGGGATCCATCCAACTTGGTACAGATTCTATAACGTTGATCAAGACCTACTCCGAAGGGCCAATGCTTGGCTCTGGGATGAAACCTACTTCGATGGTCCATTTAATCTCTAAGTTGATTGCGAAGGCTAGGCAAGCCAAGGCATCTACATGGGTGTTCTGATCACGTGTTATCTGGTTCAACTCACGATGGTCAAATTTTGCCAACAGGGAATTGGCCATTTTCATGGAGGCCGCCATACGGTCGTTTCTTGCCGCGTACTCCCCATTTAGCTGATTGATCACCAGTTTCGAGTCGCAGAAAACAAGCAAACGCCGAGCACCCAGAATGTGCGCATTTCGCAAATCGGCTAGAAGGGCTTCATATTCAACTTCACTATTTGATTTTTCGAAGCCTAACTTGACGGCCTGTTCAATTATTGCGCCATCGGGAGCCATGATTACAACTCCAGCTCCACTGCCCCGCTGATTGGACGATCTGTCGCAATACAACTGCCAAATGTCCCCAACATAAATCCTCCAGCTCGGCTTCGGTCGAATTTTATCAAACTTGAAGTCGGCAAGGCCCCCAGTGAATTTGATGACAAAGTCGGCAAGCATTTGTCCCTTGATTGAGGTTCTGGGTAGAAATTGAATGTCGTATTGGCCAAGTTCCAGAGCCCACCTTGAAACGCGTCCAAACGCTTCCGTACTGCGTAGTACTGATCTGAGGGGATAATCTGTTAGCACCCTAATGCTATGCCCCTGGAAGTAATGCATCAGTTTCCTTGCCGCCATGACCAGGGCTAGAATGAGCTTTTCCAGTGGGAGGTAGCGTGTTTCGGCATCAACCATGGCCTTGCTCACATAATACACTGGCCACTGCTCCCCTAACTCTTCCTTTATCAGTACAGTGCTAACGACTCGGTCAGAAACTACTAGATACAGAATGCGCGGGTCACCAACAGAGGGTGTTGTCAGGAGTGGTACTGAGCGGAGGTAGGTTTTCAGGCCATTGAGAGCGGTTTCGCATTCGGCGGTCCATTCAAAAGCTTTGCCCTGCCGTAGTGTATGGAAGAATTGTCGGCAACGATCTGTGGACCGACTGATAAACCTGTTGAGTGCGGCGGCCATCCCCATCAACTTTTGAACCTCTTTTACTGAGTGAGGGGAGCCGAGCTCCAGGATTGTTGTGATTTGCCTTGGGTTGGCTTCGATTCCTCTGTGGTTGACAATGTAACCCAAGAATTTGCCAGAGCCGATACCAAACGCACACTTGGAAGCGTTCAACTTCATTCCATATTTGCATAGGATGCCGAATGTCTTTTCCAGATCGGCTATATGATTCTGCTCTTCCTTGGACTTGACCACCATATCGTCAATGTACACTTCCATAGTTTTACCGAGTTACTCCTTGAACATGGTGGTGACCAGTCTCTGGTAGGTTGCCCCTGCATTCTTCAGCCCAAAAGGCATTACCTTATAGCAATAGGTTCTTATTAGGGTGAGGAATGCGGTTTTTTCTTGGTCCTCCGGATGCATAGCGATTTGATGATAACCTCTATAGGCATCAAAGAAGCTCATACGTTGATGACGGGCCGTAGTGTCTACAAGTTGGTCTATCTTGGGAAGAGGAAAACAGTCTTTGGGGCAGGCTTTGTTTAGATCCGTAAAATCGAGACAGACTCGCCAAGTCCCATTTTTCTTCTTCACAACCACAGTATTGGAGAGCCACGTGGGGTAAGCCACTTCTTTGATCGCTCCAGCATCAAGCAACCGGTCAACCTCTTCAACGACGGCGGTAGTGTGCTCTACGGCTAAGCGTCGGCTTGCATTTAGGATCAACATTCAAACGGTGCTCCGAAACAGATGGGTCTACACCCGGCATTTCATACGGGGTCCACGCAAATACATCAAGATTGCTGAGCAAGAAGGATACTAGCTGCTGTCGGTCGACCTGACTCAGGAAGGCGCCGACTATGAAGAACCTCTTTAGATTGCCATCAATCTCAACTCGGTCTAGATCTTCCATGGCTTTCTCATTTGGGAGTCGCCCGACATCGTCGAGGCTGTCACGATCCGGCACCTCAATAGAATTAACTCGCAACTCCTTTGGCGTCTTTCCAGAAAGGAGATAACATGCCTGTGTTGTTTGTTGGGAACCACGGATTTGCTCAATGTCGTGTTCAATCGAGAAGCGTAGAAGCTGATGATAGGTGCTTGGCACTGTCCGCATAGTATGCAACCAAGTTCGCCCCATGATGAGATTATACGGCGAAGGAAGCTTGACGACCAAGAATTCACATCCACTGTTCGGGAGCCCGCTCGAATGGGTAGCGTGATTTTTTCCAACGGATACTCTGGATTTACGTTGAAGCCGAATAATGGATAAGGAGCCAGAGACAGGTCTGACTCATTGAAGCCGAGTTTGAGAAAGGTCCTGTGGTACATGACCTCCGATGTACTCCCTTGGTCTATGAGAACATGCTTAACGGTAAATTGGTTTACGCATAGTTCAATGACCAGTGGATCAATGTGGGGGACCGTTATGTCGATAAGATCAGAATCGTCGAAGGTAATACTCAGAACTTCCTATGGCCTTTTTACTGGCGTTAGTTGCTTTTGGGGTACTGGGTGTGATTGAATTGTTTGCACAGTTGGGGGCATTGGCAAGCTGTATATCATATGAATGACGCCGAGAGGAGGAGAGTCCTGTGTTGGGGCCATTGCTTTGGTTGGGTTGTCTCGTCGACCATACTGTTGTAGCCAACCACCCTGCATTGGTTCCTCCAGGTGATATTTCAATGCATAACAGCTCTCAGTTTTATGGCCATGATTTTTTCGATATTTACACCACCGAACCCATCTTCGAGTATCAGGAGGTCCCTCCAATTTCGCTGGCCATGTGAATAGCGGGAGGGACCACTTTATATGCGAACTCTCTTCAAAAGAATTGGAAACTTCATATCGTTCTTTATTCTTAGGCTCCGGGGATAATGAGTCAGAATCGCGATCAGTGTCGTGTTGTCATGCTCGAGATTGTCGAACACCCGCCCATACAGGTTGTTCCGGACCTTGGCGCGCAGCTCGTTTGGACTTTTCCACCTCCAAGTCCAAATCCTGACGGAGACGTTCATTCTCAGCGATCGTGTTCTTCAATCTCTGTTCATTTCGTGTTGCTTTTTCCATGATCGTTCGCATTGCCTCATGCTCTGAAGTTGAAGGTGAGGCGAAGTTCAAAGCGCGTCTTTGCTGGGATAATCTCCGGTCCACGCGAGCTTGGTGGAGTGAAGTCAGCTATCTATGTAGTTTCATTGGGGACTATTGGAGGGTCCTCCGTCACGCCCGCCATGGATATGCTTGAGTATTCCCACAGACGGCGCCAATTGTGGAGAAATGGTTTTAGAGATACTCTTCTGATCCTAGGGAACGCTCTTGATCCTCTTCTAGTCACTTGAAAAGGAATGAACACTCCGGTCGGGAGTGTTGGAATTAGCACTCCGACGGGCAAGTCAGTCTCGCACTCAAGATTGCTTGTATTCTAAGTTAAGCACAACAATTTTTTTTACATACCTTTCTAAGTCTGCTATTCCATTATTTATACTTGTTCCCTGGGCCTCGGGGCCAGGGCCACTTTTCACTCATTATCCTCTTATTTGCTCGGCTCCATAGTTCAATAACTATTCGGCCTATCTATCTATTTTATTCGGCATCCTGATTGTGCCGGATAGAGCCGAATAATATCTGACTTCTAGAGTACGCTTCTAATTCTTTCAATTATCCGGCTCCCACAAGGTCCATTTCCAACTGATTATTTGGCACATTTTGTAGTAATGACGATCTTTACTCGGCCCCCCTTGCTTAATCGACCATTCGGCGGAGTAAAGTTGGATTCGGGTTTGCGAGCCGATGCTGAGTGCCACGAATTTGGAATCTCCCAGGTTCGAATATCCGGAATCCCTATGACTTCCAATATTCGGCCCCCACAACTATATATATCTATTATGCTAGTCATAATTTTTGTTAGTGTATTATTATTTTTATTTGTAAAAACCTAATTCACCCCCCCTCTTAGATTGTCTTTTGGGTAACAATTGGTATCAAAGTCTAGACTCTTGTTTTAGATTTAACTATCAGGGAGTTTCGATCCATGGCAACCTTAGCTGAAGGACAAGCCACAAATAGGCCACCACTGTTTGACGGAAACAACTATAGTCATTGGAAGGATAAGATGACCCTATACCTACAAGCCACTGACTATGCCATGTGGATTATTGTCACCAAAGGTCCAAGAATTCTTACCAAATTAGTAGACAATATTAGTGTACCTAAAACTGAAGATGAATGTAAAGAGAGGGATCATAAATTATTACAAGCCAATGCTAAAGCCAAACTCACCCTTATTTGTGGATTAGACTCTAAGGAGTATAATAGAATTTCAAGTTGTGATTCAGCAAAAGAAATTTGGGACAAACTTGAGGTAACGTATGAAGGTACAAACCAAGTGAAGGAATCTCGTATTGATATGCTTGTTCATAGATATGAATTGTTTAAAATGAACTCTAATGAATCTATTTCAAGAATGTTTATTAGATTTACTGAAATTGTAAACTCTTTGAAATCTCTTGGAAAAACTTATACTAACAGTGAGTTGGTGAGAAAAATTCTTAGGTGTTTACCAAAGAATTGGGAAGCAAAGGTCACGGCCATTATAGAAGTCAAAAATCTCTCCACACATGGCTCTTGAAGATGAAGACTCTACTCAAGATGAGGTAACTACTCTTTATGAAGAACTTGAAAGTGCATTCCATGAACTACAAGATGAATTTAAGAAAGTTTGTGCCAAAAATAACGTGTTGAAGAAATCTGTTGCATCTTTATCTATTAATGTAGAAGAATTAAAGAAAGAAAAAATTGTTTTGAAAAATGATTTTGATACTATCTCTAATGAGAAAACTACTTTAAAAAACAATGTTGATGATTTAACAAAAACACTTGAAAATTTTGTAAAAGGTAGAGATAATCTCAACATGCTTCTTGGAAATCAAAGATGTGTTTTTGATAAAGTGGATATTGGATATGACCCTATTAAGAAACAAAAGAATCCTAATACAATTTTTGAAAAGGCACCTCTCATGACACACCCACATATTACTTGTCATTATTGTAGAAAGAAACGTCATTATATATCTTATTGTCCATTCAAAAAGAATACGAACATGGGAATTAAAAAGAATTGGATTATTAAGGGATCTAACAAAACTAACCAAGAAGGACCCAAGAAACTATGAGTACCAAAAACCAACACTTGATTGTCATCTTGTAGGTTTGCTTTAAGTCCAAAGCTAAAGAAATGAAGTGGTACCTTGATAGTGGATGTTCCAGACATATGATCGGAGATAAATCCTTCTTTACTACACTGTCATCCAAAGATGGAGCTTTGTTACTTTTGGAGACAGCAAGAAAAGAAAAATCATCGGTATTGGTTGCATCGGTATTTCTCCTAACCCTTCTATTGAAAATGTTTTACTTGTTGATGGACTTGAGCATAATCTACTTAGTATTAGTCAATTATGTGATCAAAGTAATCGAGTTATTTTTGATAAATCACATTGCACAATTGAAAGCACAAATGATCATAAAGCTTTATTCATTGGTAATCGTCACGATAATGTTTATGTTTTTCATCTCAATGATCTCTATGCTAGTGATGTTAAATATCTATATGTTAATAATGAAAATAGTTGGTTATGGCATAGAAGACTTGGTCATGCTCATATGGATTAAATTGCTAAACTTTTGAGAAAGGATTTGGTCATTGGACTTCCAAAACTTAAATTTGAAAAAGATCATCTTTGTAATGCTTGTCAACAAGGAAAACAAACTAAAATATCGTTTAAATCAAAATCTCACATTTCCACAACTAGACCTTTACAACTATTGCATATGGATTTATTTGGTCCCTCAAGGACATCTAGTCTAGGTGGTAAATATTATTGTCTTGTTATTGTTGATGATTATTCAAGATTTACATGGGTTACGTTTTTAGCACACAAAGATGAAACCTTTTCTTCTTTCACAAAACTCTGTCGTAGAATTCAAAATGAAAATGGCTTTCTTATTACTAATATTTGAACCAACCATGGTAGAGAACTTGAAAATGATAAATTTGAATTGTTTTATGATGAGCATGGTATTGAACATAATTTTTCAGCACCTAGAACCCCTCAACAAAATGGTGTAGTAGAAAGGAAGAATAAAACTTTAGAAGAGATGAGTAGAATAATGCTTTGCGAAAATAATCTTCCTAAATATTTTTGGGCCGAAGCCGTTCACACCGCATGCTATATTTTAAATCGTGCATTAATTAGACCTATTCTCAAAAAGACTCCTTATGAACTTTGGCATGATAGAAAGCCCAACATTAGTCATTTGCATGTTTTTGGTTGTAAATGTTTTGTGCATAATAATGGTAAGAATAACTTAGGTAAATTTGATTCAAAATCTGATGAAGCAATTTTTCTTGCCTATTCCTTAACTAGCAAAGCTTATCGTGTTTTTAATAAAAGAACTCTTGTTGTGGAAGAATCTATACATGTGGCATTTGATGAAACTAACATCTCTGCTCAAAAGCAAATTGTTAGTGATAACATAGATTTGGACCCAAATGTGGAAGATTCAAGTATCTACAAAGAAGAGAACCAACCATGTAAGTTGAACAAAGAGATTGAACAACCTATTCTCCCACCTCAAGAAGAAGGAGGAAACAATGGTGATTTGTCAAGAGAATGGAAGTTTGTTCATAATCACCCTAAGGATTTAATCCTAGGTGACCCTACACAAGGTATTGAAACTCGCTCTTCACTTAGAAACATTTGTAGTAACTTGGCTTTTCTCTCACAGATTGAGCCTAAAAATTTTCAAGAAGCCGAATTCGATAAACATTGGATGATAGCTATGCGTGAAGAGCTTAACCAATTTGAGAGAAATAAAGTGTGTGAACTTGTGCCAAAACCTAAAGATCATACCATTATCGGTACCAAATAGATCTTTCAAAACAAGTTTGATGAATCTGGCACAATTATAAGAAACAATGCTAGACTTGTTGCACAAGGATACAATCAAGAAGAAGGTATTGATTTCGATGAAACCTTTACTCCGGTTGCTAGATTAGAAGCCATTCGCATGTTACTTGCATTTGCATGTTTTAGAGATTTCAAACTTTATCAAATGGATGTAAAAAGTGCCTTTCTTAATGGTTTTATAAATGAGGAAGTTTATGTTAAACAACCCCTAGGTTTTGAAGATCATGCTTTTCCAAATCATGTTTTTAAACTATCAAAAGTTTTATATGGTTTGAAACAAGCACCCCGTGCATGGTATGAGCGATTAAGTAAATTTTTGATTGAAAATAATTTTTCTAGAGGAACGATTGACACAACACTTTTTGTTAAAACTAAAAATGATGATTTACTTATTGTGCAAATATATGTGGATGACATTATATTTGGTGCTACTAATGAAACTTTGTGTAAGGAATGAATTTTTAAATTATTTGAGATGAGCATGATGGGGGAGTTAAATTATTTCCTTGGGCTTCAAATCAAACAATGTAAGGAATGAATTTTTATCAACCAAGCTAAGTACACAAAAGAACTACTCAAAACGTTTGGTATGTATGACTCAAAAATAGCTAGAACACCTATGAGCACATCCATTAAGCTAGACAAGAATGAAAAAGGTAAGTCCATTGATCAAACAAAATATCGAGGTATGATCGGCTCACTTCTTTATTTAACTGTAAGTAGACCCGATATTATGTTTAGTGTTTGTATGTGTACTAGATATCAATCAAATCCTAAGGAATCACATCTTAGTGTTGTTAAAAGAATTTTTAGATATCTTGTTGGCACTCAAAATTTGGGACTGTTTTATCCTAGAGGTGTTGCATTTGATTTAATTAGTTACTTGGATGCCGACTTTGCCGGATGCAAACTTTGCCGGATGCAAACTTGACAGAAAAGCACCAGTGGCACTTGTCACTTTCTTGGTAACTCATTAGTATCTTGGTTTAGCAAAAAGCAAAATTATGTTGCTTTACCAACGGCCGAAGCTGAATATATAGCTTCTGGATGTTGTTGTGCCCAAATAGTTTGGATGAAACAACAATTTGAGGACTTTGATTTGCATTATGATCATATCCCTATTAAATGTGATAATACTAATGCCATCAATTTAACCAGTAATCTGGTTCAACACGCACAAACAAAACATATTGAAATTTGACATCATTTTTTAAGAGATCATATTCAAAAAGGGGATATTGTACTTGAATTTGTAAACACCGACAAGCAATTGGCAGATATTTTCACAAAACCTCTAAGCGAGGATCATTTCAATTTTATTCGTGGCGAGTTTGGAATGTCGATTTCTACTTAAAAAGTTTTGTTATGACTCTGAAACTTGAATTTTTGTTAAAATGATATATGTGTATTGCAACATTGATATGGAAACATTTATATCAGTTGAATGCTCTCAAGTCCTTCATACATTTATTCTCCTTAACAGTTTACTATTCTCAACTGTGTAATTTTTTTTGGGTTCTGCATCTTGAGGTAAAATTAACTTTGCATACATTGATTTTTTTTTAAACCCTCATGGTATTTTTTTTGAATTACCATTCCAGCAACACCTACGTCCCATTAAGTTTAATTTCTGCTGGTATTATTTTTTTATTTATTTTGCTATTAGACTTAATTTCTTTTATTTTTATTTTTTTTCTCATTATTATTTTTTGTTTGGGCTTAATTTTCTTATTTTTTTCTGCTTTTTAATTTCATTTTTCAGTACTTAAACATAAAAATAAAAACAAAAACAAATCAAAATACAAATATTTACATAAAAAAACACACTCTTTATTTTTTTACGGCCATACGCTGATCAAAATAAACATATTTACATAAAATAAAATAAAAAACCCTTCATTTTTTTTACAGCCATACGCCGATCTTAATTACTCGCATCTTCCATCGTTTTCTTTCTCTTTTTATTACCTTGGGAGGCCCTTGAAGGCCCTGCCCCCGTGCTTTCTTCGAGAGCGACGACTCCCTACTAACTATCAAAGGCCAAGAACGGCATTGCTCCAAATCGGGCCATGGAGGTGGTCATCCGTTTAAGCTCTTTATTTTCGGCCTTCAGTGCGCAAATCTCTGCTCGCGCATCCTTGTACATGCGCTGGAGCAGCGAGAGTTGGGCGTTGACCTAGTGGAGCTCACTCGTCCTGTTCTGCAGTCAGTGAGCCAATTTTGTGACTGCAGTCACCGTCTCTATACAGGACGTCATTGTGAAATGATTGGCTTCAATGTCTGATTGAGCTGCCATTATTTGCTCAATCGACATCATAGGAAGGTTGGAAAGAATAGGAGCCGAGGCACTCAGCCCAGTAGCGCTTACTGGATCATTCAAGTTCGGAAAGAGAGTAAGGGGACAGGACGAGTCCATGAAGTAGAAGAGAGAGATATAATCGAAAGGAGGGTCGTTTTTGGCAGCCTTTCTGCTTTGCTCAGTCTCTCTATTCTATCTCTCTCATGTAAAAGAATAAAGGAATGGAAGCGAATGAGAAAGCAGAAAGAGAAGAGACTGATTAAGAAGAAGACGGAGGAGAAAACGCGTGTTCGATGCGATTTTCAACAGAAAAGATAGAGGCGCGCGAATCGTATATATATGTATATATATGTTTTGAATTGTATAGATGTCATTTATCACTATCATTTTCCTTCTCCTCCTCCAGATTTTGACCCATGATTTCCTTTTGATAATGTCACAGGGGAGAAATTATATGATATTATGTATTCTGGTATTATTTTCAAATTATGGTATTATTTGAAAACTAATCTGATGATTATGTATTTATAGTTTGATATCATAGTCTCATATCATGTCTCTAATTAAAGCTTACTTATTACACATGTGCTAACCTATGTATTTAGAAAGGAATTCAGGGAGCATGACTTGAGGGGGAGTTTTTCTTACTCCCAAATCAAATCAAAACATCATTGTGTGCCATCATCAAAAATGGGCAAATTGTTAGACTTATTTATTTCGATGATTTATTTAATTATGTTTTAATTTATTTGGAAGAGAAAAATAAAATCAAAATTTATTTTGATGATTTATTTGAAAGAGAAAAATAGAATCAACATTTATTTTGATGATTTATTTAATTATATTTTAATTTATTTGAAAGAAAAAAATAGAATCAAAATTTATTTTGTTCCATTATTTCTCACCTAAACCTTTATCCTAAATGTTGTTAGAATGTATTTACTAATTGATTAAATCAGGAGTTCAAACAGCCCAAAACAGAGGTTCAAATAGCCCAAAAACAGAGGTTCAAACAGCCCAGCACAACAGCTGTTCAAAAGGTTCAAGTGGAAGATATTTAAATTTGTAATGATGGAGTGGAAGATATTCAAATTAGTAATGATGGAGTGGAAGATATTCAAATGCATACAACAGCTATAAATTGAAATGAATACAGCGGCTATAAACGGCTATAAGTTTTATTATATATACCAAAGTCTCTAATGTAAACAAATTACAAAAAAAACCAAAAAATATTCTTTGATCTATAATCACTCACATCTATTCTCTGAAAAATTCTCTGAGAAGTGTTCTTCAATTTTTGTTTACATCCTCTTTCAGAAATTATACACTGAGACGTATAGTTTTAAGCACATCCTTCCTGTATGAGGTTTGCAGAAAAACCAAAGCTTCATTTTTATATCTATCTTTGGGAGATAATTCTTATAGCTTTCTGTGAAAGCAAAAACACCTTCTTGTCAACCTTGTAAGAGTGTAGTACACTCAGTGTTCTTGACTTACAAAGTCTGTAAAATCTGTGGAGGATTGCTCCATCTGTGAAAAGGTTGCTAGCACCCTGTGAAGCTAGAGTATAGTGGAAAATCTCAAGTGAAGCTTGAAGAGTGGACGTAGGCCGAGTTGAAGCCGAACCACTATAAATTTATTTGTCTCTCTCTCCCTTATCTTTTTATTTTATTTCAATTGCCATAACTATATTTCACATTTTCACTGTGCTAAAATCATTAACTGACATAGTTGTTAGAATACTTGTTTTAATTATTTTTATTTCATTAACTATATATATCTATTGTGCTAGTCATAATTTTTATTAGGGTATTATTATTTTTATTTGTAAAAACCTAATTCACCCCTCCTCTTAGGTTGTCTTTTGGGTAACAGGGGTTATATACCTCCTATGAAATCGGCATGCGTCTTCATGTCGCGCGAAGAGAGATAGAGCAAAAGGACAGTCGTATTCAGAGCTTGCAAGCCCGCGCAGAGAAGGCCGAAAATGAGCTGAAGAAAGCTAATACCTCTGAAACTCAGTCGACGAGTCAAGTGAACCCGATTGTTGCAGAACAAGTAAACTGGCGAATTTCGGATCACGTGATTGCCGACTGAGAAACGGCGAGTATGTTCACAATAGAAGCTGCGAAGACCAGGTCCTATGAAAAGGGCTTCCATGACGGCCGAAAAATTGGAATAGACAAAATGAAGGAAAAACTAGCCGAGGAAGTCTGTTGATGCGAAAATCGTGGATTTAAGCATGGATGGATCAAGGCACTCCAGGCCGCAGGCGTTGATTCGGTGTCACCTTTATATTAGAGTTATACTTTTCCGTTTGAGGCTTTTGACGCTGAGAAGACTAACGACGAGGATGGAGCCGAATAATTTTAATGTACATTGTTCCGTTTTTGTGTAAATCTTATACTCACGATCTATTTAATAAAATTTTTTATTTTGAATGTCTCTATGTTATTTTAATCAATGCTTGTAAATTAAGTCATGACCATCTACTACTTTACGTCAATCGCGTTTGCGCTTGTCAGTCGCATTTGCGCTTGTCAGTCTCAATATCCACGGAAGGCGCTCCGAATTCAGAGGCTTATTCGGTCCAAATGTGTCATTCACGCATAGGGCTCTGAATTCGGAGGCTTTTTGAGTTGGCCAATCGTGTTCACGAAGGGCGCTCCGAATTCGGAGGTTTATTAAGCCCAAACATGTTAACCATGGATGGGGCTCCAAATTCGGAGACTTTTTGAGTTGGCCAATCATGATTTCCATGAAAAGCGCTCCGAATTCGGAGGCTTATTCGGCCCAAACGTGTCATTCATTGATGCGGCTCCAAATTTAGAGGCTTTTTGAGTTAGCCAATCGTGATTTTCACAAAGGGCACTCTGAATTCGGAGGCTTTTTGAGTTGGCCAAATGTGATTTCCACGAAGAGCGCTCCGAATTCGAAGGCTTTTTGAGTTGGCCAATCGTGATATCCACGAAGGGCGCTTTGAATTCGGAGGCTTATTCGACCCAAACGTGTCATTCATGAATGGGGCTCTGAATTCGGAGGCTTTTTGAGTTGGTCAATCGTGATATCCACGAAGGGCGCTCTGAATTCAGAGGCTTTTTGTGTTGGCCAATTGTGATATCCACGAAGGGTGCTCTGAATTCGGAGACTTATTCGGCCCAAACGTGTCATTCACGGATGGGGCTTCGAATTCGGAGGCTTTTTGAGTTGGCCAATCATAATATCCACGAAGGGCGCTCCAAATTCGGAGGATTATTCGGCCCAAACGTGGCATTCATAGATGGGACTCCGAATTCGGAGGCTTTTTGTCACAACCATAACTCACTAGGCAAGAAAGAAAAAGCATTGTATTGGAAAAAAGAAAGATGTATACGGCGAAAATTCAAAACAAGCTGTCATGTCGTACAAGTTTGCTTAATGATAAAATTTGCGCAAGTGTGTGGAATTCCAGGGATGCGGTAAGCTTCTTCCAACCATGTCTTTAAGCCGATATGCCCCTGTTCCTGTGATTGAGTCAATCTGATAGGGGCCGTCCTAGTTGGGACCTAACTTTCCGTCAGCGGGATTCCTAGTAACGGGAAGCACTTTCTTGAGGACCAATTCCCCTAGTATGTAACGACGTAGCTATACACGTTGATTATACGATTTAGCGAGTTGTTGCTGGTACCGTGCCATGGATGCAAGGGCACGGTCCCGGCGTTCTTCAATCAGAGTTAAGTTCAAGGCCAACATCATGTCATTTCGGCCCATGTCAAAAAGCCTTTATTTCAAAGTTGGAAGGCCGATCTCTAGGGGGATGATTGTTTGGGTTCCAAAGCAAAAAGCAAATGGAGTTTCCCTAATGGATCGCCTTGGAGTAGTGCGGTGAGCCCACAATACGCTAGGCAGCTCTTCGGACTATTTGCCTTTAGCTTTCTCCAGTCTTTTCTTGATGCCGTCCAGAATGACTTTGTTGGTGGCCTCCGCTTGACCGTTGCTTTGTGGATAAGCCGGCAACGAAAAGTAGGGTCGGATACCATAATTTTTGTATAGCTCTCGGTATACGCCATAGTTGAACTAGTTACCGTTGTCTGAGACAAGGGCTCTTGGGATGCCGAATCTCGTTATGATGTTTTTCCATACAAAATGCTTAACATCGAAATCTTGAATATGTGTCAATGCCTCCGCTTCGACCCATTTTGTGAAATAATTCGTCGCAACAATTAAGAATCGCTTGTTGCCTGGGGCCCATGGTAATGGTCCAACGATATCAAGCCCCCATTGAGCGAACAGCCACGGACTAGTGATAGAGTTTAACTCCTCGGCAGGCAGATGAGTTAAGGGGGAAAACTTCTGGCATTGCTCACATTTCTTGACATAACACTCGGCATCGGTTCACATGGTCGGCTAATAGTACCCCTGCGTTACAGCTCGATTGGCCAGAGAACGTCTGCCCAAATGGGCACCACAACTGCCTTCATCTATTTCATACAAAAGTTCATTGACTTTATTCGGGTGAACACATTCTAAGTATGGCCTAGAGAGAGATTTTTGTAGAGCTTCCCCTGCAAATCCATGTAGTATCAGAGGGTTTTGTTTCGCAGTTTGTGTGCTTCTTTCTTAGCCATTGGGAGCTGTTCTGAGGATAGGAATACGCCGATAGGGTCCATCCAACTTGGACCCGATTCAATAACGTTGATCTGGACTGATTCTGAAGAGGCAATGCTCGGCTCAGGGACGAACCCTACTTCGATTGTCCGCTTGATTTCTGAGTTGATGGCAGAGGCTAAGCAAGCCAGGGCGTCTGCATACATGTTCTGATCCCCGGTTATTTGATTCAGTTCGTGGTGATCAAATTTCACGAGCAAAGAATTCGCTGTTTTCATATAGGCTGCCATGCAGTCATTTTTGGCTGCATATTCCCCTTTCAACTGGTTGACTACTAGCTTTGAGTCATAGAAAACAAGCAGACGTCACGTACCGAGGTGAAGTGCATTTTATAAGCCAATTAATAGTGCTTTGTATTCGGCCTCATTGTTTGATGCATCGAAGCCCAGTTTGACGGCCTGTTAGATTATTGCCCCTTCGGGGGTCATGATTACTACGCCAGTCCCACTGCCACATTCGTTGGATGACCCGTCACAATACATCTGCCAAACGTCTCCGACATACATTCTCAGTTGGGCTTAGTTTGCACTTGCTCAGACTTAAAGTCGGCGAGGGATCCTGTGAATTCGGCTACAAAGTCAGCGAGCACTTGCCCCTTTATGGAAGTTCTGGGTAAAAACTGGATATAATACTGGCCGAGTTCCAAAGCCCATTTCGAAACACGCCCCAATGCTTCCGCGCTGCGGAACGCTGACCAGAGGGGATAGTCCATTAGTACCCCAATGGTATGCGCCTGAAAGTAATGCATCAGTTTTCTTGCAGCCATAACGAGAGCAAGGATAAGCTTTTCCAATAGAAGGTATCACGTTTCGGCGTCAGCCATTGCTTTGCTCACATAGTAAACTGGTCACTGCTCCCCAAGTTCTTCCTTTAACAGTACGGTGCTGACCGCCCGGTATGATACCGCCAAATACAAAATGACTGGATCACCTGCCGCAGGTGTTGACAAGAGTGGTACTGATCGGAGATAAGACTTCAAGTCGTCCAAAGCGGCCTGGCATTCGGGGGTCCATTCAAATGCTCTGCCATGCCGAAGTGTGTGAAAGAATTGTCGGCAGCGATCTGTGAAATGACTAATAAACCTGTTGAGTGCGGCGGCCATTCCCATCAGCTTATGAACCTCTTTGACTAACCGAAGGGAGCCAAGCTCTAGAATTGCCGTTATTTACCTCGGGTTGGCTTCGATTCCATGGTGGTTAATGATGTAGCCAAGGAATTTTCCGGATTCGATGCCGAATACACACTTCGAGGTGTTCAATTTCATCTTGTACTTTCGTAGGATGCCGAATGTCTCTGCCAAATCGGCTAGATAGGAGTGTTTTTCCTTAGATTTGACCACCATATCGTCGATGTATACTTCCATGGTACAGCCAAGTTGTTCCTTGAACATAGCAGTCACTAGTCTTTGATAAGTTGCCCTCACATTCTTCAGCCCAAAAGGCATGACCTTGTAGCAATAGGTTCCTCTTGGGGTGAGGAATGTGATTTTTTCTTGATCCTCCGGATGCATGGCGATTTGATGATAGCCCCTGTAGGCACTCAAGAAGCTCATGTGTTGATGATGTGCCGTTGCATCTACGAGTTAGCCTATTCTGGGCAGGGGAAAATAGTCCTTGGGACAAGCTTTGTTTAAGTCCGTGAAATCCACACAAACACGCCAAGAGCCATTTTTCTTCTTTACGACCACAGTATTGGACAACCATGTAGGATAGGTTACTTCACGAATTGCCTCGGCATCAAGTAACTGATCTACCTCTTCAACAATGGCCGAAGTATACTCCACGGCAGCTCGCCAACTTCTCTGAATAATTGGCTTACATTTCGGATCAACGTTTAAACGATGCTGGGCCACAGATGGATCCACTCCTGGCGTCTCGTATGGTGACCATGCAAACACATCGATATTATCGAGTAAGAATGATACAAACTCTTGCCTTTCAGCTTTATCTAGGGAAGCGTCGATCATGAAGAACTTATCAGGATTCCCGTCAATTTCGACCCGATCCAGGGCTTCAGTTTCCTTTTCACTTGGAGTCTTCCCAATGTCTTCGAGGCTCTCCCTATCCGGTACCTCAATTGAATGCACTTCCAACTCCTTTGGTCTCTTTGTAGCAAGAAGATAGCATGCCTGTGCCGACTTCTGAGAACCTTGAATTTGTTCAATACAGTACTTAGTCAGAAAACGAAGTAGTTGATGGTAGGTGCTTGGTACGACCTGCATGGTGTGCAACCAAGTTCTTCCCATGATAAGATTATACGGCGAAGGAAGCTTGACAACCAGAAATTCTATATCTACTGATTTGGTGCCCGCCCGAGCTGGTAGTGTGATTTTTCCCAAAAGATACTCCGGGTTAGCATTAAAGCCAAATAACGGGTAATCAGCCAGGGACAGATCTGAGTCAGTGAAGCCAAGTTTGACAAAAGTTTTGTAATACATTATTTCCGAAGTGCTGCCCTGGTCAATGAGAACACCCTCAATAGTGAACATGTTTATGTGTAGCTCGATGACGAGGGGATCAGTGTGGGGGTGAGTTACTCCAATTAAGTCATTATCATCGAAACTAATCCTTCCAGTTTCATGGGGTCATTTCGCTGGCGTGACTCAGCTATTGGGGCTAGACTGCAACTGAATCGTATGCACCTCGGGTGACATCAACGAGCTGTATATCATATGAATTACACCAAGAGGAGGTGAGTCTGGCCGTAGAGCTACTGTATTTGTTGGATTATTCTTTCGGACGTGTTGTGTAAGACGGCTGTCATGTACCAACTCCTCCAGGTGATCCCTCAGTGCATAACAACTATCAGTGTCGTGACCGTGGTCTTTATGATACTCACACCGTTTATCCCGTCTTCTTGTATCGGAAGGTCCCATCATTTTGGGCAACCACTTGAAAAACGAAAAGTGTTGAACTTTCGACAGAATCTTACTGACCAGTTCTGTTAACTTCGTGTATTTCTTGCCTAAGCGCCGTGTGCACCTGCTATCCACTTGATACTGTTCATTAGCTCGATGTGAACATTGATCGTTTGATCAATGCGAGTCACGCCTCTTGTCTCGTTTAGCTCGATTCTGCGGCTCAAGGCTTCTGGATGGCATGACGCTAATCAGCTGAACGATTCCCGACGCGGTCGTCTCAACGGCTTTATGTCCGGCTTTAACCCGTAGGGCATCGTCTTTCACTTTGCAATATTCTTCGACCTTTTTCATTAACGCCCAGACTATTTTAGGGGGCCGTCTGGTTAATGAACTGCGGAGGGGACTATCGGGATGCAATCTTATCTTAAAGGCGGTGATAGCCATGGAGTCATTTCAAGCATCATCTACCAGATTGAAGCATTCCCAATAGCATGCCGAATATTCACGAAGGGTTTCGCTTGTTTTAATTTGCATCCCCCAGAGGGAATTGGCCTGCTTTGGCTGGATCTCATTAGCCATGAATCTAGCCCTGAAGGACTTCTGGAGCTGATGAAAACTCTTAATCGACGCCGGCTCCAATTTATAATACCACCTGACGGCCAGCGATCCCAGACTGCTTGGAAATATTGGACACATGAGGGCTTCATCGTCAGCATGAAGTGTCATTACTTGCTTATAATGGCGAATGTGATCGGTAAGGTCCGATTTTCCATCGTAGAGGGTGAACAACGATACTTTGAACTTTTTGGGTAGTACAACCCTTGCAATTCGTCGCACAAAGGGGTCATGCTTATCTTCCTCATCCGAGTCATCGCTCTTCCCTCGTTTGTGCCGTACATACAGACTTTCTTCAGATGAGCTGGATACATCAACTCATCATTTCTTTCTAGGTTCCGGGGATGGTGAGTCAGAATCACTATCATTATTGTGTTTCCGAAGTCGACGTCGTCAACCATCCTTCTTTCCCGAAGGTCGACCCCGGTCTTGGCATACGGCTTGTTAGAATTTCAGTACCTCCAAGGCCAAATCCTGGCGCAGGCGCTCGTTCTCAGCCATCATGTTCTCCAGTCGCTGTTCATTTTGCTTTGCTTGATCCATAATCGTTTGCATTGTCTCATGCATTGAGGTTGAGGGTGAGGTCTGAGCTACTGAATTGAAGTTCAAAGCCCGTCATGCGACGATATTCTCCGATCCAAGCATGTTTCTTGGAGTGAAGTCGTCTCTTGGCATAGTTTCATCAGTGATTATCAGAGGATTTTCTGTGACGCCCGCCATGGATATGCTTGAGTATTCCCATAAACGGCACCAATTGTGGTGATGTGGTTTGGAAATACTCTTGGATCCTAAAGGACGCTCCTGATCCTCTGATTGCCACCTCAAAAAGGGATTAACACTCCGGTCGGGGTGCCGGAAGTAGCACTCCGATGGACAAATTAGTATATGTCTCTCGTTTGCTTGTGTCTTAAGTTACTTGAATCTATTCTCACATACCGCTCTTTGGCTAATGCTCCTCTATTTATATTTGCTTCTGGGCCCTATGGTCGGGCCCACTCTTAGTCCATCGCATGATTGCTCATTCGGCCTCTTTTATCGTACGCCAATATCCACTCGGCTGCTTATTCAAAAGGTTCTATGGCCGATTTATCTATCCGGCTCGATGACCCCCCTGGGCGAAGCCGAATAACCTATATCCTGATTTTCCCCAAATTCATTTGGCTTTTATACATAAAAATATATTCGACTCCCACACAAGATTGTTGGAAGTGAAAATGGTAAGTAAGGTTAGATATATATATATATATATACAAGGGCAAATTAGTCTTTTTATGTTTGTCATTAACCGTGTTAACTGTGCATTTTACTCCATTAACCACATAGGGTTATGTGGTGATATTCGAACGTTAGGGGTAATCCGCACATGGCCCAAACTATAAGGGAGGTAAAGTGAAGTTTGCCCTAAATTCATAGTTACAACCATCACTAATCACTGTCGTCGATACCATATTCATCTCCTCTACCATTCTCTTATCTGATTTTAAGATTTTAACGAGAAAAAGAAGAGACAAAAGAAAAATAATTATATAATCCACATACATTTATATTTAAGTGTTGGCCAATATGGTTCCCTAATCAATTTGATTGTAATTCATCTCCTCCACCATTTTCTTATCTGATTTTAAGATTTTAATGAGAAAAAGAAGAGACAGAAGAAAAATAATTATACAATCCACATACATTTATATATAAGTGTTGGCTAGGTTCCCTAATCAATTTGATTGCATTTTTACAGTTAAAATTGTTATTTAAATTTTTTTATTTATTTATTACTTACATCTTTAGCTAACTGTTGGCTTTTTAGCTTTCGAAAGTTAGTATTGTAATTTTAAGCGTGCCAGTAAGAATCAATCAGTCCTTAAAGAAGATTAATTGGCAACCAATTATCAAACGATTGTGTTTCAGTTCTTTCTGCCTCAATGAAGAGGACTTTTACTGGTGGCTTTGTTTAGGAGAATTAAGCAAACAACGATCAAATGAAGAATAATTATAGCATTTCATTAAGTAAAAATGAAAGACTTACAATGGTCAAATTTAGCCTCGTAGAGGTTTACAGCAACAAGCTACTTGAAAACTACTCCTATGAACGAAGTGCAGTGCAGAAATTTGAAGTACATAAATGTAAAGAACAAGAAATGTAAACACTGGAAGGAAAATAAAGTAAATAAAAACTGGTTTTTTGGATTTGAGTCTGGGGGTTCTTTCTAAGGCCTTCTCTGCTATTTATACTTCTCAATGATAACTGTCGAATCATCTCTCCATGATCGTTGATCATGTTTCTTCACAGTTAACTCCACTACGCCATGTCTGCAGTTAGGTTTCCCTCCTGATTTTGAATTCAAATATACGAGTAACTGTTAAAGCCACATCATCTTGTATCTCTTTGCTGATCCAGTGCTATGCAGATCCACAATAACCAATACTAACTGCCACGTGTGTGATTGCGATTGAAGATTTAAATTGTCTTCCCATATTGCCCTCATCCTGTCACGTGTTGAGCTGTGATTGGCCTGTACAAAATATATAGCCAACATTACCCCCCGCACTAATATACCTAATACTTGGTGATATTAGTGGATCAAGGTGTTTTATCCACGTCTTAGAACGTGCATGGGCTTTGCATTTTTCAGAAATGCAACTGTCATTCATCAATGAAACATTTGCATTAAATTCTCTTCTATCCTTTGAACATTCCCACTATCTCAGTATTCGAAAAGACTGGTATAGCATTTATAGCCAAGCAACCATTTCTTACCTCGATCAAGCATATGAAGAGTTGTTTGATAATGTTATTCATCCTCGAAAGAACCTTCATGCATTGATTAGCCACCTTTACCCACCTTTCTATATTCAAGTCATGGAAGCTTTTGCAGACTATCAACCTTTGGATTACGAACTTATTGTCCATAATTCTTTAACCCAAAATTTTGCAAACATGGATATTGGAAGCTCTTATTTTGACTCAAAACCTTCTGCGTGGGATGAGGCTGCAGTTTCTTCTTCTTCTGGGGTTTCTGGTTGGAGTAACTGGCCAGAACTTAAGGAGTCCAAGTTAAGAGAGCAAATCAATCATCATTTTGTCGAATTTGTTGATCCTCTCACTTTCCCTCCCTTTGCTTGGAGTTCGGTGGTTTGCCCATATGTACCCATCGACCACCGACGCCGTTTGGAAGACAACTTACTTGTAGAATGGTACACATCTTCCATACCTACGAAGATAGTACAAGCCACTCGTTGTCCAGAAGTGGCTCAAGGGTATAGCCCGTCATTCTTAGCCCAGAAGGCAAAACTTTGCTCTTCTGACTGGCTTGATATTGTCAGTAACCCCCAATTTCCTCATTCTTTTGAGATGGAAGGTCCTGCACCTCTTCTTCCACAAAACCCTCACTGGATGGAGGAACTGAGACTTACTCTCTTGAGGACCAGTTTCTCCCCTCCTATAATCCTCCATCTCCCCCTACTAAATATCAGCGACAGCAAGCCCAACTTCTGCTTGCGGCCTTTTCTCACTTGCCCTTCAGTGTTCTTGAGAATGATGTTCCTCTCAAGAACTTTTAATGGGCTTATGATGTTATGACCCGGGGTTATATCCTCAACCCCATCGCCCAAGCAGAGCTCCAGATGTTTTTAGACCAACTCCCACTGCTTCTTCATTGGCATCACATTTCTGTGGCCACCACTCGATCTTTAGACCAAATCTCAGCCCGTCGATTTCATACCCGGTATGAAGCAGAGAACCTCATCAACGAATATGATGATTTCAATAGGGATGACTTGGACATGGATGGGATAGAACAAGGGTTGAAAGAAACAGAGTTTGAAATAAAGGCCGAAAAACTTTTTTATCAAGTAAGAGCATATCAACTTCAGCAGCCTAGCTTGGAGAAGACAGAAGATAAAATAAAACAGGAACAGAAGTTCATTAACCATAGTTGGAACAAGTTCCATGACCTTGTCATTTATTCTATTCCTTATTTTTATGAACTTGAATATATAGCCAAGGAAGGCTTCTGATGTAATTGCTTTTGTCTTAATAAAGTTAAGATGTTCTCTCTTTATTTGGCATGGTCTGATTTTACCCTATTTGTCAAAAACAAACAAACTTAGGGCTTCGAATTCAACAATTTCATGCTTCGAAACTCGATTCGATCATACCCAATAAAATACTGGAAACCCAATTTGAACTTTTCCTACATATGGAGTATAATTGACAACTTTTGCCTTAGGCTTCCTTTCAGAATCAGAGCTTCGAATTCACCAATTTTGCCCTTCAAAACTTGATTTGATCATATCCAATTCCCCAACATATGGTTAATACAATCAAATAGTTTCAAATCAACTAATTTTACTTCGAATAAACAGTCTATATTTTCCAAAATATGAAAACCTCTTTTAAGGACTGCACTGTTTTTTTCTAAAAAAGTGATTTCTTCTGTATACTACTAAACCAACTATTGGTTTAAAACCTAGAACAAACAACTTCTAACCGTAAGGTATTTCAAATTTTGCTTCGAAGGATTTTACTCTCATCAAGAAACCTAAAAACAGGTCTTTAATCCTTTTGAAGTAAACAAATACCTGGGCATTCCTACCCCCTTAGGTGTGGAATGTGCTTCAAAGTCGACTTCCTGTTTTCGAAGCTGTTTGTCACTTGATTTTGGCGCCAAAACTTGGCTTCGAAGCCAAAAAATTAATTTCGAAGCCAACATTAGTATTTGAGATACATTTCCCTCCCAAATTACCAACATTGAGTGAAACCTTTCGTATTCGTACCTTTAGCACTTCTTTATCAATTTAACCCACTTAAAACGACTGGGTATATTTTTCAGACAGAAAGGTTTAAAAAACCTTTTGTTTCGTGCTTGCAATTCACTCGTTTGTTTAACACACAAACCCTTCATCTTTATTGACCCTCTCTTTCTTGCTGCTCCTTACCAATAGAGTCTTCTTCCTTCAAAGTACCAGGCGGCGAACGTATAAGCCCAACAATGGCTTTAAAAAGATATATTGAGGAAGAAATTGCCAAATTTAAAGCTGGTGGACAGAGTGCCATAGACAGATGCCTCTTTATTCCTCGCCACAGCGAAAAACAAGAATATGGCCTAGGTCCTATCTTTCGAGAGGTTCCTACCCAGCTTCCTGCTTTGTACCCTCGTTTAGAGGACCACTTTCTTCTCTATGAAGAGGGGCTTGACTGGGGAAATTAGAGGGTGAACCGACCTCATCGTTGCTGACCAACATTGAGGGTTGAGTGGAAGGAGTGGTACGACAGGGTCGTGCCTACAAGAGAATGGGACCTACAAGAGCTCTGTATTCTCGATGCCCTTTGTCTTTCCAGGTTTATCATTCCTGAAGACCCCTTTTTGATTCCTGCCACTCTTTGTTTTTGGAATATGGCCTTTAATTTTTTTCAGTTTCGGTGTGGTATGATGGCTCCCACCGTTCTTGATATCTGCCATCTCTTAGGGTTGTCACCACTTGGCACTCCTTTTACACCTAGCTATCCAGACCTTTCGGTTGATTTTTCTCTTCCACCTTTGAATTCTTTCTTCAGTGACTTCGTAAAAGCTGAGAATAAAAATGAGGGCCTTGTGAGTGATCGAGAGCTCTTCTCCTTTATTTTATATTGGTTATGTAAATTTCTCTTTTGTACATCTTCTCAACGAATCATGCCTGAGTTTGCCCCACATGCAAAGGCCCTTGTTTTGAAGAAGCGAATAGTCGTAGCGCCTTATCTTTTAGGCCATGTCTATAGAGCGTACTCCCAATTCTGTGAGAAACCTCTTGATATCAACCAGGGAGGCCCCCTCTGGGTGCTTCAACTCTGGCTCTTTGCATACTTCACTGATTTACATCCCAAGTGCTTGAAGTATTGTTCAAAACCCTAGCACTTATGGAGAAAAATATGCTAGAATTGCCCTTTATCCTGTTTCTTTCGCCTAATATCTTACTTTTTTCCACCAGTTTCCTGGTTCTCCTTCTACCACATTCTTTTACCCCTTCGATGCCAATAAAGGACTGACTTGGCTGAGGACATTCTTAGCTGATAGACAGTGTTCCAACCCATTGCACAAGGATATGTGGGCCTCTATTTTGTTACCGAGGGAACTTTTTATTGGTACTTTAAACTCTCGAGCTTATAAGTGCATATCTGAGCTATACTGCCCCTCCTAGTTTGTCAGGCAATTTGGGCTTACTCAAGGAATTCTCATTCCACTCTGCAGTCTCTCGAATATCCATCTTACAGCCAGAGACCTGAGAGTACCCAAACCTAAACTAGAGAAGGCAACATTTAAACTGTTGAAAGATTTGAGTGAGTTTAAATTTACCCCCTTCCTCCCCTCTGGCTCAGTTTTAAAAAGATTTCAAAATTGGTAAACAGTCAATATGGAAGTACATCTAGCAATACATCCTCATGATTTACTAATAAGGCTAGGTGTGCCTTCTAAGGGTAAACCAAAAGAAACTGGGACTATCCCTTCTTCTTCTACAGCTACCAAGACTATTCATGCAGTCTCACTCCCTCCTTCCAGAGTTACCAGAGCTGCTTCGAAGAAGGGTATGCACTTTTAGGTTTCCTTCCTTTCAGAATTTTCTGTTTGTTTTCTTCGTATTCATACTACTTGGTGTAGGGTCTCTATAAGAAGAATCTCCCAAGAGGGCTGAAGCTCTGGCTATTCTCAATAATAATCACCAACAGAGAAAGAAAAGAAAACTACTACTCACTCCTGAGGAGTCTGAGTCTCAGATTATAGAGAAAGAGCAGGAAATACCACCGCAGAGGAAAAAGAAAAAGAAGATAACCGTCTTGCCTTCTGACTTGATCGAAGATCTTACTCACGAGGCAGCTGCCAAAACAGTGGAGAAGGAACACTCTAAAGAAATAATTGTTTTCCAGAGAGTTGAAAAAAGGCGGCAGCAGCAACTTGTAGACGCGCCCCGATGAGGACTCTCCGAGAGCTCCGCACTTTGTGAAGGCGCGAAATTCTCATTTTGTTCTCTAGCTACTACAGTTCGGACTCAAATGTCACAGTTCTGAATCTAGTCTCACAATGTGCGATATGAGACCGATAAATCACCAAAGAGTCCAAAACTGGAAAATCGTTTTGGAAAACTAATTTTTATAAAGAAGTGCCAAACATGGATTGTTTTGCTAGATACAGAGTCGCCACCTAAATATTTTATTTTTTAGGGGAAATTTAGGAAACCCTGACTCGTGCCTAAGGCCACGTGTCCATCATCGCCAAAGTTGTCTCGGCTCGGGAACTTGGGTACGAGAGGGGAAGGTCATGCAATGAGCACCCCCGTTTGACCGATCAAAGATCGGCCTTTACTAAGCATGATATCTTGTTTTTGAAAACATATGTATTCTTATTCCAGTTATTAACCTAGAATTACTATGTGATGCGCACGGCAAACAAGTATAGACTAGATCGCCTGAGTTGGAACAAAACATTGCATATTCGTTTGTTTGAAAATGGTTTGAAGTTTGCTACTCGCAAGTAGGCTAAAATGCGAATTTCAATGAATTGTTCCAATACAAGTAATCCAACCTTCACCCACAGGCATTCAGGCAGTTATATCAAATAAGCAGTTAGCCTCATGGTAAGCATGCTTTTATGATAGCATTAACACACATGCAGTATGCTAAAGCGTAAACACTCACAGTGTACTCCGAGCCAAAACAAAGAACTAGGTAGAAATCATGCATGATCCTAGTTCATGTTAAGATGGCTAATGCAACACATGCAAAAATGTAATTAAGAGAAGCTCGGCTATCCTAAGATGTCATGTGAAAATGCAACTTGATATATGTATTCAAGTAGGAATTGAAATACAATGCAGTTAGCATGACGCGCCGAGCCCGGTGCATGCAAGACTAATGAATGGATGCACACATGCAAGCATAAGGTATGCTAAATAAAATATGCCCTAAAACTAACCATCATAAGCGTTTAAGTAAAGGGAGAAAGAAATGGGGGTTGGAAGACATGCATCACACACACGCACGCTTATTACAACAATACGCCCTCTCGCGGTAGGGACCGAATAAAGAGCTAACTAGCTAATCTAAGTTAATTAAACTAATTATTACACAGCAAATTAATTAACTAATCCTAGTTAACTAATTATTACAAAAATGAATTGAATAGCTAACGCATTAACTATTAAGTTACAAACCAAAGCATAAGCTAGCTATCTAAGCATGGCAGCTAAGGAAAGCAATAAAACAGGAGCTTTAGAGGGAGAACAATGCATGCATGTCTGGTTGCCTCGTTCAGAAATCCAATGCGATACCCCGATTTGCCTCTATTTTCATTTGTCCTCAGAACCTTGCACCAAGCTCCAAAAAGCTTAAAATTCACCTTGGGAGACCTGTGGGAGCGTGGCCGACCACATTTTGTTGTTGCAGGGCAGAAAAAGTGGTCAGCCAGCTAGTTTTTCTGGCTGGCCGACCAGTTGTTGCTGTTGAATTCCAGTTTGCAGCAACAGAGAGCAAGAAAGGGCATGGCAATGTATTTGCAAGATATGTGTGCACAACCACCCTCCCTATCATGTCATGAGCTCAAGGGAGTGTAGTTCTCGACCCTCGGGCCATCAATCGCGCATTTCAATGCATGATGGCCGAGAAGCGAAGTTGCACAATTCAATATGAAATGAATGCACAAGTAAACACATAAAGCCTAAAAGTCTATCATGTAGATCAAGAGCGTCGACGACCGAGAATTGAGACACGTTTCATCACTTGAAGTATGAAACATCCCTCTTTTCCCGTGTTTGGACTAACACCTATTCCAAACAACAATGCAACACATACATGGCATGCTCAATGCAATGTAATGCAATCTTAGCATGCACAATGCAAATGTAACTACGTGCATACACAATGCAATAGACAACATGGCATACGCAATGAAATGAACAACATGGCATACACAATGCTAAGTGCTAAGAACTAGACGGCATACTCCATGTAAGGCAATCATAAGGTTCCAAACACAATGTAATGTATGCATGCACAATGCTATGCAACAAGGGCAACTATAGGCAATACACCAAGCATGCAACAACATGCAAATCACATATTCTATGGACTTAAACCAAAATGGACAGACCTCAGTCACACCAAAACAATGGCCATAATGCTAAAATGAAGGCACCGAAGACACATGCAAACATGCAAGCCAATTGGCTTACCAATTAAGGCACTAAGGTGCAACTCTCAAGAGCATTTAAAGAGTGAACAACATGGAAGTGTAATAACACTAGGTGCACTGAAATTAAGCAAGAAATGATGTCAAATCATTCAATCAACACAAGCATGGCATGGTAGGGTCCTTAAGCATTAAAGCTAGCAAAGAGGACTACAAATGAGGCATGCAATACATGGCACAAAAACATGAACCAGCCACAAACAGAGCTTAATTAGGTCTAAACAAAGATTAAAACAAGCTAGGATGGGGGTTCAAAGGCCTAAGCAAGATGGCATACATGCTAGGCCATAACAAGGCAACAAATGCATAACACTCAAAGGCACTTGAAGCATGAATGAAGTGGGAATATGGCAATGCTGCATGCTCTGAAATCAAGTATTAAATGATGCCAAATCATCCAAATAGCTCAAAGATAACATGCATGAGGCATCAAAACACAAAGCTAGCAAGGCCAATTGCACTACAGCTACACAAAGCATGAAGCATATGACAAAGACAACCCAAAATAGTCCTAGAACATGTCCAAATGAGTCTAAAACATGCATGGAAGGAAGCCAAAACAAGCTAGCATGAGGGGCATAAGGCATGATGCATACAAGGCAAATAAGGCAGATTACACTACACCTATTAAGACCAAGCATGGGATGACTCATCCAACAAAAACCAGAGTTATATCATGGCATAATAACCCTGAAAACACACTGAAATGATAGCTCGCAAGCTTAGGCATGAAGGCATACACAATGGCTCATGTGAAGACATAAAGGACCAACCCTCCAACGCATTGATTAAGTGACAAATGTGAGTGTATGGCCACATTACATGGACTAAAATATCATTACAAATGATGCCAAATCATTCAAATAAGTCAAGTGATGCATGCTAGTAGACTCAATACACAAAGTTAACAAGCTAGATTGAACCAAGGCTATACAAAGCAAGTCATGCATGACCAAGACAGCATAAATCAGACCTTAAACATGCCAAAACATGAACAAAGTCTTCTCAGAGCTAAGCCAAAAGCATGCTAAAATGACATTTTAAAGCATGAGACACATTAGGCTATTTCATGGGAATGCACTACAAGTGCATGAAGCATGGAAGGGCTAACCAAACCAAACCAAAATAGAGTCATGACATGGTAAAACATCACCAAAAACATGCTAAAATAGACTCAACATAAGCTAGGAAGACATGCTACTTCATGAAGCATACAAAACTAGTTTAAGTGATTTACACTACAAGTGTATAAAGCATGCAAGAGCCAACCAAACCAACCCAAAACAGATCTAAGGCATGGTAAAACAACACCAAAAACCTACTGAGATGCCCCTAAAACAAGCTAGAAAGACATGCTCAAACATGAGGCATACAAGACTAGTTTGTGAGATTTGCACTACAAGTGTATAAGGCATACATGGAGTAACAAAACCAAACAAAAAAAGTGATATTTCATAGAAAAATAACCACAAATTCAAGCTAAGATATGGCCAACATGAACTTAACAAACATGCTCACATATGAGGCATTCAAAGTAAGTAAACACAATATAAGGAGAGAGGATGACCGTCTCCTATTTAGGACTCCAAAACAACCTTTCCAGCACTGAAAATCCTCTGGATTTCAGTGGTAGAAAGGTCATGCAAAGGGTTTAACAAGAGCCTAAAGGGATGACTCAAAACAAGGCCTAACAAGGCCTAAGAGGGGGTAAACCACCCCCAACGAAAAAGTGACCTTAAAGAACTATTTTAAGCACACAAAAAAAGAACTTTTTCTAGTTAAGAGTTAAGCTTAAAACAGTATGCAAGAAGGGCTAAAAGCTTAAGCAAGAATGGGGAATTTAAAGGTCAAAGACTCACCCTTGGAGACCTTCTTTACTACTGCAACTCCAGCAACCTCTTTGAGTTCAAACCAATACAAGAACACCAAAAACAACTTCAAGAAGCCTCAACAACCCAAGCAAGGTGTTTGAGTGTGTGTTTGTGTGTTAAACTAAGGCAAAACTACACTTTTGAAGCACAAAAATGGAGAAACAAGGCAAGATAGATACAAGACTATATCTATCCTTCAAACCACCAAATTCTGAACTTAGAGGAGGGAGGAGGAGCCTCCCTCTTATAGAGAGCTAAAGGCAAAGCTTCGTGGAGAAGCTAAGGGCCAAGGCAATCCCTCCATACACGTGTATAGAGGATAGCTCTAGTGCCCTCCAACTGTGCCAGCTGGCCCAAAATATCTCCAAAAAGGTGTCAAAAAGCAGCCAACCACTTGAAGTGGTCGGCCGCTACTTGAAGTGGTCGGCCTACCACTTCAAGTGGTCTTCCAAGAAGAAAACTGGTCGGCCACAGGTGGGAGAAGTCTACACACTGAAAACAAGCAAGTGGTGTGGTGGCCGACCAAAAAAGGCGGTCCAAAGACCAAGAAAGCTAGTTGTCCGACCAGAAAACTGGCGGGCAGAAGGAAAAGTAGTCTCCAAGGAGAAAAAGTGGTCTCTCACCCTTGTACCACCTTCCAAACAAGGAAAACAAGGTTTGTACCAAAAACAAACCAAAACGGATGCAAGACGAGAGATCAGGAGGCAAAGCACGCGGCTGAAAGCCTTGAAAACTGGTCTACGAGCACCAAAAGTGGTATGCGACCACAAAAGTGGTCTCCCAGACCACAGTGTCACTCTAGACAGAGGCAACAAGGTATAGTTCAAAAACCACACCAAACGGAGAACATTAAGCGGTCCCGAGACAAGGCGCGCGGCCAAAGGCTCCAAAAATCGAAAACTAGTCTCCAAACGGGAAAAGTGGCCTACGACCATGAAAAGTGGTCTACGACCACAAAGAGATGGTCTAGAAGACCTCTCCCTCCCTCCGGGAAGAGAAAACAAGGTTCGGTCCACAAAACGAGCCAAAGCACAAAGAGTTCAGAGGGCCGAAGGCAAGGCTCTCAGCCAAAACTCCGAAACCTCTAAACGAGCACAACATGCACCATCACCGAGCACTCAATCGATGACGTCTGAGTCTTAAGGTTGGTCAAAAATGGGGTATCTACACAATTACTAAGGGATGAAGCTGTTGTTGCTGATACAACCTAAAGAGAAACTGCGAGAAGGCAACACACTGCTGAGCATTGTTCCCTTCGTAGTTCTCCCATCATTGCCACCACTTCTGAAACCAGTAATTTCCTTTCGTGTCTCCACTTTCCTTTCTCCAATTCTTGATACTGAGTCTTAACATTACTTTGTATTTCTTCTTTTGCAGCAACAACTACTCTACCTTCTCCTTCAATAAGAACTCCTTCAGTTTCATCTGAAGTTGAAAGACCTCAAAATGTGGAGCTAATTCAAGCAATACTCTCACTCCCTGGTCCAACATTTTTCATACCTTTCTTGAGGCAAAGTATTCCTACATCCCTATCTTTTGGCTTAACTCCATACTATCCTCTTCTATCCTTCAACTCTACTCAATTTGTTCTCTCTTTAAGCCTTGCTGCTCCTTTTCCCACTGAGGAAATTCCAACTATTACTTCATCTCCAGTGATAGCTGATTCCCATAGAGAAGACACTGGTAGCTCACCAGTTCCTTGTCCCCTAATCTTATCTAGCTCCAGTTCCTCTTTTCTTGACTTATTGGTAGCCAAAACTATGGAGACTGCTAGGAATGCTTCACCTTCTTCTCCTATTCCTATGCAGCCATCTCTTCTTTCTACCAGAGTCCTTTCTGCACCCTCCATGTCAACGGAAGAGGTGGACATCTTTGAGGCTAGGCTAGCTAGTCTTTTTGACATGCCTACCACCTTTCTAACAGTTAGCAACGAAACGGAGCCATTAGTTTTGGCTGATTCTCTTTTAGAAATTTTTGAGAGCTCTTCCTCCACTAATAGGACTTCTTTGCCTTCATTAGATTTGGACAGCTGTTTGGAGTTGCTGACACTCTTCTCGAAGATCCCCTTCGAAGCCTTGCAAAGGCCTATTATCAAGAATGGCTTCCTCTAGTGCTGCAAGGTCGTTGAGCAATCCAACATGACTATTTCAAGTCATTTATCTCAGGCGACAGCTACCATTGACTTTTACATCAACATCTGTCATGTTGCCAAAGCTGCAGAAGAGAAATTACTGAGAGACCAGAGATTTGTTTCCCAGATACATACTGAAGTGTCAGAATTAAAAGAACAACATTCCTCTGTCTCCCAATTTTGAGCTCAACTATTGGAGAAGAAAGCTCAACTCAAAGAAGAGTTATCAGCAGTCAACCTGGCTTTAGATCGAACTGCCACGAAGCTGCAGCTTATTAACCAAGGACTGGCTGATCGAAAGCAGGAGATGGCTACAGCCATTCAGTTGTTCCCAACTTGTAAGAGTAGAGAGTCAATTGTAAAGGAACAGCTGAAACATTATATTGACTTTTGGGGCAATCTATGGTTACATGTATTCAACTCATTATGAAATAAAATCCTTATTTATTATTTGAGTGTTTTCATGCTCTTTTCATTTAGAATTTATTATATTCCTTGTGTTTCCCACACGGTTGAATAATAAGGCTTCAAATATCTACCATTAATCTTCTTGGGGTGTACATATCCATTCAAATTTTTCAAATGATATGCTCCCGAGGGCAAGATTCTATGAACTTGATATGGTCCTTCCCAGTTAGGTGACCATTTGCCAAACTTGTGGCTTTTAATCCCTATTGGGAGTATTGTCTTCCATACCAAATCACCTTCATCAAAGCTAATGTGTTTGACCTTCTTATTATAGTTTTTGGTTGCTTTCTTCTTTTGGAAAAGAAAACTATTTAATGCCAAAATTCTAGCTTCATCCCAATTCTCTAATTCCAAGCACATACTCTGATGGTACTGCTCAAGAATCAACTGATCCTGGCATCTTACCCTCAAGGACTTGACATTAATTTCTACAGGTAATACTACATCATGCCCATATACTAAAGCATAAGGAGTGATTCATGTACTTGATCTTGGAGAAGTTCTATAAGCTCATAATACATCCAACAGTAAGTTATGTCAATCCCTAGGATTGTCTTCCACAACTTTCTGTATTCCTTTCTTCGAAGATTTACTAGATGATTCTGCCTGACCATTGGTTTGTGCATAATAGGGGGTAGAATTAACAAGGCTAATTCCAAACTTTGCCACAAAAGACTTTACCATCTTCCCATCAAATACAGTCTCATTATTAACAGTTATAGTCTATGGGATGCCAAATTTGTGGATCAGATCTTTAATGAATCCAATAACTTCGATCTGGTCTACAGCCTTATACGACTTAGCTTCGACCCACTTAGTGAAGTAATCTATGGCCACTAAGATGAAACCATGATACTTCGAAGAGGGTGGATGTATTTTTCCTATCATATCCATAGCACATCCTCTAAACGGCCAAGGCTTCACAACCACATGCTGATCAGTTATGGGTACATGTCTTATTGTGCCATGCTTTTGGCATGCCTGGCAACCTCTAGCATATTCTATGCAATCTTTAAGGATGGTTGGCCAATAGTAGGAATGTCTTCGAAGCAGCCATCTCATCTTCACACCAGGCTGATGAGCACCACAGATGCCTTCACGAACCTTAGCCATGGCTGTCAATGCTTCCTTTGGGCCCAAACATTCCAATAATAACCCGTCTGCCCCCCTTTTGTAGAGAGCATTACCATAAATTATGTATTGCATAGATTGCAATTTGATTTGTCTGCTGGCTTTCGAAGATGGGCCAGCTAGATACTGCATTATTGGATGCCTCCAATCTTATTCTTCTAAGTTATTATGATTGACTTCTAAAACCACATTCCTTTTATTTAAGGGTGGTATTACCTTTTGATATGTTGTTTGGCTTATGTTCATTTGAGTGTTATCCCTTCTCTTGAAATTCGAAACTTTCTGAGCCACATCATTAGCTTTATTATTCAAGAATCTTGGGACATAAGTCACATTTACTATCTAAAACTGAGAAAGCAAATGTAATGCAACAACATAGTATGGCAACATGCTTATACTTTGACACTTGAAAATTCCTTTCACCTGGTTAACCACAAATTGAGAATCTCCAAATATATCAACTGCATGAGCTTGTAATCCAATAAGTATTTTCAGTCCCATTATTAAAGCTTCATATTCAACTTGATTATTGGAACAAGTAATTTCATCCACTCTGAAACCATGTGTGGTTTGTACCCCTTGTGGTGACTTGATCACCACACCAATTCCAGTTAAACCATTGGCTTTTGATCCATCGAACCACATTTGCCATGGTTCAACACTAACCATACCAAGTTTCATTATCTCTTGGCTTTCTGTTTGACATGGATGATCTGCTAAGAAATTAGCTAAAACTTGTCCTTTTACTGCCTTTTGGGGAACATATTCTAGATAAAATTCTGATAAAGCTAGTATCCATTTGCCAATTCTTCCTCTCAACATAGGTCTAGATAACATATATTTAATCAAATTTGTGGTTGTAATTACCAAGACAGTTGTAAGCAAAAGATAGTATCTTAATTTCATTGTAGCAAAATACAATGCAAGGCACAGTTTTTCTACAGCTGAATATTTACATTCACAAGAATTTAGAAACCTACTAAGGTAATAAACTGCTTGCTCTTTGCCTTCTTCATTGTCCTGAGCTAGGAAAACTCCCAGTGAATCTTCTACCGCAGCAATATACAACTTCAAGGGCTTATCACCCTTTGGTGGCATCAGCACTGGAGGTTTGGCCAAGTAGGCTTGGATTTCTTCGAAAGTAGTTTGATGTTCCGCTATCCACACAAACTCCTCTTCATCTTTCAGCCTTAATAAGGAAGAAAACACTTTAGTTTTCCCTGCAGTGTTAGAAATAAATCTTCGAAGAAAATTAACCTATCTAAGGAATTTTTGTAATTCTTTCTTACTTGATGGAGGTCTGGCTTTAATGATAGCTTTGGCTTTGTTCTGCATTTTAACCCATTCGAAGGTGCCAATGTTCCCAGGACATCTAAATGCTGTCTTGTGGATATCCTCTTCTGTAATGCAGATTTGGTTATAACCAGAGTGCCCATCCATCATTGATAAAATCTTGTGCGCTGCTGAACTATCCACCAATGAATCTACTATGGGCATGGGGTACTCATCTTTTGGAGTTGCTAAATTCAGGTTTCTGAAATCGATGCATACCCTCAATTTACCATTCTTCTTAACCACAGGCATAATCTTGGATAGCCATTCAACATACTTGGCTGTTCTAATAAAGCCTGCCTTAAGGAGCCTAAGAATTTCCTCCTTGACCTTCTGAATTACTTCAGGACTCATCCTTCTTGGTTTTTGCTTGTATGGCTTGAAATTAGGCTTCATGGGGAGCCTATGTTCTACTAATGACCTATCCAACCCTGGTAGTTCATTATAAGACCATGCAAAACAATCTTTATATCTCTTTAAGACCACCAACAACTGGTCCCTGTCAAGAGCACTTAACAAAGCACTAATATAGGTGGGTTGCTGTGTAGAATATTCCCCTAAGTTAACTTCTTCCAAGGGATCATGTATCTGAGAACTCACTGGTGCTTCTTTTTTGATTTCTTCTGTCTTCGAAGCAATCTCCTTGCTTCGTTCTGCTCCCAGTTTCTTTGATTCAACATCTTTGCCCTCCTCCTCATAGACAAAGTCTGTCCATAAGGCTTCTTCTTCCTGCATCTCCTGGACTTTTGTTTCAATGTCCAATGCACAGTATTTATCAAAGGCCAAAACCCTGACCTGTTGCTGCTCCTACTTACAGCCAATTGCCATGGCTTCTTTCTCTTGCTCTTGCACCTTCTGGACTATTGATTTTACGTCCAATACTGAGAACTTAATTAAAGTCAAAGATCTGGCCTCCTGGGTTCCATCTTTTTGCCTACAACCAGGCATCATTGTCATCTTTGGCAACAAATTCTTCATCAGTACTTTCTTGGACTAAGTGCTTCAGGTGTGCTAACTCCTCATCAATCGTCACTTCGGCTGATCCATCAGGTTTTCTCAGTATACTGAGTGGTGTCACTCCTTCAGTATACAATTTGGCCTCTACAAAGTCTGCACAAGCTATGAAGGGTTGAGGGTCTGCATTGATCTCCTCTATCTCTCCGTTGCACAAGGCCATCATTATCTTCTGATGTAGAGAGGAAGGCACACATTTGTTGGTATGAATCCAATCCCTACCAAGTAGAGCATTATACTTAGCATTGCTGTCGAAAACGAAGAATGTCGTCATGCAGTCCCTGGTTCCCACACTCAGGTTGATAGGCAAAATACCCTGAGCCATCTATTTGTCTCTAACGAAACTAGCAATGGTTGTGCTGGTTGGGATTAATCTAGGGTTCCTTTTTCCTAGTTTCTTCAAAGAAGATTTCGGAAGTAGGTTTACTACTGCCCCATTATCCACTAACACCCGATTCATCTGTATCCCATCGAAGAAGGCCTTGATATACAAGGGTTTGACATGCTGTGTCATGGATGTTGTGGGATACTCAAAAGGGTATGAGAGGTTAATACTCACCCCTTCCTCACTCTCATCTCTAGTTTCCATTGTTGTGGCCACTTCGGATTCATCTTGCACCATACTAACTTGTGAGTTTTCACTAGAAACTGGAATTGGGTCAATCTCCTGACCTTGTTGGTTTTCATCTTCAACTTGGAACTCCTGTGGTAGTATATGCACCATATTCACTAACACTAGAGGAAATGATCCAAATTGGATGACTGGCTATACTTGTTTCTTTTCCTGGCCAACTTGTTCAATTACTTCAGAAGCATCTTTTATGTTGCATTCTAGCACTTCAATACTAGTAACTTTCTTCGAATGGTCTGTTTCTGCTGGTTTTTTGACCAAAAATGTCTATTCAGCCATGAAGGCTTCGAACATTTCCTCCTCGACCATCTCCTTTCTTTGGCCTAGGCCAACATCTCCCTTTGTCTCACTATTGCTTTCCATCAAAGCCCTTTCCAATCCTGCTAAGCTGGATCTTTCTTTGGCTTTTAGTTCGGAGTGAACTTTGGCCAACTGTTCTCTGCTGCAACTCATTTTGTCTTGAGGAGTTGATTTTGGACTATGATCTAATTTTGGACTTTTCTTTCCTTTTGTCTGGCCTTTTGACTGGACCAATGAAGAGCTTTCCCACTTTCTTTCAGATCCTTCTAGTACTGAGTGTACCTTCGCTGGATCTTCCTCCTTTGAGATCTAGAAATCACCGGGACCATGTTTGGTTCCTTTGTTTTTGGATGCTTTAGTAACACCCAATTATTTGGGGCCACCAAAGGAGGTTTAACCATCCTACCCTAGTCTCCAACAATATTTCTTTGGGTAGGTATCTCCCTAGGTTTGTTCTTCATGATAAACCAATCTGGAACTCCAAGTACCCATGAACCCACTAGCTCAGTTGTTGACCTGTCTTTTTCTTCCTTCGAAGCCAGTTTCGAAGCTGCCTGTGAAGGCCACTGCTTGGCCCTGACTCCCTATTTTGGGCTTAATTCAGGCTTTCCATAAAGGTGGCCACTTTTCATCTTGTGTGAGGCTGGTCTAGGCGGCCAATCTCTGGCTTTGATCCCAAAACTTGAGCCCACTTCAGGCCTCCTTTCAGGATGATTGCCCTCCATTCTGTAATATTTGGGTGGTCTAAACTCATATAGAGGTCTCTTGCCCTTGGAGTGCACTCTAGTGGCTGCTGACCCAGCCATGAATGGCTGCTACCTAGGACCAGTTGGATATGGCCTTTTGTTATAGTTGGTTTAGGACGCCTCTGCACATCCTTGTAATATTGCATCCCATCAATCGGAAGCCCTTTTAACCACTTGTAACGCCCTCAAAATGATACATAAAACCCAACACTTTAGACATGCATTGATATAAAAGAAACCAACCATCTCTATTCATCAGAGTAATTCTTATACTGTATTACATGTTAACAACAAAAGCAAATGCCCTATGGGCTTACAGCTTTCCAGGCTAACACTTGGTTACACAAAAGAAGAGTACTAACTCTATACAAAATAAGCACTTGGCTTGATATACATGTAATACAAACAAAATAAGCAAAAGGAGTCTTCAACTCTCATCATCATCCAAGCTATGTTCTTGGTGGTGGCATACTACCTGTACCTGAAAATAATGTCCCATAAAGGGTGAGCCACAGCCCAGTAGAGATATGCTAAACACAGTATGAGCAATGACTAAGACATTAGCAATTGATAAATGTTCAGTTTCCAAAAACCAATTTATAACCCATTTCCATTTCATGACCACTGTGTTCATGTTTCATTTTAGTTTCCATTTCTTATCCATTCCACAATTTACATCAACGGCTCAGAACCTGGCCAACCACTTATATGAGACAGTGACTCATATTAGACATTTCCCATTTTACAATAGATAAACATATTAGTTGTATCAACATCTCAACAGATAAGCATACAAGCTGTATCCACATTTCAACAGATATGCATATTAGCTATATCAACACTTCCAATGATAAGCATATGAGCTGTATCAACACATTATCTGACAAGCATATGAGCTTTATCAGTGGAGTCCATCCCCTATCTCCTCCCAAACAATATCCGGTTTAGAGATCCATCCCCTATCTTCCCCTAAACCGTGGAGTACATCCCATATCTCCTCTCACACACACACGTATATACACAAAGGTCATATACATAATTAATCAATACATAACGTTAATGTATTCTATCAACCCTCATACTCTATGACATATCCAATTGATTAGTTTTAGTTTGCCTAATCATCATGCATTGTCTACAACAATCAAAACTACCTTCCACCGGTAGCCCAAGCAATTATTTCTAAACAGATAATAAAAGCTCCAACAGATAAAATATCAATGTTTTCAAAAGTGAGTGATTAATAAATCTAACTCCACAATTCAACCATATAATGAGTCAATTTCATTATTTCCAACTCAATTCCATATAACCACAATTTTCCCAAATTAATCATACCAATTAATTTATACAACCAATTAGGATTTTCTACCCCATTTCCCAATATTGACCCAATGGTCTATATTTCAACAACCAACATCAATAACACCATTTTGAAGCCCAAAATACATATTATGAGCCCAAAATCACAAAACTCTCTTTAACACATTTTGAAACCCTAAGTCCCAAAATCAACCATTTAAACAATAAGCTCAAAATCTAGGTTAAAACCCATAAGAGTGAGTAGGAATCCCTACCTCAAAAGATGACACCCAACGAAGAAGATGGTGAAAACGAAGTTGCTCCAAACCACGAGTTTCTCGGATCAAAAGATAGCCCTCAACAATCAACAACCTTTTTGTAAAGGCCAAAGGTGAGGAAAACACCCTAGCTAGATCAATATCTAGAGAGAAGGCAAGGTTCTAGAGAGAGAAGCTCTCAAATGGCTTGTCCAGAAAAGTAAGAGAGAGAAAGAATGAGAAAAGTGATTTAAAACTGCCCCACAGCCAACTGATATATGACATTCCCGCTCAAGCGGAAAACACGACGCTCGAGCGTCAAAAACAAAAACTAGGTCCGCTCGAGCGCAAAAAGGCCCGCTCCAGCGCCAAGACACAAGAATAAAGTAAATCCGCTCGAGCGCGAAAACCAGTCCGCTCGAGTGTAGATTTCCCCCTCCCATAACTTACACCCAAAGGTATTACCCGCTCGAGCGCCACCGCTCGAGCGTAAGGAAACCCGCTCGAGCGTAAAAATCACACCTGCAAAAGTTTTGCAGGGACACGAAAAACTGGGAGCGTGCAATCTCCGCTCGAGTGCAAGAAGACCCGCTCGAGCGGACCTCCTAAAAACTGGGCAACAAAGAATTGAAACCAAAGCCTAACCAACCTGTAACAACTCTGCCCAACACATCCTAAAACTCAATCAAGTGGAATTAAAGGATGACAACAAGGTATACCACCACCAACATTACGGAACCGAGTCCGGAATACAACGGAACAGTAAAAGGACAACTGGGATCGCTATAACCTCCCCCCTTAAAGAATTTCATCCCCGAAATTAAACACAAGTTTTTTTTTTCAAAAAAAAAAAAAAAAACAAGATTTTCTCAATTCTCAACAATATTACAACATAATATTAAACAACCCGACCCATTACCGGTCAATCTCATCTCTTTTCAAGAGGCATATCACATTATTCATAACAACCTGCATTATCAACATGCATTCTTTTGAAATTACCAATTTCAACTCATTTTCCACAATTCCAATATACATGCAACATTATCATCATGCTTGCATTTCCACAATATACTTAGCATACGCAATGTTAAAACAAACTTTCATTAACCAAAACATTCACAATGTTTTACAACTTAAAAGACATACAATGTTCTTAAAGTTCAACGATATTACAAAAAATACCAATACATGGTTACACGTCAACAAACAAGTCCGGATATTTCTCGCGGACTTCCAACTCACGTTCCCAAGTGGCTTCCTCCACTCCGTGATGTTTCCACAAAACCTTCACCAAAGGAATGGTCTTGCCACGCAGGACTTGATCCCGCCTATCTAAGACCCGAACCGGTCTCTCCTCATACGAGGCATCCTCATCTACCTCCAAGTCGGTCCAATCTAACACATGGGACGGATCCGGCTCATACTTCCGAAGCATACTCACATGAAACACGTCATGCACTCCGGACAACTGTGGCAGTAAGGCTAAACGATAAGCGACCTCACCAATCCTCTCAAGGATCTCAAAGGGACCAATAAACCGAGGGGATAACTTCTCACTCTTCCCAAACCTCATCAAACCTCGCCTAGGTGATAGTTTCAAGAAGACATGATCATCTACCTCAAACGCCAAAGGCCTCCTCCTACGGTCGGCATAACTCTTTTGGCAACTCTGGGCTGTAACAAGCCTCCTACGGATAAGCTCAACTTTCTCCGTCGTCTCCCTAACCAACTCCGGACCCAACAAAGGTGCATCACCCACCTCGGCCCAACACACTGGAGATCTACACGGTCGGCCATACAAGGCCTCAAACGGTGCCATACCGATGCTAAACTGAATACTGTTGTTGTAGGCAAACTCCACCAAGGGCAAGTGCCTCTCCCACATCCCACTAAAGTCAAGGACACAACCTCGAAGCATATCCTCAAGGATCTGAATAGTACGCTCGGACTGCCCGTCAGTCTGAGGATGATAAGCCGTACTAAAGGTCAACTTAGTGCCCAAGGCACTCTACAAACTCTGCCACAACCTAACAGTAAAACGAGGATCTCTATCTGAGACGATCGTCCCTGGAACCCCGTGCAATCTCACTATGTCCTGAATATACAAGTCGGCGAGATGATCTACCGAATCTCTCACGCGCATAGGAATGAAGTGCGCCGACTTAGTCAACCGGTCTACAACCACCCAAATGGCATCACTACCCCACTGAGTCCTCGGAAGACCTACAACGAAGTCCATAGTGACATGCTCTCACTTCCACTCAGCAATAGGCAAGGGTTGCAACAAACCCGCTGGCCTCTGATGCTCGGCCTTCACTTGCTAGCAAGTAAGGCACTTCGATACGAAAACAGCCACATCTCTCTTCATACCCCGCCACCAAAACTGGCAACCCAAATCCCGATACATCTTAGTGCCTCCCGGATGTACTGCAAGACGTGAATGATGGAACTCTCGGAACACTTCCTCTCGGCAAGACTCTAACACAAACAAACAGTCTTTGTATCTCACACTCAGGTCGGGATACACCGTCAAACCCTTCTCAACCTTCCCATTTGAGATCTTTTATCGGAGGGATTCTACCTCAAGGTCACCTCTCTGTGCCTCTAACACTCGGGTCACAAGTGTAGGCTGCGCAACAACAGAAAACAAGGCCGCAGCCTCAGCTGATTCACCCAAAAGCAAGTCAAACTCGCTAAGTGCACCCAACATCTCCCATTCCCGGATGGCTATATAAGCTACATCACTAATGGATTTTCTACTGAGGGCATCGGCCACAACATTGGCCTTTCCCGGGTGATAGTGCAACTCAAAATCATAGTCCTCAATGAACTCCATCCATCTCCTGTGCCTCAAATTCAAGTCTCTCTGTGTAAACAGATACTTTAAACTTTTGTGGTCCGAGAACACCTCGAACCTCTCACCAAAAAGGTAGTGCCTCCAAATCTTCAAGGCAAAGATCACTGCTGCTAATTCTAGGTCGTGTGTAGGGTAGTTCTTCTCGTGTATTTTCAACTGATGTGAGCCATAAGCTACCACTTTCCCCTCTTGCATCAACACACAACCCAAACCCTCTCGTGAGGCATCACAATAAACCGCATAACCCAACCCTCTCTCCGTAATAATCAGAACCGGAGCGGTGGTCAATCTAACCTTCAACTCTTGGAACGACTTTTCGCAAGTCTCACTCCACACAAACTTGACCCCTTTTCGCGTCAATCTAGTCAACGGCGAAGCTAGCCTGGAGAAATCTTTCACAAACGACGGTAATACCCAGCTAATCCTAGAAAACTGCGGATCTCAAACACACTCTTAGGCTGTGCCCAATCTTGCACTGCCTCAACCTTGGATGTATCTACAGACACCCCTTCCCCGGATACCACGTGGCCTAAGAATTTGACTTCCCTTAACCAGAACTCACACTTCCCAAACTTGGCAAACAGCCTATGGGCTTTAAGTAACTCAAGCACCACTCTCAAGTGTTCCTCGTGCTCCTCCTCAGAAGGCGAATAGATAAGAATGTCGTCCACGAAAATGACTACAAAATGATCTAAGAATTCCCAGAAGATCCGGTTCATCAAGTCCATAAAGACTGCCGGTGCATTGGTGAGCCCGAATGGCATCACCAAAAACTCATAATGGCCATACCCCGTACGGAATGCCATCTTAGGAATATCCTCCTCCTTGACCCTTAACTGGTGGTAACCCGATCTCAAGTCTATCTTAGAGAAATAACGGGAACCCTTCAACTGGTCAAACAGATCATCTATACGGGACATAGGGTACTTATTCTTGACCGTAGCCCGATTCAACTTCCGGTAGTCTATACATAATCTTAAGGCACCATCTTTCTTTTTAGCAAAGAGGGCCGGTGCTCCCCACGGCGAAACACTAGGGCGAACAAAACCCTTATCTAGCAATTCCTGGAGCTAAATCTTCAACTCACTCAACTCGGCTGGGGCAAAACGATAAGGTGCCATAGAAATCGGCGCTGTGTCGGGCACTAAATCAACAGAGAACTCTATCTCTCGGTGAGGTGGCAAACTAACGAGATCCTCGGAAAAAACATCCGAATACTCACAAACCACCCTCGGCAATACAATCTGGGTCTCATCACACTCACCACTCAAAAAGCTAGCAAGTAGACCACTAAGCTCACTCTGCCCTCGCGGATCATACATCGGTGGCAACACACTACCAACCCAATCCCCCAAGAAATGAAAACACTCCCCACTTAAGGTACAAACCGTGACCCTCTGGCGGTAGCAATCAATAACAGCCCGGTATGACGATAACCAGTCCATACCCAAAATAACATCAAACCCTTCATGGGCATGACAACAAAAGGAAAAGGAAGCCTATGATCGGCGAGCTCTATATCACAACCTCTAACACCTTGTTTCAAGATCAACTCACCACCAACAGGCGATACTACACATATAGGAGATGCTAACTGTGCCAACTCCAATTCCAAAACAGATGCAAATGCAGCAGACACAAAAGAATGAGATGCACCTGTATCAATCAATACACTGGCAATCGAGTTGCAAAACAAGAAGGTACCTCTCACAACTGATGGAGCCGTTACTAGATCCTGCGCGGTAACAGCATACACGCACCCTGTAGGCCCCTGATCTACCTGCTCACCTCTGGGAGCAAAAGACTGCTGCACTGACTGGGATGACGAAGCCCCTGGATTGGCCCTCGAGGCCTGCACAGACTGAGATGGCTGATAACTCTGCGTCTGCCTAGAACCAGACACGCTCGAAGTGGCACTCAACTGTGGGCAGAACCTCTTCAGGTGCCCAGGCTGACCACACTGATAGCAAGACAAAGGTTGGCCCCTGCCCTGACTCTGGCCCTGAGGTCTAGCTGAAGAAGAAGCAGCTCACTGACCCCCTCCCTTCTGTGGGCAAACTGAAGCCTTGTGGCCCAACTGACCACACTTGTAACAGGTGAACTCCCCCTGATTACCTCTCCCCGAGCCTGCACTCGGCACCGGGAAGGTCGATCTAGCAACACCCCCCTGAGACTGCTGAGGGTTAGGACCCCTCTGTCTCCTGCCGTCACCCTGACCATCTTGGCTCCCCTTGGAGCCTCTCTACCCCTCGTCTTCCTCCTGCATCATAATCTCCATATGAGCAGTAGCATCAACCAAACGTCTGTACTCTCAGATAAAGGACCCTCCAACCCTCAACTTGAGTCCACGCCTCAACTTCCGCTCAAATTCAAAACAACGGCGTTCCTCAGACGCCACCAGTTCAGGTGCAAACCTGGACAAACTAGTAAAAGTAGCCTCAAACTCGGCCACCGACAAGCTCTGCTGTCTAAGCTGGCAAAACTGCTCTCTCAGCTTCTTCCTAGCAACCAAAGATAAAAACTTCTCCTGGAAAGCATTCACAAACGCCTCCCATGCACCACCAACACTGCCTTTCTCGTACTTCCACCACTGACCCGCATCTCCCTTCAGTTGGAAGGATGCCAAGGTCACCTTTAAAGCCCCGTCCTCGATGCCAAGCATCTCGAACGTCTTCTCCATCTGTTCCAACCACTCGTCAGCCTTAAGTGGCTCCTTCGGATCCCTAACAAACTCGTCTGGATTGGACCGGAAGAATTCCCTCTTCAAGAAAGAAGGCCCTGCCTCAACAATCTGGGCCTGAACTGGAGCCTGAACTGGATTCTCAGCTCGAAAAATACCCACAGACTCCCTCAAAGCATCGGCTATCCCTCAAGCTAAAGCGCCCATAGCCTCCTGACCTGCTAGCTCGGCCACATTGGCCTGGCCAACCCCCTCCTGCTGTGCCGGAATACCATCCGGTAAAGGCATCTCCTGCCTACCACGTCTGCCTCGTCTACCACGTCCTCGTCCTGACATCCTAATAAAGGTAACGAAGAACGTTAGCACATTCATAAATGTGCCAAAACTAAACACTCGCGTCCTAATACATGGACAATGGTAATTCACTCCACGTAAGCACATAAACACGTAAGCACTTACGAATTTCATTTCCGGATAATGATAGTCCCGAGGCGTTACTAGAGTTTTGGTTAGAAACAGCATTGATCAAGTGCTTTTCCAACAAGACTCACAGAAACCCAAGGATCCAATCAACATCCTAGAAACTAAATCCCATACCCACATAGTTACATAAACATGTTATCAATTAAGCACATAGCATATGATACTACATCTAAGTCTCTATCAAGCAAGACAAACCCATCGTGATCCTAATCACTGCCCACATACCCAAAGTATTCGAACCCGGTACGCTCTGATACCAAGTTGTAACGCCCTCAAAATAATACATAAAACCCAACACTTTAGACATGCATTGATATAAAAGAAACCAACCATCTCTATTCATCAGAGTAATTCTTATACTGTATTACATGTTAACAACAAAAGCAAATGCCCTATGGGCTTACAACTTTCTAGGCTAACACTTGGTTACACAAAAGAAGAGTACTAACTCTATACAAAATAAGCCCTTGGCTTGATATACATGTAATACAAACAAAATAAGCAAAAGGAGTCTTCAACTCTCATCATCATCCAAGCTATGTTCTTGGTGGTGGCATACTACCTGTACGTGAAAATAATGTCCCATAAAGGGTGAGCCACAGCCCAGTAGAGATATTGGCCTAAGAGTCCGGGGTGAAAGACCGAAAACCTGCGTGGATCGGTATCGAGCCTTCCTGTTAATACCGGTAAAAATGACAAATTGGTAGTACTTTTATAGTCTACTTATAGACACGGACCTAGGGATTACCAGAGTCGTATTTACCACTCTTGAAATGCATTGTTAAGTTTTAAAGAATTGAAATTGCATGACATCATTGAGCATGATGGCTTTCAAAGATAAAGATGTGGTTTTCTTTCAAAGAGGTATAGCATGGCATGTGCATTTTATCTCTTGAGACTTGTATAAAATGTATATACTTTGTTAAGGATTTCCTACTGGGCTTTATGCTCACCCTAAGAGATTTTTGTGCAGGAAAAGATGTGGTGATCCCACCAAACTATGGGCGTAGAAGTATATGTGTTGGGAGTACAATGCTTTCATTTTGTTGTGACTCTGTGTGTAAACCAAGGGCTGTGTTTGTATGGGTTTGAATAATCGTTTTGTGCAACCAAGCTCAAGCCTTGGAAACTTGTAAACCCTTGGAGGTATTTATTTGTTTATTTACTTGTTGTTGGATTAATGTATTGTTGCATGGAAAACTATTGTGTCATATAATGTAAGTTTGGAGATTTATTTTCGGTTTTCCTTGAAAGAGTCATGATTGTTGTATTATTATTTGGGTTAGAAATTTGGAGCGTTACAAACCTAAAACATCTAGAGCCTACTTAGGGGTGGGCATCAGCCTGTTGGCCCACCCAGCATGACCCTATTTTTTAGGATTTGAAAAAGTTGTTTTAGTTCATAGGCTAACATTTTCAGCGCAATATATTAATGCGCTGGATTTGAGATTTATATTTTCAACGCGACCCGGCCCGATCCACTATTAAATTAATTAATTATAATATTTTAAATATATATATATTTTTATTAGAATTTAGACTTTATCTTTATTAATTTCATTAAAACTCACATTTGTGATGATATTTGATTGAATTTATTTAATAGATCTTTCAGTTTATACACAAAATTCTTCAATTTATAATGATGACATTATATTTATATAAAAATATAATTTCTGATTAAATTTAATTATGGAATATTTTTAAGAAAAATTTAACATATAGCCCGATTGATGGGTTTGGAATTTATAATTATTTTTTGGTCCAAGCTTGGGCAGTGTTAGAAGTCTGATGTTAGGGTCGGTGCAGGTTTGAGTAGACACGAAATGTTTTATTATATAGTGTCGGCTCAGCCCGATGAATGCCCACCCTTGATAATTCATTGACTCAATAATAATGAGATTGAGAAACGTTAACTTAACCTACTTGGTAATGTTTATTTTTGTAATTTTTTATTTATATTTATATAATTTTTGAAAATTGTAAACAATTTACAAATTTGATCAAATTTTATAAACACAAAAAAATTGTTTCACTTGTATAATTTTATTTATTTTTTCATTTATTTCTCTTTCCCCCATTCTTTCCGGCCATTAGTAATTACTCATCACTATTATTCACCACCATCATCGATGGCCTTGACTGCTAACTATCTCTTGTTCATTGTCATCCACTTCTTACTGACAGTAATCACTTTTGATCATTGAGAGGGTAATTTATGTGAAAATTGGGCCAAGCTGGATAATAGGCCGTCATGAGCCGCAGTACAAAGGGCCGAGTAAAATGGCCATGTAGGTTACTCCGGTCGTGTGGATATTTTGAAGTTAGCCCGGTCCTAAGGCCATGAAGCTAGTCCGGTCCGACAGAAGATCGAAGTTAGATCGGTCTAACGGTACTTTGGAGTTAGACCGGTCTTGGAGTTACACCGGTCATGACATGTTAGTTCGGTCTAACCACGCCATGGTTGTGCATGAGAAGCCGACGTAAGAGCAGTAAAAGGAAGAGCTAGTTCGACTTATTCTGCGGCTATGCATAGTCATGTTTACTTCGGTCATATTGGAGTTCGGCCATGATAAAACCATCTCACTTGGTTTAAGCAGTGAGGGGGGTGTTGAAGGATAAGCATTATCTTTCAGGAGTGTGAATCCTAGGAGGACTCTGCATGGAGAAGTAAAAGTCCTACTAGGATTGTGCCACACGGAACCTATAAAAGCTCACAACATCACCTTTGGAGAGGTAACACACAACTTTGCTTTCTGAATACACAGAGCTTTTGTCTATTTGTCAAGCTTGCTGACTTAGGCATCGGAGAGGTTTCCGGCACACACCCGCCGGCTAGCTCACGTTTGTGTTTTCAGGTGATAAAGCGACGACGTACAGAGGAGCGCAGACTTGATCAACAGGATTATACGAGAAGGTTTATTTCTTTCCCGTACAATTGGCGCCGTCTGTGGGAATAACAGAAAGGACAAAACCTCTTGATCAAGCTTTACCTCTTTAGGAATAATGGCACACATTGAAGAATTACCACAGTCCGCCATCGACGGGCAAATACCAGACGGGGGTACAAGGCGTGAAGGATTACCTTTTATCCCTCCCATGGTAGACTTAGAGTCCCAACGACATAACTCCAGAAGAGATACTAGGGAGAGGCGGACTCACAGCCCCCGTCACTCTCATTCACAAAGTCCTGACAGGCAAAGGCGGAGGATTGATCCTCAAGTTCTGGAGGACCGCGTGAAGGAGCAAAACGAATTAATAAGGAAGATGGCGGCCGACATGGAAGCCTTAAAGCGCCAGATGAAGGGAAAAAGAGTGGCGACAGGAGAGGGGTGCAAAAACAATACGCCCCCTCGCCCTTCAGAAGACCATGGAAGGCATTCAATACCATCACAAGTAGAAAGTAGAAGCCTCAGGACAAGCGATACTCAGTCTGGAACCTCCAGAACTCGTTACTCCAGGTCTGAGAGAACGAGATCATTGAGGTCTTACACAGAGGGAAGTACCTACCGACCCTCACACTCACACCAAACATCATCCAAACAGACAGAGTTGCCAAGATCATTCGATTTGCGGATCATGCTGGAAGAAAAGGCACGATGGAAGGAGGACACCAGGGCGCGCGACCCTCGCAGAGTTTCTGCCCTTCAACGATTGGCTCCTCGATCGCATGGAAGCATCGAGGTTGGAATGCCATTACCACGTCCTGCCTACGAACCGACGAACAAAGCATTAGCAAGGCTGCAAACCTCGCCGTTCGTTCCGACAATCGAAAACGCGCCCCTACCTACAGGCTTCCTTTAGCCCAAATTCATTACGTATGAGGGGAAGACGGACCCCTACATTCACCTAAGCCACTTCCGCCAGGTTATGGCGGTATATCGGCGAAACGAGGCTCTAATGTGCATCCTCTTCCCGTCAAGCCTTGGCAATCTAGGCTTGACTTGGTTTGAGAAACTTCCAGAAGGCAGCATAGCCTCCTGGGCGCAATTGGCAGAGGCGTCTGTCACAAGGTTCAGAACAAACACTAAAACCCCGGTGGAGATTGACCAGTTACTCTCCATCGACATGGGCGACAAAGAGACCCTAAGATCCTACAATAGTCACTACTGGGAGACATTCAACCAGATTGGGGACTGCCCCACCAATCTCGCCATTGCACAGTATAAAAGAGGCCTTCCAGTCGGGAATAGACTAAGGGACTCGATCATCATGGCGCCACCCCTTACCATGGAAGCCTTGATGGAAAGAGTGCATCAGCACATCAGGGTGGAAGAGGATAGCGCATGTGCCAAAGCAAAATCTGGCGCGACCACAGTACCAGAAAAGAAGACCTCAGCAAAGGTCAACACGGTAGATCGACCTAACAGAAACGGACGTGGCAGACGAGACAACGGAGAGGACCAGGATAAAAGATGGCTGAGGCTTCGCACGGCCATAACCACAGTATTCAAGAAACCGATTTATCGGGTTCTGAGCGAAATACGCGATGAGCCTTTCGTCAAGTGGCCAGCTAAACTAGGAGAAGCACAGAAAGACTATGACGAAAGATCGTGATGCACCTTCCACAAAGAAAAAGGGCACCGCACTGAAAATTGTACACCCTTGAAACAGCATTTGGAGGAGTTGGTGGCAGCCGGTCACCTGGATAAATACATTGAAGGAGGGACGCAACCAGCCCCCTAGGACCATAATAACCCCAACGGGATGCCAGTCGACGCCCCACCTCAAGGCATTATCAATGTGATACATGGAGTCTTTGAACCTGAGCGTGTATGCGAGCTCAGGGGATCAATCAAAAAGGCTGAGCACTTTAGAGAGGTGCTGAGTGCCCAACCTGCCATCAAGAAGGGGAAGACAGAGGCAACAAACGTCATGTCTTTTTCGGATAAAGACTTGGAACGGATATATTGCCCTCACAATGATGCCCTGGTCGTCACTCTCCAAGTCAAGGATTTTGACGTCAAGCGGATTCTGATTGACCAGGGTAGTTCATGTGAAATCATGTACTACGAAACATTTAAACAATTAAAGCTACAAGACAAAGAATTGGCGCCTGCTATATCTCCCCTAATTGGGTTCAACTCCATGCCAGAATGGCCCGTCGGCAAAATAATTCTTCCAGTCAGAGCAGGAAGTGTGACGAAACAAGTGGAGTTCTGGGTATTGAAGGTCCCCTCCACTTACAACATCATCTTGGGCAGAACATGGCTGCATGCCATGCGATCAGTGGCGTCATCCTACCACCAAGTAATGCGGTTCCCAAACGACACCGGTGTAATTGAAGAGGTCTATGGAGATCAGATTATGTCCAAGCAATGCTTTGTCACGGTAAACGGAAGCCACGCTGCCAAAGAATACATTCATTCGGTGGAAGAACCTGAGAGCAATGAACTATTCACAGATGTCGGCAAAGCAGCTGATCAGAAAGCTGTGGAGGACTTGGTAGAGGTAAGAATAGATGAAAAGAACCCGGATAAGTTCTTTTTGCTCGGTTCGTCGTTGTCCAGCACTGAGAGATTAGAGATTTTGGAATTCTTAACCTCTAACATCGAAGTGTTCGCCACAGTCAACAAGGCGTGCCCAAAAGACAGCTTTCCTCTACTACGGATAAATCAACTGGTAGACCTAACGGCGGGGTACAACCGACTTAGCTTTCTGGATGCATACAGAGGCTACCACCAAATCGCCATGCATGAACCAGACCAGGAGGTCACATCCTTTACAACTCCGAGAGGACTATACTGTTACAAGGTCATGCCCTTTGGCCTGAAGAACGCAGGGGCAACATTCCAACGAATGGTCACCAAGATGTTTGAACCATTGTTAGGAAGAACGATGGAGGCTTACATCGACGACATGGTGGTCAAAAGCAAGGATGAGAATGACCATCTCAAGGACCTAGGAGAGATGTTTGAAATCCTGAAGAAGCACAAGTTGCGCCTCAATGCATCTAAGTGTGCATTCGGAGTAGGATCTAGCAAATTCCTGGGCTTCCTTGTGACCAACCGGGGTATAGAAGCAGACCCTTCCCAGATCAAAGCAATCCAGGATTTGGAGAGACCAAACTCAGTAAAAGAAGTGCAGCATCTCACTAGCATGGCAGCCGCGCTAAATCGGTTCATAAGCCGGTCATCAAACAGACTACGACCATTCTTTCAAGCCTTAAAAGTCAAGTTCGAGTGGGACGAAGAATGCGACCGAGCTCTGGAAAGCTTGAAGGAATATATGTCTTCCCCACCACTGCTTGTTACCCCAATACCTGAAGAAGAACTCTTCATGTACCTAGCAATCTCTCAGCACGCAATTAGCGCAGTGTTGGTTCGAGCAGAAGGGATCCAACATCTGCCCATCTACTATGTCAGCAAGACATTACTGGGAGCTGAAACAAGGTACCTGCCACTGGAGAAACTGGCTCTGGCCTTGATGATGGCCGCAAGGAAGTTGTCACACTACTTTTACGCCCATGCCATAGTTGTCCTCACAGCCTTTCCATTAAAAGCTTTGTTTGAAAGGGCGAACTTTTCTGGGCGAATTCTGAAGTGGGCAGTTGAGTTGGGACAATACGACATCAAATTCCAACCCAGGACCGCAATAAAAGCTCAAGCATTAGCAGATTTTGTCGCAGAATTCACACCAGGAAGTCATCACATCTGCCCAGTTGACCTGACTGAAACAGCCAAACTAGGGATGGAAGTTGACGCCGGAATAGCGCAACCCCTAGCAGAAGGCACTCGGTCAGACTCCAAGGCAGACCAGACTAGAGACAGCAAGGAAAAAGCAAACCAAGACTCACCAACAAATACAGACTTGGTACAAACAGATAGCGAGGGGCAGACAGCAAGCATGGACCTTGAAGAAAACACCAGCAACATTCTTGACCCCACGACATCTTCTGATCCCTCCACTTGCTGGAAGTTGTTCGTTGGAAAGATGTGGAAGCTCTTCGTGAATGGAGTATCCAACCGGCATGGAGCAGGGCTCGGCATAGTCCTCATCTCTCCAGACGGCCTAGTAGTGGAGCAGGCAATCAACCTTGGCTTCCCAGCATCAAACAACGAAGCAGAGTATGAAGCGTTTCTTGCAAGCCTCAAATCAGCATTCTACATGAAAGCCACCAAACTAATGGTCTACAGCGACTCGCAGCTAGTGGTAAACCAATTTTCTGGCGACTATGAAGCAAAGGATGACAGGATGGCCAAGTACCAAGAATTGGTCAGAATAGAAATCAAGAAATTCGAAGTAGTAAGGATAGAACAAATCGGTAGGGAGGAAAACAGCAGAGCAGACGAACTAGCAGGCTTTGCCTCAATGGCAGATACATCCATCCCTCATCCGTTACTCATCGACTACTTACCAAGACCAAGCATTGAAGACCCCGAAGCAGAAGAGGTATGTTGCACAGAGCTAGGCCCCTCTTGGATGGATCCCATCATCCTGTTCTTAAAAGAGGGTATCTTACCAAAAGAGAAGAAAGAAGCCAACAGAATAAGAGCAAAGTTCCAACAATTTTGGCTCTCCCCATCCCTGGCATTATACAAAAAGTCATTCTCAGGACCCTATCTAAAGTGTGTCCACCCCAGCAAAGTGGAAGTATTCTTGTACGAGATACATGAAGGGGTGTGCAGAAGCCATCAAGGAGGAAGATCGCTAGCTTACAGGGCCATTTCGCAAGGATACTGGTGGCCATACATGCAGGCAGACTCAAAGAAATATGTGAAGAAGTGCGAGAAATGCCAAAAATTCGCACACCAAATACATCAACCAGCTAGAGAACTCCTACCATTGACCAACCCATGGCCCTTTGCAATGTGGGGCTTGGACATCGTAGGACCACTTCCAACAGTACCCGGAAACAGAAAGTTCTTTCTCGCAGCAACAGACTACTTCACAAAGTGGGTGGAAGCAGAAGCATTGGCATCAATCAAGGAAAAAGATATGAAGAAGTTCGTCTGGCAAAATATCATTACTAGATTCGGCATACCTAAAGCCCTCATATCAGACAACGGCACCCAGTTTGATGGCAAAATCTTTAGAAGCTTTTGTAAAGAATACAAGATAGAGTTCTACAATTCTACACCAACATATCCTCAAGCAAATGGCCAAGCAGAAGCATCAAATAAGGTTGTCTTGGATGGACTGAAGAAAAGGTTAGAGAAGACAAAAGGCAAGTGGGCGGAAGAACTTCCTCATGTTTTATGGGCTTACCGCACCACACCTCGACGATCAACAGGAGAAACACCATTCTCCTTGGCCTATGGAATGGAAGCAGTAATCCCACTGGAAGTTGGCCTCCCCACAATTCGAATCGAAAATTTTGATCCAGACTTGAATGGAGAAGCCATAGCATTGGAGCTCGACCTTACGGAAGAAAGAAGAGAAAAAGCACTGGTTCACATTGCCTCATACCAACAAGAGTTATCCAGGAAATACAACAAAATGGTGCATCCAAGACAATTCAAGATCGGAGATTGGGTACTGCGCAAAGTGATGGGAAACACCTTGATACCAGGAGATAGCAAATTAGGGCCAAATTGGGAAGGACCTTACAAAGTGGTTGGGTTAGCAGGCAAAGGGGCATACCACTTAGAAGACAAGGACGGCAAAGCAATCCCCAGGCCATGGAACACCGCCAATCTCAAGTTATTTTATTTTTAGCTTTCCTCTTTCAAACATGTGTAATTTTTTTTTTCTTTCTTTCCTCAATAAAACAAATCGATTCTTTTCAGCATATAGTTGTTCTCTGTAAAAGTTAGTTTTAGCGAAGTTAGGTACACTGCAAACATTTTATTGTAGGTTGGCTAGAAAAACCAATCTAAAGGTTGGCTGGAAAAACCAACACCCCTCCTAAGCCTAGGATAAGGATCTAGGCTGCAGGACGTTTGGTCGGAACAACCAAACATGCTATTCTAAGTTGGTTGGAAAAAACCAACTTAGAGGTTGGTTGGAAAAACCAACACCCCTCCTAAGCCCAGATAAGGATCCAGGCTGCAGGACGTTTGGTCAGAATAACCAAACACTTTACTCTAGGTTGGCCGGAATAACCAACTTAGAGGTTGGCTGGAAAAACCAACAGCCTTCCTAAGCCTAGGATAAGGATCCAGGCTGCAGGACGTTTGGTCGGAATAACCAAACAATCTATTCTAAGTTGGCTGGAAAAACCAACTTAGAGGTTGGCTGGATTAAACCAACTCTTAGTACTCTTTAGCCGAAGTAAGTTTAAGGCTGAAGAGTGGTTGGCTGGATTAAACCAACTCTTGTTACTCTTCAGTCGAAGTAAGTTTAAGGCTGAAGAGTGGTTGGCCGGATTAAACCAACTCTGGTTACTCTTCCGCCGAAGTAAGTTTAAGGCTGAAGAGTGGTTGGCCGGATTAAACCAACTCTGGTTACTCTTCCGCCGAAGTAAGTTTAAGGCTGAAGAGTGGTTGGCCGGATTAAACCAACTCTGGTTACTCTTTCACCGAAGTAAGTTTAAGGCTGAAAAGTGGTTGGCTGGATTAAACCAACTCTTGTTACTATTTAGTCGAAGCAAGTTTAAGGCTGAAAAGTGGTTGGCTGGATTAAACCAGCTCTTGTTACTCTTCAGCCGAAGTAAGTTTAAGGCTGAAGAGTGGTTGGCTGGATTAAACCATCTGTACTCCTTAGCCGAAGTAACGACCTCGGCTAAAGAGTGGTTTGGCTGGATTAAACTCTTTGTACTCATCAGCCGAAGTAATTATATCGTCTGAAGAGTGGTTGGCAAGTAAGCATAGATTGACCAACTAAAAAACCGAAATAACACATGAAGGAAAGGAAGCAATCATTCAAAGAGAACAAGTACAAACAAGCCAACAAACCGACATAACACTAGACTCAAGAGAAAGTTTTCAAATACCATGTCCATAACAATTTTCATTACAGAGCAAGGGACTCAACCCGGTTACAAAAAAAAGAAAAAAAAGTGCAAAATCAGCTAAAAAGGTCATCTATTTCAGCATCCAGCACGGCATCAACCCGAAGCCCGATTTCAGACGGAATTACAGTCTGAATTGGGAGCTCGGTCTCGGCCTGGAGCTCGGTTTCAGCTGGTTGCTCAATGGTCAGATCCTCTACCACAGGCTCCACCCGAAGTGATTGGTTAGCTGGAACATTGTCAACCGGAGTGTCAGTTGGCTCGTTCTCTTCATCGTCGTCGTCAGATGCCTCAAGGAATTGCTTCTGAAGATCGGTTGCATACTCCACCAGTGAGGCCGGAATGAAGTACTAAGGAGCGTTGTAGATCTCGGTTTCGGGACCACAACCGAGCTGCTCCGCAGCACTCCTCCAGCCGCACTTGAAAAACAAGTCCTTCGCAGCTTCACACTGCTGAATGTATGTAGCCTCGCCTGCCTTGAAGCCCTTCGTTTCGGCATTATCAAATTTCTTCTTCAGCTCTTGTATTTCGGTGGCCTTAGAGCTTTCAAGCTTTGCTAGCTCCCACAGGTGCTTATCTCTCATTTCGGTCAAAGCTCTTTGCTTGTCAACGTTAGCCGAGGTAACTAGTCCGGTTAGACGTGTTACCTCGGCCTCCAACTCAGTCATCTTTGCCTGGGATTATTTCAGCTCGGTGGTCTTGGCTTCGGCTTCGGCCATGGCCTCCCTTGTAGTCCTCCTGAGCTCCAACACTCGCTTGTGGGCGATGTTGTTCTTTTGAATGGCCTGCAAAAGAGTAGTAACTTTCTTTTTGAACCGAACTGAAAGTTAGAAAAAATTGGAAGGATGAAAAAGCAAAGAAGAGAATTGCCTACCAGGATCATGGACTTGGTTGAAGATCGGATGGCCTTCAACTCGGTGTTCAATTGATTGTGCTGCTTCATGTCTTTTGGAAGGCACACACTTTTGGCAAGGTTGAAAGCCAGTATGTGATCCTTCTCAGCGACCACCGAGTCAGTATCTTGGATATCTTGGTTCTGAAACGTGAGCTTGGGAACCCACTTGGAGGCAGATCGGTCAGATGGCTCCTGTTGTGGGATTGGTGGGGGGCTCAACGGAAGGATGGTTTCATCCTCATCTACTAAGCGTGGCTCGGTCTGGTTAGTCCGGGCACGCTTCTTTGACCGAGATGAAGAAGGTTGTTACGTTGGCAGCGCCACCACGGTCTCTTGGGTTTGGCTCGGTGGCGGTACTTCGGGTCTGTTGGTTTCGGTCAAGAGGGCCCTGACTCTGTTTTTCTTGGCCATTTCTTCTTCAACGGTCAGTGGGATTAGTCTAATTTCTGGCAAGGTTGGGTCCGGTTCTGGGGCCTCCTCTAGAAGAAAGTCGGTCACTCTCGCTTTTCGACGGCCGCTGTATCTATAGGTCGATTCGAACTTTAGCAGCTTGGCCCAACTACGTTCTGGATACCGTAGTGCGGCGCGTAAGGTTACTAGATTTGGGTAGCTGTACAGAGACTGGAGGTGGGCAGAATCTACGAAAGAAAACAACTGTTAGTTCGGCTGAAAAATTAAAAACCAAAATATTGTAAAGCACACAAGAAAACCGAAGTAATTATACCAGGTGTTCCTTTTTTCCAATTGATGCTTCGGCCAGGAATCTGGGCTTGGTGATCCTCAAAGTTCCCAGACATCCAGAAAAAATCATCGTCATTCAAGTCTTTATCCGGTGTGTTTTTTATTATTTTCTCACGACGACGGCGTATTCTAAGATAGTACACCCAGCCGTCTTCCTTCGAACCAATGGAGTATTGGTGAAAGATTTCGGCCAGACCGAGGTTGAGACCCGCTTAGCGGTTTAGTTCGGCTATTCCCATTATTATACGGTATGAATTGGTGGATAGTTGGGTTGGGCATAGTCTAGTTTGCCTAAGAAACTCACAAATTAAGGGTTGGACTGGAAATCGTAGTCCGGTTTCAATTATGGACAAGAGGGTAAAAGGGACAAAGCCTTCATTCCCCCAGGGTGTGACATCTTTTTTGGCCAGGGTAAGGTGTACATCGTCAGGTATGCCATAATCCCTTCGGAATTCGGCTAGACCACCTGGCGTCTCTACTAGAAACCTATACTTCCCTATTTATTGTATAATTTATGAATAAATTAGTTCGGTCCAAAAATTGTGCTCAGTAGCTCGGTTGAGCGCGCAGAGGAGTGCCTGGGCAACCTAAGTCTGCAAAGTGAAGAACAAAGGTGTTAAGCACAGATCATTGGGTTGTGCTACAAATTAAAAGCAAGATAAAAAGAAGTCCTACTTCGACTGTGTGGGATGCTACAGGTTCTGTCTCGGTTTTTGCAAGGTGGTTGGTAGCTCGATTTGAGCAGGGCTTTTATTAGCTCGGCCTTGGTAAGCGTCTCGATATCTCGGTTGTGGAAACGGTTTTGTTTGACCGGTTGATTGTCTAAGGGTAGCTTTCTGAGTTCCGTCTAAAAAACTAAGAAAGCTGGTTTAGCCCCAAAGGCCTAGATCGGTTGGAGTTCAGGTATCTCAGTATGCTAAGTGCAAACTTAGTTTGGTTGGTCACCTCGGCTGAGCTAACGCAAGAAGTGGTTTAACTTATTAAAACTACTGGTGTAAACATGAAGTGTTAGTCCGGTTGTAAACTGACTAGACTTTTACCTAGCTTAAACAGTGTCCTAGTTCGGTTGCATCATGATTTTGGATCGAAAACCAGTTTTCTACAGGATATTACATGTACTCATGTGTTCTATTGTTAAGTTTTTTCCAGAAAAGTACAGAGCAAAGCGAAATGGAAAAATATGTTTTGCAAAAACATAGAAAACAAAATACGAAAACAAGGTAGATGTACAGTGCTTACCCGATGAAGAGGCAAGAGCTGGAGAGAGAATAACAGCTATGGAGAACACGAGCTCAGAAGTTGAAGAAGCAATGGAGGCTTAGAGAGGGAAAAGTTGCAAAGTGTGTCAAAATGAAGAGGCTCGTTTTAGGTAAAGGAAAAAAGGCGGGACTATTCAAATTTCACGAAGTACGAAGACGACGTGACAGCCGTCCTCAGTCAATCAAAGCATGCCACGTGCCATTAGAATGGGAAGCGTTTCAGTCTCTGTGATTGAAGAGACGTTACTACCAGACAGCCAGAGCTCGGTGTGAAAGTAGCTCGGCTATAAAGGCTAAAAATCTATAGCTTGGTTGGAAAGGCTGAGAGGTTACAGCTCGGCTGGTTGACAGATAATCCCAATCATGCTAGGCAGATGGAATTAAGGGGCAATTGAGAGGGTAATTTATGTGAAAATTGGGCCGAGCTGGATAATGGGCCGTCATGAGCCGCAGTACAAAGGGCCGAGTAAAATGGCCATGTAGGTTACTCCGGTCGTGTGGATATTTTGAAGTTAGCCCGGTCCTAAGGCCGTGAAGCTAGTCCGGTCCGACAGAAGATCGAAGTTAGATCGGTCTAACGGTACTTTGGAGTTAGACCGGTCTTGGAGTTACACCGGTCATGACATGTTAGTTCGGTCTAACCACGCCATGGTTGTGCATGAGAAGCCGACGTAAGAGCAATAAAAGGAAGAGCTAGTTCGGCTTATTCTGCGGCTATGCATAGTCATGTTTACTTCGGTCATATTGGAGTTCGGCCATGATAAAACCATCTCACTTGGTTTAAGCAGTAAGGGGGGTGTTGAAGGATAAGCATTATCTTTTAGGAGTGTAAATCCTAGGAGGACTCTGCATGGAGAAGTAAAAGTCCTACTAGGATTGTGCCACACGGAACCTATAAAAGCTCACAACATCACCTTTGGAGAGGTAACACACAACTTTGCTTTCTGAATACACAGAGCTTTTGTCTATTTGTCAAGCTTGCTGACTTAGGCATCGGAGAGGTTTCCAGCACACACCCGCCGGCTAGCTCACGTTTGTGTTTTCAGGTGATAAAGCGACGACGTACAGAGGAGCACAGACTTGATCAACAGGATTATACGATAAGGTTTATTTCTTTCCCCTACAATCATTATTTTTGATCGTTGACAAAGACAATTACTTTCACCGATCACTTCCCACTGCAAACAATTACCTTCAGTCACCGCTAACCGCTTATCACTAGTGGCAACAACCTTCGACTATTACTTTTAGCCGTTGGTAATCACCTTCAGCCACTCCTTCAATGGTTGACAACCATATTTGGATACTATCTCCAACTAGTTACCTTTTGTAACTATTCAATTTTAGTTGATTTTAAAATAAAATTTAAAAGTACTTAGGTGTCAAATATAATTTTTATCCAAAATAAATATATCATATTTAATATTTTTTTTTTTGTAATTTTCAAATATTTAAAACGGAGTGCATCTGGTGTGGGGTGTTGGCGTAGAGTTGGGGCACATGTGGCAATGCCCAAGGAGCAAGGATCCCTTCCTTGATCATTTCCTACTTGTAGGGTTATTGGGTTCACTTTTAGGTCCAATTTTGATAATCTGAACCATTCATATTTTAAGATTTATTCAGTATATAATATCTGAAAAAAATCAAGTTGATCGGATATCAGAAAGCATGTGTTCGAAAAAATCGAACTAAAAACTATTTTTTTAGAAAATTTAATAAATAGTTTTTTGAACACATGCTTTCTGATATCCGATCAACTTGATTTTTTACAGGTATGATATACTGAACAAATCTTAAAATATGAACGGTTCGAATTATTAAAAGGGGTACTTACGTTTAAGTCCTAATAAGTGAACTTATTATCTAATCGGTACTATGGAAAATATTTGTCATAAAAAAATGTCACTAATTGAAAGTTTTAGTGACAATTTACAAAAATCATGACAAAAAAAGTCATTAATTGTCAATTTTTAGCGACGTATGTAAAAAATTGTCATAAAAAATTATTTTTAACGACAATTTTATCAAGACTTATTTTCAATAAGACTTGATAAGAATTAAGTCCACCTATTAAGACCTATTGATAATTTATTTTTTTTAAAATTAGGTTTAAAAGTAAGCCTAATAACCCAGCAAATAGAAAACATGAGGAGGAAGAGCAAGGAGGGATCTTGACACATGCCCAACACCACTACATAATTTTACGTTGGCGTAAGAGGCTCACGGTCCACGTCAAGAGTGATTAGCCTCGTCAACTGATGATGCGTGATTTTCGGTAGAGATAAAAAGCGACACGCGACTTGACCTACCAAAATAAAACAAAAAATAATTTTGTTACACACATTCCAAATCATATAGGAGTATATTTTTATGTCATTTACCTATTTAATTATGGTATTATTTTAAAATATTTAGTTATAAATTTTTTATATTTGGTTATAATTTTTTTAATTATGACTCAAAAAAATATAGAGTTATGTCATTTTTTTTATAATTATAAAGTGCATATAGTACACACGATAATCTTTTTCAATAATAAAAGATTAATTATACTTTTTATCCCCATAATTTAAATTTTACTTTAATCTTTATCATTTTAATTTGAATAATTTGATCTTTATGCTTTAAATCTAGCTTTAATTTGATCATTTTATCTAAATTGAAAGTCAAAAAATAATTTTGAGGCATTTGTAAATTTGTAAAGGTTTTAATTTGTTTCTTCTTTCAAAATTTAAAATTAAAATGAATATTTTTTTGGGCATTTGTCAATTTTTCAAGGTGTACACATAGTAAAAATTAACAAAATTGAAATTATAGGAATTAAAGTGAAATTTTGGTCAAATTATAGGGGCGAAAAATGTAATTAACCTAAAATAATAATAAAGATTAATTATAAATATATCTCCTGAAATATACTTAAAATACATATTATATTTGTGATTTTTGAAAATTATAAATATCTGAATTTGTCATTCTGCATTGTTTTAGAAATTGGTTATTTTCATTGTTTTTTTAACATTTTTTGAAAAGACATGCAGAAAAATAAATAAAAGAGTTGACCTTTTGTATTTATTTATTTATTTATTTGACTATTTTAGGCTTCATTTGGAAAGTTGGGTTGGCTTTTGGGCTATTTCTAGGCAAAAAAGTTCATTTGAATTGGTTTTTTTAGTTTTTTTTTATTTTTGTGAAGAAAAAAAAGTAAAATGATTGTAATTTAGATATGACATTTTGTCTTATTAAGTTTTTAGTCTATTTTTTTGGGGGGGGGGCTAATTTAGCCAAAAAACCAAAAAAGCTTTCATGCTGAACGACACCTTAGGGGTTGTTTGGAGTGTCCTAAATAAGTGCATTTTTTTTTTATTTTTGGACTAAAAAGTTGAGTAAAAAAAGATAAATATTTGGGTTAACTTTTTGTCTTTTTACGAAAAAATGTGTAATAAAAAATTGTATAAATAAGTGTATAGGAGAAGTAAGTGTAATTGGCTCTACGACACCTTTTTCTAGGCAGAGTGTAGGAGATAAGGACATGATTGCCTCCTTCGCTGGCAACCATTTAGACTGTGTTGTTCGGCCCGTGGGGCCACCACGAGTCCCATTTTGATAATCTGAACTGTTCAATACGTAGAACTTGTCGAGTACTATATGCCTACAAAAAATCACATTAATTTGATATCGAAATCACAATGATCGGATATCGAAATCACATTGATCAGATTAGTTTTTGTTCACCATTTAACTATGACACTATCGATTTTTTATTTATTTATACAAAGCTGATTTAATCATATAATTAGCGATATTCGATCAACGTGATTTTTTACAAGCATATAGTACTCAATAAGTTATACATATTAAACAGTTCAGATTATCAAAATGTGACTCGTGGTGGCCCTCACGGGCCGAACAACACAATCTAAATGGTTACCCGCGAAGGAGACAATCATTTCTAGACCAGTACAGCTGACCAATAACGCGGACAACCCGTCACTTCAGTAAAAAGTTGAGTTAATTTTTTTTGTGTAAATTTATTTTTTTTGTATTTTTTTTTTTTTGTGAATAATGATAACTTTTTAACTTTTTAAATAACTTTTTGATTTTTTGTCTTTTTCAAGACATGGTAAACTAGGCCTTAGTAAGGGTTGTTTTGAAAAGTTGGTTAAAAATTGACTTCTTAATTTTTTTAATATTTTTTTGAAAAAAGGTATAAAAAATTAGAGAAGTAATCTAATTCAAAATAAGTTAAAAGCTGACTTTTAGTCAATTTCCCAAATTGAGTCGTTGATAGAAAAAAATAAAAAATATTGTAATTGTCCTCTTATATAACAGTAAACTTATTATAATTATCAATTGAAATATATTAGTAATGTCATTAAAAACTTTTAATTGAATTGACAGTTGATTAATGAAAATAATTATTTGTCATACAATTAAAAATTTTAAAAGATATAATATAATTTTCATAACCACGTAAGATAATTAATATTTAAAACATATTTCAATGAGTATATTTGTACTTTACACTAACATCAATCTATCCATACTATTATATGAAGTTAAAGGTTGATTCGGTATCTTCAACCTTTTATTTTTAGTAGTCGTTTGGTAATAGATTTTTTTAGTTAGTTTTTTTACTTTAGGTCTTGTTTGAAATGTTCTAAAAAAAGTTAAAAAGTTAAAAAGTCACTATCTTATTTAAATCACATCATTTCTCTATCACATCACTTCAAACTCAACCCATATTTCATAAAAAGTCAAAACGTGTACTTATTTAGATCATCCTAAACCACCCCTTAGTTTGGGACTAAAAATTTGTTTGATTTGATTTTTTTGACTTTTATGAAAAAGTAAAATGATTATAATTTAAACCTTACTGACTTATTTAGTCTATTTTATTTTTGTGATTTTTTAGCCAAAAGCTGGTTGTCAAACAAAGCCTAATATGTCAATTGGATTTTTCATTATTAATTTTACCTTCAACAATTTTGATATATATTTTTTAAAGATAAAAATATAATTTCTCACTTACAAAACAATTAAAACTACTTTGTTAAATATATATTATTATTTTGGCACACAATATGTGTATTTTTTTTCAGTAAATAAAAAGGTAAATTACACTATTTCTTTTGAAATTTGAAAAAAATATTTTTTAAGAATTTAATTCATATATCATTTAGTTTCAATTTTATCAATATTCGTTAGTTGTATAGATAAAAAAAAATGATATTACTATCTTTTTAACTTAAATGTATATTTAATTAATTTATCTTTGTATTTTTATTTATTTATTTATTTATTTTTGCAGTAATGTCGACATGTTTAACCTCACTCAACAGAGATATAAATGCAATTATGCTAAAATTATAAAATATTATTATATTTTCTCAATTATGAAGGGAGGCAATTGTAATTTATGGGAAATAAAAAAAAAACCTAGGATAGGAGAGGGTGCTATGTGGTGGGCTCACATTTTGCGCCCGTTTAGAAAGTTACACTGGGGTGGGTGGGTGGGTGGGTGGGGGTTAAAATATTTATAAAAAAAAATAAAATAGGTCTTTTAGTTTAATAAAGTAAAATATTATATTTAAATTATATTTTTTAATTTTTTATACAAATTAAAAAATTTATTTTAAACGAGACTTTTTAGTCCTAAGATTGTTTTAAAAAATTGATTAAAAATTGACTCTTTCATTTTTTTATAAAAAAATATATAAAAAATAAAGAGTTAATATGACTTAAAAAAGTTTAAAAAATTAAACAAATTAACTTTTAACCAATATATCAAAATAAGTTTAAAAAATTAAAAAGTGAAAAAAAATTGATTCGCAACCGAAACGAAATCTTGGAAAATGTGGAGCCGCATCGAAACCGACAGGTGACGTGTCTAGCACAGCACATGGGTTTAATTGACCCAAACGTCGACTGGAAGCAATGGTGGATATCGGATCTGAATTTTCTTTCTTTAATATATAATATAAAAAAAATGTTATAAATTTTAAATTTTTTTATCAAATAAATAATTAAATATCTCATATTAATAAGAGATTTAGTTATTTATTTAAATAAAAATTTAATATCTTTAATATTATTCTATAATATAATGATCTTATTATCAGAATCAGGAGTAGTTATCCTATTCTTTTCTTTCTTAATTTTGATTAGTAATAGATTTAGTATTTTTTAAATGAAATAAAAAATAAAAAAATGTTTGTTTCTACTTTTCAAAAAGTACTTTTCGGAAAATTATACTTTCTTATTTTTTGTGTTTTTTATTTTTATTGAATTTTTTTAATATTTTAAGTAATTTTTTTACTTTTTATACACACTTAACATAAATGCACCTAAAAAGTAAAAAATTGTAAAAAAAAATCTTTTAAAAATTCACTAAATACTAAAAATACAAAAAAATATAAGAATTCAGTATATTTTTTGTATTTTTATGTATTTATTAATTTTTTAAAATATTTTTTCACTAAATTTTTTACTTTTTAGATACATCTAAGTAAGGTGCATCTAAAAAAGTAAAAAAAATGTTTAAAATTTAAAAAATATTAACTAAAAACAAAAAAATACGAAAACCAAAGAAGTCAATTTTCAAAAAACTTAATCCAGAAAACTCAAACAAACACACTGATTAGTATTTTCATGTTGACATACAGTACTTGAATAATGCTAGATATACTAATTGATGTATCAATTAGTATATTAATGAATGATATGACATAATTTTAGAAATTTTAAATCTTTGTAATTTGTATAATGAGTGGGGTCATAGTTTTAAAATAATAATTTCATAACTATATTGGTACAGTAGTATACTAATCAGTGCATATAACATTACCAATAATATTTATGCTTAAAAACATAAAAATATATTTTTAACGATTCCACGTGACTAATACCAGTATTAACCTAATTGTATGTAACAACCTTTTAAGGCTATGTTTGGGATACTACATTGGGTTAAAATAGTCATATATGACAAAATTGACACATCTAGTCAAATAGGACAAAATATCACATCTAACTCGTAATCATTTTATTTTTTCTTTCACAAAAATTAAAAAAATCTAAACACTTATCCTAAATAAAACTTTTTAACTACGAGTCAAGAGCCTCTCCTTGCAGGCTCCTACTTGCGCCCGTCCTTGCAGGGCCTTCGGGCCTATTTTTAGGCCTAATTTTGATAATCCGAACCGTTCATATTTTATGATTTATTCAGTATATCATACCTGTAAAAAATCAAATTGATCGGATATCAGAAAGTATGTGTTTGAAAAATTGAACTAAAAACTATTTTTTTAAAGAATTTAATAAACAGTTTCCGAACATATGCTTTCTGATATCCGATCAACTTGATTTTTTACAGGTATGATATACTGAATAAATCATAAAATATGAACAGTTCGGATTATCAAAATTGGGCCTAAAAATAGACCCGAAGGCCCTACAAGGACGGGCGCAAGTAGAAACTTGCAAGGAGAGGATCCTCATTCAACATATATGGTCAAAGAATGAGTCCCTCTATGTGTTGGCCCCACAGTGCGACTTATTCTCGTGACTGGTCAATTTTGCGCACGCATATTTTTTCATATATATATATATATATCGATTTGAAAATAATTTTAAACAAATTTGTTTATCAATTTGAAAATAATTTTAAAAAAAATTGCTTAAATGTAAAACAATTTTTATGGTTATAATTTGAAATTTAACATCCAGACTAAATGTGCATTGGGCTACAACTTCTTATATATTAAAAAATTGAGATCAAGGTATTTAACTTGGGTTTGAGTTTTAATTTTTTTTATCAAAATAATCATTGGGCCAAGCAAACATGCTTGCTATATATATATAAAGTCGTGTTATATGCCTCGAATATTGAGACGTGAATTTATCTCGAATTTGTTTAATTGGTTGTCCGGCCGGATCGGCAAAGAGGCTGACAATTGCGGTCAACAAGGTGACAATCACGGTAGACAAGTGCTTCACTGGTCGTCTGGCCGGTTGACCAGTGACTACAAATTCGCGCCATTCGCGCTTGAATCTCTTGAGACCTGAAGCATTAACCATATATATATATATATATATATTTGTGGATAAGGGATTCAAAATCATGCTTGTTCTTATTCCTATTTTCAGCCACAATTTTGTCTTTTTGCATTAGAAAATTTAATATAAGAATTATTTGTCTCACATCCTACCCTAAGGAACACATTCTATTCTTTATTTATTTATTTATGGAAAAATATCACTTAAGTTTTTGTTTTTTCATGAAAAAAGTAGAACTTATTGATATTTTCTCCCTTTTTCTGTTTTTTTTTTTCTTAAAGAAAAAAACTAATTTTTCATTTCACCCATCTTGAAATGCTTATACGATTATTATATAATTTCATCATATTTATCTTAAGAAAATAAATAATTTATATATAACATTTATTTTTTTAAAGACAAACATAATAAAATTATGTGATTGTAATTACTAGATCAATCTATTTTTAATTTTTTTTAATGACTAATCTACATAACCCATAAAATAAACGACTGAAGTTACTAAAATTTAATCATAATCAGCATATGGGTCCAATTTAACAATTCAATCCACTTCAATGGACTCGTAAGTATTGGGCTTCTTCCCTCATGGGTCATTTTTGTTGTTGTTGTTGTTGTTGTTGTTGTTGTTGTTGTTTTTTTTTTTTTTTTTTTTTTTTTTTTTTTTTTTTTTTTTTTTTTGTGTCTCTGTGTGTGTGTTTTTGTTATTTGTTACACAAATTCTTCATTTACATATATGGTAGACCTTTTTGTTTAAAAAAAAAATATTTTATTTATTTTCAGCAGAATTTATAGCAGCAACAACACCCCAATTATTCTACGGACACAAAATTGATCATAAAATTAATCACATAAAATAATTTTGGCTACACATATCGGATGGTAAGATATCATAAAAGATACAATTTCATTCAGATTGCACCACTTATATATGTAGTTATGTAATCGATTTTGTAGTTGTAGATTTGTTGTATATACACTATCTATCTATCTATCTATTTATACTATGTATAAAATGACCACTCATGTTGGTATCCTGAAATCTTAGCTTCTTTGTGTGACAAGCGTCCTTTTTTTTATTTTTAAATTTAAAACAAAAAAATTAGATAAATGGAAGGAGTAGGACTTAAACCAAAATTAGATAAATGGCAAAGTATGACTCAAACCTTAGAACCTTGGGTCTAATGAAGAATACTCTTACTACTTGAATAGTACACAATATATAATAAATATTTTATTTTATTTTTACTTATTTACATCGCATACATATTGCATGCGCTAACCGTTAATATCTATTTTTTTATTTATACTATTATTAAAAGTGAACATCTCACTTGGTGTCTATGAACTTCCTTATCTCCTTTTACCAAGTATACTTCTATTCTTGCGCTAAGTGTCAATTTCTCCATCCAAAAGAAAAAAAGAAAAAAAAGTAGCTTTCTATTCTTGTGTCAAGTGTCTGTTGGATCAATCTTCTGTGTATATAAAATAAACTGAAAATAATTCAAACAAAATAAAATAAACTTACAGAAATTATTTTGTTGAACCAAATCAATAATTAAAGACCAAGTCGAGTGTGTGACACTCAGTCCTTAAGACAGATTCGCCCCGCTACGGTGCTTACGGTTGAGTGGCGTCTATCTCTCAGGATAAAATGATCTTAACCAATTTGTAGTAGCACTCCAAAACAAATTGTTCGGCCAACCAAACCTGTGATCTAACTCTCTGAATATTTATTCTAAAATTAATATATGAAGAATAAATGCACTAGAACAAAATGGACAACAAAGAGACAAAAATTTCAGACTGAATTTTCAGATGCCCCGGATTGCAGGAAAAGGATTAGTATTTATAGGCAACACAGTGGTCCGAACAGGTGTAACCTGTTTTAAACAGATGCAGACCGTTTGCTTTTGAACACATTTATTCAAACATTTGAAAAGGTAACGGTTGGAATAAATTATCAAACCTTTTGTTTTGACAAATGTATTCGTTGCAAACAAAAGAACTGATTGTACCTTTTATTATTAAACTATTTGGAATATATATATATTTAAACTATTAAACTATTTGGAATATATATATATATATATTAAACTATTTGAATAATTTAATAAATAAAGGAAGAGGTACAAATTTTAGGAAACCATTTAGGAACCCAAAATTTGAATTTAGAATTAAATTAAATTCTCACAATTACAAACTTTAGGAAACCACTTAGGAACCCAAAATTTGAATTTAGAATTAAATTAAATTCCCACAATAATTTTTTATTGAAAAAATTCAAATGAATTTTATCTAAAAAATTAATGTTAGACCCAAAAACGACGTTAACTTCTCATTCACTCATAAATGGTTTTGACGTTCCGTCTACACTGTGTGACTTGCCACGCGGCAAGGAACACTTCATTTCTTTGGACCCACCCCAAACAACGTTTGGGGCCCACTTAAAAATGGGCTCAAAAAATATGCCTATATTAAACCACAATTTTTCCAACAATCCCCCACATGAATGGAATTTGACGGAGAGAAAATGCAACAACATAATCTAATTACAGAGAGTACAAAAATTGAAAATATTCTGCAAAGGATAGGTAGTTTTTGGCTTTGAACCTTCCCTTGTGAGACACTATCGGATTTACTAGCTAACCAATGAACATGATGTCTTAAACTGTTCAGCCGTTTGTGTAAACCAAGACAATAGAACTCACACAGTATATCCCCAGACACAGTTTAGTTCTCACTATTGTGTTCATTTTGGCGCTAAACAACCTGGTCTTTCATGAGTGCTCTAGAGAATTATAGCCCTTCACAAATCTCATAGAACCGGCCCAGTTCACACTCACATAGGTGATTCTTATGAAGAGTATCCTGCCATACTCCACTAGGTTTACCTAGTTATAAGAATCATTAAAATTTTACTTAACCTCAAGCGCTGCAGACATCACTATTCATCAAAGAAATGGGTAGGAGTTAGACTCCCCAGTGATCCTTCTGAGTCATTCACAACTCGGTTGTCCCTTTGAACCTAGATCTTGGGATCTCCAGTCAACTAGGTTGGGTTGCCATTGTAGTAACTCTTATTTAATAGGCTTAAGTCCCATTCCCCTCGATGAATTCTCAACTAACTCTCTTGCTAACCCTTTTGTTAGTGGATCCGCTATGTTGTCTTTAGACTTAACATATTCTATGGAAATAATTCCATTAGAGAGTAGTTGTCTTACGGTGTTATGTCGATGACGAATGTGTCGTGACTTACCGTTATACATATGACTCTGTGGTCTATCTATAGCTGATTGACTATCACAATGTATACATGTAGCAGGCACCGATTTTGGCCATATTGGAATATCTTCAAGGAAGTGACAAAGCCATTTTGCCTCTTCCTCTGCTTTGTCTAAGGCTATGAATTCAGATTCCATAGTAGACCTAGCAATACAAGTCTGTTTGGAAGATTTCCAAGATACAGCCGCCCCACCAAGAGTAAAGACATACCCACTGGTGAACTTCGAGTCTCTAGTATCCGATATCCAATTTACATCACAGTATCCTTCAAGTACTGCTGGATATCTAGTATAATTTAGCCCAATGTTACGAGTGAATCGGAGATATCTTCGAACCCTTATAATTGCTTTCCAGTGTTCTACTCCTGGATTACTCGTATATCTACTTAATTTACTTACTGTATAAGCTATATCCGGGCGAGTGCAGTTCATCAAGTACATTAAGCTCCCAATGATTTGGGCATACTCTAATTGAGAAATACTTTCCTGTACATTCTTAGAAAGATACAAATTAACATCTACAGGTGTTCTAGCAAGATGATTATCATCTTTGCTGAATTTGTCAAGTATTTTCTCAATGTAATGAGATTGTGACAAAGCATATCCTTCTAATGTTTTGGTAATTTTCATACCAAGAATTACATTAGCAATGCCCATGTCCTTCATGTCAAAATGTTTATTTAACATTTTCTTGGTAATTTTAATCATGTCATTATTACTACCTATGATGAGCATATCATCTACATAAAGACATACAATGACATAACCTTTGTCTGTGTTTTTAATATAAACACATTTGTCACACTCATTAATTTTAAATCCATTTAACATCATTGCCTTGTCAAATTTCTCATGCCATTGCTTTGGCGCTTGTTTTAAACCATATAAAGATTTAACCAATTTACACACTTTCTTTTCTTTCCCTGGAACAGAAAACCCTTCTAGTTGTTCCATGTAAATTTCTTTCTCTAACTTACCATTTAAGAAAGCGGTTTTAACATCTATTTGATGAATTTCTAGATTGTATAGAGATGCAATGGCAATTAGCATTCTAATGGATGTTATTCTAGTAACCGGTGAGTATGTGTCAAAATAATCAAGACCTTCTTTTTGTCTAAAACCTTTGACCATAAGTCTTGCCTTGTATTTGTCAATTGATCCATCTGCTTTCATTTTCCTTTTGAAAATCCACTTGTACCCAAGAGATTTACAACCTGGTGGCAAGTCCACTAATTCCCAAGTATGATTTTGCAAGATGGATTCAACTTCACTGTTGGCAGCTTCTTTCCATAAAGGAGTTTCAGTACTGGACATAGCCTCTTTAAAAGTTAAAGGCTCATTTTCTAACAAATATGTTAGAAAATCTGGACCAAAAGATTTTGAGGTTCTAGCACGTTTACTACGCCTAGGTTCCTCTTCTTCATTTTGGTCTAACTCTTGCTCTTGTTCTTGATCATGTTCTTGATCTTGACTAGTAATAGCATCATGAGATCTTTTATTGTTACTAGTCTCTTATCCAGTCTTATTTGGAAATACATGTTCAAAGAAAGATGCATTCCGAGATTCAATAATAGTATTTACATACATTTCGGAATGTTCTGATTTATGAATCAAAAACTGACATGCACTACTATTCTTAGCATAACCAATGAAAATGCAATCAATGGTCTTAGGACCTATCTTAGTCCTTTTAGGACTAGGAATAGCCACTTTCGCCAAACACCCCCACACTTTTAAGTATTTGTAGGATGGTACACTTCCATGCCACAATTCATAAGGTGTTTGATTCACTTTCTTTCAGGGTACTTTATTAAGTATATAATTAGCAGAAAGTATTGCTTCTCCCCACAAGTTCTAAGGTAATCCAGAATTGATTAACATGGCATTCATCATTTCTTTTAAAGTCCTATTTTTCCTTTCAGCAATTCCATTTTGCTGAGGTGAGTAAGGAGCAGTGGTTTGATGAATTATTCCATGTTCTTTAAAAAATTCACCAAAAGGTGATTCATATTCACCACCTCTATCAGTTCTAAGTTTGTTGATTTTCTTACCAAGTTGATTTTCAACTTCATTCTTATATTGAATGAAAGTTTCCAAAGCTTCATCCTTGGTTCGAATTAAATAAACATAACTATATCTAGTATAGTCATGTATAAAAGTGATAAAATATTTTTTCCCACCTCTAGTTTGAATTGATTTTAAATCACAAATGTCACTATGAATTAATTCAAGTGGTTCCGTACTTCTTTCAATTGAATGAAAAGGAGTTTCAGATAATTTTGCCTCAATGCAAATTTCACATTTATGATTTGAATCAATATCAAATTTAGGTAAACATTCCATATTAATTAATCTACACAAAGATCCATAATTAACATGTCCTAATCTACCATGCCATAAATTTGAAGACTCAAGCAAGTAAGAAAAAGATGTAGCATTATTAATAACTGAGGGTACAACAGTCATTACATTCATTTTGAAAAGGCCATCAGACATGTAACATTTTCCTACATACACCCTGTTTTTGGTAAGTACAAACTTGTCACTTTCAAAAACTAGCCTAAACCCATTCTTACTCAACAAATATCCGGATACAAGATTCTTGTGAATGTCCGGTACATGTAGCACATTGTTGAGAGTGAGTTCCTTTCCTGATGTCATCTTGAGAACAATCGTTCCTTGTCTTTCAACTTTGGAAGTTGAGGAGTTGCCCATAAAAAGTTGTTCACCATTATCCACTGAAGAATAAGATGTGAACATCTTTTTATCGGCACAAATATGGCGAGTAGCACCAGTGTCCACTCACCATTCTTTAGGATTTCCGACAAGATTTGCCTCGGAAACAACTGCAGAAAGATTTATGACATCTACAACATTGGAAATTTTATCCATTTCGGTCATTTTGGCTTTAACAACCTTCTTACTTGATCTTTCTTTGCCTTTGCAAAAATTAGTTCTTAAGAACTTCTCTGGTTTTTTCACCATTATTCACTGGCACAGTCCCAACATAAGGAGAGGTTGGCGTAATGGCAATCACTATACCAGTACTGGTAAGAACATTAGTTTGACCAGTTTTAGTAGCCATAAATTCTAAATTATAAAATAAAATTATAATTAGAATTTTATACTACACAGAAAATTTAAACTAAAAAACACAAAATTTTAATTCTGTAAAAATAAAAGAAACAAGAATTATAACTTTAATTTCCAATTAATTTGAAAATAAAATAAAATTTTATTTAAACAAATTAAACCAAAACTACAGAAATAAATTCTGTTAAAATAAAAGAAACAAAACAAAATGTAACTTTTATTTTCAATTAATTTGGAAATAAAATAAAATAAAATTTTATTTAACCAAATTAATTCCACACAGAAAACTAATCCAAATTCACAGAATTAAATTCTGTAAAAATAAAAGAAACAAGAATGTAACTTTTATTTTCCAATTAATTTGAAAATAAATAAAATTTTATTTATCCAAATTAATTCCACACAGAAAATTAAATTTCTGTAACACTTCAATAATTAAAATACTGAAACAGAATTTTAATTAATGAAAACTCATAAAATAATTTCTAAAAACTAAAATTAATTTTCTGACAAAATTCCACAAAAATATATTCTGAATTGTTAATGACACCAGTATCGTACTACTAGTTGTCAAAGAAAATAGACAGTATATTACTACTATCTGTCAAATAGCATATAATCACTATTTATTTTTCCAACTGGAATATTATTTTGTAAATCCACAGAAAATAATTTTCTTAAAAGAAGAAAGAGAAAAGGAAACAAATGAAAAATTCTGTAAACAGAATAATTCGAATCTGTCTTAAAATTGTTGGATCAATCTTCTGTGTATATAAAATAAACTGAAAATAATTCAAACAAAATAAAATAAACTTACAGAAATTATTTTGTTGAACCAAATCAATAATTAAAGACCAAGTCGAGTGTGTGACACTCTGTCCTAAAGACAGATTCGCCCCCCTACGGTGCTTACGGTTGAGTGGCGTCTATCTCTCAGGATACAATGATCTTAACCAATTTGTAGTAGCACTCCAAAACAAATTGTTCGGCCAACCAAACCTGTGATCTAACTCTCTGAATATTTATTCTAAAACTAATATATGAAGAATAAATGCACTAGAACAAAATGGACAGCAATGAGACAAAAATTTCAGACTGAATTTTCAAATGCCCCGGACTGCAGGAAAGGGATTAGTATTTATAGGCAACTACAGTGGTCCGAACAGGTGCAACCTGTTTTAAACAGATGCAGACCGTTTGCTTTTGAACACATTTATTCAAACATTTGAAAAGGTAACCGTTGGAATAAATTATCAAACCTTTTGTTTTGACAAATATATTCGTTGCAAACAAAAGAACTGATTGTACCTTTTATTATTAAACTATTTGGAATATATATATATATATATATATATAAACTATTTAAATATATATATATATATATATTAAACTATTTGAATAATTTAATAAATAAAGGAAGAGGTAATTATTTTAGGAAACCACTTAGGAACCAAAAATTTGAATTTAGAATTAAATTAAATTCACACAATTACAAACTTTAGGAAACCACTTAGGAACCTAAAATTTGAATTTAGAATTAAATTAAATTCCCACAATAATTTTTTATTGAAAAAATTCAAATGAATTTTATCTAAAAAATTAATGTTAGACCCAAAAACGACGTTAACTTCTCATTCACTCATAAATGGTTTTGACGTTCCATCTACACTGTATGACTTGCCACGCGGCAAGGAACACTTCACCTCTTCGGACCCACCCCAAACAACGTTTGGGGCCCACTTAAAAATAGGCTAAAAAAATATGCCTATATTAAACCACCATTTTTCCAACAGTGTCAACTTCTCTATCTAAAAAAAAAAAAAAAAAAAAAAAATAGTAGTTAAAAAAGAGGCACAAGACTTGAACTTAAGACCATTCACTTAACTTATTAAAGAACACTTTCATCACTTAAACAATATAGAAAATATGTTGTGAATTCAAAATTAAAATTTATATTTTAAGCACACCCATCGGGTGGAGTTACACCCCTAGTATTGTATAAAGCAAAGACTCAAGTTAGTGTCTTGAAACCTTTTTATGTATGCTAATGGTTGTTTTAGAAAGTGACTACTCCATCTGTCTCAAAAAATTAATCAGTTATTTCATTTTCCATTGTCTCAAAATATTAGTTGTTTTTAAAAAATTAAGAAATAAAATAATATGATTTTCCTATTTTGCCCTAATTTTAAATTTATTAACAACACAAAAAGTACAATTATGATAATTTATATTTTCAAAAAATTATACTATCAAAGGATAATTTTAGAAATTAATATTTTTAAAGTGTAATATTTACTATCAAAAAAAGTTGAATTCCCCAAAATGGACTATTATTTTGGGTTGAATGGAGTATTTTAATTATCTTTTTAATTTTTTATGAAAAGATGTATAAAAAATATTTGAAAAAATGACTTTTTAACTATTTTAGTATCTTTCTAGAACAGCCCCAAGGGCATCTTCAATGGTGTATCAATTTCTTCATCAAATTTGAGTAAAAATTTGAGGAAAAGTTATTTTTGACATCAAGTACTCCAACCAAGGGTTTTGCGGCTTTGTCAAATCACCGGTCGATCGAGCAGATGTCCGACCGGTCGACTGACTAGTGCAAATTTTTCACAATTTTTCTTCTTGAGGTTGTCATCTGGGGGGTCGACTAGGAGGACAATTGGCCAGTGTAATTTTTTCACGAACTTTTGCTTTGAGGTGGTCATCCGGTGGTAAAAATCTAACGGCAATGAACAGTAATTTGATGAAAGACGTATTTGTCCTCAGTTTGATGAAAGAAAAGTGAAATCTTGGATTTGATACTAATTTGATGAAACCATTGGAACTAAAAAAGGAACAATTTTTTATCAAATTTAAATTTAATCATAAGTTTGATATGAGGTTAGAGATGGTCTAAGAATACCTCTCATCAATTTTTTTTGAGGACTTCATCATTTTTTTAAAAATACACTCCTAATTCCATAATTATTAATAATCATTTTTATATCACCTACTCATAATGATGTACAGATCTTGATGTGAATATGTTGAAAAAATAGAATATCTTAGTGTGAATATCTTGAAAAATAGTATAAAAGAATAATGCGTACCTAGTCGAACTCATATATCTATACTAAGGGTTTGTATACGCGATGCATGCACATTTATAAAAAAAAAATAATATTATAAAAATAACAATAAAGAAAAATACATATATATTATATGTTGCTTAAGTGACAAGAGCCTTTATTATTCAATCCATTGTCATGGGCTCAAGGCCTGTTCTTCTCTTTGCATAATTTTTAAAAAAACTCTAAATGTAGGGATATTTTGAAAAAATTCAAAATATGAGATACTGTTAGAAATTGGACGCCCATGTGGCATGACCCTTTAAACCCTTTTGAACCTTATCCAAGTAAGTTTGAATTTGAATTCAAAATTTATTTGGATAACCACTCGTGATATCTATATCTATCATATCAACTGATATGGATAGATTGATATATATGGTTATATATCAGATTATATGGTTAAGATATATATTGATATCATATACGTTATGTGGTTTTTACCCATAACCTTTTTTCCCAGACTCTCTCTCTAACTCTCTCCCATACGAGAACGATCCAACCTCTGCACTGTGACTTGTATGGGTGATACTCATATTGTAGTATCACTCCACTGCTGGGTTCGTTGTTCGCATTTATGGAAGCACGTGATTTACCCACAAGATTCTTCGCTTCAGGTTCTATCACCACAGGTATGATTTGATAATATTTTTCCGCTGCGTTATGCTTGATGTTACATTGGTATCAGAGCATATATGGGTATTTTTGTGTTTATTTTTTTTGAAATCATGTGTACAATTTTTATATAAATATATACACATTATATGCATGAAAATTAATGAAGGAGGAAGAAGTGCAGGTTTTTTGCACTTCAACTCTCATTAGATTGAGAGTGTGATACACATCATTTTTATGTTCATTAAATGTCATTTTTGAGACCATAAATGTTTTTATTGTGAAAAATGGAGTCTGGCAGTACCGAAATTGGACCAGAAAACACCCTGGAAGGCGGCGCGTGGGCCGCACGCGCAAGATGATGCTGTCAGCGGCGGGCATGCGTTGTCATGCGCTCCCACGCGCCAGGCGCGCTGTCCCGTCGTCCACGCACACGTTAGCCGCGCCGCTTCGAACTGCGCCACGTGTGCTACCACGCACGAGCCGTGCGCTAAGTCGCCCGCCGAGCCGCGCCGTTTTCCGAGCCGGCTTGGCTGGTTTGACGGCGGGGGATAAGGGTCTGTTTGTTTTTTTTTTTTAAATCCAGAATTGCGTTAAATGGTCATAAGTAATTCGTTGTAGCTTTGTTTTAAGCATGGTTGGGACCGTTAGACTCAAAATTAAATTTTATATCTTCTGTAAAATTTTCAAAATTTTATGAAAATAAAAAATATTTTTCCTGAAATAATAATTCAGTATTTTTGCTTTAAAATGCATCTTGTGTTGCATGATTAAGTTTCTGGGGTTGAATTTTTTATTGTAGACCACTGTAATGGTTTAATATTTATTGGTATGGTTGTTGCATTTTACCAGATTCTGGAACATTTATTCCTAATTTTATGTGTGTTTATTAGTTATTTAAAATTTCAGAAAATTTTAGAAAAATTTCAGAAAATTTCAAAATGATATACATTCTGTTATGGCATAATTTGAATATTAAATATAGCATATTATTTTTTTTAGGATTTGTAATATGTTGTGATTAGAGAAGCATGATTAGTTTTTATTTGTTTAAATTCCATTATTAATTGTAACATAACATGAGTTGATTGTGATCTACATTATGATGCTATTGTATGGAATTAGAATATTTTATCATGCTTTTAGACATGTCATAGTCAGTGGGAGGTTGTTCGGTTGAGAGAAATCTTTGTAGATTTACTCCCGAAAACCAATATTTTGCGCATAAATTAAATTAAATTTTGGATAATTGTCACCTATGGCGCAAGAGATGATTACGAGCATAGCGGATTTTCGATCTTGCGACTTGTGTAATATTGCCACTATTTAATTTAGATTTTTGCGGCAAAATTATATTATGCTAATCAAAATTAATCCCAATACAAATTTCTCTCTAAATCGACTTAGCTTATGGAAGTTAATTTGGTTGACCTAGACTTAGTAAAGATGTTCAAATGTGAACAATGTAATCCTATTCTTTAGATGAGCAAAAGTCTTGGAGACTTTAGGTCAGACCTTAATTGAGCCAAAGTAAGGAAACATGACTCAAAGTCGCCCTGGTTTTGTTGCCTTGTTTGGCACAACAAAATTTGATGTGTGTGCTATGGTTAGCGGCACACTACGTAGTCTTGATTGGCGAGTTTTGGAGTTATGAAATTAGTAAGCCCTCAATAGATCTGTATATGATCTTGACTATTGAGCTGCGCGGATTGACTTTGTAATTTGACTTGTAATGATGTTGCATCATTGGATGAAGTAACATTCAAGAGTCACGTCATCCAAGAAATACGAGCTTAAATGAATTAGTCATTAAGTGTAAGATGAGTAGCCGGTATGAGTAGCGTTTTGCTCTCTATCCAACTGTTGGGAGTGGATGGAGCAAAATTTCATGCACTATAATAGTGTGCATTAAAGTATCACTTGAAGTTAAAAGATTAGCGTTTAGTAGCAGAAAAATCTATTAACACTAAGTGAAGAGATTAGCGCCAAGTGGCTGCAAAATCTATTAGCATTGCCAACTTGTCTAAATCTGGACACTTACTGTTTCTACACTTGAGTGTGAGACATGAGGAGGTGCTTCTTTGTATGGTTCCTTAGCGAGGCTAATGTTTTTAAATAACGTTTACCACTAAGTGCAAACGTTGCAACATAGTAATGAAAAGGTCAAGGCCGACAAGGTTGTTATGACTCTAAGAATTTGACGCATGGCTCGTGAGAGCATTATGTTGAATTAGACTCTTTAGCCTAATTCGCGCTTAAGTTACTTCAGGAGCTGTCATAGTTGATAGCTTATTCTCTCATTCTTGTGGATAGTAGAATTAATTGCAATTAACTATGAAGCGAGAAATAGATATGGTAAGAGGAGTATCATCATCTTTCAACTAGATGCATTAAAGTGTATGGAGAATAAAATTGACTTGAAGGTGCAGGGGATTAGCACTTACTAGTTAAATTTGCGACTTAGGCGCACTTGATATCTCCATGACATCCTTTTATGGTCCAGTGAATATGAATTAGTCATGATTCATTACCTAGTTGGGCCTAAACCTTTAAAACTTGTCTTCAAGAACTCACACATTAGGATGATTGGAATTAGTTTATGACATTGGTCATGAACCGATGGCTTATTATACTTAATCACATTAATGAGAAGATGCATGGATGTTTTGAGTAGGCCTTCTTGGGCACACTCGCTTGTGACGTCTTGCTCTCATATGAATGTGTAACTTTGTTCGCAATGGTTGTGCACAAGTAAGTAGGAAAGTCGTAGAAGGTCATTTGTATTGGCGCATTTAGTCCACTATGATATTTGTGACTAGATATGTGTAAGGGTGTGATATCTAAGCCTCAATCTCGACATATTTATAGATTACAATACGCATTTGAGTCAAGACTATTTGATCTCCCATAAGTCAAAAGTTTTGAGATGATTTTTGACATTGCACATATGAGGTTGAGATCAATTAGATAACAATTTTCGTGCTTTTAGTTTTGACCAAGGTAGCGAGTATCTATTTGAGTTATTTTAGAAAAATCTGTGAAGAGAAATGGATGCTTAGAAAATTGATTATTCGTAATACTCAATAACACAATGGTGTAGTAGAGATAAGGAATTAAGTATTGTTAATGTTAGGTGGATGATGGCGCAAAATGTTTCCCAATTGGGAATTGCACTTTAGTTTGTTGCCTATATCTCTGACTAAATGCCCTCCATATCAGATTTTATACTCCATTTAAGTAATGGGTTAGTGGAGAGCCATCTATGGACAATCTGTAACCGTTAAGCAGCTTATCTTTATTTTTACTTCTCATAAGGTTGCGAAGTTAAGACCTAGAGTTCTATGGTGCATTATTGTATGCTGTCTTGTAAACAGATAGGGTCACGTGGCGCATTATTGTATGCTGTCATGTAAACCCTCCGGGTCATGTGCATATAGGTAAGCAGCTTTGTGGGAGTGTAACTAAGTCACATAAAGTTTTCTTAGTAAAGGTGATGTGAATAGAGTTTTTGGAACTCTATAAGATAGAGAATTCTAAGCATAGCGCTCTATGTAGCCTAGTTAAGAATGGAAAGAAATTTCCAATATCCTAGGGACAGTGGGAGCGATGTGCCTACTAATGGATTATTCCATTAGAGAAGAATACTCTACATTCTTAGTTGCGTGGTAGCGAATGTGAAAATTTTTCACGTCATCACTGGGTGATTGAGAAGGAAACATTCATGATTGCTCCGCAAGATGATAAAGAGCCTAGGATAATGCCAAAGGCTCTAGTCCCCTGTTTTTAGAAAGTGGATCAATGTTACGCAGTTTAAGACAAAGTCTTTGAGGATTAACAATTTCTATAATTTGGTTGACTTTCCATTATGACGCGAAACTGTTATGAGGTTATGCGCAATTTGGATAGTCATTGTTGAGGCATAAGGCTTGCTAGATACCAAAAAGTCGCACCATTGAGAAAAGTGTAGACCATGAGAAGACTTCCTCCTGGGGAGTGAGGTTATTTCAACTTAGGCTATGATTGACATAAGTTCGGAACATTGATTTGTGGACATTGTGACCCAATTTCTCGTTGGAGAATTGGATAAGTAGATCCGTAGGGATTTACCTTCTGCTTTTATGGTGAAAAGTTAGGAGCGCAAAAAGGTTGCTAATTCCAATAAATCTTTTACAGCCTAAAACAGTTATCCAAATAGTGGTTCTTAGATTTCGTCAAGCCATGATAGGCCGACGATGATCGATGAAGACCACTGAGGCATGATCAATGGTCCAAAAAGAACTTTTTCCTTACTTAGTCATTATGAGCTAGGAATTTATGAGGTTGTCACCACTTAGGGTGGGCAGTCCTCTATTTTAGATATGATGGACATGGGTGATGTAATTTATATGCTCGGATGTACGATCCTTAGGGATTGTTTTGGGAAAATTCTCGGTTTGTCTTCGATGACTTACATAAGGAATATCCTAGAATGATTCTAGATGCAAAATTGCAAACCCATTGACTTACCTATCGGTAAAAGCCAGAGCCTTAGCTATTGAGTGAATCCTTGGATTGTCTTTGGGAGAAATAGATGACCTATATTCCTTGATTTTTTTTTTTTTTTTTTGTTGTGAGAGCCTGAAGTACGCTACGTGGGCGTATTCGGCATAATAAGTGTTATCTTTGGTAAATGGTCAACTGAGTTGTTTAGCTATTGACCATGCTCATTAGATTGTGGATAAAATGCTTTACTAGTAGCATATTAATTTGCTCATTGTAAGATTCAATGCGCACATCTAGAATGAATGCAAATTGGTCACCAAAACATCTTTAGAGAGGTTATTGCGCAAGAGGTAGTGATCTTGAATCACTTCATGTGAGGCGCACATGGTGGATTCCATTGTATATACTTATCGCAAGAGGTGCTGATAGGGCTTATGTTTGGAATCTAGAATTGCGCAAGCTGTGGTCATTTTTTTTTTAAAAAAAAAAATCGATCACTTATTTGTTATGAGATGATGGGATGTTGACACTATTATGGTCTGTGTCATAATGATTAGCAGATGATGATGTCAGCAGGCAAGATTGGCTCACTCACACGAGCAATCGCCCTTGGCGCTTGAGAGCGAGCAAGGATGAAACTAGTGGTTTATTTTTTATTTAGAGCCAAGAAAGGCTTAAATTATCCACTATGTATGTCGCTTTGGTTACAACCAAGATGAGGTCGTGTCAAGGACCAAACATGGATGTTAGTACCCACTTTCCATGTTGTGCCTGCTATGATTAGCCAAATGCGAGATCTCATTTGGCTCTTGGAAGGCGAGTAAATAGAGAATTCGGGTTAGGCGCTAGAAAGCGACTAGACTAAGATCTGTACGGTGTATCGAGTATGACGTCACTCTTTTAGAAGAGTTACTCCACCGTAACATGTATTCATACTACATGTGCTTGGCGATCGAGTAATGAGGTGAGAGAATGAATCCCTATTTCCTTACCGTGTGAGTCTTACGTGTCATTATTGATATGACTTTCATTTATGTAGCCTTTTGTGACTTTTGACTATGTCATAAGGTAAGGGGTTGACGTTCTGCTACTTTGGTATGTTGCCTGCGGTCATGTATGATTCGGCCTTAAGGGACATCACTGGGAAAGCGGTCAAACCTAAACTAAATGACAAGAGGGCAAATGGAAGATCATCTAGTATTACACCACTATTGTATATTCATTGCCGGCAACTCACATCGCTTTGTTTGAGGCAGATTGAATGTGAATATATTGCAAGAATTGAGAGGGTCAAATATGCTCTTTTGAGGGATTAGAGATGTTTTTTGGACCGGTGTAATTAGATGGGTCTGGGGTATATGAGACACTATTTCTATTCTTTTTGGGTTGATGTCTCTATGCTGGCTCATTTTGAGTTTCTAGTATAGAGCTCCCACATGTAGGTGTTTCTCAGCGGTCGCACGGTGCATTGGCTAGTATGAGATTGTTCATTTTTGAGGAGATTGAGATAGAGATGTGGCAGTGTCATGCCAACTCATGTGCGAGTGGGAGATGTCAGAAATTGGGCGCCCATGTGGCATGACCCTTTGAACCCTTTTGAACCTTATCCAAGTAAGTTTGAATTTGAATTCAAAACTTATTTGGATAACCACTCATGATATCTATATCTATCATATCAACTGATATGGATAGATTGATATATATGCTTATATATCAGATTCTATGGTTAAGATATATACTGATATCATATACGTTATGTGGTTTTTACCCATAACCTTTTTTCCTAGACTCTCTCTCTCTCTAACTCTCTCCCATATGAGAACGATCCAGCCTCTGCACTGTGACTTGTGTGGGTGATACTCATACTATAGTATCACTCCACTGCTGGGTTCGTTGTTTGCATTTATGGAAACACGTGATTTACCCACAAGATTCTTTGCTTCAGGTTCTATCACCTCAGGTATAATCTGATAATATTTTTCCGCTGCGTTATGCTTGATGTTGCAGATACATTTGTGTCAACACCACTAGGGATATTTTGAAACAATTCAAAATATGAGATATATTTGTGTCAACACTACTAGCCTTCACTTTATATTAAAAAAAATATATATATATTAGAAAGTGTGTTCAAACCCATATGGTGTGTGGTTACAGTGACTGATATAAAAACTAGTTAGAATAGAAACAAATTGACCTAAAGAATTTATATCAAAAAATTTTTATTTACTTTATTCTATTTGTAGAATAGATACTTATGATCAATTGCAAAATTGCAGAAAAACAATGTCAGCAGAGTCCACTCAGCCAATTGTGATGAGAGCAGCATATGCATACAACAAAGTAATGACTGCACAAGTCCCCACTGGAAAGTGATGGCTACACAAGTCCCCACTAATCCCACCAAAACACTCTCTTATCAATTTTTGACCTTTTTTTTTCTTCACATGCCTAGTTAGTTTGGTAGATAAGTGTGACAACTCTGTCCACTAATTAGTGCTAATGTATGATTAAGCATGTTAATTGACTGATTGACTGAAATCCTAAACTAATTGATTGAGTGTACAGCTTAAGTGCATTTCTATCTGTTGACTGTTGAATTATCTGTTCATGTATTATGTCTAAACTGCAAATTGAAGGCCCTATCGGCAGCCAAATCCGGAACCGATTAGTGTTTTGTGTTAATTAGAATTTATATGATTTTATGGTATGTTTAATTGAAATTTGATTTTGTATGATTAAATTAGATTAAATAATGTCGTATTGCATTAGTTGGACTTATTTACCAAAATGCCATGTTAATGGGCCATCTCATAAAACATTTGAGACTTAATTCATACCTCTTCCTCAGCCATTTCCTTATACCAAACCGACTAGAGAGAGAGAGACAGGGGATAGCTTGATTTCATCTTGTTTTGGCTTGGAGATTAAGAGAGTTGAAGGAAATTTGCATAATTGAGCTTCTACATTTGAAATTGGAGACCTAAGGTAGGACATTTACCTTCTTGTTTGTGAATTCAAGTTAGTTCTTGCATGGTTCATGGTCGATGGGAGCCTAAGGTCATAAGTTGGTCTTAAATTGATGAATTGAAACTTGTATCATGCATGCATGTTCATATTGTTGAATTTTGAAGTTGTTTCATGAGGATTTCTTCATGCATGTTCATATTTTTGGTCTTGATCCATGAACTCACCATGTTTTGAAGTTAAACATTGCATTTGATCTTGTTTTGTAACATTGGAGTTCCTAGGAACCCATGTATGTGTTGAATTTGCATTGTTCTTCATGTTCATGAAAACTTCTTTGAAATTTGTGTTCAATTGAACTACCTTTGGGCTTTGATTTCTCAAATTGATTTTTGAAACATGTCATATTATGAGTTTACAAGTGTTTTCCATAAAATTAGCCCAAAAGGATCGAATTTGATGCTTTAAATATTGATTTTGAGCTTGGAGGTTCAATCTGGAAATTCCAGAATTTGGACCCACGCTCAAGCGAGGAACTCCACGCTCGAGCGTACACTTTGTGTTCATGCAGTCCGCTCGAGCGAGGAAATTGACGCTCAAGCGTGAAATGCGTGTATCCAGCACTTTGCATGTGTTTACAGTCCGCTCGAGCGAGCGAATGCACGCTCGAGCGAGGGTCGAGCGCCCGTCGAGCGTGAATTTCATGCATCCAGTACTTTTGCAGTCCGCTCGAGCGAGGAAAGTCACGCTCGAGCGGAGATCCTTTGTCTGCATGTCTGCTCGAGCGTAGAAAGCCACGCTCGAGCGAGACCCCTGTTTTCTGAAAATTTTGAAAAGTGTTTTTAAGTACATCTTTGCATCCTCATTTCATCATAGGCATTCCTAGGCCTAGTTTAAGGTATCTTAATGAGGATATTGATGTAGAACCACACCGAGTCAAATTAGGGATTAAGTTATTATTTCTCAACTGTGTAGCTTAGTGTGTGTTCGTTCTGTAACTATGTAGGGTGGCATCCGAGGACGCTCTAGCTTATCTGTAGCCCAGAACTCTGTGAGTAACAATGTTGTAAAGATATATTCAATCATGAATATTTTCTGAATGATTAACTGTACTGCTTTCTGAAATGATATTTCTTACTGAATGAATGCTTGTCCTATTTGCGAACTATATTTGTGGCATCCATAGCAATTTACTGTTACTGTACTGTACTGTTACCGTCACAGAGATCTCTGTCGGTTCTCATGTTTGGAACCACTACTGTTTACTGATATGATGGCCATCAACTGACTGTTCGGTCTATTAAGACGTACTGAACTGTTTTGCTATTGGATGTACCACATATGATTATTATAGTTTCTGAATGACTATTATGGCATGAAATATGAGCCACAAACTGAATGACTGATATACTGATAAATGACTATTTTCAATACTGAAAGGACATTCATTCTTAACCTCTTTACGCATATGTTATTCACTGGGCTTTAGCTCACTGTTTATATATATACGTAGGTGTCCAGGCACCGGATCGGAGCTAGGGGCATGGGGTTTAAACTCCCTTTTTGTCAAGCCAACCAACGTGCCTCACTGCGAGGTTCTGAGCACTACCAAGCTAAGGCTGCTTCGGGGTGTTTTAGATTCCCCCTTTTCTGTCTCTGTTTTGTATAGACTGTATAGACTGTTACTGTACTGTTATGGTAGGGATTTGGTCCCTAACCTGAATGCCTGTAAATGGTGTATGTATATACTGTTTTTGTTCTGAATGTGAATAGGTTATGAAAAGTCTTTTTGCATACAGCATGTCACAGCTCATTAGACATCTTTGATTACTGTTTTGGCTTCCGCCAGCCGCTGTACTCTATATTATTGTTATTACTGTTAAGCAGGCCTTTGGTAATCACAGATTACTGGCCGGTTACGGTGCTAAACCCATAGGGGCGGGTTTGGGTCGTGACAATAAGAATGACAAAAATGATTGATGAAAAAATTGTATATTTCTTATTTTCTTACAAGGTGTGATTTAATAATAGTAAGATTTATTGTTAGAAATATCTTAAAATTAAGGAGTTTTTTTTTTATATTTTATTTTAAATATTAGACTGTTTAACTTGTTTAATAGGCGAGCTACTCTTGAAGATAGTGAATCTCATTATTCAAATATAATTACATGTTTTAAGATAAATTTGTAACCACATATATACACATAATATAGTTTATTATGTCTACATAGTAATACGTTATTAAATGATAGTAGAGCAATGTTACGTACCTCGAATTTGACCTTAGCTCGAATGACTTGAATTTTTGTGCACCAGTTGTTTGGTAAAAAAGTTGACAGCCGCAATCGACAAGGTGACAATCGCGGTTGTCAGCTTTTTTGCTGGACAAACGGTCGAATGACCGGCCGGACGATCGGTAAACAGAAATTCAAACCATGCGAGGCAAGGTGAATTCGAGGCACCAAGGATTACACATGATAGTACTATATGTTGGTGATGGTATGATATCACAATTATACTGAATTTTTTCCTACCCTTTTCAGTAATAACAATGATTTATCCCACTAATTTGGAAGCACTAATGAAGTGAAAATTCAAAAAAAAGAAAAAGAAAAAATAAAATCTAAAACCAAAACATCACATCAATGAGTGGAGCCCACCTTCTAAAGCTCCTTTACAGCTCATAATTTAGAACTCCCAAACATTTTTCTTTCCGTAATGGGATAAGATCAGTAGGCTACTACCGCTACATACCCTCTTCAAATTTCGTTTTAGTGGGAGCTCGATATAAGTCAGCTCTTAATCAAATAGTTACATGGTCATGTGTGTAGGCCTGGCCCTGAGATTTCCGGGGCCCAAAGCCAATAATCAACTAATAAATTTTTAGGGCCCTTCACATTTTTTTTTTTCATTGAATGAAAAAAAAATGAAGATAAAAGACAAAAAAATTGCGTCAAAATCACAAAAAATACTTAGTATTACATTACAACAATTAATAAGTGTCGCTTGATCCTCACTCTTCTTGCATTTTTAGAAGCAAATAAATCAATCATACTTACATAATCTAGTTTTTTTGCAAAATCATTTTCAATGGATAACAATGCTAATTATTTTAAATGGGCCTTTCAATTTTTTAATGGGTCAATTTATTTTAAGTTAGTTTGGGTCTTCCTTAATTTTTTTTTTTGGATTTAAAATATACCTAATATATTACAATAAACTATAATAGGAGGACCCTTTTTTTGGGTCTATTTTCCATGGATAACAGTGTTAATTTTTTTGAATGGGCCTTTCAATTTTTTAATGGATCAATTTATTTTTAGTTAGTTTGGGCCTTCTTTAATTTTTTTTTTATAACTTAAAACATACCTAATATATTACACTAAACCATAACAGAAGGGGGCCTCTTTTTTGGATCTATTTTGAGGGGCCTAGGCCATGGCCTTGTTGGCCCATGCCCAGGGCCGGCACTTCATGTGTGTGTCTCACTGTCCTTACTCTAAAAAGTGTTTGCTTCCTCCTATATATGAATGTAAGGCTAGTGTGCAATAATTCAACAAAAAGCTAAGTTCTCTCAATCTCATGAGCTTTGTGGGCATTTTCTAGCACTTTTATATGATAAAACAACCTCTTTCCCAAATAGGTTTTTGCTCATTCCAAATTCCAGTAACTTTCCGGCGACTCTTAGACGTTTTTACGATGTTTATGGCAATATCAGGACGACTAGCAGATTGCAAATGTGCTTTTGAGGCTACTTTCAACTTTGGCGGTTCGAATTCCGACACGGGTGGGTTTTGGGCAGCTTTTCCCACACAGTCCGGGCCTTATGGGATGACCTACTTCAAGAAACCGGCCAGTCGGGCTACTGATGGGAGGCTCATGATTGATTTCTTAGGTAAATTTTTAGATAATTAATTTCTTTATTGAGTTAATTTCTTTGCAAACTTGCATTTTCTTTGTTGGAAGATAGAAATTGATGCACAAGTTATCTCATTGTGAAATGTCAAGTGTGAACACACACACACACAGAGATGCCAGGCACACTTTCTTGCATTTTCTTTTCAGCCAAACAGTGAGCATAATGGTTCTCTTAGGATGAGGATCCATTTGGCTGATATGAACATTGGCATTTTTTGTTTGTGTTGTTGAACTGTGTTCACACAAATAGTGCAGTTGTCTTGTTCTTCATTGGATCTTCTATTATCTTTTTAGTGCTCAACTACTTTTCAAAGACACAATCTCCAGAGTGTTTAATGATTTAATTATATACTAAAAATTAATTAATTTTTGTTAAATCATTAAACTAAAAAATTATTAACCATGAGTGGAGAGACTTCTGAAATATTAACTAAGTTTTGGAAAAATTATCACATGGGTTTACCTCATATCCTACCTGATATGTTCATACAATTCTATTGGTTTCATACCTATTATTTTTTTATTATTTCTTGTACATTGCATAAAATAACCAATAGATAATTGAAAAAACACACAACATAATTGAAAATTTTAAAAGATAAAATAATTCCCCCTAAGGTTTAAGTGACTTAAAAAATAATGTGGTATAATTTTAATAGTAAAAAAATAATAATAAGTTGGGTTGTTCGATGTCATCATCATGTATAGTTTCAATTGTGAGATAAGTCAAGGCTAAGTAGGTTTCACATTTTTTTTTTTATTGGTCCATATCCATATGAGATAGTTTTGGAACGATGTGAATCACTTACCCAAAATGAGGCCCATTTTAACATCCAATGGTACCCCCAAAATGGCCTCCCAAGTTTTCAATTTGGTTGGCATCACATCAATTTTGATATTAAAAATCTAGCAAGCTCCCAAAATTCTGTCTCAATATAATTTTAGTCATATCATTATATTTTGAGATTTTCATGAATGAGAATTCTTAATATCTCATATTGAAATAGAGAAACAGAGATAATTGAAAACAAATGATCTCTTAACCAATCTAGTTAGATAATCTTATTTCGAGCAGTAAAATCTCTATTCAAATCTATTTTGTCCCTTTTCTCCTACCAACTCTAAGATTCACTTTCTCCTACCACTTCTAAGATTCATTGTGTGATTTGATTGAAAGGATGATTTAGGCAGATGATCCGATCTTATTAGAATAGCACTTCAACGTTTAATCAAGCATAACATTAGATAAATTAAAACAAATGATACTTGAAAAGTAGCCATTATTGGGTCCTATCACTTTATAAACAAAAAAACCCATCATTGTAATTTACATTTTCAAGATTATTATTACTACATTCTGATATACAATTCTGTATAGTTTTTTTATTTGTGAATCACTTTTTAGCAATTTTTTAATGGTCAATTAACATTGTGTTTTTTTCTTGGTAGCTCAAGCTCTAGGGTTGCCATTTTTGAGCCCATATTTGCAATCAATTGGATCAGATTACAGACATGGGGCCAACTTTGCAACATCGGCATCAACAGTTCTCCTGCCAAAAAGTTCCCTATTTGTCTCTGGGCTAAGCCCTTTTACTCTGGCCAGTCAGCTCAACCAAATGAAGCATTTCAAGGTTAAAGTTGATGAACCTCAATCTAATGGTAAAAATCGAGTGCACCATGGTGCTTCTACATTCAATTGATTATTTTGTCTACTCTTATTTGGGTGGAGAATATTTTTGACATTTTTTAATATTTAGTATGATGAAAAGTGAAGTCAATAGAAAGTATTTTCTATTGTCATTAAAAAACCAAGTTAATTTTGGCTGAAAGCATCTTTTACCACCACCACTTACAATCATTGTCGTTGCCACCACCTTTGCTTCACCCACACCACCTTACTATCACTACGAGAACCACCAATACTATGATTTTCAAGATTACAACTAAACACAACAACGTGTTTTTTTGGCAGAAGACGTTTTTTGAAAAATATGTTTGATAAAATGATGCATAACATTATATATTTTTATTTTATATTTTATAATTAATATTTAGTTAGGCATATTTAATTTAGTATATAATAATATAGATTTATTTAATTTCTTAATTTTCATTTTATGCAATTTTTGTATTCTATTAGCTATGATTTTTATTTCTTATTTTATTAGTTTCTTATTCTCCAAGAAATAGGTTAACTATAAAGTTGTAGGCCTTAGAGTTATGGAGTTGAAGTTGATATTTGATTAATAAAAATTTAGAGTTTTCTTAATGTTATTCGTTCGTAGAGAGAATATTTTTAATTCGAATTTGGTCGTGGTTCAATTTTGTTCTTTGCCCTTTTTTTCGATGCGCTTCCCTACATCATAAAATATTTTTTTTTTAAATGATTTTTATCAAAAAAAAAAAAATGTATACTTCTAATGAGAATGTGAACTTTATTTTTTTTAGGTAGATAACTTTGAATGTTGATTGATTTACAGGATCAAACAATCTTTCACAGACAGACATATTTGGAAAATCAATATTCACGTTCTATATTGGTCAGATTGACTTCACTTCCAACTTAGGATCTCTTGGCATGAGTGGGTCAAAGATTATGCTTTCTCAATTGGTTTCCCAAATTGCCGCCACCATTAAGGTCAGCATTTTCACCGACTTGGGTTTTGTCAATATAGTATAAATTCACAATAAAAATGCTAAAAACACATTACTTTGTTATACATTTCACCAGAATGAATGTAATTTTGTGCACCCTTTTTTTAAATTGTTTTTTAGTGGAAAATTTTGTGTTTTTAGCATTAATGTTTGTGAAAAAAATTATATGGACTCAATAGACAAATATACTTAATCTTGCATTAAAATGGAGTTGTTGACAATATTACATTCGTCCCAGATAAAGTTTACATTCCAGTAAAATGAATGCACTACTGCTAGTGTTATATTCTGTAGACTTTTTAAAAAAAATTATGTGTTTCTTTTTATTGATTTACAATATATCACAAAATTAGGTTGCATAATAAATGGGCCAATGACTTGAATATATATATCATGAAATTTGGTACTTAGTGGTGTTTTAGAAAGTTGGTAAAAAGTTAATTTTTTGACTTTTTTGACAAAAAACTAAGTTATTTTGGGTAAAAAAAACTGACTTTTTTAACTAAAAACACTAAAATATCAAAAAATTAGTTTTTTTTAGTGTGTTTCTAAAAGACCCCTAATCTTGCACCAAAGTGGAGTACGGGTAGCACTGCATTTGATCTTGATAGGGCTCACACTCAAGGAGAATGAATGCACTATTGTCAGAACTACACTCACCGCACTTGTATCAAAAAGTTTAGAATAAATTTTACTTTACTTCTTATGATTTTGAACCATATGCAATTTATTTTTAATGTTTAGAAATTAACTATATAACTCCTATATGATTTGTAAACTAAAGTCTACCGTTTATTTTTTCATCCAAATTAACTGACTATCGGTTCACAAGCTCATGAAGAGAATAAGTTTTATTTAAAACTAAAATACCCTTACACATCTTTAAATTTACAAAAACATGCTATTCTTCCCTAAACCTATATATATACACACACACATACACATAAATTTTTTTTTTTTTTCATTTGTCCTCTAATGGCTACCACTGTATGTATCAATGAAGTTTGTTGAGTCAAAAACAGTGGCAAGCAATCAACAAAAACTTTCTAGTGGGTTTGATTTCATTATTCAATTTTTTATTATGGTTGGTAGGTTTGATTAGCTTGATTGTGTTATGAACTTTGGTTGACGTATGGTGGGCTTTTCACTGGACTCTGTTTTGCTATGGGTGACTAATCTTGATTTGATTACATGTGGTGATGGGTTTAATTTCTTTGTTCAATTTTTATTGAATTTCTGGTTGGTGGGTTTAATTACCTTGATTATGTTATGAATTTTGGTTGAATACAGTGGGTTTTTCACCGGCCTGGTTTTCCAATGACTCTTGAAAACTGGTGAGCTTCGTCTTCTCAAATTGACTTCGGAGCTACGTGTGCGAAAACAATTTTAAAAAATTTGAAAACAACTTTCATGTTTGCTAAAAAGCTTGTATTTTTCAGAAAATTTCCAAAACAGTTCATAGAACAAGTATTATCCGAAAATGAAAACCCAACAAAATAATCCCAAAACATCAAAACCCACTGAAGGAAAAAAAGTGCAAGAACCAAACTGAATCAGAATCATAACTTGAAACACTTTGAGAACCAAATCCAAGAATAGAAACATTCACAAATCTGAACAAAAACCCTGATCAGAAATAGAAAAAAAGAGAAAATATTGTGAATCTACAACTCCATGGACAACTCCAGCCTTTTTGGTTAAATACGGTGAGTAATCCATGAGCAATTGACTTCCCATGGAAATTGTGCAAGTGTATTGGTGAGCAAGAGGAAGAAGACGAGAGCATAAAGGTTAATTTACATGTTTTGTTAATAGAAGTTAGTGTGCATTTTAGTTCACAAATCACGTGCAGGGTTATGTGATTATTTTTAAATAATAGGGAATAAACCGTGTATGACCCAAACCATAAGAGGTGAAGTGAAATTTGCTCAAAAATTTATATAATTTACAATGTCCACCAAACTTAGACTGCATAATATATGGTCTAGTGACCTTAATGATTGTGGAAATTCAAGGAATTATATGGGCTAGGAGGACGGACATTTCTGGTACTTAATCTAGCACCGGTGGGTTGTTACCCGTTGTTTTTGGCGGAGCTACCACACAACAGCTTCGACCTTGACGCATTCGGATGCGTAATTTCCTATAACAATGCAGTGGTGGACTACAACAACATGTTGAAGGAAGCTCTGAATCAAACCAGACAAGCAATCCCAGATGCTTCTCTGATATATGTGGATACTCATGCTGTTCTACTGGAGCTCTTCCAGCACCCCACATCTCATGGTATGGTTCGATTCAAACCAATGCCTCAAAAAAGTCACATAACTCATATCATACCATGTGTATCTTCAATTTATGGGATTGACAACTAATGTATACATGTACTAGTAAAATTATGTCCTTGAATCACTTCATTATTTGGAAACAACATTAATCGTTAGATTTTCAACTATATTATATAGGACATTTTCATAATTGTTAAATTTATTCAATTTAAATTCTTAATTATGGCATATAAGACATTTTTTAAAAACTGGTATGTTTTATTATATAAATAATAATAATTAGAATTGCTTACAAAGTTGGTACTACTTATACTTTTATAAAAGTTGCAAACGTGAGATTTTAAATTTGTGGATTGTTTATGAAAGAAAAAGATAAAATAATAAGTAAGATTAGTCTAGTTGGCCAGAACTTTTGCACTAAATTACAAGGTTAAGAATTTGATTCACTGTTCCTTATACTACAGGCTTGAAAAAAAAAAAAGAAAAAGAAAAAGCAAGAGATAAATAAAAAAGTTTCCCACATTTCCTTTCTTTTTTATTTTCTCTCCACAAATTCTTCATGAATACACTAGGGAAAAGTGAGGAAGTTGAAACCATAGTCTTCTACCTTGAAACCCTACTATTCATCCAAAAGGGGTTCTTTCCTTGAATCCATATAGAGATAAGAGATATTATTTCTCTGTAATTTTACAATAATGTTAAAAGTATTAACTAATGTACTTGCAAACATGCCAACTATATCATATTGCAATTTATGTTTTTGTTGCCATTATTTATTTTTCATTATTTTGACACACGAATAGAACAAGTTCAAGGTTGTCACACTCACATGTTTGATGATGAAACAGAATTGAAGTATGGTCGAAGAGCATGTTGTGGATATGGGGATGGAGATTACAATTTTGACCCTAAGGTGTACTGTGGAAACACTAAGGTGATCAATGGGAGTACTCTCACAGCAACAGCTTATAGTGATCCGTACAACTATGTGAGTTGGGATGGAATACATGCCCTGAGGCTGCAAACAAGCTTGTCACATATGCTATTCTCAATGGCTCTTACTTTGATCCTCCATTTCCTCTTCATCAGCTTTGTGATCTCAAACCTATAGACTAATGTATTTATCTTTCTGAACTTAGGATTGTAATAAATAATACAATAATGGGTTAATTTCACCCATGAATTGTAATAAATAATACAACAATGGATTGTAATAAATAATACAACAATGGATTGTAATAAATAATACAATAAATTAACCCATTGTTGTAATAAATTAACCCATTGTTGTATTATTTATTACAATCCTAAGTTTAGAAAGATAAATACATTAGTCTATAGGTTTGAGATCACAAAGCTAATGAAGAGGAAATGGAGGATCAAAGTAAGAGCCATTGAGAATACCATATGTGACAAGCTTGTTTGCAGCCTCAGGGCATGTATTCCATCCCAACGCACATAGTTGTACGGATCACTACAAGCTGTTGCTGTGAGAGTACTCCCATTGATCACCTTAGTGTTTCCACAGTACACCTTAGGGTCAAAATTGTAATCTCCATCCCCATATCCACAACATGCTCTTGGACCATACTTCAATCATGTTTCATCATCAAACATGTGAGTGTGACAACCTTGAACTTGTTCTATTTGTGTGTCAAAATAATGAAAAATAAATAGTGGCAACAAAAACATAAATTGCAATATGATATAGTTGGCATGTTTGTAAGTACATTAGTTAATACTTTTAACATTATTGTAAAATTACAGAGAAATAATATCTCTTATCTCTATATGGATTCAAGGAAAGAACCCCTTTTGGATGAATAGTAGGGTTTCAAGGTAGAAGACTATGGTTTCAACTTCCTCACTTTTCCCTAGTGTATTCATGAAGAATTTGTGGAGAGAAAATAAAAAAGAAAGGAAAGGTGGGAAAATTTTTTATTTATCTCTTGCTTTTTCTTTTTCTTTTCTTTTTTTCAAGCCTGTAGTATAAGGAACAGGGAATCAAATTCTTAACCTTGTAATTTAGTGCAAAAATTCTGGCCAACTAAACTAATCTTACTTATTATTTTATCTTTTTCTTTCATAAACAATCCACAAATTTAAAATCTCACGTTTGCAACTTTTATAAAAGTATAAGTAGTACCAACTTTGTAAGCAATTCTAATTATTATTATTTATATAATAAAACATACCAGTTTTTAAAAAATGTCTTATATGTCATAATTAAGAATTTAAATTGAATAAATTTAACAATTATGAAAATGTCCTATATAATATAGTTGAAAATCTAACGATTAATGTTGTTTCCAAATAATGAAGTGATTCAAGGACAAAATTTTACTAGAACATGTATACATTAGTTGTCAATCCCATAAATTGAAGATACACATGGTATGATATGAGTTATGTGACTTTTTTGAGGCATTGGTTTGAATCGAACCATACCATGAGATGTGGGGTGCTGGAAGAGCTCCAGCAGAACAGCATGAGTATCCACATATATCAGAGAAGCATCTGGGATTGCTTGTCTGGTTTGATTCAGAGCTTCCTTCAACATGTTGTTGTAGTCCACCACTGCATTGTTATAGGAAATTACGCATCCGAATGCGTCAAGGTCGGAGCTATTGTGTGGTAGCCCCGCCAAAAACAACGGGTAACAACCCACCGGTGCTAGATTAAGTACCAGAAATGTCCGTCCTCCTAGCCCGTATAATTCCTTGAATTTCCACAAACATTAAGGTCACTAGACCATATATTATGCGGTCTAAGTTTGGTGGACATTGTAAATTATATAAATTTTTGAGCAAATTTCACTTCACCCCTTATGGTTTGGGTCATACACGGTTTATTCCCTATTATTTAAAAATAATCACATAACCCTGCACGTGATTTGTGAACTAAAATGCACACTAACTTCTATTAACAAAACATGTAAATTAACCTTTATACTCTCGTCTTCTTCCTCTTGCTCACCAATACACTTGCACAATTTCCATGGGAAGTCAATTGCTCATGGATTACCCACCGTATTCAACCAAAAAGGCTGGAGCTATCCATGGAGTTGTAGATTCACAATCTTTTCTCTTTTTTTCTATTTCTGATCAAGGTTTTTGTTCAGATTTGTGAATGTTTCTATTCTTGGATTTGGTTCTCAAAGTGTTTCAAGTTATGATTCTGATTCAGTTTGGTTCTTGCACTTTTTTTCCTTTGGTGAGTTTTGATGTTTTGGGATTATTTTGTTGGGTTTTCATTTTCAGATAATACTTGTTCTATGAACTGTTTTGGAAATTTTCTGAAAAATACAAGCTTTTTAGCAAACATGAAAGTTGTTTTCAAATTTTTTAAAATTGTTTTCGCACACGTAGCTCCGAAGTCAATTTGAGAAGACGAAGCTCACCAGTTTTCAAGAGTCATTGGAAAACCAGGCCGGTGAAAAACCCACTGTATTCAACCAAAACTCATAACATAATCAAGGTAATTAAACCCACCAACCAGAAATTCACTAAAAATTGAACAAATAAATTAAACCCATCACCACATGTAATCAAATCAAGATTAGTCACCCATAGCAAAACAGAGTCCAGTGAAAAGCCCACCATACGTCAACCAAAGTTCATAACACAATCAAGCTAATCAAACCTACCAACCATAATCAAAAATTGAATAATGAAATCAAACCCACTAGAAAGTTTTTGTTGATTGCTTGCCACTGTTTTGACCCAACAAACTTCATTGATACATACAGTGGTAGCCATTAGAGAACAAATGAAAAAAAAAAAAAAAATTTATGTGTATGTATGTGTGTATATATATAGGTTTAGGGAAGAATGGCGTGTTTTTGTAAATTTAAAGATGTGTAAGGGTATTTTAGTTTTAAATAAAACTTATTCTCTTCATGAGCTTGTGAACCGATAGTCAGTTAATTTGGATGAAAAAATAAACGGTAGACTTTAATTTACAAATCATATAGGAGCTATATAGTTAATTTCTAAACATTAAGAATAAATTGCATATGGTTCAAAATCAAAAGAAGTAAAGTAAAATTTATTCTAAACTTTTTGATAAAAGTGCGGTGAGTGTAGTTCTGACAACAGTGCATTCATTCTCCTTGAGTGTGAGCCCTATCAAGATCAAATGCAGTGCTACCCGTACTCCACTTTGGTGCAAGATTAGGGGTCTTTTAGAAACACACTAAAAAAAACTAATTTTTTGATATTTTAGTGTTTTTAGTTAAAAAAAGTCAATTTTTTTACCCAAAATAACTTAGTTTTTTGTCAAAAAAAGTCAAAAAATTAACTTTTTACCAACTTTCTAAAACACCACTAAGTACCAAATTTCATGATATATATATTCAAGTCATTGGTCCATTTATTATGCAACCTAATTTTGTGATATATTGTAAATCAATAAAAAGAAACACATAATTTTTTTTAAAAAGTCTACAGAATGTAGCACTAGCAGTAGTGCATTCATTTTACTGGAATGAAAACATTATCTGGGACGAATGTAATATTGTCAACAACTCCATTTTAATGCAAGATTAAGTATATTTGTCTATTGAGTCCATATAATTTTTTTCACAAACATTAGTGCTAAAAACGCAAAATTTTCCACTAAAAAACAATTTAAAAAAAGGGTGCACAAAATTACATTCATTCTGGTGAAATGCATAACAAAGTAATGTGTTTTTAGCATTTTTATTGTGAATTTATACCATATTGACAAAACCCAAGTCGGTGAAAATGCTGACCTTAATGGTGGCGGCAATTTGGGAAACCACTTGAGAAAGCATAATCTTTGACCCACTCATGCCAAGAGATCCTAAGTTGGAAGTGAAGTCAATCTAACCAATATAGAACATGAATATTAATTTTCCAAATATGCCTGTCTGTGAAAGATTGTTTGATCCTGTAAATCAATCAACATTCAAAGTTATCTACCTAAAAAAAAATAAAGTTCACATTCTCATTAGAAGTATACATTTTTTTTTTTTTTTGATAAAAATCATTTTTAAAAAATATATATATTTTATGATGTAGGAAAGCGTATCGAAAAAAAGAGCAAAGAACAAATTTGAACCACGACCAAATTCGAATTAAAAATATTCTCTCTACGAACGAATAACATTAAGAAAACTCTAAATTTTTATTAATCAAATATCAACTTCAACTCCATAACTCTAAGGCTTACAACTTTATAGTTAACCTATTTCTTGGAGAATAAGAAACTAATAAAATAAGAAATAAAAATCATAGCTAATAGAATACAAAAATTGCATCAAATCAAAATTAAGAAATTAAATAAATCTATACTATTATATACTAAATTAAATATGCCTAACTAAATATTAATTATAAAATATAAAATAAAAATATATAATGTTATGCATCATTTTATCAAACATATTTTTCAAAAAACGTCTTCTGCCAAAAAAACACTTTGTTGTGTTTGGTTGTAATCTTGAAAATCATAGTATTGGTGGTTCTAGTAGTGATAGTAAGGTGGTGTGGGTGAAGCAAAGGTGGTGGCAACGACAATGATTGTAAGTGGTGGTGGTAAAAGATTCTTTCAGCTAAAATTAACTCAGTTTTTTAATGACAATAGAAAATACTTTCTATTGACTTCACTTTTCATCATACTAAATATTAAAAAATGTCAAAAATATTCTCCACCCAAATAAGAGTAGACAAAATAATCAATTGAATGTAGAAGCACCATGGTGCACTCGATTTTTACCATTAGATTGAGGTTCATCAACTTTAACCTTGAAATGCTTCATTTGGTTGAGCTGAATGGCCAGAGTAAAAGGGCTTAGCCCAGAGACAAATAGGGAACTTTTTGGCAGGAGAACTGTTGATGCCGATGTTGCAAAGTTGGCCCCATGTCTGTAATCTGATCCAATTGATTGCAAATATGGGCTCAAAAATGGCAACCCTAGAGCTTGAGCTACCAAGAAAAAAACACAATGTTAATTGACCATTAAAAAATTGCTAAAAAGTGATTCACAAATAAAAAAACTATACAGAATTGTATATCAGAATGTAGTAATAATAATCTTGAAAATGTAAATTACAATGATGGGTTTTTTTGTTTATAAAGTGATAGGACCCAATAATGGCTACTTTTCAAGTATCATTTGTTTTAATTTATCTAATGTTATGCTTGATTAAACGTTGAAGTGCTATTCTAATAAAATCGGATCATCTGCCTAAATCATCCTTTCAATCAAATCACACAATGAATCTTAGAAGTGGTAGGAGAAAGTGAATCTTAGAGTTGGTAGGAGAAAAGGGACAAAATAGATTTGAATAGAGATTTTACTGCTCGAAATAAGATTATCTAACTAGATTGGTTAAGAGATCATTTGTTTTCAATTATCTCTGTTTCTCTATTTCAATATGAGATATTAAGAATTCTCATTCATGAAAATCTCAAAATATAATGATATGACTAAAATTATATTGAGACAGAATTTTGGGAGCTTGCTAGATTTTTAATATCAAAATTGATGTGATGCCAACCAAATTGAAAACTTGGGAGGCCATTTTGGGGGTACCATTGGATGTTAAAATGGGCCTCATTTTGGGTAAGTGATTCACATCGTTCCAAAACTATCTCATATGGATATGGACCAATAAAAAAAAAATGTGAAACCTACTTAGCCTTGACTTATCTCACAATTGAAACTATACATGATGATGACATCGAACAACCCAACTTATTACTATTTTTTTACTATTAAAATTATACCACATTATTTTTTAAGTCACTTAAACCTTAGGGGGAATTATTTTATCTTTTAAAATTTTCAATTATGTTGTGTATTTTTTCAATTATCTATTGGTTATTTTATGCAATGTACAAGAAATAATAAAAAAATAATAGGTATGAAACCAATAGAATTGTATGAACATATCAGGTAGGATATGAGGTAAACCTATGTGATAATTTTTCCAAAACTTAGTTAATATTTCAGAAGTCTCTCCACTCATGGTTAATAATTTTTTAGTTTAATGATTTAACAAAAATTAATTAATTTTTAGTATATAATTAAATCATTAAACACTCTGGAGATTGTGTCTTTGAAAAGTAGTTGAGCACTAAAAAGATAATAGAAGATCCAATGAAGAACAAGACAACTGCACTATTTGTGTGAACACAGTTCAACAACACAAACAAAAAATGCCAATGTTCATATCAGCCAAATGGATCCTCATCCTAAGAGAACCATTATGCTCACTGTTTGGCTGAAAAGAAAATGCAAGAAAGTGTGCCTGGCATCTCTGTGTGTGTGTGTGTTCACACTTGACATTTCACAATGAGATAACTTGTGCATCAATTTCTATCTTCCAACAAAGAAAATGCAAGTTTGCAAAGAAATTAACTCAATAAAGAAATTAATTATCTAAAAATTTACCTAAGAAATCAATCATGAGCCTCCCATCAGTAGCCCGACCGGCCGGTTTCTTGAAGTAGGTCATCCCATAAGGCCCGGACTGTGCGGGAAAAGCTGCCCAAAACCCGCCCGTGTCGGAATTCGAATCGCCAAAGTTGAAAATAGCCTCAAAAGCACATTTGCAATCTGCTAGTCGTCCTGATATTGCCATAAACATCGTAAAAACGGCTAAGAGTCGCCGGAAATTTTTAAGAGTGTTTTGCCATAAACATCAATCAATATAGAATTACGCATAGTTAGCTTAAGATTCTACAATTAGCAGCAAATCCATAAAGTGGCCATAATGTAGAAGATTCAATTAAAAAATAAAAAGAAAGAAAACAGAAGAAGAAGAAGAAAGATTTTGCAGCAGAGAATTATTACCGTTGGAAGCAGAGACTCCATAGAAAGATTCAAATCGAAGCTCTGTCAGATTGAAATACTCAAACCCATCTACACACTTGCTAACAAACCCAACAACAAATAGAACCCATAAACCCATAACCATCCTCATAGCTTTGAATCTTTTGATATCTTAGAGAAATCTTAATTCTTGTTGAATCTTTGATACCTTCAATACCACCAAAGCGTATAAATTGTATTAGTTGGCAATATGACAAACCTTCTTCTTCTTCTTTTTTAATTGAAGAAAGCTTTGTTTTGTTTTGAATCATTTGAAACCTTTAGCACGATCAATGGGTTTAAATAGGTAATGCTGTCAATTTTATTTCTATCCTCTAAATTATTATTATTATTATTATTTTCTTTTATCTTTTAATTATCAATTTAATTTATTTAATATGCATTTTTTATTTTTTATTTTTGTTCATATAGTCTAATTGGAGTCTTGGAGACCATTCACCCAAATCAATAATAAAAAAAAACTAGGAAAATTTACCTATGAATCTCATTTGGGAGAATAGTGATTCATTTAGTTTTAAGAGTTTTCTTTTAAATGAATTAGTTATTTTTATTTTTGGAAAGGAGGATTTATTTAATTTGGTGCCATTTGAGTTTACTTGATTGCCCTTTTGTGAATATTTTTTCCAAATCTTTTAGTCATTGTGAAACAGAAATGGAAATGTTATGTGTGTTGGGATATTTTTTGGGGATTTGGGTGGGTCATTTTGGTAACATTTGCTGGGTGGATGTTGAACGTGTTCGGCATCGGGTGTTGAAACTCATTTTTTTGGTGGTGTGGTGTTTTCAGGGCCGGCCCTGCCCTAAAGCAGGTAAGGCTTGTGCCTTAGGCCTCATATTTTGGCTCAAAATAGGGCTCTCAAATTTAAAAAATTGTTATAGGTTTAACCTTTTTTTTGGTTTTAAGATCAATTTAAAAGGCCCCAAATGTTTTATTGGGCCCATGTATAATTTAGCCCATATTTATTTATAAATGTGTTTGGCCCATATTTATTAAAATGAAAATATATAAATAAATAAATAAAAAACAATAGGGCCCCTAAATTTGGTAAAACATATAAACATATATAACATAGGGCCCCTAAATTTGGTAAAATATTATAGGCTCAATGTTTTTTTTTTTTTTTTTTTTAGGATCAATTTAAAGGGTCCCAAAATATTTTTTTGGGTCCATATGTTTGATTTACTCCATATTTATTTATAAGTGTAGTTTGGTCCATATTTATTAAAATGAAAATATATATTAAAAAAAAAAGTGTTTGGGCTCAAGAAAAATAATACATATAATATATGGGCCCTATTTGTTTTATTTTTTATTTTTACCTTCTTTATCTATTAGATTTTAGTGGAATAAATAATTTTGCTCAAATTTTTTTACCTAGGCCTTTATCAATTTTAATTGAATAATTTTTTCCTAATTTTTTTGTTCTAATTTTGTTTTATTAAATTGTTTTATTTATAATTTTAATGATTATATGTGTAAGTAAATTTTTTTATGGTTACAAACAAATAAAAAAATTGTAACTTATCGTTTTATTCATGAATTTTTTTTCAATATAAAAGGGCTCCAATTTCCGAAATTCGCCTTAGGCTTCGACGAACTCAGGGCCGGCCCTGGGTGTTTTGGCAGGGGAAGTACGGAGTTTGTTTGTTCCGATCCTGGGTGGAATTATCGCAAGGTACATGCATTGGTTTGTTATGTTTTATGTTTAATGTTTTTTGCATTTTGTTGAGTTGGTTTCTGCGGTTGGTTTGGTGTGTTGCTTCATTATTGGGACCCATTTTTGTCGTTACGATGATTCGTTGTTGTGTTTTGTTGTGTTGTTTATTGTGTTTCGTTGGACTGGTCGGGCAGATGATTAAATGTGATTGTGTTGTTTTGTTTATGTTGGTTTTTTGACGGAAAACGTTTTGGGTCATCATTAATGTATCACATGATGTTAGTACGTCTATTATGTACATATGTAGTGTGCCACACGTTTGTGGTGTGTTTTTTTTTTTTTTTTTGTTTATTTTTCTGTGTGCGATGATTTTAGGAGGTATCACATTCGTCTGGGGGGTCGTAACATTGTACACAACACACTGGCTGTCATTGTTTTAGCCCATCAGCTGTTTGTGTTACATGCGTGTTTTGGTAATGTTTGTGTAATTGTAATGGTGTAGTTAATTTCAATTCTTATTTGTATGGGTGTAACATGTCCATTCTTATTAGTATGAGTGTTTTGGTAATGTTGGTGTAATTGTAATGGTGTGGTTAATTTCAATTCTTATTTCACATTTGAAGTTTTAGTGTGTTACATTGATTGGAGTGTTACGTTTGAGAAAAGTACAAATAGTTTTTTAATGTATTACATTAATTGGAGTGTTATGTTTGGAAAAAAATACTCTAAGAAATTTTTTAGAGCATTATTTTGTTACATTTGACAAAAATACACCAGAGAGTTTTTTAGTGTATTACATTGAAGTATTACGTTGAAGTATTACGTTTTTGTTTATAATGTGAGATTTGTTCCAAAGTGATAGAAAATCCAAACCTCTATAGTGTAGATTGTCTAAATGTATAATTTCACATTTTGAGAATTCCACTTTTATCTCTAAAAAATTAAATCCAAATATATAAGGGACTACCTTTTTATATAATTTCTATTTTAATAGGACCTATGGATTTGTGGAAGGTAAAATTATCTCCATATGGAAAGTGAGATGGTGCGTCCAATCCTTTGTACTCTATAAAGACATACCACAATATCAGTGATCATTCCCGACCAGGATAGGTCGGGAGGACCCTCCGATGATCAAGGCAACACCCTAATAAGCTATAACATATAAATATTTTAAAAGGAAATAATTATGAAGCAGAAGCTAATCAAGATTGAGTACAATTAGACTAAATTGGATTCACTCACTTGTCCTATTATACTTTGCATGCTTACCCATTTATAACTATTCTTGTTCAAATTTCATCCGTTGAATCTTGTTTTGATTGAAAGGTTTCTACCTATACCTGGCTTTCTATACCTACACCTAAACCTACCCCCTCTTTAAAAGTTTTTTTTTTTTTTTTTTTTTTTTTTGAAAAATGCAACAATATATATGATACAATTAAGCCCAGTTTGATACAGTTAATTGAGATACTTACAATTTTTTTATTTTATTTTACAAGGTTGTATTAATGTGTTTCGTAACTTATGATACAAAAATAATTTAAATAAGTTCAACTGAAAACTGAAAGGATGTTTTTAACTATTATTTTCTTATTATTAATTTTTAATTTTAAAAAAATTATATCGAAAATAGGTTGGTTACATTGTAAGAGTTTATATAATTTTTGTAACACTTAATATATATTTATATTGTCAACACTTTGGAGAGAAAGGAAATTACTGATCATAACTGGTAAAACTCAAATTCAAGCATCATGCTACATAAAAAAAAATGCTCCAACTGCTTAGCTAATCTTAATTATAAGTCAAAATTTAAAGAGTTAGTTGAACGATAAAAATTTAAAAATAAGATTTAAAATTTCAAATTCGAATTACTCTAAAGGATACTGGAGTTTTTTTAATTGTTAATTTTAAAATTTTGAAATAAGTTAAAATATATGTAAATTAATTTGAATACTTAATTATAAAATAATTAAAGGTAATAATAAGTTACAAGTCCTAAGTGTAGTTGATCCTTCCAAGTCCTAATAGTAGGGTTGAGCACATTCCCCTCCATTCCCTATAAAGCTAGGGTGTGCCACAACAAACGTGGGTGGTCTGAAAGTGGGTCCACCACATGGAATAGTAGGGTTGAGCACATTCCTCTCCATTCCCTATAAAACTAGAGTGCGACTATAGTACGAGAAACTGGTTTTGAGGTACCATACATGAAAATAAATATCAGCCATTAGATGTACTCTTTTGATCTGGTGCATCCATTCAAAACTTTTTGTAACCGGTTACAACCGGTAAAAAATTAAACGCACTTACCACTGGCAAAGAAAGGTGACGAAATTAACTAAAATTCACAAAGATTCTGTTTATTTTGAGAGGTAGAATGGAGGAGATTAATAATGAAGGGATTAATAGTAAGGGGATTAAATAAAATTGTATTTATTTTGATGATAGTTATTAGTGTAAGAATTGTTAAATTATTTTTATATAAAATAATAAAACAAATAAAAAAATATAAAAAAATAAACATTAATATTTTTAAAAAATTCTCAATATATAAAAAATAAAAAAATTGTTAATCCTCTCACTATTTTTCTAATATCACCTCTACCTTCTCTATCCCAATCCCCCTTTCAACTTTTATCTATGTCCACTCCTCTATCCTAATCTCTTCCCCAACTCTACAAACAAACACAACACTAAATAATCTCACCTCCATCCTAATCTCTCCCATCCATTACACCTCAAAACAGACGGGGCCAAAGCGTGGTAATTACGATGTTTCTACCTTTTATTTCGGAAAAAAAACAATTACACCTATTGAAGTTTGTTTTTAATATAAATATTTTTGTTATGTATTGAAAATTACATCTCTTTCCTTATGGTTTAAACTTTTATTACAGTTCAATTTTTCTGTTAGCCAATCGTTAAATCAACTAATAGAAAAAATTAATATAAGAAATTAATTTTTTAATATGGCTATTTTACCGTTGTTTGCATATTTAAAATTGACAAATAATTTATTGTTTAAGAAAATTTGATAGGCCCCAATCGTAGTCTTTGGTTATGACCTATTATGGTGTTAGTTATAAATATTGATTATAACATTATTTTGACTATGATTCAAAAGGTATTTGGTTATTCCTTATCCAGTGTTTTTCAATTTTTAAATTTCATATTTATTTTGTATATATATATATATATATATATATTTTTGTTTACATTCTAGTTTATAAATTTTATATTTATTTTAGAGGTTAGGTGTATTTTATTAATGTTTGAATGGTAAGTGTAGTTATGTGAAATAATTACAACTATATCAAATAGTAAATGTGTTTTGTTGTTGTAATAAATTGAAAAACACTCATTTAAACCATACTTACTATTTTATCAGACTTACTTACCACTCATTTAAACCACATTTACTACTCAGTGAGACTCTACTTATTATTTTATCAGACTTGACTTACTACTTATTTAAATAACACTTACTACTCAATGAGACTCTACTTACTACTTTATTAAACTTGACTCATCACTTAAATAACACTTACTACTCAATTAGACTCTACTTACTACTTTATCAAACTTGACTCATCATTTAAACAATACTTACTACTCAATGGGACTCTACTTACTATTTTAGTAGACTTGATTAATTAATTATTTAAACTAAACTTAAGATTGCACTTACTATTTCATCAAACTTGATTTTTTTTTTTTTACTACTTAAATCTCATAATTTTTCTTTTAACTAGGTGAAATGTTGTTCCAACAGAATATTAAAATTTATAAATTCAAAATATCATGGAAAGTTAATGTAAAAAAAGAGATAGAGACGATAGAGACATAGATTCTTACCTAAGGAGTTCCAAATCAACAACAATCTTATTTTTAAATCTTCAAATATTCAAAAAATTTAAAAATAAACATAAAATTTTGTTCATGGAACCCTCAAATAAATTATAATTTTTTCTATATTTTATTACTTATATTTCTTATTAATTGTATTTATTATTTTCAAGTGTGATAAATGAAAAGGAAATTAGGTTTCATTTATTGCTATTAAGTAGATAAATAAATAAAAAATCATATTTCATAAAATGTAATAAATTATAATAAAATGTTTAGAATTCAAATTTATTTTGTTTATTTTTTTCTTAAATTCTATTTTATAAATTTTATATTTATTTTAGAGATTTTGAAAATTTATTATAACTTAATTTTTTAAGTTTACCTGTTACCTGAATAGCAGGTTAAGTGTATTTTATCAATAATTGAATGGTAAGTATAGTTATTAATAATAGTAAGTATAATCACATCAAATAGTAAGTATACTTAGTTATTGTGGTAAGTTAAAAACCACTTTTTGGTTTCAAAACCATTAAAAATTACCTTTTTTTTTATGAAACTACCTAGATTTCTTAACCTGGTTTTATTATTATCAATCAATGGTTAGATTTAGTTTACTTTTAGATCTAATGGTCCAAAATTATTTATGTATGATACATGAAAACCACCTTCATGTATCATAGAAAAATCCATAAAACTAGGGTGTGCCAACAAAGAAACGTGGGTGGTCATAAATTGCCCATTCCATTTATATGTATACAATTCAAAAGCTCAAACTTTTCTACGTGGGTGGTCATAAATTGCCCATTCCATTTATATGTATACAATTCAAAAGCTCAAACTGAAACATTTGGTCATTTATTTAGTAGAAAATTTGGGACTTCTAGCATTTTCCTTTCTATTTGGGTAATGTTAGGGACACCAAATTTTCTACCAAACAAATGACCAAATGTCTCACATGGGTGTGGGGTCCGCAATTTTGTGGACCCCACACCCATGTGAGACATTTGATCATTTATTTGGTAGAAAATTTGGGACCTCTAGCATTTTCCTTTCTATTTTATTTATTAATTAACATTTGTGGTGGATCAAGTCATGTTTTATTGTTCTAATGAGAAGTCAACACAAAATTAGGGCGGTAGGTCACACCTCTCACTAATATTAATAAACAAAAGAAAAAGAAAGTATTATTTCATGAGAATTTTTATATAAATTTTGTATCAGAATAATGTTACAGCATTATTTATGTAATTAAAGACATCTTAATAGATTCTTTATTATAAATTGATATGGTTGAAACTCAATAAAATTATAAGTTTTATATATGAAATTTTTATTTATATATTGTTACTCATAAATAAAAAGATTACATTAATTAACTATTTACATGAATTATTTTTGTGTGTATATATATATCACTATCACGACAAAAGAAAAGACGAAAATATATATATGAGTTGGGATCTTTTGTTTGATATTTCTACTTTTCTCTTCTAAGGTATTTTTCTATTATATGATAAATTTTTCTAACAATCGTACAGTGAAAATGGATTTGGATAGGAGAACAAAAGATATCCAAATAGAAAGTACCCCATCTACAAAGTCGACATCCATTTAGTGTTCTGTGGATTCTAATTAAACACATAATATTTGTGCGATATAATAGGATTCTAATTAAGCATTTTTTATATAATTAATTTCACTAACTAGAAATTAGTTGGATGTAATTTAACTTGTGAAAAAAGTAACCCATGGAGCAAATTTTTGTTAGGATGACGTTCTTAACTAAGATCGGTGAGACTCGAAATAACAAATAAGGAAGAAAAAAACAAATCAAACAAATCACACACACAAGAATACAAGGATTTACGTGATTTACCCTAGAATAGGACTACGTTCACGGCTGCTGCAGTTTTCACTATGATTAGAAAAATACAACTTTCTCTTTTTAACGTAAAAGAGGCATCACCTTATGAACAATAAGATTGAGTGAACAGTACTTATCAGGATCCACCGACCCAACAAATATATAGAGCCATCATTAGATCTATCGATGAATTTTGTGAATGAACAAATTTAAATATTTAATTTACAAAATATATTAACGTAACATAGTCTGGTCTTTAGACACCAAACTGAAAAGAAGTCATTCTCCTCTTAATAATAGAATTCTCAATTCTCATCATTCATTACTTCCATCAAAACATGATGTTTAGTTGAATGGTTTTGGTGTTGTAGTAAAGTAATGTACAAAACTACATCTTAAAGAGGCCCTATTTCAAAATTGCATGAAGTTTTTGAAGATGTTGAAAATTAACAACCGTGCTATATGTACAGAAATTATTAATTTATGGGTAAATTATGCAAATAATCTCTGTAGTTTACACGATGTGTCAATTTGATTCCTGTAGTTTCAATTTGCTTGATTTTATCCCTTAATTTAACGGATTTTGTCATTTTAGTCCAATAAATAACGGTTGTTAAGTTAATTTAACCAAAAGTCAAACAGTTTCAATTTGATCCATGTACTTTACATGATGTGTCAATTTGGTCCCTGTACTTTCAATTTTCTCGATTTTGACAGGGACTAAATTGACACATTGTGAAAAATACAGGGAGCAAATTGACGCATTGTTTGACTTTCCGTTAAATTAACTTAACAACTATTTTTATTGGATTAAAATGACACAATCCGTTAAATTAAGGAGCAAAATCGAGTAAATTAAAATTAGAGGAACCAAATTGACACATCGTGTAAACTACAGGAACTATTTACATAATTTTCTCTTAATTTATTGACACAACCATTCTTTGGTGGTGTTTGGGAAGAACTTCTTGGGCTAAATTAGCCATGTAAGGACAAAAAAGTTGATTTTAGCCACATAGAGACAAAAACTTCATAATCACTTGCCACCAACCATTGTCAAGGTAAATTTACAAATCTACCCCCACATGAGAGAGGGGCATCACCACAAAAGCTTCACAGTCACTTCCCAAAAAACACCTATTTTCAAAAAAAATACACAGGACGTTGAAAAAAAAAAAATTAAAAACGTTTTTTTGGTTTTTGTTAAAATATTTTATAAAAATAAATTTAAACTCTATTTATAAAAATATTTGTAAATATTTTAAAATTTTTTTATTATGTGTTTGGTTATGATTTGAGTGTAGAGATGTGAAAGTAGTATGGAGTTTCGAGTTATGTATTTGGTTATGAATTGTAAAAATAATTTACTAATAAAATTTTATTTTATGTGTTTGGTTACGATTTGAGTGTAGAGTTGTTTTTAAATTAAAAATATTAACATTTTAAATTATTTAAATTTTTTGAATATTTAAATTATTTAAATCTTTTTGTTAAAATAATTTTTTAAATATTTAAATTTTTTACAAAATAAATTTGTTAGATTATTTACATTATTTAAATATTTAAAATAACATTAAAATTAAAATAAAAATTAAAATAAAATTCAAATTCAAATTAAATTAAATATTTAAAAGTAAATTAAAATTAAATATTATGTGTTTGGTTATGATTTGAGTGTAGAGATGTGAAAGTAGTATGGAGTTTCGAGTTATGTATTTGGTTATGAATTGTAAAAATAATTTACTAATAAAATTTTATTTTATGTGTTTGGTTACGATTTGAGTGTAAAGTTGTTTTTAAATTTAAAATATTAACATTTTAAATTATTTTTATTTTTTGAAAATTTAAATTATTTAAATTTGTTTGTTAAAATAATTTTTTGAATATTTAAATTATTTAAATTTTTACGATGTAAATTTTTTGAATATTTATTTTAAATTTTTTCCAAGGTAATTTTTTTAGAATATTTACATTATTTAAATATTTAAAATACAAAAAAAAATATAAATAAAATTAAAATAAAATTTTAATTAAGTTTTGTTTTATATATTTAGTTACGATTTGAGTATCGAGTTGTTTTTAAATTAAAAATATTAACATTTTAAATTATTTAAAGAACGTAAATTAAAGAACAAGAACTAATTAATGTATAAAAAAATATAAATGACAAAAACATAAATTTAAAAAAAAAAAAAATTTAAGCAAAAAATAAATAAATAAATATTTTACCAAACTACGCCAAAATAAAACCCAAAATAAACAAATAAAAAATAAAAAAATTTAAGCAGAATACCCAAATCGAAACCCCAAAAAAAAAAAAAAAGGTAGCAAAAAACGGCAAATCAAAACCGAAAATAAGAGAAAAAAAAAACAAATAATAAAAAAAAAACAACATTGGTGGACCGTTTGGGAAGCTAACGTGGATGCCAAAATCTTTGAATTACAGGTACATGTGGATCAAGGGCACTTTGGTAAATTAACAGGAGGCCACCTCACCAAAAAGTCAAAAAGCCAAAAAAGCCAAAAAGTCCTTCCCAAACCAGGCTTTTTAGCCCCAGGCTAAAATAGCCAAAAAAGCCAAAAAGCCAAAAAGCCAACCCACTTCCCAAACGGAGGCTTTAAATGATTTTTGTACAAATAATTTTATTCAAAGAAAAAATCACGATTCTTGTGTACACAAGACACGTGTTTTTTAGATTAATGACAATTTAACAAGGCCACCACGTTTGTTATTAATGACACCAAATTTCCTAACTTTTTCTTGAGCAAGTGTTGAAAAACTTTCCATTTCCTCTTAATAAAATTTTTCTTGGGAAAAGTGGGGAAAGAAAAATTGGAAAGCATGTGATTGAAGGATTTGTTTTCTTGGGCAAAGCTCACAAAGGAAATTTCGTGTCACACTTGTCTTCTTCATCTTCTTTTTCTTGCATGCCAAACACGCATTGAAATTCTCTATATAGAATTATAGAAATAGACATTCTTAATTTGTAGTTTATAAAAATAGAAGATGAATAGAAACCGCTCATATTTTTATCTATGTTTGAGAAATTTTAAATATCTAAATCAGTTTAATTTTTTCCGCATGACAATTTTTAGCTCATCAATTGTTGTGGGTATTTTTAGAATATAAAATAAAAAAGTGTGATGAAGAAAGTGTTTAAAGAAATTGACATGCTCATTTTATATAGTATTTTAGCGATGCGTGAAAACAAGATATATTTACAATTTATATTTAAATTTATAAATCGCTTTATGATTGAAGAGAAATAATAATAATTTTGGACGATTTGATGAAAGAAAAAAAATTATTCTAACAATTATTGAAACCATTACTGGTAAGAAAGGTATTCTTGAAAAGTAAAAACCGTAACAATGTTCATACCAACTCATAACACAATAAACATAATATAGATATCTATTAGTTGTGAAGTGATTGTCATTGGATTTTGAAATTTGTAAAGTGATTTGTTAAGAAAAAATGGAAAAAAAAAGAAAGAAAAGAAAAAGCAAAACAGAGAGAAATTTTTTACTTCTTTTTCAATTCTTATTTTCTTCCCTCTCTACAAAGTCCTATGTAAATTCAACATCTAAGGCACATTTGTTTTCCGAGTTATGGCTCCGGACTGAACTAACACTACAAAAAATTAAGGTTTTAGAAATCAAAATTTATGTACAAAATTATTTTTAGGAATCAAATATTTTTGTTGCGAAAAATGCCGTCATTATATTTTTAGCAACAAATATTAAACATTAGTAATGAATTATTATCCTTTTGGAACCAAATTTTTTGTCTCAAAAAATTAACCATTTTGAGACTGGTGGTTTAGGATGTTCTAAATAATACTTTTTGACTTTTTATAATAAAAAAAAATATGTAGAAAAGTAAAGAAAGTAGGTAAAAAGTAGAGAGGAGATGTTGATTGATGTGACTCAAATAAGTGTATACATGCAAAAAAAAGTGCACTTTTTTAGTGTATGCCAAACACCTATAAATTATTTTGTCTCTAAAAATCTATTTATTAGTAGGGGTGGCAATTTGAATCCAACCCGACGAGGACCCGGCCTCTCGACCTCGATTAAAATAGTTTTTTCCCAAAAAATACCCCTAACTGGCCGGGGATGGTATTTGAAAATGAATCCCCAATAATTTTTGGGCGGGGAATAGTGATAGGTTTCCCCGCCCAGAACTGAAATTACTATTATACCCCTATATATATACATATATATATTATATGTGTGTGTTTCATTTTAGGGTTTAGGTTCACTCATCACACACACATACGCATGCACGCACTCTCTCTCTATCTCTTTTCTCCCTCCACTCTCTATGAGACTGTTTCTTCTCTCTTCTCTCTCATCTCCAGCCGGCGACCGCACCACCATCGCCGACACCATCACCACTCTCTCTCTCTCTCTCTCTCTCTCTCTCTCTCTCTCACCTCTGTTTGTTGCATTGTCTCCAAAGTCGATGGCGGCGTGATATCTTCGACGACTTTGTCTTTAACTCCGTCGACCTCTAGATCTAGACGATCTGAAGATCGTCAGCCACCTCTCCGCCACTGCCTCTCTCTTAGTTCCGAACACTCTCGACGGAGGAGAATGAGAAGTAGATCAATCCGAGAGATCTACCACCACTGTTTGACGGAGAATGTGTATCAACATGCATACATATAATATATATATATATATATATAAGTTAATAAACTGACCAATAGCACAAATTTGAGTGTTGAGTTGGTCCAATTCGATCTTGAGAGATGAATCGGAGTGATCATCCAATCTGACTTGTTCTACTGTTGTTGATGATCGTGTTCATGGGCAGCAATAGAGGCATCATCATCTGCACTAACCTTGGCGGCAAAGAAGATTAGGGCAAGGAAGATGAGGAAGAGTAAGAGAAACTTCAAAGCAGCCATGCCCTTAGGGTAAGGAAGACAGGGATTTTCAAGGTTGGGAAAACCCGATCCCCGTTAAGGGGCGGGGGCGAGGGGTGATGGATTCCCCGCCGAGGATAAAGGGCGGGAACGGGGAATTTTATACCTTCGAGGATCAGGGACGGAAAGTGTAATCCCCGACCCCACCCCGACCCGTTGCCATTCCTATTTTTTAGCAACTATCCTCGTGACGATGGAAATAAGTTTCTAAATACTTTTTGCAACAAAATTTTCACTTTTAGAGACCAAAATATTTGGTCTCTAAAACTTTTATATGTTGTAGTGTAATAGTGAGCTCTCCCTCACTAAACTCACGCTTGTTTTCCTCTTTGGCCTTAGGACTCATAGCCTTAACGGACTATGAAATACCTCACACGAACGGATTCAAGTTTAGGCTGAGAGATGGTATTAGGAAAACAGTCTGTTCGATTTAGGGGTGATCAGTCGTCCGAGGGGACGTTTGGCCGATCAACCGGTCAATTGTAATTTTTTTTTTTTATTATTTGTTGGGATTTTTTTTTTAACATTAATGTTTAATGTTTTTGTATTTTTTATTAAGTAAAAATCATAATTTTATTTGTTTTATTATTTTATATAAAAATAATTTAACAATCCCACACTAATAATTATCATCAAAACAAACACAATTTTACTAATCCCCTCACTATCAATCCCCACTATTCTATTTCTAAAAACAAATGAGAGCTAAGAGTAAAGAGCCACGGTCATATCCGAAGACATAGCACCCTTCTTGTGCCCTCTTGGCATGGCCCACTCTGCACTCACCTCTAATATTCAAATTATTTATTTTATAAAATTTGTTAAATAAATTATTTATATAAAAATTAAATTAATTGAATATTGGTAATTTTGTAATTAGTTTACCATTATCTTTTAAAATAAATAATTTATTCTCAAAATCACATTTTTAGTCTCTTTTTCTAAGACAAACGTAATATAATTTTATAACTATCAATATTTAATCAATCTAAATTTTTATATAGATAATGTACTTAATAATTTTAATTTAAAAAATGAGTTCGAGTGGGTCCCATTGAGAGTGCATAGCAAGGGAAGGGAGTTAGTCCATCTACAAATTAATGCCAAACATTGAGCTGAATGGCAGACATTCAACTTTCATTTATAAAGTAAAATGATTTAGTGTGTGACAGTGTTTGCCATTTCATTTGAACCAACAAATTGTACAAATATCCACTAAACAATGCACATGGGTGACCCATTTTTACATGAGAAATATTATTGGAGAAATTGTGTATTTCAGTGTAAATTAAAAAATACATATAAATTAATGAAAAATTCTATCAATTTTAATAATTAAAATTATAATTTTTTTTCATGAATTTATAAATAGTTTATAAAAATATCACTGATTTATAATATTCTCAAAATTATTCACTACTATTGCATTGTACTACAAAACATCTTAGCCGTTGATTACTGTGATTCCGCGTGAAGACCACACCAATTAACTCTACAAATGAATCAAGTCATATCGAGTTGAACTAGACTTTGGGTGTTAGAACTCAACTTGTTAAGAATTAATTGAGTTCCAACTTAGCTCGAATTAATTCAATTACATAATGAGTTGAACTTGAAAATAAAATGTAAATTTAAATTAATTTGTATATTAAGAGAAAATAAGATAATTGTGAACAAAACGTAAAAAAATGCTCATACTAATAATCAATTTCATCAATCATATATATAAATTTACATAAACACCAAACATAAAAATATATACACTAAATTAATACAAATACATTTTATATATAATTTAAAATAAATACTCTTTTCTTTTTTCTTTTTTCTTTATTTTTTTTTTGTTTGTAAACATAAAGCTCATTTATTTTGTAAATGAACCGAAAACTGGTTCATGAATAACTTGGCCAACCCTTTTTATTTTTTATTTTTTAGGTCTTGACATTAAGGAAGCCCAATTTTCATGTACTAGCCCAAATTCAATGATCTTTGGGCTTTTCTCCATTTTTTTTAGGGGTGAGCATGGTCCGGATTGGATTGGATTAGGGTAAAACCAGGACCAATCCGTAATCTATGGTTTCTGAAAAATTTGAACCAATCTAATCCGTTTAAATCATGGAACCAATCCGAACCAATCCATTTAAATACGGATTGGATCGGTTTAGGACCACGGATTCACATAATTAAATAACAAAAAAATATATATATATATATATAATACTTTAATTTCATAAATATATAAATATAGCGCTATATTAGTTCCACAATAGCAACATACTTTTTTATAATAGCGACATACTGTTCTAGAATTTAAATAACCATAAGAAAAAACTGGTTTCATCATAAGTATTTAGACCATTACAAATTAAAACTAAAAACTAACAAACAAAAGTAATAAAAGAAGATATTATACGGTTTTAGGTTTAAGTATAGATTTTATATAGAATAAGAGAATATACTATAGGGGAGGATGTATAATAAAAATATAAACTATTTGTATACGGTTCGGAACGGTTCGGATCGGTTCCAATCCGGAAACCGTGGGGTTCAATCCGGAACTAATCCGTGGACTACGGATTTTTAATTCTTCAATCCGGAACCGAACTGCGGATTCAAAAAATTAATCCAAACCTATCGGATTAGACTGAACTGGATCGAATTACAAATTTCACGAATTCCTTACTCAGATTTCTAATTCTTTCCTAACCCCACGATATACTAATTTCTAATTTAAAAATGATTATTTTGGCATGTCAATTGGTGGAGAAAGGATTTAGAATAGCAAATAGAGAGGGGGGGGAAAAATGTTTCTACTGCATTCAATGTGGCACGGGAGCCTTTGTTCCAAAATTTATTTTATTTTATTTTTTTTCATTTCAAATTATCCTTAACCACACGCGATGCATCATACAGTGGAGAGAGAATTTGGAGAGAAAAAAAAATAGAGAAAATGTGAACAGATATTTCCACTTCATTCATTATTGCCCCTATATTTTGTCATGTACCCACACACCATGCAATAAATAAGAGGCCACATTCTCCACAATGTAGGACTATATTCTTTGCATGCTCAATTTTTCACAAGACTACAAACCTCATTCATTGTTTTTCCCTAATTTGTATGAGGCAGGGTTTTGCAACAATTCTCTATTGTTTTGAACCATAAATTTGTTCTCTCACCCTGTTACTAGTCCTATACTTATGATATTTTCACCTCTGCTATCATGTTTTAGATGTTAAAAGTCAAATTAAAATTACAAAAAAAAATTAAAATTTGGCTATTTAGAGTGATATGAAGCAACTTAAAATGACACACACACAAAAGAAAAGAAAAGAAAAGAAAAGAATAAATGTCTCAAATTATTTTCTCAATTCGGTTTAAAGTGGTTGATTATTATTATTTTTTGGATAAATTACAGTTTGCCTCCTTTATATTTAGCCACTTTTTCACTTTGATCATTAAAGTTTATTTTTTTTCACTTTATCCCTTTATGTTACAAGTTTTCTCCACTTTATTCCAAAATCTAATTTCTATTAGAAGTTAGACAGAAAATGACACATTAACAGTCACGTAGTATAAAAATATTTTATTATATATAACTCACACCTTTCACATAAACTTAAATTCTAATATAATAATATATTTTTTATGTTACGTGACAATTATTGTAATATTTTTTTCTAATTTTTAATAAAAATTAACTTTAGAAATAAAGTGGAAAAAACTTAAAACATGAATGGCTAAAGTGAGGGGGGAAAAAAAACAACAACTTTACGAGCAAAAATGAAGAAGGGGCCAAGTATAAAGGAGGTAAAGTATTGTTAGGTTTTTGTAATTAGCAATCCCGTTTGATAAAACTCATTTCAGTTGTAATTTTACTCAATCTTTTATTCCAGTAAGGTTACGAGTATTTAAATGCGAATCCAACTCGAATTGTGCATATGTAGAGGAGTTTGTGATCTTAATCTATCATGTTTGCCACTTCGCTGACTATGTCGGGGTTCGAGCTGCCCGATCAGCTCGCGAAGGTCCAGGGGCTAGCGCCCCCAAAGCAAAAATAAAAATTGCAATCAAAATTGTTCGACCGCTCGAGCAGTCGATTGTGCGCTCGAACGAAGATACAATTCTTTCAGAAGTTTCACTCGCTTGCAAAAGTATTGGGAGTTGTATTTTTATGCTCGAGCGGCCTTTCCTGCACTCGAGCGTAGATCCTTATTCTGAAACACGCGTTTTAGTCAATCCGCTCGAGCGGTCATTCTTGCGCTCGAGTGGAGATCGCGATTATGTTTTCTATAAATCTGTGATTAATTCAATTTTTAGGGTACGACTTCCAAATCTTCTTCTTGGGTATTAAGGTTTTCTTCTGGAACTTTTTTGTTTATTTCCTTTAATAGCTGTGAGAATTTATATCATGAATTGAGTGGATTATATCAAAGGAGTTTGTTTATTTTGTTTTATTCACAAAAGAGAGAGTTGTTCTTCAGTGAATTTCGTGAAATTTGGGCCTAAAGCTTTGGTGGATTACGGAGTAATTCATCGTCATGGATTCGACATCGGCGTTATGGATTCAACGTCAGACAAGACAATTCCAAGGTGAAGACGGTGATGGAAGAGGCACATTAGGGTCGGTTCAATTTGGGTGTAGATTCGCTAGGTAATTGAGAGTACACTTGTATAATTTTTTTTTTGTTTTCTTAGTAAATTATTTTGTGGCTTTGACCCGTGATTTTTTATCACAGTTGGAGGCGCTCCAATTGTGATTTTTTCACGTTAAAATCGTTGTGTCAATTTATCTTTAATTATTTGATTGAGATTGTTATTTACTAGTTAAAATTGATACAAAATCACAAATAAATGTCTTGAGAATTTTTAAAATTTTCAAGTATAATTTATTCTTATTTTTTAAATAAGTGAAAATACATCTGTATCCGTGCTCACACAATAACAAAAAAAAATATAGCCAACAAAAATTGTGTAAAGGCCAACCCACCACACTCTCCGAAGAATGTACCTAACATTTGGAGATGGAGACTTCATATACTCCTAACCTAAAAAACTCACAATCGATGTGAGATGAATGGTTGGGAGGTTAGGTTTAAAACATTACTTTTGATGTTTGGTTGACATTTCTCTTTCTCTCTCTTCCATTACCCAATAGCTTAATATTTAAAATGCATGTGGTGATTTTTCCATTAACACAAACTAAACTTAACATGACAAAACATACACGTTTTTTTGAAAGTGCTTAGGGTGACTCTATTTGCTTTTTGTTACAAAAATTACTTTTTAGCTATTTAAACAAAAAAAAATGATAATAATTATTTAGTTTCAGTTGATTCAATTGATAATAATTAAACTTTTTTGTTTTAGTGCATTTTTTTATTTATAATTCACTAAAAAAAATTCAAACCATACCTGAATTTTCTGAATAATAAAAATATTTTTTTTGACATTTTTCGAACTCATTTTAATTTTTTTTTAGCAATAACTTTACTCTAAAAAGCATATATATATATATATATATATTACTAAAACTTTATTTACCAAACTAGCCCAAAATATCAACAAACTATTGGACGTGAGACATGACTCGAATATGCACCAACAGGCCGGGCCCTGAGATTTCCGGGGCCCAAAGCCAATAATTAACTAATAAATTTTTGGGCCATTCACATTTTTTTTTCATTGAATGAAAAAAAAATGAAGATAAAAGACAAAAAATTTGCGTCAAAATCACAAAAAATATAGTATTACATTACAACAATTAATAAGTGTCGCTTGATCCTCACTTTTCTTGCATTTTTAGAAGCAAATAAATCAATCATACTTACATAATCTAGTTTTTTTACAAAATCATTTTCAATGGATAATAATGCTAATTATTTTAAATGGGCCTTTCAATTTTTTAATGGGTCAATTTATTTTAAGTTGGTTTGGGTCTTCCTTAATTTTTTTTTTTTGGATTTAAAATATATCTAATATATTACAATAAACTATAATAGAAGGACCCTTTTTTGGGTCTATTTTCAATGGATAACAGTGTTAATTTTTTTGCATAGGCCTTTCAATTTTTTAATGGATCAATTTATTTTAAGTTAGTTTGGGTCTTCTTTAATTTTTTTTTTATAACTTAAAACATACCTAATATATTACACTAAACCATAATAGAAGGGGGCCCTTTTTTGGGTCTATTTTGAGGGGCCCTAGGCCATGGCCTTGTTGGCCCATGCCCAGGGCTGGCACTGCCCTTGAGGTTTGTTTAAAATACAAATTTTCTTCTATGATTTTGAAAATTACATCACGCCTCTTGAAATTTCTAATTTCATAACAAATAATTCATTTTATTAATAAATCATTAAGTCAATTATCTGTTTTTAATAATATCATAAATTTATTACAATTAATACTTCAGGTAATTTTATTATTTTATTCAAGAACAGTTTAGAATTTTATTTTTTAATTAATTATATCAAATAAAAAATTCTAACAATAAGTTATTTGTAATTTTTCAAACTACAGGGAAATTTATATTTTAAACAAACCTCAAAGAATGTATTTATAATTTATCCATATGCAGTGTTTTTAAAAGCTAAAGGCACGCCAAGGCACTAAAGGTCTCTCGGGGCCTACGAGCAAAATGCAAGTCGAGACGCTGGCTTTATTAAAGTAAGGCGCACAGTCCTAGTAAAAAATAAATAAATTAACATAGACTAATGATCATACTAGTACTAAGACAATTAAAATAAAATAAAAAAATTAACCAAGGCAAATTATAGAATAATTCTCAAAGTCATGAAAGTGCAAATTACATAGTATTCCACATTCAATAAAAACCAAAAGATAAATAAATAAACAATGTAACGCCCTCAAAATAACAACAATAAACCCATCAACAAAGACATTCATTAACATATGAAATAACCACATTCTTCTATTCATCAGAGTTTCATTACAAAAGTATTACATGTTAACAACAAAAGTAAATGCCCTATGGGCTTACAGCTTTCTAAGTTAACACTTGGTTACAACAAAGAGTACTAACTCATTTACATATTTAGCCCTTGGCTTGAATTTACATGTAATACATCAAAAATAAAACGACAAAAGTATGTCCGCCACTAGCCTCCCAAGCTATGTCCTTGGAGGTGGCATGCTACCTGTACCTGAAAATAATATTCCCATATAGGGTGAGCCACAGCCCAGTAGAAATACACTAAACCAACCATAAAAAATGACTAAAAGATTAGCAATTGATAGATGGCCAACACTGATACATTCACATAAATCTCATATTTATGTCATACGACTTACGAGTCCAAGTTACTTTCCATTTTCCCTTTTTGTTTTTAACAGATAAGCATGTTAGCTCTATCATTAACCCAACAGATATGTATAACAACAATATCCCACATTCACAGATAAGCGTATTAGCTATATCCACATTCTCAACAGATATGTATAACAACAATATCCCACATTCACAGATAAGCATATTAGCTATATCTATACTTCACAAAGATAAGCATATAAGCTCTATCTTCACTTCTCTAGACAAGCATAAGAGCTGTATCTACGGAGTTCATCTCCTATCTTCTCCCAACACTATCCGGTTTAGAGGTACATCCCCTATCTTCCCCTAAACCGCAGAGTACATCCCCCATCTCCTCCTCTACACACAACGTATGCAAACACATTGGTTCTATATACAATCACTCAATACATACAGTTAATGTATTCTATAAACCGTCAAATTTCATGACACATTCCATTTATTAGTTTCCGTTTGCCTAATCATCATGCATTGTGTACAACAATCACGACTATCCTCCACCGATAGCCCCAAGCAGTTATTTTTAAACAGAAAATAAATGCACAAATGGATATTCAATCAACATTTCATTTCGGTGAGTGATAAATAATTCAACTACACCCTTTAACCTTTACATTCCCAATCTCCACAATCTCATTTCATTTCCTCATTTCTCACAATTAATTATCTCAATTAATCAAACAATGTAATTAGGTCATTTCCATAATTACCATTACAACCCTTAGGTCCCATTTTCATCAATGATTCAACATTTATTCCATTTCTCTATACCAAGCATACATCTAGGTTTATTATAAATAAAACCCCAACTTTTGTAAAATAACTCAAAAGCCCCAAACTTTCACCAAATTACCAAACCAACCCCAACATCTCAAAATACTAAAATTTAAAGACAAAATCCATAGAGAGGAGTAGGATATCCCTACCTCAAATTCGGAGCCCCAAAGGAGAAGATGACAAAACCCAACGTGCTCCAAATCCCGAAATTTTCAGATTAAAATATAGCCCTCGACGATCAACAACTTTTTTGTAAAGGCCAAAGATGAGCAAATCACTCCTACTAGATCAAAACCTAGAGAGAAGGTTGAGTTCTAGAGTGAGAGGCTCAACAATGGTGTTTTTGGAAAAGTAGGAAAGAGAAGAGAAAGTGAAAAAGTGATTTGAAAAGTCAAAACACGGAACTTAAACCCAGTCAACCCGCTCGAGCGTCAAACACCCCGCTCGAGCGCCAACAATCCCGCTCGAGCGGCGGATGCACACTCCCAGAACTTTTTACAGAACCAGGTCTCCGCTCGAGCTTCCAACTCCCCGCTCGAGCAGCACTCACACAACCCCGCTCGAGCGACCAACTCCACGCTCGAGCGTCCAACGCTGCACAGGAAATACTGGATGGGTGCAATTCCCGCTCGAGCGCCAAAACCCCCGCTCGAGCGGACAGGTAAAAATCTGGGCAACTAGTTTTGGTTTCTAAACTCAACCAACTTGTAACAAACCTGCCCAACACATCCTATAACCCAAATACAAAGTAAAAAGGATGTAAACAAGATAATAATCAACTACCAACATCCACGGACACATGTCCGGATCACTGTTCAACAAGGGCAAACCCGGGATCGCTATAACAAACATAAACACTAGGGGTGCTCGCAGTTCGGCTGCGGTCGGAGAATCTCCAATCCACCATCCGTTCGCCAGATTGGCGGATACGGATTAAGCAGATTAACGAATTGGCGGATGAATGCGAATCGGTTTAGCAGTTTAATTAAATATCAACTTCAACTCCACAACTGTAAGGCTTACAACTTTATAGTTAACCTATTTCTTGGAGAATATGAAATTAATAAAATAAGAAGTAAAAATCATAGCTAATAGAATACAAAAATTGCATCAAATCAAAATTAAGAAATTAAATAAATCTATACTATTATATACTAAATTAAATATGCCTAACTAAATATTAATTATAAAATCAAAATTAAGAAATTAAATAAATCTATACTATTATATACTAAATTAAATATGCCTAACTAAATATTAATTATAAAATATAAAATAAAAATATATAATGTTATGCATCATTTTGTCAAGCATATTTTGTTGACTGCCACTGTTAGCCTCTTCACCGATCCGGCCGGACAACCGATTAAATAAATTCGAGGCAAATTCACGTCTCAATATTCGAGGCATATAACACGACTCTATATATATACAGCAAGCATGTTTGCTTGGCCCAGTGATTATTTTGATAAAAAAATTAAAACTCAAACCCAAGTTAAACACCTTGATCTCAATTTTTTAATATATCAGAAGTTGTAGCCCAATGCACATTTCAGTCTAGATGTTAAATTTCAAATTATAACCACAAAAATTGTTTTACATTTAAGCAAATTTGTTTAAAATTATTTTCAAATTGATAAACAAATTTGTTTAAAATTATTTTTAAATTGATATATATATATATATAAATATGCGTGCGCAAAATTGACCAGTCACCAGAATAACTCTCACTGTGGGGCCAACGCATAGAGGGACTCATTCGTTGACCATATATGTTACGGGCTATTTACATTGAGAGTAACGGGTTGTTTGGGATGACCTAAGTAAGTGTATTTTTTGTCTTTTTATAAAAAAATGTGTAGAAAAGTAGAGAGGTGATGTGATGAAAAAAAGATAGAAAGATGAATTATTTGAGGTATGCCAAACTTGGCCCAAGGCTTGATGATGTATAAAATTTCATTTTTAATTATTTTAGTATGTAGTTAAAAGGTCTTATTTAGGATAAGTGTTTAGATTTTTTTAATTTTTGTAAAATAAAAATAAAATGATTACGAGTTAGATATGATATTTTATCTTATTTGACTAGAAGTGTCAATTTTGTCATATATGACTATTTTAACCCAATGTAGTATCTCAAACAGAGCCTTAAAAGGTTGTTACATACAATTAGGTTAATACTGGTATTAGTCACGTGGAATCATTAAAAATATATTTTTATGTTTTTAAGCATAAATATTATTGGTAATGTTACGTGTACTGATTAGTATATTACTGTACCAACATAGTTATGAAATTATTATTTTAAAACTATGACCCCACTCATTATACAAATTACAAAGATTTAAAATTTCTAAAATTATGTCATATCATTCATTAATATACTAGTTGATATATCAATTAGTGTATCTAGCATTATTCAAGTATTGTATGTCAACATGAAAATACTAATCAGTGCGTTTGGTTTGAGTTTTCTGGATTAAATTTTTTAAAAATTGACTTTTTTGATTTTCGTGTTTTTTTGTTTTTAGTTAATATTTTTTAAATTTTAAACATTTTTTTTACTTTTTTAGATACACCTTACTTAGGTGTATCAAAAAAGTAAAAAAATTGTGAAAAATATTTTAAAAAATTAATAAATACATAAAAATATAAAAAATATACTGAATTCTTGTATTTTTTTGTATTTTTGGTATTTAGTAAATTTTTAAAAGATTTTTTTTACAATTTTTTTACTTTTTAAGTGTATTTATGTTAAGTGTGTCTAAAAAGTAAAAATATTACTTAAAATATTTAAAAAATTCAGTAAAAACAAAAAAATACGGAAAATAAGAAAGTATAATTTTCTAAAAAAAAATTTTTGAAAAGTAGAAACAAACATTTTTTTATTTTTTATTTTATTTAGAAAATACTAAATCTATTACTAATCAAAATTAAGAAAGACAAGAATAGCTGATAACTACTCCTGATTCTGATAATAAGATCATTATATTATAGAATACTGTTAAAGATATTAAATTTTTATTTAAATAAATAACTAAATATTTTATTAATATGAGATATTTAATTATTTATTTGATAAAAAAATTTAAAATTTATAACATTTTTTTATATTATATATTAAAGAAAGAAAATTCAGATCCGATATCCACCATTGCTTCCAGTCCACGTCAATTGGGGCCCACAAAACATTTGGGTCAATTAAACCCATGTGCTGTGCTAGGCTGTCGGTTCCGATGCAGCGCCTCATATATTTTCATTGATTTTCATGCAGCAGGTAAGGCTTCTAGAATTGATAAGGTATCACTGTCCATGTAGGCATGCAAGGTTGCTACTTTTCAGTATAAGAATAATCAGTTCATGGGAATTTTCAAGATTTCATTTCGTATGCGAATCAATTTTTTTTACTTTTTAATTATTTTAACTTATTTTTATATATTGGTTAAAAGTTAATTTATTTAATTTTTTAAATTTTTTTAGTCATATTAGCTCTTTATTTTTTATATATTTTTTAATAAAAAAATGAAAGAGTCAATTTTTAATCATTTTTTCAAAACAATCTTAGGACTAAAAAGTCTCATTTAAAATATAATTTTTTAACTTGTACAAAAAAAATTTAAAATATAATTTAAATATAAAATTAACAATCTTAGCATAATTGCATTTATATCTCTGTTGAGTAAGGTTAAACATGTCGAAATTACTGCAAATATATATATATATATATATAAAAATACAAAAATAAATTAATTAAATATACATTTAAGTTAAAAAGATAGTATTATCATTTTTTTTTATCTATACAACTAATGAATATTGATAAAATTGAAACTAAATGATATATGAATTAAAGTCTTAAAAAATATTTTTTTCAAATTTCAAAAGAAATAGTGTAATTTACCTTTTTATTTACCGAAAAAAAACACATATTGTGTGCCAAAAAATAATATATATTTAAAAAAGTAGTTTTAATTGTTTTGTAAGTGAGAAATTATATTTTTATCTTTAAAAAATATATAATAAAATTGTTGAGGGTAAAATTAATAATGAAAAATCCAATTGACATATTGTGCCTGTTTGGCAGAACTTAAAAACAGTTTATTTCAGCTTTCAGTTTAATTTAAGCTATTTTGATGTCTTTGGTTTAGCCTATAACTTATAACTTTTTGGAAGTCAGAAATCAGCTTATTCTATGAGTGGGGCTGCAGATGCTTAATTTATAAGTCAGAAATCAGTTTATGTTCATAGTTATAAGCTATAAGCTGTTTAGGCATAAGTTATAATCACTTTCCCACAACTCTACCAAACAGGGCCATTAGGCTTTGTTTGACAACCAGCTTTTGGCTAAAAAATCACAAAAATAAAATAGACTAAATAGATCAGAACCAATACTGATATTATCAACAACAATATGCACAGTGGAAGCCCTAATTTTTGTGACAGTGAAAGCCCTAATATTTATCAGAACCAATTCATAGTGCAGGAGTTTCGAATACAAACCTGGGGAACAAATTTCTTCGCTCAGCCGGTGCCATCTGGGGAACTGGTCGTCGCCGGTGCCGTCTAGGGGACTGCTCGCCGGGGAGGGTCGGTTCGGTGGAGGAGGACGGCTTCGTGCGACGCTGAATGAAATATAGCTGAGTGATATAATAACTAACAACGGGCGGGATTTTGAGTGAAATTTTGAATTTTTTTTTTTTTAATCTCAGTCGTTGGATGTGCAACGGCTGATCTCAGCCGTTGCAAGGACGCACGCTCGTAAACTCTTGCAGGGAGAGGATCTGCGCTCTGAAAATAGGAGTAAGAACAAGCATGATTTTGAATCCCTTATCCACAAATATATATATATATATATATGGTTAATGCTTCAGGTCTCAAGAGATTCAGGCGTGAATGGCGCGAATTTGTGGTCACTGGTCGACCGGCCAGACGACCGGTGAAGCACTTGTCTACCGTGATTGTCACCTTGTTGACTGCCACTGTTAGCCTCTTCACCGATCCGGCCGGACAACCGATTAAATAAATTCGAGGCAAATTCACATCTCAATATTCGAGGCATATAACACGACTCTATATATATACAGCAAGCATGTTTGCTTGGCCCAGTGATTATTTTGATAAAAAAATTAAAACTCAAACCCAAGTTAAACACCTTGATCTCAATTTTTTAATATATCAGAAGTTGTAGCCCAATGCACATTTCAGTCTAGATGTTAAATTTCAAATTATAACCACAAAAATTGTTTTACATTTAAGCAAATTTGTTTAAAATTATTTTCAAATTGATAAACAAATTTGTTTAAAATTATTTTTAAATTGATATATATATATATATATATATATAAATATGCGTGCACAAAATTGACCAGTCACCAGAATAACTCTCACTGTGGGGCCAACGCAAAGAGGGACTCATTCGTTGACCATATATGTTACAGGCTATTTACATTGAGAGTAACGGGTTGTTTGGGATGACCTAAGTAAGTGTATTTTTTGTCTTTTTATAAAAAGATGTGTAGAAAAGTAGAGAGGTGATGTGATGAAACAAAGATAAAAAGATGAATTATTTGAGGTATGCCAAACTTGGCCCAAGGCTTGATGATGTATAAAATTTCATTTTTAATTATTTTAGTACGTAGTTAAAAGGTCTTATTTAGGATAAGTGTTTAGATTCTTTTAATTTTTGTAAAATAAAAATAAAATGATTACGAGTTAGATATGATATTTTATCTTATTTGACTAGAAGTGTCAATTTTGTCATATATGACTATTTTAACCCAATGTAGTATCTCAAACAGAGCCTTAAAAGGTTGTTACATACAATTAGGTTAATACTGGTATTAGTCACGTGGAATCATTAAAAATATATTTTTATGTTTTTAAGCATAAATATTATTGGTAATGTTACGTGTACTGATTAGTATATTACTGTACCAACATAGTTATGAAATTATTATTTTAAAACTATGACCCCACTCATTATACAAATTACAAAGATTTAAAATTTCTAAAATTATGTCATATCATTCATTAATATACTAGTTGATATATCAATTAGTGTATCTAGCATTATTCAAGTATTGTATGTCAACATGAAAATACTAATCAGTGCGTTTGGTTTGAGTTTTCTGGATTAAATTTTTTAAAAATTGACTTTTTTGATTTTCGTGTTTTTTTGTTTTTAGTTAATATTTTTTAAATTTTAAACATTTTTTTTACTTTTTTAGATACACCTTACTTAGGTGTATCTAAAAAGTAAAAAAATTGTGAAAAATATTTTAAAAAATTAATAAATACATAAAAATATAAAAAATATACTGAATTCTTGTATTTTTTTGTATTTTTGGTATTTAGTAAATTTTTAAAAGATTTTTTTACATTTTTTTTTACTTTTTAAGTGTATTTATGTTAAGTGTGTCTAAAAAGTAAAAATATTACTTAAAATATTTAAAAAATTCAGTAAAAATAAAAAAATACGGAAAATAAGAAAGTATAATTTTTTAAAAAAAATTTTTGAAAAGTAGAAACAAACATTTTTTTATTTTTTATTTTATTTAGAAAATACTAAATCTATTACTAATCAAAATTAAGAAAGACAAGAATAGCTGATAACTACTCCTGATTCTGATAATAAGATCATTATATTATAGAATACTGTTAAAGATATTAAATTTTTATTTAAATAAATAACTAAATATTTTATTAATATGAGATATTTAATTATTTATTTGATAAAAAAATTTAAAATTTATAACATTTTTTTATATTATATATTAAAGAAAGAAAATTCAGATCCGATATCCACCATTGCTTCCAGTCCACGTCAATTGGGGCCCACAAAACATTTGGGTCAATTAAACCCATGTGCTGTGCTAGGCTGTCGGTTCCGATGCAGCGCCTCATATATTTTCATTGATTTTCATGCAGCAGGTAAGGCTTCTAGAATTGATAAGGCATCACTGTCCATGTAGGCATGCAAGGTTGCTACTTTTCAGTATAAGAATAATCAGTTCATGGGAATTTTCAAGATTTCATTTCGTATGCGAATCAATTTTTTTTACTTTTTAATTATTTTAACTTATTTTGATATATTGGTTAAAAGTTAATTTGTTTAATTTTTTAAATTTTTTTAGTCATATTAGCTCTTTATTTTTTATATATTTTTTAATAAAAAAATGAAAGAGTCAATTTTTAATCAATTTTTCAAAACAATCTTAGGACTAAAAAATCTCATTTAAAATATAATTTTTTAACTTGTACAAAAAAAATTTAAAATATAATTTAAATATAAAATTAACAATCTTAGCATAATTGCATTTATATCTCTGTTGAGTAAGGTTAAACATGTCGAAATTACTGCAAATATATATATATATATATATAAAAATACAAAAATAAATTAATTAAATATGCATTTAAGTTAAAAAGATAGTATTATCATTTTTTTTATCTATACAATTAATGAATATTGATAAAATTGAAACTAAATGATATATGAATTAAAGTCTTAAAAAATATTTTTTTCAAATTTCAAAAGAAATAGTGTAATTTACCTTTTTATTTACTGAAAAAAAACACATATTGTGTGCCAAAAAATAATATATATTTAAAAAAGTAGTTTTAATTGTTTTGTAAGTGAGAAATTATATTTTTATCTTTAAAAAATATATAATAAAATTGTTGAGGGTAAAATTAATAATGAAAAATCCAATTGACATATTGTGCCTGTTTGGCAGAACTTAAAAACAGTTTATTTCAGCTTTCAGTTTAATTTAAGCTATTTTGATGTCTTTGGTTTAGCCTATAACTTATAACTTTTTGGAAGTCAGAAATCAGCTTATTCTATGAGTGGGGCTGCAGATGCTTAATTTATAAGTCAGAAATCAGTTTATGTTCATAATTATAAGCTATAAGCTGTTTAGGCATAAGTTATAATCACTTTCCCACAACTCTACCAAACAGGGCCATTAGGCTTTGTTTGACAACCAGCTTTTGGCTAAAAAATCACAAAAATAAAATAGACTAAATAGATCAGAACCAATACTGATATTATCAACAACAATATGCACAGTGGAAGCCCTAATTTTTGTGACAGTGAAAGCCCTAATATTTATCAGAACCAATTCACAGTGCAGGAGTTTCGAATACAAACCTGGGGAACAAATTTCTTCGCTCAGCCGGTGCCATCTGGGGAACTGGTCGTCGCCGGTGCCGTCTAGGGGACTGCTCGCCGGGGAGGGTCGGTTCGGTGGAGGAGGACGGCTTCGTGCGACGCTGAATGAAATATAGCTGAGTGATATAATAACTAGCAACGGGCGGGATTTTGAGTGAAATTTTGAATTTTTTTTTTTTTAATCTCAGTCGTTGGATGTGCAACGGCTGATCTCAGCCGTTGCAAGGACGCACGCTCGTAAACTCTTGCAGGGAGAGGATCTGCGCTCTGAAAATAGGAGTAAGAACAAGCATGATTTTGAATCCCTTATCCACAAATATATATATATATATATATGGTTAATGCTTCAGGTCTCAAGAGATTCAGGCGTGAATGGCGCGAATTTGTGGTCACTGGTCGACCGGCCAGACGACCGGTGAAGCACTTGTCTACCGTGATTGTCACCTTGTTGACTGCCACTGTTAGCCTCTTCACCGATCCGGCCGGACAACCGATTAAATAAATTCGAGGCAAATTCACATCTCAATATTCGAGGCATATAACACGACTCTATATATATACAGCAAGCATGTTTGCTTGGCCCAGTGATTATTTTGATAAAAAAATTAAAACTCAAACCCAAGTTAAACACCTTGATCTCAATTTTTTAATATATCAGAAGTTGTAGCCCAATGCACATTTCAGTCTAGATGTTAAATTTCAAATTATAACCACAAAAATTGTTTTACATTTAAGCAAATTTGTTTAAAATTATTTTCAAATTGATAAACAAATTTGTTTAAAATTATTTTTAAATTGATATATATATATATATATATAAATATGCGTGCACAAAATTGACCAGTCACCAGAATAACTCTCACTGTGGGGCCAACGCATAGAGGGACTCATTCGTTGACCATATATGTTACAGGCTATTTACATTGAGAGTAACGGGTTATTTGGGATGACCTAAGTAAGTGTATTTTTTGTCTTTTTATAAAAAGATGTGTAGAAAAGTAGAGAGGTGATGTGATGAAACAAAGATAAAAAGATGAATTATTTGAGGTATGCCAAACTTGGCCCAAGGCTTGATGATGTATAAAATTTCATTTTTAATTATTTTAGTACGTAGTTAAAAGGTCTTATTTAGGATAAGTGTTTAGATTCTTTTAATTTTTGTAAAATAAAAATAAAATGATTACGAGTTAGATATGATATTTTATCTTATTTGACTAGAAGTGTCAATTTTGTCATATATGACTATTTTAACCCAATGTAGTATCTCAAACAGAGCCTTAAAAGGTTGTTACATACAATTAGGTTAATACTGGTATTAGTCACGTGGAATCATTAAAAATATATTTTTATGTTTTTAAGCATAAATATTATTGGTAATGTTACGTGTACTGATTAGTATATTACTGTACCAACATAGTTATGAAATTATTATTTTAAAACTATGACCCCACTCATTATACAAATTACAAAGATTTAAAATTTCTAAAATTATGTCATATCATTCATTAATATACTAGTTGATATATCAATTAGTGTATCTAGCATTATTCAAGTATTGTATGTCAACATGAAAATACTAATCAGTGCGTTTGGTTTGAGTTTTCTGGATTAAATTTTTTAAAAATTGACTTTTTTGATTTTCGTGTTTTTTTGTTTTTAGTTAATATTTTTTAAATTTTAAACATTTTTTTTACTTTTTTAGATACACCTTACTTAGGTGTATCTAAAAAGTAAAAAAATTGTGAAAAATATTTTAAAAAATTAATAAATACATAAAAATATAAAAAATATACTGAATTCTTGTATTTTTTTGTATTTTTGGTATTTAGTAAATTTTTAAAAGATTTTTTTACATTTTTTTTTACTTTTTAAGTGTATTTATGTTAAGTGTGTCTAAAAAGTAAAAATATTACTTAAAATATTTAAAAAATTCAGTAAAAATAAAAAAATACGGAAAATAAGAAAGTATAATTTTCTAAAAAAAATTTTTGAAAAGTAGAAACAAACATTTTTTTATTTTTTATTTTATTTAGAAAATACTAAATCTATTACTAATCAAAATTAAGAAAGACAAGAATAGCTGATAACTACTCCTGATTCTGATAATAAGATCATTATATTATAGAATACTGTTAAAGATATTAAATTTTTATTTAAATAAATAACTAAATATTTTATTAATATGAGATATTTAATTATTTATTTGATAAAAAAATTTAAAATTTATAACATTTTTTTATATTATATATTAAAGAAAGAAAATTCAGATCCGATATCCACCATTGCTTCCAGTCCACGTCAACTGGGGCCCACAAAACATTTGGGTCAATTAAACCCATGTGCTGTGCTAGGCTGTCGGTTCCGATGCAGCGCCTCATATATTTTCATTGATTTTCATGCAGCAGGTAAGGCTTCTAGAATTGATAAGGCATCACTGTCCATGTAGGCATGCAAGGTTGCTACTTTTCAGTATAAGAATAATCAGTTCATGGGAATTTTCAAGATTTCATTTCGTATGCGAATCAATTTTTTTTACTTTTTAATTATTTTAACTTATTTTGATATATTGGTTAAAAGTTAATTTGTTTAATTTTTTAAATTTTTTTAGTCATATTAGCTCTTTATTTTTTATATATTTTTTAATAAAAAAATGAAAGAGTCAATTTTTAATCAATTTTTCAAAACAATCTTAGGACTAAAAAATCTCATTTAAAATATAATTTTTTAACTTGTACAAAAAAAATTAAAAATATAATTTAAATATAAAATTAACAATCTTAGCATAATTGCATTTATATCTCTGTTGAGTAAGGTTAAACATGTCGAAATTACTGCAAATATATATATATATATATAAATACAAAAATAAATTAATTAAATATACATTTAAGTTAAAAAGATAGTATTATCATTTTTTTTTATCTATACAACTAATGAATATTGATAAAATTGAAACTAAATGATATATGAATTAAAGTCTTAAAAAATATTTTTTTCAAATTTCAAAAGAAATAGTGTAATTTACCTTTTTATTTACTGAAAAAAACACATATTGTGTGCCAAAAAATAATATATATTTAAAAAAGTAGTTTTAATTGTTTTGTAAGTGAGAAATTATATTTTTATCTTTAAAAAATATATAATAAAATTGTTGAGGGTAAAATTAATAATGAAAAATCCAATTGACATATTGTGCCTGTTTGGCAGAACTTAAAATCAGTTTATTTCAGCTTTCAGTTTAATTTAAGCTATTTTGATGTCTTTGGTTTAGCCTATAACTTATAACTTTTTGGAAGTCAGAAATCAGCTTATTCTATGAGTGGGGCTGCAGATGCTTAATTTATAAGTCATAAATCAGTTTATGTTCATAGTTATAAGCTATAAGCTGTTTAGGCATAAGTTATAAGCACTTTCCCACAACTCTACCAAACAGGGCCATTAGGCTTTGTTTGACAACCAGCTTTTGGCTAAAAAATCACAAAAATAAAATAGACTAAATAGATCAGAACCAATACTGATATTATCAACAACAATATGCACAGTGGAAGCCCTAATTTTTGTGACAGTGAAAGCCCTAATATTTATCAGAACCAATTCACAGTGCAGGAGTTTCGAATACAAACCTGGGGAACAAATTTCTTCGCTCAGCCGGTGCCATCTGGGGAACTGGTCGTCGCCGGTGCCGTCTAGGGGACTGCTCGCCGGGGAGGGTCGGTTCGGTGGAGGAGGACGGCTTCGTGCGACGCTGAATGAAATATAGCTGAGTGATATAATAACTAGCAACGGGCGGGATTTTGAGTGAAATTTTGAATTTTTTTTTTTTTAATCTCAGTCGTTGGATGTGCAACGGCTGATCTCAGCCGTTGCAAGGACGCACGCTCGTAAACTCTTGCAGGGAGAGGATCTGCGCTCTGAAAATAGGAGTAAGAACAAGCATGATTTTGAATCCCTTATCCACAAATATATATATATATATATATATGGTTAATGCTTCAGGTCTCAAGAGATTCAGGCGTGAATGGCGCGAATTTGTGGTCACTGGTCGACCGGCCAGACGACCGGTGAAGCACTTGTCTACCGTGATTGTCACCTTGTTGACTGCCACTGTTAGCCTCTTCACCGATCCGGCCGGACAACCGATTAAATAAATTCGAGGCAAATTCACATCTCAATATTCGAGGCATATAACACGACTCTATATATATACAGCAAGCATGTTTGCTTGGCCCAGTGATTATTTTGATAAAAAAATTAAAACTCAAACCCAAGTTAAACACCTTGATCTCAATTTTTTAATATATCAGAAGGTGTAGCCCAATGCACATTTCAGTCTAGATGTTAAATTTCAAATTATAACCACAAAAATTGTCTTACATTTAAGCAAATTTGTTTAAAATTATTTTCAAATTGATAAACAAATTTGTTTAAAATTATTTTTAAATTGATATATATATATATATATAAATATGCGTGCACAAAATTGACCAGTCACCAGAATAACTCTCACTGTGGGGCCAACGCATAGAGGGACTCATTCGTTGACCATATATGTTACAGGCTATTTACATTGAGAGTAACGGGTTGTTTGGGATGACCTAAGTAAGTGTATTTTTTGTCTTTTTATAAAAAGATGTGTAGAAAAGTAGAGAGGTGATGTGATGAAACAAAGATAAAAAGATGAATTATTTGAGGTATGCCAAACTTGGCCCAAGGCTTGATGATGTATAAAATTTCATTTTTAATTATTTTAGTACGTAGTTAAAAGGTCTTATTTAGGATAAGTGTTTAGATTCTTTTAATTTTTGTAAAATAAAAATAAAATGATTACGAGTTAGATATGATATTTTATCTTATTTGACTAGAAGTGTCAATTTTGTCATATATGACTATTTTAACCCAATGTAGTATCTCAAACAGAGCCTTAAAAGGTTGTTACATACAATTAGGTTAATACTGGTATTAGTCACGTGGAATCATTAAAAATATATTTTTATGTTTTTAAGCATAAATATTATTGGTAATGTTACGTGTACTGATTAGTATATTACTGTACCAACATAGTTATGAAATTATTATTTTAAAACTATGACCCCACTCATTATACAAATTACAAAGATTTAAAATTTCTAAAATTATGTCATATCATTCATTAATATACTAGTTGATATATCAATTAGTGTATCTAGCATTATTCAAGTATTGTATGTCAACATGAAAATACTAATCAGTGCGTTTGGTTTGAGTTTTCTGGATTAAATTTTTTAAAAATTGACTTTTTTGATTTTCGTGTTTTTTTGTTTTTAGTTAATATTTTTTAAATTTTAAACATTTTTTTTACTTTTTTAGATACACCTTACTTAGGTGTATCTAAAAAGTAAAAAAATTGTGAAAAATATTTTAAAAAATTAATAAATACATAAAAATATAAAAAATATACTGAATTCTTGTATTTTTTTGTATTTTTGGTATTTAGTAAATTTTTAAAAGATTTTTTTACAATTTTTTTTACTTTTTAAGTGTATTTATGTTAAGTGTGTCTAAAAAGTAAAAATATTACTTAAAATATTTAAAAAATTCAGTAAAAATAAAAAAATACGGAAAATAAGAAAGTATAATTTTCTAAAAAAAATTTTTGAAAAGTAGAAACAAACATTTTTTTATTTTTTATTTTATTTAGAAAATACTAAATCTATTACTAATCAAAATTAAGAAAGACAAGAATAGCTGATAACTACTCCTGATTCTGATAATAAGATCATTATATTATAGAATACTGTTAAAGATATTAAATTTTTATTTAAATAAATAACTAAATATTTTATTAATATGAGATATTTAATTATTTATTTGATAAAAAAATTTAAAATTTATAACATTTTTTTATATTATATATTAAAGAAAGAAAATTCAGATCCGATATTGCTTCCAGTCCACGTCAATTGGGGCCCACAAAACATTTGGGTCAATTAAACCCATGTGCTGTGCTAGGCTGTCGGTTCCGATGCAGCGCCTCATATATTTTCATTGATTTTCATGCAGCAGGTAAGGCTACTAGAATTGATAAGGTATCACTGTCCATGTAGGCATGCAAGGTTGCTACTTTTCAGTATAAGAATAATCAGTTCATGGGAATTTTCAAGATTTCATTTCGTATGCGAATCAATTTTTTTTACTTTTTAATTATTTTAACTTATTTTTATATATTGGTTAAAAGTTAATTTGTTTAATTTTTTAAATTTTTTTAGTCATATTAGCTCTTTATTTTTTATATATTTTTTAATAAAAAAATGAAAGAGTCAATTTTTAATCAATATTTCAAAACAATCTTAGGACTAAAAAATCTCATTTAAAATATAATTTTTTAACTTGTACAAAAAAAATTAAAAATATAATTTAAATATAAAATTAACAATCTTAGCATAATTGCATTTATATCTCTGTTGAGTAAGGTTAAACATGTCGAAATTACTGCAAATATATATATATATATATATATAAATACAAAAATAAATTAATTAAATATACATTTAAGTTAAAAAGATAGTATTATCATTTTTTTTTATCTATACAACTAATGAATATTGATAAAATTGAAACTAAATGATATATGAATTAAAGTCTTTAAAAATATTTTTTTCAAATTTCAAAAGAAATAGTGTAATTTACCTTTTTATTTACCGAAAAAAAACACATATTGTGTGCCAAAAAATAATATATATTTAAAAAAGTAGTTTTAATTGTTTTGTAAGTGAGAAATTATATTTTTATCTTTAAAAAATATATAATAAAATTGTTGAGGGTAAAATTAATAATGAAAAATCCAATTGACATATTGTGCCTGTTTGGCAGAACTTAAAAGCAGTTTATTTCAGCTTTCAGTTTAATTTAAGCTATTTTGATGTCTTTGGTTTAGCCTATAACTTATAACTTTTTGGAAGTCAGAAATCAGCTTATTCTATGAGTGGGGCTGCAGATGCTTAATTTATAAGTCAGAAATCAGTTTATGTTCATAGTTATAAGCTATAAGCTGTTTAGGCATAAGTTATAAGCACTTTCCCACAACTCTACCAAACAGGGCCATTAGGCTTTGTTTGACAACCAGCTTTTGGCTAAAAAATCACAAAAATAAAATAGACTAAATAGATCAGAACCAATACTGATATTATCAACAACAATATGCACAGTGGAAGCCCTAATTTTTGTGACAGTGAAAGCCCTAATATTTATCAGAACCAATTCACAGTGCAGGAGTTTCGAATACAAACCTGGGGAACAAATTTCTTCGCTCAGCCGGTGCCATCTGGGGAACTGGTCGTCGCCGGTGCCGTCTAGGGGACTGCTCGCCGGGGAGGGTCGGTTCGGTGGAGGAGGACGGCTTCGTGCGACGCTGAATGAAATATAGCTGAGTGATATAATAACTAGCAACGGGCGGGATTTTGAGTGAAATTTTGAATTTTTTTTTTTTTAATCTCAGTCGTTGGATGTGCAACGGCTGATCTCAGCTGTTGCAAGGACGCACGCTCGTAAACTCTTGCAGGGAGAGGATCTGCGCTCCGAAAATAGGAGTAAGAACAAGCATGATTTTGAATCCCTTATCCACAAATATATATATATATATATATATGGTTAATGCTTCAGGTCTCAAGAGATTCAGGCGTGAATGGCGCGAATTTGTGGTCACTGGTCGACCGGCCAGACGACCGGTGAAGCACTTGTCTACCGTGATTGTCACCTTGTTGACTGCCACTGTTAGCCTCTTCACCGATCCGGCCGGACAACCGATTAAATAAATTCGAGGCAAATTCACATCTCAATATTCGAGGCATATAACACGACTCTATATATATACAGCAAGCATGTTTGCTTGGCCCAGTGATTATTTTGATAAAAAAATTAAAACTCAAACCCAAGTTAAACACCTTGATCTCAATTTTTTAATATATCAGAAGTTGTAGCCCAATGCACATTTCAGTCTAGATGTTAAATTTCAAATTATAACCACAAAAATTGTTTTACATTTAAGCAAAATTGTTTAAAATTATTTTCAAATTGATAAACAAATTTGTTTAAAATTATTTTTAAATTGATATATAGATATAAATATGCGTGCACAAAATTGACCAGTCACCAGAATAACTCTCACTGTGGGGCCAACGCATAGAGGGACTCATTCGTTGACCATATATGTTACAGGCTATTTACATTGAGAGTAACGGGTTGTTTGGGATGACCTAAGTAAGTGTATTTTTTGTCTTTTCATAAAAAGATGTGTAGAAAAGTAGAGAGGTGATGTGATGAAAAAAAGATAAAAAGATGAATTATTTGAGGTATGCCAAACTTGGCCCAAGGCTTGATGATGTATAAAATTTCATTTTTAATTATTTTAGTACGTAGTTAAAAGGTCATATTTAGGACAAGTGTTTAGATTTTTTTAATTTTTGTAAAATAAAAATAAAATGATTACGAGTTAGATATGAGATTTTATCTTATTTGACTAGAAGTGTCAATTTTGTCATATATGACTATTTTAACCCAATGTAGTATCTCAAACAGAGCCTTAAAAGGTTGTTACATACAATTAGGTTAATACTGGTATTAGTCACGTGGAATCATTAAAAATATATTTTTATGTTTTTAAGCATAAATATTATTGGTAATGTTACGTGTACTGATTAGTATATTACTGTACCAACATAGTTATGAAATTATTATTTTAAAACTATGACCCCACTCATTATACAAATTACAAAGATTTAAAATTTCTAAAATTATGTCATATCATTCATTAATATACTAGTTGATATATCAATTAGTGTATCTAGCATTATTCAAGTATTGTATGTCAACATGAAAATACTAATCAGTGCGTTTGGTTTGAGTTTTCTGGATTAAATTTTTTAAAAATTGACTTTTTTGATTTTCGTGTGTTTTTTTATTTTAGTTAATATTTTTTAAATTTTAAACATTTTTTTTACTTTTTTAGATACACCTTACTTAGGTGTATCTAAAAAGTAAAAAAATTGTGAAAAATATTTTAAAAAATTAATAAATACATAAAAATATAAACAATATACTGAATTCTTGTATTTTTTTATATTTTTGGTATTTAGTAAATTTTTAAAAGATTTTTTTACAATTTTTTTTACTTTTTAAGTGTATTTATGTTAAGTGTGTCTAGAAAGTAAAAATATTACTTAAAATATTTAAAAAATTCAGTAAAAACAAAAAAATACGGAAAATAAGAAAGTATAATTTTCTAAAAAATTTTTTTTGAAAAGTAGAAACAAACATTTTTTTATTTTTTATTTTATTTAGAAAATACTAAATCTATTACTAATCAAAATTAAGAAAGACAATAATAGCTGATAACTACTCCTGATTCTGATAATAAGATCATTATATTATAGAATAATGTTAAAATATTAAATTTTTATTTAAATAAATAACTAAATATTTTATTAATATGAGATATTTAATTATTTATTTGATAAAAAAATTTAAAATTTATAACATTTTTTTATATTATATATTAAAGAAAGAAAATTCAGATCCGATATCCACCATTGCTTCCAGTCCACGTCAATTGGGGCCCACAAAACATTTGGGTCAATTAAACCCATGTGCTGTGCTAGGCACGTCACCTGTCGGTTCCGATGCAGCGCCACAATTTTCAAGATTTCATTTCGTATGCGAATCAATTTTTTTTACTTTTTAATTATTTTAACTTATTTTGATATATTGGTTAAAAGTTAATTTGTTTAATTTTTTAAATTTTTTTAGTCATATTAGCTCTTTATTTTTTATATATTTTTTTATAAAAAAATGAAAGAGTCAATTTTTAATCAATTTTTCAAAACAATCTTAGGACTAAAAAGTCTCATTTAAAATATAATTTTTTAACTTGTACAAAAAAAATTAAAAATATAATTTAAATATAAAATTAACAATCTTAGCATAATTGCATTTATATCTCTGTTGAGTAAGGTTAAACATGTCGAAATTACTGCAAATATATATATATATATATATAAAAATACAAAAATAAATTAATTAAATATGCATTTAAGTTAAAAAGATAGTATTATCATTTTTTTTTATCTATACAATTAATGAATATTGATAAAATTGAAACTAAATGATATATGAATTAAAGTCTTAAAAAATATTTTTTTCAAATTTCAAAAGAAATAGTGTAATTTACCTTTTTATTTACCGAAAAAAAACACATATTGTGTGCCAAAAAATAATATATATTTAAAAAAGTAGTTTTAATTGTTTTGTAAGTGAGAAATTATATTTTTATCTTTAAAAAATATATAATAAAATTGTTGAGGGTAAAATTAATAATGAAAAATCCAATTGACATATTGTGCCTGTTTGGCAGAACTTAAAAGCAGTTTATTTTAGCTTTCAGTTTAATTTAAGCCATTTTGATGTCCTTGGTTTAGCCTATAACTTATAACTTTTTGGAAGTCAGAAATCAGCTTATTCTATGAGTGGGGCTGCAGATGCTTAATTTATAAGTCAGAAATCAGTTTATGTTCATAGTTATAAGCTATAAGCTGTTTAGGCATAAGTTATAAGCACTTTCCCACAACTCTACCAAACAGGGCTATTAGGCTTTGTTTGCAACCAGCTTTTTGCTAAAAAATCACAAAAATAAAATAGACTAAATAAGTCAATAAGGTTTAAATTATAATCATTTCACTTTTTTCATAAAAGTCAAAAAAATCAAAAAAATCAAATCAAACAAATTTTTAGTCCCTAACTAAGGGATGGTTTAGGATGATCTAAATAAGTGTACTTTTTGATTTTTTATGAAATATAGGTTGGGTTTGAAGTGATGTGATGGAAAAATAATGTGATTTAAATAAGATTATGTGATTTAAATAAGATAGTGACTTTTTGACTTTTTAACTTTTTTAGAACACCCCAAACAAGACCTAAAGTCAAAAAACTAACTAAAAAAATCTATTACCAAACGACTACTAAAAATAAAAGGTTGAAGATACCAAATCAACCATTAACTTCGGGTTGGTTTGGGAAGTGGGTTATTTTTTGACTTTTTGACTATTTTGACTATTTTAGCCTGGGCTAAAAAGCTTTGTTTGGGAATGACTTTTTGACTTTTTTGACTTTTTTTTGAGAGAATAGTGTAATGATTATGGGTTTGATGTGATGTTTTGTTTGCTATGGCTAAAATAGCCTATTTTATTTTTTGTGACTATTTTAGCCCCAAATCACCTTCCCAAACAGACCCTTCATATAATAGTATGGATAGATTGATGTTAGTGTAAAGTAAATTACAAATATACTCATTGAAATATGTTTTAAATACTAATTATCTTATGTGGTTATGAAAATTATATTACGTCTCTTAAAGTTTTTAATCGTATAACAAATAATTATTTTCATTAATCAACTATCAATTCAATTAAAAGTTTTTAATGACATCACTAATATATTTCAATTGATAATTCTAATAAGTTTACTGTTATATAAGAGGACAATTATAATATTTTTTATTTTTTCTATTAACGGCTCAATTTGGGAAATTGACTAAAAGTTAGCTTTTAACTTATTTTGAATTAGATCACTTCTCTAATTTTTTATACCTTTTTTAAAAAAAAAACATTAAAAAAATCAAGAAAAGCCAATTTTTAACCAACTTTCCAAAATAACCCTTACTAAGGCCTGGTTTAGCATGTCTTAAAAAAGATAAAAAGTCAAAAAATTATTTAAAAAGTTAAAAGGTTATCATTATTCACAAAAAAAATGAATTTACACATAAAAAAATACAACTCAACTTTTTGCTGAAGTGATGGGTTGTTCGCGTTATTGATCTGCTGTACTGGTCTAGAAATGATTGTCTCCTTTGCGGGCAACCATTTAGATTGTGTTATTCGGCTCGTGAGGGCCCCCACTAGTCACATTTTGATAATCTGAACCGTTAAATATGTAGAACTTATTGAGTACTATATGCTTGTAAAAAATCACGTTGATCGAATATCGCTAACTATATGATCAAATCAGTTTTGTATAAATAAATAAAAAATCGATAGTATTATACTTAACTGGTGAACAAAAACTAATCTGATCAATGTGATTTCGATATCCGATCAATGTGATTTCGATATCAGATCAATGTGATTTTTTGCAGGCATATAGTACTCGACGAGTTCTATTCATTAAACAGCTCAGATTATCAAAATGGGACTCGTGGTGGCCTCACGGGCCGAACAATACAATCCAATGTTTGCCCGCGGAGGAGGCAATCATGTCCTAATCTCCTACACTCTGCCTAGAAAAATGTGTCGTACAACCTATTACACTTACTTCTCTTATACACTTATTTATACAATTTTTTATTACACATTTTTTCGTAAAAAGGCAAAAAGTTAACCCAAACATTTATCTTTTTCTACTCAACTTTTTAGTCCAAAAAAATAAAAAAAAAATGTACTTATTTAGGGCACCCCAAATAACCCCTAAGGTGTCGTTCAGCATGAAAGTTTTTTTTATTTTTTGGCTAAATTAGCCCCAAAAAAAAGAAAAAGACTAAAAAGTTAACAAGACAAAATGTCATATCTAAATCACAATCATTTCACTTTTTTTTCTTCACAAAAGTAAAAAAAACTAAAAAAACCAATTCAAATGAACTTTTTTGCCTGAAAATAGCCCAAAAGCCAACCCAACTTTCCAAATAAAGCCTAAAATAGTCAAAATAAATAAATAAATAAATAAATAAAAAAGGTCAACTCTTTTATTTATTTTTCTGCATGTCTTTTAAAAAAATGTTAAAAAAATCAATGAAAATAACCAATTTCTAAAACAACCCAGATTGACAAATTCATATATTTATAATTTTCAAAAATCACAAATATAATATATATTTTAAGTAAATTTCAAGAGATATATTTATAATTAATCTTTATTATTATTTTAGGTTAATTACATTTTTCACCCCTATAATTTCAATTTTGTTAATTTTTATTACGTGTACACCTTGAAAAATTGACAAATGCCGAAAAAAATATTCATTTTAATTTTAAATTTTCAAAGAAGAAACAAATTAAAACCTTTACAAATTTACAAATGCCTCAAAATTATTTTTTGACTTTCAATTTAGATAAAATGATCAAATTAAAACTAGATCTAAAGCAAAAAGATCAAATTATTCAAATTAAAATGATAAAGATTAAAGTAAAATTTAAATTATGGGGGTAAAAAGTATAATTAATCTTTTATTATTGAAAAAGATTATGGTGTGTACTATATGCACTTTATAATTAAAAAAAATGGCATAACTCTATATTTTTTTGAGTTATAACTAAAAAAAATTATAATCAAATATAAAAAATTTATAACTAAATATTTTAAAATAATACCATAATTAAATAGGTAAATGACATAAAAATATACTCCTATATGATTTGGAATGTGTGTAACAAAATTATTTTTTATTTTATTTTGGTAGGTCAAGTCGCGTGTTGCTTTTTAGCTCTACCGAAAATCACGCATCATCAGTTGACGAGGCTAATCACTCTTGACGTGGACCGTGAGCCTCTAACGCCAACGAAAAATTATGTAGTGGTGTTGGGCATGTGTCAAGATCCCTCCTTGCACTTCCTTCTCACATTTTCTATTTGCAGGTCATTGTGTTTATTTTTAAATCTAATTTCAAATTGTTCATATTTTAAAATTTGTTCAGTATATCAAACATGTAAACAATTAAGTTGATCGGATATCAGAAAGCATATGTTCGAAAAACTGTTTATTAAATTTTTAAAAAAAATAATTTTTAGTTCGATTTTTCCGAACACATGCTTTCTGATGTCCGATCAACTTGATTTTTTTTCAGATATGATATACTAAACAAATCTTAAAATATGAACAGTTCGGATTATTAAAATTGGACCTAAAAATAAATCCAATAACCCTGCAAGTAAGAAATGATGCAAAGAGGAGATCCTTGCTCCTTGGGCATTGCCACATGTGCCCCAACTCTACGCCAACACCCCACCCCAGATGCACTCCGTTTTAAATATTTGAAAATTACAAAAAAAAATATATTAAATATGATATATTTATTTTGGATAAAAATTATATTTGACACCTAAGTACTTTTAAATTTTATTTTAAAATCAAGTAAAATTGAATAGTTACAGAAGGTAGTTATTAATAGTTGGAGATAGTATCCAAATATGGTTGTCAACCATTGAAGGAGTGGCTGAAGGTGATTACCAACTGCTAAAAGTACTAGTCGAAGGTTGTTGCCACTAGTGATAAGCGGTTAGCGGTGACCGAAGGTAATTGTTAGCAGTGGGAAGTGATTGGTGAAAGTAATTATTTTTGTCAACGATCAAAAATAACGATCAAAAGTGATTACTGTCAGTAAAAAGTGGATGGCAATGAACAAGAGATAGTTAGCAGTCAAGGCCATCGATGATGGTGGCGAATAATAGTGATGAGTAATTACTAATGGCCGGAAAGAATGGGGGAAAGAGAAATAAATGAAAAAATAAATAAAATTAAACAAGTGAAACAATTTTTTTGTGTTTATAAAATTTGATCAAATTTGTAAATTGTTTACAATTTTTTTGAAAACTTAAATAAAATCAAAATAATTTTTATTTACAATTTTCAAAAATTATATAAATATAAATAAAAAATTACAAAAATAAACATTACCAAGTAGGTTAAGTTAACGTTTCTCAATCTCATTATTATTGACTCAATGAATTATCAAGGGTGGGCATTCATCGGGCTGGGCCGACACTATATAATAAAAGATTTCATGTCTACTCAAACCTGCACCGACCCTAACATCAGACCTCTAACACTGCCCAAGCCTGGACCAAAAAATAATTATAAATCCCAAACCCATCAATCGGGCTATATGTTAATTTTTTCTTAAAAATATTCCATAATTAAATTTAATCACAAATTATATTTTTAAATAAATATAATGTCATCATTATAAATTGAAGAATTTTGTGTATAAACTGAAAGATCTATAAAATAAATTCAATCAAATATCATCACAAATGTGAGTTTTAAAAAAATTAATAAAGATAAAGTCTAAATTCTAATAAAAATATATATTTTAATATATTATAATTAATTAATTTAATAGTGGGTTGCGCTGGGTCGAGTTGAAGATATAAATCTCAAATCCAACCCATTAATATATTGGGTTGAAAATGTTAGCCTATGAACTAAAACAACTTTTCAAATCCTAAAAAATAGGGTCGTGCTGGGTGGGCTAACAGGCTGATGCCCACCCCTAAGTAGGCTCTAGATGTTTTAGGTTTGTAACGCTCCAAATTTCTAACCCAAATAATAATACAACAATCATGGCTCTTTCAAGAAAAACTGAAAATAAATCTCCAAACTTACATTATATGACAATAGTTTTTCATGCAACAATACATTAATCCAACAACAAGTAAATAAACAAATAAATACCTTCAAGGGTTTACAAGTTTTCAAGGCTTGAGCTTGGTTACACAAAACGGTTATTCAAACCCACACAAACACAGCCCTTGGCTTACACACAGATTCACAACAAAATGAGAGCATTGTACTCCCAACACACATACTTCCACGCCCATAGTTGGGTGGGATCACCACATCTTTTCCTGCAGAAAAATCTCTTAGGGTGAGCATAAAACCCAGTAGGAAATCCTTAACAAAGTATATACATTTTATACAAGTCTCAAGAGATAAAATGCACAAGCCATGCTATGTCTTTTTGAAAGAAAATCACATCTTTATCTTTGAAAGCCATCATGCTCAATGATGTCATGCAATTTCAATTCTTTAAAACTTAACAATTCATTTCAAGAGCGGTAAATACGACTCTAGTAATCCCTAGGTCGGTGTCTATAAGTAGACTATAAAAATACTACCAATTTGTCATTTTTACCGGTATTAACCGGAAGGCTCGACACCTATCCACGCAGGTTTTCGGTCTTTCACCCCGCACTCTCAGGACAATTTATTCAGTATCATCTATACTACCTATCAAGACTTACCAACGTATTTACCCCAAAACCATTCCATGAAAACTTGTTTCTCAACATTCTTTTCTTAATGCAAGTTTTCAAATCAACTTATAAAATTTAATGTAATCAAATGAATTGATATGCCAATTTCACAAGATTAATATAAATACTTTTATTCTAAATCATCATCCACGGAATCACACAATTTCGTATTCTCAAGTATCCTCAACAATTAGTTATTTCAAGACTGTTTCAACGTTCTGAACAATAATTTCCAAAATGAACAACAATTCTCATATTCCCTAAAATTCATTATTTATATAAATATAAATAAGAAATTTTCCAAACATCCATTTATTTTGACACACAAAATAAATATAATAATATCGTTCATGGATTTTCAGTCTCCTTTAAAAAAATTTCCAAATTTTAGGTTTTCTCACCAAAACTATGCAACCCAAATCTTTTCAAAGAAAACTTTCAAAAATCATATTTTCTTCAATCAACGAAGATCAAAACCCATAAGATCATTCTAAAAGAACAAGAGACAAACCCACTTTCAAAATCGCTCAACTTCTTGAATCAACAATCAATTTTCAAAACTATTGAAAGATAATTTCGAAAATCATATAGATCCTGCAAATATATGTATATATATATAACTCTAAGAAAATTCTTACCTCAAGTTCTGAAGAAGAAATAAGATGAAACTGTAACAACCCAGATTTTTAATTATTCTGTAGAAATTATACTAATATTATTTAATCTCAGTTAGGAAAATATATAATTTATTATATATTATTATGTATAATTTTGTAAAATAATATAATTATTAAAAGTTTAGGGATCAAAATATAAATAAATAATTAATTTACCGTTGGTATACGATAAAGTGTAATTTAATTAGGAATTAAATTATTTATATAATTATATTAAAATATTGGGCCAAAGTGTAATTATTTTAAATATCTATTAAGGATAAGAATGAATCTATATAATTATGAATTAAATCTTAGGGAAAGAGACGCGTAGCCACGTGTTGGCCACGGACGGGGCTCACCTCCCTATAAATAGGGAGGCGTTTTACTTGGAGAAGAAAAGAAAGAAGAAAGGAAAGAAAGAAAAGAAAGAATAGTGGATGTTAAGAGGGTCTTTGATAGTGGAAAGAAATAGTGAGGTATTAAAGTTAAGGTGAGTTATATTATACCTTGAGTTACCAAAATATATTTTACGTATGTTTTAATATACCATAGTTTATTTTATACAAGTTATGTTTTATAAATTATTATAAACTATATTATTTCAGTTACGTGGATTATTTTCTGAACCTTATTTACTTAAAAGGAAACCCATGGATATGTTTGTTTATATTTTAAAGAATATTTGACTATGAGCTTATATACAATTATGTTTTGTAAGTACCACCACAGGAGTCTCACGCCTTAGGGGACTTAAATAACCATTAGCTTCTGTTTGACCACTTTGTGGCCCTCTGTCTGTCATGAATCCATTGACCTCTATTCTGTGCAGAGCAAAGTGCTGTGCGGAGCTAAGTGCTACACTATTGTGGAAGCCACCTCTTAAATCCGTACCTCTGTTCTGTGCGGAGCAAAGTGTTGTGCGAAGTTAAGTGTTACACTATTGTGGAAGCCACCTCTAGAATCCGTACGAGCCACCTCTTGAATCTGTACCTTTGTTCTGTGCGGAGCAAAGTGCTGTGCGAAGTTAAGTGTTACACTATTGTGGGAGCCACCTCTAGAATCCGTACGAGCCACCTCTTGAATCCGTACCTCTGTTCTGACTATCACTTCTATGACCTTTGTTCTGTTCTGTACCGTGATTATGGTTATTTATTTACATAATTTCTGTGTTTCAGTTTCTTCCACTTAAATGATCTGTTTACCAATGATTTATTCACCAAATTGAGTTATGTAAATGTTTCTGCCTAACTAACTATCTGTGGTTATTTCGTGTCCCTTATACTCTTGGTATAATATTTCTCACTCTGCCATGTGCTTATAGTTGTTTACCAATTTTCAAGAAATGGCTTTTGGAAAGTCTTAGATGCGAGGCTGCGGAATAGCCACACACAACACTTTTATGATTTTTTTTATGTAAATATCGACCTTTTTGGTCAATAAATTTTGTAATAAAAATAGAACCTCCAATGATTATTTTGGTACCCTTATTTAAATATTACTTCCACTCACGTTTATTAATTTGTCCAAGAATTGGCCGAAGATAACTTCAGTTACTGGCCATCACGATGCTTAACCCTTGGGTACGGGGAGCGGGTCGTGACAGAAACCTCCAAAATCAACAGTGTCGAAACTCAATCTCCACCACACACAACGAAGCCCTCTAGAAGTTAACCAACTTTAATGAAGAACCTATGGCAGAACTTTAATGGATCTTGAGAAATCAAGGTTTTGATCCAATTTGGCGTAGGGAAATGTGGAGATAAGGGAGAGAAAATGTTTTTAGAGAGAGATATATATACAAAAGTGATCTGAGATATCAGATTCACGAACTGATTTAATACATGGTCCGCTCGAGCGTGAAAAGTCCCGTTCAAGCGTCAAATACACCTTCCCAGTACTTTTGCAGATAGGTCAAACTTCTGGAACTAAGCATTCTCCGCTCGAGCACATAAACGGACGCTCGAGCGAACAAGCAACTTCTAATGCATTTTGCATTTTTGCTTCGGGGGCATTGCCTCTCAACCCTGCCAAGGCGCTGCCCTAAGACCCATCAAGGGGCACTGCCCCCTAGACTCCTGTGAGCTAACCGAACAGCTTGATCCCCGCCAAGGGACGCTGCCCCCTAGACCCCCGTGAGTTGACCGGACAGCTCGATCCCCGACATACTCAGGAAAGTGGCAAAATTGGGATCGCTACAACCTTCCCTCCTTAAAGAATTTCGTTCTTGAAATTTCAAATCAAACTATCCAAACAAAGGGTTTCTAGCAATCAAAACCACGCTATTTCATTTTCAAATCACAATACTAACTCTCAACCAAATTCCACCATTTCCACCATGGTTATATCATTAACAATAACCTCCCAAATACGCATAAACATGAAATTTCCCAAAAAGTAATGGCAACTCTAAATAACCTTATGCTTAAGACAACAACGCACATATCAACATGTGTTTAACAACTTTAAATACGTTTCCCTCAATTCTAGGGAATATTACAAAGAAAAACAACTTAAGTATTTTTAAATAAATTCGGATATTGGAGCGGACTTCCGTCTTCCGTTCCCACGTCACTTCTTCAACCCCATGGTGTCTCCACAACACCTTTACCAACGGTATAGTTTTGCCTCGCAGCACCTGCTCCCGGGTTTCTAATATTTGAACCGGTTGTTCTTCATAAGAGGCATCCTCATCTACCTCCAAGTCAGCCCAATCAAGCACATGAGAAAGGTCGGGTTCATACTTACTAAGCATAGTTACATGAAATACGTTGTGAACTCCCAAAAGTTGTGGCGATAAAGCTAACCGGTATGTCACTTCCCCAATTCGCTCTAAGATCTCAAAAGGCCTAATGAACCTTGGAGATAATTTACCACTTTTACCAAATCTCATCAAACCCCGCCTTGGTGAGATTTTTAGAAACACATGGTCACCAACTTCAAAAGATAAAGGCCATCTCCTCTTATCGGCATAACTCTTTTGTCAGCTTTGGGCCGTAGCTAACCTCTTCTGAATGAGAACAACTTTCTCGGTTGTCTCTCTAACAATTTTTGGACCCAGTAACAGTGCATCACCCACTTCGACCTAACAAACCGGTGATCTACAAAGTCGGCCATACAATGCCTCAAATGGTGCCATCCCAATACTAGCTTAGTAACTATTATTGTAAGCAAACTCAATCAATGGTAAGTGCCTTTCCGAAGGACCCTTAAAATCAAGGACACAAGCTCTAAGCATGTCCTCCAAAATCTGAATGATACGTTCCGACTGTCCATCAGTTTAAGGATGATAAACGGTGCTAAGAGTCAACTTAGTTCCCAACGCCTCTAGAAGGCTTTGCCATAACCGGGCAGTAAAACGAGGATCCCAATCCGACACAATAGTCACAAGGAGTCCATGAAGTCGAACTGTCTCTCTAATGTACAACTTTGCCAAGCTTTCAACTGAGTCGCTGGTGCACATTGGAATTAAATGGGTAGACTTAGTCAACCTATCAACAATCACCCAAACGGCATCATTGCCTCATTGTGTTCTAGGAAGCCCAACTATCAACTGATATAATACATGGTCCGCTCGAGCGTGTCAAACTTCTGAAACCAAACATTCTCCGCTCGAGCGCATAAACTGCCGCTCGAGCGGACAAACAACTTCTAATTCATTTTACATTTTTGCTTCAGGGGCATTGCCCCTCAACTCCGCCAAGGCGCTGCCCTAGGACCCGCCAAGGGGCCCCTAGACCCCTGCGAGCTGACTGGGCAGCTCGATCCCCACCAGGGCGCTGCCCTTGGACCCCCGCGAGCTGACCGGACAACTCGATCCCCGACATACTCAGCGAAGTGGCAAAACTAGAATCGTTACAAGGTTTCCTTTGGTGAAATTTTGAGAATTTATTTTCTAAATTTTTTTAAATAGTAGTTTGATGGAAAAATTTAAAAGCACTCATTATTTTTTATATTTTCATATGAATTTCATTTTTTTTTGTGTGTTTATTTATATTAAACTAGTTTCTGATTTCACAAGGAAAAAAAAAACTACCCAAAATCAACCAAACAAAACCAGTGTTTTATAACAAATTGGGAACTAATTTTTTTAATTAGCTTTTTAATTTTTTTTTTACAGAAGACGTGCACAAAAATAGAGAGAAAGATTGACTTTTTGGTAATTTAAACTCTAAATTTGTAAATAAAATCTAATTCAGAACATTTGTTCATCTTTGTTAAAAGTAGGGGTGCTAGTGAATTGGGTGGCCTCTTATCCACATCTGTTCAAACTTAGGTGGATTGAGAAAAATTAATATACATCTGTTCGCTTAATTAGCGGATGTATATTGAGTGAGTCGTGCAAAGGTTGGCAGATGGATGCAAATTATTTTTTAAAAAACTATTTTTCAATACTTCTTTACTATTTTGAACTCAAAATATTTTATTGTTAATTTTTTAAAATAAAAATAAAGGCCTAACTTTCAAATTTCATAAATAACAAATAGAATTACTATATAAAATGTCCCTTCTTTAACACACAAAAGTATATATATATATATATATAAACTTACTTCTTAGGATTCTTGATGAATCCGGTTGGATCAGGTCGTTCCCTATCCGCCGTTCATCAAAATTTAGGTTGATTAAAAAAAATACATCCACTAAAACTATCTATTATGTAGCAAATTAGTTCGGACCATTCAATTTTGGTGAATCAGTAAATGCTGATCCGCCCCTAATTGATGGACACAAATCACAAATAAATTTTGCAACATTTGGCAACAATTTATCTACCTTTTAATCATTTTAAAATGAAATATATATATATATACATTTATAACAAAAAAAAGTCATAATTTAAGAGATAAGAAATAAAATTAACTAAAAAACATTTGACCAATAGCATTTTTTTATTATTAATTTTTTCAGAGAATATATATATTGTATTATTATTATTATTATTAATCCTCCTATAGTCTAATATTGGGAAAAAAACCAATAATAGGAAAAGTTATGCGTTGGTTCTGGATATAGTCACGTGATGTCTTAGATGTATCCTAATTGTTGAAGATGGTGAGATTTATAATTTTGTATTAAATGATTAAAAAACATGAATGTACATGAAAGTTTATAATTGGTTTCATGTATCCTAGACTAATTGCTCATTTTGCCTCAAAATATTAACTCTTATTCTATTTTTTATTATTTTAAAATATTAATCTGTTTTCAAAAATTAAAGAATAAAATAATATGAATTTACTAACAAAAATTAAAATTATAATAATTGATATTTTAAAAAAATATACAATCAAAGAGAAATTTTAAAAAAATAATATTTTTAAAATATAATAATTGTATTATAAAAAAAAAAGTTAAATCCTTTGGGATAATTTTTTCATTAATGGGGTAGCATGTGGAACTTTTGTGCTGACACGTGGGCCATTTAAAATATGTAGGTAGAAGGCGTGATTCCGTGAGCTGGCTACGCAATCTAAATGCCGGCACCGAGTGGGATCCACTGATTTTTTAACTGATTCACGCGAGACACGTCAGTGTTTGGACCACCAGATCACCAAAACAGTGGTGGGGACCACTTCTTTTACGGCCTCAAATAAGATGCACAAATCATACCTCCATCTAATTTTGAAATTCTGGAAAGACATTAATGATGTGAAAATTTAAAAAAAAAAAAATTAAGATCAAAATATCATATTATATGAAATTCAAACACCAATTAAAATTAGACCATCTCCAACGGTGAACCAAACCTGGCATCAAATCTAAAATTTGGTGAAAAAGCCACTTTTTTAAGCTCCAACGGTTTCACCAAATCGATATCAAATCTAGAATTCAGCAAAAATGGTACCAAACTGAGTGCAGGCGAAGCATTTCACCAAAGCACTGTTCCTAACCATTGGGATGAGACGAACGGGTCGACCATCCGGTTGACCAACCGGTCACCCCGGAGAAAGTTCAGACCGTTCACAAAAAAGTTCAAACCAGTCCAAAAAAAAAAATTTATTTTGCCTAGGTGGTCGACCACCTGGTCGACCGGCCGGTTGACCACCAAAAGTTCAAAAAAAAAAGGTTGAAACCGGTATAAAAAAAAAAAAAAAAATTTTGCCGTTACCGGTTGACCGGCCGGTCAACCAACCGGTTGCCCAGCGCAATTTGATGAAACGGATTTGATGTTGAACCGTTGGAGCGCGAAGTATCAAATTAAGGAAATGACCCCTTTTTGACTCAGATTTGATGAAACATTTGGTACACCGTTGGAGATGCTCTTATTAAATCTCTTAATTTATAGCTTTCAATTTTTTTCAATTAGATATACACATTCCAAGTGACATGGCTACTGGTTGACCGTCTGATTTTGAGTACCACGAAGATGATCATATTTTGTTATGCTGAAAATTTGAACAGATATGGCTTCGTTGGAAATTATCTTTTTGGTTAAAAAAATACAAAAGATAAAATAGATAAAATAAGTTAATAAAATAAAATATTACGTTCAAATCATAATAGGATTGCTTGGTTTCCAGTTTTCTAAATACTTTTCAGAAAATTTTACTTTCTTATTTTTTGTGTTTTTTTGTTTTTACTGAATTTTTTTAATATTTTAAGCAATTTTTTTACTTTTTAGACACACCTTACTTAGATGTATCTAAAAAGTAAAAAAATTGTAAAAAAAATCTTTTAAAAATTCACTAAATACTAAAAATACAAAAAAAAAATACAAGAATTCAGTATATTTTTTGTATTTTTATGTATTTATTAATTTTTTTAAATATTTTTTCACAATTTTTTTACTTTTTAGATACATCTAAGTAAGGTGCATCTAAAAAAGTAAAAAAAAAGGTTTAAAATTTAAAAAATATTCACTAAAAACAAAAAAACACAAAAATCAAAAAAATTAATTTTTAAAAAACTTAATCTAGAAAACTCAAACCAAACACATTGAATAATTTTACTTTTTTCTCTCATAAAAGTTTAAAAAAGTCAAAAAAATCAAAAAAACTAACTAAAAATATCAATTGTCAAACCGCAACTATAACGAGTGCAAATTCAGAGGGAAAAAAAAATTGCATCTCAATGATAAATGTTATAAATATTAATAATTTTAATTTTAATTTTTTCTATGTATTTGTAAATATTTTTTTAAAAGAACACTGATTTGTAATTGTCTCAAATTTTAATCACCTTAGAGCATCTCTAATTGTAGACCATTAGAGCTGCTATTGCTATAGTTTGGTAGTTGGAGATCAAAAGTATGCTCCAATGGTTAGTTATGATAGCTGCCATATGTGTCAATTCAAGCAAAACCTCCTTTCTCTCCTCTCCTAGCAAAACAAATAAATTTTTACAAAATCGTTATTTTTGCGAAACCAAATACAAAAATTGGTACATTCGAGACGACCGTCTGAATAACTGCTCAATCGACTAGGCAATCATCCGAACACACCAATTTCTGTCATTGGTTCTGCCAAAATAACATATGATCATTAGAGCACCATTGTTATAATTTTATAATTTTCTATTATTCATTATAACAATGGCAATGCTATTATAGCATTTGCCATTAGAGATGTTTTCAGTCCAAGTTGACTTATTAACCTGTTGAGATTCTAATTATTTTTATAAATTATTTTTTCATTACCTTTTAGGAAAAATTAGTCTAAGGTCCCTCTCCCATATTTAATAATGGGAGAGATTCATAATACTATTTTATAATGTCAAGGTCCTCCATCCCTCACACTCATATATTAGAGAAATTTCTCAAATCAAACCTTCTCCCTCTTTCTCTCTCTCTCTCTCTCTCTCTCTAAACTCTCTTTCTCTTCTCCTATCTACATCTCTTTCTCTCTCTAAAATGTTCTCTCTCTAAATAACAGTCTTGATTTTCCAAATTGTTCCCATTCCCACCACCACCACCGCTATGCCCATACTTGTCTCCAATCTCTGATCTTCTTGCTGGAAACGTATGGTGGAAGGATCGAACGTCGCTACAGTCCTTAGATCGGCCAAATCCTAGCTCCATGTAGTCTTTTCTAGAGAGCAACCTTTCCTTGTTTCTCTCTGCGAAGTTATGCTTCAGTGGTTCGGTGAAATCTCCGATTAGCTACATCTCTCACTCTTCTTCTTCTTCTTCTCCTCTAGGTATCAATCATGTCTCTTTGCTCTGTTTTTAATTTTCATTTCTTGTTTATTTCTCGTTTCTTGACTTTTTCTTCTCTCTCTCTCTCTTTATATATATATATATATATATACACACACATACATAGACAAATGCATATTCATGTATTTATGTCAGTGATTGATGTTATTTGGTTGACATATATGCCTCTTAGGTGCTATCAATCCTTATGTTGGGCCAGTCTATACAGAGCTTTGCTCTGGCTTTGGTCGAGATGAACGGTGGAATTGGTCGAGGTACGCGCAAACTGGTCTGGACATCCTGAGTTATCAAAAATATATATATATATATATATGCCTCTAATAAATGGAGACGTGAAACTATTTTTGAACCAACCACCAACCAAATTCCAATCATGTGTATATCTATTCGGTTCCGGGGAACTTCTTCAATGCTTCAATGTCTCTGGCTATTTCTTTTCTACTATCCGGTGAAAGAAATTATTTTTGTCAAATTCACTTTTCACGTATTCATTTTTTTTTTTTTTTGTGGATAAATAAAACACAACAATACGAAATTAGGCGTCAAATCTGGTAAAGGAGATTTGTGGATGCATTGATTCAAATTAGTTCGAGGGTTTAATTCCATTACTTAGATTATGAGCTACGCCGAAAAGATAAGATTTTACAACATAGCAAACTATATTCAGCCTCCTCCACACAGAATTACTGTAGATTTGTCTTCCACTGCATCCCGGTATTGAACATAGCAGCAAAAGAATCAAAAAAATAAATGGAAAAAAGAAAAAAAAAAAAAAAAAAGATTTCATGTGAACCATCAGTATAGACTCAAATCAAAAGAAGTTGTAACAGAAAGCAATGGAAAGACAAACTGAGAAATAGTTTCAAGCTTCCTCTTCTTTGGTATGGTGCCCGGTTTGCTCCTCACCTTTTCCTTTAGATCACTGAATAATTTTCCGGCATCAACAGGAGGAGATGACTCTTCTGAGGAAGTGGCCTTGACTTGAAGAATAGAAAACCTCCCGGGTTCTGCTTTATCAATTTCCCAAAATAACCACGCACAACATAAGTTCGTTTTTCTTATGCAAGTTTGCATTTTTCCAAATGCAATTTAGAAACTACATAAAACCCAAGTAAAAGAAAGTTGAAAATGTGAAACTGAAATGAAGAGAAGAGCAGTAAACCATGCTAAGAGGAACTTCAACTATGTGTGTGTTCGACGAAATGCCTCACAGAGAGGAGGCATACCTGAGAGAGCTGTTTCAAGGAAGTGGAAAAGGCTGGGGTGGACAAGAGGAGGGGTGGAAGAGAAGGCAGTGATGAGCAGCGAGGTGGGTAGTTGGCAGTGGTGGTGGAGGGTAGCCGACAGGGCATTAAGGTGGCGGTGGCCGCCGTGGAAGTGGATGCCATGTAAATTGGCTGCCCAAAGCAATTCCCAAGGCTTCCAAGGCTTTTGTCTGTGTCTCTCTGCTTGTATATCTACCTCTCTTTCTCTATCTACTCTCTCTGTTATGTTGTGCTCTCTATTATTTTGATATGAGTTGGGAGTTTTTTTTAGTAATATTATGCAATCAAAAATACATATTCTTAAAAATAAAATATATAAATTAATTATATTTATTTTGCTTGTGGATGACATTATATTAAATATAAATTTATTTCATGTAATTTTTCATTTTTCATTTTTTTATTTTGAAAAAGAAGGTAATTACAATGTAATTTTTTTAAGTTTTTTATTTTTTTTGGTTGTGAAAAGTGGTAATTTTCATATAATAATCTCATTTAGAATGACTATGTTATTTGATCTGAACTCAGTTTTGTTTTGTTTTGTTTTTTTTGTTGGAGAAATGGTAAATTTCAAATGAAAGTCTTATATTGCATTAAATTTCTGTTAATATAAATTACTATTTCTTTTTAGGACTTTTCTTAAGCGTGCAACTTACGCCTTCCATTTACGCATTTTCATTCTTTTTAACATCCTTTCTGCCCATAATACATTTTATTTTAGCCACTGATTCTGCTAGGTCACACGTGGAGGAACTGAGCTTCCTCATTGGTTCATTTCCTATCTTAAAAATACAGGCTCTCACTTCATACACTCAACTGACTCTGTATATGCTGCTGTGAGCTTTCATGTGGGCTTATTATCCTCGGTTTATTTTAATAATTTTAAATGTTTGTATCGTAAGATTTATTGTATAAATTATTTATTAAAAAAATTAAGTTAATCAAATATTCAGAATCACGCAATTATGTCCTAATCGTTTTTTAAAAAACAAATAGTGTATTATCAAAATAATGTTTGCCATTTATTTTTTAAAAAATAAATATGATCTCATTACGTGACTATGAACGTCTGATTAACTTTTTTTTTCTTATTATAAATAATTTATTTCATTAATCTTATAATGTGAACGGTTTAAATTATTGACATAAATTAAGAATAAGCCCCACAAGGGGCACAACACAACAACATCCGCAAGTCCCACACCCACGAGTGCACACACAAACTCATCTCTATTAATGGCTGCTTGTGAAGAAATTTATGAAGAATCGGTCTCGTTTGGGAACAGGCTAATTTAGTAACTTTTTGACTATTTGGCTAAAATATAAGTTAAAAAAAAATCAGTATGTTTGGAATGACTTTTTGACTTTTTACGAAAAGATGTGTAAAATGTAGAGAGAAAAGAGAATCTTTGACTTTTTGATATGTTTTGTTGGCTTTTTGGCTAATTTACTAACTTTTTGACTTTTTAACTAAAAGGGAGGGTTCCCAAACGAGGCCGAAATTAAGAAAAAAAAGGAGAAAAAGTTTAACTTCTTTTTTCTTTCTCTTTTCTTTTCATTCTCCTAATCCAAGATTCAAACACAATTTAAAATGTCAAATTAAATTAGCATAATTTTGGCATAGCTTAAAACTCACAACTAGAATTGTGTAAAATACTAAACAATCCGCTAAAATCGTCCAATCCGCAATGATCCGCACCGCTCAATCCACTAATCACAAATTAAATTTTGAACTTTATAATTTGCTTTCGAAACTGCTCCGTTCTGCTATAATTAATACATATAAATTTTTAGAATCTCTAATGAAATATTAAAGTAAAAATGAGTGTAAGGGAGATTTTAAATGTGAAATTTATTACAAATTAGTAGTTATATATAAAAAAAAATATTATGTAAAATTAGTTTGTATTATATGAAAAATATTATACAAATTAGTATTATATATTATGTAAATATTTGATAATTATTTAAAAATATTTTTCAATCAACTAGCAAACTAAAACCACCCAAATCACAATTTGGTTATTCGCCAATCTATTATTCACAATTTGATTTATAATTTCACTTTTAAACTGCTCGAACTGCACCATGCGCACCTACTCACAACATTGTCAAATGATTTCCATGTACATACTACCCATGTAAGGAATAAGAATGTGTTGAACTCAAGTAATAAACTTGTTTCATAACTAAATAAACATATTACAACACTCACAGGAGATTGATTATTTTTAAAACCGTACATTTAAATCCTTACTCACCACTTTAACTTTAAAACCATACATTTAAATCCTCAACTATCAAAACCCATACGAAGAAACCCTTTTCTGGAGAGGGTGAAAGTGTAGCAATGCCCTTTGCCTATTGACTTGGTAGACAAGCTACCTTGATCCATATTCGGCTTCGATTCGTTATATTCAGCAGCTCCAACAAGCCCTGAAGTCTCTTGCTGCTTAAAATTCTATGAAGACAAGTTTAAAACTCTTTACATTTGATCCTACGAACCCAAAGAATAGTATATATTCTCCACTCTCAGATCTCGCAAAGAGAAAATGAGTTTTTTCCTCTGACTTTCTCTCTCATTTCATTCGTGGAGAGAAGAAAAAGGTCTAAATGTACGTTTTAAAATTGAGGGGGTAAAGTGAAATTAACCCATTGTTGTATTATTTATTACAATCCTAAGTTCAGAAAGATAAATGCATTAGTCTATAGGTTTGAGATCACAAAGCTGATGAAGAGGAAATGGAGGATCAAAGTAAGAGCCATTGAGAATAGCATATGTGACAAGCTTGTTTGCAACCTCAGTGGCATGTATTCCATCCCAACTCACATAGTTGTACGGATCACTACAAGCTGTTGCTGTGAGAGTACTCCCATTGATCACCTTAGTGTTTCCACAGTACACCTTAGGGTCAAAATTGTAATCTCCATCCCCATATCCACAACATGCTCTTGGACCATACTTCAATCCTGTTTCATCATCAAACATGTGAGTGTGACAACCTTGAACTTGTTCTATTTGTGTGTCAAAATAATGAAAAATAAATAGTGGCAACAAAAACATAAATTGCAATATGATATAGTTGGCATGTTTGCAAGTACATTAGTTAATACTTCTAACATTATTGTAAAATTACAGGGAAATAATATCTCTTATCTCTATATGGATTCAAGAAAAGAACCCCTTTTGGATGAATAGTAGGGTTTCAGGGTAGAAGACTATGGTTTCAACTTCCTCACTTTTCCCTAGTGTATTCATGAAGAATTTGTGGAGAGAAAATAAAAAAGAAAGGAAAGGTGGGAAAATTTTTTATTTATATCTCTTGTTTTTTCTTTTTCTTTTCTTTTTTTCAAGCCTGTAGTATAAGGAACAGGGAATCAAATTCTTAACCTTGTAATTTAGTACAAAAGTTCTGGCCAACTAGACTAATCTTACTTATTATTTTATCTTTTTCTTTCATAAACAATCCACAAATTTAAAATCTCACGTTTGCAACTTTTATAAAAGTATAAGTAGTACCAACTTTGTAAGCAATTCTAATTATTATTATTTATATAATAAAACAGACCAGTTTTTAAAAAATGTCTTATATGCCATAATTAAGAATTTAAATTAAATAAATTTAACAATTATGAAAATGTCCTATATAATACAGTTGAAAATCTAACGATTAATGTTGTTTCCAAATAATGAAGTGATTCAAGGACAGAATTTTACTAGTACATGTATACATTAGTTGTCAATCCCATAAATTGAAGATACACATGGTATGATATGAGTTATGTGACTTTTTTGAGGCATTGGTTTGAATCGAACCATACCATGAGATGTGGGGTGCTGGAAAAGCTCCAGCAGAACAGCATGAGTATCCACATATATCAGAGAAGCATCTGGGATTGCCTGTCTGGTTTGATTCAGAGCTTCCTTCAACATGTTATTGTAGTCCACCACTGCATTATTATAGGAAATTACGCATCCGAATGCGTCAAGGTCGGAGCAGTTGTGTGGTAGCTCCGCCAAAAACGACGGGTAACAACCCACCGGTGCTAGATTAAGTACCAGAAATGTCCGTCCTCCTAGCCCGTATAATTCCTTGAATTTCCACAAACATTAAGGTCACTAGACCATATATTATGCAGTCTAAGTTTGGTGGACATTGTAAATTATATAAATTTTTGAGCAAATTTCACTTCACCCCTTATGGTTTGGGTCATACACGGTTTATTCCCTATTATTTAAAAATAATCACATAACCCTGCACGTGATTTGTGAACTAAAATGCACACTAACTTCTATTAACAAAACATGTAAATTAACCTTTATACTCTCGTCTTCTTCCTCTTGCTCACCAATACACTTGCACAATTTCCATGGGAAGTCAATTGCTCATGGATTACCCACCGTATTCGACCAAAAAGGCTGGAGTTGTCCATGGAGTTGTAGATTCACTATCTTTTCTCTTTTTTTCTATTTCTGATCTGGGTTTTTGTTCAGATTTGTGAATGTTTCTATTCCTGGATTTGGTTCTCAAAGTGTTTCAAGTTATGATTCTGATAGTTTGGTTCTTGCACTTTTTTTCCTTTGGTGGGTTTTGATGTTTTGGGATTATTTTGTTGGGTTTTCATTTTCGGATAATACTTGTTCTATGAACTGTTTTGGAAATTTTCTGAAAAATACAAGCTTTTTAGCAAACATGAAAGTTGTTTTCAAATTTTTAAAAATTGTTTTTGCACACACAGCTTCGAAGTCAATTTGAGAATACGAAGCTCACCAGTTTTCAAGAGTCATTGGAAAACCAGACCGGTGAAAAACCCACTGTATTCAACCAAAATTCATAACATAATCAAGGTAATTAAACCCACCAACCAGAAATTCAATAAAAATTGAACAAAGAAATTAAACCCATCACCACACGTAATCAAATCAAGATTAGTCACCCATAGCAAAACAGAGTCCAGTGAAGTTCATAACACAATCAAGCTAATCAAACCTACCAACCATAATAAAAAATTGAATAATGAAATCAAACCCACTAGAAAGTTTTTGTTGATTGCTTGCCACTGTTTTGACCCAACAAACTTCATTGATACATACAGTGGTAGCCATTAGAGAACAAATGAAAAAAAAAAATTATGTGTATGTATGTGTATATATATATAGGTTTAGGGAAGAATGACATGTTTTTGTAAATTTAAAGATGTGTAAGGATATTTTAGTTTTAAATAAAACTTATTCTCTTCATGGACGTGTAAACCGATAGTCAGTTAATTTGGATGAAAAATAAACGGTAGACTTTAGTTAACAAATCATATAGAAGTTATATAGTTAATTTCTAAACATTAAGAGTAAATTGCATATGGTCCAAATCATAAGAAGTAAAGTAAAATTTGTCCAAAACTTTTTGATATAAGTGCGGTGAGTGTAGTTCTAACAATAGTGCATTCATTCTCCTTGAGTGTGACCCCTATCAAGATCAAATGCAGTGCTACCGGTACTCCACTTTGGTGCAAGATTAAGTACCAAATTTCATGATATATATATATTCAAGTCATTGGTCCATTTATTATGCAACCTAATTTTGTGATATATTGTAAATCAATAAAAAGAAGCACATAAATTTTTTTAAAAAGTCTACAGAATGTAGCACTAGCAGTAGTGCATTCATTTTACTGGAATGTAAACTTTATCTGGGACGAATGTAATATGGTCAACAACTCCATTTTAATGCAAGATTAAGTATACTTGTCTATTGAGTCCATATAATTTTTGTCACAAACATTAATGCTAAAAACGCAAAAATTTTCACTAAAAAACAATTTTAAAAAAGGGTGCACAAAATTACATTCATTCTGGTGAAATGCATAACACAGTAATGTGTTTTTAGCATTTTTATTGCGAATTTATACTATATTGACAAAACCCAAGTCGGTGAAAATGCTGACCTTAATGGTGGCGGCAATTTGGGAAACCACTTGAGAAAGCATAATCTTTGATCCACTCATGCCAAGAGATCCTAAGTCGGAAGTGAAGTCATTCTGACCAATATAGAACGTGAATATTGATTTTTCAAATATGTCTGGCTGTGGAAGATTGTTTGATCCTGTAAATCAATCAACATTCAAAGTTATCTACCTAAAAAAAAATAAAGTTCAAATTCTCGTTAGAAGTATACATTTTTTTTTTTTTGATAAAAATCATTTTTTAAAAAAAATATATTTTATGATGTAGGGAAGGGTATTGAAAAAAAGAGCAAAGAACAAAATTGAACCACGACCAAATTCGAATTAAAAATATTCTCTCTACGAACGAATAATATTAAGAAAACTCTCAATTTTTATTAATTAAATATCAATTTCAACCCCATAACTCTAAGGCTTACAACTTTATAGTTAACCTATTTCTTGGAGAATAAGAAACTAATAAAATAAGAAATAAAAATCATAGCTAATAGAATACAAAACTTGCATCAAATCAAAATTAAGAAATTAAATAAATCTATACTATTATATACTAAATTAAATATGCCTAACTAAATATTAATTATAAAATATAAAATAAAAATATATAATGTTATGCATCATTTTATCAAACATATTTTTCAAAAAATGTCTTCTGAAAAAAAACACTTTGTTGTGTTTAGTTGTAATCTTGAAAATCATAGTATTGGTGGTTCTAGTAGTGATAGTAAGGTAGTGTGGGTGAAGCAAAGGTGGTGGCAACAACAATGATTGTAAGTGGTGGTGGTAAAAAATGCTTTCAGCCAAAATTAACTCGTTTTTTTTTAATAACAATTGAAAATACTTTCTATTGACTTCACTTTTCATCATACTAAATATTAAAAAATGTCAAAAACATTTTCTACCCAAATAAGAGTAGATAAAATAATCAATTGAATATAGAAGCACCACGGTGCACTCGATTTTTACCATTAGATTGAGGTTCATCAACTTTAACCTTGAAATGCTTCATTTGGTTGAGCTGAATGGCCAGAGCAAAAGGGCTTAGCCCAGAGACAAATAGGGAACTTTTTGGCAGGAGAACTGTTGATGCCAATGTTGCAAAGTTGGCCCCGTGTCTGTAATCTGATCCAATTGATTGCAAATATGGGCTCAAAAATGGCAACCCTAGAGCTTGAGCTACCAAGAAAAAAATACAATGTTAATTGACCATTAAAAGTTGCTAAAAAGTGATTCAAAAATAAAAATCTATACAGAATTGTATATCAGAATGTAGTAATAATCAGAATGTAGTAATAATAATCTTGAAAATGTAAATTACATTGATGGGTTTTTTGTTTATAAAGTGATAGTACCCAATAATGGCTAATTTTCAAGTATCATTTGTTTTAATTTATCCAATGTTATGCTTGATTAAACGTACGTATTCGTGACCATTTATTCGTGACAAAACCGGCGACTAAAATATTTAGTTGGGGAAACTGAAAATTCGACTTTTGGCGACTAAAAAAGGACTTTTGGTGATTAAAAATTTAGTCGCCAAAGGCGTGTTTTCTTGTAGTGCGTTGAAGTGCCATTCTAATAAGATCGGATCATTTGTCTAAATCATTCTTTCAATCAAATCACAAAATGAATCTTAGAAGTGGCATAGGAGAAAGCGAATCTTAGAGATGGTAGGAGACAAGGGATATAATAGATTTGGACAAAGACTCTACTGCTAGTAATAAGACTACCTGGCTAGATTGGTTAAGAGATCATTTGTTTTCAATTATCTTTGTTTCTCTATTTCAATATAAGATATTAGGAATCCTTATACATGAAAATTTTGAAATATAATGATACGCCTAAAATTACATTGAGACAAAATTTTTGGAGCCTGCTGGATTTTTAATATCAAAATTGATGTGATGCCACCCAAATTGAAAACTTGGGAGTCCATTTTGGAGGTACCATTGGATGTTGAAAAATGGGCCTCGCTTTGGTAAGTGGTTCACATCATTCCAAAACTATCTCACATGGATATGGACCAATAAAAAAAATGTGAAACCTACTTAGCCTTGCACTTATCTCACAATTGGAACTATACATGATGATGACATCGAACAACCCAACTTATTATTATTTTTTTACTATTGAAATTATATCACATTATTTTTTTAAGTCACTTAAAACTTAGGAGGAATTATTTTATTTTTAAAAAATTTCAATTAGATTGTGTATTTTTTTTCAATTCTGTTGGTTATTTTATATATCGCATAAGAAAAAAAATAAGAAATAATAGGTATGAAACTAATAGAATTATAAGAACATGCCACGTAAAGTATGAGGTAAACCTATGTGATAATTTTTCTAAAACTTAATTAGTTAATATATTTCAAAAGTCTCTCCACTCATTGTTAATAATTTTTTAGTTCAGTGATTTAACAAAAATTAATTAATTTTTAGTATATAATTAAATCATTAAACACTCTTGAGATTGTGTCTTTGAAAAGTAGTTGAGCACTGAAAAGATAATGGAAGATCCAATGAAGAACAAGACAACTGCACTATTTGTGTGAACACAGTTCAACAACACAAACAAAAAATGCCAATGTTCATATCAGCCAAATGGATCCTCATCCTAAGAGAAACATTATGCTCACTGTTTGGCTGAAAAGAAAATGCAAGAAAGTGTGCCTGGCATCTGTGTGTGTGTGTTCACACTTCACATTTCACAATGAGATAACTTGTGCATCAATTTCCATCTTCCAACAAAGAAAATGCAAGTTTGCAAAAAAATTAAGTCAGTAAAGAAATTAATTATCTAAAAATTTACCTAAGAAATCAATCATGAGCCTCCCATCAGTAGCCCGACCGGCCGGTTTCTTGAAGTAGGTCATCCCAAAAGGCCCGGACTCTGCGGGAAAAGCTGCCCAAAACCCGCCCGTGTCGGAATTCGAATCGCCAAAGTTGAAAATAGCCTCAAAAGCACATTTGCAATCTGCTAGTCGTCCTGATATTGCCATGAACATCGTAAAAACCGCTAAGAGTCGCCGCAAAGTGACTGGAATTTGGAATGAGCAAAAACCCATTTGGGAAAGAGGTTTTTTTATCATATTAAAGTACTAGAAAATGCCCACAAAGCTCATGAGATTGAGAGAACTTAGCTTTTTGTTGAATTATTGCACACTTGCCTTCTACTCATATAGAGGAGGAAGCAAACACTTTTTAGAGCAAGGACAGTGAGACATACACATGACAATGTAACTATTTGATTAAGAGCTGACTTATATGGAGCTCCCACTAAAACGAAATTTGAAGGAGGTATGTAGCGGTAGTAGCCTACTGATCTTATCCCATTACTGAAAAGGTTAGGAAAAAATTCAGTATAATGGTGATATTATACAATCACCAACATATAGTACTATCATTTAATAATGTATTACTATGTAGACATAATAAACTATATTATGTGTACATATGTGGTTACAAATTTATCTTGAAACATGTAATTATATTTGAATAATAAGATTTACTATTTTTAAGAGTGGCTCGTCTATTAAGCAAGTTAAACTGCCTAATATTTAAGGAAATAATTCTCTATTTTAAGATATTTCTAACAATAAATCTTACTGTTATTAAATCACACCTTGTAAGAAAAAAAGAAATATACAAATTTTTCATCAATCATTTTATTCATTCTTATCTACCAAACTAACTAGGCATGTGAAAAAAAAAAAAAAAAGGAAGGTCAAAAATTGATAAGAGAGTGTTTTGGTGGGATTATAAAGTTCAAATAAAAGCCAAAAACTCCTCGCTGTCCAGTGGGGACTTGTGTAGCCATCACTTTGTTGTATGCATATGCTGCTCTCATCACAACTGGCTGAGTGGACTCTGCTGCTTTTGCTTCTGTGCAATTTTGCAATTGATCATGACTTCACAAGTATCTATTCTATAAATAGAATAAAGTAAATAAAAAATTTAGATATGAATTCTTTGGGTCGCTTTGTTTCTATTCATAAACTAGTTTTTATAACTGTTAAATTCAAATACATGGTCCTTTTGTAACTATTAATTTCTTGATCTACCACCATATGGGTTTGAAGACACTTTCTAGTATATAAATATATATATTTAATATAAAGTGATGACTAGTAGTGTTGACACAAATATATCTCATATTTTGAATTGTTTCAAAATATTCCTGATGGTGTTGACACAAATGTATCTAATATTTTGAATTCCTACATTTAGAGTTTTTTTAAAAATTATGCAAAGAGAAGAGAAGAACAAGCCTTGAGCCCATGACAATGGGTTGAATAATAAAGGCTCTTGTCACTTAAGCAATATATAATATATATGTATTCAGGGGCAGAGGAAAGGTGGGCCCAGGGAGGTCACGTGCCCCCCTTGAGTTTTGGATTTTTTTTTTTTTTTAACAAACATAAAGAAAATATTTATATAAAAAAATTTATAAAAATATTATTTAGAGTGAAATGTCAATGATATATTTAAAATTATAAGAACAATAATGATTGTTTTAATTGAAAATAAAGAGACTACGATATTATTATCTATAAAAATTTCAATATAATGGTGATTTCTACCATTATTGATATGCAAATATAATTAATCTCAATGAAAATATAAAATTTATTGAATTGTTAATTACATTTAATATATAAGGTTCATCCTCCATGTGTTTCTTTATTATTAGTTGGTAATATCACATGTCAATAATTGCGTGATATGACTATTATATTGAATTTTTATGCATATTTTGTATAAAAAATTACGTTATCATTATATAATTTATTTTAAAACTTTATATCCATGACTTTTTTTAATGTTGTTCATGATACGCTAATTACAAATAACATGTTCACTTTGTTTAGTTTGAGTTTTTTAAAAACACTTTTCAAAAAATTCTAGGCTTGTTTGGTTTGTTTTTCAGAAAAATTTTTGGAAAAAATTCTCTATAAATAAATTTTCAAGAGTAATCAAACCAAACAAATTTTTTCAAAAAAAATCTCAAAATTTTGTTTGGTTACCTACTTTCCAAAATCACACACTCTCTCTCATACACATCAAATCAATCACTTTTTTTAAAACTCGCTCTCTAAAATAATTTTCCAAAACCATTTCTGAAAAAAGACAAACCAAACAAGTTTTCGTACTTTTTATTTTTCGTATTTTTTTATTTTTATTGAATTTTTTTAATATTTTAAGCAATTTTTTAAATTTTTAGATACACTCAACATAAATATATTTAAAAAGTATAATTTTTGCGAAAAAAATCTTTAAAAATTCAGTAAATACCAAAAATTTAAAAATATATATAAAAAATCAGTACATTTTTCGTATTTTTATGTATTTATTAATTTTTTAAAATATTTTTTCACAAATATTTTATTTTTTTTAGATACATCATGCATATAAAAAAGTTAAAAAAAATGCTTAAAAATTTAAAAATATTCACAAAAAACAAATAAAATAAAATATAATAAAAAATAAAAAACTTAATTTTCAAAAAACTTAATTCAAAAAATTCAAACCAAACACACTAATTATTATTATTTTTTTTTTATCTTTCTCGAAGTCAATCGTAAAAATTTATGTGACATATTTTTGTAAATATTTTCAATATTGTAATTAAAAAGTGCCCCCTCTGATTTATTTTCTTGGCTCCGCCACTGTATGTATTTTTCTTTATTGTTATTTTTATAATATTATTTTTTTTATAAATGTGCATACATCGCATATACAAACCATTAGTATAGATATATGAGTTCGGCTAGGTACGCATTATTCTTTTATACTATTTTTCAACATATTCACACATATATTCTATTTTTTCAACATATTCACATTAAGATGTGTACATCATTATGAGTAGGTGGTATAAAAATGATTACTAGTAATTATGGAATTAGGAGTGTGTTTTAAAAAAAAAATGATGAAGTCCTCAAAAAAAATTGATGAGAGGTATTCTTAGACCATCTCTAACCGTATATCAAACTCATCATTAAATTTGAATTTGATGAAAAATTGTTCCTTTTTTAGTTCCAACGGTTTCATCAAATCAGAATCAAATCTAGGATTTCACTTTTCTTTCATCAAACTGAGGACAAATATGTCTTTCATCAAATTACTGTTCATTGTTGTTAGATTTTCACCACCGAATGACCACCTCAAGGCAAAAGTTCGTGAAAAAATTACACTAGCCGGCCATCCTCCTAGTCGACCCCCCAGATGATAGCCTCAAGAAGAAAAATTGTGAAAAATTTGACAAAACCGCAAAACCCTTGGTTGAAGTACTTGATATCAAAAATAGCTTTTCCTCAAATTTTTACTCAAATTTGATGAAAAAATTGATACACCATTTAGGATGCCCTTAGGGCTGTTCTGGAAAGATACTAAAATAGTTAAAAAGTCATTTTTTCAAATATTTTTTATACGTCTTTTCGTAAAAAATTAAAAAGGTAATTAAAATACTTCATTCAATCCAAAAGAATAGTCCATTTTGGGGAATTCAACTTTTTTTTATAGTAAATATTACACTTTAAAAATATTAATTTTCAAAATTATCCTTTGATAGTATAATTTTTTGAAAATATAAATTATCACAATTGTACTTTTTGTGTTGTTAATAAATTTAAAATAAGGGCAAAATAGGAAAATCATATTATTTTATTTCTTAATTTTTTAAAAATGACTAATATTTTGAGATAATGGAAAATGAAATAAAGGACTAATATTTTGAGACAGATAGAGTAGTCACTTTCTAAAACAACCATTAGCACACATAAAAAGGTTTCAAGACACTAACTTGAGTCTTTGCTTTATACAATACTAGGGGTGTAACTCCACCATGGGTGTGCCTAACATATAAATTTTAATTTTGAATTCACAATATATTTTCTATGTTGTTTAAGTGATGAGGGTGTTCTTTAATAAGTTAAGTGAATGGTCTTGGGTTCAAGTCCTTGTGCATTTTTTTAACTACTATTTTATTTTTATTTTTATTTTTTTTTATTTATTTATTTTTTTTTTAGATAGAGAAGTTGACACTTGACACAAGAATAGAAAGCTACTTTTTTTTTCTTTTTTTCTTTTGGATATAGAAATTGACACTTAGCACAAGAATAGAAGTATACCTGGTAAAAAGGGATAAGGAAGTTCATAGACACCAAATGAGATATTCACTTTTAATAATAGTATAAATAAAAAAATAGATATTAACGGTTAGTGCATGCAATACGTATGCAATGTAAATAAGTAAAAATAAAATAAAATATTTATTATATATTGTGTACTATTCAAGTAGTAAGAGTCTTCTTCGTTAGACCCAAGGTTCTAAGGTTTGAGTCATACTCTGCCATTTATCTAATTTTGGTTTAAGTCCTACACCTTCCATTTATCTAATTTTTTTGTTTTAAATTTAAAAATAAAAAAAGGACGCTTGTCACACAAAGAAGCCAAGATTTCACGATACCAACATGAGTGGTCATTTTATAGATAGATAGATAGATAGATAGATAGTATATATACAATAACTCTACAACTACAAAATCGATTACATAACTACATATATAAGTGGTGCAATCTGAATGAAATTGTATCTTTTATGATATCTTACCATCTGATATGTGTAGCCAAAATTATTTTATGTGATTAATTTTATGATCAATTTTGTGTCCGTAGAAGAATTGTGGTGTTGTTGCTGCTACAAATTCTGCTGAAAATAAATAAAATATATTTTTTACCATATATGTAAATGAAGAATTTGTGTAACAAATAACAAAAACACACAACAAACAAACAAAAAAACAACAACAACAACAACAACAAAAATGACCCATGAGGAAAGAAGCCCAATACTGACAAGTCCATTGAAGTGGATTGAATTGTTAAATTGGACCCATAGGCTGATTATGATTAAATTTTAATAACTTCAGTTGTTTATTTTACGGGTTACGTAGATTAGTCATTAAAAAAATTAAAAATAGATTGATCTAGTAATTACAATCACATAATTTTATTATATTTGCCTTTAAAAAAATTAACATTATATATAAATTATTTATTTTCTTAAGATAAATATGATGAAATTATATAATAATCGTATAAGCATTTCAAGATGGGTGAAATGAAAAATTAGTTTTTTTCTTTAAGGAAAAAAAAATAGAAAAAAGGGAGAAAATATCAATAAGTTCTACTTTTTTCATGAAAAAACAAAAACTTAAGGGATATTTTTCCATAAATAAATAAATAAATGTTAAATAAGTGAGACAAATAATTCCAATATAAAATTTTCTAATGCAAAAAGGCAAAATTGTGGTTGAAAATAGGAGAAAGAACAAGCATGATTTTGAATCCCTTATCCACACAAAAAAATATATAAATATATATATATATATATATATGGTTAATGCTTCAGGTCTCAAAAGATTCAGGCGCGAATGGCACGAATTTGTGGTTACTAGTCGACCGATCGGACGATCGGTGAAACACTTGTCTACTGCGATTGTCACCTTATCAACCGCAACTGTCAGCTTCTTTGCCGATCCAGTCAAACAACCGATTAAACAAATTCAAGACAAATTCACGTCTCAAAATTCAAGGCCTATAACAAGACTCTATGTATATATAGCAAGCATGTTTGCTTCGCCCAATGATTATTTTGATATAAAAAAAAATAAAACTCAAACCCAAGTTAAACACCTTGATCTCAAGTTTTTAATATGTCAGAAGTTGTAGCCCAATGCACATTTCAGTCTGGATGTTAAATTTCAAATTAAATATAACCATAAAAATTGTTTTACATTTAGCCTCCGTTTGGGAAGTGGGTTGGTTTTTTGGCTTTTTTAGCTATTTTAGCCTGGGCTAAAAAGTTTGGTTTGGGGAGAACTTTTTGACTTTTTTTTATGAGAGAAGAGTGTAATGATTATAGGTTGAATGTGATATTTTATTTTTTGTGGCTAAAATAGCCTATTTTATCTTTTGTAACTAAAATAACCAAAAAAGTTCACTTTAGTTCTTCCCAAACGGATAAGCAAATTTGTTTAAAATTACTTTCAAATTGATATATATATATATATACAACAATGATAAAGGGCCCTAATTTTTGTGGCTCAAATGGCTCGAATTTGTCAAAACGACGTTGAGAGGGTGATTTATGCTCCGGCGTTGGGCCGAGGTATAAACCGAACAGGTTGGGGGCCCAGCAGAGCAGTGGGCCGAGATGATCGACTGTTCACCCGGAGATGGGCTACCAGAACTTGGGCCGGGCAGAGTTTGGACTATGTGCTGCCCCGAACCGTGCAGAAGGTGCTCGGCCAGGAAGCGACCGGTCAGACCAGGATGCTCGGTCCGAGGATTGTCGAGATCAGACAGACCGAGAGGCCGGCGCTCGGAAAGGCGCGGTCAGCCGAGGTAGTTGACTGACCGGCGGGAAGACCGACCAAAGGAGGATCCCGGGCTAAGCTTTGCCGAGATGCCGCCTAGCCCGGTCCTTCATTCGGTTATCCGGTCGGGCGCTTAAGGTATGAAGCATGGTATGACCGAGGTAGGGCAGCTCGACTGCCGAGCTCCAGCTATGCTGGCAGGCAGTTGAGAGCAGGTGATGAACGGCATGGTTTAAGCTGACAGATGGGATAGCAGAGCCACGTGTCAGGAGATGACAGGGAGTGGATATGGGGCACAGAAGGTATATAAGCCTGTCTGCGCCCCCCATACGCGACAGACGAACACTCTGTAAGAAAATCCTTACACTCAAACACTCTCTCCCTTCTCTCTATTCCCTCTAAGGTGTGTGCTAACTTGACCGTCGGAGGGTTTTTCCGGCCACACACCGCCGGGTAGCTCATCCTTATTGACTCGCAGGTGATCGAACATCGACGGAGCTCGGAAGAAAGGAATACGGGCACGCCGGAATATTTGCTCCCCGTACAATTGGCGCCGTCTGTGGGAAGGTTGACAGATAAAACCTTGTCTTCCAGGTTCATCTGATCGCCGTCCATGGCGAACAACGACGAGTTTCCGTTGTCCGCCATCGACGGAGCCACCCCGGAGTATACCCGAAGGAGAGAGGGACCACCTGCCGTCCATCCAATGGCTGACTTGGGGACGCCCACTGGAGGACAGTCAGGAGACGCGCGGGATAAGCGCGGACGAAGTCATGGGCATTCACGGAGTCCTGACGGTCACCGGCGGAGAGACTCACACGCCAGGCGACTGGAAAGCAAGTTAAGGGACCAAGACGCTGTCATCAGGCGGATGGCGGCGGAGATGGAGGATCTTAAACGGCATGTCAAAGGGAAAGGTGTAGCTGGAGTGGGTGACCACAGTGAGCGCACCCCATCCCGCCGTTCAGGCGGACAGAGTCAACGACATACTCAGTCCATATCTATCACCAGAAGTTACCAGGTTGGTGACTCCGACGTGCGTGCAGAAAAATCCAGCGCGCAAGACAGCACCTACAAACCCTCGCGTCCGGCGACGACGTCGAGGTATTCTTATTCAGCTCAGTCAGAGGACTTACGGGCAGTATTAAGGGAGCGGGCTTGCCGGCGCGAAGCTCAAAGAATACCTGCTTTCCAGCGGCTCTCCTACGGGGTTCATGCCAGCGAGGAGGTCGGAATGCCTCCACCCCGCCAGGCAGTGCCGATATTCGAAGATACAGACTTGGCAAGGTTGAATGCCACTCCTTTCTCCCTGGAAATAGAAACAACGCCGCTTCCAGCGGGCTTCCATCAGCCTAAGTTCACACTTTACGACGGGAAAACCGATCCGTACATGCATGTGAGCCACTTCCGACAGGTTATGGCCGGACATCGGCGCAATGACGGACTTATGTGCCTAATCTTCCCGTCAAGTTTAGGCGAGCTGGGCTTAAAGTGGTTCGAGAGGTTGCCGGAAGGGAGTATACAAAGGTGGCATCAGTTGGCCGAGCCGTTTGTTACGCGCTTCAAAACCAACACAAAAACACCAAAGGAAGTTGATCACTTGCTAAGTGTCAAGATGGAACCGTGCGACACACTGAAGGCGTACAATTCAAGGTATTGGGAAACCTTCAACGAGATCTTAGACTGCCCGGTCAACCTTGCTATCACGCAGTACAAGCGCGGTCTCCCGGTCGGACATAGACTGCGGGACTCGCTTACCATGCACCAACCGACTTCCATGGGCCAGCTCATGCAGCGCATCAACGAGCACATCCGAGTAGAGGATGATGCGTCGGCTTCCACCGTGAAGGCCACTCCGGTCGGAACAGACAAGAAGACAGCAGGCAAGGTGCACGCAGTTGGGCAAGAGTCCAACCGCTCAAATGACCGGGCAGAGGAATCAGACCGAGGTTCAAATCGAAAAAACCGGGGTAGAGGACGACGGAATGACCGGGATGACTACCCCCGTGATGACGTTGAGGACGCAAACAGGAGAATGAAGGCAAGGACTGGCATAACCACGGTCTTTAAGATTCCAATCTATCGCATACTTAGCGAAATCCGAGACGAGGAGTATGTCCGGTTTCCTGCTAAGTTGGGCGATGGACAAAAGGGGTACAACCCGCGGTATCGTTGTACGTTTCACCGGGAGAGGGGCCACCGGACTGAGGATTGTTTGCCTTTGCGACAACATTTGGAAGAATTGGTTGCGGCCGGGCATCTGGACCTTTACATTGATGGCGGAGTGAAACCAAATCAGGCTCCGGTTGATCCCAGGGGACAGGACGACCGAGATGCACCACCACAAGGAGTCATTAATGTCATCCACGGCATCGTGGAACCGGAGCGTGTCTGCGAACTCCGGGGCATGATCAAGAAGGCAGAGCACATGAGGGAAGTTTTGTCAGTACAACCCGCCATCAAGAGGGGGAAGACAGAAGAGAAAGACGTGATAAGTTTCACCTCAAGAGATTTAGAGCGCATCCAGACGCCGCACAACGATGCTCTTGTAGTAACACTACGCGTCAAAGAATTTGATGTTAGACGAATCTTGATCGATCAGGGAAGCTCGGTCGAGATCATGTATTATGATGCGTTCAAACAGCTCAAACTCCGTGAGACAGACTTGGCTCCGGCCACTTCGCCACTGGTTGGATTTAACTCGCAGCCGGAGTGGCCATTGGGAAAGATTATCCTGCCGGTTAAAGCGGGATCCGTGGTCAAGCAAGTGGAGTTTTGGGTGCTACAAGTCCCTTCAACGTACAACCTTATCCTTGGAAGAGGATGGCTTCACGCCATGCAAGCCGTAGCATCGACCTACCACCAGGTGATGAGATTCCCCTCGGCTATGGGGGCAATCGAGGAGATTTGGGGTGATCAGGTCATGTCCAAGCAATGCTTCGTGGCGGTCAACGGGAGCCGGGCTGCCAAAGGATTCGTTCAAATGATCGAGGGACCGGAGGACCAGAGTGTCCTGGATGATGTTGGCACCAAAGCCGAGGACAAGGCTGTCGAAGATTTGGTGGAGGTGCGGATTGATGCCGAGCAGCCGGACAGATTCTTCTTGCTCGGTTCAAGTCTCTCGGCCATGGAGAGAACCGAGATGATTGAGTTTTTGATGGCAAATATTGAAGTCTTTGCATGGTCGCCCTACGACATGCCCGGCCTTGACCCAAGTTTTATCTGCCATCACCTCAATGTCTTCCCTGGCGCTAAGCCGGTCATCCAGCGGACAAGGAGGTCGGCTCTGCATCACGCCGAGGTAGTAGCAGAGGAGGTAAAAAACTTACTTGAAGCACGAGCAATACAGGAAGTGCACTACCCTCGGTGGATTTCCAACACGGTAGTGGTGCCTAAGAAGAATGGAAAGTGGCGAGTTTGTGTTGACTACAAGACAGTCAACCGAGCTTGTCCAAAAGACAGCTTTCCTTTGCCGCGCATTGACCAGCTAGTGGATTTGACGGCTGGACACAATCGGCTCAGTTTCTTGGATGCGTACCGCGGCTATCACCAGATTGCCATGCATGGGCCTGACCAAGAGATCACCTCTTTCACAACGCCAAGGGGACTCTTCTGCTATCGAGTTATGCCCTTTGGTTTGAAAAACGCCGGGGCAACCTTTCAGAGGATGGTGACCAAAATGTTTGCTCCTTTGCTCGGTCGGACAATGGAGGCTTACATCGATGATATGGTGGTAAAGAGCCGACATGAGGCAAACCATTTGTCCGACTTAACCGAGATGTTCGCCATCCTGAAGAAGCACAAGCTGCGCTTGAACGCCTCGAAGTGCGCCTTTGGTGTGGGATCCGACAAATTTTTGGGCTTCTTAGTCACGAACCGAGGCATCGAAGCAGACCCTACTCAGATTAGAGCCGTGCAAGAGCTGAAGCAGCCCAGCTCGGCTAAGGACGTGCAGCATCTGGCCGAGATGGCCGCCGCGCTTAATCGATTTATAAGCCGGTCATCAGATCGCTGCCGCCCTTTCTTTCAAGCCTTGAAGTCAAAGTTCTCATGGGATGACGAGTGTGACCAAGCTTTGACCGAGCTCAAGAATTATTTGTCTTCTCCGCCACTATTGGTTACACCAGAGCCCGGTGAGGAACTCTACCTTTACCTTGCCGTCTCCCAGCACGCAGTAAGTGCGGTGTTAGTCCGGGCTGAAGGGATCAAGCACCTCCCAATTTTTTACGTCAGTAAGACCTTGCTGCCGGCTGAGACGAGGTACTTACCTTTGGAGAAGCTTGCGTTGGCACTGATGATGGCTTCGAGGAAATTGGCACATTATTTTCACGCCCATACCATCGTCGTATTGACCGAGTTTCCCCTCAAAGCCTTGTTTGAGCGCGCAGACTTTTCAGGCCGCATTCTAAAATGGGCGGTCGAGTTGGGACAGTTCGATGTGAAGTTCCAGCCGCGCACCGCAATCAAAGCCCAAACCTTGGCCGATTTTGTTGCCGAGTTCTCACCTGGTACTCATCCGGTATGCCCGGTCGATATTGCCGAGGCAGATGATGAGACGCACACAACGCCAACCGAGGCACAACCAGCCAAAGAAGGTCGCGCCGCGGAGTTAGCGCGCACCTCCGAAGTTCCCTCAATTTGCACGGACATACCACCCCGCGATGCGATGACGGAGTTGTGTATCACCAACACATCCACTCTGTCCGGTACCGCATCACCAAGGGGGGAAGGAATGGTTCCACACAGCTCAGAACTTGATGATTCGCCTACGGACTTGGGCAGTCTGAACCAACTTGCTGAGTCCGGTGTCGAATCATCAATGGGGGGAGGAATGGTTCCAGGCAGCTCAGAACCTTCGGCCGGCTTTACACCGCAACCTGGTGATTCGCCTACGGACTTGAGCATTACTGACCAACGTGCTGAGTCCGGTGTCGAATCACCAAGGGGCACTGAATTTGAACCAGTCAACACCAAACTTGGCACCAAGCAGCCGAGCAGTTGTGATCCCATTGCCCTTCGCAACTCTCAGGACCCATCTGACTGCTGGAAGCTTTTTATAGGGGATATGTGGAAGCTTTTTGTTGATGGAGCGTCCAACCGTCATGGCGCCGGCCTAGGTATAGTTCTCATATCCCCGGACGGCCTAACCATTGAGCATTCTATCACACTCGGCTTCCCGGCGTCTAACAACGAGGCTGAGTACGAGGCGCTTCTTGCCGGGCTCAAAAGCGCAATTCAAATGAAGGCTGCCGAGCTTCTGGTATATAGTGATTCCCAGCTTGTGGTCAACCAAGTTTCAGGGATTTATGAAGCGAAGGACGACAGGATGGCGAAATACCAAGCTCTGGTCAGGAACCATATCAAGCAGTTTGAGGCAATCCGAGTTCAACGGATTGGCCGAGAAGAAAACAGCCGGGCTGATGAACTCGCCGGCCTCGCTTCCATGGTCAATAGTACGTCTCCAAACCCTTTGTTGAGTGATTTTCTTCCGCGGCCGAGCATTGAAAACACCGGGCAGACGGATGTACTCTGCGCCGAGCTAGGTCCTTCATGGATGGACCCCTTGATCTTGTTCCTCCGAGACCGGACTCTTCCAGCGGCCAAGAAAGAAGCACACAAAATCCGGGTGAAGTCAGAGCGGTTTTGGCTCTCTCCATCAGGGGCGTTGTATAAGAAGTCCTTCACCGGTCCGTATCTCAAGTGCGTGCACCCGAACAGTGTGGAGGCCTTCTTGTTTGAAATTCATGAAGGCATTTGTGGCAGCCACATCGGGGGCAGGTCCTTGGCATACCGAGCTATTTCGCAGGGATACTGGTGGCCGTGCATGCAGGCCGACGCGCAAAAATATGTCCGCAAGTGCGAGAAATGCCAGAAATTCGCCCATCAGATCCACCAGCCTGCCAGGGAACTTCTTCCCCTCACCAGTCCTTGGCCTTTCGCCATGTGGGGGCTAGATATAGTGGGACCGTTGCCAACAGCACCGGGCAACCGGAAATTCTTCATCGCGGCCACAGATTACTTCACAAAGTGGGTTGAAGCTGAGCCCTTGGCCACCATCAAAGAAAAAGACGTGAAGCGATTTGTCTGGCAGAACATTGTCACGCGATTCGGCGTCCCCAAGATTTTGATCTCTGACAACGGCACCCAGTTTGACGGTCGCCTATTCAGAGGATTTTGTGAAGATCTGAAGATAGAATTCTACAACTCCACCCCGGCCTACCCGCAGTCCAATGGTCAAGCCGAAGCATCAAACAAGACTATACTGGATGGATTGAAGAAACGGTTGGAAAAGGCTAAGGGCAAGTGGGCTGAAGAATTACCGAGCGTTCTTTGGGCTTACCGAACAACCCCGCGACGTTCTACCGGGGAGACTCCATTTGCTTTGGCTTATGGCATGGAAGCGGTCATACCCTTGGAAGTTGAAATGCCCACCCTCAGAACTGAGAGTTTTGAGCCCGAGCTAAATGCCGAGGCTATTGCCTTGGAGTTGGACCTAGCGGAAGAGCGCCGGGAGAAAGCCCTCATCCATGTGGCCGCCTACCAACAAGAGCTCTCCAAGAAGTATAACAAGACAGTGCATCCCAGACCGTTCAAAGTTGGGGATTGGGTTTTGAGGAAGATTATGGGCAACACCCTGGTGCCAGGCGAAGGCAAACTAGGGGCAAATTGGGAAGGACCCTACAAGATCACTGGTCTGGCTGGCAAGGGGGCTTACCACTTGGAGGATCTAGAGGGAAGAGCCATACCCCGGCCATGGAATGCGGCCAACTTGAAATTGTATTATTTTTAACTTTCCCCTTTTTGTAAAGCAATTTTTTGGCTTGCAAAGCAGAATGTAATTCTTTTTTGTCAATCTATAGAAGTAATTTCGCCCAGCACTAGCACTTTTGTTCTTTTAATGCTTAAAACCGAGATGATTTGCTCCGGTTGGAAGAGTTGGTGTTTTGTCCAACTTAGGATTCCCAACCGAGATGATTTGCTCCGGTTGGAAGAGTTGGTGTTTTGTCCAACTTAGGATTCCCAACCAAGATGATTTGCTCCGGTTGGAAGAGTTGGTGTTTTGTCCAACTTAGGATTCCCAACCGAGATGATCTGCTCCGGTTGGAGGAGTTGGTGTTTTGTCCAACTTAGGATTCCCAACCGAGATGATCTGCTCCGGTTGGAGGAGTTGGTGATTTGTCCAACTTAAAATTCCCAACCGAGATGGTGTATTCCGGTTGGAAGAGTTGGTGTTTTGTCCAACTTAGGATTCCCAACCGTGATGATTTGCTCCGGTTGGAAGAGTTGGTGTTTTGTCCAACACTTTGGAGTCCCAACCGAGATGATGTACTCCGGTTGGAAGAGTTGGTGATTTGTCCAACTTAAAATTCCCAACCGAGATGGTGTATTCCGGTTGGAAGAGTTGGTGTTTTGTCCAACTTAGGATTCCCAACCGTGATGATGTACTCCGGTTGGAAGAGTTGGTGTCTTGCCCAACTTTGGAGTCCCAACCGAGATGATGTACTCCGGTTGGAAGAGTTGGTATCTTGCCCAACTTTGCTACAACCGAGATGGGTATTTCGGTGCGTGAATTTGTTTTGTTATGCTCAAGTTCTTCGACCGTGTTATGGACTTCGGTCGACAAAGTGTTGAAATGACAAGTTATACCGAGATGGTTTGCTGAAGACGGAACTGATTACTACCGGGCTAACACTTGACGAAAATTCAAAATTTTTCATTGATAAAGAAATTCATTACAAAAGGTGGGGACAAAGCCCGGTTACATCAAGTGTATTGAAAGCAAAAATACAAAGAAAAGAAACCTAAACTAAGGGGGAAAGATTGGTGAACTCATCCTCGGCAGCATCAGCATCAAGGTCAACAGCTTGGCTTGCTTCTTGGGCGCCGGGCTCATCGTTGCCGGGCTGTTCAGGCACCTCGGCCTCTTCTTCCTCGGAATCTGTGTCATCCTCTCCATCTTCAAGTCCTTCCTCGGCCTCCGCTTGAAGCGCAGTAAATACATCATTTGCATATGGCACGAGGTAGACCGGTAGTGAAGCTTTGGGAGGATTGGCAAAAACGTCGGTGTCAGAGCCCTGGCCGAGGTGTTCACAGGCAGACTTCCAACCGGCCTTGAAGTAGATGTCTTGTGTTGCAAACACCTGCTTCTTATAGCTCTCCTCGGCCTCGTTGAACCCGGCCTTGTTGGCAGCCCGGCAAGCCTTCTTCTTCGCCTTCTTCAAAGCGTCAACCTCGGCCTGAAGCTCACTTTGTTTTTTTTCGGCTGCGCCCAGCTGACCGAGCAGTCTATTATTGTCGTGGTTGGCCATTTCGAGAGAAGCTTTAGCCCGACCGAGCTCGGCTTGGAGGCTTTCAACATGGCTGGCAGTGTCGTTGGCTTTCTGCCTAAGCCGGTGGATGCGCTCTAGGACCAAATGTTGTTTTTGAATGGCCTGCACAAAGAAGCATAGTACATCAGAAAGGGGACCGAGCAAGAAGAACCGAGCAAACACTTGTGAAATGTTAAAAAGAACGCCGACTTACCCTGGCCATCGACTTCACAGAAGATTTTACCAGCCGGGTGTCAGGGACGTGGTCACTGCCTACCACGTCGCCCGGTAGGAGAAATGCTTTGGAGAGATCGAAGGCAAGCAAATGTTCTTTGTCTGCCTTGATCGATGCAGTCGCCGGGATGTCCTGTCCCCGGTGCTTCAGCTGAGGACGCCAAGCGGGCACGGGAGCAGGAGTTTCAGCAGGATGCTCGGTTGTCAGCTCGGTGACGAGCTCGGCGGAGGGATCTGCCCTTGGTCTTTTTCCAGCCCGGCGCGCTTCTCTGGCAGATTGCACGGCAGCTGGAGCTGGAGAAGCAAGGGCTACAACGGCTGCACTCGATTGACCGGCAGCCGGGGAACGGGTGGTGACGCTCGGAATCTCGGCTGAGGTCGCGGTTAGGAGGTTTTTGATCCGAGATCTTTTGGCCATTTCTTGCTCGTCGGTTAACCGGATTAATGGGACGTCTGGTAGGGTTGGATCTGGAGGTGGCGAAGGAGCTCTGAGGAAGTCAGTTACTCTACTCCGGCGCGGTGCAGAATATCTGTAGGTGGGTGTGTAGCCGAGCAATTTGTTGCAGTCTCGGTGACGGTACCTAAGCACGGCCCGAATTGCCTCGACGTTGGGGAATTGGTAGTTGGCTTGCAAGGCTTGGATAGCTGCAAAAGAAACAGGGAAACCGGTTAATAAAACTAAAAGAATAAAGTTAACCGTGCAAATTTGAGTGGCTTACATGAAGAACCGAAGTCCTTGCTTATGAACCAGCCCGGCACCTCGGCTGTTTCGTAGTTGCCGGACACCCAGAAGAAATCATCATCGTGCATATCTTTGTCCGGGGTGCCGGTTACGATTTTTTCCTTGCCCGGTCTTATTTTTAAGTAGTAAGCTAGGCCGTCACCGGTGTGGCCCATTGTGTATTGCCTCAATATCTCGGCTAGGCCTAAGTTGGTGCCTAGCCGTTGGTTCAATTCATGTACGCCGTTGATTATTCTATAAGTGTTGGTGGACACTTGGGTTGGCGCTAGCCCGGTACGGCGTAAGAACTCGGTAATCAGCGGGTTGAGAGGGAAACGAAGGCCCCCTTCGACAATAGACAGCACGGTGAAGGGGCATTCCTCCCTACCCCAAGGCGTGGTCTCTTCTTCGGCCAGCTCGAGATGGACATCGGCCGGGACGCCGTAGTCCTCTCTGAAAGCGGCTAGCGCGGCCGGAGTATCCACAAGGAAGCGGAACTTCCCCATTTGTGGCCGACTTACTATAGCCCGGTTGATGGGTTGGGCACGGTGATAAATTGCTGCAGCTCGGTCCTGAGAGGTTCAGGAATGACAGGGGTCCCCTTGGACTCTGCAGGAAAAGGATGGCAAGTGTAAGTGTGTGGTTTCGTAAAGGGAGCTAGACTTCAGCTCGGTCGGTAAGGGGGCCAAACTACCTCGGTTGTTTGATTAAGGAGCTCGGTCGCCCGAGCAGACCTGATGTTAGTCCGGTTGAGCGACCAAGTCCTTTGATTATCTCGGTTTTTGCCCCGGTTGGAACAAACACGTTGTTTGCCCGGTTTGGCTGGCTTCTTGGATCAAAAAAAGGTCCAGAGCCCGGTTCACCCCAGTTCTTCGACGTTCTTCAGGAAGACGAAGAACACCAAGAACAGTGGGAGGTTTAGAATGTTTTCTATGGTCTAAGCCCTAAAAGCTATGTTTTTGGGTCCTAATGTGTGCAAAATAAGAGTAAATAGCGACATAAGAGAGATTGGGCATCTTACCTGTGAAGGGCTGAAGGTGTTCTTCCCAAACACGAAGAATGGCAGGATGGCAGTCGAGCTTGGGTCTGAGAATCGACAGAGATGGATGCAGCAGTAGAGGAAAAATGGAACTGGGGGGGCAAGTTTGTATAGGCGTTAGAGACCGCCCAAATTCAAATTCTGGCAAAAACGGCGGGTTGGCTGCCCGATGACCAATGGCAGACCGCCACGTGTCACCATTTATGGCTTTGGCAGGACTGAAGCGACGGGTTGAAAAGACGAAGAGCCAACCGAGCTACTTTCAACGAGAAAAGGTCAGCCGAGGAATATAACCGGTCAAATCTGCGGACAATTGCGTCAACTAGCTCGGTCGAAGCTTGGCATCTTGACGACCGGATAAACGTTATCTCGGACGAGGTGAATAATCCCAGTCACGCTTCCGCGGACGGAATTAAGGGGCAATTGAGAGGGTGATTTATGCTCCGGCGTTGGGCCGAGGTATAAACCGAACAGGTTGGGGGCCCAGCAGAGCAGTGGGCCGAGATGATCGACTGTTCACCCGGAGATGGGCTACCAGAACTTGGGCCGGGCAGAGTTTGGACTATGTGCTGCCCCGAACCGTGCAGAAGGTGCTCGGCCAGGAAGCGACCGGTCAGACCAGGATGCTCGGTCCGAGGATTGTCGAGATCAGACAGACCGAGAGGCCGGCGCTCGGAAAGGCGCGGTCAGCCGAGGTAGTTGACTGACCGGCGGGAAGACCGACCAAAGGAGGATCCCGGGCTAAGCTTTGCCGAGATGCCGCCTAGCCCGGTCCTTCATTCGGTTATCCGGTCGGGCGCTTAAGGTATGAAGCATGGTATGACCGAGGTAGGGCAGCTCGGCTGCCGAGCTCCAGCTATGCTGGCAGGCAGTTGAGAGCAGGTGATGAACGGCATGGTTTAAGCTGACAGATGGGATAGCAGAGCCACGTGTCAGGAGATGACAGGGAGTGGATATGGGGCACAGAAGGTATATAAGCCTGTCTGCGCCCCCCATACGCGACAGACGAACACTCTGTAAGAAAATCCTTACACTCAAACTCTCTCTCCCTTCTCTCTATTCCCTCTAAGGTGTGTGCTAACTTGACCGTCGGAGGGTTTTTCCGGCCACACACCGCCGGGTAGCTCATCCTTATTGACTCGCAGGTGATCGGACATCGACGGAGCTCGGAAGAAAGGAATACGGGCACGCCGGAATATTTGCTCCCCGTACAGACGTCGTTTTGAGTACAAAACAACATCAAAATTGCCAAAACGACGTCGTTTTGGCAAATTTGAGCCATTTGAACCACAGAAATTAGGGCCCTCAAACATTTTCCATATACATATATGAAAAAATATGCGTGCGCAAAATTGACCAGTCACCAAAATAACTCTCACTATGGGGCCAGCACATCGAGGGACTCATTCTTTGACCAAATATGTTACGGCCTATTTACATTGAGAGTAACTCCCGTTTTGGGAACAAGTTTTTTTTAGTAATTTTTTAATTTTTTAATTAAAATATAATGTAAAAAAAATAATATATTTAAGATAATTTTTTAACTTTTTACGAAAAGATATGCAAAAAGTAGAGAAAAAATAAAATATTTGACTTTTTGGTATGAATTGTTGGCTTTTTCATTTTTTTAGTGACTTTTTGAATTTTTAACTTAAAAAATCACTTGCCAAACGAAGCCTAAGACTTGATGATGTATAAAATTTCATTTTTAATTATTATAGTCTGTAGTTAAAAAGTTTCATTTAGGATAAGCGTTTAGACATTTTTAACTTTTATGAGAGAAAAAATAAAATGATTACGAGTTAGATGTGATATTTTGTCCTATTTGACTAGAAGTGTCAATTTTGTCACATATGACTATTTTAACCCAATGTAGTATCCCAAACATAGCCTTAAAAAGTTGTTACATAGGTTAATACTGGTATTAGTCACATGGAATCGTTAAAAACTGTATCTTTATGTTTTTAAGCATAAATACTATTGGTAGTGCTACATGCACTGATTAGTATACTACTGTGCCAACATAGTTATGAAATTGTCATTTTAAAATTATGACCCCACTCATTATATAAATTACAAATATTTAAAATTTTCAAAATTATGTCATATCATTCATTAATATACTAATTGATATATCAATTGATGTATCTAGCATTATTCAAGTACTATATGTCAACATGAAAATACTAATTCTATTTTTTTATTTTTTATTTTATTTAGAAAATACTAAATCTATTACTAATCAAAATTAAGAAAGACAATAATAGCCGATAACTACTCTTGATAATAAGATCATTATATTTTTAGAATAATGTTAAGAATATTAAATTTTTATTTAAATAAATAACTAAGGATTGTTTGGAATGATCTAAATAAGTGTAATTTTTTACATTTTACGAAAAAAACATGAAATATGGGTTGAGTTTGAAGTAATATAGTAGAGAAATGATGTGATTTAAATGAGATGATGTGACTTAAATATGATAATGACTTTTTAGATTTTTAAATTTTTTGTATTATGCCAAACTAAGCCTAAATACCTTATTAATGTGAGATATTTAATTATTTATTTGATAAAAAATTTAATATTTATAATATTTTTTTTATATTATATATTAAAGAAAGAAAATCCAGATCCGATATCCACCATTGCTTGCAGTCCACGTCATTGGGGCCCACAAAACATTTGGGTCAATTAAACCCATGTGTTGTGCTAGACAGGTCACCTGTCGGTTCCGATGCGGCGCCACATTTTCGAAGATTTCGTTTCGGATGTGAATCAATTTTTTTTCACTTTTTAATTTTTTTTAGTCATATTATCACCTTATTTTCTTATATATTTTTTTATAAAAAAATTAAAAAGTCAATTTTTAATTAATTTTTTAAAAATAATCTTAGGATTAAAAAGTTTGGTTTAAAATAATTTTTTTGATTTTTATTAAAAAAATAAAAAAATATAATTTAGATATAATATTTTATTTTATTAAATTAAAAAATCTATTTTATTTTTTTTTATGAATATTTTAATCCCAACCCACCCTGGTCTAACTTTCTGAACGAGTGCAAAATGTGCGCCCACCACATAACACCCTCTCCTATCCTGGGTTTTTTTTATGAATAATGTTTGGTAGCTTTAAAAAGAGTATTTCCCATAAATTACAATTGCCTCCCTTCATTATTCAGAAAATATAATAATATTTTATAATTTTAACATAATTGCATTTATATCTCTGTTGAGTAAGGTTAAACATGTCGAAATTACTGCAAAATATATATATATATAAATACAAAAATAAATTAATTAAATATATTTAAGTTAAAAAGATGGTAATATCATTTTTTTTATCTATATAACTAACGAAATATTGATAAAATTGAAACTAAATGACATATGAATTAAAATCTTAAAAAATATTTTTTTTCATATTTCAAAAGAAATAGTGTAATTAACCTTTTTATTTACTGAAAAAAATACACATATTGTGTGCCAAAATAATGATATATATTTAAAAAGTAGTTTTAATTGTTTTGTAAGTGAGAAATTATATTTTTATCTTTAAAAAATATATATTAGAATTGTTGAAGGTAAAATTAATAATGAAAAATCCAATTGACATATTAGGCTTTGTTTGACAATCAGCTTTTGGCTAAAAAATCACAAAAACAAAATAGGTTAAGTAAGTTAATAAGATTTAGGGTTGGTTTAGGATGTCCTAAAAAAGTGCACTTTTTGACTTATTGGTGGGTTTGGATTGGGTTTGGGTTGGGTTTGATGTGATGTGTTAGAGAGGTGATGTGATTTAAATAAGATGATGTGACTTAAATAAGATAGTGACTTTTTGACTTTTTGACTTATTTAGTACATGCCAAACTCATTTCACTTTTTTATAAAAATTAAAAAAGTCAAAAAAATCAAATCAAACAAACTTTTAGTCTCAAACTAAACAAGTAAAAAAACTAACTAAAAAATTCTATTACCAAACGACTACTACAAATAAAAGGTTGAAGATACCAAATCAACCATTCACTTCATATAATAGTATGGACAGATTGTTGTTAGTGTAACGTAAATTACAAATATACTCATTGAAATATGTTTTAAATACTAATTATCTTATGTGATTATGAAAACTATATTATGTCTCTTAAAATTTTAATCGTATAACCAATAATTATTTTTATAAATCAACTGTCAATTTAATTAATAGTTTTTAATAGCATCACTAATATATTTCAAGTGTCAATTCAATTAATAGTTTTTAATAGCATCACTAATATATTTCAAGCAGAACCGCTACAGACCCCCAGTGGGGGTCACACCCCCAGTGAGGTGGCGTGCCCCCACTGGCCGAAACTCAAAAAAAAAATAAATAAATAAAACAGTTTTTTTTAAAACCCAATCACCGCATGCCACCTCACTGGGGGTCGACCCCCAGTGGGGGTCCGAAGCATTAATCATATTTCAAGTGTTGTTTGGCAAGTTGGTTTGTGGCTAAAATAGCCACAAAAGACAAAATAGGTTATTTTAATCATAATAAACAAAACATCACATCCAACCCATAATCATTATACTCTTCTCTCACAAAAAAAGTTAAAAAAATCAAAACGTCCTTCCCAAACCAAGCTTTTTAGCCCAAGCTAAAATAGCCGAAAAAGTCAAATAGCCAAAAAGCCAACCCACTTCCTAAACGGAGGCTCAATTGATAATTCTAATACAATTATAATATTTTTTATTTTTTCTATCAACTATATTGAGGCATTTTTTGGCAACCTCATTTGGGAACAAATTTTTTTAGTAACTTTTTGATTTTTTGGCTAAAATGTGATGTAAAAAAAACTAGTATATTTGGGATGACTTTTTAATTTTTTATGAAAAGATATGCAAAAAGTAAAGAGAAAAAGGGAATCATTGACTTTTTGGTATGGGTTATTGGCTTTTTGACTTTTTTAATAACTTTTTGACTTTTTGACTAAAAAAGTCACTTGCTAAACGAGGCCTTAGGCTCAATTTGGGAAATCGACTAAAAGTCAACTTTTAACTTATTTTGAGTTAGATCACTTTTCTAATTTTTTATTCGTTTTTTCAAAAAATCAAAATCAAAATCAAGAAGTCAATTTTTAACCAATTTTCCAAAACAACCCTTACTAAGGTATCGTTCGGCATGAAAGTTTTTTTGATTTTTTGGCTAAATTAGCCACACAAAAAAAACAAAATAGACTAAAAAATTAATAATACAAAATGTCACATCCAAATTATAATCATTTCACTATTTTTTTTCTTCACAAAAGTCAAAATAACTAGAAAAACCAATTAAAATTAACTTTTTAACATGAAAATAGCCAAAAAGTCAACCCAACTTTCCAAATGAAGCCTAAAATAGTAAAAAAAAATCAATACAAAAGGTCAACTCTTTTATTTATTTTTCTACATATCTTTTCAGAAAATGTTAAAAAAATCAACAAAAATAACCAATTTCTAAAACAACGCAGAATGACAAATTCTAACAAAAAGATATTTATAATTTTCAAAATCACAAATATAATAAGTATTTTAAGTAAATTTCAAGAGTTATATTTGTAATTAATCTTTATTATTATTTTAGGTTAATTACATCTTTCACCCCTATAGTTTGACCAAAATTTCACTTTGATTTCTATAATTTCAATTTTGTTAATTCAAAAATGATTTTCTCCCCAAATTTTTCTTCCCTGAATCCCCCAATTGCCCAAAACGACGTCGTTTTGAGCAATTTCCATTTTCTTTTTCTTTTTTTCTTTTTTTCTTCCCTCCAGTCTGAAACGCAGAGAGAGAGAAGGAGAGGGAGAGGAAGCGAAAGAGAAAGAGAGAAAGAGAAGAGAGGGAAAGAGGCCGTCGCCGATCGAGGGTCGAGGCCGTTGCCGATCGTCGTGCCTCCGCCTCCGCCGATCGAGGGTCGATCGCCGTGCCTCCGCCTCCGCTAATCAAGGGTCGAGGCCGTCCATCGCAGCCCAGTTCTTCTTCTTCTTCTTCTTCTTCCTTCTCTTCTTCCTGGTTGATGTTGGCCCCTCCAGTCCTCCTTCTTCTTCTTCTTCTTCTTTCTTTTTCAGATTCGGGGGATTCGGGAGGGGCCCCTTTCGAGCTACAGATCAATTCTCTTGTTAATTTTTACTATGTGTACACCTTAAAAAATTGACAAATGTCAAAAAAAATATTCATTTTAATTTTAAATTTTGAAAGAAGAAACAAATTAAAACCTTTACAAATATACAAATGCCTCAAAATTATTTTTTGACTTTCAATTTAGATAAAATGATCAAATTAAAACTAGATTTAACGCATATAAATCAAATTATTCAAATTAAAATAATAATGATTAAAGTAAAATTTAAATTATGGGGCTAAAAAGTATAATTAATCTTTTATTATTGAAAAAGATTATGGTGTGTATCATACGTACTTTATCATTACAGAAAAAATTATATAACTCTATATTTTTTGAGTCATAACTAAAAAAAATTATAACCAAATATAAAAAATTTATAACTAAATATTTTAAAATAATACCATAATTAAATAGGTAAATGACATAAAAACATACTCCTATATGATTTGGGATGTGTGTTGGTTTGGGAAGTGGGTTCGCTTTTTATTTTTTGGCTTTTTTAATTATTTTAGTTTGGGTTAAAAAATTTAGTTTGGGAAAGATTTTTTGATTTTTTTGATTTTTTTTATAAAAAAAAATATAATAAATATAAATTAAGTGTGATATTTTATTTGTTATGATTAAAATAACTTATTTTATATTTTGTAATTATTTTAGTCACAAACCATCTACCTAGATGGACCCATAGGGTAAATGACAAAAATATACTCCAATATGATTTGGGATGTGTGTTATAAAATTATTTTTTATTTTTTTATTTTGGTAGGTCAAGTCGCGTGTCGCTTTCTATCTCTACCGAAAATCACGCATCATCAGTTGACGAGGCTGATCACTCTTGACGTGGACCGTGAGCCTCTTACGCCAACGAAAAATTATGTAGTGGTCTTGGGCATTGCCACATGTGCCCCAACTCTACGCCAACACCCCACACCAGATGCGCTCCGTTTTAAATATTTGAAAATTACAAAAAAATATTAAATATGGTATATTTATTTTGGATAAAAATTATATTTGACACCTAAATACTTTTAAAATTTATTTTAAAAACAAGTAAAATTGAATGGTTACAGAAGGTAGTTATTAATAGTTGGAGATAGTATATAAATATGGTTGTCAACCATTGAAGGAGTGCTAAAGGTGATTATCAACTGGTAAAAGTAATAGTCGAAGGTTGTTGCCACTAGTGGTAAGCGATTGGCAGTGACCGAAGGTAATTGTTAACAGTGGGAAGTGATCGGTGAAAGTAATTGTCTTTGTTAATAATAAAAAATGGTGATCAAAAGTTATTACCGTCAGTAGGAAGTGGTTGGCAATGAACAAGAGATAGTTAGCAGTCAAGGTCATCGATGAGGGTGGCGAATAATAGTGATGAGTAATTACTAATGGCCGGAAAGAATGGGGGAAAGAGAAATAAATGAAAAAATAAATAAAATTAAACAAGTGAAACAATTTTTTTGCGTTTATAAAATTTGTAAATTGTTTACAATTTTTTTGAAAACATAAATAAAATCAAAATAATTTTATTTACAATTTTCAAAAATTATATAAATAAAAAATTACAAAAATAAACATTACCAAGTAGGTTAAGTTAACATTTCTCAATCTCATTATTATTGACTCAGTAAATTATCAAGGGTGGGCATTCATCGGGCTGGGCCGACACTATATAATAAGCGATTTTGTATCTACCCAAACCTGCCCCGACCCTAACATCAGACCTCTAACATTGCCCAAGCCTAGACCAAAAAATAATTATAAATCTCAAACCCATCAATCGAGCTATATGTTAAATTTTTCTTAAAAATATTCCATAATTAAATTTAATCACAAATTATATTTTTTAAATAAATATAATGTCATCTTTATAAATTGAAGAATTTTGTGTATAAATTGAAAGATCTATTAAATAAATTCAATCAAATATCATCACAAATGTAAGTTTTAATAAAATTAATAAAGATAAAGTCTAAATTCTAATAAAAAAATATTTTTTAATATATTATAATTAATTAATTTAATAGTGGGTCGGGCCGGGTCGAGTTGAAAGTATAAATCTCAAATCCAGCCCATTAATATATTGGGTTAAAAATGTTAGTCTATGAACTAAAACAACCTTTCCAAACCCTAAAAAATAGGATCGTGCTAACAGGCTGATGCCCACCCCTAAGTAGGCTCTAGATGTTTTAGGTTTCCTTTGGTTAACTTTTGAGAATTTATTTTCTAAATTTTTTTAAATAGTAGTTTGATGAAAAAATTTAAAAACACTCATTATTTTTTATATTTTCATATGAATTTCATTTTTTGTGTGTGTTTATTTATATTAAACTAGTTTCTAATTTCACAAGAAAAAAAAAACTACCCAAAATCAACCAAACAAAACTAGTTTTTATAACAAATTGGGAACTAGTTTTTTTAATTAGCTTTTTAATTTTTTTTACAGAAAATGTGTACAAAAATAGAGAGAAAGATTGACTTTTTGGTAATTTAAACTCTAAATTTGTAAATAAAATCCAATTCAGATCATTTGTTCAAATCATTTGTTCATCTCTGTTAAAAGTAGGGGTGCTAGTGAATCGGGTGGTCTCTTATCCACCATCTGTTCAAACTTAGGTGGATTGAGAAAAGTTTGCTTAATTAGCGGATGCATATTGAGTGGGTTGTGCAAAGGTTGGCAGATGGATGTAAATTATTTTTTTTCTAACTATTTTTCAATACTTCTTTACTATTTTGAACTCAAAATTTTTTATTGTTAATTTTTTATAATAAAAATAAAGGCCTAACTTTCAAATTTCATAAATAACAAATATAATTACTAAATAAAATGTCCCTTCTTTAACACACAAAAGTATGTATGTGTATATATATATATATAAACTTATTTCTTAGGATTCTTGACGAATCGGGTTAGATCGGGTGATTTCCTATCCGCCGTTCATCAAAATTTAGGTAGATTAAAAAAAATACATCCACTAAAACTATCTATTATGTAGCAGATTAGTTCTGACCATTCAATTTTAGTGAATCGGTAGATGCTGATCCGCCCCTAATTGACGGACACAAATCACAAATAAATTTTGCAACATTTGGCAACAATTTATCTACTGTACGAGTACAAAATAATCTTCTCGTATAATCTTATTGATCAAGTTTGCACTCCCCCAAACGTCGTCGCTTTACTTCCTGAAAACACAAACGTGAGCTAGCTGGCGGGTGTGTGCCGAATACCTCTCTGATGCCTAAGTTAGCAAAATAGACAAATAGACAAAAGCTTTGTGTATTCGAGAATCAAAGTTGTGATACCTGTTCATAGGTTCTGTTATGAGCCTTTATAGTTTCTGCGTGGCACAATTCTAGTAGGACTCTTACTCCTCAATGTAGAGTCCTCCTAGGAATCACACTCTAAAAGATAATGCTTATCCTTCAACACCCTTCTCAATGCTTTAACCAAGTAAAATGGTTTTACCTCGGCAGTATGACAAACAACTGAGGTAACACATACTTAAGATGAGGGTTTAACCGAGCTTCGCCTAGCTCGGTCCCACCTTGCTTTTACAATTCAGCCTGACTCGTCTACAAACGACGCTTTAGCTCGGTTACTGCTCAACTATACTTTGAACCGGAGTATATGGACCGAGTTATTTGCAGCCATCTCTTCGACCGAAGTAATTGCCACCATACTTAGACCGAGCTAACAAAGCTAGGTCCAATCTGTGAAGTCCTTTTTACTACGACCACGAATCGGTCCACTGCAATGACTAGGCCTAGCTCGGCCCCAAGTACACATAAAAAAACTCCCTCTCAATTGCCCCTTAATTCCATCTGTGTAGCATGATTGGGGTTACTTGTTACCAGCCGAGCTAAAAGTTTAAGCCTTCAACCGAGCTAAATTGTTACCAGGCTTCCGATTTGTCCGGTCAAAAATCGTCTTTTCTGTCACGTCGTACATGTGAGTCACTTTCTATTCCCATGGACACGTGGCTGGCCCCCATTGGTTGAATACAACTGTCATAGCGGCCTTCGTACCTCACAAATTTTGAACAGTCCCGCCCAAATTCATGCTTTATACAAAAACTCTATCTTTTTGAACCAAACATACCGCTGTTCATTTTCTCCCACTCTTCGTGCTTCTGTGCTTCTATTTTCACATTCAAAACACCAGAAAAGCTCGTGTTCCTGCTGGCGCCCCTTCAATCTCGACCTTCGTTCCTCCGTATTGAAGTTGTAAGTGACTCAACCCTTTCATTTTCCTTGTTTCTGTTTTGTGAATATATATAGTATGAAAATATATACATATGTTTTTTCGAAACACACTTCTATAGTTTTCACATAAATGGGCAAGAACCACTTGATCCCCAAAATCCACAAGAAAGTCCCCAATCACACAATAACCGGATTCACCTACAATCTTTAATGCGGTGTTTTTGATCCAAAATAACACCCTGATCGAACTAAGGACCTGTTCAAATGACTGAGCTAGAACTTCGAGCCACCGCTTGTATTACGGCCGAACTAAGGACCCTCATGCTCAATGACCTAGCAAAAACTTGGAGTCACACCCTGTGTTACGACCGAACTAAGAATGGGTTGTAACCCTTTTGACCGAACTAGGGTTTTTATTTTTTATCCTTCTTTTTTAGCCCGGTCCAGTGATCTGGGCATAACACTTTTTATCTCCACTTTGCAGACTCCGACTAGGTTGGCCAGGCACACCTTTGCACGCTCAACCGAGATACTCAATATCATCTCAATACCGAGCTAGGACTCCAGGCTAAGTTATACATAATTTAAGTTATAAATGGGCAAATACCGGTTTCTAGTAAACTCACAGGGGCTATTGCCGAATTCCGCAAGGACTACAACATCCCTGATGACGTCCACCTTTCATTAGCCGAGCTAGATACAACTCCCTGGGAAAAACTGGGCTTCGTTCCCTTTACCGTCATATCCATTGTAAAGGCCGGACTCCGATTCCCCGTTCAGCCACTATTATGCGAATTCCTTAGGCAGACTAGACTATTCCCAACCCAACTTAGCACCAATTCTTACAGAATAATAAATGGCATTGTCGAGCTAAATCGCCGGCTCGGCCTCAACCTTGGTTTAGTCGAGCTATTTCACCAATACTCACTTGGCCAGAATGAAGACGGCTGGGTGTATTATTTAAGAATAAGAAGACACTGAGAGAAAATAATTAAAAACACATCGGACAAAGACATAAACAGTGACGACTTCTTCTGGGTTTTTGGCAATTTTGAAGACCAGGAAGCCCAGATACCGGGCTACGGTATTAATTGGAATAAAGGAACAACCGGTATGAATACCTCGGCTTAGTTTGTCTAATTTTTGCCCTTGTTGCTTATAACTTTTACACCGTGCTAACCGTTGTCTTTCTCCATGTGCAGACTTGAACCAACTAAAGTCACAATACCAATACCCCAATTTAGACGCTCTCTGCGCTGTGCTTCGGTACCGCGATTGAGGTTGGGCCAAGCTACTCAATTTTGAACCAACATACAAATACAGTGGAAGGAGGAAGACCAGGGTGACTGACTTTCTTCTGGAACCTTTACCAGAACCAGATCTAACTCTTCCCCAAATCAACCTTATTCCCTTAACCGAAGAATAAGAGATGAAAAAGTGCTGAGCTGTACGTGCCCTAATCACCGAGACAACCTCAACTCCAAACAGCGGGATTCAGACTGAGACAACTCAAGCCAGTCAAACAACTGATGCAGTGGTGGCCCTCCCCACAGCCCGAGCTTCGTCATCCCGGTCGAGGAAGCGTGCTCGCACTCCCTCAACCGAGCCACAACACCTTATGGATAAAGATGACACCTTGCTCCCCCAGTCCACGCAACCAAGCCCAGAGCCCGTGCGTTCTGACCGGGGTAGCCCTTCTGAATGGGCACCAAGGATAACATACAAGAACCGGCCTGTTTCCAGAGCCGACTCGGCAGTAGCAGACAAGGACCACTCTCTCGCTTTCAATCTTGCCAAAAGCATTTGTCTACCCGCCGACATGGAGCACCATGATCACCTAACTGAGCTCAAGGTCATCCGCTTGGCAACTAAGTCAATGGTGTTGGTAAGTGCTTTTTTACTTTCCAATTTTGTGCATCTGTTTGCTCAGTTTTACTCAAAATTTATGTCCGTTCTTTTGCAGGCTATGCAGAAGAATCACGTTGCTCATAAGCGTGTGCTAGAGCTGCGTAAGACAGCATGGCTGGCTGTTGCAGACGCCAATACCAAAACGGCCGCGCTGAACGAGGCCAAGCAAAAAATGGCCGAGCTTGAATCTGAAATAGCCTGACTCACAGGGCTGGTCAACTCGGCTAAAGCAGATAAGCAGAAGGCTTTAGCCGAACGGAAAGAAAAATATCTGCGCAAGCTGGCCAAGCTTGAGAAAAAGAAGGGTGCAGAGATCGGCGAGCTGCAGAAGAAGATAGAAGATGCATAAAACTGTGGCTACAAGGAAGGAGAAGCCACCTACATTCTGCAGTGCGAAGCTTCAAAGGATATATTTTTCAAATGCAGATGAAAGGCGGCTGCCAAAAGCTCGGTTTTGGCCAAGAAACCGAGGTCTTCCAGAACCCTTCTCCCTACTTCATTCTGAGTTACATAGCGGACTACGCCAATGCTATCCAAGAAAAATTACTCCAAGTAGGGAAGGAGGATGAGGCATCCCCAGAACCAGAAAACGCCCCAGCTGCTATTAGTGACCACGGTCTCCAAACTGCTCAGTTAGCTCGGGTGGATCCACCTGTGCTCATTACGGTTGAAGATGTGGCAGTGACCGACCTACCTGCCAACACTGGGCTACCGAATGGTGAAGCTCGGGTTGACTTGGATGCCAATTTGGATGACCTATTTGCTTGATCATGTATTTTCTTCTTTTAATGCTAATTTTTTGAAAGAATTTGTAATTGGGCTAAAGCCCCACCTCTTGTACTGCAGTTCTAATCTTGAATGAAATCTGTTATTTTTCCATTCTTTTTGCCCGGTTCATATCTTGTTTGTGTTTGTCTCAACTTTAATTGGTATGTCTGGAACTTTTTTGGCCGAGATAACCATCCCGGTTTATTAGCTTTTTAATCTGTTTGTCTTCAACCTTTTCTAGCCTAAATCCTTATCTTGGCTGGAGAGACATAAATGTTGGTTATTCCTGCCAACCTCCTCAGCCTAGATCCTTATCTCGGCTAAAGAGAGATAAATATTGGTTATTCCTGCCAACCTTTTCAGCCTAGATCCTTGTCTCGGCTGAAGAAAGATAAATGTTGGTTATTCCTGCCAACCTCTTTAGCTTAGATCCTTATCTCGGCTGAAGAAAGATAAATGTTGGTTATTCCTGCCAACCTCTTCAACCTAGATCCTTATCTCGGCTGAAAAGAGCTCAATGTTGGTTATTCTGGCCAACCTCCTCAACCTAGATTTTTATCTCGGCTGAAGAAAGATAAATGTTATTTATTCCTGCCAACCTTTTCATCCTAGATCCTTATCTCAGCTGAAGAAAGATAAATGTTGGTTATTCCTGCCAACCTCTTCAGCCTAAATCCTTATCTCAGCTAAAGAGAGCTCAATGTTGGTTATTCTGGCCAACATTCTTTAGCCTAGATCTTTATCTCGGCTGAAGAGAGCTAACAGCTTGGCTAATCCAACCAATCTTCTTTAGCCAGATCCTGATCTCGGCTGAAAAGAGATAAATGTTGGTTATTCCTGCTAACCTTTTTCTATCTAGATCCTGATCTTTGCTGAAGAGAGCTCAATGTTGGTTATTCTGACCAACATTCTTCAGCCTAGATCCTTATCTCGGCTGAAGAGAGCTAACTTGTTTGGTTATTCCTGCCAAACTTTCTGATTGCCCCTTGCTGGCAATGACTGAGAATTTTACAGTAGAAAGACTTATGCTGGAAAAGTAAACTACTTGCTTTATTTGAAAAAGGGAAAAAATTACAAATATTCTAAGAGAAAGCTAAAAATAAAATAACTTAAGATTGGCAGTGTTCCATGGCCTGGGAATAGCCTTGTTGTCTCCATCTTCCAAGTGATATGTCCATTTTCCCACTAAACCAACCATTTTGTATGGTCATTCCCAGTTAGGTCCCAACTTGCCATCTTCGAGTAGCAAAGTGTTGCCCATTACTTTACGTAATACCCAATCCCCAATCTTAAATTGCCTTGGATGTACCATTTTGTTATATTTTCTAGATAACTTCTGCTGGTACGAAGCAATGTGAACTAGAGATTTTTCTCTTCTCTCTTCGGCAAGGTCGAGTTCCAAGGCTATGGCTTCTCCATTTAAGTCTGGGTCAAAATTTTCACTTCTAATAGTTGGGAGGCCTACTTCTAGTGGGATTACTGCCTCCATGCCATAAGCTAGGAAAAAAAGCGTTTCTTTAATTGATCGCCGAGGTGTGGTACGGTAAGCCCATAAAATATGAGGAAGCTCCTTAGCCCATTTGCCTTTTGCTCTCTCCAACCTTTTCTTTAAACCATCTAGGACGACTTTGTTTGAAGCTTCTGCTTGGCCATTCGCTTGAGGGTATATAATTGTAGAGTTGTAGAATTCTATCTTGTATTCTTCGCAGAAGCCCCTGAAGATCTTCCCATCGAACTAAGTGTTATTGTCAGATATTAAAGCCTTTGGTATGTCGTATCGGGTTATGATATTCTGCTAGACGAACTTCTTAACATCTTTCTCCTTTATTGATGCGAGTGCTCAGCTTACACCCATGTTATGAAGTAATTTGTTGCTGCGAGAAAGAACTTTCTGTTACCAGGTGCTGTTGGAAATGGTCCCACTATGTCCAGGCCCCACATTGCGAAGGGCCATGGGCTAGTTAATGGTAGAAGCTCTCTGGCTAGTTGGTGTATCTGGTATGCGAATTTCTGACATTTCTCACACTTCTTGACATACTTCTCTGAATCTGCCTGTATGTATGGCCACCAATATCCTTGTGAGATCACCCTGTAAGCCAATGATCTTCTCTCTTGGTGGCTTCCATATACGCCTTCATGTATTTCGAACAAGAATACTTCGACCTTGCTAGGATGGACACATTTCAAGTAAGGTCCTGTGAAGGATTTTTTGTATAATGCTAATGATGGAAAGAGCCAAAATCGCTGTGACTTTGCTCTTATCTTGTTAGCATATTTCTTCTCTTCGGGTAAGATGTCGTCTTTTAAGAATTCTATAATGGGATTCATCCATGAAGGGCCTAGTTCGGCACAACATACCTCAGCTACTTCGGGTTCTTCAGTGCTTGGTCTGGGTAGGAAGTCGATCAATAATGGATATGGGATAGATGTATCTGCCATTGAGGCAAAACCTACTAGTTCGTCTGCTCTATTGTTTTCTTCTCGGCCAATTTACTCTATCCGCACTACTTCGAACTTCATGATCTCTTTTCTGACTAACTTCTGGTACTTAGCCATCCTCTCATCTTTCGCCTCGTAGTAGCCTGAAATCTGGTTTACTACCAACTAGGAGTCACTGTAAACCATTAGTTCGGTGGCCTTCATGAAAAGTGCTGATTTTAGGCCTGCTAAAAGTGCTTCATACTCCGTCTCATTGTTTGATGCTGGGAAGCCAAGGTTGACTGCTTGTTCCACTATTAGATCATCTAGTGAGATGAAGACTATGCCAAGTCCTGCACCGTGCCTATTGGATGCTCCATCTATGAAGAGCTTCTACATCTCTCCGACGAATAGTTTTCAGCAAGTATAAGGGTCGGATGATGTCTTGGGGTCATGCGTGTTATTGATGTTTTCTTCCAAGTCCATGCCTGCTGTTGGGGTTTGCTCTTCACTATCTAACTGCCCCAAGTTTTTACTTGTTGATGAGTCGTTGCTGGGAATAGCATGGTCTGTCCCTTCCTTGCTGTCTTCAATCCTGTAAGGCTTGCAATGTGGTTGGGCATCCTGTATTAGGGGCTACGCAGTTCCAGCGGCACTTTCTCCCCTTTCTTCAGTCGCGTTGGTCAGGTCAACTGGGCAGATGTAATGGCTTCCTGGTGTGAACTCAGCCACAAAGTCCGCCAAAGCTTGGGCTTTTATTGCGATTCTGGGTTAAACTTGATATCAAACTGTCCCAGCTCTAATGCCCATTTCAAGATTCGTCCAGAAAAATCCGCCCTCTCAAACAAGGCTTTTAAGGGAAAGGTTGTTGGGACGATTATGTTGTGAGCGTAGAAGTAATGCGACAACTTTCTTGAGGCCATCATCAAAGCTAAGGCCAGCTTTTCCAATGGTAGGTACCTAGTTTCTGCGCCCATCAAGGTTTTGCTAACATAGAAGATAGACAGGTGTTAGATTTCTTCTGCTCTGACCAACACTGCGCTAACTGCATGCTGTGAAACCGCCAAGTATAAAAAGAGCTCTTCTCCTAGCACTGGGGTTACTAATAATGGAGGAGACGTCATGTAGTTCTTCAGGCTCTCTAAGGCGCGGTCGCATTCTTCATCCCACTCAAATTTGGCTTTCAAGGCTTGGAAGAATGGTCAACATCTGTCTGACGACCGACTTATGAACCAGTTGAGCACGGCTGCTAGGCCAGTGAGATGCTGCACTTCTTTAACTGTGTTGGGCCTCTCAAGATCCTGGATTGCTTTGATCTGAGAGGGTCTGCTTCTATACCTCAGTTGGTCACCAGGAAACCTAAGAATTTGCCTGATCCAACGCCGAATGCACACTTGGATGCGTTTAGACGCAACTTGTTCTTCTTCAGAATCTGGAACATTTCACTTAGGTCCCTGAGATGTTCCTTCTCATCCTTGCTTTTGACCACCATGTCATCTATGTAAGTCTGCATTTTTCTGCCTAACAATGGTTAAAACATTTTGGTGATCATCCGTTGGAATGTTGCCCCTGCGTTCTTTAGGCCAAAGGGCATGACCTTGTAACAATACAACCCTCTAGGTGTTGTAAATGATGTGACCTCCTGGTCTGGTTCGTACATAGCGATCTGATGGTAACCTCTATACGCATCAAGGAAGCTAAGTCGATTGTGTCTTGCCGTCAGGTCTACCAGTTGGTCTATCCGTGGGAGGGGAAAACTGTTCTTTGGGCATGCCTTGTTGACTGTTTTGTAGTCCACACAAACACACCATTTTCCGTTCTTCTTTGGCACTACAACTGTAATAGAGATCCACCTAGGATAGTGCACTTCTCTGATGGCTCCTACCTCCAGTAAGTTTCCCACTTCTTCTGCCACTATCTCCGCGTGGTGGAGTTTCGATCTGCGAGTGCTTTGTATAATTGGTCTGGTAGTTTTGTGGACATTGAGTTGGCGACAGATGAAGTTTGGGTCAATGCCAGGCATGTCGTATGGTCACCAGGCAAACACTTCGATGTTAGAGGTTAAAAATTCCATAACCTCTATTCTCTCGGTGCTGGACAACGACGAGCCGAGCAAAAAGAACTTTTTGGGGTTCTTTTCATCTATCCTTACCTCTACCAAGCCTTCTACTGCCTTCTGTCCGGCTGCCTTGCCAACATCTGCAAACAGTTCATTGCTCTCTGGCTCTTCCACCATCTGCACAAACCCTTTTGCAGCACGGCTTCCATTTACTGTGACGAAGCATTGCTTCGACATGATTTGGTCTCCCAAGACTTCCTCAATCACGCCGGTTTCGTTGGGAAATCGTAATGGCTGATGGTAAGTTGATGCCACTGAGGGCATGACATGCAACCATATCCTTCTCAAGATTATGTTGTAAGTGGAAGGGACTTTCAATACCCAGAATTCCACCTGTTTTGTCATGGTTTCTGTCTTGACTGGGAGGATTATCTTGCCGACTGGCCACTCTGGCATCGAGTTGAATCCAACAAGAGGAGATGTCGTGGGTGCCAAGTCTTTGTCCTCTAATTTCAACTGTTTGAAGGTCTCGTAGTACATTATCTCACATGAGCTTCCTTGGTCAATCAGAATCCGCTTGATGTCGAAATTTTTGACGCGCAAAGTCACTACCAGTGCGTCATTGTGAGGGCAATGTAGCCTTACTGGATCTTTGTCTGAGAAGGATATGACGTTCGTAGCCTCTGTTCTGCCCTTCTTGATGGTAGGCTGTGCACTCAATACCTCCCTCAAGTGTTCCGCCTTTTTGATCATCTCCCTCAGTTCATATACTCGCTCAGGTTCGATGATCCCATTTATGACATTAATCACGCCTTGGGGTGGACCGTCGTCTGGCATCCCGTTTGATTTGTTGTGGTCCTAGGGGACTGGTTGCGTCACTCCTTCTATGTACTGGTCCAAGTGCCCAACTGCCACTAACTCCTCCAGATGTTGCCTCAATGGCGTGCAATTTTCAGTGCGGTGCCCCTTTTCATCATGAAAGGTGCACTGGGATCTCTCGTCATAGCCTTTTTGTGCATCTCCCAACTTAGCTGGCCACCGGACAAAAGGTTCATTGCGTATCTCACTGAAAATCCGGTAGATAGGTTTATTGAATACTGTGGTAATGGCAGTGCGAACTCTTAAGTTCCTTTTTTTTTGGGTCCTCTCCGTTGGCTCGCTTGTCGCGCCCATTCCTGCTTGGCTGTTCCACCATGTTGACTTTCACAGTAGTTTTTTTATCTGACATCGCTGTTGTGCCAGCTTTTGCTTTAGCACAGGCGTCATCTTCCTCTACTCGGATGTGTTGATGCACTCTTTCCATTAAGGTCTCCATCGTGAGGGGTGGCATCATTTTTATTGAGTCCCTTAATTTGTTTTCGACTGGTAAACCCCATTTATATTGTGCAATGGCGAGATTGGTAGGGCAATCCCCAATCTAGTTGAAGGTCTCCCAATAGCGACTGTTGTAAGACCTCAATGTCTCTTTTTCACCCATGTCAATGGAGAGAAGCTGGTCGATTTCCACTGACGTCTTGGTGTTCATTTTGAATCTAGTTACGAATGCCTCTGCCAATTGTGCCCATGAGACGATGCTGCCTTCTGGTAGCCTTTTGAACCAGGTTAAACCAAGGTCGCCAAGGCTGGATGGGAACAGGATATACATTAGGGCCTCGTTTCATCGGTATACTACCATAACCTGGCGAAAGTGGTGAAAATACATATAGGGATCCGTCTTCTCTTCGTAAGAAATGAATTTGGGCTGGTGAAAGCTATAAGGTAGTGGTGCGTTCTCTATTGCCAGAACGAACGGTGAGCTCTGCAGCCTTGCTAATACCTTATTTGTTGGTTCGTAAACAAGGCGCGGCATCGGCATCCCTACCTCGACACTCCCATGTGTCCTAGGGGCCAATCGTTGTAGTGCTAAAACTCTGCGTGGGTCACGAGCCCTGGTGTCCTCCTTCCATCGGGCCCTTTCCTCGAGTACTGTCCGTAAGTCCACTGATCTAGGCAACTCCGTGTGCCTAGATGTCGTCTGGTGCGTGTGCGAGGAGCGATAGTTGCTTTCCTCTGTATATGACCTTTCAGTCCTCGCTCTCTCAGACCTGGAGTGACGAGTCCTGGAAGTCCTTGACTGAGTATCACCTGTTCTAAGGCTCTTACTTTCTGTTGGTGAAGGTGTGGTATGCCTACCACGATCTTCTGAGTGGCGAGGGGGCGTGTTGTCTTTGCGCCCCTCTCCAGTCGCCACCCCTTTTCCTTTCATTTGGCGTTTCATTGTCTCCATGTCTGCCACCATCCTCCTGATTAACTCGTCTTGTTCCCTCACGCGATCCTTCAGAACTTGAGGATCCAGCCTCAGTCTTTATCTTTCAAGACTTTGAGAGCAACAGAGGCTAGTGCCCCGTCTTTCTCTCGCACCCCTCCGGGAGTTCCGTCGCTGGGTTCTAAATTCGCCATGGATGGGATGGAAGGTAAACCTTCGCGCCTCCCACCCCCCTCCGGGGTTTGCCAATCAACAGCAGATTGCGGCAAGTCTTCATTGTGCGCCATTGCTTTCAACTAGAGAAGAGAACTTGATCAAGAGGTTTTGTTCTTTGTCTACTTCCCATAGACGGCGCCAATTGTACGAGTACGAAACAATCTTCTCGTATAATCCTGTTGATCAAGTTTGCGCTCTCCCGAATGTCATCGCTTTACTTCCTGAAAACACAAACGTGAGCTAGCCGGCGAGTGTGTGCCGGATACCTCTCCGATGCCTAAGTCAGCAAAATAGACAAATGAACAAAAGCTTTATGTATTCGAGGATCAAAGTTGTTATACCTATTCATAGGTTCTGTTATGAGCCTTTATAGTTTCTGCGTGGCACAATCCTAGTAGGACTCTTACTTCTCAATATAGAGTCCTCCTAGGAATCACACTCTAAAAGATAATGTGTATCCTTCAACACCCTTCTCAATGCTTTAACCAAGTAAAATGGTTTTACCTCGGCAGTATGACAAACAACCGAGGTATCACATACTTAAGAGGCGGGTTTAGCCGAGCTTCACCTAGCTCGATCTCACCTTGCTTTTACAATTCAACCCGGCTCGTCTACAAGCGACGCTTTAGCTCGGTTACTACTCAACTATACTTTGAACCGGAGTATATGGACCGAGTTATTTGCAGCCATCTCTTCAACCGAAGTAATTGCCACCATACTTAGACCGAGCTAACAAAGCTAGGTCCAATATGTGAAGTCCTTTTTACTACGGCCCACGAATCGATCCACTACAATGACTGGGCCTAGCTCGGCCCCAAGTACACATAAAAAAACTCCCTCTCATCTACCTTTTAAACATTTTAAAATGAAATATATATATACATATATATATATACATTTATAACAAAAAAGTCATAATTTAAGAGATAAAAAATTAAAATTAACTAAAAAAACATATGACCAATAGCATTTTTTTTATTATTAATTTTTTGGGAGAATATATATAATTTATTATTATTATTATTATTATTACTAATATTATTATTAATCCTCCTATAGTCTAATTTTGGGAAAGAAACCAATAATAGAGAAGTTATTCGTTCATTTTGACGTGATGTCTTAGATGTGTCCTGAATGTTGAAGATGGCGAGATTTATAATTTTGTATTAAATTATTAAAACACATAAATGGACATGAAAGTTTATAATTGGTTAGAAACATGGTCTCGTGTGTCCTAAATCAATTGCTCATTCCGTCTCAAAATATTAGTCTTTATTCTATTTTTTATTATTTTAAAATATTAGTCTATTTTCAAAATTTAAATAATAAAATAATATAAATTTATTATTTTATCTTTATTTTAAATTTATTAATAACACAAAAATTATAATTATAATAATTAATATTTTAAAAAAAATGTACAATGAAAGAGAAGTTTTAAAAAATTAATATTTTTAAAATATAATAATTGTATTATAAAAAAATTAAATTATCTAAATTTTTTTTTTTTTTTGTTACAGGAAAATCCTCCATACCCTCTCGCAGGTCCAAAGTAGGAGTGAGAAAACTATAACCTGAGAACTTACCCCGACCTCCCAAGAGACCAAGTACTGATTAGATAATTTGAGATCTAACCTCCTACCCAACTGTGTTTCGCCCTGGAGATTGGCCTACTGAGAGGGAATTGAACCTGTGACCTTGGAGTTTAAACCCCAAGCCTTAACCACAATGCCAGTTTAAACCCCAAGCCTTAACCACAATGCCACCCACCCCTAGGTTAAGAATTATTCAATATGTTTGGTTTAAGTTTTCTGAATTAAGTTTTTTTAAAACTGAATTTTTTGGTTTTCGTGTTTTTTTTGTTTTTAGTGAATATTTTTAAAATTTTAAACATTTTTTTTACCTTTTTAGATGCACCTTACTTAGATGTATCTAAAAAGTAAAAATTTGTGAAAAAATATTTTAAAAAATTAATAAATACATAAAAATACAAAAAAAATGTATTGAATTCTTGTATTTTTTTTGTATTTTTGGTATTTAGTGAATTTTTAAAATATTTTTTTTACAATTTTTTTACTTTTTAAGTGTATTTATGTTAAGTGTGTCTAAAAAGTAAAAAAATAACTTTAAATATTAAAAACATTCAGTAAAAACAAAAAAACACGAACAATAAAAAAGTAAAATTTTCTAAAAAATATTTTTTGAAAAATAAAAACAAACATGCTGATTATTTTGGAAAAAATAATTACGGAAAGAGTAATAAATTTTTCAATAATGGGGTAGCATGTGGAACTTTTGTGCTGGCACGTGGGCCATTTAAAATCTGTAGGTAGAAGGCGTGGTTTCGTGAGCTGGCTACGCAGCATTAGGATCCTCTAGAGTAATATATCTAGAGTGATCTCCTAAAGTGAAGAGAGGGAGAGAGACATGTGTCCCACTCAGTCTTTCAAAGGTTGTGATTCAACCTCACCAAAACGACGTCGTTTTGGTGGATAAATTAGAAAAAAAAATTTTAAATTTTCCTGTCTTGGGTTTCTTTCTTTTCATCGTTCCTGGGAAAGTTGTGAGAGAAGGGCTGAGAATAAAATAGATGGGTGATAGAGAATTTCAAAGAAAAAACATGGATAATGAAAAGAAATTGCAAGAAAATCAGATTCAAAAATGGATAAGAATCCACCTAAAGATTCCAAGTAATTTAGAAAAGAAAAAAGAAAAAAAAATTAATAATAAAAAGTACACAATAACTCTAAGACTCCCCCAGGAACCCAATAATCAACAATCACAAAAGCAAATTATGAAGAGAAATCTTCCAAGAAACCCAAAATCAAACAATCATATACAAACACATACCCATCAAGATTGCATTTCCATAATCTAAGATAGAAACCCAAAATCAAGCAATCATAAAACATAAACAAATACATATATACCTATCAAGATTGCATTTTCCCGAATCAAACATAAAACCCACAATCAAACAACACATACCCATGAACAGAGTTTGGCGGAGGAAATCGGCCATGCCGGCGACGGAGGGAGGAGATCGGCCACCGGAGTTCGACGAAGGAGATCGGCCATGCTTCCTCTTCTCTCCTCTCAGTCCTTCTCTCGATTTCATATTTATCTCCAGATCTGAATTTTGAATTTTTGATTTCCTGTTTTTCTTCGATTTTATAACTATGATTTTCAAATATGATTTCGAGATCTGATTTCGAATCTTTGATTGTTTTTCTTTCGATTTCATATCTTTGATTTCCAGATCTTTGAATTCTTTCGGTTTCATATTCATTGAGACGATGATGATGGAAATAAAGAAGAACGAGATCTATAAACAGCTTTGTTACCCAGAACAGGAAAATTTTGATTTTTTTTTTTTTTTTTTCAATTTACCCACCAAAACGACGTCGTTTTGGTGAGGTTGAATCTCAGCCCTTGAAAGGCTAAGTGGGACACGTGTCTCTCTCCCTCCCTTTACCGTAAGAGATCACTCTAGGATATTACTCTAGAGGATCCTAACGTGGCTATGCAATCTAAATGCAGGCACCGAGTGGGACCCACTGATTTTTTAACTGATTCACGCGAGACACGTCAGTGTTTGGACCACCAGTTCACCAAAACAGTGGTGGGGACCACTTTTTTTACGGCCTCAAATTAGATGCACAAATCACACCTCCATCTAATTTTAAAATTCTAAAAGGACATTAACGATGTAAAAAATAAATAAAAAAATAAAATAAATTAAAGTTAAAATATCACCACATAAAATTTAAATATTAATTAGAATTATTAAAGCTCTTAATTTATAACTCTCAAACTTTTTTTAATTAGATATACACATTCCAAGTAACGTGGCTACCTGGTTGACCGTCTGATTTTGAGTACCATGAAGATGATCATATTTTGTTATGCTGAAAATTTAAACAGATATGGCTTCGTTGGGCATTATCTTTTTGATTAAAAAAATACAAAAAATAAAATAGACTAAATAAGTTAATAAAATAAAATATTACGTTTAAATCATAATAATTTTACTTTTTTTCTCATAAAAGTTTTAAAAAAAGTCAAAAAAGTCAAACTAAATTTAGGCACAAACTAAAATAACTAAAAAATAAAAAAACTAACTAAAAAAAATTAATTGTCAAACCACAACTATAACACAGTGCAAATTCAGAGGGAAAAAAAAATTACATCTCAATGATAAATGTTATAAATATTAATAATTTAAATTTAAATTTTTTCTATGTATTTATAAATATTTTTTTAAAAAGATCGCTGATTTGTAATTATCTCAAATTTTAATCACTTTAGAGGATCTTTAATTGTAAACCATTAGAACTGCTATTGCCGTAATTTGGTAGTTGGAGATGAAAAGTATGCTCCAATGGTTGGTTATGATAGCTACCATATGTGCCAATTCAAGCAAAACCTCCTTCCTCTCCCCTCCTAGCAAAACAGATAAATTTTTACAAAATCGCTATTTTTGCAGAACCAAATACAAAAACTGGTGTATTCGAGACGACCGTCTGAATGACCGCTCAATCGACTGGGCAATCATTCGAACACATCAATTTCTGTCATTGGTTCTGCCAAAATAGCATATGATCATTGGAGCACCATTGTTATAATTTTACAATTTTCTATTATTCATTATAACAACGGCAATGCTATTATAGCATTTGCCATTAGAGATGCTTTTCAGTCCAAGTTGACTTATTAACCTGTTGAGATTTAATTATTTTTATAAATTCTCTTTTTCATTACCTTTTAAGGAAAATTAGTCTAAGGTCCCTCTCTCATATTTAATAATAGAAGAGATCCATAATATTATTTCATAATGTCTAAGGTCTTTCATCCCTCACACTCATATACTAGAGAAATTTCTCAAATCAAACCTTTTTTTTTTCGTCTCTCTCTGTCTCTCTGTCTCACTCTAAACTCTCTTTATCTTCTCCTATCTACGTCTTTTTTTCTCTCTAAAATGTTCTCTCTCTAAAGCAACAGTCTTGATCTTCTAGATCGTTCCCATTCCCACCACTCCGATCTCTACTCTTCTTGCAGGAAACGCATAGTAGAAGGATTGAACATTGCTACAATCCTCAGATTGGCCAAATCCTAGCTTCGAGTAGTCTTTTCTAGAGAGCAACCTTTCCTTGTTTCTCTCTGCGAAGCTGTGCTTTAGTGATCCGGTGAAATCTTCGATCAGCTACATCTCTCACTCTTCTTCTTCTTCTTCTATCGATCGTGTTTCTTTGCTTTGTTTTTAATTTCCATTTCTTGTTTATTTCTCGTTTCTTGAATTTTTCTCCCCTCTCTCTCTCCCTCTCCCTCTCGCTCTCGCTCTCTTTATATATATATATATATATATACGCATACATAAACACATGCATAATCATGTATTTATGTCTGTGATTGATGTTATTGGGTTGAGGAGGCAATAGTCAATTTGAGTAATTTTGTTTGCGGTTATTCAGAGTGAGATATTGGTACCAAGAATTTGTGAGTTTCTGCGACTGTTATCTCTAGATCGGAGTAAAATTATATAGATTTTGCGGGCCAAAATGTTAATTTCTTGTGATCTTGAGTGATTCTCTATGAGAAATAGTTGGTTCTATCTCATCATTGTTGATAAATATATGTGTATATATATATATATGTATGCATATATTGTTTGTGCTGACAGTGTTGAATATAATGTTTCTTACAAACCAGAGAAATTTTGTGCTAATAGTGTTGAATTTCTCTAGATTTGGCCACTTTTCTCTGGATTTGGAAATTTTCTCTAGATTACCTTTGAATTTTCTCCGATTTTGGTAATTTTCTCTGAGAAATTCCCAGAATTTCTTTGGAAAAGGCAGAGGTTGCGTTTGGTACAGTTTTTCTAAACATGATATGAGAATAGAGTTATATTTTGAGTTTGTGAGTTTCGAAATTATGATTTGAGTGTGAAAAATTTGTTTGGTGAATGAGTTTTGAATTGAGCGGGAAATTTTTGATGTGACATATGATATTTGATACAAAAACTTACAACTCATAACCAAACACACAACTTAAAATTCTATTAAAGTTCATAAAAAAAATTTAAAAAATATTTTTTTATCGAATATATAAAAATTAACATGTGTCAATTGCACCCAAAAAAAAATTTTGTACTGTTTCGGTCAACCGGCTGGACGACCGGTGGGATAACCGATTAGCCCAAATTTTTCCGCCTTCGACCGCGTTTTCAAAAGTAAGTGTGGAATTAATTTTTAAAAATCGTAAACAAACATTATGTTCAAATATCGCCAAACAGAACCAAAGAATTTCTCTGGTGGAAAGGCAAAGAATTTCTCTAGGCAAAGAATTTTTTTGGAAAAGGCAAAGAATTTCTCTGGAGAGAATTTCACTGGGAAGTTCAGAGAAATTCTCTGAATCGAATTTTTTCTAGATCCATGTTGAGAGACCTTAAATATTATAAAATTATTTGATATCTGTTATGCTATAAAATCTATATAAGAAGGATCTTAAAAAAAAATCCTCCTATCTTTTAAGGTACGTTTGGGAAGTTCAAAAAAATAGTCAGAAAGTAATAACAAAAAGTCAAAAAAAAAAATTCTTCTTTACTTTTTATACTCTTTTTTTTTTGTAAATTAAAAAAAAAATTCAAAACATATTAATTTTTTTTACTTTATATTTTAATTAAAATATTATTAAAATAACCGATTTCAAAACCAATCCTCAATGTTTTTTTTTTTTTTTTTTTTTTTAGGCAAAGCGTCAAATTTTAGGCTCAGAGTCTATTAAGCTTTTAACTAGTCCGACGCCCGAACTTATAAATGGATGGTTTTGCCAGACAGACCATTTTAACCATGATAAATGCTAGTAAAGTGTTCATCGAGCATTATTGTGAAAAAAAACTTTAGAAATTGTAACTTTTAAAAATCCAATGAATATTGTTTCCAAATTACTAGAAAGTTTCTCGCATTTTCGTTTTTATGATATTTTCTTATATTTAGAGACAATTTGTTGGCTAGACCTTTAAATATATATAATATTTCTATTGACTATTTTTCACACTTTAAAGGTCAGGAATGTAATTCAAGCGTGTCAGTAAGAAACTGAAAAGTTGTTACAAATAATAAATGTCAATTTTTATCAAGCGATTATATTAAGATTCTCTTTGTCTCAATAAAGAAGACTTTACTATGTTATGTTGAAAAGATGAATCAAAACTTTTAATTCAAATTCATAACAGAATGTAAGGGAAAGATTAGGCAAAAATTACAATTGATTAACTGAATAAACAATTACAAAATGTTACTTTTAATAAAGGCAACGTCACAGCTTTTAAACCGACTGGGTTCTGGAATTACAAGACTAACCTACTCCTACAAAATGTAAGTGCAATGCGTAAAGTAAAACACAAAAATTTAAAGATAAATGAAATTAATAAAGACATAGAGTCTGGATTTGGTCAGGGTGTCTTCAGTCTTTACTTCCATCTATTAATAGCCTTCTCTTGGCACCTTCAGAACAATTAGGCTCTTCTCTTTTACAATGATCTCTTTCATTCTCGCTATTTCTTAATATCATACTCATTTCTTTATGCGTGTTTAACTATTAGAAATTACTATTTATTTACTCGTTTTCCATATACCTCTCACATGTTGCATATCATATTTGCTAGTTGATGATTTACATTTGCAGCTCATGTGGGCATTTTCAAATGCTGGACTTTTCAATATTTAAATACCTTTTACTTGTCACGTATCTCTTTACACTGAATGATTTAAATAATTTAAATGTGATGCCAATAATTTCAAATTTAAGAGACCTTAAACTTACGTTCTCACAAAAGTAAAAAGGTAAAATTTTAAGTCTTATTTTATTTATTGTGATAATGAGTCTATTTGATGCATATTTTTATCAAATCAAAAGTTGATATAATTAAGAAAAGCAAAATCTAAAACAATCTTCTCCCAACTTTTTTATAATTAATGTTTTCTTCAAAGCAAAAGTTACCTCATACGATTCACCCCAAAAAAGTTACCTCATACATTTGCATATACATTCATAAAAGAAAAGATAGATATTATAAACAGTTTCAAAAGTTGCATGAAACAAATCGAATAAATTTTATTACAAATTTGATTTTTTCTATATATTTTTTTAACAGTAAAGCTATTCATTAAAAGAAATTTTTAAGAATTTTATTTAGAATAAAAAATAATAATTTTGGAATTTTTTATGAAAAAAGTACACAGCAGTGCAATGCCAGAAAAATGTTTACAATATTTAAACACTTATGATGTTAATTATTTATAGGGACAATTACATATCAAGGAAATAGGAAAAAATATTGAGAAAATATTATTGCCCTCAAAACTATTATGCAAAAATCAATTTGGCAGCTGGACCTCATGTTATTTTAATTTGACTTCTAAACTTTTTAAAATTTGATCAAATTATCCCCCGCTTTTCGTTTACAATCAAACGAAATTTACTGACGTGATACCAAATTTTATTTGAAACTGCATTTTACCCCCACAAACTTTACCTTAAAAATCAATTAGCCCCCCAAATATAAAAATAATAATTTTAATATTTAATTAATAATTTTTTATCTCAATAAAATAAATTTTAAATGATATACTTTGCAAAATATATATATATATATATATAATCCTCATTTAGAATTATCTCTTTAAGTCTCAAATTATCTCGAGTCGATCTTGAAGAAACTAATTGAGCCAAAAATTTATTGACTACTTTATGTGTGTGTGTGCACACGCAATTATAACTAGTTTATTCTCCAAATTAATTTTAATAGAATTGATCGACTAATAGTAATTTAAAATTAGGTGAGTAAAAAGAAATTTTAAATTTAATTACTATCTAAAGAATACTCAACAAAACTAATACTTAATATTTTTATTTAAAATTTAATTTTTTCATTTTTGAGATAAAAAAT